>NC_140944.1:79795683-81070683 GCF_014529385.1 Adiantum capillus-veneris
AAAACATGACGTGCCACCACGACAAACCCCTACATCCGATACAGTGGAATCGCATCGGGCCGAGGGTGTCATATCAGCAGAAGATCAAAGAGTCGAGGATGAGGAAAGGACAAATGAGCATATGGAAGCAGCTAAGGTTCAACCGGAGGAGACAATAAAAGAGGCAAGTCAGCCTGTGGAACAGCCAAAAGAGCCTATGGCTGAAACTGAAGATGAGGAAAGCAGGCCTATAGATGAGCAAAAGGATATGGATGAGGAAAGCAGGCCTCGGGACGAGCAAAATGATATGGATCAGGAAAGGATGTATGAGGCAAGCCGATCAACCTTGAATCAGGCAGAAAGGGCCATGGGGGAGACCCCTGATGAAGCTTTGAATGATGACTATGAAGATAAAGCGGAGGAGAGCAACAATGACATGAACACTACAGAGACCCAGTATGGACCCTTGCTACCTGTAGATACGGTTGTTCCGGTAATGTCTATTCAAGTATGGCAAAATATGTTCAGCTTCTAACTACTTATATGTACTTGTCATCTTTTACAGAGGTTGATTATCTTGGACGTCAATGGATTGCTGCTGATGCGGGTGCCTCTCGGTGACAGAGGACCCTTTGATGATTTGCAAACGTTTCAGATGGGAACTTGTCGAGTCGTGGTTCGTCCAGGAACCAAGGAGTTTATTGAGTTTCTTCTTCCGCGCTTCAGAGTTGGCATATGGTCTTCAATGCAAAGGCAAAACTTATCGCCACTAGTTGCAATAGTTTGCAGTGTATGCCAAGCTCACACGTCAGATTTTGCCTTTTTGTATGATCAAAGAAAATGCGTTACTGTTGAGGGCCACTACCACCCTAAAAAACCAGGATTACCTCTTTTGTACAAACCGTTTAGCCAAATCGGTGTACCCTTTGATGCAACTAATACACTACTAATTGACGATACTCCCGAAAAGGGAGAACTAAATCCGCCGGGAACAACTATCTCACCACCTTCTTTCGAGGGGCATTCCTTCGATTTTTACCTTGAAGATATTCTGATTCCATACTTACAGAAATTGTATCTCAGTCCATTGTTCACGGACGAGTTTGTACTTTCTAATGAATTAAGATGATTCTTCTATCTGTCTTTGTCTTGTCTAACATATATATATATATATATATATATATATATATATATATATATATATATATATATATATATATATATATATATATATATATATATATATATATAGATATAATATATAGACAGAGAGAGAGAGAGAGAGAGAGATTTGACGTGGTAAACAAATGTATTTCAAGCACACTTTTTCACAGGGCACAATTGAAAAATGAGATCAATAAACTTCATGTCTTGAAAGTCATTTGTATACACTTGGGTTTACAAGAATATCTGTTACATTGACACTACTTCAACCCGACCATCCAACTCTTTGCACAAAATATCTTTTTCTCTTCGCCGCATCACCTTACGGCCAGCTAAGAAAAAGGAAAAATCTGATAGTTCCTTGTCCATTGACTCTTCAATGATGTCATTTCGCAAATGCTGAAGACTGCATAGCTCCCTTATTGTAACCACCAATAGTAGGCCATTCTCTTTATCAATCACTTCCACATCCACAGTAGGATTATCTTCCAAACCTGCAGAAACTTGGTCCATAGGAATGTACTTATCGTTTAGCATTTGTGATCGCATATACCAAAATGAGAGTAATAGTGATTGGCTTGCAATCATGTACTTGACAACTAGAGTATCAAGCGCGACCTCGCACCGTAAACCAATCTCTTCCTTTGCATACCATCCTTTGTCAAGAAGTTTGTCACAGGATGACTGCTGAAATGACTTGCACATGAACATAGTTTTTGTAACTCTGATGTTGTAGCTATGAAACAGCTCTATGAAGAGTGCAACAGGACAAAAGTTTGCAATTCGAACCAGTTTGGTAGGAACAGAGCTACGCAGAGACCTTTGTATATCCTTGTAGAGCTTACTTCGCATTGCCTCCACCATTGTTTCCTCGGGAACTGGCCAGTCCACAGTGTTCCAATCGGTCGGTAGAGGTAGTTTCACCAACATGCCATTCTTATTGCCTGAGCTGAGTTGGTAAAAGTGGTCATAAAAAAAGATTCCCTCATCAGTCAATCTTTTGCTGCTCCTCTCTGAATACTGTAGAGAACCAATATGGGCATGTACAACATGGAAGAGGCCTATTATGCACTCCACAGGCTCCCATTGCTCATAAGAAGAGGGATAAACATCTGCAATATATAAAAGAAGAGTTAAACTAAGAGTATCAATAAGTACAAATGACAAATCTAATGTAATTGAGTTGTGAAGAGTAGAGACATTACTCATAACAAGCGGGAGAAACATTGCAAAATATATAAGAAAAGTTATAATGAGAGTATCAGTAAGTTCACATGTCAAGAGTACTTACAATTGCAACGTGGTTGATGTATATTTGATACATTTCCACCGTTTGCTATCACCTCTGGATGGGTAAACACATGCTGAACAAGAACTTCCTTTACAGATCTTTTGCCGATCTCAACTTTGAAATCCAACACCCTGGCCTTCCATGCTGAGCGGTAAACGTTGATACCACTAAACCTCTTGGGTCTTCTTGGTTGCATGAGGACCCATGAACCTTTGTTTATCCTTTGTCCAACCCATTGGTTGTCTGCACTTATTGAAGCTGGTATTGTAATTGAGGATATGCTACTACTTGGCCTTCTAGGCAAAGTGCCGTTGTTGTTTGTTGGTGTGAGAGACAGTAAACACCTTGAGGCTCTTGGGCGAGAAGACGTGGATGCCATAACTCTCAGAGAAAAGCTTTAGTGGAGGGAGATTCACTTTGAAAGCATTCTAATGGAGGGAAAGTGTTTCAAAATTCCAATATCTTGTGCGGGCTTAATGGTCACCCTCCAGTACGTTAATGACCATGAGAGAATATCAGAAGTGGGACCACACGCAAGCACCTAAAAGCTCGGTAAAAGTAAGGAAATTACTATGCTACAATCCTAGTTTCGTGAAAGTTTTATGCTATTTTCCTATTTTTTGAGTTTTTCCAGGTACTTTTCTACGTAACGTAGCCTTCATGCTCATTGGACGCGCTCTATTTTTCTCTCTCTTCATATGGCCCTCCAAATGACCTCCAAAATTTCCTAATGGTTACCCAAAGCTATAGAACTTAAAGAACATCTTAGGCAACTGATTGAGCAAGGGTTCATTAGACCTAGTACTTATCCTTGGGGTGCACCATTTATTTTTTGAAAGAAGAAGGATGGATCTTTGCGGCTATGCATAGATTATCATGGACTTAACCAAGTGATTGTCAAGAACAAATATCCAATTTCGAGAATCGGTGAATTGTTGGATAGATTCCATGGATCTAGGATCTTTTCAAAGATTGATCTTAGGTTAGAATATTATCAGATCAAAATCAAATAATTAGACATACTAAAGACAGGCTTTAATACTAGGTATGGGCATTATGAATTCACAATTATGTCCTTTGGTCTTACTAATGCACCTGCAAGCTTCAATCGACTAATGCAGGATATCTTTAGACTTTACTTGGATGACTTTGTCCTAGTCTTTTTTGATGATATTTTGGTTTACTCTAAAGACAAAGAAGAGCATGAAGGACATGTCAGGAAGGTGTTGGAAATTCTACGTCAGCATCAGCTTTATGCTGAGGAAAGCAAGTTTACTTTCTGTACTCCCCAAGTTAGTTATTTAGGTTTCATTATATCCATCGATGGAATTTCAGTTCATCCCGAGAAGATCAAGGATATAGTGGATTGGCCACAACCTTCTTTTGTGAGTGAAGTCAGAGGATTTCTTGGAATTATAGGGTGGTACAAGATTTTTGTCAAGGATTACGATCTTATTAAAGCACCTTTGACATGACTTCTGAAGAAAGGGATGCGTATTGATTGGAAAATAGACCACAAAACTAGTTTTGCTGAGTTAAACAGATATTTGGTGTCTTCTCCTATTCTAAAGGTTCCAAATTTCGGTAAGGATTTTGAAGTTGTGACCGATGCCAACACTCTTGCCTTAGGAGGAGTTCTTACTCAAGAAGGGAGACCAGTAGCTTTTACCTCTCGCAAGCTCAGAGATCATGAGAAGAACTATCTGACTCACGATCTAGAACTTCTCGCTGTCATCCATGCATTGAAGCTATGGAGACATTATCTTTTGAGTCGCAAATTTCAGCTAGTTATCGACCACAAGAGCTTAAAGTGGATCTTTATGCAACCCAACCTCAACATGAGACAAAGGAGGTGGATTGAACTTCTTCAAGAGTACGATTTTGATATTAAGTACCGACCTGGGAAGGACAATGTAGTTACGGATGGACTCAGTCATAAGTCTTTCCTCAATGCTATCTCTATAACCAATAATACTATTCTAGAAAGGGTTAGAGACCTTTTTCAAATGACCCAGAATATCAACGATTGTTAACACAGATTCAACAAGGCAAAGGACCGAAAGCAACTTCTAGACCGGCTAAAGACTTTTCTCTTCAAGGGGAATTTCTGGACACCAAGAGTATGCAAAAACCTTGAATGCAGTCATAAGAAGTTATTTTTGGCCAGCAATGAAAGGTGATGTTCTTCGTTACGTAAAGCAGTGTTTATCTTGTCAACAAATTAAAGCCGAACGAATCAAGATTCCTGGGGAACTCAAACCTCTTGATATACCTCAAATGAAATGGGAGTGTATCAGTATGGATTTTATCACCAGATTACCTTCTGTCGGAGGCTACGATTCTATATTTGTAGTTGTCGATATGCTCACTAAGGTGGCTCACTTGATACCTGTCAAGATGACCTACATTGCTTCTAACATCAGTAGGGTTTTCATCAAGGAAGTCTTTAGACTTCACGGTTTACGGAGAAGAATCATTACTGATAGAGATGCGAATTTTACTTCAAAGTTTTGGACTTCTCTTTTCCAAGTAATTGGAACTCATCTATGCTTCAGTACAACATATCATCCTCAGACCGACGAGTAGACTGAAAGGGTGAACCAAGTAATTGAGGATATCATTAGAGCTTACTATTCACAAGAGCCAAGGAAATGGATTCAATATCTTCCTTTAGTAGAATATGCTTATAATTATTTTGATCATAGAAGCATAGGAATGTCACCATTCAAGGCACTCTATGGACAAGAGTGTATAGCTCCACTGAACTTTTTTGATCCAACTATTAAAGTGGAAGCCTCAAAGAAAACATTAGAAGATATGGAAGCATAGACTAGAGAAATTTGCAAGGATATTCAAGTAGCTCAGGAAGACAGAAGCATTATGAAGACAAGAAAAAATCTAAAAGAACTTTTAAGTTAGGGGATAAAGTATTTCTCAGGGTTAGACCCAAGAGGAGCAATCTATCCTTGGGAAAATTCAAGAATCTTAGCCCAAAATATTGTGGACCTTATGAGATTGTAAAGGTTATAAGTGACGAAGCTTACAAGTTGCAGTTACCCTCAAACCTTAAAGTTCATGACGTTTTTCACGTGAGTTTTCTTAAACCTTATATTCCCAATCCCGATCATCTTGTCGATGCAGAACAAGTTGTTATTCCTACTCAAGGCATTCTTGAGCTACAACCTTTACATCATTGAGACGCGGAAAATAAAACTAAGGAATAGGAACATTATCGAACATCTAGTCAAGTGGAAGGATTTTCCAGAAGAAGACGAAACGTGGGAAGATCAACTAACACTTCAGAAGGATTACCCAGACTTACCCTTGAGATGAGGGCATCTCAATTCTTTCACGTTGGTTAGAATCTAAGGTCTCCATCTGCCCTAGAAGAGGGATACCTATGTAAAATTTTAAGTCTAAATATCAATTTGGCAAAAGATGCTATTTTTAGCATGTTTCAGTGATCAGATGTCAGTTTTGAGTTGTGATCCTTGTAGAGCTTTTACTTATGGTCAAATTCAATTTTTGTGAAAAATTTCTAAAAATGATTTTTTTTTTACCCCGGTATGGTCTAGGGTTGACCGGTTCGTCAAACTGTGCACCTCGAGGGCTTCACTATGTGTAAAACTACCATATCACGTGCGTTCAAGACATGTTTGTAAAAACACTTATCTGTGAATTTTGTTAAGAATATAATGTACCCTTTTCTTTTAAAATCTGTAAGTTTTTTTCAAATTTGAAAAAATAATTCCCTTTTGTATACATATTTCTGTAAGTTTCAAGAACTTTAAATACCCTTCTGTTGAACTCACGTGATAGGTTACATTTTTATTAGGTGACCTCCTCGGGCTGTGCACCGAACCAGATTTCCTTAAAAATAGGGTCCAGATGCCAAAAGCTACTATTTATGGCAGGTAGTCGTATCCGTTATCTGCAGGTCTATGTTGAGTTAGCAAGTTTCAAAATTAAAGTCGGGTTAGTATAGATCAAGTTAACCTAAGGTTAGCATTTTCTAAGGTAGGTGTATGGCATGGATGTGCATATGGATGTATGGGTATGCATGGTCATGGGTGTGCATGCATGGTCATGGGTATGCATGGGCATGTAATCCCATCATGTATGGACATGGGTCATGTGTATAAGTAGCCTTGTGCCAAGTGCTGGGTCAAGTATGGGAATGTGGCATGGAGGCTAAGTATGGACTAGAGAGGTGTATCACTTAATTTAGGTAAAAGGAGACACCTCTAGTAGTTAGTGAGAAGCTTGTGACACCTCTACTTCTGCTTTTGGCAAGAGGGGGTGAGCTAGGGAGGTATGGGCATGCCTTGGCCATCAAGCAACCCCAAAAGCATATATAAGGAGCATTCCCACCGAGTTTTACACACAATTCCCAAGTCAGTGCAAGGAAGTGCTGCTGCCAGATCATTCTTTTGTGAAGCCTTTCTACAACACATAACACACAAAGGAGGCCTTAATTGAGGGTAATTTAATTATATTTATGTTAATCCTATTGCTCCATAGTCTCTTTTCTCTAGAGGATTCCAATGTCGAGCTTAATTATGCTAGCTGGCTACAACACTAAATAATTCTATTCTCTATTATATGTGGGGTATTGTCAACGGTTTCCATTTTGATTGTTTTCCATTGTTGGGTTAAGGAGCACCTTGATTCTTAAAGATAGTTAATTTTCCTTTAATTAAACATGAGTTTATGCATATAATCACCATTGCCTATGATTCTCCAAGACATGGTGAGACTTTTTGTGCACCCAAATTGAGGATTAATCAAGGAATTAAACCCTTGATTTCTCCATGAAATTAAGACATAATTATGAGACTTCTTGCATACAAAAAAAAAGATGTACAAGTAGGGTATTGTGTTGCTTTAGCAAATTGTGTATGAATCATCTATTATATTGGGTATTTTCATGGTTATAGTCTACCATTGTATGTTATAATGATGCATTTAATTAGTACCGTAATCTTGATGTCATGTTGCATACGAAGGAAGTTTTGGTTATGATAATCTTAGGATGAGGTAGGAGTTATTAAGACATAATCATCTCGTGGCATTCTCGAGTTAGCTTGCATACTTGCAGTATGAAGGCTTGGCATTTAATCTAGCATTATGTGCAAGAATAAGGTTATTCCTTGTCATGTTTTCTCATTGGTTGTTGTGGGAATTACGCATAGTCTCTTGTTTCTCCGAAAGAAATAATCCTAGTAGTGAGATATGGCCCCCAAGAGAACCCGGTTTGGTGGTGCGTACGATCGCGAGGCGGGAACTAGCACCATGGTGAACAACGGTAAAGCACCAATGAGAGAAGAGAATCCGGCCATCTCACGAGGTATGGAGGAGGAAGCTCATGAGGTTGGATGAATTTTATTTTTGTATTTATATAAACATTGCATTACGATAACTTAGGAATGTTTAAAATTCCCCAAACTATGTTGGAAATCCAATTGAGACAATGGCATTGGTATCTTTTTTAAAGATTATATTTAAATTTAAGTTGAGGTAAATAGGAAAGAAATGCTATATGGAAAGACTGCTTGGAAGTAGGAAAGAATGGTTTGTAGGAAAAACTATCTCAAGCAAGTTTCATTCATTATTCCAATGTTGATCTAGTATGAACCCCAAACTGATCAACAGGGCGGTAGCTCGCGAAGTTATCGCAGGAGCTAAATCCACGACTTGCTTTCTATGCGGTGGATATGCCCATGGCTTGCTTTCTATGCGGTGGATACATGATTTTTACCCAGAGAGTTACTCCATGAATTGGGTGGAATCATGGACTGGTTGTATGGGCGCTCACTTGACAACGGGTGGAGTTAACACTCACGCGAGGTCCTCACAACTCCAGGACATTGGAATTTTTAATGAAATATTGTTTGTTGAGTATTTTCCTAAGAAAGATATGTTTTGATGCCGATTTGACAATGTTTGAAGGACTGTCTTAATGAACCTGTTTCGAGGAAATATAAAAAATAACCCGAAGTGTTGAACAACAATGTGTTAGTAATTAGGCCACACAAGACCCTGTGTGAGTGCGGGGTGGAAAGTGGGGGCTTGGCTCAGGTTGCCAAAGCCTATGAGACGGGTGGTCCTGATTAGTCAGAAACTCTCTACCCTGGACAATAGAGAACGTCATTAGATAGCTCATTACGCCAGAGCGGAAGGAACTCGGTATACGTACCTATGAACATTATGGGAAAAAAGGCACTGAGGTTACTTCTCCTCCTGGAAGATGAGAATAGGACCGATAGTACGAAATTACGCTTCCCCTGCGGGACGAAGCTAGACTCCTTTTCACTAGTGGTTTGGACTCAATTCACTAAGTGATGAGAGACCATCCACTGGTCTTGATTTTCTTCTTAGCCAATTTTTTGTTTGTTTCCGCATAGGATCTAGCGACCGTCAGGTGTCCTCCAGTTCCGTCTAGGTGAGACGGGCAGGGGATCTCACATTCTTTTACGATGTGATAGTTTTGATATAGATTTCTAATCACTACTTTTGACAAGAATTATTTGCAGATTCTTTTCTTTGCAACTGAGGACAATTGCTTTCCAACGAAGAGGTATGTTATGGAATTGATATTTACCCATTTATTGTAGCTAACAGGTGACAAAATCATTTTATATTGGATTATGTAGAAGGATATTACATTTTATGTGTATTTGATTATTCAAGTGCTCTTTATGAGCTTTGGCCATTTAAGTCTGGCTGGCCAATGTGTATTCATTTTTTAGCATTAAAGAATCTAAAAATAAATACATGCAAGAGGGACATGCTCACTCTTGCATGGGGGGAGATTGCACCCAGTGTTTGCATTGCTCTTCTCCCCTCTCCTCTCTTCTCTCACGTCGTGCTAGCGTAGCACTTCGGTCTAGGAGGTGCGTTTGCACGTGCGCTTTCGCTCTCTATCTCTCTCTGTTCGTGTATCACGCGATTATGCGCTTATGGAATTACCAGCTATGTCGATTATTCTGTTTTATGATTTGCAGTGTGCTATTTTGGGTATTATGTAGGGCAGCCAGGCTTCCGACTGGAGCAAAAAGTCTCCCCAAACATATCCCATACCCAAAAAGTGAGTTTCTCTATCTAGAATCCCTTTCTCAATCCCTCTATTGTTGTTGCAAGCACACTCACCCTCTACTCTAACATTCTCTCTCTACTAACCTTCTCCTTCTCCATTATGAGCACCAAGCAAGCTCCTCCTAATTCTCTCCCCTTTGTAACTTTCCATTGCCACACGAAGAAAGATCACCCATCTGCTAACATGTCCATTACAGCACCAAGAAATATCCTCCTCCTCCTCCTCCTCTCTCTCTCTCTCTCTCTCTCTCTCTCTCTTGCTCGCTCTCGCTCTCGCTCTCTCTCCCTCCCATCAACCCCTCTCACAACAGGCAAGCTCCTCTTCCATATCTCCCCATACCATCTCCTTTCCCCACATCAAGCAAGCAAGATGGTGAGTGGGGTGCCACAAGAGCTCACCAAAGGGGTAGGGGTATACACCAAAAGAGCTCATGTGATTGTTGTAGTGATGGTCCTTTACCGAGAGCCAAGGTGGTGCAAAGTAGGATTTTTTCTAATTACACTCCTATGTTTTCCTCAATAGTGTGCAAACAACTATGGTAGATTTTCACTCTTTGATATAGTAAGTAGTTTCATTTTCCATTATTTCAAGTTCTTGCCATACAATATGAGATATAATTTAAGTAACTCATCAATATTGTCTCTTTTGTTTTGCAAACCAGAAATCTTTTGCATCGGTTGTCTATCCTCATCACTATATCACACGGGCATGGTCAAATGGGATCAATGGTGGAGGAGGAAAACGCGGGGCGTGTCAATCGTGGATTGTCAAATTTGACAATCGCCCCGAATTTACTAGTCTACACGAATTTAAAAATTTACCGTGAATTTACTAATCGGCCCACATTTACAATATGAGATACTCGAATCCCCTATATTTCAACGAACGCATGTGGGCGTAGTGGTTAGTACACATGGCTCGTCGTGGAGAGGTCGCGGGTTCAAGACGTGGGGCGTAGATTGCCTGGAATTTACAAACCTACCCGAATTTACTTTTCTCCCTGAATTTACCAAATGTCCTGAATTTACAAATGTGCATCTTACGGTCCGAATCCCCTCAACCGTAGATCCCATTTGAAGCTGCCCATGCGAGATAGTGTGGAGGGTTGTCCATGGAGGTCCATAATCATTTAAACAACATGCAAATGATGAAGGCAAAGAATTTTGGTTTCTCATCCACCTTGGAACATGAGTTGTACAAGATCCTTTCATATTATAGTGTAGAAAATCCCCTTGGTATTTTTTCATTCTTTACCAACACCAGAGTTGTAAACTTCCAATGTGGGCAATGAATGTGGATAGTGAACTCGCTATGTGGACAATGAACTCCCCATGGCCATACATATGTTATATTATCTCTTTAAAAGAGTCATAAATGGATACAATGATTAGCATGTGACCTCTATTTGAAATGAAAACAAACTCTTGTTTGTCTCTCTCTCTCTCTCTCTCTCTCTCTCTCTCTCTCTCTCTCTCTCTCTCTCTTCATTCATCTTGTTTTCCCAAAGTCTCACCCTGCGGTTTCCTTGAATTCCAAATTCTGTTGTGCATGCCTAGTTGAGGCTCGGCGAGGGTGCAAAAAAAAGCCTCATCAATAACACGATATCCCCCATCAAAGCATAAATGTTGCATTGCATATAGTTCAATGTACCCCTTATTTTCTTGACTAAATCATGAAATGTAGCACACAATGAGTTTTCCTTTAACTTATGGGCATATTTATGTAAAACTTACATGCAAATATGCATCAAATACTTGGATTCAAGGGCGCTGTCCACAAACAATCCCAATGGGGAGGGTGGGCTTCAAAATATGTCGTCGCCCCCCTACACCACTCGTGGTGACATAATCAAAGGCTCAGGGAGAGACATTAGGAAAATGGGACCTTAATTTCTTGTCAAGCAACATATTTACTTCGACAACATGATGATTATTTTTGATGCAACAAGTTCACGATGAGAATGTCAGAGAGGTTTATTACTTGGGCATCATTTGTAGATTGACATAGACTCTATCCTGCTTTTTAATTCATGTACAATATTGTCAAGAAAAAAGAAAAAAATCTCTTAAAAAGTTTAGAAATCCAATTTACATTACCTCAAAGCTCAAAATATGATAGAGTTAGAGTGCTCTTGCACAACAATACACAATAGAGTATACCTAGAGTAATTTTCCTACTAATTTCATTGGTTTTTGAGTGTGTGTAACTCAATATTGGTTTGATTTTATGATGTAGTGCAAGTAACTGAAGCTAATTTTTGAGTTATAAATACCCCAAACCCCGATTTCACCCCCAATTTCACTAATTTCATACTAATCCTTACTATTTTCGCTTCATTTCCATGCTAATTGTACTAATTCCATGCAAATTTTTACTAATTTTGACTAACTTTGCTAACCTAACCACTAACATTTGAAGTGTAATGTATGTTCAATTCCTTTGTAAGAGGTGGAATCAACACTTTTATCAAGTTAATTGTGCTAATTTATGCCTAATTTGATGATTTCAGTGTTTGATTTTTGGCCTACAATGGTCAATTTTGGAGCGGATGATGGTGCACAAACTTGTGTGTGCAATGACGCGTCTTCGCCTGGAGCAAAGTAATAGCTTGGAGTGTGATTATGATGTAAGTGCACTCACTTGCTCATGTCAATTCTTGATTGATTAATGTGGTTCAATGTTGCTAATTATTTGCTAAAATTAGGTGTGTAAATCAATTGACCTACACTTTGCACCTTATTTGATTCACTTGGAATGAAATTGATGGTCAAATTATGTCTAATGAACTTTGTGTGTGTCAAGATAATGCTTAATTCTCATCAAGAATTCTTGTGTGTGCATAAAAATAATTGTGTGTGTAATGCACCAAAGAGAGAAAAAACTGTCAAAAAATTCGAGTGTGTGTGCACCTAATCTTGAGTGTGTGCATGCACAGGAATCGATGAAATTGATGATACATAAGTAATCAATCGTGTAATTGATGTGTATATTAGGCTAATTCAATCATTGGATAAGCCTAAATGCCAAAAAATTGGGAAAAATTGGAGTGTGTGTGCCCATCCAAGACCACTTGATTTTCAATGATTGATGGTCAATTGGGGAACCTAAATAATTTTTTGATTGTGAAATGTGCTTGAAAAGTGTGTGCAATCATTAAATGTAAGCCTAAATGCATTGTCAATTGAGCCAAATCTGAACTTTTGTGCTTAATTTTTAAGTGTGTGCATTGCTTGATTGGGTAAAAGTAGTGCTAATTTTTTAGAAATTAAGCATGCATGCATTCACTTACGCTTGATTGAATTTGCAATTTGAGCATTACAATGTGAAATTGATGGAATAGTTGCATAAAGTTTTGGCCTAGATTTGGGTGTGTGTGCCTATTCAATGGCATGTTCAATCCAATGTGTGAATGAATAATTGGTATTTTTTTTCAATTATTATGATGAATTGGCCAAATATTTATGTGTGTTTTTCAAATTGGCTTGAAGATTGAGATAAATTATTCAATTGATGCTAAATTGTGGAGATCTCTAGTGTGTTGCCATGCTAATGGTGCTTGATATCCAAATTGGAATTAATGATTGTTGTTGATTACTAGTCATAATGATCGAATAGACCTAAACCTTTGTGTGTTTGTCATCAAATCAATTGAGATGAATGATTCAATTGCACATAATTGAGAATGATTGTATGTATTACCATTGAGTTGTATGCCAATTCAAATGGATATGATAAAGAATTTCAATGATTTGTGCATTTGAAATGTGGGTGGCTTCATAAACCTAAATTAGGTTTGAGTGATTTTGCATAAGGGGTATGAGCAACTCATGTTGAAATATATGATTACCAATTTGGTTTGATTTTTGCAAGAGAGAGGATGTATGCATTATATTTTCATATAAGCATTGCTCACTTGACTCAAATTTCAAGATTGCAATGGATGTGTGAGCATGAATGAATTTTATTTGTGATTGTGTGAGAAGTGTGACCTAATTTGTGATGATTCTATTCTTGCATGATAAGTGGGAAAGTATGTGAAGCATCAAAATGACTCATTAAGAGTGGATATGTTGAGGTTCAATTACACCAAAGTATTGTTGTGATTTGTATTATAATCTTGAGTAACATCGGATAAGGACTTTTTTGTCTATAATCGTAATCTTTTGTGATACAACTACCAATGAATGGACACTTCATGAGTCGCACCTTGATTGATGGATTGAGTTTTTAATTTGTGATGCAGAGAATATTATCAAGTGCACTTTGAATCAATGAAATAGGAAAATAGTTGGCTTTGGATTGAACCCACAATCACTTTCTTTATTGTTTCCAGCAATAACCTGAGTTCCACAAAGTTTTCTTCTCTTGCTTTCCCTCTCTCATGAATATTTGTGTGACTCTACCCCAATACACACACACACACACACACACACAAAAAGACACCTCTGCTGCCGAGTGTCTTGTATGGCTTTGACCATGGACCCATTGACTCCCAACTTTTTGCCCATTTGGCTGCAAGCAGAGACCCCCACACACACACACCTCAATTCCACTAAAATCCAAACTGATTTCCAGAACAAGACAACACACCTATTGACCATTTCTGTCATGCACAGCGCCTGGCCTCAATCCCTCACACCCATGATGGCCAGTACGTCACGAGTGCCCACATGTTTGGGTCGACACTTCACTGCTTGTCTGCTTAACTCGATGCTGATCACTATCCGCCAAGCTGGCTCTCAGTACACACAACCCCTTCTGCTCTCACTACACACAACCCCGACTCCGCAGACTCGATGCCCGCCATGAAATCTATTCCGTGATCACCTCCTACGGCCTGCCTTCAAGGCACATCGAGTGCGTGCATCTGCAGTATGAACCTACATCTCTCACTCTCTCTCACACACACACACACACACACACACACACACACACAACGTTTTCCGCAGCTAGTCCAGCTCACAACACACACACCTCATATTTTTCAGTAGCGAGGAGCTTCCTCATGCTCCACAATTTGCGGACCCACACGAGTATCGTGGCCATGTGCTAATGAGTTTGCTGGGCGGATGTGCTGCTCTGCAGGTCGACAGTCGGCAGGGGCCGTCGCCTTTTGTGAAGCTGGTGCCTGTAGGAATCCTATGGTGGCAAAGACGATGGAGATGGTGACGAGTAGGGGAAGACGGCCATATGGCACTGATGCCGATCTCATCACCCTTTTGCTCGGGTAGCTAGAGTGAATCAACTGCAGTGCGTGTAGTGCAATGAAGGGTCCCCGAGAGTAGCCAGCCATGCCTCACCACCCACACCGTTCCTCTCAGCCCGGGGGATGCAAGGCCTTGTAGGAGATGGTGTGAGCTCAGATGAATGGAATCCTTGGTAGGCCACCGCTATATACATGCAGAGTTGCATACAAAACCCTTCGAGGTTCTAAATCATCCATAAATATAATGAAATAACATATGGACTGAAGATAAAAGGGTGATTCCAACTGGATGAGAAGCTTCATTTTTGGCTAAAAGGTTCCTTCACACAGAGTGCCATGAATTCATGAGCGCCCACGTCAATCGACTGTGAGAGTCAAAATGAAAACAATTTTTGCATGAGTTTTGAGAGGAGTATGGATGATTGGTGAAAAGCCTATATGTTTGTGCAAGAATTAAAAAGATATGCATGCTGTTGAGATGTAGAGAGAAAGAGAGAGAGACGAAACAAAAGATACACCATATACGCTCCCAAAAACTGATTCATATTGAGGACAAGATACAAATATATAGGTGAGATCAAGTTGAGTAGAGTGAGCCATATATAGCTCCAACACCTCCATTCAAACAAAGGTCTTTAGCTTTGGATGAAAAAACCCTTGGGGAGTTCAAGGGAAAACCCAAGCCCTTATGCAATGTGAAAATATGAACCAGCGATGATGATGTGAGAGTGAATTGTGCATCTATGTACAAATATTCAAGTGACTTAGAGATCACAATGTGCAAATGTGGAGTGTGCATAGTGCATGGTACCTAAAAGATTACAATGTCATATGTACAAAGCTATTACAATAGCAATGAGGCTAATCTAGAAAAAGTGAGGTCGAAGCAACTCCAAGCTCCGAGCGCAAGAGGATGAAACGTGACTCGTTGAGGCCTTTGGTCTAAATGTCTGCAATCATTTGGTCACTTGGACAGTGTTCAACCATAATGGTTCCTTTGCGTACTTCATACCTGACATAATGATAATGGACAGCAATGTGCTTTGACTTATTATGTTGAACATAGTCTTTTGCAAGACTAATAGCACTTTGGTTGTCACACCGCAAGGGTGTGCTAGAAAGAGGAGAGTGACCAATATTAACCAGCATTTGTCGAAGCCAAATCAACTCACGAGCTGCAAGTGATGCTGCAACATATTCTGACTCAGTCGTAGAAACTGCAACACAACGTTGTTTCTTGCTAGTCCAAGAAACAAAACAACCATTTATAAAGAAGCAATTTCCACTAGTAGATCGCATAGATAAATGTGAGCTTGCCCAATCTGCATCTGTGTAACCCAAAAGAGAAAGAGATTGCATAGATCCGATGTGAGTTGTCGTCGATAGACTAAACCAAAATCTGTAGTGCCTTTCAAGTATTTCAACACACGCTTTGCAGCAGACCAATGCTTAAGAGAAGGACATGCAAGATGTTGTCCAAGATAATTAGCAGCAAACAGAATATCAGGACGAGTGTTCATGCCAACAAACTGAAGACATCCAATCAAGTTAGCATAAGGTTGATTTGTGACAAGTTGACCGCCATTGTCAGAAGTGTTCTTCGTAGAGCTTGCAAGACAAGGTGTGTTGGCTGAATGTGCAGATTCCATACCAAATTTTTGAATAGTATCTGCAATAAACTTTGACTGTCGAAGGAATAAAATACCTTTTGTACGGTTCCGTTGGATTTGAATGCCAAGACACGAGTGAATCTCTCCAAGATCCACCATATCAAATGCAGAAGGCAGTAACTTTTTCACTTGCTGAAGAAATCCCAAATCATTGGAAACAAGGATGGTATCATCCACATAAAGAGCAAGAATCACAAAACTGCTACCTTGGCGTTTTATGTATAAGTTGGGGTCTGACGAGCAAGAGATGAATCCTTTAGAGGTGAGAAAAAGATCAAATTTTGTATACCAGGCTCGCGAAGCTTGTTTGAGACCATATAGCGCCTTATGGAGTTGAGCAACAAGGTCTTCTTTACCTGGAATAACAAACCCTTCTAGTTGTTCCATATAAATTTCCTCTTCCAAGTCACCATTAAGAAAAGCAGTTCGCACATCCATTTGATGAGCTTCTAAATCAAATTGAACAGCAAATGCCAATAAAACTCGAACACTTGTAATGCGAACAACTGGTGAAAAAGTCTCTTGATAATCAACACCAGCTACTTGGGAATAACCTTTTGCAACTAAACACGCCTTGAACTTGTCAAAAGATCCATCTGCTTTTACTTTTGTCTTATACACCCACTTACATTTAATAGCTGTACGACCAGGAGGTAATTCAGTTAGTATCCATGTACCTTTAGAGATAAGAGAATCGTACTCTACTTCCATAGCCTCTTGCCATTGATCCTTTTGTGGTGAAGAGATAGCTTCATCATAAGTAACTGGATCTTCGGAAGTAGAAAAAGCATTATCAGCAATATCGTCATCATAAACATGACATGAGCCATGTTCAAAATCAATAGGCAGATCAATAAAAATATCAATATCATCATTGGCGACATTCGGAATGGATGGTTGTGAAGAGGAAAGTTGCTCTATAGGAAGAGTTTCATCTTCTGAAAGAAATGGAAAAGCTTGAAGCAATGATTTAGTATCATCAGAATCATCCATGGACCATGAGCCTCCCATAAGCTGTTCGTTAAAAGTAGCATCACGATTCACAATTACTTTCTTGGAGGAAGGGTCATAGAATTTGTAGCCTTTGGAAGTGTCAGAATATCCAATAAAAATAACTTTAAGACCAGGAGCATCAAGCTTTGTTCGTGTTTCTTTGGGAACATGAATATAAGCAATACATCCAAAGGTTCGAAAATGAGATACAGAAGGAATGTCACATGTCCATGCTGTGATGGGTATCTTACCAGAGGGTGCAGTAGTAGGAAGATGATTCTGAATAAATACTACTGTCAAAGTAGCTTCAGCCCAAAAAACACGAGATAAGACAGAATGAATCAGCATACATCTTACAGCATTGAGAATAGTGCGATTCTTTCGTTCAACAACACCGTTCTGTTGAGGCGAATATGGAATAGTGTGTTCATGATGAATTCCACTGTCAGCACAGTAACTCATAAACTCTCGAGAAACATATTCGCCTCCATTGTCACTACGAAGCTTCTTAAGGCGACGACCAGTTTGAAGTTCCGCAGCCTTGTGGAATTGTTTGAAAACAGATAAGGCTTCAGATTTTTGTCTAAGTAGAAATACAGTCGTATACCTTGAGAAATCATCAATGAAAGTAATGAAGTAGCGATATTGTGATCTCGAAGAAGGTAGAGGTCCACATATATCAGTATGAACAAGATCCAATATGTCATGAGAATGAGTTGTATTTGAAAGAGGAAAGGGTTTGCGATTGTGTTTCCCAAGAGCACAAAATTCACAAATTCCCATATGAGGATGGGCTTTAAGATCCATGCCATGAACAAGATCACGACGTTGAAGATCAAGGAGTTTTGAGAAATCAGCATAAACAAAACGGTGATGCCATACTTTGCAATCATGATCACCTGGAGCAGTGACAACATTTGCTACAGCATCGTTGAGAGAGAGTTCAAACAAATTACCATTTCGAGGAGCAGTGGCTATAGTCTGTCCATCTTTCTCAATTTGGCATTTGGTATGATCAAATCCAACAAACAGACCAAGATCAACAAGTCTAGCAACTCAAAGAAGATTACGTTGAAGATCTGGTACATGTAATACTCCTCGCAAAATTCGAGTGGAAGAAGATAAGGTACCAAGATATAAGTCTCCAATACCCTTTAATTGACAAGTAGTATCATCAGCAAGATAAACAACACGTTGAACTGGCAGTGGATGATAGTTATGGAGCCACTTAGACTGATATGTCATATTTCCTGTAGCACCAGAATCGACAATAAAAAGTGATCCATCGCGTACATGAAGTATTCTGTCTGGAGCAACTAAACATAGGACGCAGCTTGTTTCTGGTACAATGTTGTTTCGATGTTCAGTAGCATATGCTCTATTCCGATTTGTGTCGAATCGACGCTTATAGCACATATGAGTGGGATGATCAGATCGTCCACAATATTCACAAGAAGAAGAAGAAGAGTCTCTAGATAAACGTGGTTGTTTTGTGGTAATATTGTGTTTTTCATCATATTGACGTGCCCAACAATCATCTTCAGTATGGCCATTTCTGTTGCAGTAAGAACATTGCTTATTAGGAAATTTGAGACGAGAGAAAATATTACCGCGACGGCCACCTCTGCGGTTTCCTCGTTGAAATAGACGCCTTCGAGCGTAAAAAGCTCGTTCCATCTGTTGTGACTCAGTCTCCTCGTGTGAAATCATAGCTGTTTCATGACTAGCATTACGACGTTCTTGACGTTGAGAGTATTCAATTAAAGACATGCAGGCTTGGTCGAAATCCAGACCATCTTTATTAGAGAGAATAGTAACAATGTTATCATAAGAAGAGTCCTTCACCGTATGAAGGAGAAGTGTAATCAGTTGCTTTTGTGGAACAGGATCACCGGCAGCAACAAGTTGATTAATAATAGATTTGAAAGATTCAATATGTCCCGTCATGGCAGTACCAACTTCATATTGTAACTTGTTAAGTAACCCTCTCAAATAAAGTATTTCTGTGACAGATTTATTCTGAAAGTTTACAATAAGGTACTTCCATACGTCGTGGGAAATAGGCAGTTCATACATATCAAGCAAAAGGGAATCAGTAAGAGCAGAAAGAATATACCGACGAGCTGCTTTATCACGTCGTTGCCAATCCGTATAGGCAACATTCCAATCTTCAAATATAGGTCCTTCAGTGATAAGCACGTTATCATTATCCGTATCAACAGGCTGAGGCGGACAAACACGATTTCCAAGAACAACATCGGAGAGTTCATCGCCTTCAAGAATTAACAACATCTTTGCTTTCCAGCCTGGAAAACCTTGACCTTGGAAAGGAGGAACAGAACGCTAGCCAGAAGGAAAGCCGTTGACGAGAATATTCATGGCCATATCTTGTTGCGAGAAGACGTATAAGATAAGATCGCAGAATTTGCACACCATATATGGTGAAGGCCGCAATTGAGAATGAGAGAGATATGAGGATTGCGTTCTGTCAACGATAAACGTAAGAAGGATGCTCAAGGAACTTCCAAAGATGTGAGAGACGTCACCCAAAAACGGCAGGGTAAAGGAGACGTTGTCAGGAGTTTTTTGGAGCAAGGGATTGCGCATATGTACATACACATGCATGGTGCATCAAATAAAGGATTGCCCATTTTCCTTAGCCAGGGGGTTTCGTGGGGCCCACATGTGTACAGGTAGGACAACATGTACATAGTTCATCGATTTTCAGTATTACCAGTACCAGTGTGTTTTTTCTACAATAATGAGGAGTTTATAGCGCGTAAAACTTCTCGAGGAAGCTATCCGCGGGCCGATGACATGAGGTAAGCAGGTGCGTCAGATGGCATCTAGTGGCGTCAGGAGACCGAACGGGGTCAATACTTGCACGTGGATGAGGACGGACACAACGTGGGTGTTTCCTTGTGATAATTATGCAGAAAGGTCATCATGAGGACCACTTTTTGGGGCCACTTCACGTGGTGGCGGGATGCATTATAGAAAAAAGCTGAGTGCCAGGTGTGCGGATGATGCAAAAAGGTGACAACTATGCACTGCGAGGTCAGTTTTTGGCCTGTTCGGGGTCCGTTTGAGGTCATCTAAAAGGCCAAGGGTGCCCAACTAAAAAAGCTAAGTGTGGGAACTGAAAAAACAGAGAGAAGACCAGAAAAAACGTGGAGAAGAGAGGAGGAACAGCCGCAGGTGTTTTTTTGCTCATTTTGGAGCCTGTTTTGGCCGTAAACTACTCATCCGAGGTCGGATTTGAGTACTTTGACATTGTAGACTGGGGTTTTGGGCCGTTCCGGACGCGATGGCGCTGTCCATTTTGCCAAATTCCTCACTCTTTTCCTGCTGTTTTTCTGTGTAAGTTTCTCTTATGAGCGAAGTTTCTGCTCTAGTTTGTGATTGTATCTGGTATCTTTTACCCATATTGTGTGAGCTGTTTGCCCCATTGGTGTTGGCCCAAGCTCATTTGTATCTAAACATCAGAAATTCTCCTCTTTTGAGCTGAGTTTTTTGGGTGTGTGTGTGTGTGTATGTGTGTGTCTGTGTGGAGTGGGCAAGTGGATAGTCTCTCTCCTCTCACTCCAGAGGTGTGTTCCCTGTCTCGGCCAGGTGTGTTGTGTAAGCCGAGTGGTGCCCCATAGTGTGTGTGTGTATCTTCCCAAGAGTGTGTGTCGGGTCGTTATAGAGGCGCTGTGTGTGTTTTCATCCCGGTCACATTCTTTTGGTGCCCCCACGGAGGATCTTCTTCGAGTACCTTCTGCTTCGAGCTTCGAGCTTCGGGATTGCAGATTACAGGTTGCAGATTACAGGTTACAGGTTACAGGGACAGGTACATGTACAGGTGATTCACACAGGTACAGGTAGCTGGAGTACAGTGATATACTAGCAGTGATGTCACTTGCAGTTGTTGTGGGAATGCATCACTTGGCGCCTATTTGAGCGCATTGTCTGCTGGATTGTACGTTACTTGTGGAAACTGCCATTGTACGCCTTTGTGGAGCCATATATGGTTTTATTTGGCAGTCCTAGCCATTTCTGAGACTTGGTCTGGAAGATAGTCATTTCTGAGACTTGACTATACGCGATTTGCATTAGCCTTCGTGTGAGGGTCGATAGCGTGAGGTTTTTATTGAGCTGGGGGATTCTCAAATGTGGAGATCCTTTCGGTGATACAGGTAGCTGGAGCACCCTTTTTGTGACCTCGCCATAGGCTATGTACTAGTGAGTCCTACTTGATGCTCGGGTTCTATTGTTGATAGTTCATGCGTACATAGACAGTCTATATTTTGGGTTCCTACTGCTCTACTTCTGGGGAAACTCTGTCGAAATTTTCCCAACTTATGATGGCTGGTTTTTTGGTATTTTGAGCCATTTATGCTGTTATGCTGCTGAAATTTTGGCAAAATCAGAGATTGAGTCAGGTGTGCCTTCTTGGGAGCTTCATGGTTGGCTTTAATGGATGATCAAAATGGCCCTCAGTTCACTCCTTTTCATTTAACGCAAAGAATTCAGATTAATGTTCATGTGTCCAGGAAGATCTTTTTCCAGCAGCGCATAGTCTTTATGTTTGGGCCAAGAAGATTGAGAGAGATCCTGGAATGTCCTTTGCCTGTTGTCATTCCGATGATCAACTATGAAAACTCATTTGATGTGCATGTGTTTGTCCTTATCTAAAGTTGAGCTCCATTGAAGTTTCTAGGGATTGGGAAGTGAAAAGTTTTGGGTTCTTGCACGTGTGTTCGAAGGGGTTCTCAAAGCATCATAATTTGGGTAGCCATGGCTTTCTCTTATCCCGAGTTTCATGGAAGAAGTGATGAAGATGTGGAAGAATTTTTGGAAAAGATGGAGGTTGCCTGCATTAGCAACCAGATTCATGACCCTACGCAAATGTTACGCCTTCTCCAAATTTGTTTGAAGAGTGATGCACGAGCTTGGTCCAAAGCATTTGAAGAGGAGTTGCGTATGGCTGATCCACCTATAAGATTGAGTTGGGACAATCTAAGGCATGGATTGGAAGTGGAGTTTGTGAAGATAGAAGACCCTGACAAAGTGTGGCAAGAAGTACAGGCTTTGGTGCAAAAGGAAGGTGAGCCAGTAGATGCGTACATACGTAAGTTTTCATTGGCATGGGAGCAAATGTGCAAGGCTTTAGCACCACAGGTACCCCCGCCTGACATGATGAAGAAGGACAGGTTCTTGGCTGGTCTTTGGGAGAATATACGTTGGAGAGTGGAGCTAAAGAAGCCTAGGACATATGAAGATGCACTAGAGGTAGCAAGGAACAAAGAGTGGAAGCTAAGGAAAATGAGCCAGCTAGGGGTGGAGTCTTTGCCAATGAGGTCTGAATTTCAGCCTATAGAGTCTTTACAAGGGCGCATGTCAGGGGTTCATCATGAACCAGTGGTTCCTGTTACTACTCAGGTTATGCCAGCAGTGGTCACTACAGCAGTGCAAGATGATGGCCTAAGGCAAGACATGAGGCAAGTGGTTGATCTGATGAAGAATCTCAGCCTAAACATGCTAGGTCAAGTGGGAAATAATCGAGGTCGAGGGCGGTTTGCAAATCAGCCAGGAGGTGAAGAAAGACCTAGGAATGGTGCTGGACAAAGTAATAGTAGGTTTTGGAGGCAGACGCCCACATGTTATAATTGTGGAGAGTTGGGTCACATCAGCCCGCAATGTGATAAGCCACCAAGGATGGGGGGAGACATGTATCCATTGCCAAGACAGGTGCTAACTAGATCAAATGATTATGGCATCGAAATTAAGGGAGACGAAGGAACCAGTGGACTAACCCAGGAGGAAAAGGGAAAGACAAAAGTGCTAAGTGTAGTCACCTTGGAGAAGGCATCAAAGCTAGAGGATACATTAGTGATGCCTATTGGGAAGAGGACCATAGAGGAAAAGGAAGGAAGAAGTGCCCCAGGTCCTAGTAAGAAGAAAGGAAAGAGCCATGAAGGCGAGGATGTCAAGGCCAAGAGGAAAAGGAGAGCTCGTCGAAAGTTTCATGTTTCAGATTTTCCACTAGGGGATGGGCAATTAAGCTATGACTTGAAGGAGGATCTGACGAGCAGGAAGGCAGATGTTACTTTTGGGCAGCTCATAGAAATGGTTCCTAAACTAAAGCGACAGTGGAAGAGGATGGTTAACCCAATGGAGAAAGAGCCAGAGAGAGGTTCAGTGAAGGTGTTGGCAATGGACGAGCTACCAGACATTTGTCCAATAGTAGATGTGTGGCATAAAAGGAAAAATTTGGGACAAGGTTATGTGGATGGCGGAGCCCAAATATGCGTCATAACACACTCATGCGTTGAGAAGATGGGTCTCACAGTGGCTGGGGTGTCAGGTTTTCGGATCAGATTGGCAAACCATCAAAAAGTAAAATGCTTGGGTGTTGTAAAGAGCTTAGAAGTGGAGGCATATGATGCAAAGGCAGTGATTGATTTTCATGTGATGCCAGCAGGGTTGGGAGCATATCCTATTATACTGGGCAGACCATGGTTACGTGCAGTGGGAGCTGTTCAAGATTGGCGACATGGTACGATTAGCCTCTATGGAAAGACAGGTACCAAGAAGCTTTATAATATGGACACAAGGAAACGATTAGAGGAGCTTTATGAAGATGAGGATGAGTCTAGTGATGAAGACTCTTCCACGGTGACAGATGAGGACAGTGATAGCACTACCAGCAGTGATGAGGATGCTGATGTTGCATTTATTTTGATGGATAAAGAAATCCAGGAGATTGGTTTAGTCGCATTTGCGAAGGAAGTTGAAGATGAAAGTGAAGGGCCTTATGAAGTGATTGAAGGGCTGATGCAAACCAAAGTTGAGTTGTCAAAGAAGCAAGAATTAATGACGCAAATGATTAGTGGAGACCTCTCAGCTATGGAGAAGGATATATATTTGCATATGCTGGCTAGTTTTCCTGATTTGTTCATTACTTCATATGAAGAGATCAGAGGGTTCAAGGGTGAAGAGATGCATATAGAGCTGAATGAAGGTGCTAAGCCAGTGCGGCAAAGGCTAAGAAGGATGGGTCAAGAGCAAATGGAAGCCTTGCGGGTAGAGGTGGACAAGTTATTGAAGGCAGGGTTCATAGTTCCAGTGGAGACCACAGAATGGGTGAGTCCAGTTGTAGTCAGTCCAAAGAAGGATGGGAAGTGGAGAATTTGTGTGGATTTTAAACCCTTAAACGCAGCCACTAAGAAGAACCCATATCCTCTTCCATTCATCGATCAGATCTTGGATTCAGTGGCAGGTTATGAGAGGTACAGTGTGTGTGATGGTTTTTCAGGCTATTTTCAATTGAAGATTGCTCTTAAAGACCGCACAAAGACAACTTTCATTACGCCATGGGGCTGCTATTGCTACACAGTATTGCCATTTGGGTTGTCAAATGGACCTTCCTTCTATCAAGAGAGAGCAAATTGGGTGTTGGAACCATTCATTGGTAGTTGTGTTACAGCTTTTATGGATGACTTCTGTGTCTATAGCAGTAGGGCTGAACACCATGAGAAGCTGCAGATGGTATTCGCTCGATATGATGAATGTGGAGGACAACTAAATCCAAAGAAATGTCATCTAGCATAGCCAAGGGTGAAGTTATTGGGCCATATGGTGTCAGAAAATGGCATTGAGGCTGATCCAGATAAGGTGAAGTCTATTATTCTTCTTCCATCACCTATGAGTACGAAGCAGTTGGCAACCTTTATACACAAAGTGAAGTACATGGCACGGTTTATTCCATTGTCTTCACAGCTTCTTTATCCATTACAGCAAGTGGCAAAGCATGATCCATTGCAATGGGATGACAAATGTGAAGAAGTGTTTCAAGAGGTGAAAGAGGTGTTAGGGGGGTTGTCAGCCATGCAGGCTCCTGATTGGGAGAAATTTTTTTATGTAAATCCATCAGTAGGGGATGATGCCATTGGAGCCATGCTATTGCAAAAGGGGAAGGGCAGCCATTATATGAGGCCAGTGTATTGTGCAAGCCGAGTGAAGTTGGTAGCGGAGAGAAAGTTATCGGAAGTAGAGCTAGTGATGGCCAGTGTAATATTTGCTTGTCGACGATTTCGTCATTACTTGCTACCACGGCCTTTTGTTTTCTTGACGAGTTATGCCTTTTTGCCACAGTTAATTAATGGTATTAACATGTCAAATGTGGTGAAGAAATGGGTAATTGAGCTACAAGAGTTTGAGTTCTCTTTTCTAGTGGAAGATAGTACAAGGGCTACCCTAGCTGATTTGTTGACCTACAAGGAGAATCCCCTTATTGTTAAGGAAGAGGTGGTAAGAAAGGTAGTTGAAGAAGTGCCACAGATCAGCAATGCACATGTGTTGTTCTTTGATGGTTCATACAGAAAGAGCCACGATGCAGCTTCAGGGGGTATAGCACTTTATGATCCAAAGGGGAAGCTAGTATGCAAGAGAGGGTTCAAATTGGATGCGCATAGTAACAATGAGGCTGAATATGCTACATTGGAAGCCGGATTACACATTTGTTTGAAGCATGGGGTTCGAAGGTTGAGTATAAAAGGTGATGCCTTGTTAGTTGTGAAGCAAGTGATGGGTGTGTGGAAGAGCAAGAACACCTCATTGAAGGAAATGTGCTTCAGAATTAAAGGCCTGTTAAAAAAGTTTGAAGCATGGAGTATCAGACACATTGAACGTGCTCTAAATGGAGAGGCACATGAAGCAGCTCAAGGCATGATTGGGGAGCTATTTGTGTTGAGGACCACTTTACCTCTTTATCATGGCCGGGAAAGTTTGGCTCAAGAAGAGGAGTTTTTGCTAACAGGAATCATTCCAAAGGAGATTCAGAAGTCTAAGAAGTATGGCTTTGTGCGTAGAGCATACAGGTACAAATTGATTGGTGATGTCTTATACATGAAAGGGGCTGATCTCGTGTTGAGACGTGTACCTTGGCGGGAGGAGCTTTACAGAGTGTTGGAAGAGAATCACGAAGGCGCATGTGGTGGCCATTTTGCTCTAAAGATCACCTTGCATAAGATTTTGCAAGAGGGGTATGTATGGCCTAGTTTGCACAAGGATGTTCACCATTGGTGTAGGTCTTGCAATAGGTGTCAAGCATTTGGGAAGAGAGTGTTGAAGCCAGAGCTACGAAAAACCATTATGGCGTTTGATGTGTTTGAAAAGTGGGGAATTGATGCAATAGGCCCGTTACCTATCACAAGCAGGGGCAAAAGCTATATCTTGACGGCAGTGGACTATCTCTCTAGATGGGCAGAGGCTATAGCAGTAAAACAAATCACTGCAAAGGATGTGGCAAAATTTGTGTATGATGAAATATGTTGCAAGTTTGGGGTGCCACTGGAGTTACTTTCAGACAAGGGGCCTGGCTTTAGAGCTAAACTGCTAGATTTTTTATGTGCAAAGATGAAGATTAGGCACCAGCATACCACTCCTTATTACCCGCAGTGTAATGGCTTGAATGAAAGATTCAATGGTGAGTTGGTACCGATTCTTTCGAAAGTGACAGAGCACCAAGGAAGGAATTGGGATTTGGAATTGCCTAGTGCATTATGGGCTTACCGTACTTCGGTGAAGACAGGTACAGGGTTTACTCCATTTCATTTGGTGTATGGAAAGGAAGCACTATTGCCTGTGGAGGTAGAGTTGCCTGCGGTCAAGATGTTAGAGAAGTTGCTTGGGCCGCCTAGTGATGCATTCAAAGAGAGGCTCTTGCAATTACAAGAGGTCCAGTTGGATAGGATGAGCGCATTGGAGCATTATGGGCAGATGCAGGATAAGGCTTTGGCAAAGATAAATGAAAAGGTCAAAAGTAAGAGTATCAAGAAACATGACTTGGTTTTGCGCTACAACAGCAAACTGGACAACACCTTCCAAAAGAAGTTTCAAATTAAGTGGGAAGGCCCTTTCAAGGTAGTAGAGTGTTTTCCAAATGGCACATATCAGCTGGCTAACCTGGATGGTATTCTACATAAGTCAAGGGTAAATGGGTTACGTCTTAAGTTGTATCATGCCAGGTTGATGATGGTGGAGCAAGATGAGTTTTTTGAAGAGCGAGTGATGTCTGTGAGGGATGAGGAGACCTGTGATGCGGCGAGTCTCATATCTCTCTTTGCTGCTGCTGATCATGAATGATCTAGCAGGCTAGGGGGTGGGCAAATTATGTCAGGAGTTTTTTGGAGCAAGGGATTGCGCATATGTACATACACATGCATGGTGCATCAAATAAAGGATTGCCCATTTTCCTTAGCCAGGGGGTTTCGTGGGGCCCACATGTGTACAGGTAGGACAACATGTACATAGTTCATCGATTTTCAGTATTACCAGTACCAGTGTGTTTTTTCTACAATAATGAGGAGTTTATAGCGCGTAAAACTTCTCGAGGAAGCTATCCGCGGGCCGATGACATGAGGTAAGCAGGTGCGTCAGATGGCATCTAGTGGCGTCAGGAGACCGAACGGGGTCAATACTTGCACGTGGATGAGGACGGACACAACGTGGGTGTTTCCTTGTGATAATTATGCAGAAAGGTCATCATGAGGACCACTTTTTGGGGCCACTTCACGTGGTGGCGGGATGCATTATAGAAAAAAGCTGAGTGCCAGGTGTGCGGATGATGCAAAAAGGTGACAACTATGCACTGCGAGGTCAGTTTTTGGCCTGTTCGGGGTCCGTTTGAGGTCATCTAAAAGGCCAAGGGTGCCCAACTAAAAAAGCTAAGTGTGGGAACTGAAAAAACAGAGAGAAGACCAGAAAAAACGTGGAGAAGAGAGGAGGAACAGCCGCAGGTGTTTTTTTGCTCATTTTGGAGCCTGTTTTGGCCGTAAACTGCTCATCCGAGGTCGGATTTGAGCACTTTGACATTGTAGACTGGGGTTTTGGGCCGTTCCGGACGCGATGGCGCTGTCCATTTTGCCAAATTCCTCACTCTTTTCCTGCTGTTTTTCTGTGTAAGTTTCTCCTATGAGCGAAGTTTCTGCTCTAGTTTGTGATTGTATCTGGTATCTTTTACCCATATTGTGAGAGCTGTTTGCCCCATTGGTGTTGGCCCAAGCTCATTTGTATCTAAACATCAGAAATTCTCCTCTTTTGAGCTGAGTTTTTTGGGTGTGTGTGTGTGTGTATGTGTGTGTCTGTGTGGAGTGGGCAAGTGGATAGTCTCTCTCCTCTCACTCCAGAGGTGTGTTCCCTGTCTCGGCCAGGTGTGTTGTGTAAGCCGAGTGGTGCCCCATAGTGTGTGTGTGTATCTTCCCAAGAGTGTGTGTCGGGTCGTTATAGAGGCGCTGTGTGTGTTTTCATCCCGCTCACAACGTTAATAATAAAAGAGTCCTCAAAATAGAGTGGCGTGAGACGCAAGATTGACGGCCACAATATGAATAGCAAAAAGCTAAATCTTCTCGAAAAAGTTAACGCCAAAATAAGAAAAACGATCGTGGACGCTTCACGAAGAAGTAGTACGAAGAAAGCTGCGTCAAGCTCAATTGCAGTAAGAACAGCATAACTTTCTGCTATGAACTCCGATTGACGCAAACCTAGAACTCAAATCGAAGAGCTCGAGGAGACGAACAAGTTTTGGATGAACAGCAAGAAAAATTGAGATGAAGTTCAGGGTGTCATCATCAAGAAAACGTAATCAACGATTAGATTGATTAGCAATAAACGTCACACAAAACACTAATCATATTCTTCTTAACAGAAAACAACCACAATTAACAAGAATCAATGCTCAAAAATAAAATTTGTAGCATTTTTTGAATCTTACATGCAAATCGCATACACATACTGTTTTGTCACCATGAATTGAATCGGCGCATGATCGTTACTGCTCTTATACCATGTTGAGATGTCGAGAGAAAGAGAGAGAGACGAGACAAGAGACACACCATATACGCTCCCAAAGACTGATTCATATTGAGGACAAGATACAAATATATAGGTGAGACCAAGTTGAGTAGAGTGAGCTATATATAGGTCCAACACATGCTTTGTGTAATGTTTACTTTTAGGGTTGGATTTGAATGCTAACAAGCTTCTATAGCATTTTAATTGACATCATTTTGAAGAAATGTTGGCCCATGATACACAACCAGGTTTTGATGCCTCAAGGGAGCTTCAAGTCACTTTATCTTATGCTCTTTTCTTTCTTTTCTACTCATGTCGTGGGAGTGCCAGTTGGATGTGATCATCAAGTATGTGCCTTGATTGAGCAAACAAATGTAAGCATGCACTAAAAATTTGCTTGTATACTGGGCTTGAATAAAATTTTCATTGCATTAAATGTCAAGGTCTTTTTGAAGAGCATGTGAGCTTCATGAAAGAGTTACATTGACGGATGGTGACTTGTGCTTGTTGGTTGGGATTTTATGTTTGAAAATGGCATTGGATATGCATTTTCATGCTTGAAATTGAATGCAGAATCATTGCATCGCACTAAAATTGAACTTTATTGAAAAACCAAAACCATTGTGAATTTATGATTGAGCTCGTTTTTTTTGGTGCTGGATGTGCATGTATAGATGCTTTAATAGCACTAACAATTGTGCTTTGTTGTGAAGGGTTGTGAGAGCATATGAACTTTCGTTGATCCAAGAAGGGGTCATCATTGCAAAATATTGCACCATGTGGCTATTTAGAGCCATTGGATTAAAAGTTGTATACATTCTAGCTCATAGCTGGTCTAAAATGAAAATGTTTTCATTTGAGCTAGTGTTTACTCAACTTTTTTGAGAGCTTTCAAGTATAAAAATTGGCTATTGAGAGCCATGCATTTTCATTTCATCAAGTTGGAGTCATCTCTAGCTCCTAGATTGCTCTAAAAATTGTAAAACTTCATTTGAGCTAGTGTTTAGCAACTTGTTTAGAGCTTTTAAATTGAAAAATTCGGCTTTCAAAGCCACTTCATTTCATCAAAGTTGTATTATTTTTTAGCTCTTGGCTTGTTTTAAATTCCATATTTCATTGAGCTAGAAACTAATCAACTTTGAATCATGCATGAGAGATTGTAAAAATTGTAAAATGTGCTTATGTAGAAGCATTTTATCTCTCTCATTGATGATATGTGTGCATAAATTTTCTATCAAAGAGCATCATGTGCATAACCAAAGGCACTTTTTTCTCTTGGATTTTTTCTGTTTGGACATATTTGGGTATGCAAGACCCTAGCTTTAGGTTTTCATTAATGTTTTTTTTGTGTGCTTTTGGATTTCCATAAAAGGCCTTTTTGGTGCTTGTGTTTCATGTACCTTCAAATTAGCTTGGATTGTAAATAAAAGGATCAAGATACTTCTCTACACAAAGTGGATGCTTGCTCAAGGATGCTCAAAAGAGCATGAATAGGTGTAATCCTTCCATGATATTGCTCTTTTGTTCATCCCTTCATTCTCTATGCTTGGCTTAAGTAATTTTTGCTTCTAAGCTATGGTTCTTTCATGTTCAAAAGCTAAACATACTAAAGTTTCAACACTTTGCTTTGTGAATATTAACTCAACAAAAGATTAGGTTTTATGGGTGCTAATCATGGGTAATTGGCCTTGACCTTAGGTTAATGTAGATTCATTTCTCATTAGTTCTAGACTCTTAGTGATAGCCTTAATACTCCATTCATTTTTAACATGACCTAGGGCTATGATTAGGCTTTAGTACTTTAGTCCATTTGCTATTAGCATCTCATGTTGGAAGCAATAAAAAAGTGCTAAAAAATGAAACAATGAAGCAAAAAAGTAGCAAAAATGCTATTAAACACCTGAAAAGAAAGATTATATGTTATGTTGTGTCTATGTGAGGCCTAGCGCCTTATTAGCACTTGGGAGGCGAGGGGAACCACCTTGGCTTGCTTGGTCAAGGCCCTAAATCGATGCCCTAGGGGGCTGATAGGGATTATCCGTCACCTTGGTAGGCTAGTAGGCCTTTGGAACACCTTCTTGAGGGTTCAAGGAGCAGAGAGTTGTACCTAGACTTGCCTTGGGGTGGTAGCCTTGTGATTGTGCTTTACGTTTTTCAATGAATGACAAAAACAAAAATTCCATGAGCTTCAAAAATCTTTGACAATGTACTATAGATTAGGAGCTTTTTTATAGCCCGTAGACATGATAGACTTGAATGATTTATTAATCCTGGTCACATAGTTTTTAGGCTAGTAAGGTTTATGAACTTTCATTAGCCTAGGGTCTTAATTGATTGCTTACGTTTCGTGCATAAAACTGAAATTTCAAGTGGTTTAATATTCATGATAGTTTGAGTGTTTTTTTGCTTTATGTTGTTTAGATTTTTACTATGATTCACCCATCTTTTAGAAGCAAAAAATTCAATTTGCATGATTGTACTTCACGTTTTGTATCCTTGTTGGCCTTTGATACTCATAACTTGTTCTTATGATTTGCAGCTCAACATTTCTTCCATGGGCTTGCTTTCTACCATGTCACCATGCTTTGATTCATCGGCACACGAGGACATGTGCCAAATTAAGAAGGGGGGAACGTTAGCAACGGCTAACATAGGCTACACCAATTATGCATCAAGCAGGAGATATGCTATGGAGATGTGCACAATATTTCCTATCCACATTTGTTTAAAGTTCTGGGCTCATTGGGAGTTCCAAAATTGTACATGCTAGCTAGAGGGCTCAAACTTAAATCCATAGTAGAAGGGATTGTGGTGAAAGCCTTTATAAGGAATCCTTTATGCAAGGAGGCTTCATTCTTGAGTATCCACTCTTGAGGATCCACTTTTAAGAGCTCTCTCTCTCTTGAGTGTTCACTCTATGGATGGCCTAGCCTTGAGCATAATGCCCATGCTTAAGAGGCTAGCACTAATCCATTGTAAGTAGAGAAGCTATTCTTAATCTAATTTCTGCTTTCTTATTAGTCTACTTCTTCTCTACTCCATTATGTCATGAAGTAGTTTCACCTTTCTCATTATTTTAGATTTGAGTTTGTGTGATGACTTCTTGCTATTAACCACTCTTATCCTTCTATGAACATTCAATTTGTGATATTTAGCATCACTGATTAGGTTGATTAAGTTGGTTCTTAATCTTGTAATTAGTGTGTGTGCCCTATTATTTGCTTGTGTGTGGATAGGTTTTATGAAACTCTAGCACCATTCACCTCGTGTGTGTAGCTATTGATGAAGTACCTTGATTGGCATGTGGTTATTGGAGAGGCCAACACCAATGTAATTAGTGTTTGCTTTGGGTTTCTAGTCTATGGTAAGTCGAAATTCAGTGGGCTTAATGCGTGTAGGTGATGATTGATTAACGATGTGATTAGAGTTAGTGATTTTATAACTAACCTCTATTGCATTGGATGAGCATACTCATGAATCCTCTTATTCTATTCATCCGATGCTCGTGCTTCCATGCCTTAGCCAGGTTGCCAATCCACCGATTGATAATTTTGTGTGTGTTGCGACTAGGTCATTTCTACAACACCTTCCAATAGTTACACACTCACACACACACACACATAGGGGGAGGGGAGAGGGAGAAAGAGAGTTTCACACACACACATGTAGGGGGAGGGTGGGAGAGAGAGAGAGAGAGAGAGAGAGAGAGAGAGAGAGAGAGAGAGAGAGAGAGACAGAGCTGCACACACATAGCAAAGAGAGAGAGCGAGAGCGAGAGAGGAGATTTTGGGGGGAAGCTATTCAAAATTTGAATTTGACATTTTGGGAGGAGAAAGAGAATAGAAAATGATATAGATTGTGTAGATGTAGGAAAAAAAGCTTTAAAAACCTTTTTTTCACATATATATACATATATATGGCTTGGGAATAGGTTTTAAACTTAAAATGGGTTCAACTGAGCTTTCTTTTAAAAAATCATTTTTGACTCTTGGTTGTGCACGTTTTTGATGATGTGCAATGAAAAGGAAAAGGGAAGATATTGACTAGGAAGGATATGTCATTCCACCCTTTTTCCCATCACTCTCAAAAGATGACTTCTTAGCTCCATCCCCTACTTGGGCCTAAACAAAATGCTAGGAGAACCTATGAAAATACAGCCTAATAAATGCACTTGTCTCCTTAACTATACACAATATTAGACTTAATCGCTTAAAATTAAGCTTCCTTACAAGGCCCATGCAAAGTCCATATTTTTTCCAATGTATACCTCCTCCTAAAACTTTGTTGCATTTTGACTTCGTTTGAGTGCCGCAATTGTGTAATAAACGAGAACATGGAGACAAGTCATAGGTAGATTTCCTGAGTAGAGAGTGATTTGCTAGTTCTACAGATAGCTTCTTGAGGTTGACACCATGAAAGAGTCTCCGTGCCCCATCTGAGTTGCTTCCTTGAGTATTGAAATTAAGTTAGTGCCAGACATGTATGCTACAAATGTCCAATCATGGTGACCCACTAACGATAAGCAACCTTTTATGCTCAAGACAAAATGCTAGCAATTGAGATATAGAGATAGTTCTAAAAGAAGACAAGCCAATTTTCTTTGAAATCAAGAATCTTGATTCTGTACATCAAAATTATTCTACTTATGAAAGAGAGCTCTATGCAATAATTTCTTCTTTGAAAATATGGCAGCATTATTGGTATGTGACTCAATTTGAAATAGTGGTTAACCAAGAAAGTATAAAGTGGTTAACACAACAATTTGACTTGAAGTGTTGAAAGGCCAGGTGGGTTGAGATTCTTTAGGAGTATGATGCTAAGCAATGGTATTGTAAGGGACAATACAATGTGGTAGGTGAAACCCTTAAGATCAACTCTCTTCTCTTTACAAAACATAAAAGTGAGTTTTTGGGAATCTTTGAAGGGTATATGTGAGCATGTTAATGCATATTCCAAGGTGTGGAGACATGTCACCAAGAGGGTTCCTTCTCACTTCAATGTTGGTAGTGTGTTTACTTACTCCAAACCCAATTCTCCTTTTTTAAGTGATCAGCTGCGTAGGTGGAATTATTTTTCCATTGATGATGGATACCTACTCATAAAAGGAGTTTGTGTACCAAATAGATGTAGACATTCAACACTTAATTCTCTATGAATGTCATGAAAATCCTAGTATAGATCACCTAGGCATAACAACACCTTATACACCTGTACAATGATAGTTTGCATGGGTATGTTCAAGGCTATGTCATGCACAACCGAAAATTTTAAGTTAATAAAGCAGAGTGCCTTTGGAGATTCCCAATGGTAAATGGGACAGTATTTTGATGGATTTCATAGTCGTTCTACCAACCACTATACGAGGTCATGACTTGATATGGGGGATTGTAAATGGGTTGGCTAAACTTTGTGATTTTGTTCTGACTAAGTCCACTATTAAGACTCAAGAGCTAGTGAAGTTGTCTACAGACAATCTCTACAGATTCTATCGATTTTCTAGCAACATTATGAGTTATCAAGATCCCAAGTTGAATGATCACTTTTGGAGGGACGTGTTTAAATGTCTGGTAACACAACTCAATATCAATATTGTAGATCATCCAGAGACCGATGGGTAGACTCAACGAGTTAACCAAGTGCTAGAGGATATGCTACTATCATACGTTAGCAAGAAGCAATCCAATTGGAAAGACTATCTCTCTATTTTGGAGTTTCCTATAATAGTGCAAAGCATGTTACAACCGGTTTTAGTCCTTTCATGATTATGTATGGTTTTCAAGGTAGATCACCAATTATGACGGGGTTGGATACTGGAGTAGAACACAGTTCCTGATGTGCAGATAGATGCACATGATTCTGTCAAGGATAAAATCACTGGTAGATATCCTTTCAACAAAGAGCAGGAAATATCAAAAACATTGATAAAAACAAGAAAGGAAACTCAAGCAAAGCCAAAACAGTAGGACAAGAATTCAACAGTGCCACGAGTTGAATGGAGAAAGAAATATCAAGAGTTGAAAAAGACTGTAAAGGAGATACATACAACTGAAATGGAAACCAATGAGGAGGAGGGTAAAGATGTAATGAGTGCTCCATCCCATTACAAGAAATATACTCTGCAAAACCAAACAATCATAGTCAAACAACCTGTCAGGGAACTATGAAAACAGGGTGAGTCCTATGAGGGACATGAAAATGAGATAAAGATAGATCTGGCTGAACCAGGAGAAGAGCCTAGACCTGCCTACATTGCAAATGACCTTACGTAAGAAGAAGAGCTTTTTTTAAGCTTACTAAAAGAATACCAAGATATCTTTGCTTGGTCTTATAAGGATCTCAAGGGTGTTGATCCAAAAATCTATCAACATACCATACCCATGAGAGATGATGCAAAACCAAGTAGACAAAGGCCATACACATATGATGAAACATTTTCCAGGAAGATCAAAGAAGAGATATAAAAGCTAAAGGAAGCCAAATTCATTTATGAAATTGAACACACAAATTGGGTGTCTCCAATTGTGGTAGTACCCACGAAAAATGGAAAATTACGAGTGTGTGTCAATCTCAAGAAGGTGAATGCAGCTACCATTAGAGACAACTTTCCTCTTCCAATCATTGAGTATGTTTTAGAACGAGTTGCAGGGAAAGAAGATTATAGCTTTTTAGATGGATTTTTGGGATACAATCAACTTTTGGTTGACCCCAAAGATCAACATAAAACTGCCTTTGCAACTGAATGGGGTATTTTTGCCTATCGGGTTATGCCTTTTGGGTTAACTAATGCTCCTGCCATCTTTGAAAGAGTGATGATCTATTATTTTAAGCAATATATTTGGAATTTCTTGGAAGTATATATGGATGATCTATGTGTACATTCATCAATCTGTCGGGCTGATCATTTTGAATACTTCAAAAAGGTATTCAAAAAATGTAGACTTTATAGGATTTGCTTAAATCCTGAAAAGTGCACATTTAATGGTAGACAAGGAAAAATTATTAGACATATAGTGTCTAAAAATGGAATAGCTTCTAATATGGATAAAATTCATGTTATTGTTGATTTGCATAGACCAACAAAGAATCGAGGGGGTTCAAGCCTTCATGGGACATTGTGGATATTATAGACGATCCATTTACATGTAAGCTATAATTGCAAAACCTATATATAGCTTGATCACACACTTTGAATGGACTGATGAGTGTGAGGAATCCTTCATGAGGCTTAAGCAAGCTCTCACTTCAGCTCCAATATTGAAAGCACCAGATTCAGAATAAGATATTCAACATACATGTAGATGCTTCCAATTTTTCCATCGGGTGTATACTAGCTCAACCACGAGACGAGAAAATTGATTTTCCTATTTCTTATGCTAGCTGACAATTGAACATGGCAGAAAAGAACTATACCGCCACCAAGAGGGAAGGACTAGGAATGATCTATGCCATAAAAAAGTATAGACATTACCTATTATAAAAAAAAATTGTGTTCTTTGTGGAACACCAAGACTTATTGTACTTGGTCAACAAGCCATGCAACACAAGAAGAATGATGAGATGGTTCATCATTCTTCTGGAATTTGATTTCACCCATAGTTGTGGGCACCACTCAATAAAGATCAGATCATTTGTAAGGTATTCTTTTAGGAGAACCACCTAAAGGAGTAGATGATGATCTACCAGATGCATATCTATTCTCCCTGGAAATGATACCTCGATGGTCAAAAAACATGGTATCATTGATGACCATAGCTCAAGTGGATTTTCAAGTACCACTTCCTATTACAATCGGATTAATGAAGGAATATTGCTTTTATGTATTACTCTTGAGGAGAAAACCCAATACCTGAGTCAAGCACATATTACCATAGTACAGCTTCACTTTGCGAAAGACGAAACTATGCGACGGATCTTGAGACTTGGAGTAGTTTGGCTAACTATGAGGAGTGATGTTCATTATTTCTTGAAAAATTATCCTCAATGTAAAAAACAAGCACCCATACCTCATGTAACATTGTTCCAAATATCACTTGTTCTTAAGTGGAGTAACTATCTAGTTACTTACTTATCAAGCCGAACATTTCCTGAGGATATGAGAAAATGTCATCAAACAGAAATTGAAACTGAAGCAAGAGACTATGCCCTTATTGGAAACTAGTCATATTGGAGGGGTAAAGATCAACACTTGTGTCTTTGTGAAAATGAAGATGAATACATTCCTATTATAGAACAAGCACATGCTGGATTAGTTGGAGGTCACTTTTCTAGTGAGTCCACCACAGGAGAAATCTTAATGGCAGGCATATGGTGGCCAACACTTTTTGCAGATTCCAAGGAATATTTTCTAAGGTGTGATGCATGTCAACGAGAAAAAATTCCAACCCGTGTAGATATCATGCCCTTAAGACCAATGATGGGACCTAGAGATTTTGCAAAATGGGGTATAGATTTTGTTGGGCCAATACAACCACCTGCTTATAGAACCCAAGCTCAATATATCATTGTAGCTATGGACTATTGGACCAATTGGGCCGAAGCTAAAGCAACTCAAAAGAATGATTCCAGAACCACAACCGCATTCTTATATAAGTATGTGTTCACAAGATATGGACTACCAATAGAACTTTTTAGTGATAAGGGAACTCATTGTGACGTGACAGGGGAGAGGCAAATACATTGATAATGAAAAATACAGAGTACGCAGAGTAAATAGATGAAATAAAGAGTTTGTATGGATGCAAGGTAATCATTACAAGAAGAGCATAGCTCGTTTCATAACCTTCCGACCACCCCCGAGCTATCTCAATCACACTCTCACTCTCACTCTCATTCTCAATCTCAATCTTGTGCACAATCTCAATCTCAATCACACTCTCACTCTCAATCTCAATCACAATCACACTCTCAATCTCAATCTCTTGATCGCAACAATGATCATAATAGGAATCGCAACACGATCACAATCCCAATATCATGACACCTTGCACGGATCCTGTTTCACACACTGGTTTCTGCATCGTCTACAAAATAACCAAAAGAACATACTCCGTGCAACCAATTCAACATGATAATCAAAGTAAAAAAACATAATTATGTACCTTCATAATCTCAATTGCAATAGTCCACCATGAAGAAACAAATCCACTTCTTGGTTGATAGCAGGGAGAGTTGTATGATGTTGTATGTCTGTCTGTCCCTGTGTATACTACACTGTTGCTGCCTTCTGTTTTTTTTCATCATAGCTTTTACAAACAAACTTAGAACAGAACAATCCAGGTATTCAAAACGACGGGAACAGGTCTGGTCTAAACGGCATCGTGGACAGAATTGCGAAAACAGTCTTTTTTTAGTTGAAAACGTAACTTTTAGGTCGCGACTCATAAAAACGCTATTTTTGGGTCTCCACTACTTTTTCAACTTATTTTAAGCGTACCCATGCAATTTAAGCTAAAACACATAAATATAAAACATTGATATTAATAAAAATCTCAATTTTAACTACTTTTTTATTATATTGTTCATAGACAGACTATCTGTTATTCATTAATGTTTATCAAATATATCTTTAGTGTATTATTTAAAAGAAAAGAATATATTTCCTCTCTTAATGTCTCAAACTCATTCATATAAGCTCTATTTAATAGACTATTCAACAATCTTTCAAATCGTGCTAAACGAAAGATATGTCATGCTACATTTTCGACTTTAAGAACTTCAAAGATTAGTCCTATTACATTCTCCCCTTATCAAAATTAACTCTGTCCTCAGAGTGAGAAGAAGGGATTTTTTTTTTTGACACATGATGATTTAGATAATAGATAATGCTAGAGAAGAAATGATCATTATTCACTTCATATCAAACTTAATCAATCAAATTACTAAGGATCACATAAATGATATGATATATCGGTCTTGGACTCAAGACATTAGTGACCTTTTCTCTTTTCTATGCAAATATTTTAAATCAGAATTATACTCATACAATAGTTGAAGCCATCACTTCTACCTATTATTGAGTAATGGATGAGTGAAGATATATTCTTATCTAATTCTCAATCATACCCAGGATAGTTCAATTAAATCATGTCTTCTCCACCCATTGTCTATATTCATATATCACAACTCTTTCCTTCTCATATAAAATACACCCCTTGGATTACATATAACCAAAGAAGGTTTTTCTAATTCTAGAATCTTTAAAATATAATTCTCAATTCTCTTCTTTCAGTATTTCAAATGTAAATTTACATGCTTTAGATTATACAAATCTCTTGTTTTTCTTTGTTAGATCAATTAGACGTCTCACAATCTTAGAAAAATTATTAATATGTATTCGCTCATATTATGCTAACCCCATAATACTCCTCATATCTCTCATAGTTTTTTTTTTTTTTGCTATCGGCAATTTCTCAATTGCCTGGATCTTGTCAGAATCAATATAAATGTTCTCTTTGAAGAATACCCTTTCCATATATACAATTCATGATCTTTTTTTAAAAAAATTCCTAGAATAAACAATTATATCATTCAAAAAACACCAAAATAAAGTCATCAAGATATGGATAAAATATATTGTTCGTTAAACACATGGATATCACGAATGCATTAGTCAAACCAAAAGCCAACTATAAAGTCAAAGAACCCATATTGTGTACGAAAAGCAGTTTTGAGAAAAACTCCTTCTTTGATTCTGATATGGTGGTATCCAGATAAAAGATCAAGCTTTGAAATGACTTGCGCACCGCTAAGTTGACTTAGCAACTCATCACTGTGTGAAAGGCGATTTTTTTTTTTTTAATGGTTTGTTTATTACGATCCTATAGTCAATGCAGAGCCTATAAGTTCTATCCTTCTTTCACTGAAAAAGAACAGGGCTAACTCAAAGAGACACACTAGGCCTGATTAGCCCTTTTTTCAACAAGGCCTCTAGTTCGAGTATAAGTTCCTTAAGTTCATCCATGTTGAATCTGTAAGGATTATTTTTCTTTTGTCACGTTCAATCAAAACATGATTTTCAGTCATCTAATTAATACCAATAATTACATCATGCATATGTATGTCTATGACATTAAAAAAAAATCATCTTTGATTCTGACCATTCAAACAAAAAGACAGATTTCAATTACTTCTTTTGTGAACCTTTTATTATCAGTAGTTAAGTCCACAAGTCTTTTAAGTTCTCAGTCAATTCAAAGGACAAGATGTAATGTGTACTACACGAACCAATTAAGAAATTCAATTTCTAGTTTTTTTTATTTTAAATATAAATTTAATCACAAAAGCTTTCAAATGATGTACCAAAGACAAAAAGCATCACAAAGAAGGGATAGTTGACTTATCTTTATCATCCGCATCGCCAAAAGTCTCCAATTGAGCCATCTTGGTATATGTTGCATTATCGATCACTTTGCTCGAGCATTCGAAAGTCTGGTGGTCTTGTTCTCGATATTAAAAGTATAATCAAAATCTTTGCATTCTTCAATCCACACTTCTAAATCTTTCCATGTCTTTCTTATGCCATCAAACTTTTAAAGTTTAGCCTTCTTTAAGAATGATTTGGTTGTCGCTTCTCTCATATCATCATTCTCATCATCGTCATCGCTTCTTCTTCTTTGATCGTTTACCTCCACTTTCATCTTTCTCTTTCATTAATCGTTTCTCGTATTCTTGCATCGGTGTCGCAGAATCGAAACTGCTCTGATACCACTTGTGACGCGACAGGGGAGAGGCAAATACATTGATAATGAAAAATACAAAGTACGCAGAGTAAATAGATGAAATAAAGAGTTTGTTTGGATACAAGGTAATCATTACAAGAAGAGCATAGATTGTTTCATAACCCCCCAACCACCCCCGAGCTATCTCAATCACACTCTCACTCTCAATCTCAATATTGTGCACAATCTCGATCTCAATCACACTCTCAATCTCAATCTCAATCACAATCACACTCTCAATCTCAATCTCTTGATCGCAACAACGATCATAATAGGAATCGCAACACGATCACAATCCCAATATCATGACACCTTGCACGGATCCTGTTTCACACACTGGTTTCTGCATCGTCTACAAAATAGCCAAAAGAACATGCTCCGTGCAACCAATTCAACATGATAATCAAAGTAAAAAAACATAATTATGTACCTTCATAATCTCAATTGCAATAGTCCACCATGAAGAAACAAATCCACTTCTTGGTTGATAGCAGTGAGAGCTGTATGATGTTGTATGTCTGTCTGTCCCTGTGTATACTACACTGCTGTTGCCTTCTGTTTGTTTTCATCATAACTTTTACAAACGAACTTAGAACATAACAATCCATGTACTCAAAACGACGGAAGCAGGTCTGGTCTAAAAGGCATCGCGGACAGAATTGCGAAAACAATCTTTTTTTGGTTGAAAACGTAACTTTTAGGTCGCGACTCATAAAAACGCTATTTTTGGGTCTCCACTACTTTTTCAACTTATTTTAAGCGTACCCATGCAATTTAAGCTAAAACACATAAATATAAAACATTGATATTAATAAAAATCTCAATTTTAACTACTTTTTTATTATATTGTTCATAGACAGACTATCTGTTATTCATTAATGTTTATCAAATATATCTTTAGTGTATTATTTAAAAGAAAAGAATATATTTCCTCTCTTAATGTCTCAAACTCATTCATATAAGCTCTATTTAATAGACTATTCAACAATCTTTCAAATCGTGCTAAACGAAAGATATGTCCTACTACATTTTTTTGACTTTAAGAACTTCAAAGATTAGTCCTATTACACTCACTTCCTCAATGAGGTAATTGAGTATTTGCTTAATGAATTTATGGTCATCCATAATAAATCAGCTCCCTATCACCCATAAGCAAATGGACAAGTTGAGCATATGAATAAAATTCTTAGCTCGGTATTGACTAAAGTGGTTAGTTAAGGAAGGACAAACTGGGAAATGAATCTCCATCGTTCTCTATGGACCTATAGAGTTTCATTCAAAACAGCTTTAAATGCTACACCCTTTAACCTTGTTTATGGTCTTGATGCCATACTGCCAATAGAAATTTCTATTGCCGACAACAAGGGTAGTCAAGGATCTTGAGTGGACTCGACATGAATTGTCGGAGAGGATTGAAGGTTTAGAAAATCTTGATGAGCAAAGGCTAACTGTTGTGGCTCACATCTATGCACAAAAGCGGAAACAGAAACAGTTTTTTGATTCCCATCTAATAACAAAAATCTTCAAAAAAGGGGACTTAGTTTTAATCTATTTCCTTAAGCAGGGATTTCATTAACGTAATCACGATCGGGTGATTACGTAAATAGCTATAGTATTTACATTAAAAAATCATGTGATCACGTTAATTGTTAACGCGACTTTGATTTTGACCTGCAAAAACCTATATAGCTGGTTAGACCTCCGAGCTTTTTTAATTTCCCTGCGGGACCTGTCGGGCTCTTTCATTTTCCCAGCGGGCCCACCAGGTAAATGAAGTAGCCAGGCGGGTCCACTGGGAAAATGAAAAAGCTCGACGGGTGTAATTATATATAGTAAATAGTGTGCTAACCCCGGTCTTTTATCTAGACAAATCCTTGGGGAGTGTATCTGAGTGCTGGGTATTTTCATCTCCTTGTGAATTGACCTAAGGTTACAGAGTCACAGGTCCTTTTTTTGGGCCGAACGTGATTCTTAATTCGGTAACCACTTCTAAAATATTTTAATTCGTTTACCGACATAAAGGTACAAAACCAAAACAACTGAAAACTTGGGAAATCATCCTCATTGTGAAGAAGCCATTGGTCCAAATGAGGGCTGTAATTGGTTTAAGAAGATGAGCATATGTGTGCGCTCCTTGCCGCACTGTCGAAGCAAGGGACTTGCCAATACACCGTATGCGAGCCACAAACGGCTCCAAGCACACAACAAGCCTAAACTAGCAAGCTCAAGAAAACAAAGGGTGTGTCACTCACCGCTCTACGCTCGCCTTCGTGGTGGATTCCTCGCCGCGATGAAGAAGAAGCTGCAGTCGTGCCGCGCTCAACCGCTTCGCCGCCGTCGTGCCTTCGTAATGCTCGATCGCACACACACTCTCCCTCTCTCTCTCTCTCTCACACACACACACAAGGAGGTGAAGAAGAAGAAGATGGAGATGGAGCAAGAGCACTCTTCAATTGCACAAATGAGAGAATGAGTAAAAATTAGGTTTAGTTGGCTTTTATAGGAGCTCACCCCATTCACACTTGGGCGCCCATGCTTAACCAACTAATCCCTTGAATGTCCAAGTTAAAGTGCGCCTCTCATCGGCGATCACTCTACCTTTCCCTATTGGTCCGACAAGCCCGGTACCTGACTCTACCAAATACATAATACGCGTCCATCGTAGGTGATGGGGTGTCCGTGAGCCGTGAGGGTTAACATGCCCCCCTTCTTGATGTAGATTCCGTCCTCGGAAGCTATTGAGTTGAAGCTGGTTCGTCGAGGTGGAAGAGCATTTGAGATGAATGTCCTTAGCCTTCTTCAGTCACTGCAAAATCAAACAACATTGGCACAGTAATTGCATTCTCTTAAAAAGCATATGCAGTTTTAGGTAGACAAATTGATTGGTCAAAGAATTTCAAACAATTTGGTAGCAATGAACATTAAATTGCAATGTAATCAAATGCATAAACAGATGTAAAGGCAAAAAATTAAACAAGTCTGGGGTCGCTAATTTGACGGTCGAAAAGCACTAGAGATCGAATATTAATACCATGGGTAAGCTTCTTAATTTTCTGTGGTCAATTAAGTTGTTTAATCGCGAGAGCCAAGTATTCATGTTCAAGGGCTGACTAGAGGCTATATCTAGAAAACCTTGTAGTTAAGCTACCATAAAAGGAATTTCTCATGAAATCATCGCCTGACTGATTACTTTTTCTTTGACCCCCCAAAGTCTTTTCACACTGATTCAATTTTGATGTGTGTGCTTATTTTGTATGCCTTGGGTTTTTTGCTTTTCAAGGAAAAGCGCCCACACTGGGAACCTCTAGGGCTCTAGTACCATAGGCGATACATGTGAGTGAAGTACCAAATCAAGCCGAGATTTCTTTTCCAGCTTAAAATTTTACATTGTGGCCCTTTGATTTTTTGTTTGTTCATTTTCAGCATTTAAATTTTGTAACTTTGGGGGGTCATATAACACTAATACACTCCCCAGGCTCATCACATTAGTAAACTCCCTTTATAATACTTAAGCTAAAGGTCAATAGGGTCAAGCCCACTAGAAAGCCCTAGTACATTTCATACAATGCTGCCTAAATCGGATTAAGAACCTAAGTAACCATTGTTTATTAGGAAGGCATTCCCCATGGTATTAAGAGAAGATCTCTAACACCTAACTTGGTCAAACTAGCTTAGTCGGACTGCTTGATTTTTAAACCTAGACAAGTGATTATGACAAAACATTACATTGAATTAAATGTTTGATACTAAGCCAATGCACTGAATATTATGCTACCAATCACAATCAAAGCAGACAAACATGGATGCAAAAAAGATAAGGGCAATGCTAATGGATAAGAAACACCTGTTTGTGTTGATGGTCGTGCTTGATTTGAAGGTTCCATGAAGGTCCAAATCCTATCAATAGCAACACGCTCCTGTACACACTATGAAACACAAACAATACCTCTAGGAGGCACATCAGTGGGAAAAGAGAACTTCGCTAATCTCTCAACTCTAAAACAGAAACACTCCTATCGTACTAATCTTACCTACCCTCCATCACTCAAGTGATGAGGATCAAAGGTGTTTTATGGCATAGGTTTCTGTTTCACTGTACCAAATGTGACATGTGTAGGTCTGAGTCAATGTTTTGACTTTAATGTGCATACTCGTTTGCTAATTGCTCTTGCTCTTTTTTTTTCTTTTTTTTTTTGTGAGTATAAAGCTTTATATGTACATTCCCTAAGATCGGAGATTAAGAGGTCAGGGAAAAAGGTTGAGAGGGAAACAAATGAATGATGACTGTCAGCAAACACTCCCCCCTTCCTTGGGTAGATCATACCGTTTGAAATGAGCTTGTCACCCTTTGAAACCAATTGTTCCAGTTGGTAATAGGTGAGGATTTTTGCCAGTAGTTTTCTATTACCCTAGGTGCCTTGTCAAGCTGCAAGGGTGGTAAGGTACTCTCCCAGGATCGAACTTGAAGTGGTTCATTAGGTGATTCTTGAACACTGGGAGGTGTGGATTCTTTTGTAGCTTCATTGAGGTCCACTACTATAGATGGAGGCGGTGTAGAAGCTTTTACCTCTATGGATGTATTACATGATGAGCTAGAATCTTCATGGGACTCTCCCCTTCCTGAGCTAGGTGGAACAAATCGTTCTTTCTTTGGTACCCAAACTAGCTCTGGACTAGGTGTGTAGCATTCTGTGATTTTTTTCTTTCCACGATCATTGATTCGTTTTGGAACTACGGGATTGGGCTCACTTGGGTCAGGTGATAGGTAAGAGCACAATCTACGTTTTGGCACCCAGATTTGATCATTTCCTTGATAGTAGCCTTGGGCTTCCAATAGTCGTTTAGGAATCCAACGCAGCGTTTCTTTACTTTTCTTGGAGCGAGTGGTACGTTTCTTACAAGGCTTCTGTTTTTTTGCACTAGCTATGGTCACTAAAGAAGCTTTAGGGACCCACTTGTATGTTTTCTTCGTTACATTAGGATGAGTTTTGTCAGAAGCGATATGCATTGCTTGTAGCATATTTAAGGGTATACGCATTTCATCCCCCTCAGGTGTTACCCAGGTCGTCCCCCTATTTCCCCAAGTGTCTATGGTTGATGCTAGGTGGACCCAATCCACATTGTCTGATTCCGTCATACCCGGTAACACATCCATGTAAGGAGAATCTTGGCCAATGTCTGTATCCTTCTTACAAGTGTAACAATATTGTAGAGGGGCCGAGTGAACTGTGGTGTCAGAGCGATGATCAATAATGGTTTTACTCCCTAAGGGGTGTACCTTACCAGTCACCAAATCCACTCTAAGGACAGAGTCTTGGAATTGCAAATAGACATGATTTTTAGACCAATCGTGAACCATTTGTGCTTCCCTCATGAATGGTCGTCCTAAAATCATTTCATATGACATAAGGTGTTTAGAGAAATCCATTACAATGAACGTATGTCGTACCTTGTGTCCTAGAACTTTGATCTTAAGATCCTTGAGCATCCCCATAGGTTTGGCTATGGTACCATTTGCCATCTTTACCACAATGTTAGTAACACTGAGGCGGGGTTTTCCCATGGATTCCCAACAATCTTTTGTAACGATGCTAACTCCCGCACCACCATCAAGAATTCCCTTTATAGTTAATCCCTTGGTAGTGATGGGTAGGGTCGCATTAGACTCGTCGCCTTCAAAATACTGCCCTAATTCGTTAATGGGTACCTCGATCACAGACTCGTGTCCATCTAAGTCAAGTGATTGCACATGATTTTCCTCATCAATCATAATCGAGTCAGGCCTATTTGGTTGCGCAAACTGCGGTAATCCCGTTCGTAGCTCTCCGTTAAGGAATGCTCGAAGTGCAAGGAATAACTCAGGATCTCCATACAGCTTTGCTATGATCGTGGTTCGGACCTCAGAAGACATGAAGTCCACTAGTTTGGCAACATTCATTGGCGTTTTGCAGGGTGTAGGTCCTTGACTAGGAACTGGTGAGGATGGAATCTCATATTCCTCAATGGGATCAGGTATTCCTTCGTTAAACATCCTTTCCAACAAGAAGGGTGTATGCTCACTTTCTGATGTCCTGTCCTCACTCCCTTCTTGGATGATACTAAATATGGCTAACGGTCTATGGTTCATGTGGGGTGGATGAACCTGCGTGGGAAACACTGTGTCATGAATTTTGACCTGCATGGGTTCTGGTTCTAGTTTCCTTTGAGTCTCCTCCACTAAACCTCTTAGATGTTTCACCTGCTTAATCTCGTCTACAGGGTTTGGGTACGTCCCAATCTTCTTTTTACGATTCTTCCCTTTTTGCCCCTGCGGTTTATCTTGGGGGTCTTGGATTGGATTTGGAAACACTTGTGGTGTTTTCAGAGGCTCTTTATGGTTTTCTCTCATTCGGTTTTCATTTGGTTCCATGTTACGGTTTTCTTTGTCGGTCTTTCCCTTTGTGGTATTGGTTCTAGTCTCCATTGTCTCGACTGAATTTGAATCATCCTCGAGGTCATTCATATACACGGGGTCATCTCCTGTTCCTATGTTTGTTTTGGAACTTGGCTTTGAATTTTCCGTATTCTGCGACTTCTTCCTTCGTGTCTTCTTTTTCTTTGCTTGGATAACTGACGCGGTATCTCTCTCTTCGAGGATATGTCCTGGCCCTTGAAGCATGGACCGTGTAATCGCATAAACGGGTGCGACGGGTGGTATTGGTGATGTCACAGTAGCAATATCGACCAAATTCAGGGGTGTGATTTTAGGCGCATTTGGGTTATAGGGGCATTGGGCAATCAAGTGATCTATGCCACAACGATTACATGTGAGTATTGGCATTGCAGACGTGCTCCCTTGATTCACTTGCATCTGTGCAGCATTCTTTTGCAGCCTAATAGGGCACTCCGCTACTCGATGTGGTCCACCACACTCGTAGCATTGAAGAGGTGGCCTCCTAGCCTGGGTGTTGATATTTTGACCTCTGGATGCGAGAGCAGCAGCTTGATAAACCGGCTTGACTTGTCCCCAACAATCTTACATGTAGTATATAGGACACTCTTCCAATGTATCAAGTCCGTAGGCAATACTAGTGTCTATTTCCTCCTCACAACCATCTGCATAAGCATTTGATGGCTCGCAACCCACTTGGTTCATAGGGGCGACTCTTGGATGCGGGGGCTGCGGTCCTAGCACAGGAGGTGGTAACGGTGTAGCTTGTACAACATTTTGAGATCTAGGGACCATGTGTTGCGGTAGTTGCTCAACAGGTGGAGTAGGCATCAATACAGGAGCTCGAGGCCCATCCGTCCAGGCTACAGGTGGTCTATTTGCCATCATACGTTTGATCATTAAACAATCCTTAGCTTGGTGACCATACCTACCACATGCGTTGCAAGTTTCATTAAATTTTACTCTAAACGTAGGGCACTCACTAGTGCTATGTGGACCTAAGAAAATGGAACACCATTGTTGCTCCCTTCTTGGATACATGTGACTATTTTGAGGGGGTCGATTATCCTTAAGAGACTCTTGGATTGCCTTGGTGAGGTCTGTCAAGAATGTCTCAAATACCTTTGGCTCATTGGCAATGGGCTTTGCAGTCATGGGTTCATACTCAATGGCTTGTGAGCTAGTGGATCTCGTGTCAGTAGACACCCTCATGCCTGCTATCATCAAGTTGTCCTCTAATTGGATTGCATTGGCAGTGACATCTTCCCAGGTTGTGATACCTCTAATCACTAGTCCATTATAGATTCCTTCATTCCTCAACCCTCGAATGAATCGATCAAGCAGTTGGTTATTGTTGAAGCGCTCATTTACAGGGCAGCGAGAGTTTAAGTGCTTTATACGACTAATGAAGTCCCTTACTGACTCTCCTTCCTTACGTTCGGCCTTCTGTAGCTGAGATGCTACACCCCAAAGCACACCTTCTCGTATGTACTCCTTTAGAAACAACCTTCGAAGGGTAGGGTAGATTGTTTTCTCGTCCACCCTTAGGGTCCTATACCAATCTCCAGCCTTCCCACTTAATGTCAAGCTTAGGGAATTGCACTTATGTAGTTCGTTGCGTTCCCCTAAGGAATCACATACTTGTTCAAACACTTCAATGTGTTTCCTAGCATCTTCGTCCCCATTGAATTTTTGCGTGAGTTTGGCAATTTGTACTGCCTTACTTCTAGGCTCTCTATCAGATGCATGACGCATATTTTCCGCGATAGATCGACCTATGGTTTGAGCAAATGCTGCCAAGTCACCTATGTGAGGAGGTAGGGCCGGTGGAGGTACTCTTGGAATCATATGTGGGAGAGGAACGGGTACCGGTCTTGGCATATGTGTGGATGATGCAGGATATGGAACATAACCGGGCATAGGTCCACTCGGATAAGAGCTAGGGAGCGGCACTCGAGGAGCATAAGCAAGTGGTACAATTGGAGGTGTGGGGGCCATGTGTGCATAAGGGGCTAGAGGCACATATGGTCGAGGCCCCATATTAGGTACTACGACACTAGGTAGTGGCACTGCGCTAACCGTAGATGTCATCGGTACATTCTCTGTCAGGCTTATCCCTGGAGTGAGCACTGTGTTTTCCTTGATAGAGGGTTGAGCCAAGTTAGGGAAGCTAAAGTTTTCGCTCGGAGGCTCAGATTGCATAGAGACCCCATGTGAAATGACGTAAGATGGGTCCATGGGGCTCATTAGAGGAGTCTCCATTTGTGATAGAGTAGGCTGTTGAGCCTTACTCGTATCCAAAAATCTCATGGGGCCAGTTGAGAGTATATTTACCCCTCAATTTTGCCTTTCTGATTGAATAATGCCATGGATAACATTACAGATCATTTTCTGTTGATCTTCGATGCTCGTGGCACTAGAGGTGGATTGTACAATCTCTATCCATCCTACATGGTAGGCGTGGCCAGAGTGTAGATCCGTCAACACCTCAGTGTGGAGGTCGTATGTCCAATGATCATTAATGAACAATCCTTCTAGAGTCGACGTGTTAACGGTTTCTTGTGAGGTAGAAGCAATGTTGCTCCCCGTGGTTTTACTTGTCACCAACGGTACTCTAGAGGGAACTTCTGAAGGAGGCAGCTCAACAGGGCCTTCTTGGTAAGAAGTTGGTAGGATATCCACATGGACACTCTTTGGGGGTGTGGGGTCCACGTGCGATGTGAAAGGAGATTCCACTTCCCCACCCCCTTCGCGTGCTTCATCTGCATCAGGTTCCGAGCGAGTAGCTCTACCTAATGTTTCCATGAAACGGCTAAACCTACTAGTACTAGGCTGTGGAGCTTCGGGAGGTGCATGGCCTTCTCTCTCAGTGTTTTGGGTAGGGTATGCTTCCATGATTTCTGAGTCGGAGGAGGAATCACTAGCGGCTATTTTAGGGTCTTGGGCGGTGCTACCTTGTGTCCCCGCTGAGGGTCTAGAGCTTATCGTGGATGGGTAATGGGTGTCCGTATGAACAGAGGCACTCTCAATATGCTCGTGTTCTAGCACCCGCCCAGAGCGTAAGTGCATGTGCTTTTGATACCCTAAGGTGTCAAAAAGCTGCTCTAGGAGGCCTTGTGACTAGTTTTTAGCGTGTTTTTTGTTTGTTTTTTTGCTAGATTTTTTAGAGCGTGTCGTGGAATGGGCCGTGTGATAGCTCGAAATGAGCGTATCGGTCAGAGGGTCGTGCCGTGCTTTACAGCCCTCCGTTTGGTCACTCTATGCCCTCGGAATCCCTAAAACTGTCAATTTCCAGTAGGGAACTAGGCCCAAACTAAAAAGTCTAAGGGTACAAGTGGGAAGAGAAAGGAGGAGAGTGGAGGACTTGTCCCACATGCTCTCATTCTCTCTTGAGGGAGTAGGGTATATATATAAGAGTGAGTCTAGTATATATCATAGGACTGAGGCCTGGGCCTGGGCCTGGGCCTGGGCCTGGGCTTGGGCTTGGGAAAATGATCCCGATCCCGATCTATCTTTTATACAAACCAACCCGTCCGTTTTAAGAGTCACGTTTTTTATTTTCGAAAAATTTCGCCGCCCGCTCGCTCGCGTTTTTAATTTCCGAAATTTTTTATTTTTTTCAAAAAAAAAAATTTTGAATTTTTTTTTTGTGAGAAAAAATAAAAAACTTTTTTTTTTTTTGTGCAAAAAATACAGAAATTGAAAACGCAGGTATGCAAAAAATGCAGAAAATTGCAGAAATTGAAAACGTCGAACTTGAAAACGCAGAAATTGCAGAATATGCAGAAAAAACGCAGAAATTGCAGAAAATGCAGAAAAAACGCAGAAATTGGAGAAAATTGACAGAAATGCGGAAAATTGCAGAAATTGAAAACGCCGAACTTGAAAACGCAGAAATTGCGGAAATTGAAAAACGCAGACAATAGCAAAAACTGAAACTTGACAGCAAATGCAGAAAACGCAAAAAACAGAAATCTCCACACACTCCTTCCCTGCCTTTCCTATGATAGAAATTGCACCACAAGGACGCGTAAAGTGCTAACCGAGCTTAGTGTAGGGCATATCCCCGGCAGCGGCGCCAAAAATGTGCGCTCCTTGCCGCACTGTCGAAGCAAGGGACTTGCCAATACACCGTATGCGAGCCACAAACGGCTCCAAGCACACAACAAGCCTAAACTAGCAAGCTCAAGAAAACAAAGGGTGTGTCACTCACCGCTCTACGCTCGCCTTCGTGGTGGATTCCTCGCCGCGATGAAGAAGAAGCTGCAGTCGTGCCGCGCTCAACCGCTTCGCCGCCGTCGTGCCTTCGTAATGCTCGATCGCACACACACTCTCCCTCTCTCTCTCTCTCTCACACACACACACACAAGGAGGTGAAGAAGAAGAAGATGGAGATGGAGCAAGAGCACTCTTCAATTGCACAAATGAGAGAATGAGTAAAAATTAGGTTTAGTTGGCTTTTATAGGAGCTCACCCCATTCACACTTGGGCGCCCATGCTTAACCAACTAATCCCTTGAATGTCCAAGTTAAAGTGCGCCTCTCATCGGCGATCACTCTACCTTTCCCTATTGGTCCGACAAGCCCGGTAAATTACTCTACCAAATACATAATACGCGTCCATCGTAGGTGATGGGGTGTCCGTGAGCCGTGAGGGTTAATAATATGTAAATGACGAGTCGATAGTCAAGGGTTGGATGTCCTCTACTAGTGTACCGGGCATATAAAGATCCTTGAAGTTTTACATTTGAGTTGATTTACAATATATGAGCTATAATCCTTGATTGGATTAAAATAGTTTTTATATATTGAATTGGTTTCATGGGTGGGCTACAATCCTTCACTGGGTACAAGTAGTCCCCAATTGGGTGATTATATTGAAGATTTATTTGTGTTAGTTCATGCATTGGTTTATACAGAGAGTGCATTATTTATTATGATAGATTATTAGTGCATGAAATGACCAATCATATATTTTATTACTTTCATTCGTTTTTTTGTAGAAAATGAAATTAGATGTGTCGTATTGTTTGAAAATCAAAGTGGACATATAAATAATCATTATAATAATAATTGCATAGAGAGACTCATAGCATTGTTATGGTTATTACACCATGTATAGACTACCTTGCAATGTGTATGGTTGCTCACAATATCGATGATCGACATGTGGATTGACTAGTGTTCATTGAAAATCTCATATTGTGCATCATGGTCACTTTCATATTGAATGGTTTAAAGTATATATTGAAAATAAAAAAATTATTTCCAGAACTGAACATCTTGTTCTTTTCTCTTCAGTTTTAATTTAAAAGCAATGGAATAAAATGTGGGCACAAGTGGTACGAAGAAGCCAAAGAATAAAAAAGCTCCTAGCAAAGAGTGGGATTATGCTCACAACATATGCGGCCAATATATGGAGTGGCAATGTAAATTTTGTCACACAACAAAATCTGGCGGTGCACATCGTATTAGGGATCATTTTCTGGGTAGCGCTAAAAACAATTGTAGAAAATGTGAACATTCTCAAGCACTTGCAGTTGCAAAGCGTTTGAGAGAAGAGCTCGCCAAAAAGGGTGGCAAGAGATGACAGATATATAGCTCTGTGCCTTTGAATCAAGAGTTTCTAGAGCCAAATATTAACTCCGTAGATCCTGTAGTGACGCCAACTGACCTTGGAGAACAACTTACGCAAGGAGAGGAAATTCCAAGCAATGTTCCTTTTAAACGTCACAATAATGAAGGTGGACTTTGTCAAATGCGTCAAAAATCATTACATCAAAGATTTCGAGTGCAGTTTCTAGAAGAAGCACAAACAGCACTCGCCAAAGCAATATTCTTTACTGGAAGTGCTTTGGTCATGGTAGACAGAAATCATTGGAAGGCTACTTGAAAGAAAATAGGTGAGTTTGGTCCAGGATTTTCAGCTCCTTCTTATCACACGATAAGAAATGTTTTCTTCAACAAATGTTACATCGAAGTCAAAGAGCATTTTGGCAAAATAATACTTGGGAATATTTCGTTTTCAGGATGTACGATTATGAGTGATGGCTAGTCAAATGTTCAGAGAAGACCGTTGATAAATGTAATGCTAGTTTGTCCAAGGAGAGAAACGTTTATAAAGGCGATTGATAGCTCTCGTGCAATTAAAAGTGGCAAATACATTTTTGAGGTCTTGATTGATGTAATTAAAGAAATTGGTGATGAACATGTCGTTCAAGTTGTGATGGACAACGCAAAGAATTGTAAAAACGCCAGTAACTTAATAAAGAAGAGCTTTCCACATATTTTTGCCAATGATTGTAATACGCACAGCTTGAACTTGGTGCTGAAAGATTGGTACGCTAGCGAAGAAGCCACATGGTTCGCCAAAATAACTGATACAGCACGTCAGGTTGTGAAATCTATCATGAAACGACAAAGAGTGCTCGATTTGTATAGGATGTGCATGTCAGTGATGCTAAAACTTCCTACTGAAACTCGGTTCTGCACACACTTTTATACCTTGGAATCACTTCTCCGTAATAAATGTGATGTGATTGACACATTCAATTGCGCGGCCTTTGATGAATGGCAACTTTAGCAGAAAGAAACAGTGAAAGATAAAATTACATGTCTACATTGTCGAGAAATTTGCGGTCTTGCCAGGAAAGCACCGAGCTTATGGCTGTGAGAGTTTGTGAGAGAACTCAACAAAAACTATATGAAGGAGTTAAACCATAGATGCCATGAAGACTAGGGTTTGGAAAGAAGTGCAATCACTCACTCTTTCTCTCTTGCACTCACACACACAAAGAAAGAACACAAAAGAGAATGTCAAAAGAATACGAAGATGAAAACATCAAGGCTATGGTCATATCGTATCATGGGTAATATGAAAGGGTTAATAGATGAGTTAATGGCATTCAATCTTGGCTGACCAAATAGGCTACGAATTGTTCTTTCGAATTGTAGTTTTGTGCTTACCATAATATATATATTTTGTCTAGTGATTGGTATTAATTGTGTGTACAAATCCTCTTGGTTCATAGCAAGATAACTACGCTTACATCAAAATAAAAATTATAGTCTATGAGAGGTAGTATGATGGGATCCGGTGATAGAAGTATTTCATTGATCCTTTCAGGGCCGAAGAGAAACACTATACATTGTTGAAAGTGTATTTTACGGCTAATCCATACGTTAATTCTAATAGATCGTACAGAGTGAAAGCGATAGAAATGATCATCATGTGGGGTATTCATCTAGGATAGTTTGTGAGAAATGTAGGTATGAGAAAAATGTAGATATGAGAGAAGTGAAGAGATGAGAAGTTTCCCTCCCAAGCCCTATTCTTGCCCGTAGGCAATAAGGATACTGCGGGGAGAGATGTACCTGTAGCAAAGAGAACCTAAAATTTGTAGATAGGATGAATTACTAAGAGTGAGAGAGATAGGTTTGGTTAAGGAGATGAGATTAGATATATATATATGTTAGATTAGAGATGGAAGAAGAGGTCCCCTTTTATAGGTGAAGGGAACCTCCAAGGATTTACACAAGAAGAGAGGAGCGAATGTGAATAGGAATTGGAAAAGTTGGAAATGAGTTGTCCCTGCATGATGTGGGCAGACTGGGGTCCAGTATTTTGATCATATCTCCTCAATCGTGGCTCCAAATAAAAAAGTAAAAATATGGGCAGAAACTTCAGCTCATTAGCTACGATTTTTATTTAAAATCATTTTCCAATTCGGATTGGATCCTTGTGTAAAAAATTCATCAAAATAGGGTCCATTTTTGGCAGCAAAAGTTTTCCCGTGGTCCCCTTAGCCTAGACTTTTATTTAATTCCAAAGGACACCTTATGCCATATGAAAGCATGACATTGCTCCTTGACAAAGTTTTGTAATCATGCTTGAAATAATGCATTAAAATAAGTGTATCTTTGAAATCATGCCACCTAGTGTCCCACTAGGATTTGATTCCCTCCTAGTAGCTATTTAAAAAGAAATATAAGAAAAGTATAAAAAATACATAGAATATATATATATTGGAGTTTACCCTAGATACAGAATCTAGCTAGGGTGTGAGATGATAATGAGATAGTAGAAATAAAGAATCAATGCTTTTTGCCCCAAGTTAAAGAGGCGGAGCTATTGAGCTTTTCCCATAGTATTTTCTAATGGTAAAGTAAGGATAGGTTACCCTTGAGAAAAATAATAGGATGAGATAGAAGGATTATTATTATACTTAAATATGCGTATGTATATTATAGGAAAGATAATTATGTATCTAAAAAGTTACAAGATAGATCTTGTAGCATGCGTTCCCACTATGTACATGTCATAGCACGACAACGTGGCAATGTAAACAAGGTTGCTTGGTGGAGGAGTGTAATGGATGCATACCATGTAATGATGCCCGTTATGTTCGCGATCCGTAATATTGATCAAAGGGCACCAAACTTGGTCAAAGTGTGGATGACATGAGTGGTCAGTCCAACAGAGTCTTGAAAATCCTGAAGAGCTGAAAGAGTCTGTAGTAGAGAAGGAGTGGCGATTACCATTCTCTGGCAAACAACGGAAAATTTTAGCTAAGTATTTTCATGCAAGGTGGAAGAGCGCTCATAGTCCACTCCATAGCGTGGCTTACATGCTCGATCCAGAGTATTGGAATTTAGATCTGATGTCCAATACAGAGGTGGTAGGCGATTTCTATCACATGGTCAACACGTTCTACTCCAACGTTCAGGACCGAATTGATTGCATCAAAGAAATGAATACATTTAGAATAAAAGAAGGTCCTTTTGTGAACGATTTTGTACAGGTAATGGCAAAAGAGAAACCTGCATGGAAGTGGTGGATGATGAATGGTGGAGAGCATTATTCAAGTTCAGAGAGAAATTGGAGTATGTACAAGTATGTTCACAACAATATTCGCAACAGACTATTAGCAGACAGAGCAGAGAAATTAATGTATATATATTTCAACGAAAAGACACTGAATCAGATCAAAATTTTTGGAGCTATATATGGCTCACTCTACTGAACTTGGTCTCACCTAAATATTTGTATCTTGTCCTCAATATGAATCAGTCTTTGGGAGCGTATATGGTGTGTCTCTTGTCTCGTCTCTCTCTATTTCTCTCTACATCTCAACATGGTATCAGAGCGGTAACGATCACGTGCCGATTCAATTCATGGTGACACAACAGTATGTGTATGCGATTCGCATGTAAGATTAAAAATTACTACAAATTTTATTTTTGAGCGTTGATTCTTGTTAACTGTGGTTGTTTTGTGTTAAGAAGAATATGATTAGTGTTTTATGTGGCGTTTATTTCTAATCAATCTAATCGTTGATTATGTTTTCTTGTTGATGATACCCTGAACTTCATCTCAATTTTTCTTGCTGTTCTGCTCAAAATTTGCAGAAACAGGAAAAGCGCAATGGAGCGTAGCACAATGGCACTTTTCATCCAAAACTTGTTCGTCTCCTCGAGCTCTTCGATTTGAGTTCTAGGTTTGCGTCAATCAGAGTTCGCAGCAGAAAGTTATGTTGTTTTTACTGCAATTGAGCTTGACGCAGCTTTCTTCGTCCTACTTCTTCGTGAAGCGTCCGCGATCGTTTTTCTTATTTTGGCGTTAACTTTTTCGAGAAGATTTAGCTTTTTGCTATTCGTATTCTGGCCGTCAATCTTGCGTCTCACACCACTCTATTTTGAGGACTCGTTTATTATTAACGTCTCCTTTACCCTGCCTTTTTTGGGTGACGTCTCTCACATCTTTGGACGTTCCTTGAGCATCCTTCTAACGTTTATCATTGACAGAACGCAGTACTCATATCTCTCTCATTCTCAATTGTGGCCTTCACCATATATGGTGTGCAGATTGTGCGATCTTATCTTATACGTCTTCTCGCAACAAGATATGGCTATGAATATTCTCGTCAACGGCTTTCCTTCTGGCCAGCGTTCTGTTCCTCCTTTCCAAGGTCAAGGATTTCCAGGCTGGAAAGCAAAGATGTTGTTAATTCTTGAAGGCGATGAACTCTCCGATGTTGTTCTTGGAAATCGTGTTTGTCTGCCTCAGCCTGTTTATACGGATAATGATAACGTGCTTATCACTGAAGGACCTATATTTGAAGATTGGAATGTTGCCTATACGGATTGGCAACGACGTGATAAAGCAACATATTGAATCTTTCAAATCTATTATTAATCAACTTGTTGCTGCCGGTGATCCTGTTCCACAAAAGCAACTGATTACACTTCTCCTTGATACGGTGAAGGACTCTTCTTATGATAACATTGTTACTATTCTCTCTAATAAAGATGGTATTGATTTTGACCAAGCTTGCATGTCTTTAATTGAATAGTCTTTCAAATCTATTATTAATCAACTTGCTGCTGCCGATGATCCTGTTCCACAAAAGCAACTGATTACACTTCTCCTTGATACGGTGAAGGACTCTTCTTATGATAACATTGTTACTATTCTCTCTAATAAAGATGGTATTGATTTTGACCAAGCTTGCATGTCTTTAATTGAATACTCTCAACGTCAAGAACGTCGGAATTTTGGTCACAATACAGCTATGATTTCACAAGAGGAGACTGAGTCACAACAGATGGAACATGCTTTTTATGCTCGAAGGCGTCCATTTCAACGAGGAAACCGCAGAGGTGGCCGTCGCGGTAATATTTTCTCTCGTCTCAAATTTCCTAATTGTTGAGAGAGAAAGAGAGAGCATAGAAATAGAACCCCAAAGTGTGTAGAATACACACATGAGCTCTGCCATAAAAGAGGAGATAGGGAGGACCTCAGCAATTGGAGACCTATTACTTGTCTGACTTCTATGTATAAAGTTTTTTCCCTATCCTTAGCTAGGAGATTCAGTTCTCTCACGAACAGCTTCATTCTTCAGGAGCAACAGGGTTTTATTAAAGGTAGATTCGTACTTGATGCTATCATCACCCTTTGGGAGGGCATGGAACATGCTATGGAAAATGATCAAGACTTCTTCTTTTTCAAAGTAGATTTTGACAAGGCCTATGACAAAATGGAGTGGGAGTTCATACTGCAATCATTTTTTGATATGGGGCTAGGCAAAGGATTTATTAAATTTGTACATGTGCTATTTGGAAATGCTTATACGGACCTGGGTGCCATATATTGAGTAGCTTCACATATAAGCTCAACAACCCCGCTCAAATAAAGGTCCCTAACTGTGGATGAAAAAACCCTTGGGGGATCAAGGAAAAAACACACAGCTCTATATACACTCACCGTTATATTATAAAAATCATTGAATATACAAATGTTCATGAGGAGCTACATCACTCTTTTTACAATGAATATTTTATGAGGAGCTACATCACTCCTTTTACAATGAATGTTTTATGAGGAGTTACATTACTCCTATCCTATCAAATACAATAATGAATACAAAGGTTCAATAAAGAGGTGTAAAGGCTATCGATTAGCTCGTAATCAGAAGTGTCTCCATGAATCTACTATGTAGCTTGTCATCACTATCGTATCACGAAACATATCTTCATGTTGTCATCAATATGACATCACCAAACATATCTTCATAAATCTTTTATTGTCACCAAATTTGTCTTCATAAAATCAATTCTTTGATGAATCCTACATAGATCATAGACTCAAAAAAACATAGTCATGAAAATTATTAGTATCGTTAGTGAAATAATTTACGATCACAATTCCATAAGAGATGGTTCGCGATGCCACTCTTTTGACGACATATATACGCACGAAAACATATGGTACATAGAGTATGAACGTAAAAGTACAAGATGCGTGATTACGTGATGCAAATGATATGTGTATATACTACATAAAACAACATTTATCAACATAGTGATCAATGAATATCATCAAAGTATTAACAAAACATCATCATTGTATCAATAAAAATGAATAAATCATCATGGTATCAACGAAAAGCATCATGATATCACTGAAAATAATCATTGTATCAAAGAAACAACATCATGGCATCACCGAGAATAACCATGGTATCAATGAAACAACATCATGGTATCACCGAGAATAACCATGGTATCAACGAAACAACATCATGGTATCACCGAGAATAACCATGGTATCAATGAAACAACATCATGGTATCAACAAAAATCACCATGGAATTAACGAAATATCATCATGGAATCACCTAGAATAACCATGGTATCAACGAAACATCATCATGGCATCACCGAGAATAACCATCGTATCAATGAAATATCATCATGGTATCAACAAAAATCACCATGACCAAAGTACTAACAAAACATCATCATGGTACCATCAAAATCACTATGGTATCAACGAGAAATTATCAATAAAACGACGAAACTATATCTCTAAAAGAATAATTATACGAGAATCAATGAACGAGTATATCATATAACAAAAGATCATGTACCAACAGTAGCTCGATAGAATTTGGACGATCATCAACTTCTCAACTGAATCGGAACGATATGTAACTGGCTTCTGCAGCAAAGTTACGTCAGTAACAAATATATGATTGATGAAGAAAAAATATAATTGAGAAGTTTTCAATTATGAGAAAAATCAAAAGCAAAAAGTAAAATTTTGCTTTTCAAACATATTCGTAGTCCAAGACGATAACCCAAATCGGTGCAGAATCTAGAGAAACTTTCTTCTGCAAAGTTATATACGATGGCTTAAGCAAATAGTTTCTCATCGATTCCGATGCCTGCAGCGGCTAGTTCCTTCTGCAAAGTTGTAGAACACATCAATTCCGGTCCCTTGCATGGGTAGTTTCTGCAAAATCGTTTTCAATTATAACAGAAAACTCAAAAACATAAAATGAAACTTGCTTTTCGAACATGTACGCAGTCCGCAAACGATAACTCAAAAGCGGTGCAGAATTTGAAAAAACTTCTTCGGCAAAGTTGTAGACCACATCAATTCCGGTCCCTATCGCGAGTAGTTTTTGCAAAAACGTTTTCAATTAGGAGAAAACTCAAAAACAAAAAGCGGAAGTTGCTTTTCAGACATGTACGCAGTCCGCGAACGATAACTCAAAATCGGTGAAGAATTTGAAAAAACTTCCTTCTGCAAAGTTGTAGACCACATCAATTTCAATGCCTTCTCAAGGTAGTTTCTGCAGAATCATTTTCGATCAGAAGAAAAATCAAAAACAAAAACGTACTTCTCTGATACCATGTTGAGAGAGAAAGAGAGAGCACAGAAATAGAACCCCAAAGTGTGTAGAATACACACATAAGATGATTTATATATAGAGGGGACCTGGGTGCCATATATAGAGAAGACATATATTGAGTAGCTTCACATATAAGCTCAACACTAATAAGCAATGTTCTTACTGCAACAAAAATGGCCATACTGAAGATGATTGTTGGGCACGTCAATATGATGAAGAACACAATATTACCACAAAACAACCACGTTTATCTAGAGACTCTTATTCTTCTTCTTGTGAATATTGTGGACGATCTGATCATCCCACTCATATGTGCTATAAGCGTCGATTCCACACAGATCGGAATAGAGCATATGCTACTGAACATCGAAACAACATTGTACCAGAAACAAGCTGCGTCCTATGTTCAGTTGCTCCAGACAGAATACTTCATGTACGTGATGGATCACTTTTTATTGTCGATTCTGGTGCTACAGGAAATATGACATATCAGTCTAAGTGGATCCATAACTATCATCCATTGCCAGTTCAACGTGTTGTTTATCTTGCTGATGATACTACTTGTCAAGTAAAGGGTATTGGAGACTTATACCTTGGTACCTTATCTTCTTCCACTCGAATTTTGCGAGGATTATTACATGTACTAGATCTTCAACGTAATCTTCTTTCAGTTGCTAGATTTGTTGATCTTGGTCTGTTTGTTGGATTTGATCATACCAAATGCCGAATTGAGAAAGATGGATAGACTATAGCCACTGCTCCTCAAAACGGTAATTTGTTTGAACTCTCTCTCAACGATGCTGTAGCAAATATTGTCACTACTCCAAGTGATCATGATTGCAAAGTATGGCATCACCGTTTTGTTCATGCTGATTTCTCAAAACTCCTTGATCTTCAACGTCGTGATCTTGTTCATGGCATGGATCTTAAAGCCCATCCCCATATGGGAATTTGTGAATTTTGTGCTCTTGGGAAACACAATCGTAAACCCTTTCCTCTTTCAAATACAACTCATTCTCATGACATATTGGATCTTGTTTATACTGATATATGTGGACCTCTACCTTCTTCGAGATCACAATATCGCTACTTCATTACTTTCATTGATGATTTCTCAAGGTATACGACTGTATTTCTACTTAGACAAAAATCTGAAGCCTTATCTGTTTTCAAACAATTCCACAAGGCTGCGGAACTTCAAACTGGTCGTCGCCTTAAGAACCTTCGTAGTGACAATGGAGGCGAATATGTTTCTCGAGATTTTGTGAGTTACTGTGCTGACAGTGGAATTCATCATGAACACACTATTCCATATTCGCCTCAACAGAACGGTGTTGCTGAACGAAAGAATCGTACTATTCTCAATGCTGTAAGATGTATGCTAATTCATTCAGGCTTATCTTGTGTTTTCTGGGCTAAAGCTACTTTGACAGCAGCATTTATTCAGAATCATCTTCCTACTACTGCACCCTCTGGTAAGATACCCATCGCAACATGGACATGTGACATTCCTTCTGTATCTCATTTTTGAACCTTTGGATGTATTGCTTATATTCATGTTCCCAAAGAAACACGAACAAAGCTTGATGCTCCTGGTATTAAAGTTATTTTTATTGGATATTCTGACACTTCCAAAGGCTACAAATTCTATGACCCTTCCTCCAAGAAAGTAATTGTGAATCGTGATGCTACGTTTAACGAATAGGTTATGGGAGGCTCATGGTCCATGGATGATTCTGATGATACTAAATCATTACTTCACGCTTTTCCATTTCTTTCAAAAGATGAAACTCTTCCTATAGAGCAACTTTCCTCTTCACAACCATCCATTCCAAATGTTGACAATGATGATATTGATATTTTTGTTGATCTGCCTATTGATTTTGAACATGGCTCATGTCATGTTTATGATGACAATATTACTGATAATGCTTTTTCTACTTCTGAAGATCCTGTTACTTATGATGAAGGTATCTCTTCACCACAAAAGGATCAATGGCAAGAGGCTATGGAAGCAGAGTACGATTCTCTTATCTCTAAAGGTACATGGATACTAACTGAATTACCTCCTGGTCGTACAACTATTAAATGTAACTGGGTGTATAAGACAAAAGTAAAAGCAGATGAATCTTTTGACAAGTTCAAGGCGCGTTTAGTTGCAAAAGGTTACTCCCAAGTAGCTGGTGTTGATTATCAAGAGACTTTTTCACCAGTTGTTCGCATTACAAGTGTTCGAGTTTTATTGACATTTGCTGCTCAATTTGATTTAGAATCTCATTAAATGGATGTGTGAACTGCTTTTCTTAATGGTGACTTGGAAGAGGAAATTTATATGGAACAACCAGAAGGGTTTGTTAGTCCAGGTAAAGAAGACCTTGTTTCTCAACTCCATAAGGCACTATATGGTCTCAAACAAGCTTCGCGAGCCTGGTATACAAAATTTGATCTTTTTCTCACCTCTAAAGGATTCATCTCTTGCTCGTCAGACCCCAACTTATACATAAAACGCCAAGGTACGTAGCAGTTTTGTGATTCTTGCTCTTTATGTGGATGATACCATCCTTGTTTCCAATGATTTGGGATTCTTCAGCAAGTGAAAAAGTTATTGTCTTCTGCATTCGATATGGTGGATCTTGGAGAGATTCACTCTTGTCTTGGCATTCAAATCCAACGGAACCGTACAAAAGGTATTTTATTCCTTCGACAGTCAAAGTTTATTGTAGATACTATTCAAAAATTTGGTATGGAATCTGCACATTTAGCCAACACACCTTGTCTTGCGAGCTCTATGAAGAATACTTCTAACAATGGCGGTCAACTTGTCACAAATCAACCTTATGCTAACGTGATTGGATGTCTTCAATTTGTTGGCATGAACACTCGTCCTGATATTCTGTTTGCTGCTAATTATCTTGGACAACATCTTGCATGTCCTTCTATTAAGCATTGGTCTACTGCAAAGCGTGTATTGAAATACTTGAAACGCACTACAGATTTTGGTTTAGTCTATCGACGACAACTCACATCGGATTCTATGCAATCTCTTTCTCTTTTGGGTTACACAGATGCAGACTGGGCAAGCCCACATTTATCTATGCGATCTACTAGTGGAAATTGTTTCTTTATAAACGGTTGTCTTGTTTCTTGGACCAGCAAGAAACAACGTTGTGTTGCGGTTTCTACGACTGAGTCAGAATATGTTGCGGCATCACTTGCAGCTCGTGAGTTGATTTGGATTCGACAAATGCTGGTTGATATTGGTCACTCTCCTCTTTCTAGCACGCCCTTGCGGTGTGACAACCAAAGTGCTATTAGTCTTGCAAAAGACTATGTTCAACATAATAAGTCAAAGCACATTGCTGTCCATTATCATTATGTCAGGTATGAAGTACGCAAAGGAACCATTATGGTTGAACAGTGTCCAAGTGACCAGATGATTGTAGACATTTTGACCAAAGGCCTCAATGAGTCACGTTTCATCCTCTTGCGCTCGGAGCTTGGAGTTGCTTCGAGCTCACTCTTTCTAGATTAGCGCTTTGCTATTGTAATAGATTTGTACATATGACATTGTAATCTTTTAGGTACCATGCACTATGCACACTCCACATTTGCACCTTGTGATATCTAAGTCACTTGAATATTTGTACATAGATGCACAATTCACTTTCACATCATCACCGCTGGTTCATATTTCACATTGTATAGGGGCTTGGGTTTTTCCCTTGAACTCCCCAAGGGTTTTTTCATCCAAAGCTAGAGACCTTTGTTTGAGTGGGGGTGTTGGAGCTATATATGGCTCACTCTACTGAACTTGGTCTCACCTATATATTTGTATCTTGTCCTCAATATGAATGAGTCTTTGGGAGCGTATATGGTGTGTCTCTTGTCTCGTCTCTCTCTCTCTCTCTTTCTCTCTATATCTCAACAAAAAGTGCTGGCTATGAGGAGGAAATGCCAACCTGGTTGTATGATTGTCAAAATGAAAATGAAGAAGATTTCAATGTTGGTGTATCTCAATGCAGTGTAGATGAAATAGAACAGAATTTGATAATAGATGTGGAGGTTGAATTACAAGGAGAACCACAACATCCAGACTTAGAACCAGATAACAACTCAACTGATTCAATATAGCTTGAGAGTAGAATGAGTAAATGTAAAAAACCATTGTAAAAGACCTTGTATTCAAATGTGTTTTGAGTAATTACAATGTTTCATATTCTCAATAGTACATAGTTTGTCGCGATATTACATAGTTTGTCGATATCAATTGTGTTGCCTTGAAGCAGCATCTTGCTCATCAAACAGATTTCTAATTGTGCTATGGGTACCGGGCGTGCTTGCTTGAATTTATTTTTGTTTGCCATGCCAAACATAATATATATTCCTTGTGGAATATCTTGTGAACATATTGCGCATCGACTACTGTTTTGCATCAAACGAATAAGACAAACTAAATGATAATAGTGACTACATGTCAATGTATAGTATCCACTCCATCCATCGAAATTCTTGTAGCAAACTGGACATTGGGAAGATGAGGATGCATCTGAAGTAGACGAGGGGACCAACTCTGGATGCAAGTCAAGGTGGCTAATGTGTGTCCCTTGTACAGGTGTTGGATTCACTCGTTGTGTCAGGTTTTGAACGTCCCGACTTAAGCGGTGAATGCTTTTCTCCATCCGGACTTGTGAGGGTTGCGGTATCTAGGTGTCTATAGAAAGACGTGTTATTTTTGCATCTTTCTCTGCCAACTGTGTCATGTAAATATCCTTCTCTCTCTTTAACTGTAGGTCGGTGCCTTCCACTATCAATGCCAGCTCATCTCGGGTGAAAGTGACACAACTCTCCCTTAAATCATGAGTGGCAATAGTTGTCTCCTTTGACGAGAAGTCTACTGGTCGCTGTTGCACAAAGTGAACATATAACATTTTGGCAAACTATAGCGCACAATCTGTATTGTGCAGGGGATGGCCATAAACCTCCAAATAAATCCTCTCAATGTTATCTTTGATACCATCATGGTTGCACTTCGAAACCTTCCACCTTCCTTTCTTGACCTCTGCATCCTCACATGGCCATATTGTCTTGATCATGTCCTTTGTCACTTCTTTATTGATCTCTTTCCACTGCATATGGTTTGGATTTGCCCACTTTGAGAGTCGGCGAGCAGTACGTGTCGCTTGTTGTGCCGACATGCCGTGTGCCAGAGACTTCATGCACTAAAATGCATTAACAGTCACTTGTTGTTGATCATTGGGCAATGATTGGGTGCCAATATCTTGTTCTTGATCGGCCATTTTCTCTTAGAGTTGCAGTCAACAGAGTGGAAAATATATATTCTCACTCATTGGGACACTGTGCGGAATCCATTGTAAAGAAAGAGAATGCAAGAGAGCTACACAAGACAAGCACACACCACACAGAGATGGAAAGCTTCTTCTTCTTCTCACAGAAAAGAGAGTGCAAAATGACTAAGTGCTCAAACTGAAAAGTAGCACATATGTACATGCGGTCACTAAGTGTGAACTCGGTAGAAGCGTACTAGGATGGCACTATAAGTGTAGTCCAGCTGTAGAATCACTGGAAGAGATCCTCCGTGTCGGTCACCTAACGCGCCAGTGAGTAAATTCCGTAAGCGGCCAAGACCCGTAGTGGATGCCAGCTCAAGATGTAGAGCTCGACATCTCAACATCCACTAAATCAAACCACAACAAATGTGACTAATTGAACCACAAGGCAAATTTGAAATATTGACAGTTAAATGATAAATTTGTAATGATTAGAGATAATTGACTTAAGATAATTGACTCAATTAGGTGAACCACTTCAAACCAGATAATACACTTCAATAGAAAAAAGAATACAGTTGACAAGACATATATATCATAGAAATGTTTAAATCGGATAAAATGATGGTGCAAGTTCAACAAGTGGACATTGCACAGGGTTAGGGTCTGTTTTTAAATGTTCTTTGAAAAATATCAACACGTCAGAAGCATTCCTTCTTTGGTCCCGCTCTTTTAACTTCATTCAACAATCTACTTTAATTCGAATAGCCCTCATAACATCTTCGTCCGAGTGTGAAAAACTTCTTCTGGAAAATATTTTTTTTTGGCTGCACTCCAAAAATCTGCCAGCATGTCGAACAGGTAGCCCAGTGTATAAATATCGTTCGCTTTTGTGTATGCATCTGCTCACCATGTATCGTATAGTTTGAGAGCAATTCACGGTCGCTTAGCCATCTCGGCGTTCCCTGCTCTCTGTGCATTCAAAATTGCTTCGTCCGACTCTGCGCTTGGAGACAAATAATTATTTTCTACGCGCTTAGCAGGTGTTCTCAGCATCATACCCCAATCAATGATACGGACGCGGGGTTTATTGGTGCGAGTAAAGTCCAACGTTACGTTGAACGGGTGCAGGTAACTGTGCACTATACCGATCGAGTGGGCAGCCGCAACGCCGTTGATTAAGGCATGACAAATTTCTGGCATCTGCTCAACCACTGCTTTGATCCGCACCGTGTCTATCTTGCTTACAGGGTTTTTTGCTACAGGCAATGACCTCTAGCCGTGTTGTAGCCTGTGCATGTGTCGTCTGAACAATCCATGAGCCAACGGTAAGCGGCACATCATGTCGCCCACGATACCCCCATTGTAGTATAGGAATATCATGATCCAAGGAGCTTCTGTAGTAAACCCAATGCACCTTACAATGGAGGGGTGAAGCATTTGCATTCCTTGCTCTCTCTGAAAGCTGTCAAATTTTGCCTCACTCCCTCCCTTGTAACATTTTCCCACATATGTAATGTGGTCTAGAAAAAATGAGATGCCTTTGATAGTGTACAATGTGCACACACCAAAGGAGCCTGCTCCAAGGGCCTCATACCTTCTACCAAGGCTTTGTGAGGGATGCCAACAAGATGAGTGCACTTTGCATTCAAAGCAGTGCGAAGGATTGTGTCGGTGCCGCTGGCATCGGATCAACCTCCCAAAGCTGCTTGCACATCTTGGGCCATCTTCAATCTCTTGGGTAAAGCTACTTGGTCCTGCGCTTTCACACGCTTCATCTTTGCCTTCTGTTCTTCCCACAATTTATCCCAGAGCTCTAATTTTGACATGTCGCAAGCAAGTGGGATATCTTCCTTTAAGTCTCTGCAACATACTTTCATATTGCCCAACACTGTTCTGACCTTGTGGTGGGGTCAAATTCTCGTATCCCAGCTGGACTCAACAACTCGTATTGGAAGCAAGTCGCAACCTGCACTTTGTTTTCTCCCATATATCGCTAGTGATGTCTTTGATGTAGACATCACTTTCACTAATCTGTTGTATACGATCAGCTGCACATGATGAGATTGCCAAAATACATTCTTTACGAATGGCACATATAATACATTTCTTTTGATCTGGCGTCATATTTGCATTGGACAATACAAAAACAACATATCAAATACAAATTCATGGTTGCGAATGACACTACCGCTCTCACACTATCTGCGGTAAACTCTTAACCACCACTTGAAGACTTTAACAAATGTGCAAGTAAATATTGATAAAAATTGAATATAATCTTCACTTAAAATTGCAATCTGTTACACGTGTAAAAAGCAGTTCAAACAAGTGGTTTATAAGAACTTAATTCATATCAAACAATACATGTTAACGGTCTTTGACATTTTAGTATATATTGAATTTTTAACTTATATTTTTCTCCGTGCGCACATACTAATTCAAACAAAGCACACACCAACATAAAATCTTCAAAAACATTTAAAACATTGGAAGTATACAAATTGGACTAGCAAATTGTGTTCACACACTTTTTTACATAGAATTTATGTAAATGTAGCAATTAAAAAGCGATGATAATTGATGCTCTTTAAAAAGATACAAAAGAATATTGAACATGCAAATTATATGTATTTAGATTTTTTGCAGAGAATTTATCTAAATGAAGCATTAAAACTAGCGATAATGCTTGAGAGTCCTTCAAAAAGATTAAAAACGAATATTAAACATGCAATTTGTGTGCAAATATTTTTTTGCAAGTAACTTATATAAATGGAACATTTAAAATAGTGATGATTGATAAATAAAGTATTCTATATAAATGAAACATTTAAAATAACGATGATTGGTGAATAAAGTATTCTATATAAATGGAACATTTAAAATAGTGATGATTGATGAATAAAGTAGTCTATATAAATGGAACATTTAAAATAGCGATGATTGATGAATAAAGTATTCTTTTGAATATGATAAGCTAGTATATAATTTCAAATGGACAGTTAAAAACAACAAAATCAAACAATTCATACATTTTGTATATGAAATACTCTTCACAGCCGCGTTACCGACCAAGTATTTCATATACTTAATACTTAAAAAATTAACTGCACATGCAGGTACAAATTACATGACGTTCGTACGGCCAGGTTAATGACCTGAATGCCACATTTATGCAAAAACATATGCTTCTAACAAATGACACTCTATTAGCCGCGTTACCAAACGATTGCCGCTTGATCTAAGGAAAAACAATGGCCTACATACAAACATCATATAGCCGCGTTACCGATCGATGCTCATATGTTTTTTGGGAAAGGGGAAGGGAAGTTGATTTACCATAAGGATACTAGATTCGCCGCGCTACCGACGTAGTACCTAGACAGTAAGCCAATACTTACCACAAGGACACCATCTTCCCCGCTTCACTGAGGTGATACCCCCGTGATAAGCATTGTTCCGTAGAACAGCTTACGCACAAACTCCCATTATGTGGTAAGGTACCTTATTACTACCGTGCACTATGACAAAAGGCACGCTACCACACAACGCATACACACACACACACACAACACATACCCGAATTGTGTGGTCAGGTACCTTGCTCTGCTGCCGCGCACTGCAACGCAAAGCATGCTCCCACATGATCTCCTCCCTCCCTCTCTCCTCTCTCCTCTCGACATACCTACAAAGGTGGCGCAAATGCTCTCTCTCTCTCTCTCTCTCTCTCTCTCTCTCTCTCTCTCTCTCTCTCTCTCTCTCTCTCTCTCTCTCTCTCTCTCTCACTCAGAAGACGAAAGCGCTAATACACCCAGTGGGCCTGCGTATATATAATGCTAATAGCCCGCCGGGCTTTTCAGTTTCCCTCGCGGGCCCGCACGGAAAATAATAAACCCCGGCGGGCCCGCCGGGGAAACTGAAAAGCCCGACGGAAATTTTGTGGGTTTGCAAGTCACCCTAAACCGGTTTCTGTGTGATCATGTTTACTGTGATCATGTAAATGTGTGAATAAGACCTTGTGATCACACAAAATTTGACGTAATTACGTAAATATTAAATCCCTACCCTTAAGCAACACATTCCCAAGTTTAAGAAAAAGAGAAACGAACCGTTTATCATTGAAGATGTATCTCCAAGTGGAGTTGTTAAGTTGTCCACCCTAGATGGTGAACCAATGGCTAATTGGATTAGTGGAGGTCGTTTAAAGAAGTAAAATTTTCCACTAACGAATGAATTGCTAGAAAGGATGCATGCAGCTAAGCAGAGAAAGATAAAACGACAGCAGGTTATTGATAAAGCCCAAGAGGAAGCTCGGCTTTGGGTACTCAAAAGGAAAGCTACTCTCAAGAATCAACAAAAACCTATTCCCATCAACACTCTGAAACCAGATGAGTGACAATGGGAATTGCAGAAAGATGCAATGTCAACAGATGATGAATGGTTAGATGGAATGGATCTTCGCATCAAAGTACAACTAAACAATCAGAGCACGAATGCATTGGTCGATACAGGAGCTCGAGTAAATGCAGTCAATTATTCCACGTACAAGAAAGCAACAAGTCAGTCTTTGACAACAAGAATACCAACTATTAAAGGATGCAACAAGAACCCAACACCAACATTGGGAATAGTCAACTTAAATGTGATAGTACATGGATGTTCATGTCCTCGTCAATTTGTATGCTTACCAGATGAACACATGAATGAGACAATGATTCTTGGAATTCCATGGATGCGGACATACAAGGTAGTACTAGATTGGGATACCAATCAGCTCAAGCTATCACCTAAAGGTGGACAACTCATTGTTACAATTCCACCAAGCAAAGAGGAATAGAAAGTAGGTTACCAGCAGAGCAAACCACGAAGCAATCAATCTTCTCCATCCTTTCGACAAGCAAATGCTACAAGTAGCATGCAAGATGTCAAGCAAATTTAGGTACCAAAAGCACAGCTTAAGGATAAGCCGATTCAAATTTGGGTGCCCAGAACATCATTGACTATATCAAAGATGGTTCCAAGGTTCAAAACACAAAGAAGAGCATCTCCAAGCAGGGAACCTAGCACGAAATGGATTTGGAAGAAAAAGGAGAACTTATCTTCTCCGCAAACTGTAAAACCAATCAAGCAATGGAGAGAGATGTCTCAGAAGACTCAACCACACCATTCGGACCAAAGCAAACCAGGATACCACTAAAAGATCGACAACAATCATTATTGATATCAATAGCTCAGGAGTCAATGTGCCAAAGCATCCGGATGGTACAACCAAGCAAGAGCACACAAGCCACAAGATTTGCTCTTTGGAAGATAGCAAAAGAAAACCTCGACATCAGAAACCCTTGAGTTTTCACTGCATTGATCTTCAAACCATGGTAGAGCCAACCAAGGCTATGCATAGACACGATTTTTCAATCCATGCACACAATCGTCCCGGAGTATGCCATCTAGGAGGGGTGGAAGGGAGCTAAGTAATTAAGGGCAATGCTTGAAGAGGGAGGAAAACTTTTGATATTAACGTGTGACTTTTTGCAAAATTACCTAATAATGCCCTTACAAATCATCAATAGGGAAAATTCAATTGATAACATCTCCCCGATGAGTGTAAATAGTGTTTATACTATGAGCTATGTTTCCAATGTTTCCAATGGATTTTTGTAATTATTGGATTTTTACTTTGCTTTTTTAGCGCATTTTGAAATTTTCTTTGATTTTTTCATTAAACAGGTCCAAAATTAATAATAAATAACAAATGAGCTCATATGGAAAAACTAAAGATACGGTGATGATCAAAAGGACAAGGCGGACATGCACAAAAAATTTCAATCAAATCGGCAAATGGAAGTGGGAAGCCTTAATTAGGCGGCCAAGGACTACTTTTGCAAAATTCTTGCAGAATGAGCTACAAGAGTCCGATTGGAGAAATTTTTTAGTGTAACAGTGGGTTCATCAATCAAGGCGAGCTCTCCAAAAGCAAAAAATAGCTCGAAGGCTACAAAGCGTCAAATTTGATGTACGAAGTCAAACTGACTCCAAATGGGCCAAAAATGGATGAGTTGCTTCAAGACTATGTAGCGGACGAGTTCATAGCCTCAAAAGTGACTAACCAACTCCATAGACCATGTAGTCACAAAAATCGGTGAATTCAGAGTTGACAAAGCAATAAGTGATTTTCGACAAGACAAAACTTTACCAAATTTAATCTAGGACTTGTTTTAGGTGTATTGAATATCGTGATTATTTACTTTTGTAATTTTTGTTACCATATACATGTGGTAGTGATGTGTGTGAACACACTACGACCGTCAGGGCATTTTTCTCCCCATGCATTGTATATACAACCATCACTCTAGGGCTATCTATCTTTCCATTGCACACTAAGTTATACACTCTCTATTGTGTGCCTTGATCTTCCTTCATCTTCTCCAAGATGTGTGTGTTTCTCTGCAACCCTAATTCCAATAATTGGTATCAGAACAAGTTACGTCCTCCCGGGCTTAGTCGCCAGCTGCTCCAGCACACGCCTGCACACTTTCTCCGATTACAGTGAGGTTTGGCAAGCCTTCGCAGGTCGACAAAAATTTCAAGAAAGCTCGTAGAGATTAGTCTGCTCATATTTTTGATTCGGGCTCATTTCAGTCTCCGTTTTCACTACAAGCAGGTCTGCACAAGCAATTTCGTCATTTTGTGTAGAATTTGTATCAGTGCCATTTTCTGCATAACAGGTGCCTTTTAGTCTTCTACGGTTTGTGCTATATAGCACGTGTTGTTCCCGCTCCGTTTCTCCTATTTTTGGGCAGTTTTCACATCAGTTGCAGCATTTACCATGGCTGACAACAACAATACATATGTGTTCAAGATGTTTGCTATTGAGGACAGGTTTGATGGGGACAATTACCCTATGTGGGCTTATATGATGCAGCACGTTCTTGTGTCAAAGGGCGTCTGGAATATTGTGCAGAGCATTGATATAGGTCCTAGTTCTGAGGATGTAGGCGATGTTGAGGATGTTGCAGGTCTTCCTGCAAGGATTGCTGCTATAAGAGTTTTTTTGTCTATGGTAGAAAAAGCTCGTTGGGATGTAAAGGATGCGCAGGCTCATGCATTGATTGCGTTGTCTATGAAGCGCACCATTGTTCCTCGCATTCGTTCAGCAAAATCTGCAAAACAGGCTAGGGATATTCTAGCAGGTCTTTATGCAAGCCGCAATGAGGCTAAAATTTCTTTGCTGTGTAACATTAGGAAATTTTGGAGGTCATTTGGAGGGCCATATGAAGAGAGAGAAAAATAGAGCGCGTCCAATGAGCATGAAGGCTACGTTACGTAGAAAAGTACCTGGAAAAACTCAAAAAATAGGAAAATAGCATAAAACTTTCACGAAACTAGGATTGTAGCATAGTAATTTCCTTACTTTTACCGAGCTTTTAGGTGCTTGCGTGTGGTCCCACTTCTGATATTCTCTCATGGTCATTAACGTACTGGAGGGTGACCATTAAGCCCGCACAAGATATTGGAATTTTGAAACACTTTCCCTCCATTAGAATGCTTTCAAAGTGAATCTCCCTCCACTAAAGCTTTTCTCTGAGAGTTATGGCATCCACGTCTTCTCGCCCAAGAGCCTCAAGGTGTTTACTGTCTCTCACACCAACAAACAACAACGGCACTTTGCCTAGAAGGCCAAGTAGTAGCATATCCTCAATTACAATACCAGCTTCAATAAGTGCAGACAACCAATGGGTTGGACAAAGGATAAACAGAGGTTCATGGGTCCTCATGCAACCAAGAAGACCCAAGAGGTTTAGTGGTATCAACGTTTACCGCTCAGCATGGAAGGCCAGGGTGTTGGATTTCAAAGTCGAGATCGGCAAAAGATCTGTAAAGGAAGTTCTTGTTCAGCATGTGTTTACCCATCCAGAGGTGATAGCAAACGGTGGAAATGTATCAAATATACATCAACCACGTTGCAATTGTAAGTACTCTTGACATGTGAACTTACTGATACTCTCATTATAACTTTTCTTATATATTTTGCAATGTTTCTCCCGCTTGTTATGAGTAATGTCTCTACTCTTCACAACTCAATTACATTAGATTTGTCATTTGTACTTATTGATACTCTTAGTTTAACTCTTCTTTTATATATTGCAGATGTTTATCCCTCTTCTTATGAGCAATGGGAGCCTGTGGAGTGCATAATAGGCCTCTTCCATGTTGTACATGCCCATATTGGTTCTCTACAGTATTCAGAGAGGAGCAGCAAAAGATTGGCTGATGAGGGAATCTTTTTTTATGACCACTTTTACCAACTCAGCTCAGGCAATAAGAATGGCATGTTGGTGAAACTACCTCTACCGACCGATTGGAACACTGTGGACTGGCCAGTTCCCGAGGAAACAATGGTGGAGGCAATGCGAAGTAAGCTCTACAAGGATATACAAAGGTCTCTGCGTAGCTCTGTTCCTACCAAACTGGTTCGAATTGCAAACTTTTGTCCTGCTGCACTCTTCATAGAGCTGTTTCATAGCTACAACATCAGAGTTACAAAAACTATGTTCATGTGTAAGTCATTTCAGCAGTCATCCTGTGACAAACTTCTTGACAAAGGATGGTATGCAAAGGAAGAGATTGGTTTACGGTGCGAGGTCGCGCTTGATACTCTAGTTGTCAAGTACATGATTGCAAGCCAATCACTATTACTCTCATTTTGGTATATGCGATCACAAATGCTAAACGGTAAGTACATTCCTATGGACCAAGTTTCTGCAGGTTTGGAAGATAATCCTACTGTGGATGTGGAAGTGATTGATAAAGAGAATGGCCTACTATTGGTGGTTACAATAAGGGAGCTATGCAGTCTTCAGCATTTGCGAAATGACATCATTGAAGAGTCAATGGACAAGGAACTATCAGATTTTTCCTTTTTCTTAGCTGGCCGTAAGGTGATGCGGCGAAGAGAAAAAGATATTTTGTGCAAAGAGTTGGATGGTCGGGTTGAAGTAGTGTCAATGTAACAGATATTCTTGTAAACCCAAGTGTATACAAATGACTTTCAAGACATGAAGTTTATTGATCTCATTTTTCAATTGTGCCCTGTGAAAAAGTGTGCTTGAAATACATTTGTTTACCACGTCAAATCTCTCTCTCTCTCTCTCTCTCTCTCTCTCTCTGTCTATATATTATATATATATATATATATATATATATATATGTTAGACAAGACAAAGACAGATAGAAGAATCATCTTAATTCATTAGAAAGTACAAACTCGTCCGTGAACAATGGACTGAGATACAATTTCTGTAAGTATGGAATCAGAATATCTTCAAGGTAAAAATCGAAGGAATGCCCCTCGAAAGAAGGTGGTGAGATAGTTGTTCCCGGCGGATTTAGTTCTCCCTTTTCGGGAGTATCGTCAATTAGTAGTGTATTAGTTGCATCAAAGGGTACACCGATTTGGCTAAACGGTTTGTACAAAAGAGGTAATCCTGGTTTTTTAGGGTGGTAGTGGCCCTCAACAGTAACGCATTTTCTTTGATCATACAAAAAGGCAAAATCTGACGTGTGAGCTTGGCATACACTGCAAACTATTGCAACTAGTGGCGATAAGTTTTGCCTTTGCATTGAAGACCATATGCCAACTCTGAAGCGCGGAAGAAGAAACTCAATAAACTCCTTGGTTCCTGGACGAACCACGACTCGACAAGTTCCCATCCGAAACGTTTGCAAATCATCAAAGGGTCCTCTGTCACCGAGAGGCACCCGTATCAGCAGCAATCCATTGACGTCCAAGATAATCAACCTCTGTAAAAGTTGACAAGTACATATAAGTAGTTAGAAGCTGAACATATTTTGCCATACTTGAATAGACATTACCGGAACAACCGTATCTACAGGTAGCAAGGGTCCATACTGGGTCTCTGTAGTGTTCATGTCATTGTTGCTCTCCTCCGCTTTATCTTCATAGTCATCATTCAAAGCTTCATCAGGGGTCTCCCCCATGGCCCTTTCTGCCTGATTCAAGGTTGATCGGCTTGCCTCATACATCCTTTCCTGATCCATATCATTTTGCTCGTCCCGAGGCCTGCTTTCCTCATCCATATCCTTTTGCTCATCTATAGGCCTGCTTTCCTCATCTTCGGTTTCAGCCATAGGCTCTTTTGGCTGTTCCACAGGCTGACTTGCCTCTTTTATTGTCTCCTCCGGTTGAACCTTAGCTGCTTCCATATGCTCATTTGTCCTTTCCTCATCCTCGACTCTTTGATCTTCTGCTGATATGACACCCTCGGCCCGATGCGATTCCACTGTATCGGATGTAGGGGTTTGTCGTGGTGGCACGTCATGTTTTGTAAGATCAATAGTGCGCTCATCCAAGCCGCTATCTTCAAGCTCTCTAGGGCTAGACATAGTAAGCAGGTGTTGTATTAAACTTACCCGGTATCTTTGCAAATAATCATATGTGTAGTTTTTTAAAGCACTCTGCAAAATTGAAAGACCACATGATGAGAATTCTTTTATAGACTAAACCAAAACTAACTGAATGCATTGCAAAATGGGTACCTTAGTCATGAAAGGTTTTAATGCAAAGTAGCTTTGCAGGACATATTCTGCATGGAGAAGACATCTCCAGCCGCAAGAATTCCCATCGGTTTGATTTGGGACAGGTACTTCTTTGATTGTGGCCTTGTATAGTTCATACCTTCCACATAGCTTGCCATAGGCAAGCAACAACCTCTTTATACAACTGCATTAGGCAATGTCAAGATGTTAGCATGAGGCTTCAAATTTACATGGATATCTATAATAAACACTTTCTGACACAAAACACTTACAGCCTAATTTCAGGGTGGGTTCCTTTTATTGAATTGAACACCCACACTGCTGGTTGGTCAACATCAAGGCATATGAGACTCCAGTGATGGTTGTTCTCATATGGGAAGATGATCACAGTAACTTCCAGCATAGCACAGTGGCGAAACCAGCTCTCAAATGTCCCAGATGGACTATTCTTTTGTCTAATAATTACAGACATTTGTGGATCAAAGAGAAACACCTCTGTGTGAGTGTGCAGTGGGAGTTGACTTTTGATCAGGCTGCAGAGACTCTACCTGAGTTAGCAAACCTATTATCTGAGTTTTCAAAGCTAGCAAGATAGTAACACTTACTTAAGACAAGCATAGATAATTGTGTCTGAAATCTGAGCATCTGGATTCTGCAATAAATCAATGTCCACCTTTTCCAGAGCTAGGCTTCTGGTTCCATCTACAAATGGTATCTCTGCAAGCAAACCATTCTTCATTGAAAGCAGAGTTTCTTGATTCATTGCCTCTATAGACAGGGTCACATTGCACTCTGTTTGTTTCTGGGACACCTCTGCTACTTTTGCTTTCTCCTGAAGCTCTGCTTCCCTGATTTCCTCTGTTTGGCGAGCAATAGTCTCTGCCTTTGCCCTTGTATTCACATCATGTGTGACATCTACAACTGTGAGCTGAGGCACTAGCTCCGGGGGGTATAACAAAATTTCTCTCATTTTCTTATCCTTGCACACATTGGGGACCAGCAGTTTGTCATACCTCCACCTTATTCTTTTCAATGTCTCACTATCTTTGTCCATTATAGTAACCCTGTGGGCATGGGCTGCAACAATGGTCATGTCACTGAAGTACTCCAGTAGAAAGTCCTCAGCTGCTTCCTGTAGAGCCATCAATGCCACCACCTTCCACCTTTTGGTGCCCCAGGTAGCTTCATCACATATGGACCTCACCATCCTCTGGAAGGGCAGTTTTGGTATGCATAAATCTACACATTTTTGTGCCTTTCTGATTTCTCTGAAAAGTCCCATGCAGGTTTGGAGCTTCTTCATCCTTGGCCCTTTCAGAATTTTATTTGGTTTTCCAAGTCTTTTCTTTGGGGTTGCTGATCTACCACTTGCTTTCGATGCTAATCCTGGACCCTTGCCTGCCTTCCGTGCAGTGGCTTTTGTTCTAGCCATCTTACTGTACACCAAAAGAAGAGTCTCAATCCCCTTCTCTCTTTCTATGAATCTCTCTCTCTCTCTCTCTCTCTCTGACTCTCTGTGACTCTCTCTCTCTCTCTCTCTCTCTCTCTCTCTCTCTAGCTTAGCATATATAACTAGAGAGAGAGAGAGAGAGAGAGAGAGAGAATCCACATTACTAAAGGCGCGCACAGACCACTGTTTAACCTCAACAAACACGTCCGCGCGCCGTTAGTATAGGTTAAAATAACACACCGATACTCTCTCTCTCTCTCTCTCTCTCTGCTCAATGGACTGTACTAACGGCGCGCATAGACACATGAACTACGGGTATGACTCTCTACGCGCGCCGTTGGTATAGAGAGAGAGGGAGAGAGAGAGAGGGAGAGAGAGAGAGAGAGAGGGAGAGAGAATGTGTGTGTGTGTGTGTGTGGGTGTGTGTGTGTGTGTATTTTTAAGATGTGTGTCTGTGTGTAAGTGTGTGTGTTTGTGAGTGTGGGTGTGTGTGTGTGTGTGTGTGTGTGTGTGTGTGTGTGTGTGAGTGTGTGTGTGTGTGTGTGTGTGTGTGTGTGTGGGTGTGTATATGTGTGTGTGTGTTTGTGTGTGGGTGACAGAAACAGAGATAGAGAGATTTAGGCAAAGCCAGAGGGAGAAGCAGACCTTCTTTATCTCGCTGTGTGGGGTTGCTGTCGGAGACGCAGGCTTTGCTCTTGCACACTCTCTATCTCACTCTCTCACTCACTCACTCTCTTTCACGAGGTGTAGTTTTTCTCTCTCTTGACCGCTTTATATGGCGTACAAAAAGTATACGGAAATAATAATGACCACACATGCGACCGCATGCAAATATATTTTAATTGATTGTGACACGTGGGGCGCCGCCGTGTGTATCCGTTAAAGGTGTGATTTTGAGAGAGAGAAAGAGAGAGAACAATAGAGAGAGAGAGAGAGAGAGAGAGAGAGAGAGAGAGAGTCTTAGAGAGACAGAAAGAGAGAGAGAGAGAGAGAGAGAGAGCAGATTGTCACAAAGAGAGAGAGAGAGAGTGAGAGTCTCAGAGAGAGAGAAAGCGTGATCAGCTTGTCACAGAGATAGGGAGAGGGAGAGACACAGATTGAGAGAGATAGAGAAAGAGGGAGTCCTTACTCTCAGAGGGAGAGAGAGAGAGAGAGGGAGGGAGAAAGACAGACTCCGCTTGACACAGAGAAAAGCAATGGAGGAGACACCTCCCTTTAAGTTCCTGCAAACCCCACCAAAAAAAGGTGATCTCTCACTCTTTCTCTCTGTATTTCTAGCAGTTGGTGTGTGTGTGTGTGTGTGTGTGTGTGTGTGTGTGTGTGTGTGTGTGTTCTTCAACACACACACACACCTCAATACCAATAGTTCCATAGACAAATACACAGACACATCCTCTCTCTCTCTCTCTCTCTCTCTCTCTCTCTCTCTCTCTCTCTCTCTCTCTCTCTCTCTCTCTCTTTGCATTTGTCCATTGGACTAAAGGCGCGCGAGGAAGGGAAAGTTCCTTTGGCTACTCTCTCCGCGCGCCGTTAGTAATGTTATTTCTCTGGCAGTTGTACTTAAGGCGCGCGGAGAGGTTTGCAAAAGGCACATTTCCTTCCTCGCGCGCCTTTAGTCCTATAGACAAATGCAAAGTGAGAGAGAGAGAGAGAGAGAGAGAGAGAGAGAGAGAGAGAGAGAGAGAGAGAGAGAGAGAGAGAGAGAGAGAGAGAGAGAGAGAGACTAGGTGTGTTTCTGTTTTGGTGAGAGACAGATATATTTATTTATTTATTTATTTATATTTATAGATATATTTATATCTATAAGGGGAGAGAGAGAGATCATGATGGTTTGGTTTTGGCAGAATTGTCATGTTTGCTCATGGTTTTGACTTGTTATGTTTCTTGATGATTAGGATTAAGGTCCAGTAGGCAGAAGAGGCTGAAACCAGATCCAGGGCTTGTGCCAGGATTTCAAACCTTGCAGGCTCAGTTGCTTAATGTATCTGCCAAAAGAACTGTTGACTTTTGTCAGGACATATCTGAGGAAAAGTTTCTTGGTGAAGACCAATCAGAGAGGTCACCAGGGCAAGAAGATTCCTCACCCGACAAGGGTGTGGTGCCCTGTAAGGTACATCTCAAGAAAAATACCAGAAAGAGAAATATAGACTTCTCAGATGATGCAGATGTGCTAGAAAGTACAAAATGTAAAGAAAAGGAGGATGTGTCTTCTCTGGAAGACCCAGCTGCAACTGATGAGAGGCTGTTTGATTTTGCAGCATCTTGTGGTGCTGGGGACAAGTATGATCTAATTCATTCTATGTTTAATCCAAAGTTTGACATTGAAGACCTATTAGCTCAGCACAGTAATTTCTTGCAGTCCTACAGAGATAAGTTTGAGGTGATGGTGCAGGTAGGAAGGGTTGTTCTGCCTACTATGACTCTTGTGCATTTAAATGACTGTGGTGGAAAGGGACAGGGAGTGAAGAAGTATAGGGAATTACCACCCTCTTGCCGACATTCAGTCTGCCCTTTGCACCAAAAAGAATGCAAACTCATTCAGGAAGCCTTTGGCTTTATGATTTACCTCAACAGCCTGTTTGGATTCCTCATGCAGAATCCTGATGAGGTGTTAGAGGAGCAGGATGCAGCACCAGAAGAGGAATGCGAGGAGACAACTCATATGCAAGAAGTCGAGGAGGTTGAAGACACAGTCGACCTTGAGGTTGAGGCAATTGAAGTACAAAGAAGTAAGATGCTCTCTGTGAAAACCACAGAAATCAAACTTCCATTGGATGTCAGTAACTTCACTGAGAAGCATGCTCAGATGATGTTGCCAGCTGTGCCTGAGTTCAGGATTGGAGACAGGACCTATATCTTCTTACATGATGTGCAAAGTGTGTTTTATTTAAGGGAGGATTTCTCCCTGGCTATTATTTCCAGAGTCCAAGAGGAGAGGAGTGGATTTGTTTCAGAGGATAGTAGTGATGATGAGGCAATGGAAACATCCAGCAATCCAATGGAATGCCTTCGAAGATGCTTTGAGAAAGCTGAAAAATACAAGGAGACACTACCTGATGAAGCCACCTTCCAAGCAATAAGACAAAGCCTAAGACCATCGAAAAGTAACAAAGAAGTGGAGGATTGGTTTAACCATTCAGGTCAGGGGTCAACTACATCTGTAGACCTGTGGCAAGAAAACCTCTTTCTGCAGGATGAGAGCTTCATGGTATCTCTCTCTCTCTCTCTCTCTCTCTCTCTCTCTCTCTCTCTCTCTCTCTCTCTCTCTCTCTCTCTCTCTCTCTCTCTCTCTCTCTCTCTCTCTCTCTCTCTCTCTCTCTCTCTCTCTCTGTTTGTGTCATTTCTGACATTGTATGTGCAGTCTTGGATTGCTGACAAGGATGACTTCCTTCGGCGCCGGACAAGAGAGTATCGAGGAAGGGATGCGGCCCTAGCACAGTACCTTTCAAAGCTCTGCGAGTCACCGATAGTAGTTTTTCACAATTCCATGTCACAAGAGGGTTCAATAGCAACTTACACATTCAAGACACTATCACGCTTCTTGGGTGGACCGGTGCTGCCCAAAAGTGCAGATAAAGTCATTCTTGTTGACAAAGTGTTTGCTAGAGATTGTTTTGGTTACTGCCCAGGCTATACAGGTGGTCGGGCAGCGTATTACTACACGTACACAGCAATGGCACTAGCTCTTGGTAGACAAAACCCAGATGAACTTTTAGAGTATGGCAAACATCTCATGATTCGTTACAAGGGTGACTTGCCAAAAAACAAAATTGAACCTGCAAAATCTTGATACACTTCAAGTAGCAATTGTATAAGATCATGTATTACATAAATTTTTTACAATGCCATCCACTCAGAGTATCTTTCTCCACTTGTGATTCACATACACCATTGTCTCTCTCCACCTTCGTTGACTTTCACGAGCTCCGGAGTTGTTGTATGCCATTGATCTTTTAGCTTTTTGTTGTTGTAAATGTCTGATGGCTTGTGCTGTTGCTGAATTTGCCAAGACTTCTTTTGCCTGCATTCGATGAATGATTCTGCGATAGAACCATTCAAATAGTTCTCTCAAACTGTTAGCCTTGATTCGAGAGCCACCATGTCGTGTGTGCCTGAAATAAGCATTTCTCGCCATGTAATGAGACTTTTCCATCCCTTGGGTATTCCATATTGCCGGGTTCCCATACTTCTGTATAAAATATGGCAAATGATTGAAGATGATGTGCTGGATATGAAAACAGATTAGTTAGAATGTTTTACACTCACATATTTGCACATAAGAGAGAAAGAAATACATGATAATACCATGTAGTGAGTAATCTGGGTGTCTGTCCATGCTGTCTTGAATGATTTTTTCAGAAGGTTGAGATTTTCCTTGAACTTGTTCATATCACCTTGTGACCAGTCATCTTTGTCGCACATCAAAAATAGGATGTCTATTGATCGCCAAACCTCAGCCTTCGCGTTACGAGTAGTTGGTTCGTGGTCTTTGACTGCAATATGTAGCTTTTTCCAGCTCTGATACTCTACCTTGCTAACATAAGATGTGTTATATATTTTTCCATGTTTTGTTAGCTTTGGATCTCTTGTACCTTGGGGCTTAGATAAAAACCTCCGTGCCTTCACCCCACCGATGGATGGTTTGCATGGGACATCCTTCTCAGCAGTTGATCTCTTTTCATCCCGCTGGATTTTCACATTGCCACCATGAAGCCCCATATCCGACAGTACCATTTCTAAGCACTGCAAGGCTACTTGTCGTTCTGCAGAGTTCTTAATCTTCCAAGCAAACCCGATGTATAAGTAGACCAATTTCTCTACAATTCTACAAAGGGCATGCATTGTACAAATGTGAACATTCACAAGTGGTATTTTCAAAACTGGTCGAAAAGCAGGATCCTCAATGTGACGTGTTGGAGCTTTTCTCCACCACTTTGGGTTCATGACCTTTGCAGGCTCCATGCAGAACAAACACGGTGACTTTGCCATTGCACCCATTCCACAATTATACATGCACTTTAATGTTTTAAGGTCACCTGCAAGATGCCACTGAACTTGAAAGTCTCCCCTTCCATCTAGATGTAGTACCTCTCCCTGGTTAGTCTGTCGATCAATCAGCTCCGGAATATTAGTTCGATGGAACACTTAATATAGAATCTCATGATCTTCTTTCTTTACCTGCAACACAAAATAAATGAGACTTAAGTAGATCTGAATATTTGAGCTTACTTGAGAATATCGCTTACCTCAAACGCACCAAGCCACCATATGTTAGATTCTGATTGAACACTAAAATATAAAGGATCATCACTGGGACACTTTGAGAGGGCTCTATTCATTAAAGTAATAGTAACACGTTCTAGCTTTTTCTCTTTAACAAGCTCACACTCATCCAGTTTTAACACAAAATGTAATAGTCCACGTGACTCTTCAAATGTGATGTTGTAAAACTCCACCATTCTCTTCTGTAGTATCCGCAGGTCCATAAAAATATTGTTGAACTCATCATATGCCACAGTGTTGGCTCCATGGCCACTGTAAGTTGCTTTAATATGAAAGGGCTGTCCAAGATAGTCTCCCTGTGCCTCGTTAAGCTGAAGCCTCTCTTTCCAAACACTTGAGGCTGATGGTAGAAGTTTGGATTTTATACCCTTCCTAACAAAGATGGATGAGACAGACTTTTGGATAGCCGAATATCCTCTTTTGCTTACACCAAGTGAATCAAGTGTGCCTTGTATCTCTTTTGCAGGCACTGAGTTCTCTGAAATAAAGCGGTCCACTACATTTCTTTGTAGAACCTTAAACTTCTTGTCATGTACTATATCTGCTGCCAGGCTTCTACTTATAAGTGGCTTCAATCTCTTTCCTATATTGGCTTTGGGGTCAATGTTTTCCTTGTCAGGATAGATTGAGTCTCTACATGAAGACAATGCATAAGTACATAACAGAAAATTTGCTTCACTAACACTATTTAGGCACATGAAAACAATGCATAACAAGAAAAAACAAAGAGATTACTTAACTAAGACAATGTAGCCAACAAAGAAGCATCACCTTAATGCTCAGATTCTTTTCTTGAGACCTCCTGATGCAACCTGCAATGTTTCAAGATTGCGCAATTTCTTCTTTCGGATACGACCACCCAAGATGGTGTCCTTCATTTGACAACTTCGCACCTTTTCTTTCAGTTCTTGTACCTCTGTTTTATGTTGCAAAATGGTAACCTGATCTGTAGAATGTAAATGTGAAAGGCGAACAATCTCACATTGTTGAGCTTAGAAAATGCTCTTGTAAGTTCCAGCTTCTCTTGTAAGTGATTTACAATAACCCAGAAGGCCGTTTTCTCCATCACCAGCAAAGGTCAATAAGCTTGTAGGATTGACAAACGGTGGAGACGCATTAGTTATTGGATTCTTAGGGTAGAGAGAGCCTCTCGTCCAGATATCTATGTGTTTAGCTCCTTGAGCTCTGAGCGTGTCTATGGAGGTGGGAGGTATATGTGTGTTTGTTTTACTGCACTTAATCAATGGTTGGTACTCATTGTCCAAATCAATGTGAAGGTGATATTTGGCTCGTTTGTGGGTAACATTTGTGCCATTTGAGGAGTGCGCCATTAGCCAAATGTGCAGGTTTAATGGAAAGTGAATAGCGGCTGCGGATTCGTCCCTCCATGTTAGCCTCATTCCCTCCGTATTGACGTTGTTCATTCAATACAACTAAAAAGAGTATTATCCCTCAATCACTACGAACGAATGTTCAGAGGGGTAAGGAATCTACTTAAAGTACACTTTTTGAAGTTTTACTATGAAAGACCCAGCTCTTTTATTTGTCATTTTTTCTAGAGAGAGAGTGCAAAAAATACATTTTCTTAGAAGGCCCTCCAAATGACCTCCGAAATTTCCTAATGAGAGCTGGAGTTGAAGATTATGCATGAGGAAGATGATATGGTCACATTCCTTGCTAGTAACAAGGATATCAATGAGAAACTTATTTCTGCAGGTGAAGTCATTTCAGACAGTTCCCTTGTGCAAACTGTTCTTGATGCCTTACGAGATTCTTACCAGAATTTTGCTAGTACTTGGAGACTTATGACCCAAGGAAATCTAGAAGTTGTCAAGTTTGATGCATTATGCACATTGCTGTTACAAGAGTCACTTTCGAGAAAAAACAGGACTAGATAGTGTGCAGTTGAACAGGCTTTTATTGCTTCTCAAAGAAAGGGTGGTAACAGTAATGCAACCACTTCTTATGGTTCTACTACGAGTGGCAAAACTTATGTTCCTAATGCTTCTACTGGAAGTAATTCGTCTCGCAATTCTGGTGATAAGGGCAAAAAGAAGATGTGTTGCCATTATTGTAAAGCTAATGATCACTTGATCAAGTCGTGTCCTAAGTTGAAGGCCAAAGAGGCTAAGAATAAAGAGGGTGGTTCCACTACAAATGCAGCCATTGTTGAGTCTTCTGTGAAAGGAGACTGTGTTGGTGATGTTGATGCAGAATGGGCTTTTAGCGCAGCGTGCACTTACAATCCTGCTATCCATGATGCATGCTTGTCAGTTGCTGCAGATTCACATGTGTGGTATTTCGACAGTGGTGCTACAAAGCATATTACCATTCTCAAAGAAAGGGTGGTAACAGTAATGCAACCACTTCTTATGGTTCTACTACGAGTGGCAAAACTTATGTTCCTAATGCTTCTACTGGCAGTAATTCGTCTCGCAATTCTGGTGATAAGGGCAAAAAGAAGATGTGTTGCCATTATTGTAAAGCTAATGATCACTTGATCAAGTCGTGTCCTAAGTTGAAGGCCAAAGAGGCTAAGAATAAAGAGGGTGGTTCCACTACAAATGCAGGCATTGTTGAGTCTTCTGTGAAAGGAGACTGTGTTGGTGATGTTGATGCAGAATGGGCTTTTAGCGCAGCGTGCACTTACAATCCTGCTATCCATGATGCATGCTTGTCAGTTGCTGCAGATTCACATGTGTGGTATTTCGACAGTGGTGCTACAAAGCATATTACCTCACATCGTGAATTGTTTACCTCTCTCGAGTATGTCCTTCATGGGAATTCAATCACTTGTGCCAACAATGCCACTTATCCAGTTCACGGAGTTGAAAAGATTGTGCTTACTGTTGTTAATGGCAGTTCCTTCACACTTGTTGATGCACTTTATGTACCTGGGATCAAGAAGAATCTCTTGTCTATATCCGCACTTGCTATACTTGGACTTGTAGTGAAATTTGTGGATGGCAGATGTACAGTTCATGATCTTAGTTTTGGTGATAAAATTGTTGCATCTGGCCTTTTGTGCCGCGGGTTGTATAAGCTCACTTTGTATGACAAGTGTGGGTAGAATTTTGCAAATGTTGTTGTCAATTCCAGGGCTATTTCAGATGCAAAAATTTGGCATGCACGTTTTGGTCATCTGAATTTGGCCAGTTTGCTGTGTTTGAAGAAATCTGATATGGTTGCTTCTTTTCCGCCTCTTGAAGCACCTGTCGAACATGTTTGTGAAGGCTGTATTTTGGGTAAGATGCAGCGTTCTAAGTTTCCAAAGGATGGTTCAGTTCGGGCCACATGCAGGTTGCAGCTTGTGGATAGTGATGTTTGTGGGCCCATGCAAACGTCGTCCTTTGGCAATTACCTATACTTCGTGACTTTCATTGATGATTACTCCAGGCATGCACGGGTATTTCCGCTTAAAGCAAAGTCCGAAGTTTTTATGTGCTTCAAACAATTTCTGGCTATGGATGAAAATGTCTCCAAATGTACTATGGACACCCTCCGTTCGGATCGAGGGGGGAAGTATATGTCTCATGAATTTAATGCATTTTTGGCTAGTTGTAGGATAAAACACCAATGTACAGTGCCTTATACACCTCAGCAAAATGGTGTTGCTGAGAGGAAAAACAGGTCACTGACAAAAATGACACGATGTATGGTCAAAAGTCAAGCTTTGCCACATTCTTTTTGGCTTGAGGCCATCGTGTGTGCCACTTATGTACTGAACAGGTGTCCTACGAAAGCTTTGCAGTCTATTACTCCATATGAAGCATGGCATGATAGAAAGCCTTCTATTGAGCACATGCATGTTTTTGGATGTTTGGCATATGCTTTGGTGCCACAAACACAGTGCAGAAAATTGGATGATAAGGCTGTCAAATGTATTTTTGTTGGTTATAGTGTTGAAAGCAAAGGTTACAGGTTGTATCATCCGCAAACAAAACGTATTCTGGTTTCACGGGATATAGTGTTTGTGGAAGATTCTGTTCAGCCCTTGCTGTCATGTACTAGAGACAGTAATGTAAGCTCACAGGACATTTATGACACTTTGTTGCCTCTTTTCAGTGGTGGAAATACTAATGTAATTTCCAATGAGATAAATTTACAGCCTATGGGGGTTTCTGAAAATGTTATAGATCAGACTATTACTGATGCAGATGTACATGATGTACTTGATGAGGAAAGGGATGAAAATGAGCAGGCTAGAGGTATGCCAAAATGGCTGGTGCACACTTTGCGTGACAGTAAATTGGATGCACCTTTGTCTAGTCGTACTCGTTCAGGCTCTCGCCATGCATCTTATGCATCAGATTGTTATGCTTTGGCTTTGTCTAGCTTACATGATGTTGAGGAGCCTCTGTCTTTTAATGAAGCACAAAATTCAGAAAATTGGATGGCTGCCATGAAATCAGAATATGATGCACTTATAGAAAATGACACATGGTATTTATGTGATTTGCCTCCTGGCAAAAAGGCCATTGGTACAAAGTGGGTTTACAAGTTGAAACGCAAGCTGGATGGTGAGATTGATCCCCATAAGGCTCGACTTGTTTCAAAGGGATATGCACAATAGAAAGGCATAGATTATGAAGAGACTTTTGCTCCCACTTGTTGTATGACTACTGTGGGTTTTCTATGTGCATTGGCAGCTCATTTTGGTTGGGATGTACATCAATCAGACATTGTTACTGCTTTCTTGAATGGTGACATATTTGAGGAAGCTTATGTAACGCAGCATCGCGGTTTTGTCATAAAAGACTCCTCGTGCTTGGTATGAGAAAGCTGACACTCATTTGGTTAAACAAGGCTTTCGTAACAGTCCAACAGAAAGCACATTGTATGTAAAGCGTGAGGGTGATGTACTTCTCATTGTGGTTCTTTATGTGGATGATTTACTGATCACTGGACCAAATGAGAGACATATTGGTGAATTTAAGTCCGATTTGAATGCTACTTTCAAGATGAAAGATTTGGGGCTGGTGCATGATTACTTGGGTATACAGTTTAAGTAGTGTGATGGTGGTATTGCCTTGTGTCAGAAAAGTTACATAGAGACATTTCTATGTAAGTTTGGACTTGAGGATTGCAAACCTATTGCCACTCACATGGAAACAGGTTTGACAAAGAGTCTACATGATGTTGGCGATCCTGCTGATGTCACTCTTTACCAAATTTTTGTTGGCTGCCTCATTTATGTATGAAACACGAGGCCAGATATTTAGTTTGCAGTCTCACAGGTCAGCAGATTTATGCATAGCCCAGGGTCCAAGCATCGGCATGCTATCAAGAGGATTTTCCGCTACCTTAGTGGCACTTTACATCTTGGCTTGTTTTATCCCAAGGGGGGATCATTGCCGCCAAACTTACATGCTTTTTTGGACTCAGATTGGGCTAGTTGTTTTGACACGCGAGTGTCCACAAGTGGTTTTTGTTTCATGCTTGGCAGTTCATGTATATCATGGTTGATCAAGAAGCAACCTACTGTGGCCACTTCGAGTTGTGAGCCTGAGTACAGGACAGTCTTCACAGCTACGATTGAGTGTGTATGGCTCAGACGCCTTACGGCTGATTTGGGTGTTGGACAAGAAACTGCCAACACTATCTACACTGACAGTCAGAGCGCATTGGTAGTTGCGAGGAACCCATTTTTTCATGCTCGCACAAAGCACATTGAGGTGCATTACCACTATGTCAGGGAGAGGCTCTCAGCAGGAGAGATCAACTTGGCTTATGTGCCAACTCAAGATAACCTTGCAGATCTTTTCACAAAGGCATTGTCTCTTGAGAAGCTTGAAGCTTTCCGCAAAGCTTTGGGCTTACTCCCCTTTGTGGACTGATCATGTCCTCAGGGCATGGCACTTCCCTTTAATCATGTGCTAGCTCTCATTCAACGCATCACTCCAGGGGGGATTTGTTACCATGTACATGTGGTAGTGATGTGTGTGAACACACTAGGACCGTCGGGGCATTTTTTCCCTCTTTAGAAGGTTTTTTCCCCCGTGCATTGTATATATGCCCATCACTCTAGGGCTATCTATCTTTCCATTGCACACTAAGTTATACACTCTCTATTGTGTGCCTTGAGCTTCCTTCGTCTTCTCCAAGCTGTGTGTGTTTCTCTGCAACCCTAATTTAAACAATTTTTTGGCTTGAAAATGGTACCTTCACATCACCCATCGTTTGTGCACACCTATTACATGCCACATTTCAAGTTTTAGCCAAAATGATCAATGATAACTTTGAAAATTGTCAAAAACTGCCAAGAAACCTTTCCGATCAAAATTTTGAGTTATCAGTCACATTTTTTGATCCAAATCACCCCATATCACATACACAAGGTCTACATCATGCCTAGATTTGTACCCAAAAATATTCATTTTGATGAAAAAGGTAGTAATCATGATTATTTACATTTTTTGCCAAGATGGGGGAAAATTGCAACTTTGCCTTCATGAAACCAAAGCACATGATGTCCCAATCCCATTGACCAAGTTTGAACAAATTTGGAGCTCAAAAGCTCAAAATCCCTTTATATCTACTATTTCAGAGAATGAAAGCCTAAATGTGGCACTATTTTCACCCTATGTACTCAAATGAGCCCACATTTCACTCAGAGTATCTAATTGGTATGTATTTCAAGCCTATGATGCCAAAATTACAAAAAGTTAAAAAAATTTCATCAGTTATAAATAATCATGATTATTTACTTTTGTTGCAATTCAAAAATGGATTTGAAACAAATTGGAGTCAATTTGTTAGCAATTCCGACTGAAGGGCATTTCACAGCGGAAATGGTAAAAGTTTTATAACTTTGCACTCTATTCACTTAACAGGAGCAATGCAAGCTGCAGAGAAGGCCAAGAAGAGGGTATCCCAAAAAGAGAAGCTACAAGAAGTGCCACCCTACCAACTGGGACCCCAGTTCAGTAAAGACAGCCAAGGAAACATATCTGTCCAAAGAGCAGCTTGAAGAGAACAACACCACAGCTTTCACAGGCAGGTTTAAAAGTGAAGAAGGACACTAGGTAGAGCTGCAGTTGTTGCCGAAAGAGATCTATGATGTCGTGACAAAGACCGCCACAAAAGAAGCTAACAAAAGGCTCGGACTCAGAGAATTCTACAACCAAGGACCGTGTGGTGTAGACTTCCAGAAATCCTATGAGCTCTTGTCTACAATCAAGGAAGATGGATCAGCCCAAATTACTGACCAACAAGGGTAGAAGGTCAAAGTGGTGATAAGGAAAGAAATTGTGGCCGAGGATCTCAAGTTTCCAATAGAAGGGATGACGATGAGGGCTCGAGACAGAAAGACAGCAGGTACCTTCACAAAGGAGACTGCTGCGGCAACCTTTGCAAATCACATCCAGAGAAGCAAGTGGAAGAACCAACACGGTTATATCATCAACACTTCCGTTTTCTAGCGAAGAGACCGCCAAGGTATACAAAACCCAATCATGTAGTTGCGACTACATTCACCCAAGTGTTGAGGTTGACAACCATGCAACCCATCAATCACACGCAGTATGTGCTATCAACACTGAAGGGTACCAAGAAAGAGGGTAAGATAACTTATCTGGGTGCACCTGAGGTACTAACAAGAATAGCATACCATGCTATTGGCGTGGCATATAATTTGTTTCCTACCCCAAATCAGAACACATGGACTGTGTCTGCACAGCCATCTCCTCAAACCACAAGGTCAACAAAAAGAGTTTACAAATTCGATGAAGAATCTGCAGCATAGAGCTCTCTTGAAGCACATAGCAGCGAAAGATTAGACAACGAGGAAAGAAGAGCCCGGATTGAAGAGATGAAGAGAAAATTTGTGGCCGCAAACCAAGAGGAACCTCAACAGAAAAAGGGAAGGTTAGAAAGGGAAAAACAAACCTACAAAAGAAGCCGCCAAGATGTCGGAGAGGACCGTGAAAAGTGGTAACCAAAAGAGATAAAGGGATGTAGAACAAAGAACCCTGCAAGGAAAGAGACAGAGGACCCCACTGATTTTCTGGAAAGAATGTATGCAGAGGAAGAACCCTCAAAATAAAAGAAGCTCAAGAAGGCAAAATAAAGTGAAAGGAAGATGCAATGGAGCAGCAAAGACAAGCTGAAGTGGCCCAACAAGGTGAAGCCCAACACGAATAGGGTGAGATGTCTCCTAGACCATCATACCTGCTATGGAACAACAAGACCACCCGATGCCGAGCCCTCCACATTCACCAACACTTAGACCCACTAAGGCTGAGCAAGCCAAAGAAAAGGAGCCTGAACCACAAAAGGAAGGAAGTATTGAACCACAAGAGACTGTCAGTTTTGAGCAACCCAAGGCACAAGAAACAAAAACCACATCTTCTACAACCACCCCAACAGGAAATGGCCGAGGCATCCATGAAGCCTCAAGAAGACAAAGCAGCTGAAGCAACTGCACAACCTCAAAGACAGGTAGAAACCCTGATGCAAATCCAAGCAACCACAGTCCCACCCAAGGAGCCACACACAAAGATTGCTAAAACATCTACACAGCCTATAGAACCTGAAGACTGGCAGACAAATGATGAAGTTATTCTACAAGTAAACAAATATGCCAAGAAGATACAAGAGATGACAGAGAAAATATGAGCAGCAACACTTAGCCGTAGTGCTAAGGCTAGAGAGCTGGAGATGGTTATCGATGATCTCCAAGAAGAGCTAGAGGACAAAATGACTGTCTTCACTGATTTGCAGAAACAAATCCAAGAGCTAAGAGCTGAAGCTAAACAACACCAGCTGGCTAGAGAAAAGCAACAAAAGGAAATGGAGGAACTAGGCGAACTTCTCACAAAGTTATCTGATGCCTGCAAGACCAAAGACGAACAACTAATAGAGGTTACCACTGAACTCTTAACTACAACTCTGTCAGTTCAAAAGATCCAAGTGCAGCATGCGTAGCAAATTCTTCACTGCAATACTCAGAGCAGAGGATGAATGATCAGGAAACCTTCTTGCGACAGATAAGGGAAAATCCCGCAGTTGCCTCGATCAAAGGTACATATGAAGTATATAAAGCATTGCAACAGAAGAATAAAGATATCGAGCTAGAGATAAAGCTAGAGCAGTCACAACAAAGAGACCTTGCACTAATACGGGTACAAAGAGAGGAACAACTGCTCAAGGAGATAGCACAGCTCAAACGAGTTAATCAGATGCTGCGAGACGGACAACAAGAGATGCAAGACGAAGGAGGTACATCAAAACAACCACACATTGAAATTCCCTCATTCTCTTTTGGTAAGATGGAAACACAGCCGGTAGAAGGGCTAGCTAGGACAAGAAGAAGGCTTTCAGGTACCACTAACAGATGCTAATCAAGTGCCAATGTTCCAACTGTCAAAAGCTAATAAAGATGCACTCAAGGAGCAGGTGGCTCAAGAGACAGATGAACAATGGAAACCAGTAATGGATCCGGAGTTGAGAGTTCTCCATTCAGTCAATGTCACTCAACTCACTCCCAACCAAATCAATGCACAATGGCATCAACAATCACTGCCATATCCCTTGATAAAGGTATAACTGTTACAAGTCAAAGAAAGACTATATAAAGATATGTAGGAAGAAGGTGCAGAGGAGGTCTACCCCACGTGGAGAAAGAGCTGACTGAACAAGAATCCCAGATACTTGATTCTGTTCACAAGAGCACTTGTAGCACTTAAAAAATACCCAACCTTTTGTCCTGTACCAAGGGTAAGGACATGGCAAGCACATGAAGCAATGACAAAGAAGTGGCCTACATGGCTAAATTATCCGAGATTGCCAGCTCCAAAAAAGGGAACACTAACAAGGAAATACATGGTGAAAACCCTAATGGGTGGCATGGAATTCTTCAAAAGTCTCCCTGATCTCTCATGTACTATGCTTTACAAAATTTTCCGAATGCTGCTCACATGCATTGAAGCTTTTCACGAGCCAGAGCAAGCAGGAGGACGGTGGATATCATTCCTGGAGGGTAATAAGGGTCTTTGCTACGACCTAAGTGGCCAGCCTTCCGAAGAAGTCCTTTATGGCTTCTATGCCCGTTGCATGTTCTTGCCATCTCACAATGTGTTGGCGTTTGAGGAAGCGTTCTATACGGGGTTCTTCACTTGGCGAATGAAGATCTTTGGGCCAATGATCATAAACCTAGCCTCCAGATTCGTAGGCTACTCATCCATCGAGCTCAAGAACAGAGTCACCATGAAATTTTTGCATGTTCCAGACAAAGAAAGAAAGACCAGATATGAGAAAGCTTTACATGCACTTAAAGAGCACCTCGCCAGCCGTCAACTTGAGGATTATTTCAGCCCATAAAGCTGTGTCAAGGGACGACACGGGCGAGGAGGGGGGAATGTTAGCAGCAAGCTAACTCGGATACCATTTTTTGTAGCTCTCATTGTAAAAAAATTTATTGTTTTGATGAATCGAGAATATTGTTCCTCCTATTTTATGGATAAACTCTATAATAGATGAGCCGGGGCTACAAGCTTCCAAATTGTATCAACCTAGCTTGTCTTTAGTTAGAGCTCCTAGATTATTAGTTTTGACCCCCAAAGACCTTGGCTAAGGTATAAAAGCCAATTTTTGTAAGTTATTAAAAACTTTTTGGATAATAGAAACACAGTGTGAGCTAACGGCGGCCACTTCTCTCATTCTCGCGCTTCCAACTCCCTTCCTAGTTGTCACATTGCATTGCAGTCTATTGCGTTGCAACCAGAGGTAAGAGCTCTACGCATTGACGTAAGCAATTCATGGTATTTTGTAGCTTTTGGCGTCACCGACCCACAGTCTAATTTCATCATAAGTAGGAATTTAATCTTTAAAATCAAAAACTAAGTATAGGTGGGGTATTGAGGCATCATCGCTAAGCATTTAGATGCATTCTGGGTCAAACATGACTATGTCAAAACTCATTGCTGTTAATAATCGCGATTTTGCACTTGACCTAAAGTGAGATTTGAGACCATAGGAATGTGTGCTTAGGACTTATAAACATGTCCTAGAAGTTTTGTTACGTTTGGATGTCATTTGATGCTGTAATGGATGTGATTTGTTTGCTGATGAGCGATTGGGTCTTGGTGATTTCTGTCATTTGAGTGTAGTCCGAGTTAGATGCGAGTTTTTTGTTGTTTTCCAAGATACTGACAACCTATTGTAGCCTCTATGCACTATTTGATTCAGCTTTGTCCCATGGATTGACAATTTATTCGTGGTTCTTGCTACATGTGCAATAAGACAGGAGTGAGGTTAGACACTCATCCGAGAGTATCCAAATGACAAATCTGATATCTAAGAAAATATTAAATAGATATCTAAGAATATATTTGATAATCCCTAATGCCATTTCAATATAGCTTGTAGAAATTGAAGGATCACCCTAATATGCCTTGAGGCCGCATGGTAGACTATGACTACAAGGTGTTGATAATAGGCTACTAGAAGAAAACCACATTTTAGCCTATGGCCTAAGGATTATAGGGTAAACTTTATAGGTACCTTGAAGACTGTGTGGGAGCTTAAAATATGTCTTCTATGGTCTTAGGTCCATAAGGAGTTATATTTATAGATAAATAAAATCGAAAGAAATCTATAGTCTTTGGACCATAGAATACTTTATACCCTCTACATTGCCACAATTTGGCCTTATAATTATAAGATGTTTTCTATATCATCATATGGCCATAATGTGCTTTGTTATAAGAATAAGGGATCTCAAGATCATGTTTTTGCACCTCTATATTGGCTCTCTATGACCCTAGGGGCTCTCATTATGGTTTCTAGGACACATGATGTTGATCATAGGTAAGTTATAGGTTGCCCTCTATTTAGTTGAGAGAACCTATTGCCTTAAGTCCATAGGGTGTCAATGTACAAGCTCAAAAGTCGTAGGTTTCCCTCTATTCCAATGAGAGATCCTATGGTCTTAGGGTCATAGGGCTACCAAGGTGCCCATGTAGGTGCCTTTGAATGTCCTAAATAATAAACTTTGAGAGATTTTACATTAACAAACCTAGGCCACCCTCTAGCCTTGGGACCATAGGTTTCCCTCTATGCTAATGAGAGATAATATGGCCCTAGGGCCATAGGGTACCAATGTATAAGCTCAAGAACCATAGGTTGCCTCATATTGTAATGAGAGATCTTATGGCCCCAGAGCTACCATGGTGTTGCATGTAGGTACTCGTGAATTTCCTAAATGCTCTGTGAGATCTTTCACATTGACACATCTGACTCTATGCTCATATCTCTCTATTTTGATTAGATAGGATCCTATGGCCCTAGTAGGACTACCATGGTGCATATGTAGACTGAGATGTCATATGAGAGATCCTATGGCCCTAGTAGGACTACCATGGTGCGTATGTAGACTCCCTTGACTGGCCTAAATGTTGTTAGAGATCTTTTACATTCACACCTAGGCCACCATCTAGTCCTAGGGTCATAGGTTTCCCTCTACTCTCATGAGAGATCCAATTGCCTAGGGTCATAGGGTGCCAATGTAGAAGCTTAAGTTCCATAGTTTTCCCTCTATTATAATGAAAGATCTTATGGCCTTAGGACCATATGATCTTTTACATTCACACCTAAGCCACCATCTAGTCCTAGGGTCATAGGTTTCCCTCTATTCTCATGAGAGATCCAATGGCCTAGGGCCATAGGGTGCCAATGTAGAAGCTTAAGGGCCATAGTTTTCCCTCTATTATAATGAAAGATCCTATGGACCTTGAATAGCTTAAATGTCCTTTAAGATCTTTTACATTGACACCTAGGCCATTTGCTAGACCTAGTTCCATAGTCTTCTCTTGTTTTCAATGAGAGATCCTATGGCCTTAGAGCCATAGGGTGAAGATGTAAAAGCTCAAGGGCCATAGGTTGCCCTCTATTCCAATCATAAGTCCTATGGAACTAGTCCCATAGGGTTGCATTGGTTCCCATGTAGGTGCCCTTGAATGGCATAAATGATCTTTGAGAGCTTAGGCCACCCTCTTTCCCTACGGTAATAGGTTGTCCTTTAATTTGATAAGAGATTATATGGCCCTAAAGCGATAGGGTTCCAATATATAATCTCATGGTCCATAAGGTTCCCTCCATTGTAATGAGAGAACCTATGGCCCTAGGGCTACCATGCTACCAATGTAGGTGTCCTTGAATGGCCTAGATGATCTTTGAGACCTTTTACATTGACATCTATCCCAACCTTTGGCCATAGGGCCATAGGTTTCTCTCTATTTTTATGAGAGATCCTATGGAATTAGGGCCATATGGTACCAATTTATAAGCTCATGGGCCCCCGGGAGGTCACCTAATAAAAATGTAACCTATCACGTGAGTTCAACAGAAGGGTATTTAAAGTTCTTGAAACTTACATAAATATATATACAGAAGGGCATTATTTTTTCAAATTTGAAAAAAAACTTATAGATTTTAAAAGAAAAGGGTACATTATATTCCTAAAAAAATTCACAGATAAGGGGTTTTACAAACATGTCTTGAACGCACGTGATATGGTAGTTTTACACATAGTGAACCCCCCGAGCATGGGCCATAGGTCGCTATCTTTCCCAATGAAATAGAGATCATATGGTCCTAGGGCCATAGGATTACAGTGGTGCATATGTAGGTATCCTTCAGTGGTCCAAAAGCTCTTTGAGAGATTCTATATTGACACTTAGGCCACCCTATGTCCATAGAGTGCCCTCTAGTATGTGAGATACTATGGCATTAGGTCCGTAAGGTGACAATGTATATGGACAAGAGCCATAGGTTTTTTCTCTCTATTTAAATGAGAGATCATATGGCCCTATGGCCACATTGTGTCAATGTATCTCAAGGACCAAAGGTTGCTCTCTATTCCAATTAGAGATCCTATGGCTTACAATGGTGTATATGTAGATATCCTTCATTGGTCCAAATACTCTTTGAAAGATTCTACATTGACACCTAAGACACCCTATGGCCCTAGCGCCACAGGGTGCCCTCTAGTATGATGTGAGATCCTATGGCCTTAGGTCATAAAGGTGCCAATGTATATGGACAAGTACCATATGTTGTTTCCCTTTATTCCAATGAGAGATCCTATGTCCCTAGGGCCACAATGTGCTAGTGTATAAAATCAAGGGTACTAGGTTGTTCCCCCTATTCCAGTGAGAGATCATATGGCCCCAAGGCCATAACTCTCCAAATGATGCATTTGTAGGTGCCCTTCAATTTATCAAATGATGATTGAGAGATTCTACATTGATACCTAGTCCACCCTATGGCCTGAAGTCCATAAGGTGCCAATGTATAAGGACAAGGGCCATAGGTTTTTTCCCTTTATTACAATGATAGAGCCTATGGCCCTAGGGCGAGAGGGTGCCAATGTATAATTTCAAGTGCATAGTGGGTTATTTCCATCTATTCCAATGAGAGATCCTATCACCCCAGTGCCATAGTGCTCGAATGGTGCATATGTGGGTGCCCTTCAGTGGCCCAAATGCTCACCAAGAGCTTCTACATTGACACCTAGTCCACCCTATGGACTTAGGTCCATAAGGTGCCAATGTATAAGGACAAGGGCCATAGGTGGTATCCCTCTATTTCAATTAGAGATCCTATGGACCTAGGCCCACAAGGTGCCAATGTATCTCAAGGATCAAAGGTTGCACTCTATTTCAATTAGAGATCCTAGGCCATAGACTTGCAATGGTGCATTTGTAGGTATCCTTCAATGTTCCAAATGCTCTTTGAGAGATTCTATATTGACACCTAGGGAACCCTAGCGCCTAGGATGTCCTCTAGTATGATGTGAGATCATATGGCCTTAGGTCCATAAGGTGCCAATGTACATGGACAAGGACCATAGGTTGTTTCCCTCTATTCCAATTAGAGATCCTATGGCACTAGGTCCATAGGCCGCCAATGTATCTCGAGGGCCAAAGGTTTTTCTCTATTCCAATTAGAGATCCTATGTCCCTAGGGCCATAGGATTGTACTGGAGCATATGTAGGTATTCTTCAGTAGTCCAAATGATATTTGACAGCTTCTATACTGACACCTAAGCCGTCCTATGTCCCTAGGGCCATACATTTTTCTCTAGTATGATGTGAGATCTTATGGTCTTAGGGCCATAAGGTGCCAATGTATATGGACAAGGGCCATAGGTTGTTTGTCTCTATTCCAATGAAAGATTCTATGGACCTAGGGACACAAGGTGCCAGTGTATAAGCTCAAGGGTCATATGCTACCAATGTATAAGCTCAACATCACTAAGTTTTTGCTCTATTCCAATGAGAGATGTTATGGATCTAGGGCCATAGGGTTGTAATGGTGCATATGTAGGTGCCCTAGGGCCATAGTGTAGCCAATGTGTCTCTCATGGTCTATAGGTCCTTGGGGGCTTAGGTGACTTTGTGGGGCTCCTTTCTTGGCACCCTATGTCTCTAGGGCCACATTGCTACCAATGTGTCTCTCATGCTCTATAGGTCCTTTGGGGCCTAAGTGCCCATGTGGGGATTCTTTCTTGGAACCTTATGGTCCTAGGGCCATAATGTAGCCAATTTTTCTCTCTTGGTCTGTAGGTTCCTTGGGAGCTTAGGTGCCCCTATGGAGCTTCTTTCTTGGCACCATATGGCCCAAAGGCTATAGGGAGTGGCTATGGTAGCTATTATATTTTTTTCAAAATCATTATTCTTACAAAAACTCTAAATTATTATTTCTTAGAATATACTCTTTAAGTTATAGTTCTTTCCCTTTTCCACTTTGTCATTATTTCTTTCCCACTCTATTGTCACACCCTCTACCTATCCTCCTACAATGTCATCCTCAGTACGTCCTCCTACAACCTCAACATCTAGTGATTACAGGTACGCCATAGCTATTTTCTTGTTTTGTCTTGTTTTTGTGTTTAAGAAGTTGTGAATTTGACTTCCATTAAAACTTGATCAGAGTTTAACTTAGAGTTTTTTGTTTTTGCTCTTTTTTGCGTTTAGAGTGAGAAGAATCTAAATCTAAATTAGAAATTATCTACAAAGTAATCAAAATGTAATCACAATTGAAGAAGAAAAGAGTAATTAGAAAGTAACCATAACGTAATAAGGAATGTAATTGCATGTGAGCTTGAGTGTCGGATTAGGAATGTACGAGCGATGGAGAGTGTTGGAGCTACATATAGCTCACTCTACTCAACTTGGTCTCACCTCTATATTTGTATCTTTTCCTCAATATGGATAATTCTTTGGGAGCATACATGGAGTTTCTCTTATCTCGTCTCTCTCTCTTTCTCTCTACATCTCACCACGGTATCAGAGCGGTAACGATCACGTGACAATTCAATTCATGGTGACAAAATAGAGTATGTGTATGCCATTTTCATGTAAGATTAGAATTGCTATAAATTTTATTTTTGAGGATTGATTCTTGTTAATTGTGGTGTTTTGTGTTAAGAAGAATATGATTAGTATTTTGTGTGGAATTTATTGATCAATATGGTGAATTGTTGATTACGTTTTCTTGTCCATTTGTCTTTTTACACCCTCATCTTTGTCTCAATTTTAGTGGATCTTCTGCTCAAAATTTAGAGAAACACAAAAGCACAATGGAGCATAGCACATTGGAACTTTTCAGACAAAAACTTGTTTGTCTCCTTGGGCGCTTTGATTTGAGTCCGGGTTATGTTTTTCATCAATCTTGTGAAGCGTCCACAATATCGTTTTCTAGTTTTGGAATCATCTTTTTTTAAAAATTTATCTTTTCATTAATGTGTTTCATCAATCATATTCATCAATCTTGAGTCTTACATCGCGTTTCACGTTGTGAGCAGGATGGAAACACACAGAACGCCTCTATAAAGACACGACACACACTCTTGGAAGGATATACACACACACTATGGGGCACCACTCGGCTTACACAACCCTCCTGGCCGAGATAGGGAACACAATGATGGAGTGAGAGGAGAGAGACTATCCCCTTGCCCACTCCACAAAGAAACACATACACACACACACACCCAAAAACTCAGCTCAAAAGAGGAGAACTTCTGATATTTAGATACAAATGAGCTTGGGCCAACACCAAGGGGGAAAATAGCTCACACAATATGGGTAAAATATACCAAATACAATCACAAATTGGAGCAGAAGCTTCGCTCATAGGAGAAACTTACACAGCCAAAACATCAGAAAAAACAGTGAGTAATTTGGAAAAATGGACAGCGCCATCGCGTCCGGAATGGCCCAAAACCCCAGTCTACAATGTCAAAGTGCTCAAATCCGACCTCGGCTGATCAGTTTACGGCCAAAACAGGCTCCAAAATGAGCAAAAACATAGTTGCGGCTGTTCCTCCTCTCTTCTCCACTCTTTTTCGGGTCTTCTCTCTGTTTTTTCAGTTCCCACACTTAGCTTTATTACTTGGGCACCCTTGGCCTTTTAGATGACCTCAAACGGACCCCGAACAGGCCAAAAACTGACCTCGCAGTGCATAGTTGTCACCTTTTTGCATTATCCTCACACCTGGCACTCAACTTTTTCCAATAATGCATCTCGCAACCACGTGAAGTGTCCCCAAAAGATGGTCCTCATGATGACCTTTCTGCATAATTATCACAAGAAAACACCCACGTTGTGTCCGTACTTCTCCACGTGCAAGTATTGACCCCATTCGACCTCTTGACGCCACTAGATTCCATCTAACGCATCTGTTTACCTCATGTCGTCGGCCCGCGGATAGCTTCCTCGAGAATTTTTACGCACTACCCAACTCCTCATTATTATAGAAAAAACACACTGGTACTGGTGATAGTGAAAATCGATGCACTATGTACATGCTCTCCTACCTATACACATGTGGGCCCCACGTAACCACCTGGCTATGGAAAATGGGCAATCCTTCATTCGATGCACCATGCATGGGTATGTACATATCCGCAATATCTTGATCCAAAAACTCCTAACATAATTTGCCCATCCTCTAGCCTGCTAGATCATTTATGATCAGCAGCAGCAAAAAGCGATATGAGACTCGCAACGTCACAGGTCTCCTCATCCTTCACCAACACTGCTTGATCCACAGACAAATCATTTTGCTCGACCATCATTAACCTTGCATGATACAATTTAAGATGCAATCCATTTACCCTTGACTTATGTAGAACCCCATCCAGGTTAGCCAACTGATATGTACCATTCGGAAAACACTCCACTACCTTGAAAGGGCCTTCCCACTTAATTTGAAACTTCTTTGGGAAGGTTGTTGTCCAGATTACTATTGTAGCGCAAAACCAAGTCATGTTTCTTGATACCTTACTTTTGACCTTTTAATTTATCTTTGTCAAAGCCTTATCCTGCATCTGCCCATAATGTTTCAATGCACTCATCCTATCCAGCTGAACCTCTTGTAACTGCAGAGAGTCTCTCATTGAATGCATCACTAGGTGGCCCAAGAAACTCTCTAACATCTTTACTGCAGGCAACTCTACCTCCACAGGCAATAGTGCTTCTTTTCCATACACCAAGTGAAATGGTAGTAAACCCTGTACCTGTCTGCACGAAGTACGATAAGCCCATAATGCACTAGGCAATTCAAATCCCAATTCTTTCCTTGGTGCTCTGTCACTTTTGAAAGAATCTATACCAACTCACATTGAACCTTTCATTTAATCCATTACACTGCGGGTAATAAAGGAGTGGTACCTGTGTGCCTAATTTTCATCTTTGCACATAAAAAGTCTAGCAGTTTAGCTCTAAATCCTGGCCCCGTATCTGAAAGTAGCTCCAGTGGCACCCCAAACTTGCAACATATTTCATCGTACAAAAATTTTGCTACATCCTTTGCAGTGATGTGTTTACTGACTATAGCCTCTGCCCATGTAGAGAGATACTCCACTGCAGTCAAAATATAGCTTTTGCCCCTGCTTGTGATAGGTAACGGGCCTATTGCATCAATCCCCCACTTTTCAAACACATCAAACGCCATAATGGTTTTCGTAACTCTGGCTTCAACACTCTCTTCCCAAATGCTTGACACCCATTGCAAGACCTACACAATGGTGAACATCCTTGTGCAAACTAGGCATACATACCCCTCTTGCAAAAATCTTATGCAGGTGATCTTTAGAGAAAAATGGCACCACATGCACTCCTCATGATTCTCTTCAACACTCTTATAAAGCTCCTCCCGACAAGGTACACGTTCAACACGAGATCAGCCCCTTTCATGTATAAGACATCACCAATCAATTTGTACCTGTATGCTCTACACACAAACCATACTTCTTAGACTTTTGGATATCTCCTTTGGAATGATTCCGGTTAGCAAAAACTCCTAGAATTGAGCCAAACTTTTCCGGCCATGATAAAGAGGTATAGTGGTCCTCAACACAAATAGCTCCCCAATCATGCTTTGAGCTGCTTCATGTGCCTCTCCATTTAGAGCACGTTCAATGTGTCTGATGCTCCATGCTTCGAACTTTTTTAACAGGCCTTTAATTCTGAATGCACATTTCGACCTTCAATGAGGTGTTCTTGCTCTTCCACACATCCAACACTTGCTTCACAAACTAACAAGGCATCACCTATTATGCTCAATCTTCTAACCCATGCTTCAAACAAATGTGTAATCCAGCTTCCAAAGTTGCATATTCAGCCTCATTGTTACTATGTGCATCCAATTTGAACCCTCTCTTGCATACTACTTCCCCTCTGGATCATAAAGTGCTATACCCCCTGAAGCCGCATCATGGCTCTTTCTGTAAGAGCCATCAAGAGCAACACATGTGCATTGCTGATCTGTGGCACTTCTTCAACTACCTTTCTCACCACCTCTTCTTTAACAAGGAGGGGATTCTCCTTGTAAGTCACAAATCGGCTAGGGTAGCCCTTGTACTGTCTTCCACTAGAAAAGAGAACTCAAACTCTTGCAACTCAATTACCCCATTTCTTGACCACATTTGACATGTTAGCGCCATTAATTAACTGTGGAAAAAAGGCATAAATCGTCAAGAAGAAAACAAAGGTCGTGGTAGTAAGTAATGACGAAATCGTCGACAAGCAAATATCACACTGGCCATCACTAGCTCTACTTCGGAGAATTTTCTCTTTGCTACCAGCTTCACTCGGCTTGCACAATACACTGTGCCTCATATAATGGCTGCCCTTCCCCTTTTGCAATTGCATGGCTCCAATGGCATCATCCCCTACTGATGGATTTACAAAAAACACTTTCTCCCAATCAGGTGAGCCTGCATGGCTGACAACCCCCCTAACACCTCCTTCACCTCTTGAAACACTTCTTCACACTTGTCATCCCATTGCAATGGATCATGCTTTGCCACTTGTTGTAATGGATAAGGAGCTGTGAAGACAATGAATAAAAACTCGCCATGTAATTCACTTTGTGTATAAAGGTTGACAATTTCTTCGTACTCGTAGGTGATAGAAGAAGAATAATAGACTTAACCTTGTCTGGATCAGCCTCAATGCCATTTTCTGACACCATATGCCCAATAACTTCACCCTTGGTTGTGCTAGATGACATTTCTTTGAATTTAGTTGTCCTCCACATTCATCATATCGAGCCAATACCATCTGTAGCTTCTCATGGTGTTCAACCCTACTGCTGTAGACACAAAAGTCATCCATAAAAGCTTTACCACAAGTACCAATGAATGGTTCCAATTCCCATTTTGCTCTCTCTTGATAGAAAGATGGTCCATTTGACAACCCAAATGGCAATACCGTGTAGCAATAACAGCCCCATGGCATAATAAAAGTTGTCTTTGTTCGGTCTTTAAGAGCAATGTTCAATTGAAAATAGTGCCTGAAAACCATCACACACACTGTACTCTCATAACCTACCACTGAATCCAAGATCTGATCGATGAATGGAAGAGGATATGGGTTCTTCTTAGTGGCTGCATTTAAGGGTTTAAAATCTACACAAATCCTCCACTTTCCATCCTTCTTTGGACTGACTACTACTGACGACTCACCCATTCTGTGGTCTCCACAGGGACTATGAACCCTGCCTTCAATAACTTGTCCACCTCTTCCCGCAAGGCTTCCATTTGCTCTTGACCATCCTTCTTACCCTTTGCCTCAATGGCTTAGCACCTTCTTTCAGCTCTATATGCATCTCTTTGCCCTTGAACCCTCTGATCTCTTCATATGAAGTAATGAACAGATCAGGAAAACTAGCCAGCATGTGCAAATATATCTCCTTCTCCATAGCTGAGAGGTCTCCACTGATCATTTGTGTCATCAATCCCTACTTTTTTGACCATTCAACCTTGGTTTGCATCAGCCCTTCAATCACTTCATAAAGCCCTTCACTTTCATCTTCAACCTCATTTGCAAATGCGACTACACCAGACTCCTGGATTCCTTTGTCCATCAAAAGAAATGCAACATCAGCATCCTCATCACTGCTGGTAGTACTATCACTATCCTCGTCAGACACTTCCAACCCATGCCGTAGATTGTCCCAACTCAACCTTACGGGTTTAGACCAAACTCGTGCATCACTCTTCAAACAGATTTAGAGAAGACGTAACATCTGCGCAGGGTCATGAATCTGGTTACTAATGCAGGCAACCTCCATCTTTTCCAAAAAGTCTTCCACATCTTCATCACTTCTTCCATGAAACTCTGGATAAGAGAAATCCATGGCTACCCAAGTTACGATGCTTTGAGAACCCCTTCGAAACACACGTGCAAGAACCCAAAACTTTTGACTGACTCAATCTCCAAAAACTTCAATGGAGCTCAACTTTAGATAAGGACAAACACATGCACATCAAATGAGTTTTCATAGTTGATCATCAGAATTACAACAGGCAAAGGACATTCCAGTATCTCTCTCAATCTTCTTGGCCCAAACATAATGACTATGCGCTGCTAGAAAGAATCTTCCTGGACACATGAACATTTATCTGGATTCTCTTAGTTAAATGAAAAGGAGTGAATTGAGGGCCATTTTGATCATCCATTAAAGCCAACCGTGAAGCTCCCAAGAAGGCACACCTGTCTTATCCTCTGATTTTGCCAAAATTTCAGCAGCATAACAACATAAATGGCTTAAAAGACCAAGAAACCAACCATCACAAACGTGAAAAATTTTGGCAGAATTTCCCCAGAAGTAGAGCAGTAAGAACCTAAAATATAGACTGTAGATGTATGCATAAACTGCCAACAATAGAACCCGAGCATCAAGTAGGAACCACTAGTACATAGCCTATGAGAAGTCACGAAAAGGGTGCCCAGCTACCTGTATCACCGAAAGGATCTCCACATTTGAGAATCCCCCAGCTCAATAAAACCTCACGCTATCGACCCTCACACGAAGGCTTATGCAAATCTCGTATAGTCAAGTCTCAGAAATGACTTTCTTTGAGACCAAGTCTCAGAAATGGCTGGGACTGCCAAATAAACTGAGTATGGATCCACAAAGGCGTAAAATGGCAGTTTCCACAAGTAACGTACAATATCAGCAAACAATGTGCTCAAACAGACGCTAAAGGATGCATACCCACAACAACTGCAAGTGACACCATTGCTAGTATATCACTGTACTCCAGCTACCTGTACCTGTGTGAATCACCTATACCCTGTAACCTGTAATCTGCAACCTGTACTCCCGATCTCGAATCTCGAAGCTCGAAGCAGAAGGTACTCGAAGAAGATCCTTCGTGGGGGCCAAAAGAATGTGAGCGGGATGGAAACATATAGAATGTCTCTTTAATGACCCGACACACACTCCTGGAAGGATATACACACACACTATGGGGCACCACTCGGCTTACACAACCCTCCTAGCCGAGACAAGGAACACCGATGGAGTGAGAGGAGAGAGACTGACTATCCCTTGCCCACTCTACACAGAGACACACACACACACACACACACCAAAAATGAGCTCAAAGATGAGAACTTCTAATATTTAGATACAATGAGCCTTGGGCCAACACCAGGGGGCAAATAGCTCACACAATATGGGTAAAATATACCAAATACAATCACAAATTGGAGCAGAAGCTTCGCTCATAGGAGAAACTTACACAGCCAAAACATCAGAAAACACATTGAGGAATTTGGCAAAATGGATAGCTCCATCGCATCCGGAACGACCCAAAACCCAGTCTACAATGTCAAAGTGCTCAAATCCGACCTCGGATGAGCAGTATACGGCCAAAACATGCTCCAAAATGAGCAAAAACACAGCTGCGGCTGTTCCTCCTCTCTTCTCCACTCTTTTTCTGGTCTTCTCTTGGGTTTTCAAGTTCCCACACTTAGCTTTATTACTTGGTCACCCTTGGCCTTTTAGATGACCTCAAACGGACCCCGAACAGGCCAAAAACTGACCTCACAGTGCATAGTTGTCACCTTTTTGCATCATCCGCACACCTGGCTGCACTTCTAACTTTTAATCCAATGCAATGCATCGCAACCACATGAAGTGGCCCCAAATATGGTCCTCATGATGACCTTTTTGCATAAATCACAAGAAAAAACCCACGTTATGTCTGTACTTCTCCACGTGCAAGTATTGACCCCATTCGACCTCCTGACGCCACTAGATGCCATCTGACACACTTGTTTACCTCATGTCATCGGCCCGTGGATAGCTCCTTGATAAGTTTTATGCGCTAAAAATCCTCATTATTATAGAAAAAAACACACTGGTACGGGTGATAGTGAAAATCAATGCACTATGTACATGCTGTCCTACCTGTACACATGTGGGCCCCACGTAACCACCTGGCTATGGAAAATGGAAATCCTTTATTAGATGCACCATGCATGGGTATGTACATATGCGCAATCTCTTGCTCCAAAAAACTCCTGACAACGTCACTCTATTTTGAGGACTCTTTATTGTTAACGTCTTCCTTTTTCCTATTTTTGTGGTGTGACGTCCCTCACATCTTTGGACGTTTATTGAGCATCCTTCTTGCATTTATCATTGGCTGAACACAGTTGTCATATATTTATCTCGTCCTCATTTGCAACCTTCACCATATATGGTGTGCAGATTCTATGATCTTACATTATGCGTCTTCTCACAACTAGATATGGCTATGACTATTCTCGTAAACGATTTTCCTTCTGGCCACTGTATTGTTCCTCCTTTCCAAGACCAAGGATTTCTTGGTTGGAAATCAAAGATGTTGTTAATTCTTGAAGGTGATGAACTCTTTGATATTGTCCTTGGAAATTGTATATGTTCGTCTCAGCCTGTTGATACGGATCATCACAACATGCTTATCACTAAGGGATCTGTATTTGATGACTGGCATGTTTCATATACGGTTTGGAAACGACATGATAAAGCAGATCGTCGGTATATTATTTCTTCTCTCACTGATTTCCTTTTGCTTGATGTGTATAAATTGCCTACTTCCCGAGACGTATGGAAGTACCTTATTGCAAACTTTCTGTTTACAGGAATACTTTATTTGAGAGGGTTGCTTAACAAGTTACAATATGAAGTTGGTACTTCCATGATGGGACATAATGCGTCTTTCAAATCCATTATTAACTAACTTTGTTGTTGCTGGTGATCCTATTCCACAAAGACAACTGATTACACTTCTCCTTGACATACTGAAGAACTCTTCTTATGATACTATTGTTACCATTATTGTAATAAAGATGGTCTCAATTTCGATCAAGCCTGTATTACTTTAATTGAACTCTCAATGTAAAGAATGAGTAATGTTGGTCATGATACATCTACGATCTCACAGAAGGAAACTGAGTCACAATAGACGGAACATGTATTTTATGCTTGAAGGTGTCCATTTCAACAAGGAAACTGCAGAGGTGACCATCGTGGTAATATTTTCTCTCGTCTCAAATTTTTTAATAAGCAATGTTCTTACTGTAACAAAAATGTCCATACTGACGATGAGTATTGGGCGTGTCAATATGATGAAGAGAACAATATTACCTCTAAAGAACCATGTTTTTTTAGAGATTCCTCTTCTTCTTGTGAGTATTGTGGACGATATGATCATTCCACTCATATGTGCTATAAGCGTCGATCCGACACAAAGTGTAATAGAGAATATATACTCAACATCAAAACAATATACTACAAACAGCTAGCATCAAGCTGCATGCTCGGTTACTCCAGATAGAATACTTCATGTACTGATGGATCGCTTTTTATTATCGATTCTGGTGCTATAGGAAATATGACATATCAGTCTAAGTGGTTGCATAACTATCATCCACTACTAGTTCAACGTGTTGTTTATCTCTCTGATAATACAACTTGTCAAGTAAAGGGTTGGAGATTTATCTCTTGGAACCTTATCTTCTTCCACTAGAATTTTGCGAGGAGTATTACATGTACCAGATCCTCAACATAATCTTCTTTCAGTTAGCTTATTGTTGATCTTGTCCTCTTTGTTGGATTTGATCATACGAATGCCAAATTGAAAAGATGGACAAACTATAGCCACTGCTCCTCAAAATGGTAATTTATTTGAACTCTCTCTCAATGATGTTGTACCAGATGTTGTCACTGCTCTAGGTGATCATGATTGCAAAGTATGGCATCACCCTTTTGTTAATGTTGATTTCTCAAATCTCCTTGATCTTCAACATCGTGATCTTATTCATGGCATGGATCTTAAAGCTCATCCCAAATGGGAATTTCTGAGTTTTATGCTCTTGGGAAACATAATCGTAAACTCTTTCCTCTGTCAAATACAAATCATCCTCATGACATATTGGATCTGTTAATAATGATATATGTGGACTAAGTCAAGTTAATCAGATACAACCACACCATTAATAGCGGGGCCAGGCCCAAGTAGGAAATGCAGCAAATCCCAAAATAATCCATCAAATGATATAGTAATGGACAAAAGCCAATGCATGTTTGACACATCACAAAAATAGATAGCGTACAGATCAAGGGTGGGTAGGTGAGTGGAGCATTCATGACAAGGATACGCATAACTACGCAACGGGTTCGCCCATTGACATTTCAATTGCAACCTCTAGCATCACTTGCTTCTCAACCTGAGGAGCACGCTTCAAGGTCACAACTACCTGCTTCATCTTTGTGTACCCAAATTCCTTCAATAGTCGCCATCCTAACACCCCTCACTACTCTTTCAATGACTCATTCACAATAGCTACCACAAGTAAGTCATCTGAATCAACGAAAAATTCTTTGTGTGAGTCTTGTATGGGAAGAAAATCAAAGTCATAGTGCATGCAAGAAACCCTTGACAAGATGATAGCAGAAACAATGAGCCTTAAGGAATCTTTGGGAATGGTTCAACACAACATAACGGCTAAGTATGTGTTTAAAGAGAATGAGCAAGATTTTCTCACGTTATGGAGTTTAGACGTCATTGTGGAGGTTGCGGCATTTCCCTTTTACAAACAGATCACACAGCAAATACTAGCCTCATACTGGATAGATAAGAGTACTATTGTCATCAATGGAAGAGAGATAGGCATGACACCTGGAGAGTTGGAGCATATTTTTAGACTCCCAACTACTGAAAAGGTACACCCACAATGGGTGATGAAGTCATTTAGTTTTTGAGAGAAGACGACCAAGCCAAGAAGAAGCTCAAAGATGGTGCTCAAGGCATTCTAGTAGCAGCACTGAAAATGGCATTGTAGTATATAGATTCATTACTGAGACCATCAATTTGAAAAATAACCCAAATTATTTTTCAAAAAAACTATTTGCGATGTTGTTGGTCAAGGTTCTAAAGCCAAAATCCAATATCAACATCACACAATTTTTGTATAATAGTGTCACTCAGTAAATTGTCAAGGTCAAATCCAGGAACCTATTCAAGGCTTGGCACGTCTCGTAGTTTGTGTATTGGAAAAATTTGCCGACTATGCCTAGGGTTGTTCAGACAATCTAGAAAAAAGTCTCTTCTTCAAGAGAAAACAATATTAATCTGGAATCATCTGATGAGGACAGGGATGATAGGATTGGTTCACAGGTAAAGAAGAGCCCAACAAAACCATTTGATGACAAAGGCAAATGAAAGGAGCTAGTTGGGGAGAAATGGTTTATTGCTAACACAACCATTGGATCTGCAACCAAAGAAGCCAAGAACATTGGAAGTAATCAAAGTATTCAAGTTGAAAAGTCAAAAACCAACTATCATTGATACCATTATTGAGTAGAGTACACCTGATAAGGAGAGACCTTTTACTCAACAGACAATCATCACAACGAAGAAACAAGAAACCACCAGCACTATAGAGGGCAACCAAGCATCTAGAAGTAGCTCAATGCCAAAAATCAATAATTAACTAGTTTGGTAAATTTGGACTATCTATAGAGGCTACAAACAACACCCCTTAAGGGAAGGTTGGTCATAAATAAACCCGATCGGGCTGCTTTACCATATCCCTTCCCAACGACAGTCTATGAGACCGATCAAACTAACCCAAAAGTCATCACTCAAGGGTGTGCAACAATCATCCAATCTGGGTGGAATATAGTTGTGAATTCCATTGGTCAAATGATGGAAGCTTAGGCCTCTACCTCTAGTGTTGATACAACACGAATTTAGGATGAGCTTCAACAGACCGAGGCTAAGCTGAAGAAGCTACAAGAAGATAAGGCTATCTGGTCATCTAAAAATATAGCCAAGAGGTACAAGAACAACATCAGGAAGCTCCATATGCTCACATATGAAAATCGAATAATGATGAAGTCAAAAGAGATTGCCAAGCGATATGATGATCGCTTCCAGGCACTATTGGAGACTAAAAGAGCAGACTACAAGGAATTGTTCAAGATACATCAATTGATGAAAGAGGCTATTTTCCAAAAAATACATTTATCACAGTTTGGTACAGATTATGAACACGAACGGGATTTGACTCTCAATGTAACTGACCTTGAGACTTTTATTGAGACAGTTTAGTTTGAGCTCTGAGAGAAAGCAGGTCAGTATACTACAACACTAGTCAATGATGCCATCATGGAATATATAGACAATCAGCAAAATATGGATGAGGATTATGAGGAAGATGATGATGATAAGACTCAGGATCAAGATCATCACAACCAGAAGACACGTGATGACAATGATGATGATGAGGATAGACCACGTGGTCACAATACTGGTTTAGCCATTGGACGAGGGTTTTAAAAATGGAAGCATGCCTCTAAATCAAGATTCAAAAAATCCAGCTAAAGACCATGCCCCACCGGCAAGAGAAACTCAAAATCCACCCCAACAAGCTGATTGCGGGGAGATAAAAATTTCAAATCCAATAATTTCTAGATGATGACTCACTCTATTTGGATCTAGATAGATTCTAGATGCTTTATGTTGGAGCAAGATGGATCATTTTAGACTAGAAGTCAACCAGTTATCACAATCAAGAAGTTGTCAGCTACTTGCACATCCAGCATGTGTCTAAGTACTGGAAAGAATTCTAGAATGGGACCTCACCAATGATGACATAGTGGTTAACCCAGCTGCTAAAGACTTGACCACAACAGAATTTACACTACAAGTTCAAGTTCCCCATAATTACACCCACAAATCATCCCCATAATAACCATGACAGATATGCATGATCAATACTCATCCCAACATGCAAAGAAATGCTTGTACAGATGCAACATTGGGGATTTGATTTACTTTGAAGCCTTATTGAAAACAATCAAGCCATCAGTAGAAGACTCAAATTAGATTGACTCTACAAAAACCGAAACAACTGAACCTCTTTTCCACCTCCACGGGTCACAACACCAAAATCCACAACCACTCCAATAATTTTTCAATGGTTTCTAAAATTCTACCCTTCCTCCCTCACTCCTTATTCCAACCCAACTAAAAAGCTCATTACCTTTGCAACCAACCCATATCTCCCCCCCACCTCACGCTGAGCCCACAAATCAAGAGAGATACCCTCAGAAGACATGGGCTCAAAAATGGTTTGAAGAGGAATCCACTGGATTATGACTACTATAGGACTTACTACTAAGTCGTAATATCACCAATCCAGAAGATTGATCCATCCCTAACTCAAGTTTCAGTTTTAATTGGCAAATGAAAAAAATGAAAGTAAAACAAATTAAGGACCAAACCAACAATCCTTATGACAATTCCAATACCAAACCACCTAAGTATCCAATTAAGTAATTGTCTCAACATCAATCCAAACCCAATGGTTGAATTCCTATTCACTATGCAATTGAATTGCATGAATGCAACCTCCATTATTGGATGCACACTGCTTTCGATTGTCACAAACTGGCCAGGACACGCCTGACAAGAGTCAAACTCACTCTGTATGATGGTGAGATGAAAACTTGGGATTCTATGATGCCCTATAAGGAAGGACCAGCTAGAGCAAGGGGCACTTTTTAGATTGATTCAAAACGAAAATTTTGGAACCACTACCTCGGAGGCATCATAAGCACCATCTAAGAGGAAGAAGGCACCTAGCAAGAAGGGGGTTTTCTTGGGTGAGTTAATTGGTGTTCTACTATTGGCCTTTTGCAAGATGAAGTAGATCTAATGGTTTCAGCAATAGGCACCTTCAGAGTCCTATGCTGACATAGGAAGGAGTGATGCACAAATACAATAGATACAACAAGAAATTGGAAACCGTTATTGGGAAACTGGGAAACACTCTAGGAATCGTTATCTGGAAATTTTGGTATATACCAAAAATTTAATAAAGGTGAGGAGGAATGTAGAAGGCAAGAACCACCTCTAGCAGGACTGGTGGATGTCAAAAGCTTCAAGAAGCAATGACCAGCAAGTTACCATAGTAACTAACAGTGCACAGTTAGTCAGAAACCAGCGTGGAAACGTATAAATAGGACCCACTATTCATTTTTGGGGAACTTTTACTCTTGGGCTTCTAGGACTCTTAGGACTTTTGTGTCACTTTGTAACCATATTGTAGTGACTTCTTGTAATGCTACACTCTCTCTCTTTCTAAAATTCCAATGAACTCAATATTAATGAATTTGGGAATTTACCAATTCCACTTTTAACTAGAGATTAAGATTTGACCACATGGTCAAATCTAAGGTGAAGTTTTGAGAGTGTGGCTTGGTAGATCTTTTCAAGTACTCCCTTGTGGAAGGATTTGGTCTTAAAAAGCAAATTGAGATTTCTTCATATCATTAGGGAAAATTTGGACTCTCAAAGGGGCCCTATAAGGACTTTGAATTTCTCTCTCTTGTTCACAACGGGCGCACGATAAATTTTTACAAATGAAATTAAAACTTGTTAGAACTTTTGGATTTAGAATGTACTCACTTCAAGATCTATCTAGCATCTCATCAGATTCCTTATATTCTAGAACATTCCATTTTTTTATCTGACAACTCCGTCTTATAAATGGAATCTCTCCCCAAATTTCAGCTTCAGTGGGGAGACCATAACTTCTACAAATCAACTTCAAATTTGTCGGAGTTTGGGGATTTAGAACCTACTTTCTAAGATCTTTTCAGTGATATGTTTGTTGATAGCGTTTTGACAAAGCGTTTATGTACTTCACCGGGTTGCCCACTTTGGACAAGAGAGGCAAAGTCAAACCTCCTTACAGGTCCCCTTTGAGAGTCCAATTTTTTTCTAATGGGCCAAATCTTCAAGACATTGGTGATTCCCAAATTTGCTCCAAAGTCTCAAACTCTCTAAAAAGGCGTTAAATCCATTTACTAGCATACTTAATGTTCACCAATTGTACACTAACTTTTCTAAATACAATTCCAATTTTAGAGTCAGTCAGAGTGTCGTGTAATTTTATTTTGTAGTTATGTGATCTAGTAGTCTGAAGTGCTATCTAAATTCTCTAAATTTGACATCTCTAACTCTAAGTACCAACCTGGAATAGCTGTCTGAACACATCCAACTCATTCCAACCTGTGAAGCATGTTTGTGAAGGCTGTATTTGGGTAAGATTTAGTGTTCAAATTCTCAAAAGGATGGTTCAATTAGGGATACATGTATTTTGCACCTTGTGCATAGTGATGTTGTGGACCTATGCAAAATCCTTCCTTGGGCAATTACCTGTACTGCGTGACTTTCACTGATGATTACTCCAGGCATGCATAGGTATATCCACTTAGAGATAAGTACAAAATATTTATGTGATTCAAGAAACATTTGGATATGGTTTAAAATGTCTCTAAATGTACTATGGGTACCCTCCATTCCGATCAAGGGGAGGAGTATGTGTCTCATGAATTTAATGCATTTCTAACTAGTCGTGGGCTAAAACATTAATGTACAATGCCATATACACCTCAAAAAAATGGTGTTACTAAAAGGAAAAACAGGTCACTTACAAAGATGGCACAATGAATGGTCAAGACTCAATATTTACCACATTTCTTTTGGCTTGAGGACATCATGTGTTCTACTTATGTACTTAACAGCTATTCTAAAAAATATGTGCAGTCTATGAGTCTATATAATGCATGGCATCACAGAAAGCCATCTAATGATCACATGCGTATTTTTTTCTATGACTCCATATGAACCCTAGAGTCATATACTCCATATGAAGCATGTCATGACTCCATATGAAGCATGGCATGATAGAAATCCATCTAATGATCACATGCATATTTTTGGTTGTTTGGCTTATGCCTTGGTGCCACAAACACATCATAGAAAATTGGATGATAAGGTTTTTAAATGCATTTTTGTTGGTTATAGTATTGAGAACAAAGGTTACAAGTTGTACCATGTGCAAACAAAGCATCTATTGGTTTCACGAGATGTTGTGTTTGTGGAAGATTTTGTTCATCCCTTGTTGTCATATACTAGAGACACTAATGTAAGCTCACAAGACATTTATGAAAATTTATTTCCTCTTTTCAATGGTGGAAATTTGAGTGAAAAAATGAATGAGACAAATTTACAGCCTATGGGGGTTTTTGAAAATATGACAAATCATCCTATTAATGATGGAGATCTACATGATGTACTTGAATGTGGAAAGGGATGAGAATGAGAAGGCTAGAGGTATGTCAAAATTCTTGGTGCTATTTTGCATGACAATAAATTGGATGCACCTTTGTCTAGTTGTAATTATTCATGTTCTTTCCATGCATCAAATGCTATGATTTTGTTTTTTCTATTTTATGTGATGTTGAGGAACCTATGTTTTGTTATGAAGCACAAAATTTAGAAAACTTGATGGCTACCATGCAATGAGAATATGATGCACTTATAGAAAATAATACATGGACTTTATGTGATTTGCCCCCTAGAAACAATGCCATTAGTATAAAGTGGGTTTACAAGTTGAAACATAAGTCAGATAGTGAGATTGATCGCTTTAAGGCTTGACTTGTTAAAAACCGGCTATGCAGAGTATAAAGGCATAGGATGAAGAGAATTTTGGTCCCAATTGTTGTATGACTACTGTGCATTGGCAGTTTATTTTGGATGGGATGTACATCAATAGAACATTGTTACTCTGCTTTCTTGAATGGTGACATATTTGAGGAATTTTATGTAACACAGCCTCAAGGTTTTGTCATTAAAGGGCTGGAAGATGAATTGTGAAAATGTAAGAAAGATTTGTATGGATTGAAACAATCTCGTCATTCTTGGTTTGAGAAAGCGAGCACTCATTTGTTCAAACAAGGCTTCCATAACAATCCACCAGAAATAACTTAGTATTTAAAGCATGAGGGTGATGTACTTCTCATCGTTGTTCTATATGTGGATTATTTTGATGATCACTAGTCTGAATGAGGCACATATTGCTGAATGTAAGGCTGATTTGAATGCTACTTCATTACACTCAAACTTGTCATCTTCCATCTCATCATCATCATGATTGCAATCATCCTCGCTCCGATTGGTGGCATTGGGAATCGAATCATGGATCTCTTTGTCCCCTTGTCTCACCCTCATCCAAAGTAGTAGGTGGAAGAGGGTCTCCTCTTCATTAGTGGCAAATGTGGTTCTTCCTCGATGTGCTACAAGAAATATAAAACAAAGTTTTGGTTGATGGATTGATGGGATATAGATGACCTACAGAAAAGAAAAGAAAAATGTATGCCATTGATATTATGTTACAAAAAAATAAGGGTAAAGAAGGTTTACAATCACCTGCTCACAATTGTGTGGCAAAACTAAGTTCTCATACCTCCCCATGTGATACACACTAGAGTCCACCATGTAGAGCCCATTCTCTGGTGTTTAGAAATATTTGCAAACCACTTGCACTCAAAGAAGAAGGTATGAAAGGTTCTAAAATTGACCGTTAGTATCGTTCCAATAGTCCCATAATATGTATGGATTCATCACAACTTGTGTCAAAGTTTCCCATGAAACCATAATCCATGATGATTCAACGCTTGTCGATGTGGCATGTATGAAAGTGCCACCCCCTTTGACCACATAGAGTTCAAGAAAGGCACTTTACAAGATAGAAAATTATACAATCAAATGCAGAAATAAAATCAAGGAAAATGAGTACTATATATTAGTTCTAAAGTATATATATGAGTACTCTATATACTTTTGTTACACAACCTCTTGCATACTCCCCTTCTTTGTCCGTGATATCCTCTCCCTTATGTCTTTGCTTCAGTCATTCTCTCATGGATCCACACAGCACTAATGAGATCTGGAAAACATGCAATGTGTCAAGGAACTGGGGGTTCCCTCCTACCTCCATGTTACCAAGCACCGAGAAAACTTTATCAAGAGAATGAAAAAACAAAGCAAGATCCACATGTAGAAAGTGAGAGAGAGAGAGAGAGAGAGAGAGAGAGAGAGAGAGAGAGGGAGTCTACGCTGCATAGATATATATATATATATATATATATAAAGCATGTTAACATGTCACTAAAAATGTTGTCCCAAACAATGCTAGTTACTTGGTCTTATTAGCATATATTGAACACCAAAAGGCAATTGTAGTTTGAATTTAGAATGTCCATAAATAAATTAATATATATATATATATATATATATATGCAGCGTAGACTCCCTCCCTCTCTCTCTCTCTCTCTCTCTCTCTCTCTCTCTCTCTCTCTCTCTCTCTCTCGTGCGTACACGCGTTCATGCGCATTTGTTCCTTACATCATTATTGAGTTGTCCAAGCTGATCTCTCTACCCCACTTCAACAAAGACCTACAAATATGGAGAACCAGCATACAACATTATTGCCACTAGCTCCAATGCTAGAAATGGAGGTGTGTTGTAATATGATGGTAAGCAAAAATTCTCTTGGGTCGTAAAAGTTGGCCATCGCACCTTGTTCAAGAAAAAATCACGGTGGGCACAACCTAGTGTGGATGGTCAATTGTTTTCATTGGCTGCATGTCACAAGAGACACCGTCATAGCCTTATCGTATATGAAATTAAGGAATTGGTCAACACATTTTGGAGAGAGGAGACTTGCGTTTCACCCAACAAGAAGGATGCTCGTCGAAAGAGAGTAGGGAGGAAAAGCTACATTAAAAACCCTATGCATCTTCTAGATAAGCCTCAAGTGATTGATCAAATACTTATGCGATAACTTATGCATTCTATGTATTGCATCTCTAGTGAATAATAACTTGTATATGTTGATTAATAGCATACTCATGTACATGTGTAGATTGATACTAGTAACCACACCGTACATAATACTCACAATTCTTGTTAACACGCTATAAGTAACATAGGTATCATGCCATGAGTATGGTAGTTAGCATGGCTAGTAATCTACCTAGCATACATAGTATGCTGGCTAACACAATATGTTATGCTAGTTAGCATACCTGGTATGCTGTTTAACACAACGTTTATACTAGTTAGCATTCCTAGTATGTTGGTTATGGTGTTCAACATAATATGTATGCTAGTTAGCATGCCTAATAATCCACCTAGCATACCAAGTATGCTGATTAACACTTTATGCTAGTTAATATACCTAGTTTTCCCACTAGCATTTGTAGTATGCTATTTAACACAAGGTCTATGCTAGTTAGCATTCCTAGTATCATGGGTGTGTTGTTTATCATTATGAGTATGCTAGTAAACATGCCTAGTAATCTTACCAAGTATGATGGTTAACACAATATGTATGCTAATCAACACCCTTATGCTGGTTAACATACCGATTATGCTCACTAGCATTCTGAGGATGTTGTTTAACACTAGGTATGCTGAGTGAACCGATTATGCTCGTTAGCATTCCCACTTATCTGAGTATGCTATTTAGCAGAATGAGTATGCTAGTTAGCATGTCTAGTAGCCTCCTAGCATACAGAGTATGCTAGTTAACTCAATACGTATGCTAATTCACACCATAGTAAGCTTATAGAGTATGTTGGCTAACACAATATGTAAGCTAATCAACACCCTTTATGCTAGTTAGCATACTTAGCAATCTATCTCTCACATGCTTAGCAATCTACGCTAGAGAGAGAGAGAGAGAGAGAGAGAGAGAGAGAGAGAGAGAGATTCCTTTAAAGACGCTCTGCAACTGAGTGCATAGCCCATTGATGCTGGCAAGCTGTTGATCAAACTAGAGCTCGCGGGACCCGTACGAGCTCCTATTGAGTCAAGTTGCCTATTGACATACAGTTTTGCCAAATTGCCACGTATTTAACCCCCCCCCCTTCCCCCCCCCCCCCCCCCCCCCCCCCCCCCTTTCCCTTTTCTCTCTCTTTGAAACTGGGCTCCTAGAGACGCATGTTTATTGCATATAGTGAGGGTCTATGCTAGTTATATGCTACGAGATAGAATGACGTCTTCTCCTTTATGATGCTTATTATTGTTCATATTGCTGTTGTGTTTTCCACTTCTACTTTGGAAGAAACACTACTCACAAAGCTTCAAGAGCTTTGGATATGTCTGAGTCATTGTTGCCATAGCAGATGAGCCATGTTTAACAGATAACAGCATATGAAGCATCCTTTTTGAATTGGAAAAACAGATTTCTAGCCTTTGACTGTTTCAATGAAAAAACCTCTTGATGTCGCATGTTGCCCTTTGCGTTCTCTGCATGCACTACCATTCCATTTACACTGGTCCCATTTATACCCATTGTTTACTGAGTCCCACTCTTCTTCTTGTGTGCGTCCATTGTTTTGTGCAGCAATGGCATCCTCATCGTGTTCCTCAGAGGAGCTCTCAGCTTGCAGCAGGATTGCCTTTACATTGTTAGACATATCACTTATCAAAATACCACCCGCCATTGTTGTGCTTACTTGCTCAAAGAAAAGCACTTGCACACCACTCTTAAAGGTAACCTTTCAAGATCGTCAACTGGATAGAGATGCGGCCAGTTGTGTAAAAAGAAGAGGCCGTGAACAACCTGGCTAGCTACAGGGGAGAAGGGGGCCATGACGGGAGGCCTTGACAAGGAGGGAGAAGGAGCGCTGCAGATAAAAGGAGTGCCGGGGTGGAGAAGAGAGTGTGGCCTTCGAGTGGTATAGCTAGGCTAGTCCACAAGCAATAGAGAGCAGCAAGAGAAAATTTAAAAAAGGGGCTCTGGCATCCTGCAGGGAGCAGCGACGAGAGGTGCCAGGTGCATAAGATAGAGGCGCAAAGCCTCGGGGGTTGGGAGGCGAGCTTCCTTGCTACAGAAGGCCGGTGCACCAGAGGGTCAGAGCTCGTGTTCGAGAAAAAACACTTTTTCAAACATACAAATTTCGTTCCTTGATTTTGTCAGGAGGAAATTTTAGAAAAATAGGTTATGTTTTTCTAGATTTTACACTATATTTCTCTGTTTTGGAGCGGAATTTCTCCTTTTCCCATTGCCCTCAATCGGCAGTTTTGGAATTAAAAATGGCACGATATTACACTGAGACACACATTTCTAGAACACTCAAAGGGCTAAGAAGGGAGAGAGCGTTGTAGTTAAGGGGCCGTGAACTGCATGGAGGGGCGGGCTGCTCAAGAGCGCAAGGGGAGGAGCTTCTTGGGAGTAAACACCTACAAAGAGTTTGTGAGATCACAATAGCGTCTATAACAATGAACCTGTTTAACGATGAGTTGAGAAATCGGATTGGGGTTTTATACCCACAAGCTCGAATCGTCAAAATCACAAGCAGTGCTAGAAAAATACATTTTCCGTAATCGGTGAAAATAAGGGAAAACTTGAAATTCTCTTGGTTTTTTTAAAGGCAAGCTCAAGATCTAACCGGGATGTTACAATTTCAGTCCGTTAAAATGCACTTGACCCCCATTTTTTCCTAAGTAGTACATTGGTCACAAGTTACAACAAGGCCTATTTAACGACTCAATTATGGACTTTTCAACTAATCCAGCAGTTTTGTTACAATTTTTGTGCTAAAAAATACTTAAAAGTTTTGATCATATACCTAGGTTTAGTGCAATTTCCCTTCCCACATAGGCATTTTTAAATTTGAAAACGATAAAGTCTACAATTTAGTGCAATCTTTTCTAAATACGGCTTAACGAGAGAGACATTCCTTATTTGCCCATCCTACTAACACCACAATATTTGCCACGTCCTCCACCCTCCCTCACGCTGAGACACCTACCATCCATCAGTTTTGTTGCAATTTGTATTTTATACCCACAATCTGGGTTCGTCAAAGTCACAAGCAGTGCTAGAAAAATACATTTTCCCTAACCGTTGAAAATAAGGGGAAACTTGAAATTCTCTCGATTTTCTTAAAGGCAAGCTCAAGATCTAATCGAGATTTTACAATTTCAGCTGGCTAAAATACACTTGACCCCAATTTTTTCCTAAGCACATTGGTCACAAGTTACAACTATACGCCTGCATAATGACTCAATTATGGACTTTCAACTAATCCACTAGTTTTGCTGCAGTTTTTGTGCTCAAAAATACTAAAAGTTTTGAGCATATACCTACGTTTAGTGCAATTCCCTTTCCCACATAAACGATTTTAAATTTGAAGATGATAAAGTCTACAATTTAGTGAAATCTTTTCTAAATAGTGCTTGACGAGAGAGATGGTCCTTATCTGCCATCCTACTACCGCCACAATATTTGCCACATGCTCCACCCCCCCTCACGCTGAGACACCTGCCATCCATCAGTTTTGTTGCAATTTCCGTGCTAAAAAATACTAAAAGTTTTAATCACATACCTAGCTTTAATGCAATTTCTTTTTTGCATACACATTTTAAATTTACCATTGAAATTTTCTTTTAGTTTGAAGACGATAAAATTTACAATTTAGTGCAATCTTTTTTGAATGCGGTGGGTCAAGAGAGACGGCCCTTATTTGCCCATCCCTCCGCCACAATATGTTCCATGTGCTCCACCCCCCTCATGATGAGACACTTGCCTCTATCTCAGTGTGTCTTCACTTCTGCCGCATAAGCATCGTTTGATGACATGGCACACTATTACCACGCATGTGCTAACCTCCACTTTCATGTCTACATTAGTCGAAAGAAAAAGTGAACCATGTTTTACGTCTTTGATTTGTTGCATAGAAGCATCATCTCACTGTTCTCTCTCTCTCTCTCTCTCTCTCTCTCTCTCTCTCTCTCTCTCTCTCTCTCTCTATCTCTCTGTCTCTCTCCCCCCCTTCAAAATATATACATGCACCATCATGATTACATACACATACCACCATGATAAAGCCCTTTGCATAAATCCAACAAGCGCCAATTGGGCAACATGTGTAGTTTCCTCATTGGCATTCATTTCCATGCCGATCATCGCCTTCTTGGTAGGCAAAGAGAGGCGGAAGGAGATTGTGAAGGTGTCACATGCATAGGGAATCTCGGCTTTCATCAACTACATCCTTGATCTCTCAGGTGTATTTGGGTTTGTTGATTCCAAAGGGGATCTGGTACAAGATATTTATATGGTGACAATTGTCCTTCAAGTTGTTTCAGTTGAAGGATAGAGATGTATGTGTTGGTCACCCTACTCGATGCCTTGGGTGAAGTGTGAATCACATTCAACTTTCGATAGTGCAGACACCAAGTGATGCTTCTACGACCTTATTTTATTGATGGTGATGGTCATTTATGTACCTTGACATACATTGAGTGTTGAAATTTATGTAGCTTGACACACATTTTAGAATGTACTCTTCTCTCACTCGCTCTCTAGAGACAAACTCCTTGCTTGATTTTAATTATGGTTTGAGAAAAAAACTATTAATTATGGTTCAAGTAGGCGCTGCCAATCTTTCTAAGGGTTGCATTAAGTGGAATCTCCTTGGATTCTTGTATGGCTTTGAGGCAAAAAAAGGGGCAGATGACGCATGGAAAGAGAGAGAGAGAGAGAGAGAGATCTTCTTATAAAAATCCACATTTTCTTTGGAAATTTTTTAATCTCACTACCATTAAGGGTGTTTTGTGAATTTTGGAAAATTTGAAGGGCATTTTGACCCTGCACGACAGAGTCGGCCTGAGCTTGGCGGAGTGCAGACATGTGGTTGCAAGGAGAGGCAGGTGCAAGGCAGCGAGGATCTGGGTAGAGGGTAGGGTCTGGGTGCTCTCTTGTTCTATCGGTCTCTCTCTCTCTCTCTCTCTCTCTCTCTCTCTCTCTCTCTCTCTCTCTCTCTCTCTCTCTCGTGCTGCACCGGGAGACGCAGGAACGAATCACCGATTGTCAGAGATGAAGGCCCTTCTCCAGAGTGCGTGAATCTCTCTCTCTCTCTCTCTCTCTCTCTCTCTCTCTCTCTCGTCTCCTGTCTTGGTGCATTTATTGCGCACGCACTGTCTTCTGCCCCTTGCTTGTGCTTGTCCCTCAACCTTGGTAATGGAGCCGGTACTAGTGGCAAAAGATTTTTTGGTTTACTATGTGTTCGGGGGTGAGAAGGTGGAAGGAAGAGAGACAGAGAGACAGGCGAGGATCCTCTATCTCCTCTTTGGTATAGCCATGGGCTTGATGTCACCATCGTCTCGGCATGCAAGGCCGATCCTGCCTGATGAAAGAGATATCCAGGAACAGAGGAGGAGTGGAGCTCATTCCAGGAAGGGTTGGAGTGGCCATCTTTGTCTACGCTCTTGAAAGGCCGAGCTTATTGTGGTGCTCACTGTGCAACAAGGCCTTGGAGATAGGGCATGTGTGTGGCATCTCACAGAGTACAACGCCTTTCTGGCCAACAACTGTGCCTTTCCTGTGTGTCTGTTGTTCGTTGCATGGTGAGGGAAGGGAAAGCGCCAACCGACTGTGTCAGAAACGGCCATGCGCCCTTGCCCGGGGGGTGGGGGGGGGGGGAGGGGAGGTAGACCACTTTTGCTTTAAAATCGCTAGATTCCCTTGGAATCCTCATGGAAAATTAATTAATGGATGCAATTTCGACCCAGTAGGTAGTTTGATGTGGTTGATGATGATTTTATAGTGCAATCTGTTGTAGAGTACATGAATTACTTGAAATTGACTTCATTGAGTTCTATTTTTTGAAAGTGAAACTTGGTATACTCTTGAGTTACCATGTCCATGCTAGAGAGAGAGAGAGAGAGAGAGAGAGAGAGAGGGTGTCGGATGGCTCAAACGTAACTCTCACTCATACACACCACCACTCTAAACCATATCAACGAGCTTTCATTACTTTGATCTTCCATGGTCTCTCTCTCTCTCTCTCTCTCTCTCTCTCTCTCACACACACACACACATACACACACACACACACACACAATGGCACAGAGAGAGAGAGAGAGAGAGAGAGAGAGAGAGAAGAGAGAGAGAGAGGTGGTGGTGGTGTGGTGAGGTATGCCAACAAGGGAAAGATAGAAACAATGTGATGTGTATTGGGGAGATATATAAAGATAGACACACACGTTCATACACACGCGTACACACACACATATATTTATAGACACACTTAGGTACGTACACACATACTCACATGTTTGAGCTTGAAAATATGTATAGGATTGGCCCATTAGTAAAAGCAAGTGAAATCCACCAGACACACATACACACACATTGGTGTTGGAATTTGTAGTTTGAAGGAGAGGAACTCTTCTCACAATCGATCACACGCATTATATATTGAATACACTATTGATTGGTCAAAGATGGTTTTTATAGAACATATCATATGGGGGATGAGAGAGAGAGAGAGGACTTGGTGTAGGGAAATATAATTTCAAGAGACCTTCGCCAAATCATCATCGAGAGTGAGAGGAGGGGGGAGGGGGTGGTAGTAGGGTAAATGTCCCAAAAAGGACTGCCCTTTCGCCGAAACTCACTAACACTCTTTGGTCTAGAGCGATTGTTATATTCAAACACTCAACCAAGAGAGGGGGGGGGAGTTTATAACATTGAAACTCTTATAAATGTGTTGAATGCAATCTCGGCAAAAAACGATGTAATTTCTAATGTTAATATTCTTCAATTGTGTGTACAAGCACTCGTCCACATGCGCGCGCGCACACACAGAGATTTTTCAAGGCTAGAAAAACACTAGGACCATCAATAAATTAAAAAAATCATTATCTACCCCAAATAGATATAAAAAATCATTGCACACACACACACATACAGAGAGATTTTCATTAAATGAGATTGGTTGGTAAATACTATATTGATTTTGAAATATTCATGAGTTTTACCAGGTAATAGCATGTCACTTTATCATTTTGAAGAATATAACTTCGTTTTTAAGAGAGCTTGAATATCTGATTTTATTTATCTTGTCTTGGTTAGAGATACGTGACCTAGATGCACACAGAGCCACCAACATTTTTCTATAATAATTAACTATTTTATCTATGATAATTAACTTTTTCATAAAAAGTTCACATGAGTTACACAATTGTGCTATAGATCCATGGTTTTGGAGGGGGCCTTTACATGCTAATGATGTTGTTCCCATCGGTGAAGACTTTGAAGTTGTTCATACAGCAAAATGAGATTTATTGGAAATGGTTTTTTTTTTCATGTAGTTTATGATTTAACATGGAGTATGTTTTTGTAAACATGAGCCATTATTATAGGCAATACATTTTGTACATTTTGATGGATATTAATTACCATCATATTAATGTCTTCCAAAGATATTATCACATTAAAGTTTATATTGACCATGATAATGGCCATGGCAATGTGAGTGTTGAGAGGTGGGGGACCAACTCCAACTTAATACACTATATTCATATGGTGACAAATGTCCTCCAATTGTTCCGACTGGAGATAGAGATGTATGTGCTGCATCACTCTACTCGATGCCTTGGGTAAAGTGTGTATCACATGCGATTTTGGATAATGCGGACATCAAGTTATGCTTCTATGACCTTATTTTATTGACGCTGATGGTCATTTATGTACCTTGACATACATTGAGTGCTAGAATTTATGTAGCTTGACACACATCTTAGAATGTACTCTTCTCTCACTCTCGCTCTCTGGATACAAACTTCTTGCCTGATTTTGATTATGGTTTGAGGAAAAACTATTAATTATGGTTCAATTACGTAGATGATGATGCTATAGTGCAAGATGTTGTAGAGTACATGAGGTACTTGAAGTTGACTTTATTGAGTTCTATTTTTTACAAGCTAAACTTGGTATACTCTTGATTTACTATGTCCACATTAAAATGAGAGAGAGAGAGAGGGGGGGGGGGGTTTCCGGGTGGCTCAAATGTAACTCTCCCTCATACATGCCACCACTCTAAAAGATAGCAAAGAGCTTTCATTACTTTGATCTTCCATAGTTTCTCTCTCTCTCTCTCTCTCTCTCTCTCTCTCTCTCTCTCTCTCTCTCTGCCATTGAGAGAGAGAGAGAGAGAGAGAGGTGATGGCGCACACACACACACAGAGGTGTGGTGAGGGATGCCACCATGGGAGAGATAGAAAGAATATGATGTGTGTCATGGAGAGATATATAAGGATAGACACATACATGTGCACAAACACACGTATATTTATATATACACTTAGGTACGTACACACATACTCACATGTTTGAGCTTTAAAATACGTATAACATTGGTCCATTAGTAAAAGCAAGTGAAATCCACTCGACACAAACACATATATTGCGCGCGCATACACACACACACACACACTTAGGTACGTACACACATATATTGCACACACACACACACACACACACACACACACTTAGGTACGTTCACATATACTCATGTGAGTGAGCTTGAAAACTGTATAAGAATGACCCCTTGGTAAGAGCGAACATGACCCACCGAAGGCGGATTACGTGAGCTCATATGTTAAGAGATGGAAGGGTGGGCGTTAAAGTCTTACTGTTAATTTGCGAGAGAGAATAGCTGGAGAGATAGAGCAAGGAGTTTGAGGATGCAAGTGATACAGTAGTTGTGTGTACTGCACAGGGGTCTCCTACCCCCCCCCCCCGCCTAAGGATAAATCACAAGCTGCTTGCACACATGGCATGAGTAAAATGCCTACTCCCCCACGGTGCTCTCGTGCTATGTGTCTCACCCTCACTTTTCCATGTGGTCGTAGACGCTTGGGATTTATCTTAAGCTTACCCCCCCCCCCCCCCCCCCCCCCCCCCCCCCCCCCCCCCCCCCCCCCTTCCTCTATTGGAAATGTTGAGATGATAATGAAACCTGTACACTACACGTTGATGCTTGTAAATCTCTCTGAATATATGAAAAAGATCTTAGCTTAGCCCTTGTTGTTCGGTTGTGCCAGCCAATGGCTTTGGCTAAGAATCCTGCAAGTCCAGAGAGCTAGAGTCGAGTTACAAGGATAGAGGTACAGTAGTGGGGTAACACATGAGCTGCTAGCTGTGGGCGAACCCTGATGGTGGGAAAGGAGGGATCTAGAGCACAATTCTTTGCAAGCATGCAAGTTGCTGTGGACACCGTCTCCACTGGAAATGCCAACGTGTTATCATCCAGATTGTGGCAGGCCTTTCTACCTTCCTTCGTATATCATGATGATGGGAGCAAAGCGAGACACGAACCCCGACGGCCTCTAAAACGCCAGGGGTTGATGGCACGCCTCGAGCCGGTTACCGTAAAGCGAACAGTGGGCACCACCTAGGACGAAGAACACGGTGATATGAACACCACAAAATTACACACACACACACACACACACACACAGAGCATTGACAATTGATGAAAACCCTCGAGGGTGTGAGGGAGAATTATTTTCTTGCAGTATTTACAATGACCTTCCTTCCGGCGAGGTGACACACCGTGGTGATAGAGAGATAGGGAGAAGAGATGGTGAATCTACTTGGTGCGTTCTCTAAAGACGACTCAATGATATTGAAACTCGCTGCCAAGAATGTGTATGTGTGTGTGCATCGGCCATTGGAGTTGAGAGGTGGACGTAGCTCCCTTCACATGGTGTAATTCCCAAAACAAACCATCACACAAGTCCTCTCCCCGTGATGCCAATAGTGTCAATTCCTCCCACTAAAACTCTACCAAGTGCTGACCTCTCATGAACTGCCCCCCCCGATAGTGACCTCTTAGTGCCCTTTTATAGGTGTTGGCTGCTTGGATTAGGGTAATCCCGGTTTGATTAGGGTAAGCTAATCGGGGAGACAAAGCAAGGCCGTGGGCCCGGTGTGGTTGACCCTTACTTGTCTTGGGAGTTATTAAAAATGAAAACCTCTAGGTGAGCCTTTGTGACCATCACCTAGAGAGTGGAAATTTACTAATTGGGAATTTTACAAGGCTTGGGTGAAAGTGAAAAATGATGATGATAACCTGCGGTTTACTGAAATGGTGTCATGGTTGCATGATACCGGCGAATGATGGCTGGCCACTGCGTGGGTGTAGCGTGTACGTCTTTTCGGGGTCGGCCGGGGCATGCCTTCGACGCCTTTTTTCTTTTTGTTGTCGGTGTCGCGTGATTCAGCCGCCTTCTTTCTTTGTCGATGTCGTTAGGCTTTACTTCTTCTTTTATGCTATGAGTGTGCGTATATACGTGTGTGTGTGCATGTGTATGCGAATATGTATGTGTATAGCCATGTATAAGTATGCGTGTGTGTTTGTGAGTATGTGTATATGTATAGGTGTGTGCGCGAGCGTGCGTGGGAACGGGGGTGTATGTATATAAATATATACTTATATATTTAGTTTTTTTTTCCAGTTGGCGACGCAGAGGCGGGGGGGTGAAGATGGAGTGAGAGAGGGGGTGGGTGCATAGCGTGCGTGCATGTGTGTGTGTATTTTGCTTCAAGGCGGCGCCTACGGGCTAGTGTACAGAGCGCGAGAGAGGGGGTGAAAACGGGCCGCCTGCGAGCTGTGTACAGAGCGCGAGAGAGGGGGTGAGGGTGGGGTGAGGTGGTGAGGGAGGGGGAGAGGGGGGTGATGTGTGGCTGTGTATGGCCGAGAGCGCGCGAGGCGGGTGTGGGGCGAGCGCGAGGCTCGGAGGCCCGTAGTAGCCGATAGAGGGCGAGAGGAGGGGGGGGGAATGTAGTCAACGAGAGAGAGAGAGAGAGAGAGAGAGAGAATGTTATAGAGAGAGAGAGAGGTGCTTAGTGGCCTAGTGGTGGTTCCCACCAAGGAAAAAGAGGGAGAGAGAGGGGGAGTGTGAGATTGTGAGGGGAGGGATGAGAGGATAGGCGTGGGAGTTTAGAGGAGAGAGAGAGAGAGAGAGAGAGAGGGTGGGGGTGAGGTGGAGAGAGAGAATTTTTTAAAGGTGTACGGGACCGCTTCTAAGAGAGGGTGAGAGAGAGCTAGATTCAGGGCTAGGTGAAGATAGGGGGGGGGGAAGAGATGGTCCGCCAGGGTTGGGAAAGAAACAGAGGGGGGGGGGGGGGTGTAGGGGTATAGGCCGAAGAGGGTGTGGAGGGGGGGGGGGGGGGGGGGGGGGGGGATGGGGGGATGTTTTTGGGAAAATATGATGTAGCAGTCCGCCTCAAAAATCACTTACTAAAGCTAATAATCGTTAGGGCAGCAAAGCAAGAACGATTATTAACACAAAAGGGGGCTTAGACAATAATCGCATAGTCAATAATCGCGATTTCAGCCTGCGAGAAGGGCAGCCGATGAAGCTCTGCGAACACCGCCAACGTGCTGGATGGGACAAGTGGCCTAGGAGATGACGCGGACGGCCAGGGGGTAGTGGGTTACATGCGCAACATAACGTCCTTACCAAACTCTGAAGGCAACACAGCACAGTCAGCAGTGCAAGCACTATGCATGTGAACGCTCAGCTTTGATGGCGGGTGCTCTTGTGCATTAACTGGTAATGCAGGGCAGGAGGTCAAGGACTAGACGATCGCGATACCATGGCCAAGAAGAAATTCATTTTCACAGAGTTCTTTCATCGCCAGGCGTTCACATTCTCTAATTCAAAACAAACTTCTAGTGCTTCTAATGTGATGGTGTGCTATCGCATGTCAAAGATAAGCACAAGCTTTTACCTACAATCACGACAGAAGAGAGAGAAATACTGACCCATTCAAAGAGACAATGCAGGAGAGCAAGAGACAACACTTTTGGGAGAAGAGGAGAATCCTTTAAAAAAAAAAAAGTAACACTTTGACTTAATAAGCTTTTTTTTTCATTAGGGCATAAGTCATTTTGTTTGCCTGACATTTTGAAACTGAAGGCCCTAACACGGGGACATAAAATTCTGATCTAAAAGAAGGACATATATTTATGTTGGTGCATCTCCCCCAAACTTAGGGCATACCATCTTTGAAGAATTCATCTCCCCCAAACTTATCTGGCAAAAACTTTTTTCTCTCACAATTTTTATTTGCACGCTTGAAGCGGCATCATTACCTCTGATCTAACTCCTTGGGGCATTGTCCAAAACTATCCCACGGCTATGCAAGACCTTTCATTCTCTATCCAAGATGTTTGAAGCGGGTTGGAGAGTTGTGGTCAGTTTAATCAGGAAAATTAAACATTGCTTTGTCTCAAGGAAGATCCTCTTCTTAATTTAGTGCAATATTTTAGATGCTTCCCCTCAACCTTCATCTCCCTCCCAGTGCGAGACAATCCCCCCATATCGATGCGGGAGTGTTTCAAGCAATGTCTTGCACCGAGATGGGATGAAGGTTAAGGGACTAAGGGGGATGTAGTTTTAAGTTTGATGCCATGATGTGATAGTTTTGGAAGTCATCTACTAGTTTCTTTGTTATTTTTTACACCCACAATTCAGTATCCAGCGTGTTGGAGTTGTAGGCTCATTCATACACTCTCCCCCTCTACTTACATCTACCCCTTAAAGCAACAGTCCCGCGTCAACGCGAAATTGTTTCAAGTAGTGGCCTGCTCCACGAGGGAGATGCAGTTAGACGGGGATAATTAGGTCTAATACATGCATAACAGTGTCCTGTTGTCAACGTATAAAGATTCTCCCAGGATCTTGCTCAACTACTAAGATCAATATGTTGGGTCACACTCTCACCACTACTCACGACCGTGTCATGGGAGCTCATGGTGGTGAGACCTGCTCCAACCCCTTGAAATGTAATGTAGGGCTTTCCCGAGGGTACACAAAATATCTCTCTGCAACTAGTTAATTAATACATTATTTGCATAAGTTATGATGAAGGTCTTGAGCTAGAGTGTGTTCCAATTATAGGCTCATACACCTCTACCTACATTTATCCCTTAGAGTCGGACACTACTTGAAACAGTCCCTCGCCAACATAGAATTGTTTTAAGTAGTTGGACACTCCAAGAGGGAGATGTAGGTAGAGAAGAAGAATTAGGTATAGTAGGGCTTTCCTGATGGTACATGCATGTTCTCTCTGCAGCCAATTAATTAATACATTAATTGCATAAGGCATGATGATGATCTTGAGCGGGAGAAAATTAGTTGACAAGTACTCATTGATGGTCGGTTTTCGAAACCGTGACCGTGAAAACCACACCCTAAGGAAAGGAAGGCTTATTACCAAAAGAGAAAGAAAAAAAAAAACTCTTTACCATTCACCAATACCTTCCCCCCCCCAAGGTAACCACTAGCGGGACCCACACCCCTCCATTATCACCAAAAGACAAGCTCTCTCTCCTACTGCTCGGCTCCGCCAAATATTCCCTCTCTCTCCTGCTCCACCGCTGCATCATGCGGCGTGGTGGGCGCATGAGACGCCTAAGCCTCTGTCCACACCCCCGCCGGCGGCGGGCCGCCACAGATATGATATACTCTCTCTCTCTCTCTCTCCCTCTTTCAAAGATTCTCATTCTCTCTCTACTTGTCCACACCCCAGCCCCGGCAGGCCGCTACATTATATCCCCCCCCTCGTCCACACCGTCTTCGGCCTTATACCCCCCCCCCCCCTCTCTGTTTCTTCCCCAACCCTTGCGGACCATCTCTTTCCCCCCCCCTATCTTCACCTAGCCCTAAATCTAGCTCTCTTTCACCCTCTCTTAGAAGCGGTCCCGTACACGTTTAAAAAAATCTCTCTCTCTACCTTTCCCCCACTCTCTCTCTCTCTCTCTCTCTCTCTCTCTCTCTCTCTCTCTCTCTATCCTCTAAACTCCCACCCTATCCTCTCACCCCTCCCCTCACAATCTCACACTCCCCTCTCTCTCCCTCTTTTTCCTTGGTGGGAACCACTGCTAGGCCACTAAGCACCTCTCTCTCTCTCTCTCTCTCTCTCTCTCTCTCTCTCTCTCTCTCTCTCTCTCTCTCTCTCTCTCTATAACATTCGGTTTCTCTCTCTCTCTCTCTCTCGTGGACTACATTCCCCCCCCCCTTGTCTCGCCCTCTATTAGCTACGGGCCTCGCGCTCGCCCACACCCACCTCGCGGGCTCTCGGCCATACATAGCCACACATCACCCCCCCCTATCCCCTCTCCCCTCCTTTACCACCTCACCCCACTCTCTCGCGCTTTGTACACAGCCTGCCGCAGGCGGCCCGTTTTCACCCCCTCTCTCGCGCTCTGTACACTAGCCCGTAGGCGCCGCCGTCAAGCAACACACACACAGAGACGCTGCGCACCCACCCCCTCTCTCACTCCATCTTCACCCCCCGTCTCTGCATCGCCAACCGAAAAAAAAAACTAAATATATAAGTATATATTTATATACATACACCCCCCGTTCCCACGCACGCTCGCGCACACACCTATACATATACACATACTCACACTTATACACGCCTATACACATACATATTCGTATACACATACACACACACGCATATACTTACACTCACAGCATAAAAGAAGAAGGAAAGGTGAACGACATCGACAAAGAACGAAGGCGGCCGAATCACGCGACACCGACAACAAAAAGAACAAAGGCGCCGAAGGCATGCCCTGGCCGACCCCGAAAAGTCGTACGCGCTACACCGATGCACCGGCAAGCCACCATTCGCCGGTATCATGCAACCACGACACCATTTTCAGTAAACCGTAGGTTATCATCATCATTTTTCAGTTTTCACCCAAGCCTTGTAAAATTCCCAATTTGTAAATTCCCTCTCTCTAGGTGATGGTCACAAAGGCCCACGTAGAGGTTTTCATTTTTAATAACTCCCAAGACAAAGCAAGGGTCAACCACACCGGGCTCACCGCCTTGCTTTGTCTCTCCGATTAGCTTACCCTAATCAAACCGGGATTACCCTAATCCAAGCAGTCAACACCTATAAAAGGGCACTAAGAGGTCACTATCGGGGGGGGGTTCATGAGAGGTCAGCATTTGGTAGAGTTTTAGTGGGAGGAATTGACACTATTGGCATCACGGAGAGGGGACTTGTGTGATGGTTTGTTTTGGGAATTACACCATGTGAAGGGAGCTACGTCCACCTCTCGACCTCAATGGTCGATGCACACACACATACACATTCTTGGCAGTGAGTTTCAATATCATCGAGTCGTCTTTAGAGAACGCACCAAGTAGATCACCATCTCTTCTCCCTATCTCTCTATCACCACGGTGTGTCACCTCACTGGAAGGAAGGTCATTGTAAATACTGCAAGAAAATAATTCTCCCTCACACCCCCAAGGGTTTTTATCAATTGTCAATGCTCTCTCTCTCTCTCTCTCTCTCTCTCTCTCTCTCTCTCTCACACACACACACACACACACACACACACACACACACACACACAACACACACTGTATGTGTGTAAGTTTGTGGTGTTCACATCACCATGGTCTGCATGCTAAGCCACTCAAAGCTAGGCGGTGCCCCCTGTTTGCTTTACCGTGACCAGCTCGAGGTGTACCATCAGTCCCCGGCGTTTTAGAGGCCGTCGGGGTTCGTGTCTCGCTTTGCTCCCATCATTTGGTGCCCCCGGCGAGGAGGGATTCTAAGGAACCTTCAGTTTACAATGCTGGAAGCAACGCACCTCATGAATCATGGACGAATGGCTGAAGGAATTTTCTAACTGGAGGACGAAAGGGGAGGAGACTAAGGAGGCACTAGCCGCCTTCATTGAAGTACTACTGCCAGGGTCTAGTGTTGTGAGTATTCAAGAGGTAAGCTCCCCATCTCGTGTTGCTCGTTCTAACCACAAATTGAGAGCATCAGGCAGGAGGTCTATAAAGTGCTATCACTGTTGTCAATCAAAACACACTGTCAATGAGTGCCAGCAACGAAGGCAGCGAAGGAGCTAAAATCGTCTACATCTACATTCACCGCAAAGAAGTCATCCACATCAAAGGAGGAAGGAAAACGGTAAGACCTCTCTTCCCTAAGGAAACTGCAATCAAAGTTATAACCTTTACTCCAAAATGGCATAAAGGGGCTGCTCGAGCCAAAGGTAAGGAAAGGTTAAGCCAGTTTGGAAACACATGACCCCAAAGGGAGAAGCATCTGGCAAAGAAAGTGCTTCAAGCTCAGAGAGCCGGGTCGTACCCAGCTTGCCAAAGAGGAAGTCATCCGAAGCTAAGCGGTGGAAGGTCGCCTACCGACTCGCACGACGCATGTGAGTACTACCAGTCCACTTCGACAATCCTGAAGAAGAAGTGGTAAGAAGGTTCCCATGCCCTACGTCAGAGTGGTTCTGCTACTGCTCTCGCTGTTTTGGAAGACGGGTAGAGGGTCTTCCTCCTCTCACTGTACAACTTATCCTGAGAGCTCTCCACCACGGGTGAAACCCAGTGGGTTGGAGACGAGTTGCAGCTGAATGGAGTGGAATTCATGCAACACGCCGACTACGGTAATTATTTGCAGTTGCTGCTAGCCAAAAGGTTGGGAGTGCTTAGACATGTCGCCATCACCCCGTACGTGCTGAGCGACGAAGGAAAGGTAGAGCCCATGAAAGGCGACGACCTCCTGTGGATGGGTCGACTCATCAACACTGGCATGGTAAGAGTATAAGTAAGTACTCCACCCTCTGCGCATGATGAAAAACGGACCGATAGCATTCCCGTTCAGATTCCTGCAGTATATGCATGTGAATATCTATGTAGATAGGAAAATCTTCTACCAACAGAAGATCGTGTACCTATTCGGTGCGGCGGTGCTAGGAGAAATCCTTAATTCACCAAACCCTATCATTCTCCCCATATTGGATTACCACCATTCCTTTAATGTTTCTATGTTTATCCTGTTTTAATCTATCCATCCAACTCTATTAAAAGCCGCTATGAGCCGCTACTGTTGTTAGTATAATAATAATATAAAAAAAGAAGTTTGTAATTTCCTGAGTCACTACCATCGCAAGTGTTTCTTTCCCCACGTTCAGTGGAAAGAAGGGAGAAGATCTCACCACCGACTTTTTGGATGATTTCGACATTGCTTGTGTGGTCTCCAACAAAGATGACGATGCTTCACGACTTCGAATTTTTCCTCTACTGATGAAAGTAGAGGCCAAGTCCCGGTACAATTCATTGCCCCATGCTACCAAGAATGCATGGGATGTGTTACAGGCTACCTTTGTAAAGAGGTTTGGTGGAGGCACAACCTCGGAGAAGCTATGGCAGCTACTGACGGAATTGAAGCAGGGAAGTCTGCTAGAATATGCCACCTACGAGTCCAAATTTGTGGAATTATGGGAGAGATGGGTTACCTTACTAGAGGAAGGCGAAGGAGCACCAAATTTCCTAAAGAAGGACCGTTTCATTGCTGGCATGTGGTCGCTGCTTAGAGAGAAGGTGAAGGGAAGGTTTCCTGCAGCATATGAGTTGGCAGTAGAAGTAGCACGCCTTAAAGACAAGAAGTTGCGCATGCAAGCAAGAGTAAACGATTTAGAGGAAACAAGCTCGGCCTGACCAACCCCAGTGACTGCAACAGCCAGTCATAGAGCCCAACCGCAAGAGGCATCAGAGGAGCAACAAGACCTGCTGAGTCGCATCACTACCCAACTAGAGAGTTTATCCGTGCATCTGGTGCAGCAAGGGCATGCACCTATCAGAAATCCAGAACAAGGAAGAGGACAACGAAGGCAGAACCAAGAGTACCACTGCTAGAATTGCGGGGAAGACGACAATGGTATGTACTACTGCAAACATCCAAGGAGGCAAAATTTCAATAGAGAGGGAAGACAGAATCAGATCTCTCCGCCAAGGGCAAGACCACCACCACCGAGGCAACCAGGGCCGATCCCTTCGGTTGAGATCCTTCGACCACCTACACAACAACCGCCACCACCACAACCTCTCATTCCACCACTACCCCCACCACCTGCTGTAAACCAAGCGGTGAGTGTTATTAGCTTAGAGTCTAAAGGGAAGGCAAAGGTAGAAGAATCAGTTCGAGAGAAGCACAAAGGGAAAGCAAAGGTAGAAGAAGTGGATGCTATGGGAGTGAAGCATGCCAGGCACGAGGAAGCCTCTCAAAGAGAAGAGAAAATGAAAGGGAAGACCGAGTCTAGCAAGCAAGCAGCTAAGCCGCAACGGAAGATAGACATCGTGGATTTCTCACTAGGTGAGTATGCAAAACCCTATGACTTAGTTCAGGATGTTTTGATGCAAGGACCGAAGATAACTTGGCCCCAATTACTCCACCTTGCACCAAGAATGAGGAGGCAATGGACAAAAATGGTGAGTACTAGGAAATCAAGACCAAGGATAGCTGGGTCTATCTGTGGAAGGGATCTCGACGACATCCTACCAACTATGCATGCCCACATCAAGGGGCAACGCATCTCAAAAGTATACATAGATGGTGGCACACAAATATGCGTCATGAGTGAACAAATGATGCACCATCTAGGTCTAGGGGTAAGTAGGCTGGCACCCTGCCGAGCCAAAATGGAAAACAATGTAAGAGTGAAATGCACGGGCATTGTGAATGCGGTCAAAGTAAAATCATTCATTACAGAAGTGGAGGTAGACATCTTTGTCATGCCACACAAAGAGGAGGGCTACTCTATCATTCTTGGGTGACCCTGGCTCATGGAAATGGAAGCTAAGCAAGACTGGAGCACCAGAATGATTCAGATGAAGGACGCTAAAGGGAAGTCCATATTCTACGATACGAGGACTGGGAAGCAATGCAACATGATCTTGGAGGCTTCAGAAGATGAATCCACCAGCGACAATTCGTCTACCTCAGGAGAAGAGACAACCACCACTGACGGGAGTGACAATAGCATTGAACTGATGGGGATCATTCTTAAAGACCCAAAAAGATTAACACAATCTGAAACACCCCTGACAAGCCAAGAGGAACCAACAGGTACGTAGTCCTTAGAGGATGCAGGTAAATTACAAAAGATGCTCTCAAATGAGTTAACCGATGAAGAAAGGAAGGAATATGTCTCCATGCTAGGTAATTTCGCTACACTACTCATTGATGGCTATGACAAGATCACAGGAATCACAGTGGTACAACACCACATAAAACTCAAGGAAGGCAGTAAACCTGTGGTGCAAAGGCTCAGAAGACTTGGAGTAATCCAACAAGAGGCACTACTTAAAGAAGTGAGAAGTTTGCTACAGGCAGGTTTCATCTACCCTGTCAAAGACTCAGAATAGGTCTCCCCAGTAGTAGTCACACCAAAGAAGAATGGGAAGTGGAGATTCTATGTGTACTATAAACCTCTCAATGCAGCCCCGAAGAGGGATTACTTTCCCCTCCCATTCCAGGATGAAATTCTCAATGAAGTGGCGGGACACGAGCGATACACAGTGTGCGATGGCTACTCATGATATTTCCAGATTAGCATTTCGGAAGAAGATCTGAAGAAGACAACCTTCATCACACCTTGGGGATGTTTTTCTTACAGAGTGATGCCTTTTGGCCTCACTAACGCTCCGGCCACATTTCAGCTCTATGTAACCTTTGTTTTCCAACCCTACTTTGGAACATCAATACGGGTTTTCATAGATGATTTTTGCATCTATAGTTCACGAGCCCTCCATTTAAGCAAAGTCTATGATGGCTTAACGAGGCTGCAAACCTTGGGTGGCCATATCAACGTGGATAAGTGTCACATTGGTGAAAGCAAAGTCACTCTCCTTGGCCATGTAATTTCAGCAAAAGGGAATGAGGCTCACCCTAGCAAGATTCAAGCTTTGGTATCTCTGTCATCACCCACCACAGCTAAGCAGTTGGTTTCTTTCCTTCAGAAGGTAAGATACTTAAGCAGGTTCATTCACTTGCTATCTCAAGTGGTTCTTCCCCTACAACAAGTCACCCAGAGGGATGTCTTATCATGGAGTGAGGAAAATGAGCAGAAATTTATAGAGGTGAAGCAAATCCTAGCCACGCTTCCCACCATTTCACCCCCTAAGTGGGACGAGCCATTTTATGTGAACCCTAGTGTAGGAAGTGATACACTCGGAGCCTTGCTAATGCAAAAGGACCCCCAAACTGCTTTCATGCGTCCTATTTACTTCTCTAGTCGTGTCATGACCCCGTGAGAAGAGGGATTTACCAAAGTAGAACACACGGTTCTTGCACTAATGTTTGCTACCACAAAGTTCCGCTCCTATCTTCTGCTTAGACCCTTTGTAATCTTGACAATGGAGGAGGTTTTCCCATCTGTAATGCGACACATGGATGTCTCATCTAGGATCTATAAATGGCTAGTGAGATTACAAGAGTTTGACTACACCATGCAAGTAGAAAACTCCACTAGGGCTAGTTTAGAGGGAATACTCACTCATCGCCACTATGAGAAGAAGCTGAAGGTCAACACGGAAGAAAAAGAAGAAACACCAATGGTAGAAAGTCCTAAGCTAGAAAGAGCTCACTCTCTATTCTTTGATGGAGAATACAAAAGAACAGTGGACCAGTCTGCAGCAGCTGGCATAGTCATTTTCAATGAGCAACAAGAAAGAGTGTTCTCCATTCGGTAGTTATTACACTCCCACTCCAGCAATGAAGCAGAATATGCAGCCCTCATTCTTGGGTTGGAACAATGTATTTCACAAGGAATTCAGCACCTAAACGTGTTTGGCGATGCTTTGCTTTTGATAAGGCAGATAAACGGCACTTGGGTTTATAAAAATCAGGTTTTACTTGGTTAACTACGCCAAGTTAAGGATCTTCTCACTACAAGAGGTTGTGTGCTCTTGTGACGCTGTTAGCGACGGAAATACATTGGGTTTTTATAACCCCCGGCGTCGCTAAAACCGTCGCTAACAGCGTCGCTACGAGAGCGTCGCTATAGGCGTCGCTATAGGTGTCGCTATAGGCGTCGCTATATAGCGACGCTCATAACGACGCCTATAGCGACGCCTATAGCGACGCTCTCACAGAAGAGTATAGCGACGCATATAGCGACGCTACAGAGCCATAAATAGCGACGCTTATAGCGACGCCTGAGAGAATATTTTTTTGGTGGCAGGGCATTGAATGCCCTGCCACCCATCAACCATATTGTACTTGATTCAGTTTTTAAAAAAAGTGCAAAGGTAGATAATAGACCCAAAATAGTCACCCACAAGACGCATTGTTTGCAAAATTGACAATTGTACACATCATAGGCAAACTGAATTGATTGGCAAATGTAATAATGACAATTGTACAACATCATAGGCATAAAGAATTGATTGGCAAAAGAAATTGCGGTGACAAATGTAATAATATACATGGTTCAAAAAGACGTATAAAATCCGTCTCATGATACATAAGCTACGAGAAACCCTAAACTAATGCTATCTAGCTACGACTAAACTGACGTCGTCTAATCAGATGTCTCATCGCGTCCAAGCGGCGTATCTGTCGGATTCTGTAAAAAAAGACAATAAGACAGTTTTCAGTAAATATAAACATATAACGACATTTATAAAACAATACAAAAAATAAAAAAGAGTAAACCCTAATACTAACCATACCGCCGCGAGAACTGAGAATGTCCATCAGGGCGTTTAAGCCCTTCCTGCCTGCGTACTCGCGCTCGTACGGTGTGGGATCACGTCCTGTCATCGACCACTGTCAAAACATACAAAGATTTCATTATGTTAGAACTAAAAAACTCATAAACCCCATATAACGACATTTATAAAACAATACAAAAAATAAAAAAGAGTAAACCCTAATACTAACCATGCCGCCGCGAGAACTGAGAATGTCCATCAGGGCGTTTAAGCCCTTCCTGCCTGCGTACTCGCGCTCGTACGGTGTGGGATCACGTCCTGTCATCGACCACTGTCAAAACATACAAAGATTTCATTATGTTAGAACTAAAAAACTCATAAACCCTAAACTATCGAACATGCATAAAGAGCAATGTGAAAAGACTTACAAAATCGGCCTCAAATGATGCCCATCCACCGCTCCCCAAGTGGTGCGAGCTCCCTGCCTCTACTCGCGCTCTGGCTGCATCCTTTTGTTGCTTCCACTTGTCGGGATTCTCGCGCGCTGCTTTCTTCGCATTCTTCCAATCTTCTTTGGCCAGCCAATCTGGCCTATTCCACCCATTCTTGATTGCTTTTTGCACTTCGAAACGCTTGTGTTTGCAGTATTCGCGCATTCGAATCTTCATCAGGTCTTCATTGAAGCGCTGATCCCGTGTTGGAACGGGAAACTCATCATGAAGTATGCTGATGACTCTAATTTTTAAATCACTTGGTACTTCACTCCATTTGTTTAGTATATAGTGTCTAAACAGCTGAGAGCAAAGACCACGCATGCGCGAGATCACCTTCTTGCCGTCATCATCCATGATGATGCCACCGCTGATGTCGACGGAGTAAGGCAAGCCCTCTGGCCGGTGACGCGTGAACCTGGGTGTCCCGGCAGGGGTCTCTAGCGGCGTGTCGATGGGGGTACGGACGTCAGGTGTCTCCACCGGCGTCTGGGCGCCGAAGCGAGGAGTGTCGAGTGGGGTGGCTCCTGGCGGAGTAGGTAGAGGTGTGTAGCTTCTAGGAACAGTCAGCCGTGCAAAACCTGGCGTAGATGGTGTGGGGGCGGGCAAAGAAGGGGAGGGTAAAGAGCCTCGTCGAACACGAGGCGGTGTGGAGGCATCGGTGGCGGAATCCCCACAACAACCGCCACCGCCACCACTAGAGCGCCGGTGTCTAGACGAGTGTGACGCTCGTCTCGTCGACGCCGAAGCTTCAGAGCGCGCCGAATGCTCCGAAAGAGAGGGAGATGCGGATGGTGTAGGAACGCGCGATGATGCGCCAGAGCGATGACGCTCCACGTACCACTGTCTCTGCTGCGGTGACAAAGAAGAAAGAAACTCCTCATCATCCATACCTGCATTAAACACACGAATATTTAAACTTAATATTGAATGAATAGTGTAGACAATGACGCAAAGACCATTAAATACAATGACGTAATGACGCATATAAATACAATGACGCAATGAATCGAGTGATAGAAGAGGCAAGTCGAAAACTCAGAATTTTCAATCAAAAGATGTGAGCGCGAGTAGAAAAGAGCGTTATACACCATGGAAGCTACTTAGAGAGCCAGAGCTTTTACAGCACGGAGCAAAATTGTTCAAATACAATATTTGTGGCTTTAAGAGATCTCTCTCTCATCCTCGCATAACTCAGCATAACTTCCTATATCTATATAGAGCTCTCCGTTTAAACACATATCCTCTGTTTCATTTTGTAGCTCCTCTGCATGCACCCCATATAGAGTAGTAGCATCTTGATGCTCGTCTGGCACCACCGCAGCGGCTTCTGATTGAGCATCTTCTCTGATCTCCTCCATTGATGTCGTTGTGATTGGTACATGGTAGCCTTCATACGTCCTTGCACTACGAGGGGCTACCTCTATGACGTACCACCAGTTTGATGTAGACTTTGTAGGATGAAATACTACCTGCCAGAGCCACATAACTTACATGAGAGCTTTCAAGCACATAACTTGTAAAAGGGGGATGTTAACTATTTATATACTTACTTGTTCACAATGCTCGGGTAGTACGAAAGTGTCTCTTAGGTCAGTCCATTTCTTAGTAGAATCCACCTCAAGAAAACCAGACTCTCCTCTACGCACAGTAGCGTTTCGACCCTCCATGATTATCTTGAACCATTGCACGTCGAACAAGTCGACAAAAAATCCTCTGTAATCGATCCTCAAAATCTCTTGCAGCGTGCCGAAGTAAGTGAGTTCCGCCACCACGGGATCTGCATCAGAGGAACGTCGTCGACTAGACTGTTCAAATTTTGCCATGATTCCACAATCTTGAGTAAAACGCTTTTTGTCGATTCGTTCCACCCTAAAATGTCGACCTTTACACCATGCTGCTGTGTATGACTTATACTACAACGAACAAAGATTATGAGTGGCCGTTCAAACGTTTATAAATAAAGTCACTTGCTAGTCGTACATTGCAAACTTACCTTGGTCGCGCAACCCCGAGAGTACTCCCACTCTTCTTCAGTCACTTCGTCACCGCATTGTTGTGCGCTTTTCAATTGGTTGTGCAACCATCTTAAGCTCATGAAGGTTGGTAGGCTCTCCAGAACCGCTGGATAGTGCATCGGTGGTCGTCTTCCCCGTCTCCACTCGATTCGTGCCCTTTGTCGCTCTTGCTTTGCATCCTCATATTGTGAAATCCACTTTTGCATCACTGGATTGTGAAGCATGCAAAATCGGTTGATTTTAGCCTCTAGATCTTCCGTCATCTTCTTCTCAACACCGAGATTGCACATGACAATCCCAGATATGCGCTCATCATCTATGGTTCGCCATAGCGTGTCCCGGGATTTATCAAATCCGTCTAGCCACTCTCCAATGTACACTAGGGACTCTGATACCAACCAACCTTCTGCCATGCTACCCTCCGGACGTGCCTTTTGACGCACATATCCCTTAAGCGTTTTCATGAAACGCTCTAAGAAGAACATCCATCTGGAATGAACTGTGCCAGCTATTTCCACCTCATCAACTATGTGAACAAGAAGATGCACCTGAATGGTTAGTATTGTAGTAGGAAAATGTTTCTCAAACATGCACACAAGCTCCGCAGCATTTAGTTTGGCGAATGGTATGGAGTCTACGTCGATCTCCTTTTGTGAGATCCATTGCACCAGCTTTGCAAGTTTGTAGATTGTGTTACGGATGTCGAGAGACAAACATCCCTCAATGGCAACCGGTAAAATAAACTGTAAAGTATGTGCAGCAATGATATTAAAGTCCACATTTTATGCAATGATATTAAAGTCCACTATGAACGTACCTGACACATTTTATGCCAATCGTGTGACTTCAAACCGGTAAGCTTTCCTTCTTTAGTAAAACACGTTCGGAGCGAGTGCATTACGCCAGTGGGGGTCCGCAAAGATCGAATGGCCTCTTTTACTTTGCGTTCTTGGGCTCCTGTGAAAATCCATGGTGCTTTAGGAAGTTTTATCGATCCATCAGACGCTGTTTGCGGCCAATATTGCTCCATACGATCCACATTTCTAAGGTCAACTCTGGCTCCCAAAGTATCTTTCTTGCCGGTCAAATGGTCCCATAGTAGATTACCCACATTCTTGAATATGTGCATTGGATCGAGCAAGTGATTGATCACGAGTCGGGGCCAGTATGGTAACTCGTACCATAGAGATAGTCTCTTCATCCCTGGAGGCAATCCGTCATCGCACATCTCCTTCTGCTCTAACCATGCTTGTGCAGACATCCTTGGTGGCTCTCTTCCCAAAAAGCCGTCGCGTAACACATGATTCTCCGGAAGATACGCTTGATGACCTTCGTAGATTTGCTTCTTCAGTGAGGGTGCCCTACGTGCATTCAGTCTAGGTCCACATGTGACACATGCTCTGTATCCGCTTGTTTGAAGCCCTGCATGTATACACATGATAATAGATCAACTATGGGGAAAAAACAAGATTTACAGTGTCTGAGTGAGGAGTGTCAATAGATCACCTGAGCATTCTGTTAGCCCGGGATAGTCATGCATGGTCCACATTAGAATACCTCTGATCAAAGCATTCCGTCGTCCTGTGTGTCGGCTCATATCCACCACCTCTATGCCAATCCACAATTGTTGTAGCTCTTCCAATAGTGGACGAAGATACACATCCATATTCCCCACTTTATATCGCCCTGGCACAATCAAGCTTAGCCATAGGTGCCCCTTCTTCGTAGTCAACCACGGGGGAATGTTGTAGTTGACGATGACAACGGGCCATACACTGTAAGATGTTGATCTTTGACCAAATGGATTTACGCCATCCATAGCCAGGCCTAAGCGCAAATTTCGAGCTTCCCTGGCAAAATCCGACCATGTTCCATCTATATGTTTCCAGGCTGCGCAATCTGCAGGAATTCGTAGCACACCATCCGAAGATTTATTCTCCTCATGCCATGATGCTAGGGCGGCCATGGACTTACATTCGAAGAAATGCTTGATGCGAGGAAGCAAAGGAAAATGTCGCAAAACCTTTTGTGGAATTTTTGTCCCGTGGAGATCTACTCGATATCTTTTGGAATCACATTTCGGACACTTCTCCATGTCTGTGTATTCCCCTCTGAAAAGAATGCAGTCATTAGGACAAGCGTGGATAGAATTGTAATCCATCCCCAAGTTTCGCAAAATCTTTCTTGCTTCATCTCGGGAATCTGGCATCACATTGTCAGCTGGTAGAATGTGCTCTTTCAGCAATCTACACAACATAAAAATATGATACAGTCGTGTAAAAATCTATCAGATCATTATACATTTAGAGTTCTATTAAAGTAAACTAATTGTAATAGATCACCTGAAAAGCGCTGTGACGCTAGTGTCACTCCATCCAAACTTTGCCTGCATGTTGAGAAGAACCAGGAGTGCTTTCAATCTAGACATACGTGCTCCATTATACAATGACGTATCGGCTTCACTTTTCATATCATCATAGATAAGCCTTTCTGAATCCATGATCGTCTCGATCATTTCATCAATCTCGGGCTCAAACATTGCCTCGTTGGGAATGTGCTCTGCATGATCATCCCCCGAGATGTCAGAGGGTACATCTTGTGGCCTCACATATGCTGCTTGACCAAAGCGCCTGCGAATACGTCTATTGGGTTGCAAGATTGCTGCTTGTTGGCCAGCGTCAGAGTCCGACGAGTTATAATTGGAAACAACTCGATCTATAATAGATGGATCGAACTCTCCAAATTTGCGAATGTGCTGAAAAGAAACACGTCTTGTCCGTCGCACAGCATGCTTGCATTGATTACAAGGACATAAGACCCTCGTTGAGAGATAGGTGTTTCGGTTGGACGGTCCCACATCCTCGTCGCTACTCATAATGAGGATAAAAAACTTATAACCTGGACAACAAATTTAATATTCTATTGGCATTCTTCGTCTTATCTCTCTCTCTCTCTCTCTCTCTCTCTCTCTCTCTCTCTCTCTCTCTCTCTCTCTTTACCTCACATTCTCTAGTCATGTCCAATCCCCGCACACCTCGGTCTAGAGGTGCACGGAGATCAGAACCACCGGGTTATAATCTCGTCTTTATTGGTCAATACCTATATTTGTGGGTACAAGAAATCTACACACCCACGTCTACATGATACTGCATGTAGTGGACAAAATCCCTTTGCCTCTTCTCTAGCTGTAGCACTTCACTTCATCTTAACATCTTTTCACAGTAGATCTTTTCACTGTTCATCTAACTCTAAACCCTAAACCGTAAGTAATTCTTGCGTGGACTCGATCTAACGTAAATAAGCGTAAATCTAAATAAACGTAAATCTAACTAAAAATAAAGCTAAATCTAATTTAACGTAAGTCTAATGACTAGAGGTTGTTTAGATGGTCATTGTGTCGGGGATGTAGTGACTCTTGCCGCCCTGAAGATCCACCTTCTTCCCTATCTTCTGAAGACATTTCACCAGTACTTTTGGATCGACGGAGAGCACCATGAGTGAAGGCAGCAATACCCTATATTCCATTGAGGGCTTTCTTCACCCGCTTCATGCAGGCATCGCAGTCTATGGAGACCCGCATCTAATCTAATATAACGTAAATCTAAATCTAGCTTAAATAAACGTAAATCTAGTTAAAAATAAACCTAAATCTAATTTAATGTAAGTCTACATATAACCTAATCTTTAACGTCTTTTAAGATAGTTTCCTACGACGTTATAACTCTCTTCTTCCTGTGTGTGTGCGCGTGTGTGGATGTGTGTGCCAATAAAAAGAGATAAATGGTATAACCTTTCTATCACCCATGCCAAGTATGATAGATTGATTATGCCATTTCCCTCTTGAATAATAGGTCTTCAGTTCAACTCCTCGTCGGCTAGATCTTTAGGTCTTTTAATTTTAATTAGTTTCCTACGACGCTCCCTTAGTTTCTCTTTCTTTCTCTCTCAATGTGTGTGCGTTTTTTTGGATCGTATGCATGTTTTCTTTCTCTTTTCCTCTCTCAATGTGTGCGTTTTTTGTTTATGCATGTTCTCTCTCTCTTTTCCTCTCTCAATGCGTGCGTTTTTTGTTTATGCATGCTCTCTCTCTCTTTTTCTCTCTCAATGTGTGTGTGCATTCTTTGTTTATGTATGTGTGTGCGTTTTTGTTTTTGTTTGTACTCTCTCTCTCTCTCTCTCTCTCTCAAAAACACTATATGTGTGTGTGTGAGAGAGAGAGAGAGGGAGAGAGAAAGAGGGGAAGGGAACATGAGAATGAGGAGAGGGAAGGAGCATACCTGGCTCTCCTTCCTCTCCTCGTGTGTGTGTGTGTGTGTGTGTGTGTGTGTGTGAGAGAGAGAAAGAGAGAGAGAGAGAGAGAGAGAGAGAGAGAGAGAGAGAGAGAGAGAGAGTGAGGGAGAGCGTTACCTGCTCTTTGCTTGAGGGCGCCGAAAAACTCAGATCTGAGATCTGAGTTTTTGGGCGCGCTCGGTTTTTTTTTTTACCCCAGCTGGCATCGCTATGAGCGTCGCTATAAGCGTCGCAAATTTATTTGTAAATTTGCGACGCTCATAGCGACGCTTATAGCGACGCTCATAGCGACGCCGGGAAATTTTTTTTTGAGCGTCGCTGTGTGAGCGTCGCTAATATGAAGAGCCTCTTGTAGTGTCTAAGGAAGTTTGAAGCAGTGAAACTATTTCATGTCCCCAGAGCAGAAAATCAGGAGGCAGATAGGAGCAATCAAATTGAAACTACCCCTCTTTCAAGGTAGTGATGCTATGCGTGATATCATTAACTTTCTAGATACAGGAGAATGTTCGGAAGGATACACCAAAGGCCAGGAACAGTGGCTAGTAAAGAAGGCTACCAGATATCGCCTTGTAAATGACCACTTGTATTGTAAGGGCAAGGATCAGATTCTCAGGCGAGTGCCAACCTCTAGTGAGATCATAGAGGTAATTTCAAGTTGCCATGATGGCGTCTGCGGTGGTCATTTTGCTCTAGATATCACCAGTAGGAAGATTCTACAAGTAGGATACTCTTGGCCTAGATTGAACAGGGATGTACACCATTGGTGTAAAACATGCAAGGCTTGTCAAGTGGCCAGTGATCGCACCCTAACCTATGAGCCAAAAACTCCTATCATTTCATATGGTCCATTTGAGAAATAGGGAATAGATGCAATCGGTCCTTTACCAAGGGTCCAATCAGGTAAACTGTACATCATAGTGGGTGTACACTACATGACTCGATGGGTAGAAGCAACAGCCACCACCTGCATTACAGCCCAAGAGGTAGCAAAGTTCATTTTTGAGCACATCTGCTGCCGTTTTGGCACTCCTCTAGAGATAATATCAGATAAGGGACCAGGTTTCAGAGGCGACCTGGTGGGAGAACTGATGAAAAATTTAGGCATCACACACCGACATTCCACACCATACTATCCACAGTGTAATGGCCTAGTAGAAAAGGTAAACGGAATGATTTGAAAAATCATCACAAAATAGGTGAACAATCACACAGGAGACTAGGGTAAACATCTAATGGCAGCTCTATGGGCCTACCGAACCACGTTCCGAACATCATTATGTTTCACCCCTTTCCATCTAGTTTATGGGAGGAGGCAATTCTACCCAGTGAGGTACAGATAGCCAGCTTACGAGTCTTGGCTAGCCAAATACAACACCCAATTATAAATCCAACTAGATAGGGAAAAAGCAATCAATCACTATGCAGCACAGACAAAATGACGCCGGCTCACCTTCAATCAAGGACTTAAAGAAAAGGGCCTGGAAAAAGGTATATTAGTATTGAGATATGACAACAAATTTGACACCAGGAAGGACAAGAAATTTCAACCCAGATGGGAAGGACCATTCATTGTCAAGAAACGCTATGACAATGGCAACTACAAGTTGATGGAAGCGGATGGGAAAATTCACAAGACCAGAGTCAATGGATGGAGGCTAAAAAGGTATTTTCTTAGTTATGACCCAGAGTTCATGATCGACATTCCAGAAGAGGGAGAACCCTCTAACTCCACAACTAGAGATGCCAAGGAAGGGCTAGAAGCATGAATGCCTCTAGCCAGATGGGAGGGCAAATGATGGTCAATTTTCGAAACCGTGACCGTGATAACCACACCCTAAGGAAGGGAAGGCTTATTACCGAAAGAGAAAGAAAAAAAAAAAAACTCTTTACCATTCACCAATACCTTCCCCCCCCAAACCCCCTAAGGTAACCACTAGCGGGGCGCCGTCAGTTTGGCCACACCCTCCATTATCACCAAAGACGAGCTCTCTCTCCTACTGCTTGGCTTCGCCAAATATTTCCTCTCTCTCCTGCTCCACTACTGCATCACATGGACCGGTGGGCGCCTGAGACTCCTAAGCCTCTATCCACACCCCGTCGGCGGGCTGCCACAGATATGATATACTCTCTCTCCCCCTCTTTCAAAGATTCTCATTCTCTCTCTACTTGTCCACACCCCAACTCTGGCGGGATGTTACATCATATTCCCCCCCCCCCCCTCTGTTTCTTCCCCAAACCTGGCGGACCATCTCTTTTCCCCCCCCTACCTTCACCTAGCCCCTAATCTAGCTCTCTCTCACCCTCTCTTAGAAGCGGTCCCGTACACCTTTAAAAAAATCTCTCTCTACCTCACCCCCACCTCTCTCTCTCTCTCTCTCTCTCTCTCTCTCTCTCTCTCTCTCTCTCTCTCTCTCTCTCTCTCTCTCTCTCTCTCTCTCTCTCTCTCTATCCTCTAAACTCCCACCCCTATCCTCTCACCCCTCCCCTCACAATCTCATGCTCCCCCTCTCTCTCCCTCTTTTTCCTTGGTGGGAACCACCGCTAGGCCACTAAGCACCTCTCTCTCTCTCTCTCTCTCTCTCTCTCTCTCTCTCTCTCTCTCTCTCTCTCTCTCTCTCTCTCTCTCTCTCTCGTTGACTACATTCCCCCCTCCCCTTGCCTCACCCTCCGTCGGCTACGGGCCTCCGGGCCTCGCGCTCGCCCACACCTGCCTCGCGCGCTCTCGGCCATACGTAGCCTCACATCACCCCCGTATCCCCTCTCCCCCTCCCTCACCACCTCACCCAACCCTTACCCCCTCTCTCGCGCTCTCTACACCAATCCGATGCGCCGCCGTAAAGCAACACACACACACATACACACCACACACACACACACACACACACGCTGCGCACCGACCCCCTCTCTCACTCCATCTTCACCCCCCCGCCTCTGCGTCCCAACCGGGAAAAAAAAACTAAATATATAAGTATATATTTATATACATAAACCCCCGGTTCCCACGCATGCTCACTCACACACCTATACATATACACATACTCACAAACACACACGCATACTTATACATGCCTATACACATACACACACACACACCCATATACGCACACTCACAGCATAAAAGAAGAAGTAAAGCCAAACGACATCGACAAAGAAAGAAGGCGGCTGAATCACACGACACCGACAACAAAAAACAAAGGCGTTGAAGGCATGCCCGGCCGACCCCGAAAAGACGTACACGCTACACCGACGCACCGGCAAGCCACCATTCGCCGGTATCACGCAACCACGACACCATTTTCAGTAAACCGTAGGTTATCATCATCATTTTTCAGTTTTCACCCAAGCCTTGTAAAATTCCGAATTTGTAAATTCCCTCTCTCTAGGTGATGGTCACAAAGGCTCCCAAGACAAAGCAAGGGTCAACCACACCGGGCCCACCGCTTTGCTTTGTCTCCCCGATTAGCTTACCCTAATCAAACCGGGATTACCCTAATCCAAGCAGCCAACACCTATAAAAGGGCACTAAGAGGTCACTATCGGGGGGGGGGGCAGTTCATGAGAGGTTAGCACTTGGTAGAGTTTTAGTGGGAGGAATTCACACTATTGGCATCACGGGGAGAGGACTTGTGTGATGTTTTTTTTTGGGAATTACACCATGTGAAGGGAGCTACGTCCACCTCTCGACTCCAATAGCCGATGCACACACACATACACATTCTTGGCAGCGAGTTTCAATATCATTGAGTCGTCTTTAGAGAACGCACCAAGTAGATCACCATCTCTTCTCCCTATCTCTCTATCACCACGGTGTGTCAGCTCACTGGAAGGAAGGTCATTGTAAATACTACAAGAAAATAATTCTCCCTAAAACCCCCGAGGGTTTTCATCAATTGTCAATGCTTTGTGTGTGTGTGTGTGTGTGTGTGTGTGTATGTGTGTGTGTGTGTGTGTGTGTGTGTGTGTGTGTGTTTGTGGTGTTCATATCACCGTGGTCTTCGTCCTACGCGCTCAAAGCTAGGTGGTGCCCCTTGTTCGCTATACCGTAACCGGCTCGAGGCGTGCCATTGACCCTCGGTGTTTTAGAGGCCGTCGGTGTTCGTGTCTCGCTTTGCTCCCGTCATCATGATATACGAAGGAAGGTAGAAAGGCCCGCCACAATCTGGATGATAACACGTTAGCATTTCCAGTGGAGACGGTGTACGCAACAACTTGCATGCTTGCAGAGAATTGTGCTCCACATCCCTCCTTTCCCACCATCAAGGTTGGCCGGCAACTAGCAGCTCATGTGTCACCCCACTACTGTAGCTCTATCCTTGTAACTCGACTCTAGCTCTCTAGACATGCATGATTCTTAGCCAAAGCCATTGGCTGGCACAACCGAACAACAAGGGCTAAGCTAAGATCTTTTTCATATATTCAGAGAGATTTACAAGCATCAACCTATAGTGTACAAGTTGCCTTATCATTTCAACATTGCCAATAGAGGAAAGGGGGGGGGGGGGGGGGGGGGGGGGGGGGGGATTACTTAAACTTAAGATAATCCCAAGTGGCTACGACTACATGGAAAACTGAGGGTGAGACACATAGCACGAGAACGCCGTGGGGGAGACCCCTCTGGAGTACACACACCTACTGTATCACTTGTATCCTCAAACTCCTTGCTCTATTTCTCTCGCAAATTAATAGTAAGACTTCAACACCCACCTTTCCATCTCTTAACATATGAGCTCACGTAATCCGCCTCCGGTGGGTCTCATTCGCTCTTACCAAGGGGTCATTCCTATACAGTTTACAAGCGCACTAACATGAGTATGTGTGTACGTACCTAAGTGTGTGTGTGTGTGTGTGTGTGTGTGTGTGCAATCTATGTGTGTACGTACCTAAGTGTGTGTGTGTGTGTATGCGCGCGCTATATATGTGTGTGTGTTGAGTGGATTTCACTTGCTTTTACTAATGGACCAATGTTATACGTATTTTAAAGCTCAAACATGTGAGTATGTGTGTACGTACCTAAGTGTATATATAAATATACGTGTGTTTGTGCACATGTATGTGTCTATCCTTATATATCTCCCCATGACACACACCATATTCTTTCTATCTCTCCCATGGTGGCATCCCACACCACACCTCTGTGTGTGTGTGCGCCATCACCTCTCTCTCTCTCTCTCTCTCAATGGCACACACACACACACACACACACACACAGAGAGAGAGAGAGAGAGAGAGAGAGAGAGAGAGAGAGAGACACTATGGAAGATCAAAGTAATGAAAGCTCTTTGCTATCTTTTAGAGTGGTGGCATGTATGAGGGAGAGTTACATTTGAGCCACCTGAACCCCCCCCCCCCCCCCCCCTTCTCTCTCTCTCTCTCTCTCTCATTTTAATGTGGACATAGTAAATCAAGAGTATACCAAGTTTAGCTTGCAAAAAATAGAACTCAATAAAGTCAACTTCAAGTACCTCATGTACTCTACAAAACCATTTTCAATAAATCTCGTTTTGCTATATGAACAACTTCAAAGTCTTCACCGATGGGAACAACATCATTAGCATGTAAAGGCCCCCTCCAAAACCATGGATCTATAGCACAATTGTGTAACTCATGTGAACTTTTTATGAAAAAGTTAATTATCATAGATAAAATAGTTAATTATTATAGAAAAATGTTGGTGGCTCTGTGTGCATCTAGGTCACGTATCTCTAACCAAGACAAGATAAATAAAATCAGATATTCAAGCTCTCTTAAAAACGAAGTTATATTCTTCAAAATGATAAAGTGACATGCTATTACCTGGTAAAACTCATGAATATTTCAAAATCAATATAGTATTTACCAACAACCAATCTCATTTAATGAAAATCTCTCTGTGTGTGTGTGTGTGTGCAATGATTTTTTGTATCTATTTGGGGTAGATAATGATTTTTTTAATTTATTGATGGTCCTAGTGTTTTTCTAGCCTTGAAAAATCTCTGTGTGTGTGCGCGCGCATGTGCACGAGTGCTTGTACACACAATCAAAGAATATTAACATTAGAAATTACATCGTTTTTTGCCGAGATTGCATTCAACACATTTATAAGAGTTTCAATGTTATAAAATCCCCCCCCTCTCTTGGTTGAGTGTTTGAATATAACAATCGCTCTAGACCAAAGAGTGTTAGTGAGTTTCGGCGAAAGGGTAGTCCTTTTTGGGACATTTACCCTACTACCACCCCCTCCCCCCTCCTCTCACTCTCAATGATGATTTGGCGAAGGTCTCTTGAAACTATATTTCCCTACACCAACTCCTCTCTCTCTCTCTCTCTCTCTCATCCCCCATATGATATGTTCTATAAAAACCATCTTTGACCAATCAATAGTGTATTCAATATATAATGCGTGTGATCGATTGTGAGAAAAGTTCCTCTCCTTCAAACTACAAATTCCAACACCAATGTGTGTGTATGGGTGTCTGGTGGATTTCACTTGCTTTTACTAATGGGCCAATCCTATACATATTTTCAAGCTCAAACATGTGAGTATGTGTGAACGTACCTAAGTGTGTCTATAAATATATGTGTGTGTGTGCACGTGTGTGTCTATCTTTATATATCTCCCCAATACACATCACATTGTTTCTATCTTTCCCTTGTTGGCATACCTCACCACACCATCACCTCTCTGTCTCTGTGTCATTGTGTGTGTGTGTGTGTGTGTGTGTGTGTGTGAGAGAGAGAGAGAGAGAGAGAGAGAGAGACCATGGAAGGTCAAAGTAATAAAAGCTCGTTGATATCGTTTAGAGTGGTGGTGTGTATGAGTGAGAGTTACGTTTGATCCATCCGACACCCTCTCTCTCTCTCTCTCTCTCTCTCTCTCTCTCTCTAGCATGGTCATGGTAAATCAAGAGTATACCAAGTTTCACTTTCAAAAAATAGAACTCAATGAAGTCAATTTCAAGTAATTCATGTACTCTACAACAAATTGCACTATAAAATCATCATCAACCTAATTGAACCATAATTAATAGTTTTTTTCTCAAACCATAATTAAAATCAAGCAAGGACTTTGTCTCTAGAGAGCGAGTGAGAGAAGAGTACATTCTATGATGTGTGTCAAGCTACATAAATTTCAACACTCAATGTATGTCAAGGTACATAAATGACCATCACAATCAATAAAATAAGGTCGTAGAAGCATCACTTGGTGTCTGCACTATCCAAAATTGAATGTGATTCACACTTCACCCAAGGCATCGAGTAGGGTGACCAACACATACATCTCTATCCTCCAACTGAAACAACTGAAGGACAATTGTCACCATATAAATATCTTGTATCAAGTGGGAGTGAGTGAGGTTGAGTTTTACGACATGAATATATCAATGCTTGATAGGCAACAAACCCAGATCCCCTTTGGAATCAACAAACCCAAATACACCTGAGAGATCAAGGATGTAGTTGATGAAAGCCGAGATTCCCTATGCATGTGACACCTTCACAATGTCCTTCCACCTCTCTTTGCCTACCAAGAAGGTGATGATCGGCATGGAAATGAATGCCAATGAGGAAACTACACATGTTGCCCAATTGGCACTGGTTGTATTGATGCAAAGGGCTTTATCATGGTGGTATGTGTATGTAATCATGATGGTGCATGTATATATTTTGAAAGGGGAGAGAGAGAGAGAGAGAGAGAGAGAGAGTAGTGAGATGATGCTTCTATGCAACAAATCAAAGACGTAAAACATGGTTCACTTTTTCTCTCGACTAATGTAGACATGAAAGTGGAGGTTAGCACGTGCATGGTCATAGTGTGCCATGTCATCAGACGATGCTTATGCGGCAGAAGTGAAGGCACACTGAGATAGAGGCAAGTGTCTCATCATGAGGGGGGTGGAGCACATGGAACATATTGTGGCGGCGGGATGGGCAAATAAGGGCCGTCTCTCTTGACCCACCGCATTCAAAAAAGATTGCACTAAATTGTAAATTTTATCGTCTTCAAACTAAAAGAAAAATTCAATGGTAAATTTAAAATGTGTATGCAAAAAAGAAATTGCATTAAAGCTAGGTATGTGATTAAAACTTTTAGTATTTTTTAGCACGAAAATTGCAACAAAACTGATGGATGGCAGGTGTCTCAGCGTGGGGGGGTGGAGCATGTGGCAAATATTGTGGCGGTGGTAGGATGGGCAGATAAGGACCATCTCTCTCGTCAAGCACTATTTAGAAAATATTTCACTAAATTGTAGACTTTATCATCTTCAAATTTAAAATCGTTTATGTGGAAAAGGGAATTGCACTAAACGTAGGTATATGATCAAAACTTTTAGTATTTCTGAGCACAAAAACTGCAGCAAAACTAGTGGATTAGTTGAAAGTCCATAATTGAGTCATTATGCAGGCGTAGTTGTAACTTGTGACCAATGTGCTTAGGAAAAAATCGGGGTCAAGTGTATTTTAGCCAACTGAAATTGTAAAATCTCGATTAGATCTTGAGCTTGCCTTTAAGAAAATCGAGAGAATTTCAAGTTTCCCCTTATTTTCAACGGTTAGGGAAAATGTATTTTTCTAGAACTGCTTGTGACTTTGATGAACCCAGATTGTGGGTATAACATACAAATTGCAACAAAACTGATGGATGGTAGGTGTCTCAGCGTGAGGGAGGGTGGAGCACGTGGCAAATATTGTGGTGTCAGTAGGATGGGCAAATAAGGAATGTCTCTCTCGTTAAGCCGTATTTAGAAAAGATTGCACTAAATTGTAGACTTTATCGTTTTCAAATTTAAAAATGTCTATGTGGGAAGGGAAATTGCACTAAGCCTAGGTATATGATCAAAACTTTTAAGTATTTTTGAGCACAAAAATTGCAACAAAACTGTTGGATTAGTTGAAAAGTCCATAATTGAGTCGTTAGACAGGCCTTGTTGTAACTTGTGACCAGTGTACTTAGGAAAAAATGGGGGTCAAGTGCATTTTAATGGACTGAAATTGTAACATCCCGGTTACATCTTGAGCTTGCCTTTCAAAAAACCAAGAGAATTTCAAGTTTTCCCTTATTTTCACCGATTACGGAAAATGTATTTTTCTAGCATTGCTTGTGATTTTGACGATTCGAGCTTGTGGGTATAAAAACCCCAATCCGATTTCTCAACTCATCGTTAAACAGGTTCATTGTTATAGAGGTTATTGTGATCTCACAAACTCTCTGTAGGTGTTTACTCCCAAGGAGCTCCTCCCCTTGCGCTCTTGAGCAGCCCGCTCCTCCATGCAGTTCACGGCCCCTTAACTACAACGCTCTCTCCCTTCTTAGCCCTTTGAGTGTTCGAGAAATGTGTGTCTCAGTGTTCGAGAAAAGGAGAAATTTCGCTCCAAAACAGAGAAATATAGTGTAAACTCTCGAAAACTGCCGATTGAGGGCACCGGCCTTCTGTAGCAAGGAAGCTCGCCTCCCAACCCCCGAGGCCTTGCGCCTCTATCTTATGCACCTGGCACCTCTCGTCCCTGCTCCTTGCATGATGCCAGAGCCCCTTTTAAAAATTTTCTCTTGCTGCTCTCTATTGCTTGTGGACTAGCCTAGCTACACCACTCCAAGGCCACACTCTCTTCTCCACCCCGGCACTCCTTTTATCTGCAGCGCTCCTTCTCCCTCCTTGTCAAGGCCTCCCGTCATGGCCCCCTTCTCCCCTGTAGCTAGCCAGGTTGTTCACGGCCCCTTCTTTTTACACAACTGGCCGCATCTCTATCTAGTTGACGATCTTGAAAGGTTACCTTTAAGAGTGGTGTGCAAGGTCTTTTCTTTGAGCAAGTAAGCACAACAATGGCGGGTGGTATTTTGATAAGTGATATGTCTAACAATGTAAAGGCAATCCTGCTGCAAGCTGAGAGCTTCTCTGAGGAACACGATGAGGATGCCATTGCTGCACAAAACAATGGATGCACACAAGAAGAAGAGTGGGACTCAGTAAACAATGGGTATAAATGGGACCAGTGTAAATGGAATGGTAGTGCATGCAGAGAACGCAAAGGGCAACATGCGACATCAAGAGGCTTTTGCATTGAAACAGTCAAAGGCTAGAAATCTGTTTTTCCAATTCAAAAAGGATGCTTCATAGGCTGTTATCTGTTAAACATGGCTCATCTGCTATGGCAGCAATGACTCAGACATATCCAAAGCTCTTGAAGCTTTGTGAGTAGTGTTTCTTCCAAAGTAGAAGTGGAAAACACAACAGCAATATCAACAATAATAAGCATCATAAAGGAGAAGACGTCATTCTATATATCTCGAAGCATATAACTAGCATAGAGCCTCACTATATGCAATAAACATACGTCTCTAGGAGCCCAGTTTCAAAGAGAGAGAAAAGGGGAAGGTGGGGGGGTTAAATACCTGGCAATTTGGCAAACTGTATGTCAATAGGCAACTTGACTCAATAGGAGCTCGTACGGGTCCCGCGAGCTCTAGTTTGATCAACAGCTTGCCAGCATCAATGCATAAGTTACCGCATAAGTATTTGATCAATCACTTGAGGCTTATCTAGAAGATGCATAGGGTTTTTAATGTAGCTTTTCCTCCCTACTCTCTTTCGACGAGCATCCTTCTTGTTGGGTGAAACGCAAGTCTCCTCTCTCCAAAATGTGTTGACCAATTCCTTAATTTCATATGTGATAAGGCTATGACGGTGTCTCTTGTGACATGCAGCCAATGAAAACAATTGACCATCCACACTAGGTTATGCCCACCGTAATTTTTCCTTGAACAAGGTGCGACGGCCAACTTTTACGACCCAAGAGAATTTTTGCTTACCATCATATTACAACACACCTCCATTTCGAGCATTGAAGCTAGTGGCAATAATGTTGTATGCTGGTTCTCCATATTTGTAGGCTTTTGTTGAAGTGGGGGAGAGAGATCAGCTTTGACAACTCAATAATGACGCAAGGAACAAATGCGCATGAACGCGTGCACGCACGAGAGAGAGAGAGAGAGAGAGAGAGAGAGAGAGAGAGAGAGAGAGAGAGAGAGGAGAGAGAGAGAGAGAGTCTACACTGCATATATATATATATATATATATATATATATATATATATATATATATATATATATATATATATATATATATATATATATATATATATATATATATATATGTTGAGATGTAGAGAGAAAGAGAGAGAGACGAGACAAGAGACACACCATATACGCTCCCAAAGACTGATTCATATTGAGGACAAGATACAAATATATAGGTGAGACCAAGTTCAGTAGAGTGAGCCATATATAGCTCCAACACCCCCACTCAAACAAAGGTCTCTAGCTTTGGATGAAAAAACCCTTGGGGAGTTCAAGGGAAAAACCCACGCCCCTATACAATGTGAAATATGAACCAGCGATGATGATGTGAAAGTGAATTGTGCATCTATGTACAAATATTCAAGTGACTTAGATATCACAAGGTGCAAATGTGGAGTGTGCATAGTACATGGTACCTAAAAGATTACAATGTCATATGTACAAAGTTATTACAATAGGAAAGAAGCTAATCTAGAAAGAGTGAGATCGAAGCAACTCCAAGCTCCGAGCGCAAGAGGATGAAACGTGACTCATTGAGGCCTTTGGGCAAAATGTCTGCAATCATCTGGTCACTTGGACAGTGTTCAACCATAATGGTTCCTTTGCGTACTTCATACATGACATAATGATAATGGACAGCAATGTGCTTTGGCTTATTATGTTGAACATAGTCTTTTGCAAGACTAATAGCACTTTGGTTGTCACACCGCAAGGGTGTGCTAGAAAGAGGAGAGTGACCAATATCAACCAGCATTTGTCAAATCCAAATCAACTCACGAGCTGCAAGTGATGCCGCAACATATTCTGACTCAGTCGTAGAAACTGCAACACAACGTTGTTTCTTGCTGGTCCAAGAAACAAAACAACCATTTATAAAGAATCAATTTCCACTAGTAGATCGCATAGATAAATGTGAGCTTGTCCAGTTTGCATCTGTGTAACCCAAAAGAGAAAGAGATTGCATAGAATCCGATGTGAGTTGTCGTCGATAGACTAAACCAAAATCTGTAGTGCCTTTCAAGTATTTCAATACACACTTTGCAGTAGACCAATGCTTAAGAGAAGGACATGCAAGATGTTGTCCAAGATAATTAGCAGCAAACAAAATATCAGGACGAGTGTTCATGCCAACAAACTGAAGACATCCAATCAAGTTAGCATAACGTTGATTTGTGGCAAGTTGACGGCCATTGTCAGAAGTATTCTTCGTAGAGCTCGCAAGACAAGGTGTGTTGGCTGAATGTGCAGATTCCATACCAAATTTTTGAATAGTATCTGCAATAAACTTTGAATGTCAAAGGAATAAAATACCTTTTGTACGGTTCCGTTGGATTTGAATGCCAAGACAAGAGTGAATCTCTCCAAGATCCACCATATCGAATGTAGAAGACAATAACTTTTTCACTTGCTGAAGAAATCCCAAATCATTGGAAACAAGGATGGTATCATCCACATAAAGAGCAAGAATCACAAAACTGCTACCTTGGCGTTTTATGTATAAGTTGGGGTCTGACGAGCAAGAGATGAATCCTTTAGAGGTGAGAAAAAGATCAAATTTTGTATACCAGGCTCGCGAAGCTTGTTTGAGACCATATAGTGCCTTATGGAGTTGAGCAACAAGGTCTTCTTTACCTAGAATAACAAATCCTTCTGGTTGTTCCATATAAATTTCCTCTTCCAAGTCACCATTAAGAAAAGCAGTTCGTACATCCATTTGATGAGCTTCTAAATCAAATTGAATAGCAAATGCCAATAAAACTCGAACACTGGTAATGCGAACAACTGGTGAAAAAGTCTCTTGATAATCAACACCAGCTACTTGGGAGTAACCTTTTGCAACTAAACGCGCCTTGAACTTGTCAAAAGATCCATATGCTTTTACTTTTGTCTTATACACCCACTTACATTTAATAGCTGTACGACCAAGAGGTAATTCAGTTAGAATCCATGTACCTTTAGAGATAAGAGAATCGTACTCTGCTTCCATAGCCTCTTGCCATTGATCCTTTTGTGGTGAAGAGATAGCTTCATCATAAGTAACGGGATCTTCAGAAGTAGAAAAAGCATTATCAGCAATATCGTCATCATAAACATGACATAAGCCATGTTCAAAATCAATAGGCAGATCAACAAAAATATCAATATCATCATTGAAAACATTTGGAATGGATGGTTGTGAAGAGGAAAGTTGCTCTTTAGGAAGAGTTTCATCTTCTGAAAGAAATGGAAAAGCCTAAAGCAATGATTTAGTATCATCAGAATCATCCATGGACCATGAGCCTCCCATAAGCTGTTCGTTAAAAGTAGCATCACGATTCACAATTACTTTCTTGGAGGAAGGGTCATAGAATTTGTAGCCTTTGGAAGTGTCAGAATATCCAATAAAAATAACTTTAAGACCAGGAGCATCAAGCTTTGTTCGTGTTTCTTTGGGAACATGAATATAAGCAATACATCCAAAGGTTCGAAAATGAGATACAGAAGGAATGTCACCTGTCCATGCTGTGATGGGTATCTTACCAGAGGGTGTAGTAGTAGGAAGATGATTCTGAATAAATGCTGCTGTCAAAGTAGCTTCAGCCCAGAAAACACGAGATAAGCCAGAATGAATCAGCATACATCTTACAGCATTGAGAATAGTGCGATTCTTTCGTTGAGCAACACCATCCTGTTGACGCGAATATGGAATAGTGTGTTCATGATGAATTCCACTGTCAGCACAGTTACTCAGAAACTCTCGAGAAACATATTCGCCTCCATTGTCACTACGAAGCTTCTTAAGGCGACGACCAGTTTGAAGTTCTGCAGCCTTGTGGAATTGTTTGAAAACAGATAAGGCTTTAGATTTTTGTCTAAGTAGAAATACAGTCGTATACCTTGAGAAATCATCAATGAAAGCAATGAAGTAGAAATATTGTGATCTCGAAGAAGGTAGAGGTCCACATATATCCGTATGAACAAGATCCAATATGTCATGAGAATGATTTGTATTTGAAAGAGGAAAGGGTTTACGATTGTGTTTCCCAAGAGCACAAAATTCACAAATTCCCATATGGGGATGGGCTTTAAGATCCTTGCCATGAACAAGATCACGACGTTGAAGATCAAGGAGTTTTGAGAAAGCAGCATGAACAAAACGGTGATGCCATAATTTGCAATCATGATCACCTAGAGTAGTGACAATATTTGCTACAGCATCGTTGAGAGAGAGTTCAAACAAATTACCGTTTTGAGGAGCAGTGGCTATAGTCTGTCCATCTTTCTCAATTCGGCATTTGGTATGATCAAATCCAACAAACAGACCAAGATCAACAAGTCTAGCAACTGAAAGAAGATTATGCTGAAGATCTGATACATGTAATACTCCTCGCAAAATTCGAGTGGAAGAAGATAAGGTACCAAGATATAAGTCTCCAATACCCTTTACTTGACAAGCAGTATCATCATGAAGATAAACAACACGTTGAACTGGCAGTGGATGATAGTTATGGAGCCACTTAGACTATTATGTCATATTTCCTGTAGCACCAGAATCGACAATAAAAAGTGATCCATCACGTACATGAAGTATTCTTTCTGGAGCAACTGAACATAGGACGCAGCTTGTTTCTGGTACAATGTTGTTTCGATGTTCAGTAGCATATGCTCTTTTCCGATCTGTGTCGAATCGACGCTTATAGAACATATGAGTGGGATGAGCATATCGTCCACAATATTCACAAGAAGAAGAAGAAGTGTCTCTAGATAAACATGGTTGTTTTGTGGTAATATTGTGTTCTTGATCATATTGACGTGCCCAACAATCATCTTCAGTATGGCCATTTCTGTTGCAGTAAGAACATTGCTTATTAGGAAATTTGAGACGAGAGAAAATATTACCACGACGGCCACCTCTGCGGTTTTCTCGTTGAAATGGATGCCTTCGAGCATAAAAAGCACGTTCCATCTGTTGTGACTCGGTCTCCTCTTGTGAAATCATAGCTGTATCGTGACCAGCATTCTGACGTTCTTGAGGTTCAGAGTATTCAATTAAAGACATGCAAGCTTGGTCGAAATCAAGACCATCTTTATTAGAGAGAATACTAACAATGTTATCATAAGAAGAGTCCTTCACAGTATCAAGGAGAAGTGTAATCAGTTGCTTTTGTGGAACAGGATCACCGACAGCAGTAAGTTGATTAATAATAGATTTGAAAGATTCAATATGTCCCGTCATGGCAGTACCAATTTCATATTGTAACTTGTTAAGCAACCCTCTCAAATAAAGTATTTCTGTAACAGATTTCTTCTGAAAGTTTTCAATAAGGTACTTTCATACGTCGTGGGAAGTAGGCAGTTCATACATATCAAGCAAAAGGGAATCAGTAAGAGCAGAAAGAATATACTGACGAGCTGCTTTATCACGTCGTTGCCAATCCGTGTAGGCAACATTCCAATCTTCAAATATAGGTCCTTCAGTGATAAGCACGTTATCATTATCCATATCAACAGGCTGAGGTGAACAAACACGATTTCCAAGAACAACATCGGAGAGTTCATCGCCTTCAAGAATTAACAACATCTTTGCTTTCCAGCCTGGAAATCCTTGACCTTGGAAAGGAGGAACAGAACGCTGGCCAAAAGGAAAGCCGTTGACGAGAATATTCATAGCCATATCTTGTTGCGAGAAGACGTATAAGATAAGATCGCAGAATCTGCACACCATATATGGTGAAGGCCGCAATTGAGAATGAGAGAGATATGAGTACTGCGTTCTGTCAACGATAAACGTAAGAAGGATGCTCAAGGAACGTCCAAAGATGTGAGAGACGTTACCCAAAAAAGGCAGGGTAAAGGAGACGTTAATAATAAACGAGTCCTCAAAATAGAGTGGCGTGAGATGCAAGATTGACGACCACAATACTAATAGTAAAAAGCTAAATCTTCTCGAAAAAGTTAACGCCAAAATAAGAAAAACGATCGCGGACGCTTCACGAAGAAGTAGGACTAAGAAAGCTGCGTCAAGGTCAATTGCAGTAAAAACAACATAACTTTCTGCTGTGAACTCCGATTAATGCAAACCTAGAACTCAAATCGAAGAGCTCGAGAAGACGAACAAGTTTTGGATGAAAAGTGCCATTGCGCTACACTCCATTGCGCTTTTCCCGTTTATGCGAATCGCATACACATACTGTTGTCACCATGAATTGAATCGGCGCGTGATCATTATCGCTTTGATACCATGTTGAGATGTAGAGAGAAAGAGAGAGAGACGAGACAAGAGACACACCATATACGCTCCCAAAGACTGATTCATATTGAGGACAAGATACAAATATATAGGTGAGACCAAGTTCAGTAGAGTGAGCCATATATAGCTCCAACACTATATATATATATATATATATATATATATATATATATATATATATATATATATATATATATATATATATATATATATATATATATATATATATATACATATATATATATATATTATGGACATTCTAAATTCAAACTACAATTGCCTTTTGGTGTTCAATACATGCTAATAAGACCAAGTAACTAGCATTGTTTGGGACAACATTTTTAGTGACATGTTAACATGCTTATACCCCTCTCTCTCCTGCACTCTCTCTCTCTCTCTCTCTCTCTCTCTCTCTCTCTCTCTTTCTACATGTGGATCTTGCTTTGTTTTTTCATTCTCTCGATAAAGTTTTCTCGGTGCTTGGTAACATGGAGGTAGGAGGGAACCCCCAGTTCCATGACATGTTGCATGTTTTCCAGATCTCATTAGTGCTGTGTGGATCCATGAGAGAATGACTGAAGCAAAGACATGTGGGAGAGGATATCACGGACAAATAAGGGGAGTATGCAAGAGGTTGTGTAACAAAACTATATAGAGTACTCATATATATACTTAAGAACTAATATAGTACTCATTTTCCTTGATTTTATTTCTGTATTTGATTGTATAATTTTCTATCTTGTAAAGTGCCTTTCTTGAACTCTATGTGGTCAAAGGGGGCGGCACTTTCATACATGCCACATTGACAAGTGTTGAATCATCATGGATTATGGTTTCATGGGAAACTTTGACACAAGCTGTGATGAATCCATACATATTATGGGACTATTGAAACGATACTAACAGTCAATTTCAGAACCTTTCATACCTTCATCTTTGAGTGCAAGTGGTTTGCAAATGTTTCTAAACAATATGAGAATGGGCTCTACATGGTGGACTCTAGTGTGTATCACATGGGGAGGTATGAGAACTTAGTTTTGCCACACAATTGTGAGCAGGTGATTGTAAACCTTCTTTACCCTTATTTTTTTGTAACATAATATCAATGTCATACATTTTTCTTTTCTTTTCTGTAGGTCATCTATATCCCATCAATCCATCAACCAAAACTTTGTTTTATATTTCTTGTAACACATCGAGGAAGAACCACATTTGCCACTAATGAAGAGGAGACCCTCTTCCACCTACTACTTTGGATGAGGGTGAGACAGGGGGACAAAGAGATCCATGATTCGATTCCCAATGCCACCAATCGGAGCGAGGATGATTGCAATCATGATGATGATGAGATGGAAGATGACAAGTTTGAGTTTAATGAAGTAGCATTCAAATTATCCTTACATTTAACAATATGTGCCTCATTCAGACTAGTGATCATTAAAATAATCCACATATAGAACAATGATGAGAAGTACATCACCCTCATGCTTTACATACTAAGTTATTTCTGGTGGATTGTTACGGAAGCCTTGTTTGAACAAATGAGTGCCCGCTTTCTCAAACCAAGCATGAGGAGATTGTTTCAATCCATACAAATCTTTCTTACATTTGCACAATTCATCTTCCAGCCCTTTAATGACAAAACCTTGAGGCTGTGTTACATAAAATTCCTCAAATATGTCACCATTCAAGAAAGCAGAGTAACAATGTTCTATTGATGTACATCCCATCCAAAATAACCTGCCAATGCACAGTAGTCATACAACAAGTGGGACCAAAATTCTCTTCATCCTGTGCCTTTATACTATGCATAGCCGTTTTTTAACAAGTCAAGCCTTAAAGCGATCAATCTCACCATCTGACTTATGTTTCGACTTGTAAACCCACTTTATACTAATGGCATTGTTTCTAGGAGGCAAATCACATAAAGTCCATGTATTATTTTCTATAAGTGCATCATATTATCATTGCATGGTAGCCATCAAGTTTTCTAAATTTTGTGCTTCATAACAAAACATAGGTTCCTCAACATCACATAAGATAGAAAAAAAAAAATCATAGCATTTGATGCATGGAAAGAACATGAATAATTACAACTAGACAAAGGTGCATCCAATTTATTGTCATGCAAAATAGCACCAAGAATTTTGACATACCTCTAGCCTTCTCATTCTCATCCCTTTCCACATTCAAGTACATCATGTACATCTCCATCATTAATAGGATGATTTGTCATATTTTCAAAAACCCCCATAGGCTATAAATTTGGCTCATTCATTTTTTCACTCAAATTTCCACCATTGAAAAGAGGCAATAAATTTTCATAAATGTCTTGTGAGCTTACATTAGTGTCTCTAGCAACAAGGGATGAACAAAATTTCCACAAACACAACATCTCGTGAAACCAATAGACGCTTTGTTTGCACATGGTACAACTTGTAACCTTTGCTCTCAGTACTATAACCAACAAAAATGCATTTAAAAACCTTATCATCCAATTTTCTATGATGTGTTTGTGGCACCAAGGCATAAGCCAAACAACCAAAAATACACATGTGATCATTAGATGGATTTCTATCATGCCATGCTTCATATGGAGTCATGACATGATTCATATGGAGTATATGACTCTATGGTTTATATGGAGTCATAGCAAAAGATACGCATGTGATCATTAGATGCCTTTCTGTGATGCCATGCATTATATAGACTCATAGACTGCAAAGATTTTTTAGAATAGCGGTTAAGTACATAAGTAGAACACATGATGTCCTCAAGCCAAAAGAAATGTGGTAAATATTGAGTCTTGACCATCCATTGTTCCATCTCCGTAAGTGACCTGTTTTCCCTTTCAGTAACACTATTTTGCTGAGGTGTATATGGCATTGTACATTAATGTTTTAGCCCACGACTTGTCAGAAATGCATTAAATTCATGAGACACATACTCCTCCCCTTGATCAAAATCGAGGGTACCCATAGTACATTTAGAGACATTTTAAACCATATCCAAATGTTTCTTGAATCACATAAATACTTTGTACTTATCTCTAAGCGGATATATCCATGCATGCCTGGAGTAATCATTAGTGAAAGTCACGCAGTACAGGTAATTGCCCAAGGAAGGATTTTGCATAGGTCCACAACATCTATGCACAAGGTGCAAACTAAATGTATCCCTAATTGAACCATCCTTTTGAGAATTTGAACACTAAATCTTACCCAAATACAGCCTTCACAAACATGCTTCACAGGTTGGAATGAGTTGGATGTGTTCAGATAGCTATTCCAGGTTGGTACTTAGAGTTAGAGATGTCAAATTTAGAGAATTTGGATAGCACTTCAGACTACTAGATCACAGAACTACAAAATAAAATTACACGACACTTTGACTGAAACTAAAATTGGAATTGTATTTAGAAAAGTTAGTGTACAATTGGTGAACATTAAGTATGCTAGTAAATGGATTTAACGCCTTTTTAGAGAGTTTGAGACTTTGGAGCAAACTTGGGAATCACCAATGTCTTGAAGATTTGGCCCATTAGGAAAAAATTGGACTCTCAAAGGGGACCTGTAAGGAGGTTTGACTTTGCCTCTCTTGTCCAAAGTGGGAAACCCGATGAAGTACATAAACACTTTGTCAAAACCCTATCAACAAACATATCACTGAAAAGATCTTAGAAAGTAGTTTCTAAATCCGACAAATTTGAAGTTGACTTGTAGAAGTTATGGTCTCCCCACTAAAGTTGAAATTTGGGGAGAGATTCCATTTATAAGACGGAGTTGTCAGATGAAAAAATGGAATGTTCTAGAATATAAGGAATCTGATGAGATGCTAGATAGATCTTGATGAGTACATTCTAAATCCAAAAGTTCCGCCAAGTTTTAGTTTCATTTGTAAAAATTTTATCATGCACCCGTTGTGAACAAGAGAGAGAAATTAAAGTTGAAGTCCTTATAGGGCCCCTTTGAGAGTCCAAATTTTCCCTAATGATATGAAGAAATCTCAATTTGCTTTTTAAGACTAAATCCTTCCACAAGGGAGTCTTTGAAAAGATCTTCCAAGCCACGCTCTCAAACTTCGCCTTAGATTTGACCATGTGGTCAAATCTTAATCTCTAGTTAAAAGTGGAATTGGTAAAATCCCAAATTCATTAATATTGTGTTCATTGGAATTTTAGAAAGAGAGAGAGTGTAGCATTACAAGAAGTCACTACAAGATGGTTACAAAGTGACACAAAAGTCACAAGAGTCCTAGAAGCCCAAGAATAAAAGTGCCCCAAAAATGAATAGTGGGTCCTATTTATACGTTGCCACACTGGTTTTTGACTAACTGTGCACTGTTAGTTACTATTGTAACTTGTTGGTCATTACTTCTTAAAGCTTTTGATATCCACCGGTTCTTGCCTTTTACATTCCTCCTCACCTTTATTAAATTTTGGTATATACCAAAATTTCCAGATAACGATTCCTCGAGTGTTTTCCAGTTTCCCAATAACGGTTTCCAATTTCTTATTGTATCTATTGTATTTGTGTATCACTCCTTCCTATGTTAGCATAGGACTCTGAAGGTGCCTATTGCTGAAACCATTAGATCTACTTCATCTTGCAAAAGGCCAATAGTAGAACACCAACTAACTCACCCAAGCAAACCCCCTTCTTGCTAGTTGCCTTCTTCCTCTTAGATGGTGCTTATGATGCCTCCGAGGTAGTGGTTCCAACATTTTCCTTTTGAATCAGTCTAAAAAGTGCCTCTTGCTCTAACTGGTCCTTCCTTATAGGGCATCATAGAATCCCAAGTTTTCATCTCACCATCATACAGAGTGAGTTTGACTCTTGTCAGGCGTGTCCTGGCCAGTTTGTGACAATCGAAAGTAGTGTGCATCGAACCTGGAGGTAATGGCTGGTTGCATTCAATGCAAGCTTTGAATAGGATCTCAACCATTTCTTTGGATTGAAGTTCATAGCTTGCCTTACTAGACAATTACTTACTTGGAGTCTTAAAAGTCTCAATTGTCAACTGCAACAATTGGTTTGTGATCCAAATAAGCTTTTTGATTTGCACTTTCCAGTTGCCCATTAAAAGCCAGTTTCCATTAGTTCAATGATCACAATCTTCTGAAGTACGTCCTGTAGTACTCTACTCCATGCTAGTCATTCCATAGTCGCCTATTCAAACCAAGTTTTGAGCCCATCGTCTATCTGAAGGTATCTCTCTTGATTTGTGGCTCAGCATGAGGGGGATAGAGGGCTGGAAATAAGCAAGGTAATTCGGCTTCTTTAGTTGGGATGGCTTATAGAAGTGCCGGAGAATTAGGAACAAATTCTAGAAAATTCAAAACCTCTGTTGCATTTATATGCCCGTATAACAAAAATTATACATATAAAACGTCAATATACGCCGTATTTTCAAATAATTACCGAATAGCCGTACAAAGCTTTTTTCGATCGAGAAACTGTATATATATACAATCGTCGCCGTATTCGATCGAAAAGCATTGCGGACTTTTTTGGAGTTTGGAGAGCTTGGAGCTTCTGAGAGTTTGGTAGATAGCGACAATGTCTTCGATTTACAACGATTTTCAGGTATATTTTTAAAATATTCAGTAAATACTAACTTTTTTTTGTGTTGTGCCAGACTTGTGTGGTGCAGTAGTTTCGGCTCTCACCACAAAGTTGGCTTGCAGATCGTAGGCCACTTCGTGGTGTGTAGCCATATGGCTCACTCCAGAGGTGTGTAGAATATAGTTTCCTTTCCCGTGGTGTGTAGTTATATAACTCACTCCAGGGAAGACTTAGGGTAAATTTAGATTCTCACTCGTATGGTGTAGTAGTATATCTCTCACCATAGAGATGAGTTAGGATTAGAGGTCGACTCGTGGAGTGTAGTAGGCATGATGCTACACCTCTCACTTCAGAGTGGCCTATAAAATTTACAATCTTAAAGTAAATCATTATTGATTAGTCTACATAGAAGCACAAAGATTAACATTCGTCATTTTAAGAGTGTAGAGATGCATACTTTATGCCCTCTTCATCTTAATGCGACGTACTTTCGTTCTTTTTGTGCTTCTATTTCTGTAGTAACATCATTGTTCATCAGCAGATGACTTGGTGTTACTCTGAACGTAGATATATACAACAATTGATTTACATTTGAGATTGTTGAGTTGTTTGATGATGGTTGTGCTGTGCATTCCACACACTCCATTAGAAATAGCTTATAAAATTTTCAATTTTAGATAAAGTTTTTCTGTCATATGTGTTACATAGAAACACAAGCGTTACCACTCATTATATTAAGAGTGAAGAGATGCATATTTTCATGCCCTCTTCATCTTAATGTGACATGTTGGTTACTCGTGCGTTTCATATTCCAAAAGAACATCATTTTTCATCATTAAATGACTTGGTGTTGTTTTGGACGTAATCACATACGATAGGTAACTTACATCTGCAATTGTTAATTTATCCGCTGATAGTTGTGTTGTGAGTTCCACACACTTTATCAGGGATTAGATTGATAAAAACTATCAATCTATTTTACAACAACATTCAGGACTTGTGCTGAGAATATCTCACACTAGCTGAGTTGTTCACATGTACGATTTTCCAACCCTTTAGATGTAATTTCTTTCATCATCTCACACTTCTGCACATAGCAGGGTCCAGTTCTTGTGTTGAGAGCATCTCACACTCCTGGTCTGTTTCTCTCTCTCCCTCTCTCTCTCTCTCTCATTTAATTTTCATGGTCGATTCGCACAATGTGGTTTGTAATCATAAGATTTTCTTTTTTAATTGCAATAATTTAATATTGTTTAATAAATTTGAATCATCATTTAATATATATAGGGTTAACACTCATTATATAATAATTATGTTACTATGGTGTATAATCTTTTCATAAGATTCTTAATTTATAATTTTGTCATACAGATATGGCAGACACGAACCTAGAGAAACATCAACGAAAGTTCGTCTCCAAAGTGATTGTGAGACACTTCCATTACACATCAAAGGCAGAGATTAGGCGTTGTTTAAACCCTGTCGCTCCGGAGCATTTTTATTAGCTTACAGAGACTCTAACCAAGTCTGTGTTTGAGCAGCTCCAAGCAGAGTTTGCACCAGCTATTTTTGACATAGCCCTCATGACATTAGGTGCTTTAGTAAACATGGTCAAACAAACCATTGGACAGATCATGAAAACCTTTCAAGAATGGAAACATCCTGCTATTAATTCCTTGCCAAACATAGCTGAGCGCATACATCTTGTGCAACAGCTTTACACGGAGTTCAAGAGCAAGGAAAAGTTAGAAAGAGCAGCAAAGCGTGCAAGAGTGGAAGCCAGCTCTTCATAAGCTGCTGTTGAACCAGAAGTCATTCTTAGAACAGAGCCTGCAACGTCATCTGTTGCTACATTAGACCTCTCTCAGCTACCACCTATTTTACACCTTTTACCCGACACAGCCGTCTTCAATATCGAAGCTCCATAGCTGGGAGAGGGAAGATGGGCACATGTGAAGCGTGTGGGTGTCACACATCCCGCTTTCAAAGATCAAGTGTATGCTGCAAAAGTGTTCAACGTACACTTACATGGGCCCACCATGGAGCAACAGGTCAAAGACGAAGCAACAATTTTGGATATTTCACATCGAGGTATTATCTACCCTCTTGCCATGGTGCGCCATGTGGAGCGACCAATGCTCATTTCACGATTTTGGAATGGCGGCCATGTGGAGAAATGGATCAAAGAATACACTGTAGACGGCAGCCAGCCTGTCATTCGCGATTACGTACTCACTGCAGGAACAGTAGAGCTATTCCAGGAGAATATTTTGCAGATCATCAATGTTCTCCTCCAAACTCCGAAGTATATACATACACATAACTACCTCCACAATGATCTACACTCTCGGAATATGATGTTGCATTTTGGCGAAAAAGGTGTTTACGCCGGCATTGTGGATTGGGGTTCACACACCAAAAAAAATACGATAGCCGGTTTTTCTCCTCTACGCGATATGCAGATAGAAACTAGAAAACAATATGAGAGAGATTATCCATGGGCAGCCCCCGAATGTATATCTAGTAATCCTCCCTCCTGGACCAAAGCTATGGATATTTATTCCATGTGTCATATATATAAACGCATTTTGAAGTGCTTACCAGAGCCCCAAGAACAAAGCAAGAGACATTTTTTGAGTAATGTACTTGCTCATCTTGAAACCGGTAAGCGCCAAAATCCCAAAACCCGGCCTAATGCTTTTGATCTCTCCTTATGTTTAAATGGTGTCCATAGAGTGGGTTACAACATTGTAATGACATCTGGCTTACGACCAGCTGATGATTAATGAAAACTGTGTTTCATGATTTCATCATTGTTTTACTTTTGGTGTCAGATTTAATTGTATGTTTAATTGAACAAAATATCTATGTTTGTCATTTGATATACTGTCCAATGTCAAATTAAATGAATGGGTATTTAAAAGTAATGACATGTTCATCTGATATGCAGATATGGAAGAAGAACTCAACCACGCTGAAGCTCAGGCAAATTTTAAAGAAGAACAAGTTAGATGTGGACAAGCAGATCTTTCTACTATTGCCAACATTGAAGAAGATGAATCTGAGCTGCAGGGCGAACCATTAACCCTTAAAGAGTGCAAAAAGCTTTGCCCTAATCACTTTGTATGCCATCAACTATTTCAAATAAGTGGCAATGCAAAAGATACAGCTCCGTTAAAGCTCTCTGATTTGCAACATAAAGGACTGGCACGTTGTCGAGAAATTTGCGGTCTTGCCGGGAAAGCACCGGGCTTATGGCTGTGAGAGTTTGTGAGAGAACTCAAAAAAAACTATATGAAGGAGTTAAACCATAGATGCCATGAAGACTAGGGTTTGAAAGGAAGTGCAATCAAAGAAGCCCCACTCTTTCTCTCTTGCACTCACACACACAAAAGAGAGTGTCAAAACAACACAAAGATGAAAACATCAAGGCTATTGTCATACAGTATCATGGGTAGTATGAAAGGGTTAATAGATGAGTTAATGCCATTCAATCTTGGCTGACCAAATAGGCTACGAATTGTTCTTTGGAATTCTAGTTTTGTGCTTACCATAATATATATATTTTGTCTAGTGATTGGGATTAATTGTGTGTACAAATCCTCTTGGTTCATAGCCAGATAACTACGCTGACGTTAAAAGAAAAGTTATAGTCTATGAGAGGTAGTATGATGGGATCCGGTGATAGAAGTATTTCATTGAGCCTTTCTGGGCCAAAGAGAAACACTATACGTTGTTGAAAGTGTATTTTACGGATAATCCATACGTTAATTCGAATAGATCGTACAGAGTGAAAGCGATAGAAATTATCATCATGTGGGTTATTCATTTAGGATAGTATGTGATAAATGTAGATATGAGAGAAGTTAAGAGATGAGAAGTTTCCCTCCCAAGCCCTATTCTTGCCTGTAGGCAATAAAGATACTGTGGGGAGAGATGTACCTGTAGCAAAGAGAACCTAGAATTTGTAGAGAGGATGAATTACTAATAATGAGAGAGGTAGGTTTGGTTAAGGAGATGAGATTAGATACATATATATGAAAAAGAAAACAACAAGAAATCAAGAAAACATCAATGTAGAACACATCTTACTTGAAAAACCCTTCGGCACCATTATTGATGGAGAGAGAAGAAGAGGGGAAAAATCCACTTTGATTGATACGCCAAGTGCAAGATCTTCTTTGATTAGAGTTGATCTTCCAAGGTTAGCTTGTTGCAAGAATGGCTAGTCTTCTTCTAGGAGAAAGTGTAGGCTTAGGCTTATGTTAATGGCTAAGTACAATTTGGCATTACTACTCACTCCCTCATGAATTCCTCTCATCAATGGCTTGAATGCTTGAGTTCCTTTCAAGGAAGAAGAGGTCCCCTTTTATAGGTGAAGGGAACCCCCCAAGGGTTTACACAAGAAGGGAAGAGCCAGTGTGAACAGAAACTGGAAAAGTTGGAAATGAGTTGTCCCTGCAAGATGTGGGCAGACTGGGGTCTAGTATTTTCATCATATCTCCTCAACCGTGGCTCCAAATAAAAAAGTAAAAATATGGGCAGAAAGTTCAGCTCATTAGCTACGATGTTCATTTTAAAATTTTTCTCCAATTCGGATTGGAACCTTGTGTAAAAAAATTATAAAAATAGGGTCCATTTTTGGCAGCAAAAGTCTTCCTGTGGTCCTCTTAGCCTATACTTTCATTTGATTCCAAAGGACACCTCATGCCATATGAAATCATGACATTGCTCCTTGACAAAGTTTTGTAATCATACTTACAATAATGCATTAAAATAAGTGTATCTTTGAAATCATGCCACCTAGTGTCCCACTAGGATTTGATTCCCTCCTAGTAGCTATTTAAAAAGAAATATAGGAAAAATATGAAATATATATATATATATTGGAGTTTACCCTAGATATAAGATCTAGCTAGGGTGTGAGATGATAATGAGATAGTAGAAATAAAGAATCAATGCTTTTTGCCCAAGTTAAAGAGGCGGAGCTATTGATGCTTTTTCCATAGTATTTTCTGATGGTAAAGTAAGAATAGGTTACCCTTGAGATAAATAATAGGATGATATAGAAAGCATATTATTATACTTAAATATGTATATGTATATTATAGAAAATATAACTATGTATCTAAAAAGTTACAAGATAACTCTTGTAGGATGCGTTCCCACTATGTACGTGTCACAGCACGACAACGTGTAGTGCTGCAAAGGTTTATACGACAAGAGAGATGCCTACCAACAACCAACCAAGTAGCAATTTACTTTATCCAGCAATGCTATGTTCCATATGTTTTGTTGAAGAGAGTGGATTTGTCAGATCGTCCAGGCACCGCTGGCGTTGGACGTGGACGCATTGCAGAAAAGGTGGCAGCACGCAATGCAAATAATCCAATGCCTCCTCGCAAGCGTCCTATTGTTTTACTTCCTGAAGAGTCAGAAACACTGACTGAATTAGCCAGTCAAGGACAAGACCTTGCCATCCAAGGAGAAACACCGGACATGCGTCGTGGTCGTATGCTTGAGCTTGAAATAGAGTTAAGTGATGCACAAGCAAAGCTTCAACGATATGAATCATTGTATGGACCTTTTCCAGATGATACTACCACTTCACATAAAGATGTTGCTCAACCATCCCCTGAGCTAGGAATTACAGATTTTACCATAGACCAACTTATAGCAAATCTATCAAACTCATAAGTCACTCAGAAGCTTTTTGTAATCTCAAAATTATATCACTCTTTTTGATTGAGTAATTTCCTAGAACCTTGTTGTAATTTCAAACCTACATCGACTTTATGAAATTTTTATTCGACAAGATATTATCGGCAGTTTATATTTGAGTGTGAGTGAATATGTGCGTCTGAGAGAGAGAGAGAGAGAGAGAGAGAGAGAGAGAGAGAGAGAGAGAGAGAGAGAGAGAGAAAGAGAGAGAGAGAGAGAGAGAGAGAGAGAGAGAAAGAGAGAGGTTTTGATGTGAACGACAACGAGATAACACTTTCTTTCATCATATACAAAAACTTGTTGAGTAAGTATTACAATGGTACTCTCACAAATCATCTCCATGTTCAAAAACTGCAACCATATCATCTACTTTGTCCATATCTGAGTATTCTAAAACTATCTCCCATTCCATATCATCATCATCATCAAATTCTACAGAAATAACTTCATGCATTTGGAAGACTTCATATTGCTTTTGAGCGGCTCTAGTTGCAATGTTTTGAGGCTTATAAATAAGTCTCATATTGCAAAAAACATACAACAAATCAGCAGCCCATTTAGTATGAAGTCTGTTTCGCTTTTTAGTGTGCACAAAGTCGAATGCTGACCAGTTTCTGTCACAAATTCCACTTGATGCAGCTACTGATAAAACTCTAACTGCAATGTGTTGCAACTCCACTTTCTCTCCACCATACTCCTTCCACCATAAAGGTGCACTTGTTTTGCCAATGGCATCTATATGCCACGGATCCTGAAACATACCAGTTCTATTAGCATAATCTACTCGCTGATGAAAAGCTGTTTTTCCATCTTCGTGCCCTAAGAGTTGGGAGCACACTATTTTGGAGTTGGACATAACTTCTTTGTTGGCAGATTGCTGATGCATTTGAAACTTAGGATCCAATACAAAAGCCGCACCATGCAATGGCGTATGCAACTGCACCCAACGCTTGTTAACAATTGTAACCATGGTAGCTTTATCCTTTGCACCAAAACTGACATTTTCTCTTAGCTTGCGTATAGCCTCTGACATATATCAGTAGACCCGAACAAAAAAAGAATCTGTGTCAACTGCTCTCAAAAGATCTACAAATGGCTTTGACATAGTTACTATTCTTTCTACATTATGCCAAAAGACTGGCGAGTTTACTATTTGTGCACATCGACCAACTCCTTCCTGATAACTTGGATACTTGCTCAGCCATCCATCCCATCTTCTGTCTGCTAATGTTTCCATCAATGTAGGCTTCAACTCTTACAAATCAGCAAGAACATAGTATGCCGTAGCAAACCTTGTTGTGCAAAATATTTGCAAAGCTTTATTTGGTGACTTGGTTCGAAAAAGAGCATACGAAAATTGATGCTCTCTAATGAATTTCACCACATGATTTGCATCCAATAAATTTTGCTTCACACATGGCATTTTACCAATATCTTTTAAAAGAAAATTTAAAGTGTGAGCTGCACATGGTACCCAATAAATCTCTAGATACTTGACTTGAATAGCTCTTCCTGCTCCTTTGTAGTTGGCCACATTATCTGTGACAATAGCAGTCACATTCTTTGGTCCACCTGCCTTTGCAATTGCACGCTCATACACCCCTGCTAGGTAGGTGATAGTCTTCTCTTTCAATGAGCTGTCAATTGCTTCCACGAACATAGCCCCTCTAGGGTTAATAAGCATTACATTGATTAAAGGTTTTTTCTGACAGTTAGTCCATCCATCCAATGCTATGGTGCATCCATATGCTGGAACAAACTCTAGAACTGTGCATTTGAGAATGGCTTCAGTACTGTCTTTGACTTTATCAAGATATTTAGTTCGCATCTTGTTATAGTCAGGAAGCACAAATCCTTTTTTGGCTGTACTCATCAAAGCATCTTGAAATATTGGATTGCGTATAACATTGAATGATATGCCACACGCAACAAATGCTTGTGTCCATTTTAAATGCAACTCAAGAAACCATTTTTTACCTAATGATTCAGGCATTGTCTATCCATTGGATGACGCTCTGCCGGATTTGCTTGTGCTAGGAAATCCTCCTGATGTAGAAGCATGTCCATGAAGAGGGTTCAATTGAGAACTTTGATCATTTACTTGAGTGGTACACACCTCTTCTGTTGCCTCATTGCATACAGATGGTTCAATATTCGCATGAATATCTTTAGAAACATCACCTTTATGTTTAGCTGCAAGAATCAACTTTACTTTGCGAGAATACATGGCAAATTTTTCATGAATATCTTTTGGTGGTGCCCTGTACTTTTCAACATTGCCACGGACTTTAAATAAATGCTCTTTAATTTTGGTTGCATTACCACTGAACTCGTGGCCACAAGATTTACATTTAAGTCGAGATGTATTTCTCCCAGCTTTCAACTCATGCACATAACTCCACTCTTGTCCTTTCACCATGATGCACAAAAGTAATTTGCTAGTAAAAACAAAGTCAATGATCATTTTCATAATCAAAATCAATTAAAAAATTAAATTAATTTAACTAACAATGATTGAGCGAAATTAAAATAATTAAAAACAATGATTGAACAAAAATACAATAATAAAAAACAATACCATTGGATTACATATAAATTGCATCGATTTATCTAAAGTGCAAGCTTGTGGCTTTAACACATTATGATAATCAATAATTACAATTAAATCAAGTATGAAAATGATTATCATTATAAATTGCTATACATACAAGAGCTATAAGTGACATTTTTAAATGTCAAAACGATAATCACTTACAATACTTGATAATTATCATATCTATGTAAAGTGCGAACAAAAAGTTCTTACACTTTACCATAGATTTTTAAGAAATTATCTATCTACAATGCGAGCATGTGTATGCTCTCACACAGTACCGTAGATTTTGCAGTCCAAATAAAGATAAGAGAATATCAATATTTTTGGACATGTTTTTCCTAAATTTTTACTCTAGTGAGAGCATAGTAGTGTGAATAGCTCTACACAAAACGTAAAAATATAATTTTGTTTCATTATGTTTATTTTGAAGTGAGAGAAAATCTCTACACATCAAAATTGAACTTTAAATTACATAAAATTAATTTTTATGTAATTATATTTTTAAACTAATTATCTCATGTGAGAGTACACTCTACACACAACGATAATATCTTACTTTTTTTTTTATTAGTCACTTTCAAGTGTCAATTAGTTGAACACATTGACAAGTGATTCTTATAATTACAGTTTGTATCAGGTGAGAGATTAAACTCTTCACAAAATACAAACTTCCAACTATTTACTAAGTTTTTCAAAACAAATTCATATATTTGAATCACAAAACTTAAAATTCTATTGAATTTTAATTTTTACTAAATTCAAATTGTTTAATTTTTTACAAATTACATTTTTTGATCGTTTGGTGAGAGTACTCACATGAAAAACACTGACTTTGAAAGCTGGTATGAGGCCTTTCGCGTGTTGCTATATATACTAACATATTCGATCGTTATTTTTTTGATCGAAAAGACTTTCGTTCGAAAAGACTTTCGTTCGAAAATAATTTCGATCGAAAAGTTTTTCAATCGAAAAATCAAGAAGTTATACGATTGGCCGTTTATGCTGATGTGACACCGTATAATACAGCCGTATAATTTATAAGATAAACGAATAATACACCCATTATTCGCGTATTATACGTCTCCCGAATAACGAATAATGCAACTTAGCTCAAAACCATATGATTCTCTCGTTGCATCATTTTCCTTGTGACCCATACTAGGTGGAAAAGAGTCTTCAGTTGCATTTCGTATTTTTGTAGAGTCAATCTAGTTTTGAGTCCTCTACTGATGGCTTCATTGTTTTCTAATTAGGCTTCAACCCTCAAATCTAGAACACCCCTCGCACGTTGCATCTGTACAAGCATCTCTTTCAGCTGTTGTGGAATATTGGTCATGCATCTATATGTGGGTTTATTACGTGGAAGCATTTTGACTTGAAGTCCTAATGACTTAAGATCTGTTGTGGTCAAGTCTTTAGCGACTGGATTAACCACTATGTCATCATTGGTGAGGTCGCATTCTGGAATTCTTTCCAGTACTTAGACACATGCTGGATGTGCAAGTAGCTGACAACTTCTTGATTGTGATAACTGGTTGACTTCTAGTCTAAAATGATCCATCTTGCTCCAACATAAAGCATCTAGAATCTATCTAGATCCAAATAGAGCGAGTCATCATCTAGAAATAATTATTGGATCTGAAAATTTTTATCTCCCCGCAATCAGCTTGTTGGGGTGGATTTTGAGTTTCTCTTGCCGGTGGGGCATGGTCTTTAGCTGGATTTTTTGAATCTTGATTTAGAGGCATGCTTCCATTTTTAAAACCCTCATCCAATGGCTAAACCAGTATTGTGACCACATGGTCTATCCTCATCATCATCATTGTCATCACGTGTCTTCTGGTTGTGATGATCTTGATCCTGAGTCTTATCATCATCATCTTCCTCATAATCCTCATGCATATTTTGCTGATTGTCTATATATTCCATGATGGCATCATTGACTAGTGTTGTAGTATACTGACCTGCTTTCTCTCAGAGCTCAAACTAAACTGTCTCAATAAAAGTGTTGAGGTTAGTTACATCGAGATTCAAATCCCGTTCTTGTTCATAATCTGTACTAGACTGTGATAAATGTATTTTTTGGAAAATAGCCTCTTTCTTCAATTGATGTATCTTGAACAATTCCTTGTAGTCTGCTCTTTTAGTCTCCAATAGTGCCTGGAAGCGATCATCATATCGCTTGGCATTCTCTTTTGACTTCATCATTATTCAATTTTCATATGTGAGCATATGGAGCTTCTTGATGTTGTTCTTGTACCTCTTGGCTATATTTTTAGATGACCACGTAGCCTTCTCCTCTCATAGCTTCTTCAGCTTAGCCTCGGTCTAATGAAACTCATCCTAAAGTCGTGTTGTATCAACACTGGAGGTAGAGGCCTAAGCTTCCATCATTTGACCAATGGAATTCACAATTATATTCCAACCAGATTGGATGATTGTTGCACACCCTTGAGTGATGACTTTTGGGTTAGTTTGATCGGTCTTATAGACTGTCATTTGAGTGATGACTTTTGGGTTAGTTTGATCGGTCTCATAGACCGTCGTTGGGAAGGGATATGGTAAAGCAGCCCGATCGGGTTTATTTATGACCAACCTTCCCTTAAGGGGTGCTGTTTGTAACCTCTATAGATAGTCCAACTTTAACAAACTAGTTAATTGTTGATTTTTGGCATTGAGCCACTTCTAGATGCCTGGCTGCCCTCTATAGTGCTGGTGGTTTCTTGTTTCTTCGTTGTGATGATTGTCTGTTGAGTAAAAGGTCTCTCCTTTCAGGTGTACTCTACTCAATAGTGGTATCAATGATAGCTGGTTTTTGACTTTTCGGCTTGAATACTTTGATTACTTCCAATGTTCTTGGATTCCTTGGTTGCAGATCCAATGGTTGTGTTAGCAATAAACCATTTCTCCCCAACTAGCTCCTTTCCTTTGCCTTTGTCATTAGATGGTTTTGTTGGGCTCTCCTTTACCTGTGAACCAATCCTATCATCCTTGCCCTTATCAGATGATTCCAGATTAATCTTGTTTTCTCTTGAAGAAGAGACTTTTTTCTAGATTGTCTGAACAACCCTAGGCATAGTAGGAAAATTTGTCCAATACACAAACTACGAGACGTGCCAAGCCTTGAATAGGTTCCTGGATTTGACCTTGACAATTTACTCAGTGACACTATTATACAAAAATTGTGTGATGTTGATATTGGATTTTGGCTTTAGAACCTTGACCAGCAACATCGCAAATAGTTTTTCTGACAAATAATTTGGGTTATTTTTCAAATTGATGGTCTTAGTAATGAATCTATATACTACAATGCCATTTTTAGTGCTGATACTAGAATGCCTTGAGCACCATCTTTGCTCTTCTTCTTGGCTTGGTCGTCTTCTCTCCAAAACTAAATGACTTCATCACCCGTTGTGGGTGTACCTTTTCAGTAGTTGGGAGTCTAAAAATATGCTCCAACTCTCCATGTGTCATGCCTATCTCTCTTCCATTGATGACAATAGAACTCTTATCTATCCAGTATGAGGCTAGTATTTGCTGTGTGATCTGTTTGTAAGAGGGAAATGCCGCAACCTCCACAATGACTTCTAAACTCCATAACGTGAGAAAATCTTGCTCATTCTCTTTGAACACATACTTAGCCGTTTTGTTGTGTTGAACCATTCCCAAAGATTCCTTAAGGCTCATTGTTTCTGTTATCATCTTGTCAAGGGTTTCTTGCATGCACTATGACTTTGATTTTCTTCCCATACAAGACTCCCACAAAGAATTTTTCGTTGATTCAGATGACTTACTTGTGGTAGCTATTGTGAATGAGTCATTGAAAGAGTAGTGAGGGGTGTCAGGATGGTGACTATTGAAGGAATTTGGGTACACAGAGATAAAGCAGGTAGTTGTGACCTTCAAGCGTGCTCCTCAGGTTTAGAAGCAAGTGGTGCTAGAGGTTGCTATTGAAATGTCAATGGGCGAACCCGTTGCGTAGTTATGCGTATCCTTGTCATGAATGCTCCACTCGCCTACCCACCCTTGATCTGCACGCTCTATTTGTGATGTGTCAAACATGCATTGGCTTGTCCAACTAATCATTACTGGTGAGATTCATTTTGGGATTTGCTGCATTTCCCACTTGGGACAGGCCGACGCTATTAATGGTGTGGTTGTATCTGATTAAACTGGTCCACATATATCATTATTAACAAGATCCAATATGTAATGAGAATGATTTGTATTTGAGAGAGGAAAGGGTTTAATTATGTTTCCCAAGAGCACAAAACTCAAAAATTCCCATTTGGGGATGAGCTTTAAGATCCATGCCATGAATAAGATCACGATGTTGAAGATCAAGGAGTTTTGAGAAATCAACATTAACAAAAGGGTGACGCCATACTTTGCAATCATGATCACCTAGAGCAGTGACAACATCTGGTACAACATCATTGAGAGAGAGTTCAAATAAATTACCTTTTTGAGGAGCAGTGGCTATAGTTTGTTCCATATTTCTTAATTTGGCATTCGTATGATCAAATCCAACAAAGAGGCCAAGATCAACAAGTCTAGAAACTGAAAGAAGATTATGTTGAGGATCTGGTACATGTAATACTCCTCACAAAATTCTAGTGGAAGAAGATACGGTTCCAAGATATAAGGCTGGGTTCAGACGGGGCGGCGGAAGAGAGAGAGAAAGGGGCGTGCCTCCTCCATGGCAACATCTCATTGGCTGGCAAAAAGCAAAGGTATTTCCGGACCCACCATTTCATGAGCGACCCTCCCACCATTGGAAATGAGGTACTTCCACCCGAAAGCTGCACATCTTCAGCCACGTAGGAGATTGGTGCAATTCCAGCCATTGATTTGGTGTTGACCACTCAAACTGCTCACCCTCCCTCCGCTTTGTGTGAATTCTATGGGTGGCGGAACAGGAAAATGCATTGTACTACCGCCACCCCGTTTGAACCCACCCTAAATCTCTAATACCCTTTACTTGACAAGTTGTATCATTAGAGAGATAAACAACACGTTGAACTGGTAGTGGATGATAGTTATGCAACCACTTAGACTGATATGTCATATTTCCTATAGCACCATAATCGATAATAAAAAGCGATCCATCAGTACATGAAGTATTCTATCTGGAGTAACCGAGCATGGGATGCAGCTTGTTTCTAGTACAATATTGTTTTGATGTTGAGTATCATATTCTCTATTACAGTTTGTGTCGGATCGACGCTTATAGCACATATGAGTGGAATGATCATATCGTCCACAATACTCACAAGAAGAAGAGGAATCTCTAGATAAACATGGTTCTTTAGAGGTAATATTGTGCTCTTCATCATATTGACACGCCCAATACTCATCGTCAGTATGGAAATTTTTGTTATAGTAATAACATTGCTTATTAAAAAATTTGAGACGAGAGAAAATATTACCACGATGGTCACCTCTGCAGTTTCCTTGTTGAAATGGACACCTTCAAGCATAAAATACATGTTCCATCAATTGTGACTCAGTCTCCTTCTGCGAGATCATAGATGTATCATGACCAACATTAAGTCATTCTTTACATTGAGAGTTCAATTAAAGTCATACAGGCTTGATCGAAATTGAGACCATCTTTATTACAAATAATGGTAACAATAGTATCATAAGAAGAGTTCTTCATCATGTCAAGGAGAAGTGTAATCAGTTGTCTTTGTTGAACAGGATCACCAGCAGCAACAAGTTAGTTAATAATGGATTTGAAAGACTCATTATGTCCCATCATGGAAGTACCAACTTCATATTGTAACTTGTTAAGCAAACCTCTCAAATAAAGTATTCCTGTAAACAGAAAGTTTGCAATAAGGTACTTCCATACGTCGCGGGAAGTAGGCAATTCATACACATCAAGCAAAAGGAAATCAGTGAGAGAAGAAATAATATACTGACGATCTGCTTTATCATGTCGTTTCCAAACCGTATATGCAACATGCCAATCATCAAATACAGATCCCTTAGTGATAAGCATGTTGTCATGATCCGTATCAACAGACTGAGACGGACATATACAATTTCCAAGGAAAATATCAAAGAGTTCATCACCTTCAAGAATTAACAACATCTTTGATTTCCAACCAAGAAATCCTTGGTCTGGGAAAGGAGGAACAATACAGTGGCCAGAAGGAAAATCGTTTATGAGAATAGTAGGCCATATCTAGCTGTGAGAAGACACATAATGTAAGATCATGGAATCTGCACACCATATATGGTGAAGGTTTCAAATGAGGACGAGATAAATATGACAACTGTGTTCAGCCAATGATAAACGCAAGAAGGATGCTCAATAAACGTCCAAAGATGTGAGGGACGTCACCCAAAAAAATAGGAAAAAGAAGACGTTAACAATAAAAGAGTCCTCAAAATAGAGTGACGTGAAACGCGATGTGAGACTCAAGATTGATGAACACAATATGAATAGCAAAAAGATAAATTTTCTCAAAAAAGATGATGCCAAAACTAAAAAAACGATCGCGGACACTACACGAAGACGCACGAGGATGAAACCTATGTGAACCCCAGACTCAAATCGAAGAGCCCGAGGAGACAAACTAGTTTTGTCTGAAAAGTTCCAATGCGCTATGCTCCATTGTGCTTTTTGTGTTTCTCCAAATTTTGAGCAGAAGATCCCCTAAAATTGAGACAAAGATGAGGGTGTAAAAAGACAAATGGACAAGAAAACGTAATCAACAATTCACCATATTGATCAATAAATGCCACACAAAATACTAATCATATTCTTCTTAACACAAAACACCACAATTAACAAGAATCAATCCTCAAAAATAAAATTTATAGAAATTCTAATCTTACATGAAAATCGCATACACATACTCTATTTTGTCACCATGAATTGAATTGTCACGTGATCGTTACCGCTCTGACACCATGGTGAGATGTAGAGAGAGAGAGAGAGAGAGAGAGACGAGACAAGAGAAACTCCATGTACACTTCCAAAGAATTATCCATATTGAGGACAAGATACAAATATAGAGGTGAGACCAAGTTGAGTAGAGTGAGCTATATGTAGCTCCAACACTCTCTGTCGCTCGTACATTCCTAATCCGACACTCAAGCTCACATGCAATTACATTCCTTATTACACTATGGTTACTTTCTAATTACTCTTTTCTTCTTCAATTGTGATTACATTTTGATTACTTTGTCAATAATTTCTAATTTAGATTTAGATTCTTCTCACTCTAAACGCAAAAAAGAGCAAAAACAAAAAACTCTAAGTTAAACTCTGATCAAGTTCTAATGGAAGTCAAATTCACAACTTCTTAAACACAAAAACAAGACAAAAAAAAAAAATTCACAACTAGAAAAACAAGAAAAATAGCTATGGCGTACCTGTTATCACTAGATGTTGAGGTTGTAGGAGGACGTACTGAGGATGACATTATAGGAGGATAGGTAGAGGGTGTGACAATAGAGTGGGAAAGAAATAATGACAAAGTGGAAAAGGGAAAGAACTATAACTTAAAGAGTATATTCTAAGAAATAATAATTTAGAGTTTTTGTTAGAATAATGATTTTGAAAAAATATAATAGATACCATAGCCACTCCCTATAGCCTTTGGGCCATATGGTGCCAAGAAAGAAGCTCCATAGGGGCACGTAAGCTCCCAAGGAACCTATAGACCAAGAGAGACAAATTGGCTACATTATGGCCCTAGGCCCATAAGGTTCCAAGAAAGAATCCCCACATGGGCACTTAGGCCCCAAAGGACCTATAGAGCATGAGAGACACATTGGTAGCAATGTGGCCCTAGAGACATAGGGTGCCAAGAAAGGATCCCCACAAAGGCACCTAAGCCCCCAAGGACCTGTAGACCATGAGAGAGACATTGGCTACACTATGGCCCTAGGGCACCTACATATGCACCATTACAACCCTATGGCTCTAGATCCATAACATCTCTCATTGGAATAGAGCAACAACTTAGTGATGTTGAGCTTATACATTGGTAGCATATGACCCTTGAGATTATACACTGGCACCTTGTGTCCCTAGGTCCATAGAATCTTTTATTTGAATAGAGAGAAACAACCTATGGCCCTTGTCCATATACATTGGCACCTTATGGCCCTAAGACCATAAGATCTCACATCATACTAGAGGAAAATGTATGGCCCTAGGGACATAGGGCGGCTTAGGTGTCAGTATAGAAGCTGTCAAATATCATTTGGACCATTGAAGAATACCTACATATGTTCCAGTACAATCCTATGGCCCTAGGGCCATAGGATCTCTAATTGGAATAGAGAGAAACCTTTGGCCCTCGAGATACATTGGTGCCCTATGGACCTAGTGCCATAGGATCTCTAATTGGAATAGAGGGAAACAACCTATGGTCCTTGTCCATGTACATTGGCACCTTATGGACCAAAGGCCATATGATCTCACATCATACTAGAGGACACCCTAGGCCCTAGGGTTCCCTAGGTCTCAATATAGAATCTCTCAAAGAGAATTTGGAACATTGAAGGATACCTACAAATGCACCATTGCAAGTCTATGGCCTAGGATCTCTAATTGAAATAGAGTGCAATCTTTGGTCCTTGAGATACATTGGCACCTTGTGGGCCTAGGTCCATAGGATCTCTAATTGAAATAGAGGGATACCACCTATGGCCCTTGTCCTTATACATTGGCACCTTATGGACCTAAGTCCATAGGGTGGACTAGGTGTCAATGTAGAAGCTCTTGGTGAGCATTTGGGCCACTGAAGGGCACCTACATATGCACCATTCGAGCACTAGGGCACTGGGGCGATAGGATCTCTCATTGGAATAGATGGAAATAACCCACTATGCCCTTCAAATTATACATTGGCACCCTTTGGTCCTAGGGCCATAGACTCTATCATTGTAATAAAGGGAAACAACCTATGGCCCTTGTCCTTATACATTGGCACCTTATGGACTTAAGACCATAGGGTGGACTGGGTATCAATGTAGAATCTCTCAATCATCATTTGGGAAATTGAAGGGCACCTACATATGCACCATTTGGAGTGTTATGGCCTTTGGGCCATCTGATCTCTCATTGGAATAGGGGGAACAACCTAGTACCCTTGAGTTTATACACTAGCACATTGCGGCCCTAGGGACATAGGGTCTCTCATTGGAATAAATGGAAACAACATATGGTACTTGTCCATATACATTGGCACCTTTATGACCTAAGGCCATAGGATCTCACATCATACTAGAGGGCAACCTATGGCGCTAGGGCCATATGGTGGCTTAGGTGTCAATGTAGAATCTTTCAAAGAGTATTTGGACCAATGAAGGATATCTACGTATGCACCATTGTAATCCTATGGCCCTAGGGCCATAGGATCTGTAATTGGAATAGAGAGCAACCTTTGGTCCTTGAGATACATTGAAACCATGTGGCCATAGGGCCATATGATCTCTCATTTAAATAGAGAGAAAAAACCTATGGCCCATGTCCATATACATTGTCACCTTATGGACCTAATTCCATAGTATCTCACATACTAGAGGGCACTCTATGGACATAGGGTGGCCAAGTGTCAATATAGAATCTCTCAAAGAGCATTTGGACCACTGAAGGACACCTACATATGCACCATTGTAATCCTATGGCGCTAGGAGCATATGATCTCTATTTCATTGGGAAAGATAGTGACCTATGGTCCATGAGCTTACAAATTGGTACCATATGGCCCTAATTCCATAGGATCTCTCATCAAAATAGAGAGAAACCTATGGCCCTATGGCCAAAGGTTGGGATAGGTGTCAATGTAAAAGGTCTCAAAGATCGTCTAGGCCATTCAAGGGCACCTACATTGGTAGCATGGTAGCGCTAGGGCCATAGGTTCTCATTACAATGGAGGGAACCTTATGGCCCATGAGATTATATATTGGAACCCTATTGCCTTAGGGCCATAGAATCTCTTATCAAATTAAAGGACAACCTATTACCGTAGGGAAAGAGGGTGGCCTAAGTGTCAATGTAAAAGCTCTCAAAGATCATTTATGCCATTCAAGGGCACCTACATGGGAACCAATGCAACCCTATGGGACTAGTTCCATAGGACTTATGATTGGAGTAGAGGGCAACCTATGGACCTTGAGCTTTTACATCTTCACCCTATGGCTTTGAGGCCATAGGATCTCTCATTGAAAATGAGAGAAGACTATGGAGCTAGGTCTAGCAAATGGCCTAGGTGTCAATGTAAAAGATCTTAAAGAAAATTTAAGCTATTCAAGGGCCATAGGATCTTTCATTATAATAGAGGGAAAACTATGGCACTTAAGCTTCTACATTGGCACCCTATGGACCTAGGCCATTGGATCTCTCATGAGAATAGAGGTGATGGGGGCTTTTCACAAGCCAAGCTCCCATACCCCTCTTCTCTCGTCCCCACCCCATGAAAACCCCCTCTTAGGGAGGGAGTGATAAAAGGCATTGGAAAAAGTAAGAAAAAAATAAAGTATGATTATGTAAATATATAAGAAAGGTAAAATAGGCCACCTCATGCCTGCGGGGTAGCCCACCCCCACCTTGCCTCCTTTTTCTTCACTGTTGCCCCGCTGTGTGTCCCTTTTCCTCTCGTCCACTCAAAAGGTCAACCCCCTCTCTCTTCCCCTTGTCATTTCTCCTTTCTCTCTCCCCTCAAGCTACCCCACCTCTCACCAATAATGCATCCTAACTCACATGCAACTTACCCTATCTTCCAAAATAGTATACCCCACCCCCTCTTTCTCTCTCCTATCATATCCCATGACCCAAATACCCCCCTCTCTCTCTAAAGGGCACCATATCTCTTGTCTTGTAGCTAAATAACCTTCCCCACACTCACACACACTCAGTTTCACTGAAAAATGTGCCCACAGACCCATCCCCACCCAGTGGTTACCTGATTTTTCTTGTGTTCACACACATCTGCACACAGATTCACCTCTGAACACACTCCCCTCTCTCCCCTCTTGTAATTACTTTATTCTCCATGTCACCTCACTTTTTTTCATCAAACCATCTCTCTCTCTTAGTCTCTCTCTCATGAGACTGCTATTCTGGCACATATACACACAGCCAGACAAGTGGGGCCCACAGTCACATGGCCTATGTAGATAATGATTTCTTCATTTCTAAATTCTAGAATTCCTCCCCCTCCTACCCTATATAAAGAGGGTTCACCATCACACTAAATACACACACAAAATCACCAAAGAACACACTATGCACTATGTGTGCCTAGTGCACACACACACACCCACACCATCACCATCACCGCAATCACCATGCTTGTCTTGAGCATGACCTCTACACCCTTGGCTATGGAAGTTGAAGGGAAAGTAAATGAAGGATGATGGCCATAACCCTCGTGCGAGTCGTTGCCATCAACTCCCACCTATCCGCCATGTGCTCTACCACTCTCTCCCTTCTCATTCCCCTACCCTATGCTCCCCATTTCATCGCCTTATTCTCTAAATAAAGCTTGAGGTTTTGTGAGTATGTTTTCTTGCAATGTTTTGCCCATGTGAGGTGTGCGGAATCGCCACCTAGTCTTGTGTTTTGGAGTGAGCTTGTGTATGTGTGAAGGGTTTGCGGATTCGCCATCCTTTTGTGGTGCCTAAGTACTAAGCGGCTATACCCCCTCACTCTCTCTCTCTCTCTCTCTCTCTCACTTGATCTCATTCCCTTTCCTCTTCATCATTACTCCCAAGCATCCATCTCTCTTGGATGAAAACTTTGTTATGTTAGTGTGTTGTTTGCGTCCTAGCCACTGAAGCTAGGTGGTGCCCCTATTTGCGTTACCATCACAGGCTCAGGGCGCGCCATTCGGTCCCCGGTGTTTTAGTGGCCGTTGAGGTTCAGGGTTTGCTTTGCTCCCGTCATTTGGTGCCCCCACTGAGGATCTTTTCATGAAACCCTTCAGTTTACAAGACTGAAACCCCTAAACTTTTGTGAATGGATGAATGGATCGCAGGATTTGCTAATTGGACGACAGAAGAAGAAGAGCTCCAAGCACAACTAGACGAACTCCGCATCTCCATTGAAGCTCGAGTGCCAGGCGTAACGGTAATCGATTTGCAGTGGGAGAGTCAACCAACACGCCAAACGCAGTGGATATACATAGGCCAAGTGCCAAGAAGAAGAAGGAGAAGGTCGAAACCATGTCCGCAACCTACAACCAACCCACAACAGCAAAATGGAAGGAGCTCTACACAATAGAGAATCAACACTATTCTACTTTGAGAATCGGGTAACTCAAGTCACCGAGGTAATTATCACAGTCAGTTTTCAAGTCGCACCTCATATTGCAGCACAGATAACGGAATCATTGGCTCACACTCTCACTAGAGAAACTAGGGATCTACTGAGTTTGTTTCACGAAAGAACACCACCCTCTCCCACAATCAGTACAACCTACCTCAAGACAGATCACACATACCAACACCTGTACGCTCAATCAAGGTAATACTGGATTTGAAGGCTCACTACCAGCACGTCATTGACACCATGCTGGGTGGGGAGCGATTTTTTGAGGTTCTGGAATCGGATCAACCATTTGTCTTACCTTTGGTACAAGGCAATGTACCGTTTGAAGTTTTAATCTATGTTCTAGTATAAGAGGGTATACACGTCTCCTTGTAAAGAAGAAAAAAACTTTTGCAAGTTAAGCAGTGTGTCTTTCTAGCTCTCTCCCAGTAATCATGGCAAGTGTAGCATTTCCAACATTTAAAGGAAACAAGGGGGAGGATTTGGTAACAGACTTCCTAGATGACTTTGAAGTAGCATGTGTAGTGAGCAACAAAGATACGGATGAATCCCGGGTTAAAATCTTTAAGCATCTCATGAAGCTAGAAGCTAGATCATGGTACAATGCACTTCCACAAGCAACCAAGGATGACTGGGAACCCTTAAAAACCGCTTTTAAGAGGTGCTTTGGGGGAGGTACCACTTCAGAAAAGTTGTGGGACAAGTTGAGAGACTTGAAGCAGGAGGGTCTTTTAGAATATGCCACCTATGAGTCCAAATTTGTGGATTTGTGGGAACGGTGGGTTGAGTCACTGGCAAGGGGGGAAGACGCACCCGATTTCCTAAAAAAATATCGGTTCACGCATGGGTTATGGCTGCTTCTCAAGGAGAAGGTGAAAGGTAGATTCCCGGCTACGTACGAGTTAGCCGTTGAGATTGCTCGCCTTAAGGACAAGAACTGCGAATGAAAGCCAAAGAAACCGAGTCAACAGAAGCAGGAACATGGCGTCGACCAGCAACTACGACAACCACCATACCACCACCACCGGTTCTTGGGGGAAGAGATGACCAACAAGATATGTTGGCCCATATTACTGACCAACTGAAGAATTTGTCTGTCCACTTAATACAGCAAGGGAGGAGTCAAGAAAGAGATCAAGACCCTGGAAGAGCACGACAACAAAACAGGGAGTATCATTGCTACAACTACAGAGAAGACGGTCACGGTATGTACTACTGTCCCAAACCACGACAAAACTATAATAGAGGAGGTAGAAGGAACCAATGGTCACCCCCTAGAGAAAGAACACCCCCACCCCGAGCACCACCCCCACCAACACAAATTCTACGTCCACCCCAAACACCACTACAAGCATCCATCCCACCTCTTCCACCAGCCCCACCACCTGATCACCCTGTAAACATCATAAGGCTAGAAGAGAAAGGAAAAGCCGTAGTAGTGGATCCACCCAGAGCAAAGGAGAGGGACAAGGGTAAGGAGAAGGTAACCTTTTTAGAACCACTTGAAGCCATGACTGTGAAAAGAGCTAGGAGGGAGAAATCTACACAATCAGATGATTAGAGAAGCATGAGAGGAGAAGCTAGCAAGAGGCCATCCAGGCCACGACGGAAATTGGGCATCACCGACTTCCAGCTAGGGGAAAGTTCTAAGCCCTATGATCTAACATTGGATGTGGCAGAGCAAGGACCGAAGATTACATGGCCACAACTGCTACATCTTGCACCAAAAGTAAGGCGACAATGGTCTAAAATGGTAAGTACAAGACGCTCCAAAACAAAGGTAGCCGGAGCAATTTCGGGATGCAACATGGATGACATCCTTCCAATTGTCGACGTAAACATAAAAGGAAAGAGAGTTGGAAACACCTACATTGATGGAGGTGCACAAATCTGTGTAATGAGCGAAGCTATGATGCTTCGATTAGGGCTCGAGGTTGATAGGCCTTCTCCATGCAAGGCAAAGATGGCAAACAACGCAAAAGTAAAGTGTGTGGGTGTGGTAAGTGCCGTAAAAATAAAAGCTTTCAACACTGAGGTAGAGGTAGATGTTTTTGTAATGACTACTAAGGGGGAGGGCTATCCACTAATTTTGGGAAGGCCATGGTTGATGGCCATGAAGGCAAAATAGGACTGGGGTACTGGCCTTCTACGCATGACCGGTAAGAAAGGGGAGACAATCTACTACGACATGAGGATTGGCAAGCAGAAGCAAATGAATCTGGAAACATCGGCAGATGAAACCACTAGTGAATCATCCAGTTCTGAGGAGGAGACCACATCCACCGACGAAAGTGACAGCTCCATTGATGTGATGGGTATCATTATGAAGGATCCACAAAGGGTAAGCACAACTGGTGATCCATCACCAAAAGGGAAACCCAATGAAGAGGAGAGAAAATCACCTGGCCTAGGAGGAAGCAGGTTGAAGGGTATGTTGTCTACGGAATTAACACTTGAGGAGAAAGATAGTTTTTTGCAAATGTTGATGGGATTTCCTAACCTCTTCATTGACAACTATCAAAGAATCACAGGCATTACAGTGGTGGAACATCATATTAAGCTGAAGGAAGGGGTAAAACCAGTTGTGCAAAAGCTACGACGACTGGGGGTCATATAAGAAAAGGCACTCTTCGCCGAGGTAAGGAAACTGCTGGACGCGGGATTCATCTATCCTATAGAAAACTCATAATGGGTGTCATCCGTAGTGGTGACGCCTAAAAAGAATGGTAAGTGGAGGGTCTATGTTGACTACAAACCACTAAATGCAGCTACAAAGAGAGACCACTTTCCTCTCCCTTTCTTGGATGAAATTCTGAATGAAGTAGCGGGTTTTGAATGCTATACCGTCTGTGATGGTTATTCAGGATACTTTCAAATACGCATAGCCTTGGAAGATCAGCTAAAAACCACTTTTATCACACCATGGGGTTGTTTTGCATACAGGGTTATGCCATTTGGTCTCACAAATGCACCTGCCACATTCCAAAGATATGCCACATATGTTTTTCAACCGTTCTTTGGAACATCCATAAGAGTGTTCATTGATGATTTTTGTATATATAGCTCCCGTATTTCACATTTAGAAAAGGTAACTGAAGGATTGGCCAGGTTGCAGAGCCTAGGTGGGCAAATAAATGTGGATAAATGTCACATTGGGGAGAGTAAAGTCATTCTACTAGGCCATGAAATTTCAGCAAGAGGTATCAACGCCGACCCAAGTAAGGTGTCCGCACTCATAGCCCTACCTTCACCAACGACCGCACGTCAACTGGTCTCTTTTCTACAGAAGGTGAGGTACTTAAGTAGATTCATACATCTACTATCACAACTTGTTCTACCACTGCAACAACTCACTCAAAGATCAACTTTCACTTGGGACGAGGAAAGTGAACATCACTACAATAAGGTAAAGGAGGTCTTAGCCACTCTGCCAACTATCTCACCACCTAAGTGGGATGAAAAATTCTATGTCACCTCAAGTGTTGGTGATGACTCATTGGGGGCTGTGCTACTCCCAAAGGATACGACGACATCTTTCATGAGGCCAATCTACTTCTCTAGTCGAATGATGACAGCAGGAGAGAAAGGTTTCACCCATGTGGAACACTTAGTCCTACCTCTTAGATTTGCAACTACAAAGTTTAGGTCATATTTGCTGCCTAAGCAATTTGTGATTCTAACCACGGATGAAATATTTCCCTATGTTGTACAACACATGGATGTGTCGGCTAGAATTACTAAATGGCTAGTTCGTCTGCAAGAGTTTGACTACACGGTACAGGTAGAAAGCACGACAAGGGCAAGTTTGGGGGGACTCATGACCTACCAAGTCTTTGAAGGGAAGGAGAAGCAATCTAAGGAAGGAGAAGTCCGATTATCTCCAGTACCACCGATGGTAGAAGGAGCATACTCTCTCTACTTTCATGGAGCCTACAAGCGAGCATCCGACAAAGCAGCTGCAGGCATAGTGGTCTTTGATGACAAAGGGACAAAGGTATTTTTGTTGGGCCAATTGTTAGATTCACATTCTAACAATGAAGCTGAGTATGCAGCACTAACCAAGGGTCTACAATGGTGCGTCTCACAAGGTGTACAATGCCTTAATGTATTTCGGGATGCTCTACTTCTGGTAAGGCAAGTAAATGGAGCATGGACATGAAAGAATCCTAGTTTAAGGACTCACTTAAGTGGTGTAAAAAACTTGTTGGGTAAGTTTGAAGAAGTTCAAATACACCATATCCCAAGGGCTCAAAACCAAGAAGCAAATGCCCTAGCAAGTGAAAGACTACAGGAAGTGGTGGTTGGAGCAATAAAACTAAAGCTCCCTCTATTTCAAGAAAGTGATGCCTTGCCTGACATCATGCATTTTTTGGAAATAGGGGAATGCCCATCAGATTTAACAAAGGGACAGAAGCAATGGCTGACGCGGAAGGCCACAAGGTATCGACTCATCAATGACGGTTCGTACTGTAAGGGTAAGGACCAAATACTCAGGAAGGTCCCTCTCTCTCAGGAAATCACGGGAGTAATTGCTAGTTGTCACGATGGGGTTTGTGGTGGTCACTTTGCCCTAGACATAACAAGTAGGAAAATCTTGCAGGCAGGCTTCATATGGCCTAGCCTCAACCGTGATGTACACCACTGGTGCAAAACGTGTAAGTTGTTTCAAAAGGCCGGCACTAGGTCACTTATGCCTGAACCACAGACACCTATTCTCTCATATGGCCCATTTGAGAAATGGGGTATTGATGCCATTGGGCCATTACCTAGGGCCAACTCAGGAAAATTCTACATTATCATGGGGGTCGACTACATGACTAGATGGGCAGAGGCTACAACCACCACTAGAATAACAGCGGTAGAGGTAGCTAAATTTATCTACGAGCACATATGTTGTAGGTTTGGCACACCTTTAGAGATCATCTCTAATAGAGGGCCAGGTTTCAGAGCAGACTTGGTAGGAGAATTAATGCAGAAACTGGGCATTACAAGGAGGCACTCTTCACCATATTACCCTCAATGTAATGGCCTAGTTGAAAAGGTAAATGGAATGGTTTCCAAAATTATTACCAAGCAGGTAAAAAATCATCCTGGAGACTAGGATAAGTATCTACTTCCAGCTTTATGGGCCTACAGAACTTCATTTTGTACATCCTTGGGATTCACACCATATCATCTAGTATTTGGTAAGGAAGCAATCTTGCCCATTGAAGTGCAACTACAAAGTCTCAGAGTAATGGCAAGCCAGCTTCAACAGCCCAACATGCATTTGAGAGATCACATCATCAACTTGGAAAGACTGCAGCTGGACAGAGAAGAAGGAATAAATTATTATGCAGCACAAGCAGAGCATAGATGGCTTAGCTTTAACGAGCATCTCCAGAAAAAAGAATTGAAGAAAGGAATGTTGGTGCTCCGCTACGACAATCGCTTCGACACGCGCAAGGATAAGAAACTCCTACTCCGATGGGAAGGTCCTTTCATTGGCAAGAAAAAGTATGCCAATGGAAGCTACCAGCTTATGGAGGCTGATAAAAAACTTCATAAAACCAGGGTAAATGGTTGGCGACTTAAACCTTATTTTCTCCATTTGACCAGGCTCCACCAATTGACATTCTAGATGAGGACACACCATCAGCCGCCACCTCCGACGATAATGATCAAACAGATGAGCTAGAGACATGAATGCCTCTAGCCAAAAGGGGAGGGCTAATGATGGGGGCTTTTCGCAAGCCAATCTCCCATACCCCTCTTCTCTCGTCCCCACCCCATGAAAACCCCCTCTTAGGGAGGGAGTGATAAAAGGCATTGGAAAAAGTAAGAAAAAAATAAAGTATGATTATGTCAATATATAAGAAAGGTAAAATAGGCCACCTCATGCCTGCGAGGTAGCCCATCCCCACCTTGCCTCCTTTTTCTTCACTGTTGCCCCACCGTGTGTCCCTTTTCCTCTCATCCACTCAAAAGGTCAACCCCCTCTCTCTTCCCCTTGTCCTTTCTCCTTTCCTCTCCCCTCAAGCTACCCCACCTCTCACCAATAATGCATTATAACTCACCAATAATGCATCCTAACTCACATGCAACTTACCCTATCTTCCAAAATAGTATACCCCACCCCCTCTTTCTCTCTCCTATCATATCCCATGACCCAAATACCCCCCTCTCTCTCTAAAGGGCACCATATCTCTTGTCTTGTAGCTAAATAACCTTCCCCACACTCACACACACTCAGTTTCACTAAAAAATGTGCCCACAGACCCATCCCCACCCAGTAGTTACCTGATTTTTCTTGTGTTCACACACATCTGCACACAGATTCACCTCTGAACACACTCCCCTCTCTCCCCTCTTGTAATTACTTTATTCTCCATGTCACCTCTCACTTTTTTTCATCAAACCATCTCTCTCTCTTAGTCTCTCTCTCATGAGACTGCTATTCTGGCACATATACACACAGCCAGACAAGTGGGGCCCACAGTCACATGGCCTATGTAGATAATGATTTCTTCATTTCTAAATTCTAGAATTCCTCCCTCTCCTCCCCTATATAAAGAGGGGTCACCATCACACTAAATACACACACAACATCACCAAAGAGGACACTATGCACTGTGTGTGCCTAGTGCACACACACACACCCACACCATCACTATCACCACAATCACCATGCTTGTCTTGAGCATGACCTCTACACCCTTGGCTATGGAAGATGAAGGGCAACTAAATGAAGGATGATGGCCATAACCCTCGTGCGAGTCTTCTCCATCAACTCCCACCTATCCGCCATGTGCTCTACCACTCTCTCCCTTCTCATTCCCCTACCCTATGCTCCCCATTTCATAGCCTTATTCTCTAAGTAAAGCTTGAGGTTTTGTGAGTATGTTTTCTTGCAATGTTTTGCCCATGTGAGGTGTGCGGAATCGCCACCTAGTCTTGTGTTTTGGAGTGAGCTTGTGTATGTGTGAAGGGTGTGCGGATTCGCCATCCTTTTGTGGTGCTTAAATACTAAGCCTCTATACCCGCTCCCTCACTCTCTCTCTCTCTCTCTCTCTGACTTGATCTCATTCCCTTTCTTCTTCATCATTACTCCCAAGCATCCATCTCTCTTGGATGAAAACTTTGTTATGGTGGTGTGTTGTTTGCGTCCTAGCCGCAGAAGCTAGGTGGTGGCCCTGTTTGCTTTACCATGATAGGCTCGAGGCGCGCCATTCGGTCCCCGGCGTTTTAGAGGCCGTTGGGGTTCGGGGTTCGCTTTGCTCCCGTCAGAGGGAAACCTATGACCCTAGGACTAGATGGTGGATTAGGTGTGAATGTAAAAGATCATATGGTCCTAAGGCCATAAGATCTTTCATTATAATAGAGGGAAAACTATGGCCCTTAAGCTTCTACATTGGCACCCTATGACCCTAGGCAATTGGATATCGCATGAGAGTAGAGGGAAACCTATGACCCTAGGACTAGATGGTGACCTAGGTGTGAATGTAAAAGATCTCTAACAACATTTAGGCCATTCAAGGGAGTCTACATACGCACCATGGCAGTCCTACTAGGGCCATAGGATCTCTCATATGACATCTCAGTCTACATACGCACCATGGTAGTCCTACTAGGGCCATAGGATCCTATCTAATCAAAATAGATAGATATGAGCATAGAGTCAGATGTGTCAATGTGAAAGATCTCAAAGAGAATTTAGGAAATTCACGAGTACCTACATGCAACACCATGGTAGCTCTGGGGCCGTAAGATCTGTCATTATAATATGAGGCAACCTATGGTTCTTGAGCTTATACATTGGTACCCTATGGCCCTAGGGCCATATTATCTCTCATTAAAATAGAGGGAAACCTATGGTCCTAAGGCTAGAGGGTGGCCTAGGTTTGTTAATGTAAAATCTCTCAAAGTTTAGTATTTAGGACACTCAAAGGCAGGTACCTGCATGGGCACCTTGGTAGCCCTATGACCCTAAGACTATAGGATATCTCATTGGAATAGAGGGAAACCTATGACTTTTGAGCTTGTACATTGACACCCTATGGACTTAAGGCAATAGGTTCTCTCAACTAAACTGCAGAGGGCAACCTATAACTTACCTATGATCAACATCATGTGTCCTAGAAACCATAATGAGAGCCCCTATGGTCATAGAGTGTCAATATAGAGGTGCAAAAACATGATCTTGAGATCCCTTATTCTTATAACAAAGCACATTATGTCCATATGATGATATAGAAAACATCTTATAATTATAAGGCCAAATTGTGGCAATGTAGAGGGTATAAAGTATTCTATGGTCCAAAGAATATAGATTTCTTCCTATTTTATTTATCTATAAATATAAATCCTTATGGAACTAAGACCATAGAAGACATATTTTAAGCTCCCATACAGTCTTCAAGGTACCTATAAAGTTTACCCTATGACCCTTAGGCCATAGGCTAAAATGTGGTTTTCTTCAAGTAGCCTATTATCAACACCTTGTAGTCATAGTCTACCATGCGGCCTCAAGGCATATTAGGGTGATCCTTCAATTTCTACAAGCTATATTGCAATGGCATCAAGGATTATAAAATATATTCTTAGATATCTATTTAATATTTTCTTAGATATCAGATTTGTCATTTGGATACTCTCGGATGAGTGTCTAACCTCACTCGTGTCTTATTTCACATGTAGCGAGAACCACGAATAAATTTTCAATCCATGGAACAAAGCTGAATCAACTAGTGCATAGAGGCTACAAGAGGTTGTCAGTCTCTTGGAAAACAACAAACAACTCACATCTAACTCGGGCTACACTCAAATGACAGAAATCACCAAGAGCCAATCGCTCATCAGCAAACAAATCACATCCATTATAGCATCAAATGACATCCAAACGTAACAAAACTTCTAGGACATGTTTATAAGTCCTAAGCACACATTACTATGGTCTCAAATCTCAATTTAGGTCAAGTGAAAAAATCGAGATTATTAACAGCAGTGAGTTTTGACCTAGTCATTTTTGACCCAGAATGCATCTAAATGCTTAGCGATGATGCCTCAATACCCCACCTATACTTAGTTTTTTATTTTAAAGATTAAATTTCTACTTATGATGAAATTAGACCGCGGGTCGGTGATGCCAAAAGCTACAAAATACCATGAATTGCTTACGTCAATGCGTAGAGCTCTTACCTGTGGTTGCAACGCAATAGACTGCAATGCAATGTGACAACCGGGGAGGGAGTTGGAAGTGCGAGAATGAGATAAGTGGCTGCCGTTAGCTCACACTATGTTTCTATTATCCAAAAAGTTTTTAATAACTTACAAAAATTGGCTTTTATACCTTAGCCAAGGTCTTTGGTGGTCAAAACTAATAATCTAGGAGCTCTAACTAAAGACAAGGTTGACACAATTTAGAAGCTTGTAGCCCCGGCTCATCTATTACAGAGTTTATCCATAAAATAGGAGTTACAATATTCTCGATTCATCAAAACAGTAAATGGTTTTACAATGAGAGCTACAAAAAATGGTATCCGAGTTATCTTGCTGCTAGCATTCCCCCCCTCCTCGCCCATGTCGTCCCTTGACACAGATTTATGGGCTGAAATAATCCTCAAGTTGACGGCTGGCGAGGTGCTCTTCAAGTGCATGTAAAGCTTTCTCATATCTGATCTTTCTTTCTTTGACTGAAACATGCAAAAATTTCATGGTGACTCTGTTCTTGAGCTCGATGGCTAAGTAGCCTACAAATTTGGAGGCTAGGTTGATGATCACTGGCCCAAAGATCTTCATTCGCCAAGTGAAGAACCCCGTATAGAACGCTTCCTCAAACCCCAACACATTGTGAGATGGCAAGAACATGCAGCGGGCGTAGAAGCCATAAAGGACTTCTTTGGAAGGCTGGCCACTTAGGTCGTAGCAAAGACCCTTATTACCCTCAAGGAATGATATCCACGGTCCTCCTGCTTGCTCTGGCTCATGAAAAGCTTCAATGCATGTGAGCAGCATTCGGACAATTTTGTAGAGCATAGCACATGAGAGATCAGGGAGACTTTTGAAGAATGCCATGCCACCCGTTAGGGTTTTCACCATGTATTTCTCTGTCAGTGTTCTCTTTTTTGGAGCTGGCAATCTCGGATAATTCAGCCATGTAGGCCACTTCTTTGTCATTGCTTCATGTGCTTGCCATGTCCTTACCCTTGGTACAGGACAAAAGGTCAGGTATTTTTAAAGTGCTACAGGTGCTCTTGTGAACAAAATCAAGTATCTGGGATTGTTGTTCAACCAGCTCTTTCTCCACTTGGGGTGGACCTCCTGTGCGCCTTCTTCCTGCATATCTTTATATAGTCTTTCTTTGACTTGTAACAGTTGTACCTTTATCAAGGGATATTGCAGTGATTGTTGATGCCATTGTGCATTGATTTGGTTGGGAGTGAGTTGAGTGACGTTGATTGAATGGACAAATCTCAACTCCCGATCCATCACTGGTTTCCATTGTTGATCTGTCTCTTGAGCCACCTGCTCCTTGAGTGCATCTTATTTGGCTTTTGACAGTTGGATCATTGGCACTTGATCAGCATCTGTTAGTGGTACCTGAAAGTCTTCTTCTTGTCCTAGCCCTTCTGCTGGCTATGTTTCCATCTTACAAAAAGAGAATGAGGGAATTTCAATGTGTGGTTTTTTTGATGTACCTTTTTCGTCCTGCATCTCTTGTTGTCTGTCTCGCAGCATCTGATTAACTCGTTTGAGATTTGCTATCTCCTTGAGGAGTTGTTCCTCTCTTTGTACTCGTATAAGTGCAAGGTCTCTTTGTTGTGACTGCTCTAGCTTGATATCTTTATTCTTCTTTTGCAATGCTTATATACTTCATATGTACCTTTGATCGAGGCAACTGCGGGATTTTCCCTTATCTGTCGCAAGAAGGTTTCCTCATCATTCATCCTTTGCTCTGAGTATTGCAATGAAGAATTTGCTACGCGTGCTGCACTTGGATCTTTTGAACTGACAGAGTTGTAGTTAAGAGTTCAGTGGTAACCTCTATCAGTTGTTCGTCTTTGGTCTTGCAGGCATCAGATAACTTTGTGAGAAGTTCGCCTAGTTCCTCCATTTCCTTTTGTTGCTTTTCTCTGGCCAGCTGGTGTTGTTCAGCTTCAGCTCTTAGCTCTTGGATTTGTTTCTGCAAATCAGTGAAGACAGTCATTCTGTCCTCTAGCTCTCCTTGGAGAGCATCGATAACCATCTCCAGCTCTCTAGACTTAGCACTACGGCTAAGTGTTGTTGCTCGTATTTTCTCTGTCATCTCTTGCATCTTCTTGGAATATTTTTTTACTTGTAGAATAACTTCATCATTTGTCTGCCAGTCTTCATGTTCTATAGGTTGTGTAGATGTTTTAGCAATCTTTGTGTGTGGCTCCTTGGGTGGGACTGTGGTTGCTTGGATTTGCATCAGGGTTTCTACCTGTCTTTGAGGTTGTGCGGTTGCTTCCGCTGCTTTGTCTTCTTGAGGCTTCATGGACGCCTCGGCCATTTCCCATTGGGGTGGTTGTAGAAGATGTGGTTTCTATTTCTTGTGCCTTGGGTTGCTCAAAACTGACAGTCTCTTGTGGTTCAGGACTTGACTCCTTTTGTGGTTCAGGCTCCTTTTCTTTGGCTTGCTCACCCTTAGACGTGGGTCTAAGTGCTGGTGAAGGTGGAGGGATTGGCATCGGGTGGTCTTGTTGTTCCATAGCAGGTATGATGGTTTGGGAGACATCTCACCTTGTTCGTGTTGGGCTTCACCTTGTTGGACCACTTCAGCTTGTCTTTTCTGCTCCATTGCATCTTCCTTTGCCTTTGTTTCGCCTTCTTGGGCTTCTTTTAGTTTGAGGGCTTTTGCCTCTGCATACATTCTTTCCAAAAAATCAGTGGGGTCCTCTGTCTCTTTCCTTGCAGGGTTCTTTGCTCTAGGTCCCTTTATCTCTTTTGGTTACCACTTTTCAGGGTCCTCTCCTGCATCTTGGCGGCTTCTTTTGTAGGTTTGTTTCTACCTTTCTAACCTTCCCTTTTTCTACTGAGGTTCCTCTTGGTTTGCAGCCAAAAATTTTCTCTTCATCTCTTCAATCTGGGCTCTTCTTTCCTCGTTGTCTAATCTTTCACTGCTATGTGCTTCAAGAGAGCTCTATGCTGCAGATTCTTCATCGAATTTGTAAACTCTTTTTGTTGACCTTGTGGTTTGAGGAGATGGCTGTGCAGACACAATCCATGTGTTATGATTTGGGGAAGGCAAAAAATTATCTGCCATGCCGATAACATGGTATGCTAGTCTTGTTAGTACCTCAGGTGCACCCAGATAAGTTATCTTACCCTCTTTCTTGGTACCCTTCAGTGTTGATAGCACATAATGCGTGTGATCGATGGGTTGCATGGTTGTCGACCTCAACACTTGGGTGAATGTAGTCGCAACTGCATGATTGGGTTTTGTATACCTTGGCGGTCTCTTCGTTAGAAAATGGAAGTGTTGATGATATAACCGTGCTGGTTCTTCCACTTGCTTCTCTGGATGTGATCAGCAAAGGTTGCCGCAGCAGTCTCCTTGGTGAAGGTACTCGCTGTCTTTCTGTCTCGAGCCCTCATCGTCATCCCTTCTGTTGGAAACTTGAGATCCTCGCCCACAATTTCTTTCCTTATCACCACTTTGACCTTATACCCTTGTTGGTCAGTAATTTGGGCTGATCCATCTTCCTTGATTGTAGACAAGATCTCATAGGATTTGTGGAAGTCTACACCACATGGTCCTTGGTCGTAGAATTCTCTGAGTCCGAGCCTTCTGTTAGCTTCTTTTGTGGCGGGATTTGTCGTGACATCATAGATCTCTTTCGGCAGCAACTGCAGCTCTACCTGGTGTCCTTCTTCACTTTTAAACCTGCCTGTGAAAACTGTGGTATTGTTCTCTTCAAGTTGTTCTTTGGACAGATATGTTGCCTTGGCTGTCTTTACTGAACTAGGGTCCAGTTGGCAGGGTGGCACTTCTTGCAGCTTATCTTTTTGGGATACCCTCTTCTTGGCCTTCTCTGCAACTTGCATTGCTCCTGTTAAGTGAATAGAGTGCAAAGTTATAAAACTTTTACCATTTCCGCTCTGAAATGCCCTTCAGTCGCAATTGCTAAGAAATTGACTCCAATTTGCTTCAAATCCATTTTTGAATTGCAAAAAAAGTAAATAATCGTGACTATTTATAGTTGATGAATTTTTTTAACTTTTTGTAATTTTGGCATCATAGGCTGGAAATACATACCAATTAGATACTCCGAGTGAAATGTGGGCTCATTTGAGTGCATAGGGTGAAAATAGTGCCACATTTAGGCTTTCATTCTCTGAAATAGTAGATATAAAAGGATTTTGAGCTTTTGAGCTCCAAATTTGTTCAAACTTGGTCAGTGGGATTGGGACATCATGTGCTTTGGTCTCATGAAGGCAAAGTTGCAATTTCCACCCATCTCGGCAAAAAATGTAAATAATCACGATTATTACCTTTTTCATCAAAATGAATATTTTTGGGTGCAAATCTAGGCATGATGTAGACCTTGTGTATGTGATATGGGGTGATTTGGATCAAAACATGTGACTGATAACTCAAAATTTGCATCGGAAAGGTTTCTTGGAAGTTTTTGACAATTTTCGAAGTTATCATTGATCATTTTGGCTAGAACTTGAAATGTGGCATGTAATAGGTGTGCACAAACGATGGGTGATGTGAAGGTACCATTTTCAAGCCAAAAAATTGTTGAAATTAGGGTTGCAAAGAAACACACACAGCTTGGAGAAGACGAAGGAAGCTCAAGGAACACAATAGATAGTGTTTAACTTAGTGTGCAATGGAAAGATAGATAGCCCTAGAGTGATGGGCATATATACAATGCACGGGGGAAAAAACCTCCTAAAGAGGGAAAAAATGCCCCTGTGGACCTAGTGTATTCACACACATCACTACCACATGTATATGGTAACAAATCCCCCCTGGAGTGATGCGTTGAACGAGAGCTGGCACATGATTAAAGGGAAGTGACATGCCCTAAGGACATGATCAGTCCACAAAGGCGAGTAAGCCCAAAGCTTTGCGGAAAGCTTCAAGCTTCTCAAGAGACAATACCTTTGTGAAAAGATCTGCAAGGTTATCTTGAGTTGGCACATAAGCCAAGTTGATCTCTCCTGCTGAGAGCCTCTCCCTAACATAGTGGTAATGCACCTCAATGTGCTTTGTGCGAGCATGAAAAAATGGGTTCCTCGCAACTACCAATGCGCTTTGACTGTCAGTGTAGATAGTGTTGGCAGTTTCTTGTCCAACACCCAAATCAGTCGTAAGGCGTCTGAGCCATACACACTCAATCGTAGCTATGAAGACTGTCCTGTTCTCAGGCTCACAACTCGAAGTGGCCACAGTAGGTTGCTTCTTGATCAACCATGATATACATGAACTGCCAAGCATGAAACAAAAACCACTTGTGGACACTCGCGTGTCAAAACGACTAGCCCAATCTGAGTCCAAAAAAGCATGTAAGTTTGGCGGCAATGATCCCCCCTTGGGATAAAACAAGCCAAGATGTAAAGTGCCACTAAGGTAGCGGAAAATCCTCTTGATAGCACGCCGATGCTTGGACCCTGGGCTATGCATAAATCTGCTGACTTGTGAGACTGCAAACTGAATATCTGGCCTCGTGTTGCATATATAAATGAGGCAGCCAACAATAATTTGGTAAAAAGTGACATCAGTAGGATCGCCAACATCATGTAGACTCAACGCAAACCTGTTTCCATGGGAGTGGGAATAGGTTTGCAATCCTCAAGTCCAAACTTACATAGAAATGTCTCTATGTAACTTTTCTGAAACAAGGCAATACCACCATCACACTGCTTAAATTGTATACCCAAGTAATGATGCACCAGCCCCAAATCTTTCATCTTGAAAGTAGCATTCAAATCAGCCTTAAATTCAGCAATATATCTCTCATTTGGTCCAGTGATTACCAAATCATCCACATAAAGAACCACAATGAGAAGTACATCACCCTCACGCTTTACATACAATGTGCTTTCTGTTGGACTCTTACGAAAGCCTTGTTTAACCAAATGAGTGTCATCTTTCTCATACCAAGCACGAGGAGATTGCTTCAACCCATACAAAGCCTTCTTACATCTGCACACTTTGTCTTCTTGTCTTTTTATGACAAAACCGCGAGGCTGCGTTACATAAACTTCGTCAAATATGTCACCATTCAAGAAAGCAGTAACAATGTCTGATTGATGTACATCCCAAGCAAAATGAGCTGCCAATGCACAGTAGTCATAAGACAAGTGGGAGCAAAAGTCTCTTCATAATCTATGCCTTTTTGTTGTGCATAGCCCTTTGAAACAAGTCGAGCCTTTTGGGGATCGATATCACCATCCAGCTTGCATTTCAACTTGTAAACCCACTTTGTACTAATGGCCTTTTTTCCAGGAGGGAAATCACATAAAGACCATGTGTCATTTTCTATAAGTGCATCATGTTCTGATTCCATGGCAGCCATCCAATTTTTTGAATTCTGTGCTTCATCAAAAGACGGAGGCTCCTTAACATCATGTAAGCTAGACACAGCCAAAGCATAACAATCTGATGCATAAGATGCATCGCGAGAGCCTGAACGAGTACGAATAGACAAAGGTGCATCCAATTTACTGTCACGCAAAGTGTGCACCAACCATTTTGGCATACCTCTAGCCTGCTCATTTTCATCCCTTTCCTCATCAAGTACATCATGTACATCTGCATCAGTAATAGGCTGATCTGTAACATTTTCAGAAACCCCCATAGGCTGTACATTTACCTCATTGGAAATTACATTCGTATTTCCACCACTGAAAAGAGGCAACAAAGTGTCATAAATGTCCTGTGATCTTACATTACTGTCTCTAGTACATGACAGCAAGGGCTGAACAGAATCTTCCACAAACACTATATCTCGTGAAACCAGAATACGTTTTGTTTGCGGATGATACAACCTGTAACCTTTGCTTTCAGCACTATAATCAACAAAAATACATTTGACAGCCTTATCATCCAATTTTCTACGCTGTGTTTGTGGCACCAAAGCATATGCCAAACAGCCAAAAACATGCATGTGCTCAATAGAAGGCTTTCTATCATGCCATGCTTCATATGGAGTAATAGACTACAAAGCTTTTGTAGGACACCTGTTTAGTACATAAGTGGCACACATGATGGACTCAAGGCAAAAAGAATGCGGCAAAACTTGACTTTTGACCATACATCGTGTCATTTCCGTCAGTGACTTGTTTTTCCTCTCAGCAAAACCATTTTGTTGAGGTGTATAAGGCACTGTACATTGGTGTTTTATCCCACGACTAGCCAGAAATGCATTAAATTCATGAGACATATACTTTCCCCCTCAATCGGAACGGAGGGTGCCCATAGTACATTTGGAGACATTTTCATCCATAGCCAGAAAGTGTTTGAAGCACATACAAACTTCGGACTTAGCTTTAAGCGGAAATACCCATGCATGCCTGGAGTAATCATCAATGAAAGTCACGAAGTATAGGTAATTGCCAAAGGACGGTGTTTGCATGGGCCCACAAACATCACTATCCACAAGCTGCAACCTGCATGTGGCCTGAATTGAACCATCCTTTGGAAACTTAGAACGCTGCATCTTACCCAAAATACAACCTTCACAAACATGTTTGACAGGTGCTTCAAGAGGCGGCAAAGAAGCAACCATATCAGATTTCTTCAAACACAGCAAACTGACAAAATTCAGATGACCAAAACGTGCATGCCAAAGTTTTGCATCTGAAATAGCCCTCGAATCTGCAACAACATTTGCAAAATTTTGTCCACACTTGTCATACAAAGTGAGCTTATACATCCCACGGCACAAAAGGCCAGATGCAACAATTTTATCACCAAAACTGAGATCATGAACTGTACATCTGTCATCCACAAATTTGACTACAAGTCCAAGTCTAGCAAGTGCCGATATAGACAAGAGATTCTTCTTGATCCCAGGTACATAAAGTGCATCAACATGTGTGAAGGAACTGCCATTAGCAGCAGTAAACACAATCTTTTCAACTCCCTGAACTGGATAAGTGGCATTGTTGGCACAAGTGAGGGACATACTCGAGAGAGGTAAACAATTCACGATGTGAGGTAATATGCTTTGTAGCACCACTGTCAAAATACCACACATGTGAATCTCCAGCAAGTGGCAAGCATGCATCATGAATAGCAGGATTGTAAGTGCACGCTGCGCTAAAAGCCCATTCTGCATCAACATCACCAACACAGTCTCCTTTCATAGAAGACTCAACAATGGCTGCATTTGTAGTGGAAGCAGCATTTGCAGTGGTACCACCCTCTTTCTTCTTAGCCACTTTGGCCTTCAACTTAGGACACGACTTGATCAAGTGATCATTAGCTTTACAATAATGGCAACGCATCTTCTTTTTGCCCTTATCACTAGAATTGCCAGACGAAGTGCTGCCAGCATAAGCATTAGGAAAAGAAGTTGTGTCACTCGTAGTAGAACCATAAGAAGTGGGTGCATTGCTGTACCACCCTTTCTTTGAGAAGCAATAAAAGCCTGTTCAACTGCACGCTGTCTAGTCCTGTTTTCTTTGGAAAGTGACTCTTGCAATAGCAATGTGCATAATGTTGAGCTTATATATGAAGCTACTCAATATATGGCTTCTCTATATATGGCACCCAGGTCCCTTCTATATATACATCATCTCATGTGTGTATTCTACACACTTTTGGGTTCTATTTCTGTGCTCTCTCCTTCTCTCTCAACATGATAGCAGAGCAGTACATTTTTGTTTTCGATTTTTCTCCTTATCTAAAACGATTTTGCAGAAACTACTCGCTTGAGGGATCGGAATCAATGTGGTCTACAACTTTGCAGAAGAAAGTTTTTTCAAATTCTGCACCGATTTTGAGTTATCGTTCGCGGATTGCGTACATACCTGAAAAACAGTTTCCGCTTTTTGTTTTTGATTTTTTGGCTAATTGAAAACGATTTTGCAGAAACTACTCGCTAAAGAGACCGGAATCGATGTGGTCTACAACTTTGCAGATGGAAGTTTTTTCAAATTCTACACCGATTTTGAGTTATCGTTCACGGATTGCGTATATACCTGAAAAGCAACTTTCGCTTTTTGTTTTTGATTTTTCTACTAATTGAAAACGATTTTGCAGAAACTACCCATATATAACACCGAAATCGATGTGGTCTACAACTTTGCAGAAGGAAGTTTTTTCAAATTCTGCACCGATTTTGAGTTATCGTTCACGGACTGCGTATATACCTGAAAAGCAACTTTCGCTTTTTGTTTTTGATTGTTCTGCTAATTAAAAACGATTTTGCAAAAACTACTAGTACAAGGGACCGGAACCAATGTGGTCTACAACTTTGCAGAAGGAAGTTTTTTCAAATTCTGCACCGATTTTTAGTTATCATTCACGGACTGCGTATATACCTGAAAAGCAACTTCCGCTTTTTGTTTTTGATTTTTCTGCTAATTGAAAACGATTTTGCAGAAACTACCCGCACAAGAGATTGGAATCGATGTGGTCTACAACTTTGCAGATAAACTAGCCACTGCAGGCATCGGAATCGATGAGAAACTATTCGCTTAAGCCATCGGAATCGATGTGGTCTATAACCTTGCAGAAGAAAGTTTCTCTAAATTCTGCACCGTTTTTGGGTTATCGTCTCGGACTGCGAATATGTTTGAAAATCAAAATCTTATTTTTTTTGCTTTTGATTTGTCTCATAATTGAAAACTTTTCAATTATATTTTTTCTTCATGAATCATATATTTGTTACTGACGTAACTTTGCTGCAGAAGCCAGTTACACATCGTTCCAATTCAGTCGAGCCGTTGATGATCGTCCAAATTCTATTGAGCTACTGTTGGTACATGATCTTTTGTTATATGATATACTCGTTCATTGATTCTCGTATAATTATTCTTTTAGAGATATAGTTTACATTGTTTTATTGATAATTTCTCATTGATACCATAGTGATTTTGATGGTACCATGATGATGTTTTGTTAATACTTTGGTCATGGTGATTTTCGTTGATGCCATGATGATATTTCGTTGATACCATGATGATGTTTTGTTGATACCATGGTTATTCTCGGTGATACCATGATGTTGTTTCGTTGATACCATGGTTATTCTCGGTGATGCCATGATGATGTTTCGTTGATACCATGGTTATTCTCGGTGATTCCATGATGTTGTTTCATTGATACAATGATTATTCTCGGTGATATCATGATGCTTTTCGTTGATACTATGATGATTTATTCATTTTTATTGATACAATGATGATATTTTGTTAATACTTTGGTTGTATTCATTGATCACTACGTTGATAAATATTGTTTTATGTAGTATATCATTTGCTTCACGTAATCACACAATTTGTACTTTTACGTTCATACTTTATGTACTATATGTTGTCGTGCGTATATATGTCGTCAAAAGAGTGGCGTCGCGAACCATCTCTTATGGCATTGTGAACGTAATTATTTCATTAACGATGCTAATAATTTTCATGACTATGTTTTTTTTTTTTTTTTGAGTCTATGATCTATGTAGGATTGATCAAAGAATTGATTTTATGAAGACAAACTTGGTGACAATAAAAGATTTATGAAGATATGTTTGGTGATGCCATATTGATGACAACATGAAGACATGTTTGGTGATGCGATATTGATGACAAGCTACACAACAGATTCACGGAGACACTTTTGATTACAAGCTAATCGGTAGCCTTTACACCTCTTTATTGAACCTTTGTATTCATTATTGTATTTGATAGGATAGGAGTAATGTAACTCCTCATAAAACATTCATTGTAAAAGGAGTAATGTAGCTCCTCATAAAACATTCATTGTAAAAGGAGTGATGTAACTCCTCATAAAATATTCATTGTAAAAGGAGTGATGTAGCTCCTCGTGAACATTTGCATATTCAATGATTTTTATAATATAACGGTGGGTGTATATAGAGCTGTGGGTTTTTCCCTTGATCCCCCAAGGGTTTTTTCATCCACAGTTAGGGACCATTATTTGAGCGGGGGTGTTGAACTTATATATGAAGCTACTCAATATATGGCTTCTCTATATATGGCACCCAGGTCCCCTCTATATATACATCATCTCATGTGTGTATTCTACACACTTTGGGGTTCTATTTTTGTGCTCTCTCCTTCTCTCTCAACACATAATGCATCAAACTTGACAACTTCTAGATTTCCTTGGGTCATAAGTCTCCAAGTACTAGCAAAAGTCTGGTAAGAATCTGGTAAGGCATCAAGAACAGTCTGCACAAGGGAACTGTCTAAAATGACTTCACTTGCAGAAATAAGTTTCTCATTGATATCCTTGATACTAGCAAGGAAAGTATCCATATTATCTTCCTCATGCATAATCTTCGACTACAGCTCTTTACACAACAAAGAAATTTTAGCCTCATTGCGGCTTGCATAAAGACCTGCTAGAATATCCCAAGCCTGTTTTGCAGATTTTGCTGAACGAATGCAAGGAACAATGGTGCGCTTCACAGACAAAGCAATCAATGCATGAGCCTGCGTATCCTTTACATCCGAGCGAGCTTGTTCTACCGTAGGCAAAACAACTCTAACAGCAGCAATCCTTGCAGCAAGACCTGCAACATCCTCAACATCGCCTACATCCTGAGAACTAGGACGTATATCAATGCTCAACACAATATTCCTGACGCCCTTTGACACAAGAATGTGCTGCATCATATAAGCCCACATAGGGTAGTTGTCCCCATCGAACCTGTCCTCAATAGCAAACATCTTGAACGCATCTGTATTGTTGTTGTTAGCCATGGTAAATGCTGCACCTGATATGAAAACTGCCCAAAAATAGGAGAAACGGAGAGGGAACAACACGTGCTATATAGCACAACCCGTAGAAGAATAAAAGGCACCTATTATGCAGAAAACGACACTGACATAAATTCTGCACAAAATGACGAAATCGGCTGTGCAGACCTGCTTGTAGTGGAAACGGAGACTCAAATGAGCCCGAATCAGAAATCTGAGCAGACTAAGCTCTAAGAGCTTACCTGAAATTTTTGTCGACCTGCGAAGGCTTGCCAAACCTCACTGTAATCGGAGAAAGTGAGCAGGCGTGTGCTGGAGCAGCTAGCGACTAAGCCTGGGAGGACGTAACCTGTTCTGATACCAATTATTGGAATTAGGGTTGCAGAGAAACACACATAGCTTGGAGAAGATGAAGGAAGCTCAAGGCACACAATAGCGAGTGTATAACTTAGTGTGCAATGGAAAGATAGATAGCCCTAGAGTGATGGGCGTATATACAATGCACGGGGGAAAAAACGTCCTAAAGAGGGAAAAAATGCCCTGATGGTGGTAGTGTGTTCACACACATCACTACCACATGTATATGGCAACAAAAAGTACAAAAGTAAATAATCACGATTATTTACAGTAGTCAATTTGTTTTTGCAAAACTTGATAAATTTTGACCTAAACATATTCAATACACCTAAAACAAGTCCTAGATTGAATTTGGTAAAGTTTTGTCTTGTCGGAAATCACTTATTGCTTTCTCGACTCTGAATTCACTGATTTTTGTGACTACATGGTCTATGGAGTTGGTTAGTCACTTTTGAGGCTATGAACTCGTCTGCTACATAGTCCTGAAGCAACTCATCCATTTTTGGCCCATGTGGAGTAAGTTTGACTTCGTATATCAAATTTGACGCTTTGTAGCCTTCGAGCTATTTTCTGCTTTTGGAGAGCTTTCCTTGATTGATTTTATGAAACCAACCATATACATTGTGTATAGACCTAGTCTATAAGTTGTCTGTGGAGTCAGAATCCAATTCTGGCATCTGCCAATAACCTAACTTTTCTACTTGGGACCCTCTTGACCCTTGCCAAATGGTCAAATGTTGATATAGAAGTGTTCTATTATGTAGGGGCATAATGTAGTTCAAGTCTCATCCGATTTGGTTGAGTTGACAGTCCGATATGGTCAATTTTTGGTCGTAGGACTTCGTGCACTGCTCGGATTCTAGGGTGTTTTTTCTTGGTTTTAGACTAGCTACCGGCCATATAGAATGGATCATTGATAAGTATAGAACCTATCCCTTATGTCTCGTGTGAGACAGATCTGTAAACGGGTGACTGTGGACTCTGGAAATTGAACGCGAAGAAGGTAGAAAACTCTCTCTCCAAGGGCGACAAGTGGAAATGAGGTGATTTTAGACTACCTTGGATATCTATACTCGGATTTCCCAAACCATTTTTCCCCAAATTCCCATGTTAGTCCTACTAGGCAATGAAGCCTTTGTTACACTAAAAGTTTTTGCAAAAGTAGTCCTTGGCCGCCTAATTAAGGCTTCCCACTTTCATTTGCCGATTTGATTGAAATTTTTTGTGCATGTCCGCCTTGTCCTTCTGATCATCATTGTATCTTTAGTTTTTCCATCTGAGCTCATTTGTTATTTATTATTAATTTTTTAACATGTTTATTGAAAAAATCAAAGAAAATTTCAAAATGCGCTAAAAAAGCAAAGTAAAAATCCAATAATTACAAAAATCCATTGGAAACATAGCTTTATTATTTTTTATTTGATTTTTTCATTTTTAAGTTTCAATAACCAAAAAAGACTACTTTGATGATTTTCTCATAGTATAAACACTATTTACACTCATCGGGGAGATGTTATCAGTTGAATTTTCCCTGTTGATGATTTGTAAGGGCATTATTAGGTAATTTTGCAAAAAGTCACACGTTAATATCAAAAGTTTTCCTCCGTCTTCAAAAATTTCCCTTAATTACTTAGCTCCCTTCCACCCCTCCTAGATGGCATACTCCGGGACGACTGTGTGCATGGGTTGAACAATCGTGGCTCTACCATGCTTTGAAGATCAATGCAGTGAAAACTCAAGGGTTTCTAATGTCAAGGTTTTCTTTTGCTTATATCTTCCAAAGAGCAAATCTTGTAGCTTGTGTGCTCTTGCTTGGTTGTGCCATCACGATGCTTTGGCACACTGATTCCTGAGCTATTGATATCAATAATGGTTGTTGTTGAGCTTTTAGTGGTATCCTGGTTTGATTTGGTTCGAATGGTGTGGTTGAGTCTTCTAAGACTTCTCTCTCCATTGCTTGATTGGTTTTACAGTTTGCGGAGAAGATAAGTGCTCCTTTTTCTTCCAAATCCATTTCGTGCTCGGTTCCCTGCTCGGAGATGCTCTTCTTTGTGTTTTGAACCTTGGAACCATCTTTGATACAGTCAATGATGTTCTGGGCACCCAAATTTGAATTGGCTTATCCTTAAGCTGTGCTTTTGGTACCAAAATTTGCCTGACTCCTTGCATGCTACTTGTAGCATTTGCTTGTCAATAGGATGGAGAAGATTGATTGCTTCGTGGTTTGGTCTGCTGGTAAGATACTTTCTATTCCTCTTTGCTTGGTGCAATTGTTACAATGAGTTGTCCACCTTTAGGTGATATCTTGAGCTGATTGGTATCCCAATCTGGTACTACCTTGTATGTCCGCATCCATGGAATTCCAAGAATCATTGTCTCATTCATGTGTTCATCTGGTAAGCATACAAACTGACGAGGACATGAACTTCCATGTACTATCACATTTAAGTTGACTATTCCCAATGTTAGTGTTGGGTTCTTGTTGCATCCTTTAATAGTTGCTATTCTTGTTGTCAAAGACTGACTTGTTGCTTTCTTGTACGTGGAATAATTGACCGCATTTACTCAAGCTCCTGTATCCACCAATGCATTTGTGCTCTGATTGTTTAGTTGTACTTTGATGCGAAGGTCCATTCCATCTAACCATTCATCATCTGTTGACATTGCATCTTTCTGCAATTTCCATTGTCGCTCATCTGGTTTCAGAGTTTGGATGGGAATAGGTATTTGTTGATTCTTGAAAGTAGCTTTCCTTTTGAGTACCCAAAGCCGAGCTTCCTCTTGGGCTTTATCAATAACCTGCTGTCGTTTTATCTTTCTCTGCTTAGCTGCATGCATCCATCTAGCAATTCTTTCGTTAGTGGAAAATTTTACGTCTTTAAACGACCTCCACTAATCCAATTAGCCCCATTGGTACACCATCTAGGGTGGACAACATAACAACTCCACTTGGAGATACATCTTCAATGATAAACGGTTCGTTTCTCTTTTTCTTAAACTTGGGAATGTGTTGCTTACATCAAATTTTGTGTGATCACAAGGTCTTATTGACACATTTACATGATCACAGTAAACATGATCACATAGAAACCGGTTTCGGGTGACTTGCAAACCCACAAAATTCCCGTCGGGCTTTTCAGTTTCCCCGGCGGGCCCACCGGGGTTTATTATTTTCCTTGCGGGCCCGCCAGGGAAACTAAAAAGCCCGGCGGGCTATTAGAGTTATATATACGCGGGCCCGATCGGGCCCGCTGGGTGTATTAGCGCTTTCGTCTTGAGAGAGAGAGAGAGAGAGAGAGAGAGAGAGAGAGAGAGAGAGAGAGAGAGAGAGAGAGAGAGAGAGAGAGAGAGAGAGAGAGAGAGAGAGCGCTTGCGCCACCTTTGTAGGTACGTCGAGAGGAGAGAGGAGAGAGGGAGAGAGGGGATCATGTGGGAGCGTGCTCTGTGTTGCACCTGACCATACAATTCGGGTATGTGTTGTGTGTGTGTGTATGCGATGTGTGGTAGCGTGCCTTTTGTCGTAGTGCACGGTAGTAATAAGGTACCTTACCACACAATGGGAGTGTGTGTAAGCTGTTCTATGGAACAATGCTTATCACGGGGGCATCACCTCAGTGACGCGGGGAAGATGGTGTCCTTGTGGTAAGTATTGGCTTACTGTCTGGGTACTACGTCGGTAGCGCGGCGAATCAAGTATCCTTATGGTAAGTCAACTTCCCTTCCCCTTTCCAAAAAAACATATGAGCATCGATCGGTAACGCGGCTATATGATGTTCATACGTAGGCCATTGTTTTTCCTTAGATCAGGCGGCAATCGGTCAGTAACGCGGCTAATAGAGTGTCGTTTGTTAGAAGCATATGTTTTTGCATAAATGTGGCATTCAGGTCGTTAACCTGGCCGTACAAACATCATGTAATTTGGACGTGCATGTGTAGTTAATTTTTTAAGTATTAAATATATGAAATACTTGGTCGGTAACGCGGCTGTGAAGAGTATTTCATATACAAAATGTATGAATTGGTCGATTTTGTTGTTTTTAACTGTCCATTTGAAATTATATACTAGCTAATCATATTCAAAAGAATACTTTATTCATCAATGATCGCTATTTTAAATGTTCCATTTATATAGAATACTTTATTCATCAATCATCACTATTTTAAATGTTCCATTTATATAGAATACTTTATTCACCAATCATCGTTATTTTAAATGTTTCATTTATATAGAATACTTTATTTATCAATCATCGCTATTTTAAATGTTCCATTTATATAAATTACATGCAAAAAAATATTTGCACACAAATTGCATGTTTAATATTCGTTTTTAATCTTTTTAAAGGACTCTCAAGCATTATCGCTAGTTTTAATGCTTCATTTACATAAATTCTCTGCAAAAAATCTAAATACATATAATTTTCATGTTAAATATTCTTTTGTATCTTTTTAAAGAGCATCAATTATCATCGATTTTTAATTGCTACATTTACATAAATTCTATGTAAAAAAGTGTTTCAACACAATTTGCTAGTCCAATTTGTATACTTCCAATGCTTTAAATGTTTTTGAAGATTTTAAGTCGGTGTGTGCTTTTTTTGAATTAGTATGTGTGCACGGAGAAAAATATAAGTTAAAAATTCAATATATGCTGAAATGTTAAAGACCGTTAACATGTATTGCTTGATCTGAATTAAGTTCTTATAAACCACTTGTTTGAACTGCTTTTTACACGTGTAACAGATTGCAGTTTTAAGTGAAGATTATATTCAATTTTTATCAATATTTCCTTGCACATTTGTTAAAGTCTTCAAGTGGTGGTTAAGAGTTTACCTCAGATAGTGTGAGAGCGGTAGTGTCATTCGCAACCATGAATTTGTATTTGATATGCTATTTTTGTATTGTCCAGTGCAAATATGACGCCAGATCAAAAGAAATGTATTATGCGTGCCATTCGTAAAGAATGTATTTTGGAAATCTCATCATGTGCAGCTGATCGTATACATCAGATTAGTGAAAGTGATGTCTACATCAAAGACATCACTAGCACTATATGGGAGAATACAGAGCACAGGTTGCGACTTGAAGGCCAATACGAGTTGTTGAGTCCAGCTGGGATATGAGAAGTTGACCCCACCACAAGGTGAGAACAGTGTTGGGCATTGCAGAGACTTAAAGAAATATATCCCACCTACTTGCGACATGTCAAAATTAGAGCTTTGGGATAAATTGTGGGAAGAACAGAAGGCAAAGATGAAGTGTGTGAAAGCGCAGGACCAAGCAGCTTTACCCAAGAGATTGAAGATGGCCAAAGATGCGCAAGCAGCTTTGGGAGGTTGATCCGATGCCAGCGGCATCGGCCTAATCGTGCGCACTGCTTTGAATGCAAAGTGCGCTCATCTTGTTAGCATCCCTCACAAAGCCTTGGTAGAAGGTATGAGGCCCTTGGAGCAGGCTCCTTTGGTGTGTGCACATTGTACACTATCAAAGGCATCTCATTTTTTCTAGACCACATTACATATGTGGGAAAATGTTACAAGGGAGGGAATGAGGAAAAATTTGACAGCTTTCAGACAGAGTAAGGAATGCAAATGCTTCACCCCTCCATTGTAAGGTGCATTGGGTTTACTACAGAAGCTCCTTGGATCACGATATTCCCATACTACAATGGAAGTACTGTGGGCGACATGATGTGCCGCTTACCGTTTGCTCACGGATTGTTCAGACGACACATGCACAGGCTACAACACGGCTGGAGGTCATTGCCTGTAGCAAACAACCCTCTAAGCGAGATAGACACGGTGCGGATCAAAGCAGTGGTCGAGAAGATGCAGGCAATTTGTCATGCCTTAATCGACGGCGTTGCGCCTGTCCACTTGGCCGGTATAGTGCACAGTGACCTGCACCCGTTCAACAAAATGTTGGACTTTACTCGCACCAATAAACCGCGCGTCCGTATCATTGATTGGGATATGATGTTGAGAACACCTACTAAGCGCGTAGCAAATAATTATTTGTCTCCAAGCGCACAGTCGGACGAAGCAGTTTTGAATGCACAGAGAGCAGGGAACGCCGAGATGGCTAAGCGATCGTGAATTGCTCCCGAACTATACGATCCACGGTGGGTATATGCATACACAAAAGCGAACGATATTTATATATTGGGCTACCTGTTTGACATGCTGACAGATTTTTGGAGTGCAGCCAAAAGAATGTATTTTCCAGAAGAAGTTTTTCACACCCGGACGAAGATGTTATGAGGGCTATTCGAATTAAAGTAGATTGTTGGATGAAGTTAGAAGAGCCGGGCCAAAGAAGGAATTCTTCTTGTTGGAGCTATATATGGCTCACTCTATTGAACTTGGTCTCACCTATATATTTGTATCTTGTCCTCAATATGAATCAGTCTTTGGGAGCGTATATGGTGTGTCTCTTGTCTCGTCTCTATCTCTTTCTCTCTACATCTCAACATGGTATCAGAGCGGTAATGATCACGCGCCGATTCAATTCATGGTGACAAGAGTATGTGTATGCGATTCGCATGTAAGATTCAAAATTGTTACAAATTTTATTTTTGAGCGTTGATTCTTGTTAACTGTGGTTGTGTTGTGTTAAGAAGAATATGATTAGTGTTTTCTTGTTAATGACACCCTGAACTTCATCTCAATTTTTCTTGTTGTTCTGCTCAAACTTGTTCGTCTCCTCGAGCTCTTCGATTTGAGTTCTAGCTTTGTGTCAATCGGAGTTCGCAGCAGAAAGTTATGTTGTTTTCACTGCAATTGAGCTTGACGCAGATTTCTTTGTCCTACTTCTTCGTGAAGCGTCCGCGATCGTTTTTCTTATTTTGGCACTAACTTTTCAGAGAAGATTTAGCTTTTTACTATTCGTATTGTGGTCGTCAATCTTGCGTCTCACGCCACTCTATTTTGAGGAATCGTTGATTATTAACGTCTCTCACATCTTTGAACGTTCCTTGGGCATCCTTCTTACATTTATCGTTGACAGAACGCAATACTCATATCTCTCTCATTCTCAATTGCGGCCTTCACCATATATGGTGTGCAGATTCTGCGATCTTATCTTATACATCTTCTCGCAACAAGATATGGCTATGAATATTCTCGTTAACGGCTTTCCTTTTGGACAGCGTTCTGTTCCTCATTTCCAAGGTCAAGGATTTCCAGGCTGGAAAGTAAAGATGTTGTTAATTCTTGAAGGCGATGAACTCTCCGATGTTGTTCTTGGAAATCGTGTTTGTACGCCTCAGCCTGTTGATACGGATAATGATAACGTGCTTATCACTGAAGGACCTATATTTGAAGATTGGAATGTTGCCTATACGGATTGGCAACGACGTGATAAAGCAGCTCGTTGGTATATTCTTTCTGCTCTTACTGATTCCCTTTTGCTTGATATGTATGAACTGCCTACTTCCCACGACGTATGGAAGTACCTTATTGCAAACTTTCAGAAGAAATCTGTTACACAAATACTTTATTTGAGAGGTTTGCTTAACAAGTTATAATATTAAGTTGGTACTGCCATGACAGGACATATTGAATCTTTCAAATCTATTATTAATCAACTTGCTGCTGCCGGTGATCCTGTTCCACAAAGGCAACTGATTACACTTCTCCTTGATACGGTGAAGGACTCTTCTTATGATAACATTGTTACTATTCTCTCTAATAAAGATGGTCTTGATTTTGACCAAGCTTGCATATCTTTAATTGAATACTCGAAACGTCAAGAACGTCCGAATGCTGGTCACGATACAGGTATGATTTCACAAGAGGAGACTGAGTCACAACAGATGGAACGTGCTTTTTATGCTAGAAGGCATCCATTTCAAAGAGGAAACCGCAGAGGTGGCCGTCGCGGTAATATTTTCTCTCGTTTCAAATTTCCTAATAAGCAATGTTCTTACTGCAATAGAAATGGCCATACTGAAGATGATTGTTGGGCACGTCAATATGATGAAGAACACAATATTACCACAAAAAAACCACGTTTATCTAGAGACTCTTCTTCTTCTTCTTGTGAATATTGTGGACGATCTGATCATCCCACTCATATGTGCTATAAGCGTCGATTCAACACAGATCAGAATAGAGCATATGCTACTGAACATCGAAACAACATTGTACCAGAAACAAGCTGCGTCCTATGTTCAGTTGCTCCAGACAGAATACTTCATGTACATGATGGATCACTTTTTATTGTCGATTCTGGTGCTACAGAAAATATGACATATCAGTCTAAGTGGCTCCATAACTATCATCCACTGCCAGTTCAACGTGTTGTTTATCTTGCTGATGATACTACTTGTCAAGTAAAGGGTATTGGAGACTTATATCTTGGTACCTTATCTTCTTCCACTAGAATTTTGCGAGGAGTATTACATGTACCAGATCTTCAACGTAATCTTCTTTCAGATGCTAGACTTGTTGATCTTGGTCTGTTTGTTGGATTTGATCATACCAAATGCCGAATTGAGAAAGATGGACAGACTATAGCCACTGCTTCTCGAAACGGTAATTTGTTTGAACTCTCTCTCAACGATGCTGTAGCAAATATTGTAACTGCTCCAGGTGATCATGATTGCAAAGTATAGCATCACCGTTTTGTTCATGCTGATTTCTCAAAACTCCTTGATCTTCAACGTCGTGATCTTGTTCATGGCATGGATCTTAAAGCCCATCCCCATATGGGAATTTGTGAATTTTGTGCTCTTGGGAAACACAATCGTAAACCCTTTCCTCTTTCAAATAAAACTCATTCTCATGACATATTGGATCTTGTTCATACGGATATATGTGGACCTCTACCTTCTTCGAGATCACAATATCGCTACTTCATTACTTTCATTGATGATTTCTCAAGGTATACGACTGTATTTCTACTTAGACAAAAATATGAAGCCTTATCTGTTTTCAAACAATTCCACAAGGCTGCGGAACTTCAAACTGGTCGTCGCCTTAAGAAGCTTCGTAGTGACAATGGAGGCGAATATGTTTCTCAAGAGTTTGTGAGTTACTGTGCCGACAGTGGAATTCATCATGAACACACTATTCCGTATTCGCCTCAACAGAATGATGTTGCTGAACGAAAGAATCGCACTATTCTCAATGCTGTAAGATGTATGTTGATTCATTCTGGCTTATCTCGTGTTTTCTGGGCTGAAGCTACTTTGACAGTAGCATTTATTCAGAATCATCTTCCTACTACTGCACCCTCTGGTAAGATACCCATCACAGCATGGACAAGTGACATTCCTTCTGTATCTCATTTTCGAACCTTTGGATGTATTGCTTATATTCATGTTCCCAAAGAAACACGAACAACGCTTGATGCTCCTGGTCTTAAAGTTATTTTTATTGGATATTCTGAAACTTCCAAAGGCTACAAATTCTATGACCCTTCCTCCAAGAAAGTAATTGTGAATCGTGATGCTACTTTTAACGAACAGCTTATGGGAGGCTCATGGTCCATGTATGATTCTGATGATACTAAATCATTGCTTCAGGATTTTCCATTTCTTTCAGAAGATGAAACTCTTCCTAAAGAGCAACTTTCCTCTTCACAACCATCCATTCCAAATGTTGCCAATGATGATATTGATATTTTTGTTGATCTCCCTATTGATTTTGAACATGGCTCATGTCATGTTTATGATGACGATATTGCTGATAATGCTTTTTCTACTTCTGAAGATCCCGTTACTTATGATGAAGCTATCTCTTCACCACAAAAGGATCAATGGCAAGAGGCTATGGAAGCAGAGTACGATTCTCTTATCTCTAAAGGTACATGGATACTAACTGAATTACCTCTTGGTCGTACAGCTATTAAATGTAAGTGGGTGTATAAGACAAAAGTAAAAGCATATGGATCTTTTGACAAGTTCAAGGTGCGTTTAGTTGCAAAAGGTTAATCCCAAGTAGCTGGTGTTGATTATCAAGAGACTTTTTCACCAGTTGTTCGCATTACAAGTGTTCGAGTTTTATTGGCATTTGCTATTCAATTTGATTTAGAAGCTCATCAAATGGATGTGCGAACTGCTTTTCTTAATGGTGACTTGTAAGAGGAAATTTATATGGAACAACGAGAAGGGTTTGTTATTCCAGGTAAAGAAGACCTTGTTGCTCAACTCCATAAGGCACTATATGGTCTCAATCAAGCTTTGCGAGCCTGGTATACAAAATTTGATCTTCTTCTCACTTCTAAAGGATTCATCTCTTGCTCGTCAGACCCCAACTTATACATAAAACGCCAAGGTAGCAGTTTTGTGATTCTTGCTCTTTATGTGGATGATACCATCCTTGTTTCCAATGATTTGGGATTTCTTCAGCAAGTGAAAAAGTTATTGTCTTCTGCATTCGATATGGTGGATCTTGGAGAGATTCACTCTTGTCTTGGCATTCAAATCCAACGAAACCGTACAAATGGTATTTTATTCATTCGACAGTCAAAGTTTATTGCAGATACTATTCAAAAATTTGGTATGGAATCTACACAGTCAGCCAGCACACCTTATCTTGTGAGCTCTACGAAGAATACTTCTGAAAATGGCGGTCAACTTGTCACAAATCAACCTTATGCTAACTTGATTAGATTTCTTCAGTTTGTTGGCATGAACACTCGTCCTGATATTCTGTTTGCTGCTAATTATCTTGGACAACATCTTGCATGTCCTTCTCTTAAGCATTGGTCTGCTGCAAAGTGTGTATTGAAATACTTGAAAGGCACTACAGATTTTGGTTTAGTCTATCGACGACAACTCACATCGGATTCTATGCAATCTCTTTCTCTTTTGGGTTACACAGATGTAGATTGGGCAAGCTCACATTTATCTATGCGATCTACTAGTGGAAATTGCTTCTTTATAAATGGTTGTCTTGTTTCTTGGACCAGCAAGAAACAACGTTGTGTTGCAGTCTCTACGACTGAGTCAGAATATGTTGCGGCATCACTTGCAGCTCGTGAGTTGATTTGGCTTCGACAAATGCTGGTTGATATTGGTCACTCTCCTCTTTCTAGCACACCCTTGCGGTGTGACAACCAAAGTGCTATTAGTCTTGCAAAAGACTATGTTCAACATAATAAGTCAAAGCACATTGTTGTCCATTATCATTATGTCAGGTATGAAGTACGTAAAGGAACCATTATGGTTGAACACTGTCCAAGTGACCAGATGATTGCAGACATTTTGACCAAAGGCCTCAATGAGTCACGTTTCATCCTCTTGCGCTCGGAGCTTGGAGTTGCTTCGGCCTCACTCTTTCTAGATTAGCTTCTTTGCTATTGTAATAGCTGTGTACATATGACATTGTAATCTTTTAGGTGCCATGCACTATGCACACTCCACATTTTCACCTTGTGATATCTAAGTCACTTGAATATTTGTGCATAGATGCACAATTCACTTTCACACCATCACTGCTGGTTTATATTTCACATTCTATAGGGGCTTGGGTTTTTCCCTTGAACTCCCCAAGGGTTTTTTCATCCAAAGCTAGAGACCTTTGTTTGAGTGGGGGTGTTGGAGCTATATATGGCTCACTCTACTGAACTTGGTCTCACCTATATATTTGTATCTTGTCCTCAATATGAATCAGTATTTGGGAGCGTATATGGTGTGTCTCTTGTCTCGTCTCTCTCTCTTTCTCTCTACATCTCAACACTTCTGACGTGTTGATATTTTTCAAAGAACATTTAAAGACAGACCCTAACCCTGTGCAATGTCCACTTGTTGAACTTGCACCATCATTTTATCCGATTTAAACATTTCTATGATATACATGTCTTGTCAAGTGTATTCTTTTTTCTATTGAAGTGTATTATCTGGTTTGAAGTGGTTCACCTAATTGAGTCAATTATCTTTAGTCAATTATCTTTAATCGTTTCAAATTTGTCATTTAACTGTCAATATTTCAAATTTGCCTTGTGGTTCAATTAGTCGCATTTGTTGTGGTTTGATTTAGTGGATTCCGTGCAGTGTCCCAATGAGTGAGAATATATATTTTCCACTCTGTTGACTGCAGCTCTAACAGAAAATGGCCGATCACGAACAAGATATTGGCACCCAATCATTGCCCGATGATCAACAATAAGTGATTGTTAATGCATGAAGTCTTTGGCACACGGCATGTCGGCACAACAAGCGACACATACTGCTCGCCGACTCTCAAAGTGGGAAAATCCAAACCATATGCAGTGGAAAGTGATCACTAAAGAAGTGACAAAGGACATGATCAAGACAATATGGCCATGTGAGGACGGAGAGATCAAGAAAGGAAGGTGGAAGGTTTCGAAGTGCAACCATGATGGTATCAAAGATAACATTGAGAGGATTTATTTGGAGGTTTATGGCCATCCCCTGCACAATGCAGATTATGCGCTATATTTTGCCAAAATGTTATATGTTCACTTTGTGCAACAGCGACCAGTAGAATTCTCGTCAAAGGAGACAAATGTTGCCAGTCATGATTTAAGGGAGAGTTGTGTCACTTTCACCCGAGATGAGCTGGCATTGATAGTGGAAGGCGCCGACCTATAGTTAAAGAGAGAGAAGGATATTTACACAACACAGTTGGAAGAGAAAGATGCAGAAATAACACGTCTTTCTATAGCCACCCAGGCACCGCAACCTTCACAAGTCCGGATGGAGAAAAGCATTCACCACTTAAGTCAGGACGTTCAAAACCTGACACAGCGAGTGAATCCAACACCTATACAAGGTACACACATCAGCCACCTTGTCTTGCATCCGGATTTGGTCCCCTCGTCTACTTCACATGCATCCTCATCTTCCCAATGTCCAGTTTGCTACAAGAATTTTGATGGATGGAGTGGATACTATACATTGACATGTGGTCACTATTATGATTTAGTTTGTCTTATTCGTTTGATGCAAAACTGTAGTCGATGCGCAATATGTTCACAAGATATTCCAGAAGGAATATATATTATGTTTGGCATGGCAAAAGAAAATAAATTGAAGCAAGCACGCCCTGATATCCATAGCACAATTAGAAATCTGTTTGATGAGCAAGATGCTGCTTCAGGGCAACACAATTGATATCGACAAACTATGTAATATCGCGACAAACTATGTACTATTGAGAATATGAAGCATTGTAATTACTCAAAACACATTTGAATACAAGGTCTTTATAATGGTTTTTGACATTTACTCATTCTACTCTCAAGCTATATTGAATGAGTTGAGTTGTTATCTGGTTCTAAGTCTGAGTGTTGTGGTTCTCCTTGTAATTCAACCTCCACATCTATTATCAAATTCTCTTCTATTTTGTCTACACTGCATTGAGATACACCAACATTGAAATCTTCTTCATTTTCATTTTGACAATCATACAACCAGGTTGGCATTTCCTCCTTGTAGCCATCACTTTTGATGTGATTCAGTATCTTATCGCTGCAATACATATACATTAATTTCTCTGCTCTGTCTGCTAATAGTCTGTTGCGAATAGTGATGTGAACATACTTGTACATACTCCAGTTTCTCTCTGAACTTGAATCTGTTGCACATTGTGCGAGTACTTTCATTGCAAGAGGACGTAAGGTAGAGTAATGCTCTCCACCATTCATCATCCACCACTTATATGCAGGTTGCTCTTTTGCCATTACCTGTAGAAAATTGTTCACAAAAGGACCTTCTTTTAATCTAAATGCACTCATTTCTTTGATGCAATCAATTCGGTCCTGAACGTTGGAGTAGAACATGTGGACCATGTGATAGAAATCGCCTACCACCTCTGTATTGGACATCAGATCTAAATTCCAATACTCTCGATCTAGCATGTAAGCCACGCTATGGAGTGGACTATGAGCGCTCTTCCACCTTGCATGAAAATACTTAGCTAAAATTTTTCGTTGTTTGCCAGAGAATGGTAATCGCCACTCCTTCTCTACTACAGACTCTTTCAGCTCTTCACGATTTTCAAGACTCCGTTGGACTGACCACCATGTCATCCACACTTTGCCCAAGTTTGGCGTCCTTTGATCAAGATTGCGGATCGCGAACATAACGGGCATCATTACATGGTATGCATCCATTACACTCCTCCACCAAGCAACCTTGTTTACATTGCCACGTAGACATGTAATTTTATCTTTCACTGTTTCTTTCTGCTCAAGCTGCCATTCATCAAAGGCCGCACAATTGAATGTGTCAATCACATCACATTTATTACGGAGAAGTGATTCCAAGGTATAAAAGTGTGCAGAACTGAGTTTCAGCAGGAAGTTTCAGCATCATTGACATGCTTATCCTATACAAATCGAGCACTCTTTGTCGTTTCAAGATAGATTTCACAACCTGACGTGCTGTATCAATTATTTTGGCGAGCCATGTGGTTTCTTCGCTAGTGTACCAATCTTTCAGCACCAAGTTCAAGCTGTGCGTATTACAACTATTGGCGAAAGTGTGTGGAAAGCACTTCTTTATTAAGTTACTGGCGTTTTTATAATTCTTTGCGTTGTCCATCACAACTTGAACGACATGTTCATCACCAATTTCTTTAATTACATCAATCAAGACCTCAAAAATATATTTGCCACTTTTAATTGCACGAGAACTATCAATCACCTTCATATACGTTTCTCCCCTTGGACAAACCAGCATTACATTGATCAACGGTCTTCTCTGAACATTTGACCAGCCATCACTCATAATCGTACATCCTGAAAGCGAAATGTTCCCAAGTATTATTTTGCCAACACGCTCTATGACTTCGATGTAACATTTGTCCAAGAAAAAAATTCTTATTATGTGATAAGAAGGAGCTGAAAAATCCTGGACCAAACTCACCGATTTTCTTTCAAGTAGCCTTCCAATGATTTCTGTCTACCATGATCAAAGCACTTCTAGTATAGAATATTGCTTTGGCAAGTGCTGTTTGTGCTTCTTCTAGAGACTGCACTCGAAAGCTTTGATGTAATGATTTTTGACGCATTTGACAAAGTCCACCTTCATTGTGACGTTTAAAAGGAACACTGTCTGGAATTTCCTCTCCTTGCGTGGGTTGTTCTCCAAGGTCAGTTGGCGTCACTACAGGATCTACGGAGTTAATATTTGGCTCTGGGAACTCTTGATTCGAAGGCATAGAGCTATATATCTGTCATCTGTTGCCACCCTTTTTGGCGAGCTCTTTTCTCAAAGGCTTTGCAATTGCAGGTGCCTGAGAATGTTCACATTTTCTACAATTGTTTTTAGCGCTACCCAGAAAATGATCCCTAATACATGGTGCACCGCCAGATTTTGTTGTGTGAAAAAATTTACATTGCCACTCCATATGTCAACTGCATATGTTGTGAGCATAATCCCACTCTTTGCCAAGAGCTTTTTTATTCTTTGGCTTCTTCGTACCACTTGTGCCCACAATTTTCTCCATTGCTAAAACTGAAGAGAAAAGAACAAGATGTTCAGTTCTGGAAATATTTTTTGTATTTTCAATATATACTTTAAACCATTCAATATGAAAGTAACCATGATGCACAATATGAGATTTTTAATGCATGCTAGTCAATCCACTTTGATTTGCAAACAATAAGACACATCTAATTTCATTTGCTATAAAAAAAAGAATGAAAGCAATAAAATATATGATTGGTCATTTCATGCACTAATAATCTATCGTAATAAATAATGCACTCTCTGTATAAACCAATGCATGAACTAACGCAAATAAATCTTCAATATAATCACCCAATTGGGGACTACTTGTACCCAGTGAAGGATTGTAGCCCACCCATGCAACCAATTCAATATATAAAAGCTATTTTAATCCAATCAAGGATTATAGCTCTTATATTGTAAATCAACTCAAATGTAAGACTTCAAGGATCTTTATATGCCCGGTACACTAGTAGAGGACATCCGACCCTTGACTATCGACTCGTCATTTACATATGCTCATCTTCTAAAACCAATTACAGCCCTCATTTGGACCAATGGCTTCTTCGCAATGAGCATGATTCCCCAAGTTTTCATTTGTTTTGGTTTTGTACCTTTATGTCGGTAAACGAATTAAAATTTTTTAGAAGTGGTTACCGAATTAAGAATCATGTTCGGCCCAAAAAAAGGACTTGTGACTCTATACCTTAGGTCAATTCACAAGGAGATGACAATACCCAACACTCAGATACACTCCCCAAGGATTTTTCTAGCTAAAAGACCGGGGTTAGCACACTATTTACTATATATAATTACACCCGCTGGGCTTTTTCGTTTTCCCGGTGGACCCGCTGGGCTACTTCATTTACCCGGTGGGCCCGTCGGGAAAATGAAAGAGCCCGACAGGTCCCGCAGGGAAATTAAAAAATCCCGGAGGGCTAACCAACTATATAGGTTTTTGTAGGTCAAAATCAAAGTCACGTTAACAATTAACGTGATCACGTGATTTTTTAATGTAAATACTATAGTTATTTACGTAATCACCCGATCGTGATTACGTTAATGAAATCCCGCATAAAGGAAATTTATTAAAACTAAGTCCTCTTTTTTGAAGATTTTTGTTATTAGATGGGAATCAATAAACTATTTCTGTTTCCGCTTTTGTGCATAGATGTGAGCCACAGCAGTTAGCCTTTGCTCATCAAGATTTTCTAAACCTTCAATCCTCTCTGACAATTCATGTCGAGTCCACTCAAGATCCTTGACTAACCTTGTTGTCGGCAATAGAAATTTCTATTGGCAGTATGGCATCAAGACTGTAAACAAGGTTAAAGGGTGTAGCATTTAAACCTGTTTTGAATGAAACTCTATAAGCCCATAGAGCAGGATGGAGATTCATTTCCCAATTTGTCCTTCCTTAACTAACCACTTTAGTCAATACCGAGCTAAGAATTTTATTCATATGCTCAGCTTGTCCATTTGCTTATTGGTGATAGGGAGCTGATTTGTTATGGATGACCATAAATTCATTTAGCAAATACTCAATTACCTCATTGAGGAAATGAGTTCCCCTCCCCTATCACTAAAAACTTCTATTGACAGTCCATATCTTGTGAACACATACTCATATAAGAATGCGGTTGTGGTTCTGTCATCATTATTTTGGGTTGCTTTAGGCTCGGCCCAATTGGTCAAATAGTCCATAGCTACAAGATATATTGAGCTTGGGTTCTATAAGTAGGTGGCTATATTGGCCCAACAAAATCTATACCCCATTTTGCAAAATCTCTACGTACGCCCCATCATTGGTCTTAAGGGCATGATATCTACACGGGTTGGCATTTTTTCTCGTTGACATGCATCACACCTTATAAAATATTCCTTGGAATCTGCAAAAAGTGTTGGCCACCATATGCCTGCCATTAAGATTTCTCCTGTGGTGGTCTCACTAGAAAAGTGACCTCCAACTAATCCAGCATGTGCTTGTTCTATAATAGGAATGTATTCGTCTTCATTTTCAGAAAGACGCAAGTGTTGATATTTACCCCTCCAATACGACTGGTTTCCAATAAGGGCATAGTCTCTTGCTTCAATTTCAATTTCTCTTTGACGGTGTTTACTTATATCCTCAGGAAATGTTCGGCTTGATAAGTAAGTAACTAAATAGTTACTCCACTTAGGAACAAGTGATATTTGGAACAATGTTACATGAGGTATGGGTGCTTGTTTTTGACATTGAGGATAATTTTTCACGAAATAATGAACATCACTCCTCATAGTTATCCAAACTACTCCAAGTCTCAAGATCCGTCGCATAGTTTCGTCTTTCACAAAGTGAAGTCGTACTATGGTAATATGTGCTTGACTCAGGTATTGGGTTTTCTCCTTAGGATTAATGCATAAAAGAAATATTCCTTCATTAATCCGATTGTAATAGGAAGTGGTACTTGAAAATCCACTTGAGCTATGGTCATCAATGATACCATGTTTTTCGACCATCGAGGTATCATTTCCACGGAGAAAGATATGCATCTGGTAGATCATCATCTACTCCTTTAGGTGGTTCTCCTAAAAGAATACTTGAAAATTGATCAGGTCTTTATTGAGTGGTGCCTTTTCCCACAACTATGGGTGAAATCAAATTCCAGAAGAATGATGAACCATCTCACTATTCTTCTTGTGTTGCATGGCTTGTTGACCAAGTACAATAAGGCTTGGTGGTCCACAAAGAACACAATTTTTTTTGATAATAGGTAATGTCTATACTTTTTTACGGCATAGATCATTCCTAGTCCTTTCCTCTTGGTGGCGGTATAGTTCTTTTCTGCCATGTTCAATTGTCGGCTAGCATAAGAAATAGGAAAATCAATTTTCTCGTCTCGTGGTTGAGCTAGTATACATCCGATGGCAAAATTGGAAGCATCTACATGTATGTTGAATATCTTATTCTGAATCTAGTGCTTTCAATATTGGAGCTGAAATGAGAGCTTGCTTAAGGCTCATGAAGGATTCTTCACACTCATCAGTCCATTCAAAGTGTTGGATCAAGCTATACATGGGTTTTGCAATTATAGCGTACATGTAAATGGGTCGTCTATAATATCCACAATGTCCCATGAAGGCTTGAACCCCCTTGACTCTTGTTGGTCTAGGAAAATCAAGAATAACATGAATTTTATCCATATCAGAAGCTATTCCATTTTTAGACACTATATGTCAAAAAAAATTTCCTTGTCTACCATTAAATGTGAACTTTTCAGGATTTAAGCAAATCCTATAAAGTCTACATTTTTTGAATACCTTTTTGAAGTGTTCAAAATGATCAGCCCGAAAGATTGATGAATGTATACATAGATCATCCATATATCCTTCCAAGAAATTCCAAAGATATTGTTTAACACTAGGTTGGTAATGGGACACTTTTATGTCCTGTTAAGTGACCATTTTCCTTGAATTATGTCAAGAGTTTCAAAATGGATTTTGAGGTGCTATCTATCTAGAAAGTTGTCTCATGAGCTGAAAAAAACTCGACATTCTTTTGGAATATCAATTCTATCTTTAACCTTGTCCTTGGACAACATTTCACAACCTAAACTGTGTGAAAAAACGGGCCCTGTTTTTGGCTTTTTTCAACTTTTTGCAACTATACCACTCTAGAATTCATGTTTTTGAGGTCTATAATGCTAGAGAACTATCTTTAGTAGTCCTCAACATAACCTGATGTTTCTAGGAAGAAATAAATGTTAAAGTTGTAAGTTATGACCAAATTACAAAAATTGTCAAATCCTGTTTTTTAGCCAATTTTAGCTCTTCTATGATTTTTTTGGTGGCTTTCATGATATCCAAATGCAGTTTTGATTTTCTATGTTGCATATTGTAACATAAAGCTAATATTCCTTGAGTTTTGGAGCACCTAATACCCTATTTTGCATAGTAGACAACGATGGTTGATTTTTTTAATTACAGAAGAAAATGAAACATTCTAGTATATCAAGTATAGCCTTTTCAATATTGTTAGTTTCTTGTGACAACTACATGCATTTTGTAGGTAGTAACCATATCTAGTGATAAGGATCAAATTTGGCTAGATATTGAATAGTTTCTATGGGATTCTACAACTCATAATGTTGAACCCAGTTTTTTCATGTTTGCTGTATATAGCACTTCATCTTTGTCCCCAAGATTCCCCTTGGTGAGAGATGCAATATTCTTTTGACATGCTCCATGGCTCCTTATGAACCTAAAGGACAATAGGGAACTAACAAAACATGCATATATTATTTGTATTGAGCGTGGCTATAGAAACTTTGATGATAGCTTTGCAGAATGGTAAAAATTCAACTTTTTTGTACCTATTTCTTTTGGAAAAACAAAAAATAGTGAGTGATAAGCAATCATATGTTCTGATCACCAACCCATTGAAGTTAACTAGGGAATTTATCTCAAGTCCTACAAAAATCCCTAATGTTATTTTTATGCAACAAAACGTAAGAAATGACTGTTTTGATGAAAATGTACTAGTCCATAAACTTTGGAGGCTTGGTGTGACCAAAAGATTAGAAAATTTACAAGTTTATTATTTTTTACATGTGTAGTAGTCCTTGAACTATAACCTCATGAAAGGATTTTACAAAATGAGTGGATCTACTATGGTTTTGGAGGTTTTTTTCAAAACCCTGAAAGGACACTTTTATGTCCTGTTAGGTTACCAACCTAGTGTTAAAAGAATAGATCATCACTCTTTGAAAGGTGGCAAGAGCATTAGTTAACCCAAAAGGCATAACCCGATAGGCAAAAATACCCCATTCAGTTGCAAAGGCAGTTTTATGTTGATCTTTGGGGTCAACCAAAAGTTGATTGTATCCTGAAAATCCATCTAAAAAGCTATAGGCTTTCCCTACAACTCGTTCTAAAACATGCTCAATGATTGGAAGAGGAAAGTTGTCTCTAATGGTAGCTGCATTCACCTTCTTGAGATTGACACACACTTGTAATTTTCCATTTTTCATGGGTACTACCACAATTGGAGACACCCAATTTGTGTGTTCAATTTCATAAATGAATTTGGCTTCCTTTAGCTTTTATATCTCTTCTTTGATCTTCCTGGAAAATGTTTCATCATATGTGTATGGCCTTTGTCTACTTGGTTTTGCATCATCTCTCATGGGTATGGTATGTTGATAGATTTTTGGATCAACACCCTTGAGATCCTTATAAGACCAAGCAAAGATATCTTGGTATTATTTTAGTAAGCTTAACAAAATCTCTTCTTCTTATTCCGTAAGGTCATTTGCAATGTAGGTAGGTCTAGGCTCTTCTCCTGGTTCAGCCAGATCTATCTTTATCGCATTTTCATGTCCCTCATAGGACTCACCCTGTTTTCATAGTTCCTTGACAGGTTGTTTGACTATGATTGTTTGGTCTTGGAGAGTATATTTCTTGTAATGGGATGGGACACTCATTACATCTTTACCCTCCTCGTCATTGGTTTCCATTTGAGTTGTATATATCTCCTTTAGAGTCTTTTTCAACTCTTGATATTTCTTTCTCCATTCAACTCGTGTCACTGTTGAATTCTTGTCCTAGTGTTTTGGCTTTGCTTGAGTTTCCTTTCTTGTTTTTCTCAATGTTTTTTATATTTCCTGCTCTTTGTTGAAAGGATATCTACCAATGATTTTATCCTTGACAGAATCATGTGCATCTATCTGCACATCAGGAACTGTGTTCTACTCCAGTATCCAACCCTATCATAATTGGTGATCTACATTGAAAACCATACATAAGCATGAAAGAACTAAACACGGACATGCTTTGCACTATTATAGGAAACTCCAAGATAGAGAGATAGTCTTTCCAATTGGATTGCTTCTTGCTAACGTATGATAGTAGCATATACTCTAGCACTTGGTTAACTCGTTGAGTCTACCCATCGGTCTCTGGAGTACGATCTACAATATTGATATTGAGTAGTATTGATATTGAGTTGTGTTACAAGACATTTAAACACGTCCCTCCAAAAGTGATCATTCAACTTGGGATCATGATAACTCATAATGCAAACAACTGACTAGCTCTTGAGTCTTAATAGTGGACTTAGTTATAACAAAATCACAAAGTTTAGCCAACCCATTTACAATCCCCCATATCAAGTCATGACCTCGTACAGTGGTTGGTAGAACCACTAAGAAATCCATCAAAATACTCTCCCATTTACCATTGGGAATCTCCAAAGTCACTCTTCTTTATTAACTTAAAATTTTCGGTTGTGCATGCCATAGCCTTGAACATACCCATGCAAACTATCATTGTACAAGTGTATAAGGTTTTGTTATGCCTAGGTGATCTATACTAGGATTGTCATGACATTCATAGGGAATTAAGTGTTGAATGTCTACATCTATTTGATACACAAACTCCTTTTATGAGTAGGTATCCATCATCAATGGAAAAATAATTCCACCTACGCAGCTGATCACTTAAAAAAGGAGAATTGGGTTTGGAGTAACTAAACACACTACCAACATTGGAGTGAGAAGGATCCCTCTTGGTGACATGTCTCCACACCTTGGAATATGCATCAACATGCTCACATATACCCTTCAAAGATTCCCAAAAACTCACTTTTATGTTTTGTAAAGAGAAGAGAGTTGATCTTAAGGGCTTCAACTACCACATTGTATTGTCCCTTACGATACCAATGCTTAGCATCATACTCCTAAAGAATCTTAACCCACCTGGCCTTTCAACACTTCAAGTCAAATTGTTGTGTTAACCACTTTATACTTTCGTGATTAACCGCTATTTCAAATTGAGTCACATACCAATAATGCTGCCATGTTTTCAAAAAAGAAATTATTGCATAGATCTCTCTTTCATAAGTAGAATAGTTTTGATGTACAGAATCAAGATTCTTGATTTCAAAGAAAATTGGCTTGTCTTCTTGTAGAACTATCTCTGTATCTCAATTGCTAGCATTTTGTCTTGAGCATAAAAGGTTGCTTATCGTTAGTGGGTCATCATGATTGGAAATTTGTAGCATACATGTCTGGCACTATCTTAATGTCAATACTCAAGGAAGCAACTCAGACGGGGCACAGAGACTCTTTCAGGGTGTCAACCTCAAGAAGCTATTTGTAGAACTAGCAAATCACTCTCTACTCAAGAAATCTACCTATGACTTGTCTCCATGTTCTCGTTTATCACACAATTGTGGCACTCAAACGAAGTCAAAATGCACCAAAGTTTTAGGAGGAGGTATACATTAGAAAAATATGGACTTTGCATGGGCCTTGTAAGGAAGCTTAATTTTAAGGGATTAAGTCTAATAGTGTGTATAGTTAAGGAGACAAGTGCATTTATTAGGCTGAATTTTCATAGGTTCTCCTAGCATTTTGTTTAGGCCCAAGTAGGGGATGGAGCTAAGAAGTCATCTTTTGAGAGTGATGGGAGAAAAGGTGGAATGACATATCCTTCCTAGTCAATATCTTCCCTTTTCCTTTTCATTGCACGTCATAAAAAACGTGCACAACCAATAGTCAAAAATGATTTTTTAAAAGAAAACTCAGTTGAACCCATTTTAAGTTGAAAACCTATTCCCAAGCCATATATATGTATATATATGTGAAAAAAAGGTTTTTAAAGCTTTTTTTCCTACATCTACACACTCTATATCCTTTTCTATTCTCTTTCTCCTCCCAAAATGTCAAATTCAAATTTTGAATACCTTCCACCGAAAATCTCTCTCTCTCTCTCTCTCTCTCTCTCTCTCTCTCTCTCTCTCTCTCTCTCGCTCCCTCCCCCCCTCTCTCTCCCCCACCCTCCCCCTACATGTGTGTGTGTGTTTGTATGTGTGTGTGTGAAACTCTCTTTCTCCCTCTCCCCTCCCCCTATGTGTGTATGAGTGTGCAACTATTGGAAGGTGTTGTAGAAACGACCTAGTCGCAACACACACAAAATTATCAATCAGTGGATTGGCAACCTGGCTAAGGCATGGAAGCATGAGCATCGGATGAATATAATAAGAGGATTCATGAGTATGCTCATCCAATGCAATAGAGTTTAGTTATTAAATCACTAACTCTAATCACATCATTAATCAATTATCACCTACACGCATTAAGCCCACTGAATTCTGGCTTACCATAGACTAGAAACCCAAAGCACACACTAGTTACATTGGTGTTGGCATCTCCAATAACCACATGCCAATCAAGGTACTTCATCAATAGCTACACACACAGGGTGAATGGTGCTAGAGTTTCATAAAACCTATCCACACACAAGCAAATAATAGGGCACACACACTAATTACAAGATTAAGAACCAACTTAATCAACCTAATTAGTGATGCTAAATATCACAAATTGAATGCTCATAGAAGGATAAGAGTGGTTAATAGCAAGAAGTCATCACACAAACTCAAATCTAGAATAATGAGAAATGTGAAACTACTTCATGACATAATGGAGTAGAGAAGAAGTAGACTAATGAGAAAGTAGAAATTAGATTAAGAATAACTTCTCTACTTACAATGGATTAGTGCTATCCTCTTAAGCATGGGCATTATGCTCAAGGCTAGGACATCCATAGAGTGAACACTCAAGAGAGAGAGAGAGAGAGAGCTCTTAAAAGTGGATCCTCAAGAGTGGATACTCAAGAATGAAGCCTTCTTGCATAAAGGCTTTCACCACAATCCCTTCTACTATGGATTTAAGTTTGAACCCTCTAGCTAGCATGTACAATTTTGGAACTCCCAATGAGCCCAAAAACTTATACAAATGTAGGTAGGAAATATTGTGCATATCTCTTGCTTGATGCATAATTGGTGTAGCCTGTGTTAGCCGCTGATAACGTTCCCCCTTCCTAATTTGGCACATGTCCTCGTGTGCCGATGAAGCAAAACATGGTGACATGGTTGAAAGCAAGCCCATGGAAGAAATGTTGAGCTGCAAATCATAAGAACAAGTAATGAGTATCAAAGGCCAACTCGGATACAAAAAGTGAAGTACAATCATGCAAATTGAAATTTTTGCTTCTAAAACATGGGTTAATCATAGACAAAAACTAAACAACATAAAGCAAAAAAACACTCAAACTATCATGAATATTAAACCACTTGAAATTTCAGTTTTATGCATGAAACGCAAGCAATCAATTAAGACCCTAGGCTAATGAAAGTTCATAAACCTACTAGCCTAAAAACTATGTGACCACGATTAATAAATCATTCAAGTCTATCATGTCTATGGGCTATAAAAAAGCTCCTAATCTATAGTACATTGTCAAAGCTTTTTGAAGCTCATGGACTTTTTGTTTCTGTCATTCATTGAAAAACGTAAAGCACAATCACAAGGCTACCACCCCAAGGCAAGTCTAGGTACAACTCTTGGCTCCTTGAACCCTCAAGAAGGTGTTCCAAAGGCCTACTAGCCTACCAAGGTGACGGCTAACCCCTATCAGCCCCCCACGGCATCGGTTTAGGGCCTTAACCAAGCAAGCCAAGATGGTTCCCCTCGCCTCCCAAGTGCTAATAAGGTGCTAGGCCTCACATAGACACAACATAACATATAAATTTTCTTTTCAGGTGTTCAGTAGCATTTTTGCTACTTTTTTGAACACTTTTTTTCTTCATTGTTTCATTTTTTAGCACTTTTTTATTGCTTCCAACATGAGATGCTAATATCAAATGGACTAAAGTACTAAAGTCTAATCATAGCCCTAAGTCATGTTAAAAATGAATGGAGTATTGAGGCTATCACTAAGAGTCTAGGACTAATGAGAAATGAATCTACATTAACCTAAGGTCAAGGACAATTACCCATGATTAGCACCCATAAAACCTAATTTTTTGTTGAGTTAATATTCACAAAGCAAAGTGTTGAAACTTTAGTATGCTTAGATTTTGAACATGAAAGAACCATAGATTAGAAGCAAAAATTGCTTAAGCCAAGCATAGAGAATGAAGAGATGAACAAAAGAGCTATATCATGGAAGGATTACACCTATTCATGCTCAACCAATTTTTCTTGTTTTTCAAATTTTCAGACAATACGATTTTTTTTTGCAAACTAACCTAGGCTCTGATACCAGCTGTGAGATCCCCTCCCCGTCTCACCTAGACCGAACTAGAGGACACCTGACGATCGCTAGATCCTATGCGGAAGCAAACAAAAAATTGGCTAAGAAGAAAAAGAAGACCAGTGGATGGTCTCTCATCACTTAGTGAATCGAGTCCAAGCCACTAGTGAAAAGGAGTCTAGCTCCGTCCCGTAGGGGAAGCATAATTTCGTACTATCGGTCCTATTCTCATATTCCACGAGGAGAAGTAACCTTAGTGTCTTTTTCCCCATAATTTTGAGAGGCATGTACATCGAGTTCCTTTAGCTTTGGTGTAATGATCTATCTAATGACATTCTCTATTGCGCACGACAGAGAGTTCCCGACTAATCAGAACCACCCGTCTCATAGGCTTTGACAACCATAGCCAAGTCCCCACTTCCCACCCCGCACTCACACAGAGTCTTGTGTGGCCTAATTACTAACACATTGTTGTTCAACACTTAGGGTTCTTTTTTATATTTCCTCGACACAAGTTTGTTAAGACATCCCTTCAAACATTTTCAAATAGGCACCAAAACATATCTTTCTTAGGAAAAATACTCAAAAAACAATATTTCATTAAAAATTCCAATGTACTGGAGTCGTGAGGACCTCCAACGAGTGTTAACTCCATTCGTTGTCAACTGGCCGCCCATAACAACCAGTCCATGATTCCACCCAATTCATGGAGTAACTCTCTGGGTAAGAATCATGTATCCACCGCATAGAAAGCAAGTCGTAGATTTAGCTCATGCGATAACTTCGCGAGCTACCGCTCTCTGATCAGTAGGGGGTTCAGAATAAATCAACATTGGAATAATGAATGAAACTTGCTTGATATAGTTTTTCCTACCAACCATTCTTCCCTACCTCCAAGCAGTCTTTCCATAAAGCATTTCTTCCCTATTTACTTCAACTTGAATTTAAATACAATATTTAAAAGATACCAATGCCGTTGTCTCAGTTGGATTTCAACATAGTTTGGGAATTTTAAACATTCCTAAGTTATCGTAATACAATGTTTATGTAAATACGAAAATTAAATTCATCCAACCTCATGAGCTTCCTCCTCGATGCCTCGTGAGATGGCCGGATTTTCTTCTCTCATCAGTGCTTTACCATTGTTCACCATGTTTCTAGTTCCCGCCTCGCGGTCATTAGCACCACCAAACCGGGTTCTCTTGGGGGCCATATCTCACTACTAAGATTAGTTCTTTCGGAGAAACAAGAAACTATGTGTAATTCCCACAACAAACAATGAGAAAACTTGACAAGCAATAACCTTATTCTTACACATAATGCTAGATTAAATGCCAAGCCTTCATACTGCAAGTATGCAAGCTAACTCAATAATGCCACGAGATGATTATGTCTTAAAAACTCATACCTTATCCTAAGATTATCATAACCAAAACTTCCTTCGTATGCAACATGAGATCAAGATTACTGTAATAATTAAATGAATCATTATAACATACAATGATAGACTATAACCATGAAAATACCCAATATAATAGATGATTCAATACACAATTTGCTAAAGAAACACAATACCCTACTTGTACATCTTTTTTTTTGTATGCAAGAAGTCTCATAATTATGTCCTAATTTCATGTGAAAATCAAGGGTTTAATTCCTTGATTAATCCTCAATTTGGGTGTACAAAAAGTCTCACCGTATCTTAGAGAATCATAGGTAAAGAGCTTCACACATAACTATGCACAACATGCATAACTGACAATGACGACTATATGCATAAACTCATGCTTAATTAAAGGAAAATTAACTATCTTTAAGAAGCAAGGTGCTCCTTAACCCAACAATGGAATACAATCAATGAATGGAAACCATTGAAAATACCCCACATATAATAGAGAATAGAATTATTTAGTGTTGTAGCCAGCTAGCATGGTTAAGCTCTACGTAGGAATCCTCTAGAGAAAAGAGACTATGGAGCAATAGGATTAACATAAATATAATTAAATTACCCTCAATTAAGGCCTCCTTTGTGTGTTATGTGATGTAGAAAAGCTTCACAAAAGAATGATCTAGCAACAGCACTTCCTTGCACTGACTTGGGAATCGTGTGTAAAACTCGGTGGGAATGATCCTTATATATGCTTCTGGGGTTGCTTGATGGCCAAGGCATGCCCATACCTCCCTAGCTCGCCCCCTCTTGCCAAAAGAAGAAGTAGAGGTGTCACAAGCCTCTCACTAACCAGTAGAGGTGTCCCCTTTAACCTAAATTAAGTGATACACCCAACACTTGGCACAAGGCTACTTATACACATGACTCATGGCCATACATGATGGGGTTACATGCCCATGCATACCCATGACCATGCATGCACACCCATGACCATGCATACCCATATATCCATATGCACATCCATGCCATACACATACCTTAGAAAATGCTAACCTTAGGCTAATTTGATCTATACTAACCCAAATTTAATTCTGAAACTTGGTTAACTCAAGATAGACCTGCAGGAAACGGATACGACTGCCTGCCATAAAAAGTAGCTTCCGACGTCCGGACCCTATTTTTAAGGAAATCTGGTTCGGTGCACAGTTTGACAAGCCGATCGACCTTAGACCATATCGAGGGTCAAAAACTTTCTATTTTTGGAAGTTTTTCACCAAAAATAAATTTGACCAGCATTAAAAGTTCTATAAGGATCACAACTCAAAAATGACATCTGATCATTGAAACCTGCTAAAAATAGCATCTTTTGCCAAACTGATATTTAGACTTAAAATTTTACATAGGTATCCCTCTTCTAGGGCAGGTGGAGACCTTACAAAGAAAAATTCATAAAATTAGACACCAACATTGCTTATGCCTACCGTCATCCACATACTACCTATTCTAGTGTTCCATACGACTAGAATAAGCAGTATATGTCATACCCTGATAAATCAGAATATCATTGGTCACACTCATCATCCATCTCATAAATTTCAAGTCTTATCACATAAACACTGCCGAGACATAATAATCATCAGATATGAAATCGCAATCCATTTTTGAAATCCAGAATATAAGTCCAAATCCAAATCACTTTCATTATGTAGACGGGTAACAAAATCATACCAGTTACAGTGGTGGCTAGCCAGTGTAGCATGATTTTGTGATTGGTGTTGCCTAAACTGGCGAATCTACACCCGACATGCTGCCTAAATCGGTGAATCTGCATTTGGTATTGTGTAAAAATCATGAGTCTATAATTTATCAATGTGCTGCCTAAATCGGCGAGTCTACACCAAGATGAGCATTTATACACTACCTAAATCGGCAAATCTGTGTGCTTGTGACCAATGGACTAGACATGGCATAAAAACATAAAAATGTACTACCTAGTTCATACCACATTGGAGTAAGGTTGAGTAACAAAGTACAGACAAATTGTTATTCATTAACTACGGCACCTTGGCTGATATGAGTAGCTGCATAGCTCAACGTGAAATGATCGCAATAGCAATTTCATGTAATACAAGTATTGGCACCATGTTAGAAAATGCAGGTAAGTAAAAGAACCATGCCTTCTTTCAAAAAAATAGATGGTAATCAAGCTGATAAGTAGGCTAGATGTGTTGAATTTATATAACCGTGTTGTTCTTTGTAGAGTGGTATTAGTAGATATGTGTAGGACTATGGGTATCATATATAAAATGTGAGAGAGTTCTATTAGTGTATGATTACTTGTGTTTTCGAGAAGATTTTTCAAAATTAAAAATGAAAAAATGTAGAACTTACATGTTAGCTCTTTGTAAATCATTAAAATCTGGATGATGTACTGCATCTGAAATATGTACCATTTTGTGTGTGGGGAGAGAGGTACAAGTAGGAGACAACTGTAACTAGCAAAAGTCATTTACAATGATTAGCCTTGGGTCGAGTGGATAGTGAGATGGAATTCAAATATTGTCGATTGTTTTTGTTTTAAAATGGAGCAGCCCCTTGGTATCACAAACTGTTATCTCCACTGTATTTTTTTTTTTTTTGAGTTTTTTTCATTAAAAAAATGTGGCATGGTTAGTGTTTAGTCATGATATCACAAGCATACTAATGTTTAGTCATGGTATCAGGAGTATACATCATGCAAAGGCCATACTATAAACAGTAGATTGATCCAACAACTAGAGAAAACAAAGTGAAATTAATTTGATTGTAGCTACTCTATCATACATTTTCAGTTAGACGTCAAAGTATGTAAAAGAATATGCATCAAGAAAATGCCTAGCAAGACCAAAAACTTAAGCTTCTCTTTTAAACTTGTACTAGGTATGTAGTATGAGAGTCTGCAACGTGTATAAATTAAGTAAACTAGGCTAAATAATTCCTTGAAAGTCAGATAATGCAAACCACACGAGGTAGAGCCTTCTTAGTCCAAATTAAGGGAAGTAAATGTGTAATTAGTTGGAATAGAAGAATGAGGATCACACAAGGAGGGATCATGCCAGTTTGTGCATTAACGAGGCACTCATACAGTAGGTGTGTTTGTGTGGTCACAAGTAATGGCCATGGATAGTGTACGAAAAATACAATCAGGATAGATGGGTCGCAGTGTCAGCTTGCTCAAAATAGCATAGTTGGAATTAAGAAGCATATTTTACTAAATATATGACAAACAAGTACATAATTACTAATAAACTATATAAACATAATACTTATCTAAGTTCTAACCAATAACATCAAATATATAGAACTGTACACAATCATTCTCTTTTACTATATATTGTATTTTAATTTATTATTTATAATAATAATAATAATAATAATAATAATAAATTCAATCGTTTGATAATGATACTAATATAGTTTATAACTATAAAATATATAACACTATTGATTGCAATTACCAAAACGCAATGGTGGGGTGAAGAGAGAGGGAGAAATGAATTGTATAGTAATAGTCTTCAAAATGCCAACATTTCTTATGAGACCAATCGGCTAGAATCCTTGTGGATCCAGTTTAATATCCAGGTACATAAATAAAATGAAGTAAAGTGAAAGATTGTTAAGAGAAAAATGTTGTCCGGGAGAGTATTGCACGGGTTGTCGAAGAGCTTCGTCAGTGTGTACTTATGCCACTGTCGTGGGGGGGGGGGGGGGGGGGGGGGGTCAGATGCAGTAGATGAGGGGGAGAGCGAGAAATGAAATGAAATAAATTGTTACATTAAACGCCTTCAAAGACCAAAATTATATATGATACAATCTCGATGGAGCTAATTACAATATCTGGGTATAAAAATAAAATAAAATGAAGTGTGAAACTTAGTGAAAAGCCTAAAATCTGCATGCTAAAATCATCATCAGCATTGTCGTGAATGCCCAATGGTGCTCCACCGTGGGCGGTGTCGCAGAAAGTATTGCAGCGGTCGTTGCAGAGCTGCATCAATGTTTGCTGCTATAGGTAGACGAACTCTATCATTAAACCTGCTTCTCCGTCCCCGCAACCCTTCCTTCGGGGAATAAGATCGAATTAAGCACAAACTCTAGGGTGGCAGGATGGACATCCAGCTTGAAGATGAAGGTATAAGATGGAACCTTCTTGAGGCTAGGTTGCCTTCCTGCGATCAGCACTGCCTCATTCATGATGCTTTGCTAGATCATAAGCTGATTAGGACCTCCGATGTTGATGAAGTGCCTCTCCAAGTAGACATTGGCGGATTCCGAGTCTCCATATTTGGAATATGACATAAGCGGCGATGGATTGTAGGGCAGCAACATACACATTGCAGCAGGAAACTAAACATAGGGGTTCAAGGATTGATTATGTGAGCTGCTGGCAGAAAGCACGAAAAGCCTGAAAATACGAACCAGATCCCTGGTCCTGCAACAAACCTAGTCAAGAAGGTAACGAGCCCAGCTTCAAAGCATGTGTGTGTAGCTCCCAAGATCTGTAGAATTGGAAGCCGATCCCTCCATGAGAGAGAAGAGGAGATGAATGGATCTTAAGAGAGGGAGAAGGAAGGGGAGGGGGAGGTGTGCACACACACAATAGTAGATGCCAAGCTCAATGCTTTCTCTACATGTGTGGCTTGATAACGAGGACACAAAGAGTTGAGTTGTGGTAGGAGAGGAAGAGGGATAGTTGGTAGGAAGTAAGAGAGAGATGCTATTGTTCTGGATGCGCAAGGGAGGGAGGGGGCAGTTGGACTGTAGGTCGATGTAGTGGGTGGTGGTCTGGACTCTGCACAAACTGAAGTGGAAAAGGAGTGGTACGTGCTAATATATATATATATATAAATTTGGTAGCTGATCTTATTGGTATGCACAAGAATGGCGCCCGTCTCCATTGGGTTCAACTTTCGGTGGTTGAGGACGGTTGTCTAGAGGTACAAAACACTGAAGGTGGCCCACCTTTGCATGCAAGGGAGTTGTGTAGCTACAGAAATACGCTGCATGGGCATAGTGATTGATTTATGGCCTCTCATAAACATGGGCTATCCTACTGTCTGCATGTGTGAGGGGAGAGAGAGAGAGAGAGAGAGAGAGAGAGAGAGAGAGAGAGAGAGAGAGAGAGAGAGAGAGAGAGAGAGAGAGAGAGAGAGAGAGAGAGAGAGAGAGAGAGAGAGAGAGATGGAAAGTACTTTTGTGGCTGGAGTTAGTGTTCAAATGGCAACTTGGTGTTGACATGCAAAAAGTTGCTACGCCTACAAGGAAGTGGCTGTCGCTTCTGCTGTTTAACAGAGCCAATTTGGTATGCTTGAAAAAGTGAGGATGTAGTGGAGTTAACTCGCCAACTGTGAGGGCTGGCTGCTGCAAGTGCAGACATTGTTGGTGATAGAAGCTGTTGCTAAGTTGAATCTCGTGTTTTTGCTCATATGATTACATCAACTATGCATGCTCAACATTATGATGCACTGCTCGCACTCGGGGCTGCTCGCCTTGATGATTTGTGTAGGATGACGAGGGTTTGACGAGACTGAGATGAAAAAAATAAAATAATAATAAATCCTTTACAGCTCCAACTTCTTCTTTGAGTCGTCTCCTTCCTAATGGGCTTAATATCCAAATTGCTACCCTACCTTACGTCTTGCCCTCATAAACCGTCATGTTGCTATGCTTTGACAAGAAAATCATTGTTACTCTATATTAATCCCTTGAATAAAGTAATCCCTATTTCTTCCCTATATAGCTATGGAGAACATCTCGAAGGTCTTTTTATGAATATTCTCATAAGATTTAGTTTTAATATATTATTATGTTTAATTATCATAATTACATTGCTAATCACGATATTACGACAACAAAGAAGGGATTCTCTTTCATTTTAAAGACCCCTAACTGTCTTGTTCAATCACACTAAATACTACAAATTAAAGCAAATAACAAACTCTACAAAGATTTTTTTAAAAAACAAGCAAGGTACTTAGCTGTTGATTATCTTTAGTCTTTGGAGCGTAGCATATGCTCTGATGCCACTGCTACAGTCAAAAGCCTGGCTGCCCTACATAATACCCAAAATAGCACACTGCAAATCATAAAACAGAATAATTGACATACCTGGTAATCCCATAAGCGCATAATCATGTGATACACAAAAAGAGAGAGATAGAGAGCAAAAGCGCACGTGCAGACTTACCTCCTAGAGCAGAGTGCTACGCTAGCACGGCGTGAGAGAAGAGAGGAGAGTGGAGAAGAGCAACACAAACACTGGGTGAAATATCCCCCCATGCAAGAATGAGCATTTCCTTCTTGCACGTATTTATTTATAGATTCTTCAATGCTCAAAAATGAATACACATTGGCCAGCCGGACTTAAATGACCAAAGATCATAAAGAGCACTTGAATAATCAAATACACATAAAATGTAATATCCTTCTGCATAATTCATTATCTGTTGATGTTTTTGCCATCTGTCAGCTGCAATAAATGGGTAAATATCAATTCCATAACACTTTTAGGAGTAGAAAAGAATATTTCTAAATATTTGGGCGCATGTTTTTGGATTTTAGAGGTCAAAAATGTTCTTTTGACTATAAAATAGGTATATGGGTGTTTTACAGAGGAAAAATGTGACTCTTGAAAATTTAAAACAGAATCAAATTTTAAGGGTTTTTTCAAATCGAGGTCACAAAAAGGGGGGAAAATAAGTCAAAAGTGGTCCCCCACCTCCCTCTTGCCCCCTCCCACCACCACCTTCTCACTAGGTACTTGAGGCCATCTAGATGTGTAAGACTACTTGTCCCCCTACTTTTTTGAGGGTATAGAGTGTTTCACCACCTTCTTTCTTTTGGTTGGCCTCTAATTAACCTTAATCCCAACGGGCCCCTAAAGGGTTCATATTTTTCCTAATGAAGAGGTCTAGGGGCACTCTCCTACCGAGTCTGGTCACAATTCAACAAGGTACAAAATCACGATCCATCATGATCAAGGTCCTAAAAAATGCAATAGAACCATTAAGACCATATTAGGTGAAGTGGGAAAATCCCAATTCCCAGGTTGGACAACTTTCAATATATCATGTATAAAATATAGAGATTTTGTCAAAAATTTGAGTTTTCTTAAGGTCTCATTCCACTTTATGCACATACAATACACAATGAAAACAACTAAAATATCATGGTTTCAATCAATTGGATTATTAGGAGAGGAGTATATTGCATCCATTATCGTTGTCTATGTTCTACTGTCCTACCTACAACTTATCTCAACATGGAGAGCTTGGTTTCTAAGTCCACCACTTGTCCAAGTTAATGTAAAAGTGACTCAAGGTTCACAACTTGTGAAAACAAGGATCCATTGAGGAATACAATCCACTTGGCTATTTTTCCTTAATTTATTGCATGTGACATTTAAGCAAGGTCCACTTCTAATCTATAACTTCTTAATTTGAGGCATGGGACATACATAAAATATGTAGCATATGCTCTATTGCCTCATAGGAAGGTTGGTTTCAAGGTGCACTTATCCATGCTAGCCTATCTTGGAGAAATGATGGAGCTTGCTTCTCTCCTTGTTTCAATGGAGACTAGCTTGGACAAGTGGTGGACCTTTGCTTCTCTCTATGTTTCAATAGAGTTAGCTTGGACAAGTGGTGATCTTGGAACAAAACCCCCATGTAAAACATATCATGGGTATTCCAAGTGATTAGAAAGATTACCATTTAAGATATAACCTTATAGGTTGGACAACTAGATCTTGGCTTGGAGAAATGGTGGACCTTTGATTCTCTCCATGTTTCAATGGAGTCTATCTTGGAGAAATGGTCGAGCTTGCTTCTATCCATGTTTCAATGGAGCCTAGCTTGAACAGTTGGTGGACCTTTGCTTCTCTCTATGTTTCAATAGAGTTAGCTTAGATACGTGGTGGATCTTCAAAATAAACCAACTACTATCAATGTTGCCTAGCTTGGACAAGTGGTGGAGTGTTTCTCTACTCCATGTTTCAATGGATCTTAGCTTGGACAAGTGTTGGACCTTAAAACAAAAACCCCATGTACAACATAGAATGGATTTTCTAGATTTCAATGGAGTCTAGCTTTAACAAATGGTGGAGCTTGTCTTCATCCATGTTTCAATGAAACTAGCTTGGACAAGTGGTGGACCTTGTAACAAACCCCCCCATGTACAACATATCATTGGTTTTCTAAGTGATGGGAAGGAATACCATTCAAGATATAAACTTATAGCTTGGATAAGTAGTTGACTTTAAAACCAAATTCATCATAATACAATGAAATACAGGTCAGCCAATTCCTAAATCTTGAGACCAAACCTCCCATGCTATTAGAGATAATATATTGGATATGTGGTGGACCTTCTATTATTTTCCCATGCCTAGTTTAGACAACCGGTACACTTCGCAGCTATAAAGGTTGGACGCGTTGTGGAGCCTTGTTTCTATCCATGTTTTAATGGATCCTAGCTTGGACAAGTGGTGGACCTTGGAAAAAAGCTTCCATGTACAACATATATGAGGTTTTCCATGTTTTAATGGAACCTATCTTGGACAAATGGTGAAGCTTGCTTCTCTCCATGTTGATTTTGGAACTACCTTAGACAAGTGGTGGAGCTTTTCTTTTCTACTCTTCATAATACAATGAAGTATATGTTGGTTACATGGTGAATCTTAAGGCCAAAACTCCCATTTTACTAGAGATGATAGGTTGGACAAGTGGATCAACCTTCTATCATTTCTCCATGACTATATTGGACAATTAGTAGACATAACATCTCTCTATGTTGTCTAGAGATGAGCTTGGACAAGTGATGGACCTTGCTTCTCTCTTCCCTTGGTTTACTAGTTTGAAGACTCAGTATATATACTTTCTTAGATCTAGCTTGAACAAGTGGTGGACCTTGCATCCACAATCTTAATTCAATACAAAAAAGTATATGAAAAAATAACATAGGAATCTTGGTTTGAAGGTCAAGCAATTAGGTTCCAAATGCACATAATAATATATTTTCCACCCATATTAAAAGAAAGTTAAATATGTTATTACCAAATTGACAAAGGTAAAGTCCAAGAATTATATCCTTCCATCTTGTCAGATCTAAATCTTCATCAAGGCGACATGCATGTATACATCAACTTTCAAGCCATTCAAGAATACATGCACTTAGATTCCATAGTTTTGTTTTCAAAGTCTTTTAGGTTCTAAAAATCTTTCACATAAAGTATGTAATGACAAAATTCTTGAAGCAAACATTTGTGCCCAAGAAAAAGATCCCTCTCACATATTTAAAGTCCATGAATTCTCTGATCCACACTTACAAGTTTTATTTTGACATCAAACATCAATTATTTCATAGTTCCAAATAAATGCAACCTCGATATGAATTGACAAAAAATGAATTTCTTTTACTATATGACCCAACATAGGCCCCAATCAAATAAAAAATGAGTCCCCAAAAATTTGGGTGCACTCTAGCAATACATCAGAGTCCCCTTACAATAGGATGCACTCCAATAGTACATTGAAGTCCCCTTAGAGTAGGGTGCACTCCATTCAAGTGTTCATAAAATTGACACACCTTTAAAAAAAAAAAAAGACTATATCAAATTATACAAATGTTGAAAGATACACACTAGAATAAAAAAAGCATCTTATAGCCATATTTATTCAATGCTTTCGTGTTGACAAGTACACACCAAGGACATAATTTGACTCAGAATCACTATACTGATTTACAATTGTGTTGTATGTATAGACTCTCTTATCTCTTGCATACAACCATCCTACCAACCATGGAATTATGGTTCTCTGCAAGAAGTTTTGAAGTTTCTCGGAAGTTTGCCTCCACATCTTTGGAAATATAAGATATGTCCCTGGCATGTTCCACATCACCCTATATGGAGTGTCATAAAAAATTAAGGTATTGTTTGCATCCAAATCCTCAAATATCTTCCAAATATCACTCAGATTTTTGTGATAAACCCTTGTAAATCCTAACATGATATTTGGATTTTGGCAATTTTTGTTACTCATAAACACCTTGAACTTGGTATACTGCTCAAGAATACATTTTTGTGTGATGCGTTGCACCCTTGTTAAGTTATAGCAACTCCATATCCATAGCTCAAAGTATTCAGCACAAAAATCCAAAAAACTTTGTGCGTCTGGTCGCACCACATGATAAACTTCATCTTTGTCCTCCACAAGTCGCATGTGTTGAGCCCAAGATGGCATAGAATCTCCATGTTTCATTTCAATTGTCTTGAGAAGTAACCCCTCTAGATCCAAGATAAGTACTCTTTTGATGTCCTTGAAAGCAAGTGGTAGGTGATAAGGAGGTGATTCATTCCTTGGACAAGGTCTTGGAGGAGGTTGGATGGGTAATTCAATAGTTTTCTTCAATTTATGCCAGCATATAGCCAATCCATTTTTCCGTAATGGTTGTGAAATTAAAGAACAAGAACACTTAATGCAAACACAACAATAGACATGAGTTTTGCATTGTCTACCGTAAGGTTTTATAAGATACCAAAATCCATCTATGATCTACTCATTAATAGAAAGAAAGTAAAATTAAAATCCTGACTCTTTTTTATGCTACACTCTCTCTTAGTCTCAATACCATGGAGTTCAACTAGACTTAAGTCAACTAATAACTACTACTTGTTGTTAAAGGTATGCTTGAAGTGTATAAGGCTTAACCAATGCTCTAGTGTAGAATGGGTATTTAGGTCTCAAGGTCTACCATTTATCCAAGCAAAGATCCATTTAGATATGGAAACCCAATTTTTCTTAATATAGTGATATAGAGTGGACAAGTGGTGAATCCTGAGACCAAGCCACTCATGCTACTAGGGATAATAGGTTGGACAAGTGGTGGACCTTGAATGTAAACCTCCCATGTACAACGTATCAGGGGTTTTGGGTATTTCAATGGACTCTAGCATCTTGGAAACATGGTGGAGCTTACTTCTCTCCATGTTTCAATGGAGTCTATCTTGGATAAATGGTGGAGCATCATTCTCTCCATGTTTCAATGGAGCCTAGCTTGGACAAGTGGTGCACGTTTGTTTCTCTCTATGTTTGAACAGATTTAGTTTGGACAAGTGGTGGACCTTGGAACAAAATCCCCATGTAAAACATATCATGGACATTACAAGTGGTGAGAAAAAATACCATTCAATATATAATCTTATAGGTTGGAAAAGTGGTGGACCTTAACACCCAATTATTATTAATATAATGACATAGAGTGGACAAGTGGTGAATCTTGCGACCAAACCTACTAGGAAAAGTACGTTGGACAAGTGGTGGACCTTGAATGCAAACCCCCCATGTACAAAATATTACTCATGCTACTAGGAATAATTTGGTATTAAGGTCCATGTTTCAATGGAGCCTAGCTTGGAAAAGTGGTGGACCTTTGTTTCTCTCTATGTTTCAATAGAATTTGCTTGGACAAGTGGTGAACCTTGGAACAAAACCCCCATGTAAAGCATGTCATGGGCATTACAAGTGGTGAGAAAAAATACCATTCAAGGTATAACCTTATAGGCCGGTCAAGTGGTGGACCTTAGCACCCAATTCCTCTTATTATAATGACATATAGTGGAAAAGTGGTGAATTGTGAGACCAAACCTACTAGGGATAATAGGTTGGAGAAATGGTTGACCTTGAATGTAAATCACCCATGTACAAAATATCATGGGTTTTGCGTATTTCAATGGAGCCTAGCATCTTGGAGACATGGTGGAACTTACTTCTCTCCATGTTTTAATGGAGCCTATCTAGGAGAAATGGTGGAGGTTCCTTCTCTCCATGTTTCAATGGAGCCTAGCTTGGACAAGTCGTGGACCTTTGTTTCTCTCTATGTTTGAATATGGTTAGCTTGTACAAGTGGTGGATCTTGGAATGAAACTCCCATGTAAAACATATCATGGGCATTTCAAGTGGCGAGAAAGGATACCATTTAAGATATAACCTTATAGGTTGGACAAGTGGTGGACCTTAACACAATATAATGACATAGAGTGTACAAGTGGTGAATCTTGAAACCAAACCACTCATGCTACTAGGGATAATAGGTTAAACAAGTGGTGGGCCTTGAAATAAAACCCCCTAGAGTGTTTCAATGGAGCCTAGCTTGGAAACATGGTAAAGCTTGCTTCTCTCCATGTTTCAATGCAGCCTATCTTGGATAAATGGTGCAGCATCATTCTGTCCATGTTTCAATGGAGCCTAGCTTGGACAAGTGGTGGACCTTTGTTTCTCTCTATGTTTGAATAGAGTTATCTTGGAAAAGTGGTGGACCTTGGAACAAAAACCCCATGTAAAACATATCATGGGAATTACAAGTGGTGAGAAAAAATACCATTCAATATATAACCTTATAGGTTGGACAAGTGGTGGACCTTAACACCCAATTATTCTTAATATAATGACATAGAGTGGATAAGTGGTGAAATTGGGACCAAACCTACTAGGGAAATAGGTTGGACAAGTGGTGGACCTTGAATGTAAACGCCCCATGTACAAAATATCACTCATGCTACTAGAAATAATTTGGTATTAAGGTCCATGTTTCAATGCAGCCTAGCTTGGAAAAGTGGTGGACCTTTGTTTCTCTCTATGTTTCAATAGATTTATCTTGGACAAGTGGTGTACCTTGGAAGAAAACCCCCATGTAAATCATGTCATGGGCATTACAAGTGGTGAGAAAAAATACCATTCAAGCTATAACATTATAGGTTGGACAAGTGGTGGACCTTAACACCTAATTCCTCTTAATATAATGACATAGACTGGACAAGTGGTGAATCATGAGACCAAACCTACTAGGGATAATAGATTGGACAAGTGGTGAACCTTGAATGTAAACCCCCCATGTACAAAAAATTATGGGTATTGGGTATTTCAATGGAGCCTAGCAACTTGGAGACATGGTGGAGCTTATTTCTCTCCATGTTTCAATGGAGCCTATCTAGGAGAAACAGTGGAGGTTTCTTCTCTCCATGTTTCAATGAGCCTAGCTTGGACAAGTGGTGGACCTTTCTTTCTCTATATGTTTTAATAGAGTTAGCTTGGACAAGTGGTGGACCTTGGAATGAAACCTCCATGTAAAACATATCATGGGCATTTCAAGTGGTGAGAAAGGATACTATTTAAAATATAACCTTATAGGCTGGACAAGTGGTGGACCTTAACACATATTTCTTCTTAATATAATGACATAGAGTGTACAAGTGGTGAATCTTGAGACCAAACCACTCTTGCTACTAGGGATAATAGGTTGGACAAGTGGTGGACCTTGAATGTAAACCCCTCATGTACAAAATTATGGGTTTAGGGTATTTCAATGGAGCCTAGCTTGGAGACATGGTGGAGATTGCTTCTCTCAATGTTTCAATGGAACCTATCTTGGAGAAATGGTGGATCATCCTTCTCTCCATGTTTCAATGGAGCCTATCTTGGACAAGTGGTGGACCTTTGCTTCTCTCTATGTTTTAATGGAGTTAGCTTGGACAAGTGGTGGGTCTTGGAACAAAACCCCTTTGTCAAACATAGCATGGACATTACAAGTGATGAGGAAAAATATCATTCAAGATATAAACTTATAGGTTGGAAAAGTGGTGATGGACCTTGACAAGTGGTGAAGGATACCATTTAAGATATACCCTTATAGGTTGGACAAGTGGTGGACCTTAACACCCAGTTATTCTTAATATAATGACATAGAGTGGATAAGTGGTGAATCTTAAGACCAAATCACTCATGCTACTAGGTATAATACGTTAGAGAAGTGGTAGACCTTGAATGTAAACACCCCATGTACAAAATATCATGGTTTTAGGGTGTTTCAATGGAGCCTAGAATCTCGGAGACATGGTAGATCTTGATTCTTTCCATGTTTGAATGGCACCTATCTTGGAAAAATGATGGAGGTTACTTCTCTCCATACTTCAACGGAGCCTAGCTTTGACAAGTGGTGAACCTTTTCTTCTCTCTATGTTTGAATAGAGTTAGCTTGGACAAGTGGTGGACCTTTGGTTCTCTCTATGTTTGCATAGAGTTAGCTTGGACAAGTGGTGGACCTTGGAATGAAACCCCCGTGTAAAACATATCATGGGCATTTCAAGTGGTGAGAAAGGATACCATTTAAGATATAACCTTATAGGTTGGATAAGTGGTGGACCTTAATACATAGTTCTTCTTAATATAATGACATAGAGTGTACAAGTGGTGTATCTTGAGACCAAACCACTCGTGCTACTAGGGATCCTAGCTTGGACAAGTGGTGGACCTTGGAAAAAAGTCCCCCTGTACAACATAGCTGAGTTTTTTCATGTTTTAATGGAAGAGAGATTCGACAAATGGTGGAGCTTGCTTATCTCCATGTGGATTTTAGAACAAGCTTGGACAAGTGGTGGAGCTTTGCTTTTTTACTCTTCATAATACAATGATGTATAGGTTGGTTACATGGTGAATCTTAAGGCCAAACGTCCCATCTTACTAGAGATGATAGGTTGGACAAGTGGTCAACCTTCTATCATTTCTCCATGCCTATAATTAGACAATTAGTAGAACTAGCATCTTTCTATGTTGTCTAGAGCTGAGCTTGGACAAGTAGTGGACCTTGCTACTCTCTTCCCTTGGATTATTAGTTTGAAGACTCATTATATATACTTGCTTAGATCTATATAATTACTCATTAGTTAGGTTACAAGTGGGTATGTAATTTGTTAGCCTCAAGGGACTTTGAATATTGAATAGTAAGAAAGTCAAGTGCTGGTTTGAAGATCTTTTGCTTATCTAAACTAGACTCTAACTCAATAATAAGTTTCATAAGTTCCACGAATTGTCCTATCTAGGCTCCAAAAGAGTCTTAATTGGTTTGTGCTAGATTCTAACTTCCTTGATGGGGTAGAATCCTAGAAAAATGAGGCACTATAAGTTTTACCTTAGCTCAAATGGATTTTTCACTTAAACTCGACTGCAATTTGGCTATCTAGTCTTTGTCTCGATAGAGTTTAACACTATATACATAGTAGTGATATTTAAGCTTCATGTCTCTTCACTTGATCGAGATATGAGACCATACTTTCAAGGTCACCACTTGTCTTACCTAAAGACCAATGTGAAACATGGGAGCAAGAAAGCCATCCGATATTGTTTTAAGGACTATTACATAGGCAATCAATAACTTAAGTAAAGCAAAAAGACTTGGATCTTTCACAATTAATAACATAAGTAAAGCCAAAAAGACTTGGATCTTTGACAGTTTTTTTCAAACTAAAAAAGCACAATCTCATGCTAACAAAACTATAAATCACAATTGAAAGGTTTGAACAAGAAAAAGATCAACAATCTTAATAAAAAGGATACTTTTCATTTCATTTTCGTAGATGAGGGGTTTACATTCAAGGTCCACCACTTGTCCAAGCTATTATTAATAGTAGCCTGAGTGGTTTGGTCTCAACATTCACCACTTTTATTAAGAATATGTGGGTGTTAAGGTCCACCACTTGTCCAACCTATAAGGCTACATCTTAAAGGTTATTCTTTCTTACTACTTGGAGTGACCAGGATAGGTTTTACATGGGGGTTTGGTTCCAAGGTCCACCACTTGTCCAAGCTAACTCTATTGAATCATAGAGAGAAGCAAAGGTCCACCCCTTGTCTAAGCTAGGTTCCATTGAAACATGGAGAGAAGGATGCTCCACCATTTGTCCAAGGTAGGCTCCATTGAAACATGAGGAGAAGCAAGGTGCACCATGTCTCCAAGATGCTAGGCTCCATCGAAAAACATTAAACCCACGATATGTCGTAGATGAGGGGTTTACATTCAAGGTCCACACTTGTCCAAGCTATTATTGGTAGTAGCCTGAGTGGTTTGGTCTCAAGATTCACCACTTTTCCACTCTATGTCATTATATTAAGAATATGCGCGTGTTAAGGTCCACCACTTGTCCAACCTATAAGGCTACATCTTAAAGGTTATTCTTTATTACCACTTCGAGTAACCATGATAGGTTTAACATGGTGGTTTGGTTCCAAGGTCCACCACTTGTCCAAGCTAACTCTATTGAAACATATAGCGAAACAAAGGTCCACCACTTGTCCAAGCTAGGGTCCATTGAAACATGGAGAGAAGGATGCTCCACTATTTGTCCAAGATAGGCTCCATTGAAAAATGATGAGAAGCAAGCTGCACCATGTCTCCAAGATGCTAGGCTCCATCGAAATACATTAAACCCACGATATTTCGTAGATGAGGGGTTTACATTCAAGGTCCACCACTTGTCCAAGCTATTATTGCTAGTAGCCTGAGTGGTTTGGTCTCAAGATTCACCACTTTTATTAAGAATATGTGGGTGTTAAGCTCCACCACTTGTCCAACCTATAAGGCTACATCTTAAAGGTTATTCTTTCTTACTACTTGGAGTGACCATGATAGGTTTTACATGGGGGTTTGGTTCCAAGGTCCACCACTTGTCCAAGCTAACTCTATTGAAACATAAAGAGAAGAAAAGGTCCACCCCTTGTCTAAGCTAGGGTCCATTGCAACATGGAGAGAAGGATGCTCCACCATTTGTCCAAGGTAGGCTCCATTGAAACATGAGGAGAAGCAAGGTGCACCATGTCTCCAAGATGCTAGGCTCCATTGAAAAACATTAAACCCACGATATGTCGTAGATGAAAGGTTTACATTCAAGGTCCAACACTTGTCCAAGCTATTATTGGTAGTAGCCTGAGTGGTTTGGTCTCAAGATTCACCACTTTTCCACTCTATGTCATTATATTAAGAATATGCGCGTGTTAAGGTCCACCACTTGTCCAACCTATAAGGCTACATCTTAAAGGTTATTCTTTATTACCACTTGGAGTGACCATGATAGGTTTTACATGGGGATTTGGTTCCAAGGTCCACCACTTGTCCAAGCTAACTCTATTGAAACATACAGAGAAACAAAGGTCCACCACTTGTCCAAGCTAGGGTCTATTGAAACATGGAGAGAAGGATGCTCCACCATTTGTCCAAGATAGGCTCCATTGAAACATGACGAGAAGCAAGGTGCACCATGTCTCCAAGATGCTAGGCTCCATCGAAAAACATTAAACCCACGATATGTCGTAGATGAGGGGTTTACATTAAAGGTCCACACTTGTCCAAACTATTATTGGTAGTAGCCTGAGTGGTTTGGTCTCAAGATTCACCACTTTTCCACTCTATGTCATTATATTAAGAATATGTGGGTGTTAAGGTCCACCACTTGTCCAACCTATAAGGCTACATCTTAAAGGTTATTCTTTATTACCACTTGGAGTGACCATGATAGGTTTTACATGGGGGTTTGGTTCCAAGGTCCACCACTTGTCCAAGCTAACTCTATTGAATCTTAGAGAGAAGCAAAGGTCCACCACTTGTCTAAGCTAGGCTCCATTGAAACATGGAGAGAAGGATGCTCCACCATTTGTCGAAGCTAACTCTATTGAAACATGGGGGGTTTACGTTCAAGGTCCACCACTTGTCCAAGCTATTAGTGCTAGTAGCATGAGTGGTTTTGTCTCAAGATTCACCACTTTTTCACTCTATGTCATTATATTAAGAATGTTAGGGTGTTAAGGTCCACCACTTGTCCAACCTATAAGGCTATATCGTAAAGGTTATTCTTTCTCACCACTTGGAGTGACCATGATAGGTTTTACATGGGGCTTTGGTTCCAAGGTCCACCACTTGTCCAAGCTAACTCTATTGAATAATAGAGAGAAACAAAGGTTGACCACTTGTCCAAGCTAGGGTCCATTGAAACATGGAGAGAAGGATGCTCCACCATTTGTCCAAGATAGGCTCCATTGAAACATGAAGAGAAGCAAGATGCACGATGTCTCCAAGATGCTAGGCTCCATCGAAATACCTTAAACCCACGATATTTCGTAGATGGGGGGTTTACTTTCAAGGTCCACCACTTGTCCAAGCTATTATCGCTAGTAGCATGGTTTGGTCTCAAGATTCACCAGTTTTCCACTCTATGTCATTATATGAAGAATATCTGGGTGTTAAGGTCCACCACTTGTCCAACCTATAAGGCTATATCTTAAATGATATTTTTTCTGACCACTTGGAATGTGCATGATATGTTTTACATGGGGTTTTGTTCCAAGGTCCACCATTTGTCCAAGCTAGATCTATTACATATATATTATACATACAATATTCAACTAGATTCCCTACCTATCATGTCCAGTAGCATGGATGCTCTAGCTTGAAGGTCCACCACTTGTCCAACCTATACTCTCTTATGTAAGGGAGATCTCACTATAAATTCAAAACCTTCCCGCCTAAATTTAAAATATCCCTCCCAAATCTTAAATATCCCGCCTAAATTTTAAAATATCCCGCCCAAATTTTAAAATTCAAACTTTTTTATAAAATTTTAAATTTTTCTACTTAAATTTAAAATATTCCACGCGAAATTGATTTTAAATTCAAGTTTACCACAAGAAGATATCATTATACCACCTAAATTCAAATATGCAAACCTCAAATCATTATATTGTACATAAATTCAAACAAATTCAAATTAACAAGCCTAAACTGATATTAGTTTGCATAGATATGAATTTATCACACCTAAATTATGTCACCATGTTAGAGAGAGTGGTTAGAGAATTTGAACAAGGTCCACCACTTGTCCAACCTAGATACCAAGAAGGATTGAGTGTACAAGGTATTGTTTGGAGGTCCTTATAGTCCACTGGTCTCAAGGTCCACCACTTGTGGTAAGGGTCACCAAAAAGTGTATATATTCATCCAAAGAAATACACGTATTTTTGGTCTACATGTCCTAGTTTAAACCATTTATGTCCTTTAGGTGTATCACTAAACAACACTACTATTTTTGAGAAACAGAATTTACAATCATATCTACAAATGGATTAGAGGAAAATCAGCTCAGCATACATCCAGAACTCGCTACAAGAATCGACTTTAACAGATCACGCAAGTAAGTCTTCCATTCAATTTTACTAGTATTACAATGTGTTAGTTATTTGTGATATTTATGTATGTATATATACTATGTGTGCATATCGTAATTAAGTGTAATTGTGTATCTGCATTATGTATGAGTATTACAATGAAATAACACAGACGCACACATACATGAGCATGTATTTTCAAGAGAGAGATAGCAAGATACAGAGATAGATAGATAGAGAGAGAGAGAGATAAATACCTATTTTTTAGAGAGAGGAGAGAGAAAGATAACAGATTTCACTGTGTTTATGTATGTGGAAGAGAGGAAGACGATGTATGGGAATATGTGCACGTATTTTCAAAAGAGAGACAACAAGATAACAGATTTCATTGTGGTTATGTATGTGGAAGTGAGGAAGACGATGTGTGGGAATATGTGCATGTATTTTCAAGAGAGAGACAGCAAGATAACAGATTTCATTGTGGTTATGTATGTGGAAGAGAGGAAGACGATGTGTGGGAATATGTGTATGTGTGCGGGGATACTTTTAAACTATGTATCTCTGCCTTTTGACGAGAGACTGTGTGTGCAAGAAGAGTTACAGAGAACCATCTTCTCTATATGGAGAAAGACAGAGAGTGAGAGAGAGAGAAATACCTGTTTTTTCTCTATTCGTGAGGTGTGCAATGTGTCCTGAGAAGACTGCCCGATCCTGTCCTTCTGGAAAGCGTTGTGTACGCTGCTGTTTCTTTATCTTGTGCGCGAACTTTCAATCCTGGGCACTCCACCTGTGTGTTGTGTACGATGCCGAGCTTGCTCCTCTACGCGCGCGTATACTCCAACTGTGTGCGATCCGTGTGCGCTTTCTGTGTGTTTGCTGCTCGCCTGCTTTCTCTGTGTGCGTTGCTCGTGCGCTCTCTGTGTGCCTAATCTTGATAGGGTTTATTAGAATGCCACGTATGCTACAAGTCCATGTTTTATCATAGGATTAAAAAAAACAAAAGCAATATAAAAAATATGCCACGTATGCCGCCCCTTGACCCCGCCCGGGGCGCTGCCCCGGACCCCGCCCAGAACAATATCCCAAAATCAACCTCCCAAGCCCCGCCATCGAGAGCGCTATATTCCACATCCCCATCAAGAGCGCTACCCCCAAACCTCACGTGGAAGCGCTGCCTTGTCACCCCATTGTGGCATTGCCCTAAGACCCCGCATCTGGAGTGCTAAATGGGAACATTCTTCATTAGTGAAATTTTGAACATAAATTATATTAGCATATACTTAAATATAATACAAATATTAACATATTAGCTATACTACTAATTTACTATAGCAGTTCTAGATTATGTCCCATACTATATTTAAGGTGCCAAAGGTTTGGCCTTATGGTCCTAGATTTAGCCAAGTGGTCAACACATATAGGACCAAGTGCACACTGTGCCACAAAACTTGGCCACCACTTCACTTGCCAAAGTTTAGGCCACATGGTCAATCCTAAGTTTCCAATGTTCTTATTATGTCACCTTTTGCCTCGTGGAAAACCTAGGCTTGTTTTCACATACTCTTCGGCAACCCTTTTGTTCAAGTCTTTGAAAAAACATTGTTTAAGGCCACCCTAAACCATTTTCATTTAGGGGTGTCTAAAACTAGCTTTTTGGCAATTCGAGAAGAAAATGGTCAAAGTTTTATACTTAGTTTTAACCACTTGACCAATTCAAATATTGGAAAGCAAGGTCTTGTAATGCTTTTCTTTGGACATCACACATTAAAACTAGGTCCCTCACTTGTCCAAGCTATGCTCTAATACAATAAAAGGCTTTTGGTTTCAAGATGCACCACTTTCCCAACCTTGATTCCATTAAAGAAGCTAGCTCTACTTAGACATTTAATAGCAAGGTCCTGCAGCAGTTCAGATTGAACATTTTCCATGGCAGCTAGGTCCACCACTTATCTAAGCTATGCTCTAATAGAGTAAGGGGGTTTTGGTTTCAAGATCCACCACTTGTCCAAAATTGATTTGGGAAGCAAGGTCCTATAATAGTTTGCTTTGGACATTCACCATGACAACTAAGTCCACCACTTCTCCAAGCTATGTTCTAATACACTAAGGAGGTTTTGGTTTCAAGGAGAACCACTTGTACGACTTTGTTTTTGGAAGTAAGGTCTTTACATAGTTCACCTTGGACCTTGGACATTGGATACTACAACTAAGCCCACCAATTGTCCAACATATCCTCTATATATAGCCAAAGGGTTTGGGTTTCAAGATTCACCACTTTTCCAAACTTTCTTCCATTAAAGAAAGGAGGGGCATTATAACTAGGTCCACCACTTGTCCAAGCTATGCTCTGATATAGAAAGGGGATTTTGGTTTCAAGGTCCACCACGTGTTCAACCTTGCAAGACTCAAGGGATACTTGGACATTGGAAAGCATAGTCCTATAGTAGTTGATAGGTGGCAGTGGGTATTACAACTAGGTCCAACCTATGCTCTCATATAGAAAAGAGGCTTTGCTTTCAAGGTCCACCACTTGTCCAACCTTGCTTCCATTAAAGAAATGAGGGGCTACGTAAACATTGGCAAGCAAGGTAGCAAGGTCCTAAGGTGTTTCACCTTGGATATTGGGCATTATAACTAGGTCCACCACTTGTCCAAGCTATGCTCTGATAAAGAAAGGGGATTTTCGTTTCAAGGTCCACCATGTGTTCAACCTTTCTAATATAGAAAGGGGATTTTCGTTTCAAGGTCCACCACGTGTTCAACCTTGAAAGACTCAAGGGATACTTGGACATTGGAAAGCATAGTCCTATAGTAGTTGATAGGTGGCAGTGGGTATTAAAACTAGGTCCAACCTATGCTCTAATATAGCAAAGAGGCTTTGGTTTCAAGGTCCACCACTTGTCCAACCTTACTTCCATTAAAGAAATGAGGGGCTACGTAAACATTGGCAAGCAAGGTAGCAAAGTCCTAAGGTATTTCACCTTGGATATTGAGCATTATAACTAGGTCCACCACTTGTCCAAGCTATGCTCTGATATAGAAAGGGGATTTTTGTTTCAAGGTCCACCACGTGTTCAACCTTGAAAGACTCAAGGGATACTTGGACATTGGAAAGCATAGTCCTATAGTAGTTGATAGGTGGCAGTGGGTATTACAACTAGGTCCACCACTTGTCCAACCTATGCTCTCATATAGCAAAGAGGCTTTGGTTTCAAGGTCCACCACTTGTCCAACCTTGCTTCCATTAATATAGCAAGGAGGATTTGGTCTCAAGGTTCACCACTTGTCCAACCTATGCAAACCTTTTGCATGTTGTAGCATGATTTTTTGTTTGAAGAGTATTTTTCTATAACTATGGATTTAACAATGTAATCTTTTTACTTACAGGATGGACTTCGAATCTGGGGAGAAAGTACATATGATACTTGACAATGAAATCGTTGGTATTGGTTGTGTGTGTAGAACAGATCCAGATTCTAGTTGTGGTGGTACAAAGATAGGGCTGGGAAATGTCTCCATACTAGTGGAGGAATGCTTGAAGGATGTGGTCCTACCTTTTCCTACAATGGATACTTCATCTCTCCAAGGCTCATTATGGAGTGTTGTTCGATGGTCAAAGCTTCTTTTGCAATCTTTTGTATTAAATGGGAACTTAATTGATCCACACGAAAGCTACAATGGTGATGAAGAACATGATCATTCTGATCCTCTAGTTACAGATGCAATACCTATGACAAGCCCAGAATTTGAAGCAATGATTCGAGAGTCTTGGAGAAATCAGAGGGTCCTTTTAAAAGATGACACAATGATGCAAACCATGAATGAAGGGACCATCTTATATGTATTTCCACATGATTATGTCAACTTTCAGGAACTTGGTCCTGATTCTGTGGGTGTGGGTATTGAAAGAGAAAATGCAAGCATTGATGATGTGGTTGAAGTGGGTAGCATCACTTTGCTAAAGTGGCCCATCAAGCAGACAACAATGTTGAATGGGAGCCCATTACAACGCTTTGTTCCTGTTGATGGCATGCATGCTACATATGAGGATGTATCCAATGATGGCAATGTTGGAAAAAAACTTGATGGGAGTAATGTTGTCCAGTTGTCAAGGAAGAGACGATACACTTTCATGAACAGGACTCAAAAATCAAAAGCAGCACCAGCTTTGACTTTTTACCTTTCAAACAAATCAATTCAAAGGGTATCATGCATTGATTGTTGTGCACAAAAATGCTGCCAATTTGCAGATCGTGATATGGTGACAAGGTTACGACAACAATTTTGGGGAGAGTCTCAAAAATCACGCACTAATTATGTTTATGATGTTCTTTCTATATGTTATCATAAAGATGAGAAGTCACGATACCAATTCAGGCTAAATGGCTCTATTGTTTGTTTTAGAGCATGGTATGAGCTACATGGAATACCAAAGACATCATTTTATCGATACAAAGAGAACTTTGAAAATGGTGTGCGCCAATATGTACATGGGAACACATGTACATTGAGAAGGCGACTTCAACATACTAGTTTTGCAAGAGCACTACTAAATGAGTTTGTGGAAAACAACTCTGAGAAGATGCCACATAGAAGTAGAACATTGCTAGATGGCTCAAGAGAGACTCAATTGGTGATTCCATCAACATACAAACAAGTGGATATTTTATGTGAAATCAACACGACACTTGACCAAATGGGTTATGAGAAGAAGCTATCCCAATCTTCTTTTGGTAGAATTTGGAACAAAGAGTACCCACATGTCACTTTAACAAAGACGAGTGAGTTCTCTAAGTGCAATATTTGTAGCTCAATCAAGGCAAGGTTAGAAGCTAAACCTTCTCTTGAAGAGAGCTCTTCTCTTGAGGGAGAGAGAAGTTCACATGGCACAACAAAAGAGTTGCAGAAGCCTATATTATGCATGGCGCACGTATTCAGAAACTCAACCACAAAAATATGTATGCATAATCCATGATAAGATGGATCAAAAGAAGACTGCCATTCCTAGATTACGCATTGTTCCCAAGGGTGTGGATTCAGGATATAATCTGCAGGTGGCATTGATTGGCATGATCACTCATGGACATGGAGAAGGTCATTACGGACACTTTGTCTTGAATGGTTTGTGGCCAGCTGATCCAAATCTTACAATTGGCTCAATTGCTAATTGTTTACATAACCTCCAGAGGATAGATAAGTATCCTCTTGGTGATCTAGTAACAAATGGACTTACAAGGAGCAATATTTCACTACTACATGCTTTGAACTCAAGGGATGCTTTGGACTACCATAACTTGAGTGATGGAAAAGAGCCCATTGTGCAGACGTCAGAAATTGCAGAAGAGGAATTGGGGTCAGCATTTTGCAGATTGCTAGAGAACTTGTTGCTACAATTGGATAATTGTGCAGGGGAAAACAAAAATCGATACTTATTTGCCTATTTGTCAATGCTTGTTGCAAGGGGTGTTTTCAAAACCATCCAGCTGGGATTTTTAATGGTTGGGCATACACATGAGGACATAGACGCCATGTTTAGTAGGTTTTCAGAGAAGTTGAGAGTTACACAAACCTATACTTTGCCACATTTGATGGATACATTACGAAACAGCTCATCTTCATCTCCAGCTCCATTTTTTCTCACAAAGATCCCCGATTTCAAGCAATATTGTGATGGCTATCTTTGTGATGGACAAGACATACTTGTTGGACATTCCAAACCGCTTCAGTTCAGGTTCTTTATGCAGGATGAGACACCAATGATGCAATATAAGGCACATGTAGGTGTATCAAGTTGGAGTGGAAGTATTCGCCTTTGGAAAACAGACACAGAAGGCAAGCCAATGTTACCACATGGAGATCCACCTCTAATACAAATGGCGGAGTATGTCAAGGCCCACGAAGAAGTCATTTTGGGGCTAAAGAACTATATAAAATTTTGGAAAAATTTAGGGAATGGTTCAAGTATTCCGCGATATTATAGACCCGTGATAGATTATTGGAGTAAGGTAATTGAAGAGATTGGAAAAGCAATCATATCAGAGGGAGTCTTGTATGAAATGTTTTGGCCAAAAACTCAAGAATATTCTCACCTACAAAGCACTACAATGAATTTGCAACAAGGAGCAGAAAGATTCCTAGGCCTTGAAGAGTTGAACGATCATTTTTGTGGGCCTCAACGAGATAGGCCAAGGGAAGAGTTTGACCCTATGTCTGATGTGCACCAAGGTGACTTTCTTATGCTTGTTCCGAGTGACACAGAAATCTATCCAGTGTGGCTTGCAATGGCTTTATCTGACATTGATAATGAGCCTACATCACCAAACTACAGAAAACTCTTGATTCAATATTGGGCACCTTGCGCGAGAAAAAGTGGGATGACAGATACTCAAGCTTACAGTAATTGTTGGAAGGGTTATTGGGCTGTCAACTATAAGGACCCACAAGTGGGGGAAACTATAGATGCAATTGTTTGGTCCTGGAGACCCAACAAAGAAGGACCATTTTCTAGAATAAAGATTCCAGAAAGACATGCTCTAAAAGCCAAAGAAGGCCTCACTCGTGCACATCAGCCACACTTGGATCAAAGTTCAGATATGGTATCAAATGTGGAGTAGAATTATGTGGAGCTTCTATTGTGACTATACTAGTCAATTTGTAAACAAAATCTTTTTTGTATCTTCCTTTGTTTTATGTAATTTATAGTTATTATTCAAATCCATGTGTTGTACATCCTCTTGACTTTTGGTGTTTATCAACACCACAATCCTATGAGATTTTCACTTTATTTACTAGCCACACACCTCAATTTTTCCCACTTTAAGTGGAAAATTCCCAAATTACATGAATTCGATCGATTTGGAGATTCCCATAATGTGAGATTTTTACCAAAATACCTAATATGGTCTTCATTCAAAAAGGTTGCCCTATGGTCTAGGAACATTCTCTGGTTGAAACGTAAAAAAAAAGCAATTATGCACTCAAAATAGAATATTTAGCTTGCAAATAGGCCATCATTAACCACAAAAAAATTGAGAATGATTATACTAACTTAAATAAAACAAGACAAGGAACACAATGTAGTTGCCGAAATGAATTTTGGATTACTAGAGCTTGAGAAAAATTGACTACAATATGATTGAGAGTAGCTGCTCTCATCCATACCATCCAAAGCTCCAAAACTTTAGATAATGATATAAAGGTTGTATTAAAACTTAGAAATTTGAGATTTATGTCGAGGGCTCTTAATTTTGGCCAATGGCCGGCTTACAAGTCTTAAAACTTAGAAACAGAGATTACAACTCAGATTTTACAAAGGCATGGCTCAGTAATCATCCGGGTCAATAATCAAAGTTTCTCTTATTTACAAAGATATTTTGAAAAAATTAATAGGTGTAAAAATGATGGCTTTATGACGAGGTGTCCCACTAGGAGGGTGCTTGTTTGATTCATCTACTACTAACATTCCCCCCTTCCTAGCCATTGCATGTCTTCGTGCAAGCTTGATCTCCATCTTTGTTGTCAATAGTCAAAAGTGCATTTTTCTATTGTTTTGGTGATCGCACTGAAATTTTTGATTTTGACCACCATGTCAGGTTGGATTGCTAGATCATTGGATGGATTATTGTGGATCATGCCATGAAAAGCTATGTGTCGGGCTGAAAGATCCTTTGTCATAGGGTTAACACTAGGTTGGTACTGGGACACTTTTATGTCCTGTTAAGTGACCATTTTCCTTGAATTATGTCAAGAGTTTCAAAATGGATTTTAAGGTGCTATCTGTCTAGAAAGTTGTCTCATGAGCTGAAAAAAACTCGACATTTTTTTGGAATATCAATTCCATCTTTAACCTTGTCCTTGCACAACATTTCACAACCTAAACTGTGTGAAAAAACAGGTCCTGTTTTTGGCTTTTTTCAACTTTTTGCAACTATACCACTCTAGAATTCATGTTTGTAAGGTCCATAATGCTAGAGAACTATCTTTAGTAGTCCTCAACATGTCCTGATGCTTCTAGGGAGAAATAAATGTTAAAGTTGTAAGTTATGACCAGATTACAAAAATTGTCAAATCCTATTTTTTAGCCAATTTTAGCTCTTCTATGATTTTTTTGGTGGCTTTCATGATATCCAAATGCAGTTTTGATTTTCTATGTCGCATATTCTTTGAGTTTTGGGGCACCTAATACCCTATTTTGCATAGTAGACAACGATGGTTGATTTTTTCAATTATTGAAGAAAACGAAGCATTCTAGTATATCAAGTATAACTTTTTCAATATTGTTAGTTTCTTGTGATAGCTACATGCATTTTGTAGGTAGTAACCATATCTAGTCATAAGGATCAAATTTGGCTAGATATTGAATAGTTTCTATGGGATTCTACAACTCATAATGTTGAACCCAATTTTTTCATGTGTGCTGTATTTAGCACTTCATCTTTGTCCCCATTCCCCTTGGTAAGAGATGTATTATTCTTTTGATATGCTCCATGGCTCCTTATGAACCTAAAGGACAATAGGGAACTAAGAAAACATGCGTATACTATTTGTATTGAGCGTGGCTACAGAAACTTTGATGATAGGTTTGCAGAATGGTAAAAATTCAACTTTTTTGTACCTATTTCTTTTGGCAAAACAAAAAATAGTGAGTGAGAAGCAATCATATGTTCTGATTACCAACCCATTGAAGTTAACTAGGGAATTTATCTCAAGTCCTACAAAAATCCCTAATCTTATTTTTATGCAACAAAACGTAAAAAATGACTATTTTGATGAAAATGTACTGGTCCATCAACTTTGGAGGCTTGGTGTGACGAAAAGATGAGAAATTTTACAAGTTTCTTATTTTTTCCATGTGTAGTAGGCCTTGAACTATAACCTCATGAAAGGATTTTACAAAATGAGTGGATCTACTATGGTTTTGGAGGTTTTTTTCAAAACCCTGAAAGGACACTTTTATGTCTCGTTAGGTTACCAACCTAGTGTTAAAGATGGTGGAGTCCATCTCAAAGAACCCATTCATGAATGACTCTTTGAAGGTTCTCATAAAGTGCAAAGACAAAAGCATGACTCGGCCATACATTCCCATGACGATATTGCAGTTAGGGGCTTCTGTCTCTAGGTTCAAGGTGATGCCTTGTGTACCTTTGAGGCACACTTGCCAAGGGTGCTTGGAGGCTTCAATATCTCCAAAATCTAGGATACATGTAATAATCATCTTTGCAATCCTGACCAACATTTGACAAATGAGATCAAAAACATCTCGCATTTGAATGATTATTGTCTCCATGGTGTGGACCATGTAAGAGTTTTTTGGTTTGTAGTTTCTAGTGGGCTTTCCCCAAACTAGGTATTTCAACATAGATTGTCGTCTACTTTTCCATAAAATAGTTTTCCGAGGATAGCCTTCTATTGATCGGGCAAAATTTGGGATTGATCATGAGATGTTGTGGCCCATTTTGATATTCTCTTGTGGTTGCTTCTCAAACCACTTCTTGTGCCATAGAGGTTGTTTCTCTAGAATTGCAAGCACATGGTCTATCGAGATTGACACATGTTTATAATCTCCTTTCTTGTTGGGTTCAAGGGCCTCTAGAATCTTTTTTTTTCTGTAAAGAGCTCCAATAATGATAATAGATTTCAAACTTTTAGCGATCAGTGTCTTTTTATTTTTATGGGACTAGACATCTAGAAATTCCCAATTGAAGGAAACCTTACACCTCTTGCAATTTTGAATCAGGTTCCTCTTTGATTATACTCTAAAATGTCTTAGCATCTATTGTATCATCTCTTAGTCATGTTTTTGAATAACCCTTCATGCTTCTAAATAGGAAATTGTCCCCATAGTATGTTTTCCCTAGCTTGTGCAAAATCTTGAGCTCGAATTCCATTAAAAACATCATCCATTTGATTAACCTTCCTTGTATAATAACCTTCTTGATCAGAAACAACAAAGCCTAATAATCGACATAGAAATGAAATAGTTTGCCCAGTAGATAGTCTTTGAACTCACTACAATTGAATATCATTCCTAGTGTTTATTTTTTAGTAGTTAAGTACCCTTGTTCAGTTGTACTAAACTTGTGACTTTCAAAGTGGACTGGATAGTCTGTCTTCCCATCAAGCTGGGCCATCATAGCTCCCATCACCATGCTAGAAGAATTCACATGTACATGGAAAGCTATATCTCAGTTTGGTTGGCAAAGGACTCATTTCCTACTGGTCTCTTTCTTCAAACATTGGAAACTTTATTCACATTCTTAAGTCCAAATAAGTTTTTTCCCTTTCTTGGTCAGCTCATATAAAGGTAATGCCTTAGCTGTAAATAGATGAACAAACCTTATGAACTCAATTTAGATACATTTGTCGGTACTCTTGCTTGTTGGATGCACTTAATCTTATTATTTTCCATCTTAGTTCTATTTTTGGACACTATATATCCCAAAAGTTTTCTATTATGGACCATACATATAGATGTAAATGGGATCAAGCAGATCCACTTTTCCTTGCACCTTTCAAAAACCATTTCTAGAAATAAAATGTGTATTTCTTTAATGGAGAAGACAGTAAACTCATCCATGAAGATGGACACAAACTTATGCAAGAACTCACTGAAAATCTCCATCATCTTTGAAAAGATGTTGGAATATTACAAAGTCCAAATGGGATTATCAAACACATGAATACTCTCCATTTAGTGATAAATATATTTTTTTCCCTATGTCTAGGTGCAAACTTAAGTTTATTGTAGCCACTATAGCCATCCATAATTCTATATATTTCATGGTCTGCAATCTCATCTAGCATCATATTTGTGAATGGTAATGGAAAAGGATCCTTAATGTTCTTGGTAGTTAGATTTCTATAATCGACATACACTCTCAATTTTCCATTCTTCTTACGGACTACCACTATAGGAAACAACTATTCACTACTTGCTACCTTTGTGATGACAACTTTGAGAAGTTTGTCAATCTCTTAATTGACATTTTTGGCATAGTTAGGGTTCATTATGTACCTTTACAACCTAATGGATATGATGTCTAGATTCACTAGTATTAGATGTTGGCACACCTCTAGATCGAGTCCATGCAAATCCATATGTTCCCAGGAAAATACATCTTAGTACTTCTAGAACACTACCTTGGCCAAGATTCCATTCCTCTACCACTTGATCATTTGGAAGTAGCCAGTTCATCCCTCCTCCCTTTCTTTTGGCCATCAACTATGCTTCTATGATGCCAATGGAATAATCATTAAAAGGATTATTAATTTCCAAAAGACCATTCTGAATTTTTGTGGTGGTACCACTGGATTTTTAGAGCTAGTCTTTTCCTCTTGTCTGAAATCAAATTTATCTAATGCTGGGTGTTCTAGCATATGCTTGTCTATTTTCATTGTCAATCCATCATAGAAATGTAAATGTTCATTTGGAACCCCCTCTGAAGGGGTACATGCATCAAAAAGCTCTTCTATACTGTTATAATCATCTCCTTCAAATCTAGTCAAGAAACCATCCATTATGGCATCTTCTTTTGTGATAACAACATCTATAAACATATTGTTAGTAACATTGCCATTCTCAAGTTCATCCTGTGTTGAGTCCACAATCTCAGTCACTTCATCAACTACTTGTTGAGAGAGAAGGAGAGAGCACAGAAGTAGAACCCCAAAAGTGTGTAGAATACACACATGAGATGATGTATATATAGAGGAGACCTGGGTGCCATATATAGAGAAGCCATATATTGAGTAGCTTCACATATAAGCTTATTACCCCCGCTCAAATAAGGGTCCCTAACTGTGGATGAAAACACCCTTGGGGGATCAAGGGAAAAACCCACAGCTCTATATACACCCACCGTTATATTATAAAAATCATTGAATATACAAATGTTTACGAGGAGCTACATCACTCCTTTTACAATGAATGTTTTATGAGGAGTTACATTACTCCTATCCTATCAAATACAATAATGAATACAAAGGTTCAATAAAGAGGTGTAAAAGCTATCGATTAGCTTGTAATCAAAAGTGTCTCCGTGAATCTGCTGTGTAGCTTGTCATCAATATCGCATCACCAAACATGTCTTCATGTTGTCATCAATATGGCATCACCAAACATATCTTCATAAATCTTTTATTGTCACCAAGTTTGTCTTCATAAAATCAATTCTTTGTTCAATCCTACATAGATCATAGACTCCAAAAAAAAACACGTCATGAAAATTATTAGCATCGTTAATGAAATAATTACGTTCACAATGCCACAAGAGATGGTTCGCGACGCCACTCTTTTGACGACATATATACGCACGACAACATATGGTACATAAAGTATAAACGTAAAAGTACAAAATGTGTGATTACGTGATACAAATGATATGTGTATATACTACATAAAACAACATTTATCAATGTAGTGATCAATGAATACCATCAAAGTATTAACAAAATATCATCATTATATCAATAAAAATGAATAAATGATCATGGTATCAACGAAAAGCATCATGATATCACCGAGAATAATCATTGTATCAACGAAACAACATCATGGCATCACCGAGAATAACCATGGTATCAACGAAACATCATCATGGCATCACCGAGAATAACCATGGTATCAACGAAACAACATCATGGTATCACCGAGAATAACCATGGTATCAACAAAACATCATCATGATATCAACAAAAATCACCATGGAATCAACGAAATATCATCATGGAATCACCGAGAATAACCATGGTATCAACGAAATATCATCATGGCACCACCGAGAATAACCATGGTATCAATGACATATCATCATGGTATCAACGAAAATCACCATGACCAAAGTATTAACAAAACATCATCATGGTACCATCAAAATCACTATGGTATCAATGAGAAATTATCAATAAAACGACGTAAACTATATCTCTAAAAGAATAATTATACGAGAATCAATGAACGAGTATATCATATAACAAAAGATCATGTACCAACAATAGCTCGATAGAATTTGGACGATCATCAACGGCTCGACTGAATCGGAACGATGTGTAACTGGCTTCTGCAGCAAAGTTACGTCAGTAACAAATATATGATTGATGAAGAAAAATATAATTGAGAAGTTTTCAATTATGAGAAAAATCAAAAGCAAAAAGTAAAATTTTGATTTTCAAACATATTCGCAGTCCGAGACGATAACCCAAAATCGGTGCAGAATTTAGAGAAACTTTCTTCTGCAAAGTTATAGACCACATCGATTCCTATCCCCATCGCGGGTAGTTTCTTCTGCAAAGTTGTAGAACACATCGATTCCGGTCTCTCACGCGGGTAGTTTCTGCAAAATCGTTTTCAATAAGCAGAACAATAAAATACAAAAAACGGAAATTGCTTTTTAGGTATGTACGCAGTCCGCGAACGATAACTCAAAATCGGGGCAGAGTTTGAAAACACTTTCTTCTGCAAAGTTGTAGACCACATCGATTCCGGTCTTTATGACGGGTAGTTTCTGCAAAATCGTTTTCAATTAGCAAAAAAATCAAAAACAAAAAGCGGAAGTTGCTTTTCAGGTATGTACGCAGTCCGCGAACGATAACTCAAAATCGGTGCAGAATTTGAAAACATTTCCTTCTGCAAAGTTGTAGACCACATCAATTCCAGTCTCCAGTTCGAGTAGTTTCTGCAAAATCGTTTCTAATTAGCAGAAAAATCAAAAACAAAACGCGGAAGTTGTTTTTCAGGTATGTACGCAGTCTGCGAACGATAACTCAAAATCGGTGCAGAATTTGAAAAAACTTCCTTCTGCAAAGTTGTAGACCACATCGATTCCAATCTCTCTGAAGGGTAGTTTTTGCAAAATCGATTTTGATCAGGAGAAAAATTGAAAATAAAAACGCACTGCTCTTATACCATGTTGAGATGGAAGGAGAGAGCACAGAAGTAGAACCCCAAAAGTGTGTAGAATACACACATGAGATGATGTATATATAGAGGGGACCTGGGTGCCATATATAGAGAATCCATATATTGAGTAGCTTCACATATAAGCTCAACACTACTGTGTATATAATAGCTTTATTTATGCAATCATCTACAGCAAACATGTTGTCCTGTGGTATAGTGCCTATAGTTTCATTAGTATCGTGTAGAAGCTTATCTACTTGATTAATTCCTTCAGAATAACCCATGTCAAGGTCAACAGCTTGTGAACCACTTGCTGTATAGTCTACGTCTTTACTAGGACCATTATTGGAGGTAGCGTCCATGTGAGTAATCTTTGAAAAAAATTCATATAATTCAATTTCAGCATTAAATTCATCATTTACCTTTTCTACATTGCTCAAAATATGCTCCTCTAAAATTAAAGCTGCTACTTCCAATTTTTCATTCTCTTTGTCTTTGCTTCTTGCAAAAATGTGTTCCCAAATTCATCATGGTCAAGCAACTACATTTGACCCCCTTCACCTTTATTGAAGACAATCTAATTTCATTCACTAACCTCCTTTATTTCCAGATCTAGAATCCTTGAGCTTTCGTGAATAAATTCTTATGCACAATAGTCCCACCGTGTGGGATATGCCTCTGCTAGTTCTTGAACCTGGTTTTTAAAATCTAAGTTTACAAACTCTTCAAAAGCTGCAATCATCCAATTTTTTGGAGCATTTTGGCTCTTCATCTTGGCTTCATAACATGCAATAAAACCTTCTGGATCATATCCGTGAAAAACACCTTACTGCTCCCATACAATATCAAGTGCTAGCTCTACAGCATCATCAATCTGCTTTTTTATCTACATGGCTTTTGCTTCCTGCAGACATCCCTAAACTAAGAGAGTCTTTCCGATCATGTTTGAAAGGAAAGCTACATTGCAATCCTCACAAAGAAACTAATGAGGATTATAATAGTTTATTACAATATTAAGGTGTGATGGTAGTCAAGAAATGATGATGGTGGCCCAAAGGGTGTGACCCTCCTCTTTGTAGTAGTTAACCTCGACTTTGGCACAGCTACAGGTGGTCTTTTGAAGGGTGGGCAGTTGCTTCGAGAGTATCTGGTGGTGAGGGTCGTTGGAGTTGTAGTAGGAGGGGTGGATTTTTACTCCAGTGTCGGAGGAGGGGAGATCCACCAAGATGTCGTACCATCGCTTGTAGTTGTGAATGCCCAGTGCCACCACAAAATACTCACCTTGTGAATTCTTGAAGCCCGGGGTGCCGGAGGTGCCACTACCACCCATGCTTAGCATCTTCTCACCATCCACCTCACTCCACTCACCACCATTGGCGTACTGCCACACAGTCTTCTCCACGATGTTGAACCAGGCGGAGGGCTTGCTTTGGATCACTCTAATGTGAATGGTGTAAGACATTCTTGCTGTATGTTACTCAATCGAGTGAGCCTAGGAGCTCACGACATAATCTCAAAGGGTGCTTCTTCTTATATACACGAAGCCCCTACTCACAAAATCGTGTGAAGCTTAGAGAGAGAGAGAGAGAGAGTATATTTTTGGTAACAAGATGAGGAAACACTAAAGGCTTGCTATGTTAAGGGGAGGATGAAATTTATGGAAGAGTGAGTTTCAATGGGTGCCCAAAATCACATGGAAATTTTTTTGTCTTTTAATATAAGATATATTATCCATTATACATACATAATCACAAATTCCTTCTAATTTGTGAAAATTCCCAAAATACCCTCAATATTTTCGTCATAAATTTTCAAAAAACCTTTCTTTCAAAATTCTCAAAATACCCTTGGTTGTGAGATTAAATATCTCCAAAAATAGAAAAATTGTGGTTTTTATAAGAAGACAAATTATCTATCAATACAAGATGCTAAAACTAGAATTTAAGTTGGTTATGTAGGCTTTAGAGATGAATTGCTTCATTATTTTTAGACATGATTGTCTTTTTTGTGAGGTGATTTGTGACAAGCTACACGCTAAGCATTCAAAAACAGATCTCAATTGTCAAAAAGAAATAAAAATTAAAAGAGCTTGAACAATCCAACGAAAGAACATACAAAGGTAGTTTGGGAATTTTTGAAACTTGAGGGATATTTTGGGAATTTCCACAAATTAGAGGGGTAGTTTGGTAATTTATCAAAATAATAAAGTGAAAGGTGCACATTGCACATTATCATTTGAAACCAAAACAAGATGAAAATAAAATAGAAAAGCACTTTAAAAAAATAAAACAAAATAATATTTTAATATCTTTATAAAAGAATAGATTCAATATGCATAGAAAATAATCAAACAATCTAATGATATAAATTTTTCTAAAGTCTTTACATGAAAAGACTCTTTATAAATCAAAATATCAAAAAACAAATAATTAAGTAATACTTCACATCCTGGATCAAACTCTTATGGATAAACTCTTTATTCTTTTGTTGGCTTTCAGAAGGGCATAGGAGAGTGGGTGGAGAATTGGTGCACTTTCTAGATTGTTGAATAAGAATCAGGGATTTGTGACACATGTTAAGTGAGCTTGTTTTATAATGTATGTGGGTCTTTCCATCATTGTAACTTGGTTCCTTCTTTTAATGTTCAATTGACTTCCTTGTTTTATAAAGGCAAATCACATAAAGTCCATGGGTCATTTTCTATAAGTGCATCATGTTCTGATTGCATGGCAGCCATCCAATTTTTTGAATTATGTGCTTCATCAAAAGACAGAGGTTCCTCAACATCATGTAAGATAGACACAGCCAAAGCATAACAATCTGATGCATAAGATGCATGGTGAAAGGTTGAATGAGTACGACTAGACAAAGATGCATCCAATTTACTGTCACGCAATGTATGCACTAGTCATTTTGGCATACCTCTAGCTTGCTCATTTTCAGCCCTTTCCTCATCAAGTACATCATGTACATCTGCATCAGTAATAGGCTGATCTATAACATTCTTGAAAACCCCCATAGGCTGTACATTTTCCTCATTGGAATTTACATTCAAACATCCACCACTGAAAATAGGGAACAAAGTGTCATAAATGTCATGTGAGCTTACATTACTGTCTCTAGTACATGACAGCAAGGGCTGAACAGAATCTTCTACAAACACTACATTTTGTGAAACCAAAATACGCTTTGTTTGCGGATGATACAGCCTCTAACCTTTTCTTTTATCACTATAACCAACAAAAATACATTTGACAGCCTTATTATCCAATTTTTTGTGCTATATTTGTGGCACCAAAACATATGCCAAACAACCAACAACACGCATGTGCTCAATAGAAGGCTTTCTATCATGCCATGCTTCATATGGAGTAATAGACTGCAAAGCTTTCGTAGGACACCTGTTAAGTGCATAAGTGGCACACATGATGGTCCCAAGACAAAAAGAATGCGACAAAGCTTGACTTTTGACCATACATCGTGCCATTTTCGTAAGTGACCTATTTTTCCTCTCAGCAATACCAATTTCCTGAGGTGGTTAAGCCATTGTACATTGGTGTTTTATCCCACGACTAGCCATAAATGCATTAAATTCATGAGACATATACTCCCCCCCTCGATCGTAATGGAGGGTACCCATAGTACATTTTGATGCATTTTTAGCCATAGCTAGAAATTGTTTGAAGCACATAAAAACTTCAGACTTTGATTTAAGCGGATATACCCATACATGCTTGGAGTAATCATCAATGAAAGTCACGAAGTAAATGTAATTTCCCAAGGACGGAGTTTTCATGGGCCCACAAACATCATTATGCACAAGCTGCAACCTGCATGTGGCCCTAACTGAACCATCCTTTGGAAACTTAGAACGCTGCATTTTACCCAAAATACATCCTTCACAAAGATGTTTGACAGGTGCTTCAAGAGGTGGCAAAGAAGCAACCATATCAGATTTCTGCAAATGTAGCAAACTGGATAAATTTAGATGACCAAAACATGCATGCCAAAGTTTTGCATCTAAAATAGCCTTTGAATCCACAATTGCATTTTCAAAATTCTACCCACACTTGTCATACAAAGTGAGCTTATATAGCCCACGGCATAATATGCCAGATGCAACAATTTCATCACCAAAACAGAGATCATGTACTGTACATCTGTCATCCACAAACTTGACTACAAGTCCAAGTCTAGCAAGTGCAAATACAGACAAGAGAATTTTCTCGATCCCAGGTACATAAAGTGCATCAACAAGTGTGAAAGAACTACCATTTCAGCAGTAAGCACAATATTTCCAACTCCTTGAACCGCATAAGGGGCATTGTTGGCACAAGTGACAGAATTCCCATGAGGGACATACTCGAGAGAGGTGAACAATTCACAATGTAAGGTAATGCATGCATCATGGACAGCAGGATTGTAAGTGCACTCTGCACTAAAAGACCATCCTGCATCAGCATGAGTATCACAGTCTCCTTTCACAGAAGGCTCAACAATGGTTGCATTTGTAGTGGAACAAGTATTTGCAGTGGAACCACCCTCTTTCTTCCTAGCCTCTTTGGCCTTCAACTTAGGGCATTGCTTGATCAAGTGATCATTAGCTTTACAATAATGGCAACACAACTTCTTTTTTCCCTTATCACGAGAATTTCCAGATGAATTGCTGCTAGCAGAAGCATTAGGAAAATAATTTTTGCCACTCGCAGTAAAACCATAAGAAGTGACTGCATTGCCGTTACCACTCTTTCTTTGAGAAGAAATAAAAGCCTGTTCAACTGTACGCTGCCTAGTCCTGTTTTTTCTCGAAAGTGACTCTTTCAATAGCAATGTGCATAATGCATCAAACTTGAAAACTTCAGGATTTCCTTGGGTCATAAGTCTTGAAGAACTAGTAAAAGTCTAGTGAGAATCTGGTAAGGCATCAAGAACACTCTGCACAAGGGAGCTGTTTGAAATGACTTCACCTGTAGAAATAAGTTTCTCATTGATATCCTTGACACCAGCAAGGAAAGTGTCCATATCATCTTCCTCATGCATAATCTTTGACTCCAGCTGTTTATGCAACAAACCAATTTTAGCCTCGTTGCGACTTGCATAAAGACCAATCAGAATATCCGAAGTCTGTTTTGCAGATTTTGTTGAACGAATGTGAGGAGTAATGGTGCACTTCATAGACAATGCAATCAATGCATGAGCCCACGCATCCTTTACATCCCAACGAGCTTGTTCTATGGTAGGAAAAACAACTCTAATAGCAGCAATCCTTGCAGCAAGACCTGCAACATCCTCAACATCGCCTACATCCTGAGAACCAGGACGTACATCAATGCCCTCCACAATAATCTAGACACCCTTTGACACAAGAACATGTTGCATCATATAATTCCACATAGGGTAACTGTCCCCATTAAACCTGTCTCAGCAGCAAACATCTTGAACACATCTGTGTTGTTGTCAGCCATGGTAAGTGATGCACCTGATGTAAAAACAACCCAAAAAGGGGAGAAACAAAGCCGAAACAACACGTGCTATATAGCACAAACCGTAGAAGAGTGTAAGGCACCTGTTATGTAGAAAATGACACTGACAAAAATTTTGCACAAAATGACAAAATTGCCTATGTAGACCTGCATGTAGTGTAAACGAAGGCCAAAATGAGCCTGAATCAGAAATCTGAGTAGACTAGGCTCTAGGAGCTTCCCCAAAAAAAAATTCGACCTGCAAACGCTCGCCAAACCTCACTAAAATTGGAGAAAGTGAGCAAGCATGTGCTGGAACTGTGCGCTGGCGACTAAGCTCGAGAGGATGCAACCTACTCTGATTCCAATTGTTGTAATTAGGGTTGTAGGAAAACACACACAGCTTGGAGAAGACGAAGGAAGCTCAAGGCACAAAATAGAGAGTATATTACTTAGCGTGCAATGGAAAGATCCATAGCCCTAGAGTGATGGGCGTATATACAATGCACATGGGAAAAAACCTCCTAAAGAGGGAAAAAAGGCCACGGCGGTCCTAGTGTGTTCACACACATCACTACCACATGCATATGGTAATAGTCTTCGCCAATGATTTGGATCAACAAGGAGCTTACGACAAATCAACTGAAGGTAAAAAAGAGCGAGCTCAAGAAGATGCACGAAGCCCGTAAGCAAGGTAAACGGGCAGTCTACCGAGGTGGTAAAGCCATCATAAAAGAGTTTCGAGCCCCTAAAAATGCTCTACCCCACCCTCCTTAGATCTTTTTTCCTTTTTTCCTTTTCTTGATTGAACCCTCAATTCATAGCTGATATGTATTCAATGGCTTCACTTAGAAGCAATGAGCCGTTGTAATGTTTTTATGATGGTCCCATGGGTCATATTTGACCTTTGTGGATGATAAATCACTCTCTCTCTTTCTCTCTCTCTCTCTCTCTCTCTCTCTCTCTCTCTCTCTCTCTCTCTCTCTCTCTCTCTCTCTCTCTCTCTCTCCCCCCCCCCCCCCCCCCCCTCTTCATTCTTGCATAGGTCATGTTGGCTTCTAAAGAAGGGTAATATGAATTTTTGTGTGTGTGTGTGTGGGGGTGGGATGGGGGGGGAGGGTATATGCGAGATGCTATGTATAGGTTTTTAGAATGCGGTAATTAGACAGGTTTTTGAGGAGGCCTATATTAGAGAATTAGAATCATTTGAAGTGTCTAACACAACTAATATAACTCCTAGATACATAGGGACCTTACATACGTATGGAATCAACCCCCCCCCCCCCCCCCCCCCCCCCCCCCCCCCCCCGCCCTCCCTTGTCTCAAACACAACTCTTCAACTGTTGAGAGTTGCTCTTGCATGTGATGGTAACAACTGGAGACACCGAAAGGTATGGATTTATTGGCATGGCATGAACTTGCGAGGATGTGTTGCAATGAATCTTGGAAGCAACAACGTCGTCGTGGTAGAAAGGCACAACAATTCCCAAGAGCTAGTGCACGCACTATTGTCACTTGTAACTACCACTACTTCATGCTCAATGTGTGACACCGTGTTTGTTTTTGGGTGTTAATATTGAGCATTTAAGGGGTTTTAAGTGGTGGAAGTTTCCCAGGTGGATGGCTCAAACAATAGGGGTGTGCTACTTGGAGAGAAAGAGCAAGGCAATGTGAACCATATAATAGCAAAGGTGGAGCAGCAATGCATGCCTGGGCCCATTTATTTTTGGAGGTTAACTCTCCTCTAATGGATGCAAATAGCATTTTTGAAAACATTACTATCTAAGATAGTGTGCCTACCATTGAAACCTAAGAAGTCATTCCCAAGTGCATAGACTCCATGCACATTGAACCATTAACGATTTGTGTTTCCCGCATGTACTTTCTCTCATCCATTGGAGAAAATAAGAAGGGAACTGTACCGGAGCTAGCATCTCTCTCTCTCTCTCTCTCTCTCTCTCTCTCTCTCTCTCTCTCTCTCTCTCTCTCTTTCCCCCCCCCCTCTGCGTTGAGCACATTGCCCCTTGAAGCCCCCTTATCTCCTCACCACAGCTTCAAATAGCCATAGAGCATTACCTTGGCCTCACCTTGCACGTGTGTTGCCTTCATGCGCACATGGGTGTTACAAAATACTTTCCTTGCATGCTTTTTTGCACAATGGGCACACTCTGTAATCACACAAGCTCACTCATGTTCCCCTCATGTATAGGACACAAAGTGTCAAGTCAAGCTCGACTATTTGGCCATTGATCTAAAGACTGTTACAATTATTTATCTATTCTAATGCGGGGAACACAAACTGTTAATGGTTTTGTGTGCATGGAGTTTATGCCCTTGGGAATGACTTCTCAGCTTTTGATACTAGGCACACTATCTTAGATAGTATCATTTTAAAAAACTTCATTTGCAAATATTAGAGGAGAGCTAACCTCCAAAAAGAAAGAGTCTCTAGGGTGCATTGTTGCTCTAGGTTTGCTATTATTTGGTCCACTTGCCTAGCTTGTGGTCTCCAAGTATCACACCACTATCTAAGCCATCCACCTAGGCAACTTCCACCACTGGAAAACCTGTAAACGCCCTCACAATCTTTCTCTCTCTAGGATATGGGATGTGAACGGTTCATCTTCCACTCTCTCAACTCTATATTTCACTCCCCCTAGGCCACTTGCTACATGTTCACCTCCCACTTGATAGTCCGTCTCACATGCACATCAATGGTGCTCGTGCTTAAAAAATTCTTCGATTTCTGTTATGCCATGTGGTGTGTCTGAAAAGGGCTTACCATTGTAGGATCAAACAAAATATAGTTGCATGCATATGATTTTGTGTGGGATGTCCATGAGGGAATTGTTGGTTAAGGTGCTCGACATATTTCTTGTTTCCCATTAATATTTTCAAGTTCTTGCACTATGCACCGAGTCTTTAAAATCCAAGCATAGGTGATGATTGTATTTGGAGAGCAATCCTAGCTTGCAATTGCTAGAAACACCCCACTTTCTTGCATTGCCATGTATATGTTCATTAAATGTACTCCAAGAGATGACATGGTAATGGGAAACTAGTCAAGACCATGTTGTGCCTTCAAAAGTACACTACGCTCGGCATGCATATCAATAAAAGCATTATAACTTACATGCTCTCACCTTGATATACCATATGAAATGTCATTGGCTTTTACTATTACCCCACTTAGCCATACTTTGTATATGCGTCTCTCTCTCTCTATTTATCTATCTCTCTCTCTCTTTATTTTTTATAGCAAGCAAGTTTTTGCCTACTCAATGCCCACTAGTATTACCCCACTTAGCCAGACTTTGTATATGCGTCTCTCTCTCTCTCTCTCTCTCTCTCTCTCTCTCTCTATTTATCTATCTCTCTCTCTCTTTATTTTTTTTATAGCAAGCAAGTTTTTGCCTAGTCAATGCCCATATTTTTACTTCAATCAAAATAAATTGATAGGGAAGAAAAGATCGGAGATAAACAATTTTGTTTCACAATGATACTTCATATGAATTGTGACAAATGATTTATAATATAATTGGCACCAATCGTGTCCAAATCTGAGCAAAAGTCATGGCTCTTAACATTTAGGAAAAATTGGGCATTTTCACATAAAGCACCCAGAAGCCTATGCCACTGGCGGCCTCAACATGTGATCATGAGACCTATCGAGTAGGCCGGAGGCGTCCATCGATACATGCCTAGTTCCATACTTGAGAACCTGGAACAGATGCAACCTTGCACTAGCAACTTGGACTTGAGTAGCAAATGCAAGCAAAGCAGCAAGGTGTGATAGATATCCTACTCATTAACTTCATATGTTTCTCCAGCCTCTCTTTCTTTGTCTCTAACCTTTGCTTGTCATATTGAAGCTTGCCCTTTTCTGTCTTCAATCTTTTATAGATTCTTGAAGCTTTGCATTCGACTCATTCAACTACTGAGCTTGAGCCTTTTGCTAATTTAGTGTACAAAGTGCATCCAAAATAATCACTATCTTGTCTATTTTGGGAGTTCTACCAGGCTCTAGAAGAGTGCTCAACTCCAAAAACTTGTCATTTAGTTGAATATCACGGCGCATCTTTTTGCGACATGCCTTGCGAGAGGTCCCTCCACCGTGGTCATCTCATGCTCTCTTCTTTGATCCTAATTTTTCATGACCATAAACATTGGCCACACAATAGCTATTGTAATGGAAATGGCCTATGAACTTTGAGAATAACGGAATTAGGAGAATTAGAGAGAGCATTTTTGTGAGACTACTTTGAGAACATCGAGGGTGATCTTATTTAGTGATAGCAGCTTAACCATAATACTTAATTAACTTGGCATGAACAATACTTTTTCAAGAGAGAGAGCTTATAGAACTTGACAAGAGTTGAGGACCGGATTTATGTGGAGCCTATCTCCCCTCCAATAGGCTTTTGTCTAATAGATTCTCCCATCAAGAGAGAATTAGTACAATACAATCTTTGTGTTCCTTGTGACCTACATGGTGCAATGAAGATGGAAAGCTTCCTGCATCATGAGCATCACATAAACTTTGTAAAAAGCATTAACCATCCCCAGTCTCAGTCCCAAGGCCTCAAACACCTTCAAACGTGGAGAGAGCTAGTGGGGAATGAGGGTAGGGAAGAGGAAGACAAAAAATTCATAGAAGAAAGAAATAGTTCCTCACTTATCATCAATATTCTTGCTTAGCATACAGAACAGCATAGTAATGAAGATGGAGAAGATGGCAAGATTAAGCATTGGAGCATAGCTCTTGGTTGTATTTTCATTACATAGCCAAGAGTGTTGCTGTAGGCTCTCAACTTCTCTACAATATTTGGAGAAGGATATGGAGCTCTTGCACTTTGCAACTCACACAATGAGTGTGTGTGTGTGTGTGTGTGTGTGTGTATGTGTGTGTGGGAGAGTGTATACTGAAACCAAGCCCCCTAGTTCTTGGGCCGGCCAATAGGCTTTGGACACTCCTTGAGGGCGACCTAGCTAGCCGCTTGACATGTGTCCTTCTTGATCGAGTTTTCTTGTTTGATGGAAAATAAAGAAGATCCAATGATCATGCTCAAGATTTTGTTCTTTTGCTTGAAAGAGGATGGAAGGATATGGTATGATGAGTATGAGTTTTGGTTGAAATCATCTCAACCTCCATTGGTGATGACTTATGATGCATTAAAGAGGGCTTTTCTTGAGAAGTTCAAGAAGGTAGAGGACCCAAAGGATGTATGGCACTCCATTAAAGGACTTGTGCAATGTGATGGTTAAAGTGTAGATGCTTTTCTCAAGGATTTCAATGCTTTTGTGGAGAAGATAGTGTGTTTGTTTGGGAAGTGTTTCTCCTCCTCTTATGCTTAAAAAGTGTATGTTTATGCAACTTTTGAGGGCTGATTTGAAGTTAAAGTTTGAGCTTAAAAGGCCACTTACATTTCATGATGCATTCAAGGTTGCAAAGCATAAGGAATGGAAGCTAGAGAGAGTGAAGCAGCTTGGATTGTAGAAGATGTGAATCCAAATGTATCTTATGTTTTAGACATAAATATGGACAATGTATGCAATGCAGACTTCCATGGTTCTCATTCTGTTGAGCATGTGAAAGAAGAATTCCATATGCACAATGAGATCAAGAAGAATGCTCAATGTATGCCATCTTTGTTGTTTAAGCGATTTGATGTCAACATTCATGTCAAAGATGATGATGCCAGTAAGATGGATGTAAGCAACAAGGATACCATGGTCATGAATGAGTCTCAAATGCAAGGAAATGAGAATTTTGAATATCCAAGTCACATGGATGATGCTTGTAATGTATGTTCTAATGAAGAGGAGTATGTTTGTGACACAAATTTAACTCTTGGGAGTTCTCTTTGTGTAGATGAATTAATCAAGGATCACATGATGGAGGTCAAGGAAGTTAGCAATGGGAAAGATGGTGATGTGTATGATGAGGGTTTGCAATTATATGCTTTGGATGATTGTATGGAAAAGGGTGATGAAGCAACTAAGTATACTACTTGTGTTGTTGATGAGGACCCTATCAATGAGAAACTTGATGATGTGCATGATGGTGTGGGTGATCCTTCCTTAATTGATGAAGAGAATATTGAGGTTTTAGAAGATATGGAAACTGATGGATATTGTCTTGTTATGACTCATGTGAATATGGTTGATGCTACCTTGTTTGATTCTCTTGTTAAGGAGCCTAAGGTATATATGGAAGATGGCTTACCTATCAAGCATGGTATGGTTGAATTGGTAGAGGCTTAATAAAGAGAGGGGAGAATGAAATGGATATGGATGAGGATATAAGAATGGCTGAGGTAAAAGTTGAAGACTTTTTGGATGAGATGTTAAAGGCTTCCTTGCATGCTATAATAATGAAAGGGTCTTTCTCTGTTGTATTGGTTAAGAGATTTATGCTTAAACATGATTTGGAATCTACATATGGTTTACGCTTTGATATTGGGAGTGAAAAAATTGATATGGCTCGTGTTTCTTCATGCCTTTTGTGCTTATTTTGTATCGCCCTTTGATCCAGGTGTACAACATGTTTATGCTACTACTGAGCATGAATGCTCTAGCAAACTAGGGGGTTGGCAAACTATGTTGGGCGCATTTCTAACACCCCTTTTTTGTAAATTTGTACATACGGACATGAAGCCCAATTTCAAAAGGGTGTGTGGGCTTTCTTTTTGTGAGATTTTTAACTTGGTTTAGCAAGCACATGTACATGCACTGCAAGTCGCTAGTCTAGTGACAACTGTCGGGCTACTGTAACTGCCCGTGAGTGAGTATTTTGAAGGGCGACTTGTATATAAATTAAACTCATGTGAAAACTTAAAAAATTTCAGTGAAAGTTCAGAATTTTTCGGGTCTGAGCTCGTTCTGGCTTCTTGATGCCTTTGGATGCAGTTTTTTGCCCTCGACTAGCTCTCTCTACACCTTGTCTTCCTGCTACAACATCTTGTTCGCGTTGATTTTGCACATAGTTGTGCGTGGGTTTGATTGGAAGCATTTCAACCCTTTTGCTGTAGGGTTTGCAGAGATTATTTGAAGTTTGAAATCATGTCTTTTGGAGTTGGGGTTTTGGGGTTATGCTCTATTCTCTCCAGCCTATAGTGTATGGCAGTGATAGCCATTTTTCGGCTTTCCACAATTGCCATAGTAAGCTACCTCACCCTATCAAATCACTTAAACATTTTTTTTATCCCTACCATTTCACTATACATAGGTGTGTGTGAGTTAGGGGACTTTTCCCATATCTTCTTAAAAACCCTTAATTAGCTAGTCACTGGGCTAGTTCAGCCAAAAAAATAAAAAATATAAGTATATTATGGCCCATTTGTGTGTAAATATTTCATTGTATATAGGGCCTAAATATAAGGATTTTTCATAATTATTTTGGTATTTATTTAAATATTTATACTTAGGTGTGTGTTATTTATGCTATGTACATTGACTCACCATTACCATATTTTTTCTTACCATTTTTCATACTCTTTATTCCATATAAAAATAATTTCATGCAAGGTTCTCTTTTTTTTGGTGTAACTCTATCCCAACAAAAATCCAAAAAAACTAGTTTTGTTTATGTATTGTGATTTTTCCTTCCTACATCTATTCTCTTTTACTCTCATAAATTAGAACACCAAAAATATTCATCTTTTTATGGTAGAATTATAATGAGAGAGATTTATTTTGACCCCTTTATATTTTTTCCACCTATATTATTTATATTTGACATGTACATATTTTTTTAGACCCCTAAATATTTGATTTTCTTAGTTATACTATTCACTTATATCATGATCTCAACAATGTCTTCAATTATAGACCTACCAAATAAGGTCAAGGGTATATGGCATGCATGCATGCACCATGGGGAGCTCACTCTTGGAGGTATTCAAAAGAATCATTCAAAGAAGGACCTCACAAGGACCTTGTGAAATGGAAAAAACAGTCGGTTTTGCTGAATTTTTAAAGATCACATGCTCCCTGAATTTGGAAAAGTGATACAAACAAAAGTTGTAGCTCCTAAGATGAACTTTCACCTCAATTTTTTTCCATATTTTTTTGAGCTACGAGCTGTGAACTATGATTTTATTGGTGGACCCCAGTTTGCCCATGCTATGCAGCCACACTCCCTCTTCCACTTTATCATTTTCCTCTTTCACACACACTCCTCCCTCTCCTTCCCACTCCCAAACCTGCAACTCCCATGTCCTACTTCACCCTCTTCACCATTTCCACATCTCTCACACCTCCATAGCCTTCATCCTCCATTTCTACACCTTATGTGTCCCCCTCTCTCTCTACATATATGTCCATATTACCATACTCTCTTCAACTTTGTAAAGAACTTCAAAAAATCAGTGAAAATCCAAGGATAAACCCTGTAAATGAAGGCTTTTATCATGAATTTTCCAAGGTTTGAAGATAACATAGCTTCATCGAGACGCGCTACTTCGCCATGCTGACCGCTTCTTCTTCCGGTGCTGTAAATATGTGAATGTCAAAGCTTCAACCTCTCTTTACAAGCTCATCCCTTCTCTAACTTTTCTCATCATATATCTCACCATTTGGTGAATGGTTTTGTAAATATTTTTTAGTGATAATTGCTAACTACTAACCACTAACCTTATTGTAAGATGCACCCTCTACAAGAGTAGGCACTCCCAAATTATTCACTCAATCCTCTCTCCTTTCATCCTCAATAATTCTTTTCCCTGGAGCGCACATCCATGTGAATCAAAGGACAAGAGAGACCCACCCTCATAAAAAAAATTAAAATATGCATAATCTTTTATTCCTTCAAATAAACTTGATTAGGCCTAATCCTAATCGGGGCTTCTAAAACCTATAAATAGAGCCCTTCTCTCCATTTTAAAGCATCACATGATCACACTACACCACACCATTTTCGACACATAACACACCACTCTTCAAGCCTAGTTGTGTAGAGTGTGTGTATCTGAGTGCTCTATTCCATCACTACTCATAGGTGCATGGAGAAGCTTGAAGTTAGTTATGCCATCTAGAGGAGTGGAGTGTATGCCATACTCTTCACCACACTTGTAGCCTACTCTTGGGCATAAATAAGATTTATAGTTTTGGGTGCAATTGTATGCTGCAACTACGACTCTTCTCTCCAAATTGACTTGATAAGTTGGCTAATCAGGTGGTTGAAGGTATATTCTCCTTGAAGTTTGTTGTGGCATTTCATGCTTGGTGGTTTGAGGGCTTGTTGAATTGTTTGCCTAAAAGGTCAATTGTAAGAGGGTGCTCGGTGAGAGGGCTCCCGTGACCCTAAGACAATTTGTGTATTGGCAACAAGGTCAAGTTTTGTGTTGTCTCTCTATTTCTCATCAAGCTTTATGTGCATCTAGTCTTTAAGGCTAATACTGAGTTGCTCAAGTTGACTTGTGCTCTTTACCTCTCTCTGGCGTGGTGAATGTTTGTGTTTGGTGTGTGTGGATATCTTGCATTCCCCTCTCGTTGTGCGTTTGAGTACAAGGAGATATCACGTGCGTCCTAGTTTGCATCTACAATTAGGTGGTGCCCCTTTTCTTGTTTGGTTTCTGGCCGTGGGTTGTTGTTGTCTTTGATTGTGCTTGTCCCAGCCCCAATTGAGCAGCACGGGAGTCTCGAAGGGTGTTTAGAGGCCGATCTTCTTGTTGCCCGCCCCGGACCGCCTCAAATTGGTGCCCCCACTGAGGACTGACTTTGTGCTTATTGTTGTTTGTATTGAATGAATGCTTGAATTTAGCATAATCAAGAAGATTATATGAATCATGAAAACTTGTATGACTGAGTTTAATTTCAATGCAACAAAAACTTGATCTAGAATATGGTTTGGATTAGCATAACATAAGAAAGGAAAAAAACATTTTCACATAAGAATCTAGAATTCATGCTAAAAGACCTTTCAAAACTTTGTGTAGTTAGTTGATGTCATGAGAGAAAATGATTGTTTGGAACTAATCTTTGTGTGGTTCTAGGATTGAGAAACTTTGACACGCTATACCTTTGATGATATCCCAATCTTCTTCGGAAATCTAGAAGAAGACGTTGATGATTTTCTTGCTGATTTTAGAATGGTTTGTCGTATCCTTGGTAAAAGGGATGACATTGAAAATGGAGATTTTCTATTGCTATGCCTTAGAGGCAATGCTGAGCAATGGTTTTGGAGTATGTCTTCTCAGATTGAAGATGGATATACCCAAATTTCCAAAGCTTTGAAGACCAGATTCTCTAAATTTCCAACAACAGAGACAGCATGGGCTTCATTAGGGAGACTTCAACAACATGGTGAAGACTACTATGCTTATGAGGATATTTTTTCTCGTCAATGGGGAAGATGTGGATTTAGTTCTACATTTCCAGATTATGTAAAAATGGAGCAATTTATTTCGGGTTTGTCTCCTTTCCTAAAGACTAAGGTTACTTGTAGTGGACCCTCTACCTTTGAAGAAGCGGTCACTATTGCCCGAAGGAAGTTTCACAAGTACTTCTATATAAAAAATGGTTTCCATCATGCTGGAAGAACCAACCATCATGAAAGTGTTTCTATCAAGGAGTCATCTCCTTTGACATACTTGTCTCCTTCTACTCCGACAAATGTTGAAGAAGTTACTTACATGCCAATTGATTATTCAAGTGCTAAAGTGTGTGGCCAAGACTCAAATGTGGAATCTCTTTCTTCTACCTTTATCACAAGCATGCAAAAATCGACACAAGATATCTCAAATGGCATTGATTATTCAATAATGGATACATCCAACCTTTTGGCGGAGGATCAATTTCTAGTTCGAGCAGACGAAGCTTTTGTGCAACATGACTCTATGGAGGATGAAGACCTTGAAGGTAACCTTGATCTTATGGAATGTTCTCAGAGTGTCTCTTGTCTAAAAGAAGAGAGTGAAGAAGAAGATGAGATCATAGGTGGGGAGATCATAGACCACATTGATCATAAAGAGATGATTGTGTACATGGAATGCCAACTCCAAAACAAAGTAGAAGAGTGTGAGTTGAATCCATGTGAGGATAATCTTCAAAAAGTGTTTGAGGATGTTGAAAAGCATTGGTATGACCCATATATGTTAAGCATAGAGGAACCTATCATGCAAGAAGCCAAAGTTTTCACAAAATCAAACAGTAATCCATCAACCTTCAAGGTGGTACAATGTGAGGAGTTACAACCTTGCCAAAGGGGGGGCTTTGAAGGGGATGAAGAACATGGGAGAGTAGTAAAAAATAAAATCATAAAAGGAAACTGTCAGAAGGGTATCATTCTCTCCAATGGTGTTTTAGTGGGTGGCTCTTCATTCATGGGACAATCTCTTAGCAAGAAAATCCAAACTTTTGAAGCCCCAATCATCTTCACATTGGGTTTCACCTCTTCAAAGTCAACTTCTCCTCTCTTCACATATACCTTTCATCGGGGACACCATACCTTCTTAAGTGGAAGAGGACATGAATACTTGGTGATGAACGGATGTTTCCAAACCTTCTTCATTTGGTTCTTTGGTGTATTGAGGTCGCACATTGTGATGCTTCTGGTCTTCATCATAGAAGAAAAACTTGTTGATTGCTACATGTGGATATTTCATCAATCAGTACCAAAATCTATTCTCTTCCAATGTGTTGGAAGCAATAGGAACCTTCATCTATTATCTACTTATGTGGTAAACTATTTTCAATATCTTCCAATAGCAGCTGGAAGCATGGATCAAACTTTCCTAAATCATGAAGGTCATAGAAATTTTGACTTGATGAGCCTACCCAGGTTGAATGAATTTTATGAGCTACAGTTCAAGAATTTTCTCATACAAGCTCTTGAAGATCATAGCAGATACATCAACTTTACACAGGAGGAAGAGGAACCAATATTTTATATCACATTCATAGTGATAGATGCAATGATGGACAACAATAAAATCTACAAGTTTCTTCAACTAAAATCAGTAAGTGATTCCATACCATACATCTCTCTTTGGGAAAGATATTTCAAGATCTTTGATCCTGGGGGGTGCTTATGGAAACTTTCTCAATGGAGGAGGTTTACTCAGTCACTTCATCCTGCTATTGGCTATGAGAACCTTTCATATCACACAAGGTTTTCTAATCATACAACAAAGGTTCTTCAAAGATGAGAGCAGACAAAGACAGACGTTACACAATCTACATGCTGTATGGTCGGATAAATGGTACATGAATGTACCATTATCTAAGGGGGGGCCTAATGATGGCCGTTTTTTGGCTTTCCATAATTGCCATAGTAAGCTACCTCACCCTATCAAATCACTCAAACATTTTGGTTATCCCTACCATTTCACTCTACATAGGTGTGTGTGAGTTAGGCGACTTTTCCCATATCTTCTTAAAAACCCTTAATAAGCTAGTCACTGGGCTAGTTTAGCCAAAAAAATAAAAAATATAAGTATATTATGGCCCATTTGTGTGTAAATATTTCATTGTATATAGGGCCTAAATATAAGGATTTCTCATAATTATTTTGGTATTTATTTAAATATTTATACTTAGGTGTGTGTTATTTATGCTATGTACATTGACTCACCATTACCATATTTTTTCTTACCATTTTGCATACTCTTTATTCCATATAAAAATAATTTCATGCAAGCTTCTCTTATTTTTGGTGTAACTCCATCCCAACAAAAATCCAAAAAAACTAGTTTTATTTATGTATTGTGATTTTTCCTTCCTACATCTATTCTGTTTTACTCTCATAAATTAGAACACCAAAAATATTCATCTTTTTTATGGTAGACTTATAATGAGAGAGATTTATTTTGACCCCTTTATATTTTTTCCACCTATATTATTTATATTTGACATGTACATATTTTTTTAGACCCTTAAATATTTGATTTTCTTAGTTATACTATTCACATATATCATGATCTCAACAATATCTTCAATTATAGACCTACCAAATAAGGTCAAGGGTATATGGCATGCATGCATGCACCATGGGGAGCTCACTCTTGGAGGTATTCAAAAGAATCATCCAAAGAAGGACCTCACAAGGACCTTGTGCAATGGAAAAAACAACCGGTTTTGCTGAATTTTTAAAGATCACATGCTCCCCGAATTTGAAAAGGTTATACGAACAAAAGTTGTAGCTCGTGAGCTGAACTTTCAACTCAAATTTTTCTTTTTTTTTTGAGCTACGAGCTATGAGCTATGATTTTATTGGTGGACCCCAGTTTGCCCATGCTATGCAGACATTGGAATTGTCTTTCTAATTCTTTTAAGGTTTTTCTACAGTCAAAATCAACAATAAGGTTTTTGTGAGGATGAAGGAAGAGGAGGTGGTGGTTTTTTGGTTGATGGAGAAGGAGGAGGAGGAGGAGATTTCGGCAAGGGAGGAGATGGTGATTTAGGCGAGGGAGGAGGTGGTGATTTCGGCACTTCTTGGACATGCCTCTTTTTCGTTGTATCTTCCCTTGGCTGTGAAGCTGACGCTTCCGCTTTTCTTTTCTTTAAAATCTTTATTATTCTTTGGCGAGTCAAACTCGTCGCCCGTCGTGCTTCCACATTCCTCTCTCTTTGAGTTTTCTTTAATTTCTTTGCTTGGTTCGTATCATCAGCCGCTTCTTTTTCCTTTGTTCCTTCAGTGAACTGCGAAGAAATGTCCACTTCTGCAGCCTTTTGTTCCGCTTCTAACCTTTGCTTTTCAGCCCGTATGCAAGCTGCATTTTCTATTCTTTCTTGTCTTTCCTTCTTGAACCTTCGTTTCTCTGCTTGTTGTGTTGCAGCAACTCTCGCTTTTCTGTCAGCCTGCAACTTGGTCCTTCTTTCCTCAACTCTTTGTTGGGCCTCTGCATATGCTTTTTGAAGGTCAGACTGTAGCATTGTACTTCTTTCCCTCTTTCTTTTCTCAAGTGGTGTTCTGGTGTCTTCCTCCTCGCTTTCCTCAAACTCAGATGGTCCTTTGTCTTTAGACCCTTGAGAGTTTCCCTTTTCTTCAGTACCAGTCTTTTCTTCATCACTCGAGCTTTTGTTGGATGCCTTGGCCGAGCGCGATGATGTGGTGCTAGTGGTCATCCTTACTGAATAAGCAACCAGCTTTGCTTTCTGAATCAGTGCCGTTTGAGAACTGGCCACCGACAAATCTTCAATCATTCCCAAAGCTTGGTATGCTATTCTTGTTAGCATTGGCCCTACAATCATGAAGCTTTTGTTCTTTGCCAAGCTTTTCAAATTTGCTTCGATCGAGTTCTCCAAGATGTAAGAACCATAATCGCAGCTGATGGTTCTATTTTCAGCTGTTGCTAGAGCCATGACCACTGCAATATGCAGGATTGTCTTGGTGTAGCGAGGAGGCTTTTGTACTCTAAAATGTTGAGAGATCAATCTCATCGGTAACTCCAGCTCATCGTATACCATGTCACTATATTTGTACTTGTTTCCTTTTGCTTTGATGAATGCCTTCTCATTATCCAGTGACATGCTCTTTACCAGCAAGTCGTGTTGCCCTCGAAGGAAATGCAAAGCTTCGTTGATGATTTCTTTTGTGATCTTTACCTTTACCTTCGATCCATCCTTGTCAGTGAGCATTGCTTGCCCATCATACTGTATCGAGCTCATGAGTCCCCATGGCTGCAATTTGAAAAACTGCTCCAAATGCACACCCCGCACGGCTTCTGTGACCTCCGGCCTTCGGTGGAGATTCCATATTTCCCGTGGCATGATAGTCGTCTTTACCATGTCACCATCAGCATCCCTAAACTTCACGATGAAAATGTGAGAAGGGATCTGAGCTAGTATTTCATCCGAGATGTGAGGTTTTTCATTTGTAGCGAGCTCATCCACTTCATATGGTGCAGCTGTCCATTGCCTTTCTTTCTTTTGGTGAGGCATTCTGTGTCAGTAGAATCACAAGCTCTCAAGATTTTCCTTTCGCAACCAGTAGAATGTAGACTTTTAGTAAGAAGCAATTCAAAAATTAAAATTGATCATAACTTGAACAAATCTCATCCATTCTTGTCCATATTTCATCAGTGGGACTAGGAAGACTAGAGCTATGACTGATTGAAATCTGAGCCAAATCTGGGCCTGAGGTACACCGATCGCGATCGTAGTACAGAGGCGAAAATGAGATTTGATCACATGAATGGTTTGTTGATAGCTAGAGGATCATTTTGGTCCACTTTGTCTTTTATTTGAACCACTTTTGAGTTTATAAGTCCCAATTTTGGGTTACAAGGGAGTTTTGGACTAGACTTTGATTTTTCATGGGTTTTTGATGTCCAATTGGCTTGAAACTTGATGGGTGACTTGAACAAGATGTGTACAAGAGATCTGTTAGGTTTTGGTCAAATTCTGATGCTGAGATACACCGATTGCGATCGTAGTACCTGGGATTTTTTGGGTGAAAACTGGATGGCCTTGGTCCCCTATGCCTGCCTAGCCCACTGATGATTTATTTTCATGTTTGGACTTAAAATGAACAAATTAGAGAAATTTTTCATTGTTTGACCTTATTTTACTAAATCTAACCGTATTGGGTTTTTCCTGATGAATTTTGGTTGGAGCCTGGACTTAGTTGAAGTTAGTTTTTGAGCTTTCACTGCTTCCATGATGTGTTGCTATCATCACCCTACTCCGCTGTCTGATTCTGACTTGATCACACACTTTTTACCCCGTCTTTGGGGATTTTCCAGACTTGTGCATTTTTCTAGCATTCTTTGGATACCAATGGGATATTATGGCATCTCTAAGTCGCCTTTTAGTCTTTGACAATAGTTCGGACAAATTCTTCCCTTGTGTGATCACTCGAGACTGAAATGGTCATCTCTGTTGTTGTAGGGGACTCTGAAATCCATTCGGGGTTTTCTACTACCGTGCTAACTTCTAGTTGGACAGGTATGCCCTTCAAACCACCCATCATAATTTTGAGTCGAATTTTGGTAATTGTAGGTCAAACTTTCCTGTTTCGGTTGTGTTTGACAAATTTGGCCCATTCTATGAGAAAAACTTGTGCATTTTCCATGAAAATTCAAGAGAGCGTATCTTTCACTGAGTTCTAAGCCTGGGCCAAGCCAAAATTTACAAAACCTGCATCTAGGGGCACGGATCGCGATCGTACCCTGGATCCCAAAATGAATTCTGACACCTGCAGTTTGTTGGCGAAGCTGAGAGGATGCATTTTGCAATTTTTGTGGCAAATTTGGTCAGTGGGGTACACCGATCGCGATCGTTGTACCACCACCAAACTAAGAACTGGTCATATTTCTTTGTTCCTGACATTGTGGGGAGCACATTGATGTGTTTTGTGCTTGGAAAAAGTTTTGTTTTGATGCCTCTAAGGGCCCTTGAACTATTTGACTCAATCCGACTTTGATTTGATCCATTCGCCCATTGTTGCAATGCTTCACGCTTGCATGAGTAATAGACTTCATCCTTACTTGATAAGGAACATACCTATGAAATTTGGTATGAAATGTTGGCTCCAACCGTCCGTACGGGGTAGAAATGTGGTAGCTCGCTCTAGGTCAAGAAGCTCTCTTCTTCTCTCTCAAAATGTGAAAATGAACAATGAGCTAGAATTTTGGCCTACCTGACCTATATCTCCCCGACGTTTTCGTGACATATGGCTGATTTTCCTTACCTTTGATGTCGAGATAATTTGCATACCATCTATGGGTCGAACCGTTCGTCATTCTGGCATCGTATGACCATTTGATGCGATTCTGGCGAAATGTGGTCTCGATCATTAAGGCTGAACTTCGAAATCTTCATATTAGCTTCATATCTTCCATGCTTGATAACCTTATCATGATACTTCGGCGTTTGCTTCCAAAACTTGATTTCGACACTATGGGCGATATTTTTTAATTTTTGGAAGATTATTAACGAAAATCAAACTAAACAAATTGAAAATACTTATTAGCTGGCGAAAATTAGCCAAAAATTATTATACTCACCCCTAAGCATATATTTTCACTAGAAGCATCCCAATGCTCCAGATTTTGTCATTACAGCTCGTTATTATGCTGGTTGGATGATAAAAACACTAAAAAATGCCAGATTTTGATCAAATTTGTTCGAAATTGAACTCTAAAAAATGAAAATAAACAACAAACACACTGATTATTTACATATATACACATTGGACCCCTCAATGGTCCTGACTGCTGCTAGATTCAACAGTTACTCTCCCTTTCCTAAACTGAGTCGTCCCGGACGAAGGTTGTGTGCATGTGCATGGGTTTTGAAATCTGTGTCTATGCACGGCCGTGTAATGTGGCTCTATCCTCATGTTTGAGATAATGCATTGGGTGACAAGGTGCTGTGCAAGATGCGGGGACTGAATGTAATTTTCAGTGGCTTTGGATGGCAAGTCTAGCTGTTTATGGAACAAAAGAGCTTGCAGTTCAATTGCTCTTTCCTTGATTGTTGGTGTTTTGAGTGGCAACTATTTTTGGAACCCATTTGTATTCATTTTTTTCCATATTTGCCGATTTTGATGTAGCTTCCTCAATTTTCTTAGGTTTCCATTGCCTATTTGTTAGTTCAGGCTTCCCGTGTTGACTTTTTGGTCACCGTTCGATCTTTGTCTCTGAATTTTTTGTTGTCTCCAGCTTTTGTTGCCATTGCCACTCTGGATTATCTCTTGAAGGTCTTTGATATGGTGTTGCTTTCATCAGGAGTTGTGCCTTGGGTAGCCATATCTGTCTCTCTTTGTTGTGCATGACGAGTTTCTTTATCCAAACTTTCCGAATAGCCGTTTTCGGTGTTTTTGACTGATGAGCTGATTGCTTTTTGTCGACGGGGATAATCGGCCACGAGTGATCTGTTTTAGCGAATGGATTCATGTACGTGTTAGATTTGTGTGTACATCGGCGCATGTTCTGACCATTCAATAGCTACATTGTATGTTCTCGTCCATGGAACTCACAAACATAGTGATTCTCTCATTTCTCCGTCTTTCATTATGAAAAATTGATGAGGACAACTATTTCCATCAATATTGATTGTTAAGTTTGCTATCCCCAATGTTGGCATTGTTGCCCCGTTTGCAGCTTGTAAATCTCGGGCGGGTCGCACTAGGGGTTCGTCAGTAAGCATCTTGTAAGTGGAGAAATTGACCACATTGACTCTTGCCCCTATGTCAATCAATGCTCATTGATATCTGCCATTCGGAAGTCGGACATTCATGCGAACATCAATTTCTATTTCCCATTGCTCGTCAGTGTGAATTATAGAAAGAGGAATTTGAGCCGTATCTGCTGGTTGAGGAAGTCTTTGTTGCTGTAATTTTTGTTTCCGCTTAAGAATTTGGATTCTGACCTCCTCTTGTGCTTGAGCCTTTGTCTCATTTGCTTTGTTCTTGCGCTCCTTTGGAGTGTGGATTTTGGCAAGCATCTCTGAGGTTAGTGGTAGGTTGTACTTCTTTAATCTGCAGCCACTAATCCAATTAGGCATCTCCTCTCCCTCTAATGTTGCAAGCTTAATGGCAACACTAGATGATATGTCATGAATCACATAAGGTCCATTGCCTCGCTTTTTGAGTTTCCGGGAATGTTGTTTCAGGGTATACATTAAGACGTAATCCCCCGTAGCAAATTCCTTGCTGATAACATGTTGGTCAAAGAATGATTTCATGTTTTGTTTTTGCGCGTAGATTGATGCAACTTCTCTCAATCTAGTTTCATCCAGTTTTTCCAGGTTATCTATTTGATCGGATAATTCATGACCCGTCCATTCTAATTCTTTAGCTACCCGAAGTGTGGGGATAAGAAATTCAAGTGGCAAAATCGCTTGAATTCCATAAACCATGTTGAACGGAGTTGTTCCGATTGAGGTTTTGTACGCTACTCTATATGCCCACAAAGCTAAATGCAGCTTCTGATCCCAGTCAGCTCTCGATTCACTAACAATTTTCGTGAGAATTATCACCAAAATCTTGTTCGTACTTTCTGCTTGGCCGTTAGCTTGCGGATGATAGGGAGATGACTTCCTGTGAATTACCATGAATTCATCCAATAGGAATTCGATCACTTCATTGACGAAATGAGTCCCTCTATCGCGCACTATCTCTATTGGTAAGCCATACCTAGTGAAAATGTTCTCATACAAAAATTGTGTTCTCGTTTTCGCATCATTTTTGGTTGTTGCTTTCGCTTCAACCCATTCGGTGAGATAATCTATTGCCACAATAATGTATTGAGCGTGCGTTTTATATCCAGGAGGCGCAATTGGTCCTACAAAATCTATTCCCCATTTTGCAAACGCTCTTGTCTCCATCATCGGCCTCAAGGGCATGTCATCTCGTGCTCTAGGAATTTCTGTCCTCTGGCAATTGTCACATCGTTTCACAAACTCTTCAGCCTCCATGAATAGTGTAGGCCACCATATGCCAGCAACAAGAAGTGCTTTGGCCGTTTTGTCAGCTCAAAAATATCCTCCAGCTTGTGCACCGTGTGCTTGCTCTAAAATAGGAATGTATCCCTCTTTTGTCGCACACATTCTCAATTGATTGTCTTTTCCCCTCTTGTAAATATTGTCCTCAATCAATACATAGTTTTCAGCCTCTTTTGTGATCGTTTTGATACGTGATCTACTCATCCCTTCAGGAAATATCCCGGTGGTGAGATATTCAACAATGTAATTACTCCATTGGGGTGCTACAGATAATTTGAATAGAGTTGTGTGTTCTATCGGCTTTTGAAAAAGTGCAGATATCACATGATTTGATATGCATATGAACACTTTGTTGCATTTTTGGCCAATATGCACACATTCTCATTAATTTTTGATACGTATGTGCATGCCCATTGTGAATCCCCGTGGTTTGCACATGAGACTGGTGTAGATACAACTCCTGTTCACTTGATTCGACACAAAGCCTAAGGATTTGATCCGATCCCTGTTTGTTTAGCCTTCCAACCAGCATTACCAATGATCTAGATGCTGCAATGGTAGATGGTTGTCTTGTCAAATTCAATGACCCAATAGTCAACAAAGGAATTACATTCTCGCTCCATCTTGGAACCATTTCTATATTGAAGAGATATGCATCTGGAAAATCATCATCAACTCCTACAAGGTTTTCTCCATGCACCATTCTAGATAAATGATCCGCTCTTTGGTGTGTAGTTCCTTTTTTGACTACAACCGTGAAGTCAAACTCAAGCAGTATGATGAACCATAGTACAATGCACCCCGTATTGCAAGGTTTGTTTACAAGTACAGCACTGCTTGGTGATCAACGAAGAATACAAATTTATTTGAAAGTAGGTAATGTCTAAATTTTTTCACAGCATAGATCATACCCAAACCCTCCCTTTCAGCTGTTGTGTAATTCTTCTCTGCACTGTTTAGTTGTCTAATGGAGTAACTGATTGGAAAATCCATGTTGTTTTCTCTAGGTTGTGCTAGTATGCATCCTATAGAAAATGTTGATGCATCTACGTGGACGTGGAATATCTTTTTCCAATCCGGAGCCTTCAAAATTGGAGCGAATATCAATCTTTGCTTCAAAGTTTAAAAAGTTTCCTCGCATTCATCTGTCCACTCAAATTTAGTTATCAACGCGTAAAGTGGTTTTGCAATTATAGCGTATGAGTAGATAAATCTCCGATAATATCCATAATGGCCCATAAATGCCTGTACCTCCTTTACCTTTAGTGGTCGTGGTAGATCAACAATTACACCGATCTTCTCCATGTCTGTCGAAATACCATTTTTGGACACTATATGTCCCAATATTTTGCCTTGTCTTACCATGAAGACACATTTCTCTGGATTCAAGAAAATCCGATACAGTCTGTATTTTTCGAACACTTGGTCAAGTGCTCTATGTGCTCCAATCTTACGAGAGAGTGAACGCACAAGTCATCCATGTAAATTTCTAGGAACTGTCTTAGATATTCTTTAAAAGCATGACCCATCAGCCTCTGAAATGTGGTTGGTGCATTGGTTAAGCCAAAAGCCATTACCGTGAATGCAAAAATGTCCCATTTGGTTGCAAAAGCCGTCTTGTGCTGATCCTCTGGCTTTATTGCGAGTTGGTTGTATCCTGAAAAGCCATCTAAGAAACTGTAAGCTTCTTTTCCTGCCACTCTTTCTATTACATGATCAGTAATGGGAAGGGGATAGTTGTCCCGAATTGTAGCAGCGTTTACTTTCTTGAGATTGACGCACACTCTCAACTTTCCATTTTTCTTCGGGACCACCACAATCGGTGAAACCCAGTTAGTGTGCTCAATTTCGTAAATAAACTCTACCTCTCTCAGCTTATCTATCTCCTCCTAGATCTTCCTTGCAAACGTCTCATTGTAAGTATAAGGACGTTTTTTGCTTGGTTTGGCATCATTCTTAAGGGGTATTGTGTGCTGACAGATACTTGGATCCACCCCCTTAAGATCTTTGTATGACCAAGCAAACACATCTCTATATTGTTTAAGAGTAGCTATCAAAATTTTTTTCTCTTCTTCAGTAAGATCCGTGGCAATATACGCAGGTTTCGGATCTTCTCCTGGCTCCTCTATATCTATTGGTTTGGCCTTTTCAAGACCATCGTATGACATACCAGGCTCCTTGAATTCCCTCATCGGTTGTTTCACTATGATTTTCCTATCTTGTATGGTATACTTCTTATAATGGGACGGCACATCCATCTTGTCAGAATTCGTGTCCTCATTTGTTTCCATTTCAGTTGTCCATACGTCTTTGAGGGTCCGTTTGAGCTTATTGTACTCTGTTTTCCCCCTCCTTATGTGTCTCAGTCATTTGCTTTTCGCACTTGTTCTTCTTATTGTTTTTCCATGGTTTAGTTTTGATAAACCAGCCAGTGACCTCGTCTTTGACACAATCGTAAGCTTTTACAAGCCTTAGATATTCCGTTTTGTCATTGACAAGAGGCATGGGTTTCTGCTTATTCGCTCTTGCTTTCCGTGTTCTCTTTGATCTATACCGCCCTTGTCGACTAGGTTTTTTGTTAGGAAACTCGTAAAACCTGTCCTGTCTCGACATGTACTTCCTATTCGTCTCTGATCCACTTGATCTTTTATCATCACCATCTATCATTTGGATTTCATCACCCAATGATGGAGGTCACCGCTTAGTGAATCTGTGAATTCCTCCTCTGTTCGATTCCTATCGTCCACTGCAGATATCGCATCAACTATTCTTTTACACTCACTCTCACATAGTGGTTCTTCTTGTTCCTCGCTCTTTGATCCTCACTCAAGGATAACGCTAGCCATTTGCAACGTTACTAGGTCATATCCTTTATCGTCACAAAATTTTGTAGGCGTGCATTCGTTAACACATACATCCAAGGTTGACAATATTTGAGTCCACCCAAATGGCTCAAATAAATGTTCAGGGAAAGGTTCTGGTAGATAATCCTCGTCTTCTACGGATCTTTCTAATACACATTCCTCTTTTATTAAGTCTCCACAATCAGATACTCCACACATCCAGACATGTGGTTTCGTTTGTAACCACACAGGTATTTCTTTTCCGTTCACTGTGATTGAATCAAATTCTTGCACTGGTGTTTTTGCAACATCTCTATAGTTGTGATCTTTCATGTTGATTTTTGTTATTAGCTCCTCATGCCTGAGGTAAATGTGGTCATACCCCCAATCTTGTATCATTTTGAGTTGACTCATAAAAGGTCGCCCCAAAATAATGTCAAAGTTGTTCATTTTCCCAAAATCTACCACGGCAAACGTATGCTCATAGTTAATTCCACACAAAGTTACAACTATTTGGTCCAGGATTCCCAATGGTCTCTCTACATACCCATCTGCGAGTTGCAGTTTCATTCTCGTCTTTCTGAGAGCTGGACGGCCCCATTCTCCCATATTTTCTTTATAGCAATCGCAACTCTTGCTCCACTGTCTAGGATAGCTATCGTCTTTATATCCCGATACTCGATAGGTAAGGTTGTATTACCTTCCTCACCTTCATAGTAATCTCCGGCCTTGTTTATGGGCACAGGTTGGGCTTTGGGTTGACCTTCCTGTTTGTTTTGTTCTACCGTAGGGTTTGTCTGAAGAGGAATCTTTATTCCTTTGTTCACCAAATGTTTCCCCATGTCAACCCATAATTGTGGTCTAACTCTCAAGAGTTCTAACAGGGTGATTGTGCATGTTACAGGTGTTGGCAGCATCTCTTGAAGACCCTTTGAGTCAATCATTTGTGTAATAGTTCTCATCTGGGATGGAACTAATCTTATCTCCAATTGTGCCTCATGTTCACATATAAATGAAGGCAGGGTTTTCAGGGATTGAGCTTTGCTTTCCATCGAAACCTCCATTCCTGCATCTCCATACAGTGATTGTATCTCTCCTGGAAAAAATTCGTTGTCCATGTTAACCTCAGAAATTGGTGCAGATTGTAACGTCGCGCTTCCGTTCTTTCTATTTCTAATGGTTTCCCATAAGAGTTCTGGCCATGGTTCTTCCACTTCTCGAATTGGCATTATAGTCATTGACTTAACATCATCAGTGGCGTTCGGCACCACTCGGTGATCCTATGACAATATCGATTCAGGCCTGGGTCCATTTACATGTTCCGATTCATCGATCTTCAATTTTTCTCGCTCTTTGTGAATCAGCACTTTTTGTTCTGGGGTTCTAATGGCATTAGGTTCCATCAATGCATGGGTTGTTTCAATGAGGTGTTTACACATTTCCAAATGCTTCGTTTCCACTTCTGGTTGAGGATAAGTCAACCATCCTTGCTCTAAGGTTTGTTTTGTTTTGAGCATTGCTTCATACGCTTGTACTAGATCCTCTAAATGCTCTAGCACTTTCTCGACCAAGATTGATCCCCCTGTGGATGCTTTCCTTGGCTTGTTGTTGTCCTCAGCAGTTTTACTATCTCTCTCTTGTTTCAGTTGCTCTTTCGTTTCATGTAACTCATTTTGCATGGCAATTTGGGTTTTTATCCTTCTTGTTTTCATTCTGTCTCATTTTGCCTTCCAAGATTTTTGTTGTGTTCTCACAGATAAACTCTCGTTTTCTGTGGGTATTGGCAACTCGACCTTTTCTTCCAATGGATTGTTTTTCTCTAAGTCCTTGGCTTGGGCTCTGGTTACCGCCTTGCTTGCACTTGGTAACACCCCCACAATATTTATAGTTGTTTTTCCCTTGTTGTCCGGATTCCTTGGGAAATCGGGCAATATGTGATTCACACCACACCTGTCACAAAACCCCAAAAAAAATCACTCTTTTGTCTTTGAAAGGACAATTACGCTCCCAATGATCAGTACTTCCACAGCTATAGCACGGTCCAATTGGTGGTTGATTTTGAGGAGGTGGTCCCATAGGTTGTCCCGCTCTATTAGGGTATCCTCTTGGTTTGTAGTTCTGGTTTGCAATGAATATTAGCGTTCTTTCGTCCACCAAATACTGATCCCTCGAAGGTTGTGCTACATACTTTGGTTGTGCCATACCCTCGTTATTTCTCCACGGTTGATAGGCTTCGTCTGCGTACATCTGTGGTTCAGGTTCAGCTACGTAAGGCTCATTCGATTCCTCATAATAAGAAATTTCAGGCGTACTATTTATTCCTTGTGATGCTTCGTAAGCTTGAGCATACCTAATCATGGCCCTATTTTCCTGTGGTAATGGAGGTTGTTGACCAACACAGGTTGAGGTCTGTCTGCTCCTCCTACCATATTCACATTTGGCACAACTTTATATTGAGTGGCATAAAATGGTAACCATGTTTTTGCAACATTTTTCAGCCTACTCAACGTCCTCTTCCTCATACGTGTATATATCTTTCTACACTATTAAATTATCTATAGTAAATTACCCCTCTTCGTTTAACCTTTGTGGCGACCCATACATTGTACTCTTCCCAAAAATGTCACCTTAGTCATATATTTATATTACCACCCTTTTCTTTTTTGCTTTGTAAATAAAAGTAAGCATGCAATAACCAACTATCTACCCCCAAACTTTCTTACCTCTTGTGAATTAGTAGTAGAAAAATTATATATCCATCTTACATCCCATATAGATAAATTACCATGTAAAATCAACTCTCCACTTGTCTTTACCAAAGATTATGGCCCATCTCTACAAGTCTTCTATGCCCCCCTACATAGGTGGCCCAATATCTCTTAAGAATATACATACAGTTTTTCTCCTTTCAAAAAGACTCAAATTGTATATTCTTTTCACAATAAAATAATATTGGGCCCTCCTCTATTTTTTTAAGCATCATACCCTTTTGAAAAAGCATGATTCCCCTTGGATGCATACAAGCAAAGGGCCCATACAAGAAGACTTGGAAGCAAAAGGTTCCCTAGCCTAGTGTGGACCTTCCAAACCGAATTCCTTGGTGCATGGGCGTTAAGAATAGTCCAAATTCATATCAAACATGTTGAGAAGGTCAAATTTTCCTTTTGAAGCATGTCATTCTGAGCTACAAGTAAAAAGTCATGGTCAAAATAGTGTAAATCTGTTAGATTCGCAGCAAAGGGGAATTGTAAATCAAGTAAATCAAGAGAGTGAGATCTTATTTTTCCCCTACTCATCTTCTAGAAGAGCAATGAGTGTTCAATGTCACTTGCATGTGATGGGACCAGCCTAAAGATGCTTTCTAAATGCCAAGACAGACAAGTTGAGATACCCTGCAGGAGCCACCCGTAGGGCCTCATGGTGGGGCCCACCTACATTATGCACCCCTATGGAGCCTTCACGGTCTAAGATGATATTTTTGGTGAATAAATAGTCCCTTTTATGTCCAATATTGAATGAGTGGTCAAAGGACACTTAATTAGGGCTAATCACTCACCCTAATTAAGTGTAGCATAATCCCACTCCTACACAACTATAAATAGCCCCCCTTGGAGAGACTCAAGGACATACACCTATATTTTCAACTTCATGTTGTTTCTTGATCAATAGTAGATAAAACCCCAACTCTTCCTCTTTCACATCCTCCCTCATAACCCTCCTCTTTGGAGAAAGTGCAACTCTATCCTCCACTCTTTCTATTCTACAATCTCTTACTCCATCAACCCAATAAATCATTTGTAGCACCTCAATAACTTGTAAATACATCATGATCTCTCTCATGGTTATGTTAATGATCATTAAATCATCTTCAAAACTTTCAAGTGTCGCAATTCGTGATGGTTAGCCAGCGTCTGTCCTCCCCTTAAAAGGTGTGCGAGAAATCAAGTAAGTGTTCTATTCTCAATTTACCATTGGTTTGTTTCTCCACACTTATTCAATTGGTCTAAAGAAATTCCTCACTCCAACTCTCTTTTGATTCATTACATATGCATGTGGCTACCTCTCATGGTGATTTTATTTGTGTCACGACATTGCATAGATGGAGATGAGCTCTCTATGCAAAGTGTGTTAGTTTGATGTAAGTGATTCTCTTGTGTGTTTGAGAGGCAAGTCTTGAGCGCATGATTTTTTGATGAGTGCTTCAGAGAGGAGGAGTTTGGATGTATTATGGGTATTCTTATGCGGAGAAGGTGAATGCTATTCCACAAATTGCATATTTCATTTGATGCACGGCATTGGGTTGCATAATCGTTGATGGTGTTCAAGTGTCCAAAGTGTATATAGAGTAAGGGGGTTTTCAAAGTGTGTTGCTTGAGTGGGTAAGTGCAAGTGTTATTTTGATTGGTCTCCTTATCCACTCCCAAAAGAAGGTGGTACCCCAAGTAGTGTGCGTACCTCTTTACGAACATTTTGTGAGGGTAGGCCCATTGGTTTGGGTTTAGAGGCCCCATTTCAAAAAGCTCGCCCTCATAAAGTGGTGCCCCCACTGAGTAACATATTTCCAAGTTACCTTCAAATTTTTTAGTGATGAACAATGGAGTTCCCATCTATCCATTTTATTTTGCACAACACATTAGAGTAAATGTTCACATAGATAGAAAAGTCTTTTTCCAGCAATGCATTGTTTTTATGTTTGGTGCAGAAAGACTTAGAGAAATACTGGCATCACCCAATCCAATTATACTTCCAATCATCAATTATGAAACTTATTTTGATGTTCACATTTTCATTTTGTTTTAAAGGCAGGAACAAGGAGTGGTGAAGGGGTGCTCAAGGGCCATATGAAGGAACGAGGTCTTCAAACCAACAACGAGGAGTAGCACATGAATCATGATCAAAACAATGAACCTTTTAGGCCTATTGCTCGGCAATCCATTCATATAATCATTGCAACTAAGTTTAGGTTTCAATCTATCATAAGGAGGATATTTGGATCCACTCGCCTCAATGAAATCAATGCTTCAATTAATCCATTTATTCTACCTATGATAAAGTACGAATTAACAATGGATGTGTACATCTTCATTTTAATGTAATTAGATTTATAGTGTCAACAATCTTGTGCGGCCCGTAAGAGAAAAGTTTCTTTAAAAAAAGAAATTTCAAAAAGTCTAAACAAAATGTCAAGTTCTTTTCCCACGTTCTATGCAAGAAGTGGGGAAGATGCGCAAGAGTTTCTTGACAGCTTGGAGATGGAACATCTCATATCCGGGAGAGATGAAGAGGAAGTAAAGCTACGAGCCTTCCCGTTGGTTCTAAAAGCAGAAGATAAAGCATGGTATGAGACCTTGCAACCCCAAATCAAGTCCAACTGGGAGAGACTGTGAGATAGATTCCTCTCCAAGTTCGGGCAAGGTGATACTTCTGAAGGACTATTGAAATGTCTTATTGGACATAAGCAGGTATCACTTGAAGACTATCCCTCTTATGAAGCAACCTTTGTCAATCTATGGGGTAGGTGGGAGGCTACATTAGAAAATCATGGTGGTGCACCTAACTTTCTAAAAAAAGAGAGATTCATGGTTGGCTTGTATCCACTTTTAAAGGCTAAAGTAGAGCTAAAATTCCAATCCACCTTCGAAGAAGCACGTGAGGTAGCCATCATCAAGTTTAGAAAACTACACTTCCAAACACATAGAGCAAGGGGTTTGAATGAAGTGAGTGAGAGGTAGTCTTCACAAACCATGGAAGCACCAATAAGGGCCCCTCTTGCACAATCTTCACAAATAGGAGATAACTCTCAACAAGAGGTTTTACAAAGGCTAACTCAACAGCTTGAGAACCTCACTCTGAATCTAGTACAGGGACTACCTCAACAACGACAACCAAGAGAAGGGAATCGCAATCAACGAAGACAAGCTCAAGAGTTATGATGTTGGAATTGCAATGAAATGGGCCATGTCATGTACAATTGTCCACATCCAAGGCGACTTCCGGGAGACATATAACCCCCCAGACCGCCTCCTCTCACTGTGCAGCAAGAACTAGCTCAAGGCCCACAAATCCTTCGTCGACCACCATCACCAGCAAATATACCTCCCGTCCCACATGAGGAGGAAGAAAGAGGAGTCAACATCATCAAGCTAGAAGAGGTAATAGATGAGCATACTCTAAACTTTGATGTTATGCTGGCAGAAAAACGCACAAGAGCACATGATAAGGATGAAGACATGAGAAGTGAAGGAACAAATTCAGCCAGAAGGGACAAGAAGAAGAAGTCAAAGATGGAAGAAGCTGAAAGTAGCAGGAAGAAAAGATGAAGGCGAAGGGAAATTGGGAAAGGAGCTAGAGCCCTACACTATCCTGGAGGATTTACAAACCCAAAAGCCAAACATTTCATGGCCTCAACTTCTACACCTATCAGCCAAAGTAAGAAGGCAATGGCCAAAGTTGGTAAGTACAAGAATTCCAAAAAAGAAAGCAAATATTTCCATTAATGTTGTGGCCTCAAAGCTATAAAAAGATGTGGAACCCATTGTGGATGCTTACATAAGGGGTAAAAAGGTGTCTAATGTATATGTTGATGGTGGAGCTCAAATGTGTGTGATCACGGAAAAATCAATGAACAGGTTAGAGCTTGAAATTACAAAGTCCTCTAATTGTCAAGCTAGGCTAGCCAACAACTCAAGTGTGAAGTGTTTGAGGATCATTGAAAATGTAAAAGTCTCTGTATGTAACATAGATGCATGAGTGGATATGTATGTCATGCCAGCTAAGGGGGAGGACTATCCCATCATCCTAGGGAGGCCTTGGCTCATTGCTGTGAATGCAGATCAAAAATGGGGAAGTGGTCGTTTGATTCTTAAGAAGGGTCAACCGGTGGTGTATGATTGGCGAGAAGGAAAGCAACTAGATATCAACTATGAAACCACGGTAGATGAAGAGAGCGAGGAGGAGAGTCCTTACTCAAGTGATGAGGAAGCATCAACCAGTGAAGAGGAGTCTTCTTTGGAGGTAATGGGAATTTTATTCAACGCCAACACCCAAGATGTTTCTATAGAAGAAAAGCCAACAGACAATCACACACGAGGGGATGAAAGATACGACCACCTTGAAGAAGGATTTGAGAAGATGCTTGCAAAAGATCTTACTTGTGAGGAGAAGAGGTCCGACATCAATATGTTAAGGAGGTATCCCAATTTGTTTATCAGTGACTACTCATAAATAAGAGGTGTAGATGTAATAGAGCATCGAATTGAATTGAAACCAGGGACCAAAACCGTGGCTCAAAAGTTAACGCAACTAGGATCTGTGCAACAAAAGGCTCTCCTACGAGAAGTGAATCGACTCTTGAAGGCTAGCTTCATCTGTCTAGTATCCAACTCCGAATGGGTATCACCTATTGTAGTCACTCCCAAGAAGAATGGTAAGTGGAGGGTCTGCGTGGATTACAAACCCCTCAACGCTCCGACAAAGAGGGACCACTTCCCTCTCCCTTTCCAAGATGAAATTTTGAATGAAGTAGCAGGTCACGAATGCTACACTCTGTGTGATGGGTATTCAGGATATTTTCAAATTAGAATAGCAGAAGAGGACCAACCAAAAACCACCTTCATCACACCTTGGGGATGTTTTGCATTCAGAGTAATGCCTTTTGGGCTCACCAATGCTCCTAGAACCTTCATGAGATTCACAATATTTGTATTTCAACCATTCTTTGGAAAATTGTGCGCTCCTTGCTGCATTGTCGAAGCAAGGGACTTGCCGATACACCGTGTGCGAGCCAAAAATGGCTCCAAGCACACAACAAGCCTAAACTAGCAAGCTCAAGAGAGCAAAGGGTGTGTCACTCACCGCTCTACGCTCGCCTTCGTGGTGGATTCCTCGCCGTGATGAAGAAGAAGCTGCAGTCGTGCCGCGCTCAACCGCTTCGTCGCCGTCGTGCCTTTGTAATGCTCGATCGCACACACACTCTCACTCTCTCTCTCTCTCTCTCACATACACACACACACAAGGAGGTGAAGAAGAAGAAGATGGAGATGGAGATGGAGCAAGAGCACTCTTCTATTACACAAATGAGAGAATAAGTGAATTTTAGGTTTAGTTGGCTTTTATATGAGCTCACCCCATTCACACTTGGGCGCCCATGCTTAGCCAACTAATCCCTTGAATGTCCCAGTTAGAGTGCGCCTCTCATCGGCGATCACTCTTACCCTTTTCCTATTGGTCCGACAAGCCCGGTACCTGACTCTACCAAATAAATAATACATGTCAGTCGTAGGTGATGGGGTGTCCGTGCGCCGTGAGGGTTAACATGCCCCCCTTCCTGATGTAGATTCCGTCCTCGGAAGCTATTGAGTTGAAGCTCGTTGGTCGAGGTGGAAGAGCATTTGAGATGAATGTCCTTAGCCTTCTTCAGTCACTGCAAAATCAAACAACATTGGCACAATAATTGCATTCTCATAAGTGATTAAAAAGCATATGCAGTTTTAGGTAGACAAATTGATTGGTAAAAGAATTTCAAACAATTTGTCATCAATGAACATTAAATTGCAATGTAATCAAATGCATAAACAGATGTAAAGGTAAAAAATTAAACAAGTCTGGGGTCGCTAATTTGACGGTCGAAAGGCACTAGAGATCGACTATTAATACCATGGGTAAGCTTTTTAATTTTCTGTGGTCAATTAAGTTGTTTAATCGCGAGAGCCAAGTATTCATGTTCGAGGGCTGACTAGAGGCTATATCTAGAAGACCTTATAGTTAAGCTACCATAAAAGGAATTTCTCATGAAATCATCGCCTGATTGATTACTTTTTCTTTGACCCCCCAAAGTCTTTTCACAGTGATTCAATTTGATGTGTGTGCTTATTTTGTATGCCTTGGGTTTTTTGCTTTTCAAGAAAAAGCGCCCATACTGGGAACCTCTAGGGCTCTAGTACCATAGGCGATACATGTGAGTGAAGTACCCAATCAAGCTGAGATTTCTCTTCAAGCTTAAGATTTTACAATGTGGCACTTTGATTTTTTGTTTGTTCATTTTCATCATTTTAATTTTGTAACTTTGGGGGGTCATATAACACTGATACACCTCCCTAGGCTCATCTCACTAGTAAACTCCCTTTATAATACTTAAGCTAAAGGTCAATAGGGTCAAGCCCACTAGAAAGCCCTAGTACATTTCACACAATGCTGCCTAAATCGGTTTAAGAACCTAAGTAACCATTGATTATTAGGAAGGCATTCCCCATGGTATTAAGAGAAGATCTCTAACACCTAACTTGGTCAAACTAGCTTAGTCGAACTTGCTTGATTTTTAAACCTAGACAAGTGATTATGACAAAAAATTACATTGAATTAAATGTTTGATACTAAGCAAATGCGGTGAATATTAGGCTACCAATCACAATTAAAGGAGACAATCATAGATGCAAAAAAGATAAGGGGCAATGCTAATGGACAAGAAACACCTGTTTGTGTCGATGGTCGCACTTGATTTGAAGAATGAGTCGAGATAAAGATTCCATGAAGGTCCAAATCCTATCAATCTCAACACGCTCCTGTACACACTAGGAAACAAAAGGAATACCTCCAGGAGTCACATTAGTGGGAAAAGGTACCAACACTTATTAAACACAACAAAAAACATAAGGAACCCTAACCTAATTATTTGCACTCCCCTAGAGAGTCAAGGGAATAGGATATTGTAGAGGTTGGGGGGAAAACCTAAGGCTAAACCCCTAGCCTCGTCGTCGAGATAAACAAAGTCATCATCCATGAGACCATATGTGCCATCCGTGTAGTCCTGTAAATTTTATTCTTCATCATAGGTGCCCATGTTTACTAAGAAGTTCATTAGACGCCTATAGTCATCTTGGTCAAAAGGGTAGGCTTGTGCAATGGGAGAAACGCTATCTACTAAGTATGGATCAGACGTGGTCAAGAGACGTATCAGCCATTCTAACTCCTCAAAATTCCTCTCACATGCTAGCGTACCTATCAAATCCCATTCACATGCAAGCACTGGAAAGACCATGTGAAATATTTGTGAAAAGTAACGAGGGTACCTCTCACCCAAGGCAGGAGTGGATGACTCTAGCGTACTAGCCATATCTGTACATGCAAATAGATGATGGTTAGAGTGCAAATATTACAAGGGTTTTGTTCTTGTGCATAATTTGTTTTTATGATTTTGTGTTATGGCTCTTGCTCTTTTACTTTTTTATCTTGTTTTTGTGAGTATAAGGTTTTTTATATACATTCCCTAAGATTGGAGATTAAGGGATTAGGGGGAAAGTGAGTGAGTGATGATTGCCAGCAAACACTCCCCCCTTCCTTGGGTAGATCATACCGTTTGAAATGAGCTCGTCACCCTTTGAAACCAATTGTTCCAGTTGGTAATAGGTGAGGATTTTTGCCAGTAGTTTTCTATTACCCTAGGTGCCTCGTCAAGTTGCAAGGGTGGTAAGGTACTCTCCTAGGATCAAACTTGAAGTGGTTCATCAGGTGATTCTTGAACACTGGGAGGTGTGGATTCTTTTGTACCTTCATGGAGGTCCACTACTATAGATGGAGGCTGTGTAGAAGCTTTTACCTCTATGGATGAATTACATGAGGAGCTAGAAGCTTCAGGGAACTCCCCCTTTCCTGAGCTAGGTGGAATAAATTGGTTTTGCCTTGGAGCCCAAACTAGCTCTGGACTAGGTGTGTAGCATTCTATGATCTTTCCCTTCCCACGGTCTGCCATTGGCTTTAGCATTACACTGTTTGACTCATATGGGTTTGTTGTCGATAGGGAAGGACACATTTTACGTTTAGGTACCCAAATTTGCTCATTTCCATCATAGTAGCCTTGGGCTTCTAATAGTCGTTTTGGAATCCATCGTGATTTGGTCTTGAATCTCCTAGAGCGTGCTCTTGGTTCTCCAGGGAAATTTTTTCTTGAAATGGATGGGAGGGTTGAGGTAGTTGGAAGTAAGGCCTTGGGGACCCATTGATATGTACTCTTAGGTCATGCAGGTTGAGTACTTGCAATATTACTGCTTGCTGCAACTACAAGTGTCGAAGTGCTAGGTTCATGGGTAGCCAGCAAAGACGAGTTAACCACCTTGGCCTGTGAATGTTGGCTATCCTTCAACTTTGCTAGAGTTTGCAACGTAGGTGACTTTGCTTGAATGATAGGGGTAAGAGTCGGTGGTCGCGTCGTGAGACTACCAGTATCCCAATCAATAGTGCATTTGGTTGCCAACATCCACGTGCGTCCCAGGTTTACGTTGTCTTCCATAGCTCCCGCGGGCATGACTAGAAACCTTTGCACTATGCTTCCATTGTCATAGACAACTGGGGTCTGAAGGACTCCAAGAATAGCAGTTTTCTTTTTATTAATGCCCTTAACTTGCATCGTACTCGGGGATAGGGTCGATTTCCCTAATTGACACCAAACTCCATAGGATAACAAATTGTGTTTAGCTCCCGTATCTAATAAGGCATTGTATAGTACTTTCCCATAGGGGCTATTTAGCTCAATTGGGTATCGTAGGGGTGGCTCAGATTCTAATGAGTCGTTATCTATGTCCTCAAAAAATGCTTGCGTGATTCCCAGATTAGCCTCTCGTTGGTGTGTAAGACGTTGTTGTCGTTCTCGAGCCTCAACTCTTGCTTGGATTTTTTTAAGCTCTGCTTGTTCCTTGGTAGCCTTCTTTTGATGGATGGCTTGCAACTCTTCCTGGCTTAGAGGATCATAATATCTTTTGAATTTACTCCCATTAAGGAATCCAATGGTTTCAACTCCATCTAGAGTCTCCACACGAATGGTACCTTGCGGGGTAATTTCACACACTCGATATGGTCCCTTACCAGCGTATTTCAATTTCTTGTTTTCATTACGTACCCCGTACATAAGAACTTTATCACCAACCTTGATGTCTTTATCCTTTAAATGGCTATCGAACCACTTCTTTCTCCTATCCTTCTCCACTAGAGCATTTCGCACAGCTAATTACCTCTCTTCATCTAGCCTTTCCAGGATATATAATCGCTCAACTAAGGGGTTACCATCTCAACCTTCTTGAGAAGCTACTCGAAGACTAGGAATGACAAACTCCCATGGCATAACTGCTTCTTGGCCATACACCATTTTAAACGGTGTGCAATTAATAGCAACTTTATACGCAGTACGATAAGCCCATAAAGCTGGTGTAAGCTTTAGGTCCCAATCAGTGCGATTAGCCTCAACTGTCTTTGTCAAAATGGAGATGAGAGTTTTGTTGGTACTCTCAGCTTGGCCATTTGCTTGGGGATAATAGGGTGTAGACTTGTGGTGAGATATCATGAAGTTTGATGTGAGTTCTTTTATTACTTCATTTATAAAATGAGTTCCATTGTCACTCACAAGTTCAAAGGGGCATCCAAAACGTGTGATAATGTTCTCAAAGAGGAACTTAACTGTTGTTTTTGCATCCGCCTTTTGTGTTGCTTTTGCTTCAGCCCATTTGGTTACATAGTCGGTAGCCACAATGATATATCGTGATTGCGTGTTACGTGCAGCCGGACTAATCGGTCCTACAAAGTCTAAGCCCCACTTTTCAAATGGTTGGGTTACCTTGATGGGATGTAGAGGCATCCTATCACTTCTTTGTGGCTTCTTGAAGCGTTGGCATTCATCACATCCCTTTGCAAAAAGTGATGCATCCTTAAACAGAGTGGGCCACCAATAGCCTGACTGTAAGATCTTTCGGGCAATCAACTTTCCTGAAAAGTGACCACCAGCTACGCCCATGTGTGCCTCTTGTAGAATATATAAATACTCATCCTCGCGAGCACAGCGTCTAAGAACATCATCTTTTCCTCTCTTATAGAGAGTTCCAGCCAGTAAGCAATAGGGTTCGCATTCCTTGATTAATTTTTGAGCTATATCTTTTCACAGCTCTTTGGGTGGAAAACCATTAACTAAGAAGTTAACAATCTTTTCACTCCATTCAGGCATTGTCTCAACAATGAACAAAGGAGTATCAGGAAATTCATCATCAACCCCCGTAGGAGCTTCGCCATTAGGGATACGAGATAAATGATCTGCCATGATATGTTTCCTCCCAGGCCTCACAACAACGGTGAAGTCAAACTCAAGAATAATTAACAACCATCGTGTAATTTGACCTGTGGAACACAGCTTGTTTACCAAATATAGCAATGCTTGATGATCAACATAAAACACAAACTTGGTAGCAAGAAGGTAATAGCAAAATTTCTTTACTGCGTAAATCATAACTAGACCTTCGCACTCTGTAGTAGTGTAGTTCATCTCGGCATCATATTATTGGCGACTTGCAAAGCTAATAGGGTAGTCCAATTTATGTTCTCTTGGTTGAGTTAGAACACACCCAATAGCAAAATTTGATGCATCAATATGCACATGAAAAGGTACATTCCAATCAGGTGTTCGCAGGATAGGAGCACTTGTTAGGGCCTTCTTTAATAACTCATAAGATCTATGACATTCTTCCGCCCAGTGAAACTCGATAAGAAGCTTGTACAATGGACGCGCTATCTCGGCAAAGTTTAAAATAAACCTTCGATAATAACCAACATGGCCCATAAATCTTTGAACCCCTTTATAGTTAGTAGGTGGTGGAAAATCGGCAATGGCTTTAATCTTACTCTCATCTGTGGATATCCCGTTCTTGGACACTATATGCCCTAGGATGACTCCATGCTTAACCCAAAATTGGGATTTGAAAGGGTTCAATGAGATGCGATAAAATCTGCACCTTTCAAATATTTTTCGTAGATATAACAAATGCTTCTCCCAAGAAGAATAAACACAAAGGTCATCTAGGAAAGCTTCACAAAACTCCCTTAGAATTTCTTTAAACGCAGTGTTTATTAATCGTTGGAATGTAGCAGGGGCATTTGTTAAGCCAAAAGCCATAACACGAAATGCAAACACTCCAAACTCTGTGATAAAAGTAGTTTTAGCTTGGTCCTCTAATGTAATTGTGATTTGATTGTAACCAGAGTACCCATCTAGAAAGCTATAAGCTTCCTTGCCCGCAACTCTTTCAAGCACATGTTCTGAATATGGCAAGGGATAATGACCTCTCCTAGTGGCTGCATTAACTTTCTTGAGGTCCACGCACACTCTTAGTTTCCCATTCTTTTTTGGCATAATGAATATTGGAGAAACCCATTCTGAGTGCTCAATAGGGTATATGAATCCACATTGGATAAGTTTTTCAATCTCCTCTTGTACAATTTTGGCGTACTTAGGATTCATTGGATAGGGTCGTTGCTGGACGGGTTTAGCAATGTTGATCATGGGAATTGTATGTTGCACCACAGAAGGTGGAACTCCCTTCATGTCATGATATGTCCAAGCAAAGATATCCTTGTATTCCTTGAGGAGCTCCTTAAGTACAGCCTCTTCAGTTTCGGTAAGGTCTTGAGAAATAAAGACTGGTTTAGACTCCTCAACTGGTTCTGCTAATTCTATCTCCTTAACTACCGCTGGACCATCATAGACTCCACTGCTTCCATTGGTAGGTATTCGTTGGGCTTTGGCATACACAACCTTTCGCTCCCCCATGGTATAAGATTTAAAATTTTCAGGAGCCGTATGTAAGTCAGCAGGCTCTTGTCATGACGGAGACCTTTCTTTTAGTTCTGCCTCCTTTTGTTGTTGTGCTAACTCTCGGTTTTGACGTCTTCTTATAGTTCGACTCAATTTCGGCTCTGTAACCTCCAATTGTGCGAGGTCAATGGGTCGCGGGCTGCACCACATGACACTCTGGAGATGTTCACCCCAATTGTCTACTAGCTTTCGATGAGCATCACATGCCCCTAGATAGCTAAGCCATTGTGCAGTAGATCTGTCCTTGTTTATCCTAGCTCTCACATTTGCTCGATATGGTCGTCTCTTATATGACCTTTGTTTCTTGTTAAGGTTTTGATTTTGGTAAATGTTTGAACTCGACTCACCTGATAGGTCTTCGCTTGTATCTTCTTCACTCTCATATAAATTACCATAGATGGTCGTACTAGGCCTTGAGTGTTTAGTTTATATACTTGGTTCACTCGATGTTTCTTCAGGTTCTGAATCCATTTCTCCCTGAGATTCCGTTTCTGATGTGTATTGGCCTGAAGCCTTTGAGGAAACATCGGTTTCACTCTCAGGTAGGTGTGCCTCTTTCTTATCATCGGATGTTACATGCGCTACACCTAACATGTTTACTAGTGCAATGTGTGGTATCTCTTCCCCATCTGGTGTTACCCAGGTTGTTCCTCTAGCTCCCCATGTATCTACAGTTGTCGCTAGGTGTACCCAATCGACATTGTCTGACTCAGCCATTCCGGGTAGGATATCCATATAAGGAGAGTTCTCCCCAATATCCATGTCTTCGTTACACGTGTAACAATACTGTAATGGAGCTGAGTGAATTGTTGTGTCTGATCGATTATCAATGATGAATTTATTTACTAGAGGATGCGTTCGACCACTTAAAAGATCAACTCGAATGACAGAGTCTTGGAACTGTAAGTAGACGTGGTTTTTGGACCAGTCATGCACCATTTTTGCTTCCCTCATGAATGGATGCCCTAAGATCAGCTCAAATGACATAGGATGCTTGGAAAAATCCATAACAATGAAAGTGTGCCTTACCTTGTGTCCCAAGACTTTGATCCTGAGATCCTTTAGCATTCCAATAGGCGTAACAATAGATCCATTAGCCATTTTTACCACTACACTTGTGGCTTCAAGGTGAGGTCACCCCATAGACTCCCAACAACTCTTTGTCACCATGCTGACTCCCGCACCACCGTCAAGGACCCCCTTTACAGTTAATCCTTTAGTAGTGATTGGTAGAGTAGCATTAGATTCATCACCTTCAAAGTATTGCCCCAACTTGTTAACGGGTACTTCAATTACAGATTCATGTCCCACTAGGTCAGATGGTGGTGCTAAATGTTCCTCATCATTCATTACCGAGTCAGGTTTGTTCATATGTGCAAACTGTGGTAATCCGACCTATAATTCTCCATTGAGGAAGACTCGAAGAGCTGAGACTAGCTCGGGGTCTTTATATAGTTTGGACATGATGGTGGTTCTAACTTCTAAAGACATGAAATCCATCAATTTGGCAACATTTAATGGCATCTTGTGGGACATAGGACCCTGACAAGAGAATGGTGAAGATGGAATCTCCACTTCCTCAAGGGGGTCGGGCATTCCCTCACCAAAAATTCTCTCTAGTAGGAAAGGTGTGTGTCCACTTTCAGATGTACTACCCTCACTCTCTTCCCGAATGATACTGGGTATAGCTAACAGCCTGTAGTTCTTGTGAGGTTGAACTTGTGTGGGAAACACTGTGTCCGACATCTGGATATGTTTGGGTTCAGGTTCTAATGTTCGTTGAGTTGCTTCCACCAAACCCCTCAGTTGTTGGATTCCTTCAATTTCCACTGTTGGGTTTGGATACGTTCCAATCTTTCTCTTGCAATCCTCATTTTTTGTCTCTCGTGGCTTATCTTGGGGGTTCGCAACTGGGTGGTTTAACTTTGAATACTCTTTTGGTGTTCGTCGTAATTCCCTCTCGTGATCCTCCTCACTGTCTTTTTCCTTTGTAGTAATAGTTTTGGTCTCCGTGGTCTCTATCGAATCTGAGTCATCCTAAGGGTCATTCATATACACGGGATCCTCTCCTGTCCCTATGTTAGTCTTTGAACTAGTTTTTGAGCTAGAAGCAATAAGGGATTTCTTTCTTCGTGTTTTCTTCTTTCTCGCTTGGCCAATGGATGCAGCATCTCTCTCTTCGAGGATGTAATTTTTCTTTTGGAGCATCGACCATGTGAGTGCATTCACTGGTGCTATGTTTATAGTTAGTGGTGTCCTATCAACAATCTCTATTAAGTTCAATGGTGTGATTTTCGGCGCGTTTGGATTGTTAGGACACTGTGCGATCAAATGATCTATGCCACAACGATTACAAGTGAGTATTGGCATTGCCAATGCACTCCCTTGACTTGTTTGCATTAGTGCGGCATTCTTTTGCATTCTAATGGGGCACTCAGCTACTCGATGTGGTCCACCACATTCGTAGCACTAAAGAGGTGGTCTCCTAGCAAAACTATTAATGTTTTAGCCTCTTGCATTAGTGCGGCATTCTTTTGCATTCTAATGGGGCACTCAACTACTCGATGTGGTCCACCACATTCGTAGCACTGAAGAGGTGGTCTCCTAGAAAAACTATTAATGTTTTAGCCTCTTGCTGCTAGCGCAGTAGCTTGATATACCGGTTTGATTTGTCCCCAATGGTCTTCCATATAGTACATGGGACACTCCTCAAGCATGTCGACTCCATAGGTGATACTAGAGTCTATGTCCTCTTCGCAATCTACATAAGTACTAGATGACTCGCAACCTATTTGGTTCATAGGTGTAACTCTTGGATGAGGGGGTTGCGGTCCTAGCACTGGAGGTGGCAACGGTGTGGTTTGGACCACATTTTGGGTTCTAGGGACCATGTGATGTAATGGCAACTGTCTATTTTCCATGATGCATTTAAGCATTAGGCAATCCTTCGCTTGATGGCCATACCTACCACACGCGTTACAAGTCCCGTTAAACTTTACTCTGAAAGTAGGGCATTCACTCATAGTATGTGGGCCCAAGCAAATTGAGCACCATTGTTGCTCCCTTCTTGGATACATATGAGTGTTTTGTGGAGCACGATTACCCCTAAGGCTTTCTTGGATGGCCTTGGTGAGATCTGCCAAAGTCATCTCAGATATCGTTTTCTCTTTCACGATTGGCTTTATCTTCATTGGCTCATGCCCTGACGCTTGCGAGCTACTAGACTTTGGCTCGGCGGACACTCTTTCTCCTGCAAACATTAAATTATTCTCCAATTGGATTGCATTCATGGTGACTGCTTCCCAAGTAGTGATACCTCTAATGACTAGGCCATTATAGATACTTTCATGTCGTAGTCCCCTAATAAATCTATCGAGCGATTGGTTGTTGTTGAATCGCTCATTTGGATTGCATTGAGAATTCAAATTCTTTAGGCGACTAATGAAGTCTCTCACGGATCCACCTTCTTCTCGTTGGGTTTTCTGGAGCTGAGAGTCTACACCCCAAAGTACTCCCTCTCGTATGTATTCTTTTAAGAACAGTCTCCTAAGAGTAGAGTAGATCGTTTTCTCTTCTACTCTTAAGGTTCTATACCAATCTCCAGCCTTTCCGCTTAGGGTCAAACTCAAAGCCTTACACTTATGTAGCTCATTGTGCTCTTCCAAGGAATCGCACACATGTTCAAAGACTTCCATATGCTTTGTAGCATCTCCGTCTCCACTGAATTTCTGTGTGAGCTTAGCTACTTGAACTGCCTTGCTGATAGTTTGAGCAAATGCTCCCAAATCTCCTATTTGAGCAGGTATAATGGGTGTATGTGCTCCTGGAACCACATGTGAGATGGGAGTTGTCCTTGGCCTTGGCATACGCGCGGCTCTTGGGTCCCATATTTCGTATGGTGGTGTACTAGACGGTGGTCCAAAGTTTACAGGCATGGCCGTAGGCATAGGGGGTGCCTGATATGGCATGTTATTATTAAATGGCATGGCTCCACTTGTATAAGATCTTGGATAATGCCATTGTGGATTGTAAGCTCTTGGAATAATCGGAGGTGTAGGAGCTACATGAGGCTGAGGTACGACAGGTGCACATGATTGATACATACATGTAGGTATAGTTGGGGGCACTATGCTACTAGGCATCGACGCAGTGTTAACAAATGAACTCCATGGTGTATTTCTTGCCATGCTCACCAGTGGGATATGCATGGTAGCCGTAGTGTCATTAAGAGAAAGATGAGCTAGATCTGGGAAGGTAAAGCTGCCACTTGTGGGCTCAGATTGTACTGAGGCTCCTGGCAAAACAACATATGGAGGATCAATGGGGCTCATTGAGGGAGTCTCCATTTGTGATAGGGTTGGTTGGTTGGCCTTTCCCGTATCCAAGAATCTCATTAGGCCTGTTGAAGGCATGTTGATCCCTGTGTTCTGTCTTTCTAACTCGACAATCCTATGGAGAACATCACAGACTTTCTGTTGTTGCTCATCTATGCTAGTAGCACCCATGTGGATTGTAGAACATCTAACCAACCCACATGATAGGTGTGTTCTGTGTACCGATCAGTTAAAGATTTTGCTTGTAGGTCATACTCCCAATTTTCATTTGGAAATATCCCATCTAGGCCTGGCGTGCTGGAGGTTTCCCTCAAGGTGGAAGCATTATTGCTCCCCATTCCTTGCCCCTCCGTGACTGCTACCTTGGGAGCACTCAGTCGCTCGTCTGGCATGATTGTTGTCATAGGAGCCTTTGCTTTCAGGGCTGGACTTTGTTCTAGCCTTCGTAGGTTCTCAATTTCCCTCTCCCTTGTTGCTTGCATATAGCGTTCGATCTCTTGCACTTCGGCAAGACTCCTACCATCGGGTAGTAGAACCTCAGAGGGAGATAGTCCTAAAGGATCAGGAGGTGCAGTGGATGGAACATTCACATGCACACTCTCAAGAAGCATAGGGTCTATTTTAGGCATGAATGACGAATTTACTTCCCCACTCCCTTCATTTATTTCATTAACCGCATGTTCGGAGCGAGTAGCTCTACTAAGGGTCTCTTTTAAGCGGCTAAACACGCTAGACCCGGGCCGTGGGCCCATGTCATGCATGTCTTGACTTGAACTATCAGGGTTTGGTGTAGGATACCCCTCCATGACTTCGTAGTCAGAGGAAGAATCACTAGACGTGATATGAGGATCTTGGTTCACGCTACCTTGAGTCCCGGCTGAAGGTCCAGAACCTAGGGTGGAGGAATAATGGGTGCCCGTGTAAATGGAGGCACTACCAATATGATCGTGCTCTAACACTCGTCCACAGCGTAGGTACATGTGACCTCCACACTCTAAACGCGTTGGTGAGTGCCCGTGAAGGCCGCTCACTTAGTTTTTTTTTTTTTTTGGTGTCTATAACCCAAGTTTTTCGTTATTCTTGGTTATTTTTTGTAACCAAGCCACAAAATATGGCGTGTAATAGCTCAAGATGAGCGTTTTGGCTAAAGGAACGTGCCGTGCTTGACAACACCCTATTCGGCTACGTGAAGCCCTCGAAATCCTAAAAATAGTCTTTATAGTCCTCGAAATCCTAAAAATAGTTTTTAAATATAAAAAGGTGTATAAACTATATTTTAAAACTGAGGACTGAGGTATGGGTTTGGGCTTGAGCTTGGGGAATGATCCCCAGCCTGATCCTTCTTTTTAATATATATATATATATATATATATATTAAGTCGCCGCACGCGCGCACACACACACTTAACCTACACCTAACTTATCTACTTACAGCTAATAGAGATACTGCCACACACACTCTAACACTGTTTACACAGTACTACTGTAGCTAACAGATCTACAAAACTAACCTTATAGAACTAACATTGAACCTTACAGAACTAACATTCCATAGCTAATACCTTAATTCTAACAATACATTGCAAAAAAATTGTAACTCCTTCTTTACAGAAAACAAAAAAGACAATACAGTGTAACAAAAATCTTCTCCACACAACCACACACCTTCCTTCTTCACAAATCCTTCAATTGAAATTGCATCACAAGCTTAAGAAAGCGTAAAGTGCTTAACCGAGCTTAGTGTAGGGCATTTCCTCGACAACGGTGCCAAAAATGTGCGCTCCTTGCCGCACTGTCAAAGAAAGGGACTTGCCGATACACCGTGTGCGAGCCACAAATGGCTCCAAGCACACAACAAGCCTAAACTAGCAAGCTCAAGAGAGCAAAGGGTGTGTCACTCACTGCTCTACGCTCGCCTTCGTGGTGGATTCCTCGCCGCGATGAAGAAGAAGCTACAGTCGTGCCGCGCTCAACCGCTTCGCCACTGTCGTGCCTTCGTAATGCTCGATCGCACACACACTCTCCCTCTCTCTCTCTCTCTCTCTCACATACACACACACACAAGGAGGTGAAGAAGAAGAAGATGGAGATGGAGATGGAGCAAGAGCACTCTTCTATTACACAAATGAGAGAATAAGTGCATTTTAGGTTTAGTTGGCTTTTATATGAGCTCACCCCATTCACACTTGGGTGCCCATGCATAGCCAACCAATCCCTTGAATGTCCCAGTTAGAGTGCGCCTCTCATCGGTGATCACTCTTACCCTTTTCCTATTGGTCCGACAAGCCCGGTACCTGACTCTACCAAATACATAATACACGTCCGTCATAGGTGATGGGGTGTCCGTGAGCCGTGAGGGTTAACAAAAATCTATAAGAGTCTTTATGGATGATTTTTGTATTTATAGTTGTAGATCACTTCACTGCCAAAAGGTTGAAGAGGGGCTTAAGAGGCTCCATCAATTTGGGGGACAACTCAACCCAGAGAAGTGTCATATCGGTGAATCTCAGGTGGTTTTGCTAGGCCATGTGGTTTCTTCACAAGGAATTCAAGTGGATCCCTCTAAAGTAAAGTCCCTTTTGTCATTATCTCCACCAACAACAACTAAGGAGCTAATGACCTTCAACCACAAAGTGAGGTACATGTCTTGCTTCATCCATCTCCTAGCAGAAGCCATCGCCCCTTTGCATAGGTTGGCAAGCCAATCTACATTTAAATGGGGGAGGGAACATGCAAAATTTTTTGAGGAAGTGAAGGGCATTCTTAGCTCTCTCCCAATCCTAATACCACCAGATCCAAAGGAGACCTACTATGTCACTCCAAGTGTAGGTTTCGAAGAAATTGGTGTTGTTTTGATGCAAAAAGATCCTAAAACATCATACATAAGGCCGATCTATTTTGCAAGCAAGGTGATGACTCCGGCCAAGAAGGGATACACTGAAATGGAGAAAGTGGTCTCTGCAATCTTGTTTGTGGTAAGGAAGTTTCGATCGTATCTTCTCCCTGTGCAATTTTTTTTTCTCACCTTAGAGCACAATCTACCATATGTAGTACAACAAATGAGCCTATCATCTAGAATAGCAAAGTGGGTGCTTGAACTCCAAGAATTTGAATACACTTTCCTTGTAGAAGATAGCACAAGAGCAGGACTTTCAGACATTCTCACCTACAAAGTGAGAGAAAGGGAAGGATCACGACTAAAAAGAGAGGAAGGCTCAAAACAGTTCAAATTGAAGGAGATTGATCATGCCCATACTTTATGCTTTGACAGAGCTTATCAACGCCAACAAGACAAAGCAGCCGGGGGGATAATCATTTTGAACCCACAAAAGGAGGTAATGGTTAGAAAAGGTATCACTCTACCCAACATTCACTCTAACAATGAGGCTGAGTATGCTGCTCTAACCCTTGGGTTAGAAGAATGCAAAGAATTAGGCATACAAAGACTTATTATAAAAGGTGATTCTTTGCTAGTGGTCATGCAAATCCAAGGGACTTGGAGGTGCAAGAATCGTACATTGTTTGAGTGGCTTAGTAGTGTAAGAGCTTTGATGAAGGGTTTTAAAGCAACACGGATACAACCCATTGTGAGAACTCATAACAAGGAAGCACACTTACTCGCAAATGAAAAGCTTCAAATGGCGGTAGGAGGTGTGAAACTATATGAACCCAAATATCAAGGTCAAGAGGAGCTAAAAGACATTATCTTCTTTCTACAAGCAGGTGAGTGTCCCAAACACTTAGACAAGGTGCAAAGACATAGACTAGTTAAGAAGGCCACACCTTACCATTTGATCGGGGATGATTTATATCACAAAGGGAAAGATTTGGTCTTGAGGAGAGTACCAGGTGTGCAAGAGATAGAGAAAATTCTTCTTTCATGTCATGATGATGTCTGTGGTGGTCACTTTTCTCAACATATTATAAGTAGGAAGATTTTACAAGCAGGGTTTATTTGGCCGAGCTTACATCGTGATGTCCAATATTGGTGTAAGGCATGTAAGCCATGCCAAATTGCTGGGGATAGATGACTAACATATGAGCCTCGAGTCCCAATAATATGTTATGGCCCTTTTGAAAAGTGGGGTGTGGATGCAATAGGTCCCCTACCTCGTACTTCTACAGGGAAGGTTTTCATCATCATGGGTGTTGACTACATGACACGATGGGCGGAAGCAACAAGCACAACCCGAATCACAGCTGAAGAGGTATCAAAGTTTATTTTTGACCATATTTGTAGTAGGTTTGGAGCACCCCTAGAAATCTTATCAAATCGAGGCCCGGGTTTTAGGGCTGACCTTCTAAATGATCTCTTGAGGAGGTTAAAAGTGAAACACCTGCATTCCACACCCTACTATCCTCAATGCAATGGATTGGTGGAAAAAGTGAATGGAATGATATGTAAGATCATTTCTAAGCAGGTTGTGGACCATCCTAATGATTGGGATCTCCATTTGACGGCTGCTCTTTGTGCGTACAGGACATCTTTCAAGGTATCTACCCAATTCACCCCTTTTCATCTAGTTTATGGACAGGAGGCACTTCTCCCCATTGAGGTAGAGCTCTCAAGCTTGCGCGATCTTGCAAGAGTGGCAAAAAAACCAAAAGAGGTTCTACATGAAAGGATCTTAGATCTCCAACGACTTGAGCTAGATAGAGAAGATTCCATTGATCACTACATCACCAAAGCGACAATCCAAAAGGACAAAATCAACAAGAAGCTCAAGGGGAAAGGATTGAAGGAAGGTATGTTGGTTCTTCTCTATGATAACCGACTTGATACTCAACTTGATAAAAAGTTTTTGCAAAGATGGGAGGGACCTTTCATGATAAAAACAAAGTTTGGGAATGGTAGTTACAGATTAGCAGATTTATCAGGAAAACTCCACAAGACCAGAGTCAATGGATGGAGATTAAAGCCCTACTTTCAACGTATATATCCGTTGATAGGAAGTCATCTGCCTACATCGCCTAAGCTACAAATTGGCATGGCTCCCTTCGGCTTGGCAAATGCTCCACCTATTTTTAAAGCTTTGATGTGCAAAGAAGAACCGGCCTTTGAATATGAACATACCCAAGGCAACCCTCCCATCTCCGATTTATGGGATTGAGGTAATGAAAAGCAGGTCTAATGGAGTAAAAGAGTGCATGACACTCCTCCTATTGAAAAAAAAAAAGTGGAAAAGGAAAAATGACAAAAAAAAGAGAAAAAAAGAAGAAGCAACACCGTCCTCCTAAAGATATGAATATCTCTAGGCTTGGGGGAGGGCTAATATGAGTGGCATAAAATGGTAACCATCTTTTTGCAACATTTTTCAGCCTACTCAATGTCCTCTTCCTCATACGTGTATATATCTTTCTAGGCTATTAAGTTATCTAGAGTAAATTCCCCCTCTTCGTTTAGCCTTTGTGGCGACACATACATTGTACTCTTCCCAAAAATGTCACCTTAGTCATATATTTATATTACCACCCTTGTCTTTTTTGCTTTGTAAATAAAAGTAAGCATACAATAACCTCTTGTGAATTAGTAGTAGAAAAATAATGAATCTTTCCTAAGGACCACCTCAAACATTTCTACACGTTCTTGATCAGTTACTCTCCTCTTGATATGGCAAGACATCTTGAAATTCGCTAAAAATAATTCTGCATCCTCTCCAGGCTCTCCAAAGAAAAGAGGATATCCAGACATTTGGCGTTGGCTCGAAATTTAATTGATTTCAAAGTGATGCACGTTTTTGTTTTTTCTTTCTTTAAAAGATTTACACAATAATATTTTCTAAATTGCAATCTATTCTACAACAAAATAAAAATATTCACATCAAATGACCTATGATAATCAATAAGAGGTAGGATGACACGGTTTGGTGATGCGAGAATTTCTCCTACTCTTTGGGCACCAAACATGAACACCATACGTTGTTGAAAATGGATTTTTCTACTAATTGCGATGTTTACTCTAATGTGTGGAGTGAAATGGAAGGGGAAAACCTCTATTCCTTGGCCATTGTCCATGGTCTATGCATGCCCTAATTCTTAAAACAAAATAAAAATATAGACGTCCAGACTAAGGTCGTACCTAATGAGAGGCAAAATAAAAGGATTTACTGAAGCGTTTATCTCGGCCAACCTAAGAGGATCTAAAATTGTACGAATTACACGTTGAAATTGCAACTTAGTACTAACAATTATGTGTACCTTTTGCCTTGCAATGGGAATGAAGGGATCATACAAATTCTCGTGATTCATGCAAACTTCTTGACTATGCTAAAAAGTTGATCCTACACCTAAATACACAAGCCATCCTCAGTGGGGACACCAAAATTGAGGCGGTCTGGGGCTAGAAATAAGAAGAGTGGCCTCTAAACACCCTTCAAGGCTCTCGTGCTGCTCAATTGGGGCTGGGGCAAGCACAATCAAATATAGCAACAACCCACAGCCAGAAACCAAACAAGAAAGGGGCACCACCTAGTTGTAGATGCAAACTAGGACGCACGTGATATCTCCTTATAATCAAACACACAAAGGGAGGGGAATGAAAGATAGCCACACACACCAAACACAAACATTCACCAAGCCAGAGAGAGGTAAAGAGCACAAATCAACTTGAGCAACTCCGTCTTAGCCTTAAAGACTAGATGCACACAAAGCTTGATGAGAAACAAAGAGATAACAGAAAACTTGACCTTGTTCCCAATACACAAATTGTCTTAGGGTCACGGGAGCCCTCTCACCGAGTACCCTCTTACAATTGACTTTTTAGGAAAACAATTCAACAAGCCCTCAAACCACCAAGCATGAAATGGCACAACAGAATTCAAGGACAATATACCTTCAACCACCTGATGAGCCAACTTATCAAATCAATTTGGAGAGAAGAGTCGTAGTTACAGCATACAATTGCACCCAACACTATACATCTTATTTATGCACAAGAGTAGGCTACAAGTGTGATGAAGAGTATGGCATCACTCCACTCCTCTAGATGGAACAACTAACTTCAAGCTTCTCCATGCACCTATGTGTAGTGATGGAATATAGCACCCACAACGCACACACTCTACACAACTAGGCTTGAAGAGTGGTGTGTTATGTGTTGAGAATGGTGTGGTGTAGTGTAATCATGTGATGATTTACAAGGGAGAGAAGGGCTCTTTTTATAGGTTTTAAAAGCCCCGATTAGGATTGGACCTAATCAAGTTTATTTGAAGAAATAAAAGATTACGCATATTTTTATTTTTTTTAAATGAGGGTGGGTCTCTCTTGTCCTTTGAGTCACATGGATGTGGGCTCAAGGGAAGAGAATTATTGAGGGTGAAAGGAGAGAGGATTGAGTGAATAATTTGGGAGTGCCTACTATAATAGAGAGTAGAGGGTGCATTTTTACAATAAGGTTAGTGGTTAGTGGTTAGTAATAATCACTAAAAAAATTTTACAAAATCATTCACCAAATGATGAGATATATGATAAGCAAAGTTAGAGAAGGGATAAGCTTGCAAAGAGAGGTTGAAGCTTTGGAGAAGTTGACATTCACCTCTTTACAGCACCGGAAGAAGAAGCGGTCAGCATGGCGAAGTTACACGTGTTGATGAAGCTATGTTATCTCGAAACCTTGGATAATTCATGATAAAATCCTTCATTTGTAGAGGTTAACCTTGGATTTTTGCTGATTTTTTGGAGTTCTTTAGAAAGTTGAAGAGGACATGGTAATATGGACATATATGTAGAGAGAAATGGGGGCACATAGGGTGTAGAAATGGAGGATGAAAGCTATGGAGGTGCGAGAGAAGTGGCAATGGTGAAGAGGGTGAATTAGGACATGGGAGTTGCAGGTTTGGGAGTGGGAAGGAGAGGGAGTAGTGTGTAAGAGTGAGTAGGTGTGTGGAAGGGTGAGAGAAATAGGAAGATTTTTTTGGTGTATGAGGTGGCACTTTTGAAGTCGGCCATAAATTTCATTTAAAATCACCCTTGACTTCAAAATTTCTAAAAACTTTATGAAAAATACTTCAGCTCACGAGCTACATCTTGTCTTTTGGAAATATCCTCAAATTCGGATCATAAGAAGGTGCCAAAATTTGAGCAAATAGCTGATTCTGCAGCACCTAATAAAGCTTGAAGTGGGCCACTATTTGATTCTTTTTCCTTTGTAGTCTTCCAAGTGAGCCCCCCATACATCAACCATGACATAATATTTTCAAGGATCTTGTACACATGTATGGTATAGGATAAGTATCAGATATAATATATACTTGTGGCATAAAAAGATAAGCTAGCTAGTTATGAAAAATGGACAAATGGGATGCATGGTGGTGAAAAATATAAAAAATAAAGGGAGAGAAATCATGAGGGAAGGGACCCTCAATTATTCTCTACTTTAAGTGATTTATGGAATTTATTTGAAGATGAAATCTATTTATTTGTGAATATTTAAGTAGGTGGGATGGAAAAAAATATGACGGAGCCGATAAGTTTATTGGTATATTTTTTCGGTGAAGTCACATAAGGGTTTTTCAAGGATTGTGTGAGTAGAGCTTAAGGGATAGAATGATAGTAAAATATGTTTAAGGAATGACATGCGATGGAAGCTAGCATACTTAGGCTTGATAACGTACGCCTAAGAATATATATTTATATAAATATAAAAAATTTGAAAAAAAAACCCTTTAAACTTAGGTCCTGTATTTGATAGAAAATATTTACATGTAAAGAGGACCGTAATATTATAAATTAATTTTTTTGTCTCCTAGCCCAATGACTCGCTCAATGATTTGATTAAAAAAAAGATAAAAACCCTAAACGCATGCACACTATTTACAATGAAAAAGCGAGCCTAGTCATTGTGCTAGGGTGTTTTTGTGGTGTGAAGTGGCTTCTTAAAATATTTTATGAGAGCCAAAAAATGGCTATCAACGTCTTCTTTCATAGGTTTTCTTTTCGCTTTCAAACCTTGTCTTTTTGTGCTGAGGTTCCTCTTGGTGTGCAGCCACTGTTTTTTTTTTCATCTCTTCTATTATGGCTCGTCTTTCCTCCTTGTATGAGCTTTCACTACTATGTGCCTTATGAGATCTTTCAATAGATTCTTCATCGGATTTGTAACTCTTTTTGTCGACCTTGCGGTTCAAGGAGATGGTTGTGCTGACACAATCCATGTGTTTTGATCTGGGCAGGCGGCAAATTGTCTGCCATGCCGATATCATGGTATGCTATTCTGGTTAGTACCTCAGGTGCACCCCAGATACGTGATCTTACCCTCTTTCTTGGTACCCTTCAGCGTGGATAGCACATATTGTGCGTGATCAATGGGTTACCTGGTTGTCGATTTCAACACTTGTGTGAATGTAGTCACCACTGCATGATTAGGTGTTGTGTACCTTGGCGGTCTCTTTGCTAAGAAGTGGAAGTGTTGGTGATACAACTATGCTGGTTCTTCCACTTGCTTCTGGATGAGGTCAATATATGTTGTGGAAGCAGTCTCCTTGTTGAAGGTACCTGCTGTATTCTGGATGAGGTCAACAAATGTTGTGGTAGCAGTCTCGTTGTTGATGGTACCTGCTGTCTTTCTGTTTCAAGACCTCATCGTCATCCCTTCTGTTGGCAACTTGAGAGCCTCGACCACAATTTCTTTCGTTATTACCACTTCTACCTTCTGCCCTTGTTGGTCAGTTATTTGGGATGTTCCATCTTCCTTAACTGTAGACGAGAGCAGGAAGTCTAAAACTTTGGAGACAGTACCACTGTTAATGCAAGGACGAGCCAAGGTGTGGTTTGATGGTCTAAAGTGCAGTGCTTGAGAAAAATGGGAGAGATGGCAAAGTCAGTTTCTGGAGCAGTTTTGAGAGGTGATTACGCCGAAAGAAGCTGGTGCAAGGGTGAAGGCAGTACACCAAGACGTAAGTAAATATTTCTCTATTTTTATTGAGTAGTTTGAAGCTTGTTGGAAAAAGTTAGAGGTTGTTACTGGGGTCAAAAGCAATGAGTATTTGAAGCTGTCGAAGCTGCTAGCGTGCTTGCATCCAAGGATTAGAGAAAAGGTGGAACACGGTGCAGATACCTATGAAGACATGGTCTATCTGGAAAATATAAAGAGCAAAAAGGTGAAGCGAATGCTCGAGTTGGGCATGTTGAAGCCAGCAGATTATATGCCTGTTGTGGAGGTAGCAATGTGCTCTTTGGTCCAACCAATTGTTCGAAATACAGAGCCTGTTGAGGTAAGGCCTACTATGGGCTATGTTCCTTGGAGATATTCGGTCTGTGATGTGCATGTGCCAAGGGTGGACGAGCTTGTCAATGAAGACAAGCTCCATGATGAGGTGAACCAAGGTGCGAAAACCCCGGGGGGTTCACTATATCACGTGCGTTCAGGCTCTTTTTCTAAAATCCCTATTCTATGAATTTTCTAGGAAATATAATGAACCCTTTTGTTTTAAATATGTAAATTTTTTGAGATTTGTAAAAAACATATCCTTATGTAAATTTATTTTTTGTAAGTTTTAAGGGTCACATACTATGTAATTTGAACCCCCGGGGCAAAAGCGGTAGTAGCAGATGTGGAGGTTCCGATGTGGATGGAAGAGGTAAAGCCTGTTCTTGTGGAAATTTTGCATGAAAAGATAGCCAAATGCAATCAAGATGCAAATACCGGGGGTTCAGAAGCTGATGAGGAAATTTAGCAAAGTTGTGGTGATGGTCAAGCTTTTGTGGAGCAGCAAGCAGACGAAGATGCAGATATGAAGTCGGTATATGATGCCCGTGATGATGGAGATACAAGCTTGAATTGCTGGGAAACAAGCAAGGAGAATAGAGCGGATGAGTCCACATCCTATGACAAGGAGATGGAGTCTGATGAACCTCATCTGGTAAAGGTGAAGTTTCCCTCTTATGTATTTGATGATATGGTAATAGCCCATGTGGAAGAAGAGTAGGGAACGGAGCAAGCCAAGATGCTTGATGAAGACCAAGTGGAGTGATCCAAGTCTAAAGATGATGATATACAAGTAAAGATGGTGTGTGGTTCCATGCTAATGGGCTGTGCTGATGAAAGTGGCGGTGCAATGTGCCATGGTGGTGCAACAGGTGCAAAATTTTTCCGGAAGAGATAGATCAACAGTGCCTATGGAGGAAGTCGAGGTGGATGCAGTAGAGAACAAGTTTCTCTTTTCCTTGGCGGAGCATGATGCAGCGGTAGAAGAGGTGCTTGAAGAGCAGGTGGTTGAAGTTGAAGAGCAAGAGGTGTTGATCGACCTTGGAAGGCCGATAGACGAGGAAGGGCTCAATGATGCTAGAATTGGGTGTGTAGTTAAAGAGGAGGTTGTGATGCCAAACACGGTGGAGATTTCGATGCAGATGACATGTGGAATGGTGGAGAAGGAGAATCCCAAGAAGTGGCTTCAAGTGAAGGTATGTAAGCTATGGTTGATGAATATGGTGGTAGATGCAGCTATGCGACAGTTGGTTCAACAGATGCAGGGGTCTATGCTTGAAGCCTCCACTTTATTTAGTTGGGAGGAAGGGTAAGACATGTGTCGGAGCTCGGTGTCAGGTACATGTTTTTTTGATGGTATGCTTGATGCTTCTTGGTGTGGAGTAGACAGCTTGTAGAGGGATACAAGGAGTGATGAAGGTAGGCAGGCTATGCGTAGCCTACACACATGATGGTCTATGTGCAGGGGTACGGCACTATGGTGAGCAGTTACAAATGGGTGAAGGATATCCAAGGCAGGTTTTTGATCCAGGTGGAAGCTATGTGATGCAGGGGGTGGGGCAACCCACTTGAAGGTTTAGCAGTAGGCAGAATAAAACTGTGTACATATGGTTTTGGTTTTCTCATAGTGTCTCGCAACTAGAAGGTGAATAAAGCTCTTATATGGTTGAGCATAAATGCTCAACTAGGGGGTGGGCAATGATGGTACATCCAAAGTTTGTTGACCATAGAAGATGTCATGGGCAGATATGTGCAGGCTAGCAGCAGCATGGCAAAAGGGTGGAGCAACTAGGAAGGTCATGGGCTGACAGGTAGCAGCGGAGATGTATGACTGATGCGCCTTATAGGCCAAGAAAGGCTCCAAAAGGGGCTAGTTTGGGGAACAAGTGAAGGAGATGTGAGGTGCAGTATTTGGGTCCAAGAATTTAGAGCTTGAAGAGCTCAAGGAGCAGGTCCAGATGGATCATCAAACCGAGCTACGGAGCCCAAATTATGGCCAATTGAATGTTTGCCAGGGGCTAGGTTGGTGCCCACCTGACCACATGGGGAATTGTGCAATCTCGCATCTTTTGATCCTCAACAAGGTTCTAGAGCAGGGTATGCATCATATGGAGCTAGTAGGAATTGATTGCTCATCAAACGGAGCCCGAAGCAAAAAGATAAAGAAGTCGGAAGATTGGGGCTTTTTGCCATGGTCTTGTGGCCATTGGAGGTTTTTGTTTGTGTAGGCTTTTGAGCCATTGTTTCCGAAGTTCATGTCGGCAGCGTATTGGTTGTATATGGTGTTGCATAAGCGAGAAGACTTCTCTACCATCTTCGGGCGTCATTCCCCCTTCCTCCTTCTCTTCTCTACTTGTGTGCGTGTGGTTCCGGGCGTGTGTCGGTGTGTGTGCCCCTCGAAGTTTGTCGTGCAAAGAGAGACTGTGTGAGTGTGGAAGGATGTGAATTAAGCATAGTGGGGTGACTAAGTTTTTCTGGTGCATTGCAAGGCATGTGTCCGTATGGTTGTGTTCAAGTGGTGGTCTGCTTGCGGTGTTGGGCGCATTTCTGACACCCCGTTTTCTGAAAACTTGTACATACGGACATGACGGCCGATGTCAAAAGGGTGTGTGGGCTTTCTTTTTGTGAGATTTTTAACTTGGTTTAGCAAGCACATGTACATGCACTGCAAGTCGCTAGTCTAGTGACAGTTGTCGGGCTACTGTAACTGCCCGTGGAATGAGTATTTTGAAGGGAGACTAGCTCTCACTGCACCTAGTCTTCCTGCTACAACATTTTGTTCGCGTTGACTTTGCACATAGTTGTGAGTGGGTTCAATTTGAAGGATTTCATAAATTTTGTTGTTGCAGAGTTTGCAGATATTTTTTCAAGTTTGAAATCATGTCTTTTGGAGTTGGGGTTTTGGGGTTATGCTCTATTCTCTACAGCCTATAGTGTATGGTAGCTTTGGGGCAAAACTATGTAGTTTGAGTTGTGGAAACCCATATGTCTTGTGGGTGACAGTGTATGCTTTGAAGGGGGACTTTTAAAGTGGTTTTATATGAAGGGGAAAGATTTTTTTTCAAGATCATTGGTAGGCAACGTCCGTATTTCCGTACCTAAACAGGTTTCTTCCTTCTCTGTGGCATAGTCTCTTGGGTGGGCGACGGCTAGTAAATTCCCAAGGGGACTACTCTTGTTGGATTTGTCATGTTTCAAAGGGGTTTGCCAAAGATTTTGGTGTTCTTGTAGAGCTATGTCAACGCTCTTGGATGACATCGCTATAGAGGTGTTCCAATTTGCTTGTTTCCCAACAATGTTTCGGTGCCCGCCACCAAGGATCTTCTTCAGGTGACCTTTAATTGATAGCTTTGATGGCTGTGGTGACAGATTTTCCAAGGTTGTATAGCCATGTAGGTGAGGATGTTGATGCATTCATTGAGAAGATGGAGTTTTATTGTTTGATGGAAAATAAGGAAGATTGAATGATTATGCTCAAGATTTTGTTCTTTTGCTTGAAAGAGGATGCAAGGATATGGTATGATGAGTATGATTTTTGGTTGAAATCATGTCAACCTCCATTGGTGATAACTTATGATGCATTAAAGAAGTCTTTTCTTGAGAAGTTCAAGAAGGTAGAGGACCCAATGGATGTATGGCACTCCATTGAAAGACTTGTGCAATGTGATGGTCAAAGTGTAGATGCCTTTGTCAAGGAGTTAAATGCTTTGTGGAGAAGATGGTGGGTTTCTTTGGGAAGTGTTTCTCCTCCTCTTATTCTTAAAAAGTGTATGTTTATGCAACATTTGAGGGGCTGATTTGAAGTTAAAGGTTGAGCTTATAAAGACACTTACATTTCATGATGCAGTAAAGGCTGCAAAGCATAAGGAATGGAAGCTAGAGAGAGTGAAGCAGCTTGGATTGCAAGAAGACGTGAATCCAAATGTATCTCAATATGGACAATTTATGCAATGCAGACTTCCATGTTTCTCATTATCTTGAGCATGTGAAATAAGAATTCCATATGCACAATGAGATCAAGGAGAAGGCTCAATGTATGCCATCTTTGTTGTTTAAGCGATTTGATGTCAACATTCATGTCAAAGATGATGATGCTAGTAAGATGGATGTAAGCAAGAAGGCTACCATGGTCATGAATGAGTCTCAAATGCAAGGAAATGAGAATTTTGAATATCCAAGTCACATGGTTGATGCTTGTAATGTATGTTCTAATGAAGAGGAGTATGTTTGTGATACAAATGTACCTCTTGATAGTTCTCTTTGTGTAGATGAAGTAGTCAAAGATCACATGATGGAGGTCAAGGAAGTTAGCAATGGTAAAGATGGTGATGTGTATGATGAGGGTTTTCAAGTATATGCTTTGGGTGATTGTATGCAAAAGGGTGATGAAGAAACTAAGTATACTACTTGTGTTGTTGACGAGGACCCTATCAATGAACAACTTGATGATGTGCATGATGGTGTGGGTGATCCTGCCTTAATTGAAGAGAATATTGAGGTTTTAGAAGATATGGAAACTTATGCATATTTTCTTGTTATGCCTCATGTGAATATGGTTGATGCTACCTTGTTTGATCCTCTTGTTACGTAGCCTAAGGTGTATGTGGAAGAAGGATTACCTATCAAGCATGATATGGTTGAATTGGATAGAGGCTTAATGAAGAGTGGGGAGAATGAAATGGATATGCATGAGGATATAAAAATGGCTGAGGTAAAAGTTGAAGACTTTTTGGATGAGATGTTTAAGGCTTCCTTGCATGCTATAATAGTGAAAGGGTCTTTCTCTATTGTATTGGTTGAGAGTACTTTATGCTTAAACATGATTTGGATTCTACATATGGTTTACGCATTGATATTGGGAGTGACACAATTGATATGGCTGGTGTTTCTTCATGTATTTTGTGCTTATGTTGTATGGTCCTATGATCTAGGTGGACAACATATTTATGCTATTGCTGAGAATGAATGCTCTAGCAGACTGGGGGGTTGGAAAAGGGGGTTGGGCAAACTATGTTTGGCGCATTTCTGACACCTCGTTTTTTGTAAATTTGTACATACGGACATGACACCCGATGTTAAAAGGGTGTGTGGTCTTTCTTTTTGTGAGATTTTTAACTTGGTTTAGCAAGCACATGTACATGGACTACAAGTCGCTAGTCTAGTGATAGCTGTCAGGCTACTATAACTGCCGGTGAGTGAGTATTTTGAAGGGAGAATTGTATATAACTTAAACTCATTTGAAAAATTAAAAAAATTCAGCAAAAGTTCATAATTTTGCAAGTTTGAACTCGTTCTAGCTTCTTGATGCCTTTGTATGCAGGTTTTTGCCCTCGACTAGCTTTCTCTACACGTAGTCTTCCTGCTACAACATCTTGTTCGCGTTGATTTTGCACATAGTTGTGCATGGGTTTGATTTGAAGGATTTAATAAATTTTTTTTTAGAGTTTTCAAAATAAATTTGAAGTTTGAAATCATGTCTTTTGGAGTTGGGGTTTTGGGGTTATGCTCTATTCTGTGTAGCCTACAGTGTGTGGCAGCTTTGGGGCAAAACTATGTAGGTTGAGTTGTGGAAACCCATATGTCTTCTGGGTAATATATGCTTTAAAGGGTTCCTTTTAAAGTGGTTTTTGATGAAGGGGAAACCTTTGTTTTCAAGAGAATTGGTAGGTGACGTCCGTAATTCCGTGTCTAAACAGGTTTCTTCCTTCTTTGTGGCATAGTCTCTTAGGTGGGCGACGGCTAGTAAATTCCCAAGGGGATACTCTTGTTGGATATGTGGTGTTTCAAATTTGTTTCCAAAAGATTCTGGTGCTCTTATAGAGCTGTTTCAATGCTCTTGGGCGACATCGCTATAGAGGTGTTCAAGTTTGCTTGTTTCCCAACAGTGTTTTGGTGCCTAGCACCGAGGATCTTCTTCAAGTGACCCTTAATTGACAACTTTGATGACTATGGTGACAGAGTTTCCAAGGTTCTATGGACATGTAGGTGAGGATGCTAATGCATTCATCGAGAAGATGGAGGTTTCTTGTTTGATGGCAAATAAGCAAGGTCCAATGATTATGCTCAAGATTTTGTTCTTTTGCTTGAAAGAGGATGCAAGGATATGGTATGATGAGTATGAGTTTTGGATGAAATCATATCAACCTCCATTGGTGATGACTTATGATGCATTAAAGAAGGATTTTGTTCAAAAGTTCAAGAAGGTAGAGGACGCAACGGATGTATGGCACTCTCCTGAAAGACTTGTGCAATGTGATGGTCAAAGTGTAGATGCCTTTGTCAAGGAGTTAAATGATTTGTGGAGAATATGGTGTGTTTCTTTGGGAAGTTTTTCTCCTCCTCTTATGCTTAAAAGGTGTATGTTTATGCAACATTTGAGGGCTGATTTGAAGTTGAAGTTTGAGCTTTAAAGGCCACTTACGTTTCATGATGCAGTAAAGGTTGCAAAGCATAAGGAATGGAAGCTAGAGAGAGTGAAGCAGCTTGGATTGCAAGAAGACGTGAATCCAAATGTATCTTATGTTTTAGACATAAATATGAACAACATATGCAATGCACAATTCCATGTTTCTCATTCTCTCGAGCATGTGAAAGAAGAATTCCATATGCACAATGAGATCAAGAAGAATGCTCAATGTATGCCATCTTTGTTGTTTAAGCGATTTGATGTCAACATTCATGTCAAAGATGATGATGCTAGTAAGATGGATGTAAGCAAGAAGGCTACCAATGTCATGAATGAGTCTCAATGCAAGGAAATGAGAACTTTGAATATTCAAGTCACATGGTTGATGCCTGTAAGGTATGTTCTAATGAAGAGGAGTATGTTTGTGATACAAATGTAACTCTTGGGAGTTCTCTTTGTGTAGATGAAGTAGTCAAAGATCACATGATGGAGGTCAAGGAAGTTAGCAATGGGAAAGATGGTGATGTATATGATGAGGGTTTTCAAGTATATTCTTTGGGTGATTGTATGCAAAAGGGTTATGAAGCAACTAAGTATACTACTTGTGTTGTTGATGAGGAATCTATCAATGAGAAACTTGATGATGTGCATGATGGTGTGGGTGATCCTGCCTTAATTGATGAAGAGAATATTGAGGTTTTAGAAGATATGGAAAATGATGGAGATTGTCTTGTTATACCTCATGTGAATATGGTTGATGCTACCTTGTTTGATCCTCTTGTCAAGGAGACTAAGGTATATATGCAAGAAGGCTTACCTATCAAGCATGATATGGTTGAATTGGATAGAGGATTAATGAAGAGTGGGGAGAATGAAATAGATATGCATGAGGATATAAAAATGGTTGAGGTAAAAGTTGAAGACTTTTCGGATGAGATGTTTAAGGCTTCCTTGCATGCTATAATAGTGAAAGGGTCTTTCTCTGTTGTATTGATTTAGAGTACTTTATGCTTAAACATGATTTGGATTCTATATATGGTTTACGCATTGATATTGGGAGTGACACAATTGATATGGCTGGTGTTTCTTCATGCATTTTGTGCTTATGTTGTATGGCCCTTTGATCTAGGTGGACAACATGTTTATGCTATTGCTGAGCATGAATGCTCTAGCAGCCTGGTGGGTTGGCAAAGGGGGGGTGGGCAAACTATGTTTGGCGCATTTCTGACACCCCATTTTTTGTAAATTTGTACATACGGACATGACACCCGATGTTAAAAGGGTGTGTGGTCTTTCTATTTGTGAGATTTTTAACTTGGTTTAGCAAGCACAGGTACATGGACTACAAGTCGCTAGTCTAGTGACAGCTATCAGCCTACTGTAACTGCCCGTGAGTGAGTATTTTGAAGGGAGACTTGTATATAACTTAAAATCATGTGAAAACTTAAAAACTTTCAGCAAAAGTTTAGAATTTTTCAGGTTTGAGCTCATCTTGGATTCTCGATGCCCTTGGATGCAGTTTTTTGCACTCGAGTAGCTCTCTCTACACGTAGTCTTCCTGCTACAACATCTTGTTCGCGTCGATTTTGCACATAGTTTTGCATGGGTTTGATTTGAAGGATTTCAGCACTTTTGTTGCAGAGTTTGCAAAATAAGTTTAAAGTGTGAAATTATTCCTTTTGGAGTTGGGGTTTTGGGGTTATGCTCTATTCTGTGCAGCCTACAGTGTGTGGCAGCTTTCGGGCAAAACTATGTAGGTTGAGTTGTGGAAACCCATATGTCTTGTGGCTGATGTATGCTTTGAAGGGGGGCTTTTAAAGTGGTTTTTGATGAAGGGGAAAGCTTTGTTTTCAAGAGCATTGGTAGGCGACGTGCATAATTTTGTGTGTAAACAGGTTTCTTCCTTCTTTGTGGCATAGTCTCTTGGGGTGGGCGACGGCCAGTAAATTCCCAAGGGGACTACTCTTGTTGGATTTGTGGTGTTTCCAAAAGCTTGTGGTGTTCTTGTAGAGATATTTCAATGCTCTTGGGCAACGTCGCTATAGAGGTGTTCCAGTTTTCTTGTTTCCCAACAGCGGATAATGTCGAGTTTTGAAGGTGAACACTAGTGGATTGGGGCACTGTGTAGAACCGGGGATATAGCAAGGCATTGTGTGGTGTGCTGGGTGTGTTCACCTTTCCCCCTTTCCAATGTTGACTTGGTTCTATCCAGAGACTTCTTGAACATTGATCAACTCTTGTGAGAGTTTACCAAGGAGTTCTCTAAAAGGGTTTAAGCAGAAGGAGAATGAAGAGGTGAAGGAAGCTTTAATTTTCTTCAAGAAATACATTAAAATATTTCCAGTGCAAGAGTTATCATTTGATGATCCCTTATCAGTTCTCTTTATAGAGGGCTTTAGAAACAAAACTCTAAAAAAGGACTCACTTGAAAGCATGCACAACATTTAAACAAGTCACTAAGGAAGCATTGTATCTAGTTGATAAATGTAATATGTACGAAGAGGTAGCAAAGGACGTTGATACAAACACAAGTAGTTCCTTTTTTACAGCCATTGAGTCAACCATGAGACTTAGTGCTCCTACTTCAACACACAAAACATGGATCAACTTGTCAAATAAGTGATCCACAGAATGATCAAAGGTACCTACAAAATCTCAATCTGAGACTGTAGCAACCACCAGCATTCAATGCTCCAAGAGTGTTGAAGTGGTGTGCCATTGAGAAAAACTACATCAATCATGATACTAATAGGTATTTTACAACCGGAATTATGTAAGGAAAAGTCCATATAGACTTTCAGCAATGCAAAAATTGTCACTACCTCGAAGATACCAGATTAGACCCAATAATGCAGTACAAGGAGGGGACAAATTGCAACATGTGTTGGGCCAACAACCACCCTTGCATCATGAAAATAGGTCCATTGTGCGGTATGCACAGCTGATCGAGTCACTCATAAGTCACCCAATGATGCCACCAACTGTTTATTATGAGGAACCTGCAAAAACCCATGTGAGACAACCTGAGGGTGTAGCTTATGCCACTGAGGAGAATCCATTTTGGGCTAGCACCGATGAAGCTATTGAACCTTTATATGCTTCTCAAACTGCCATGAATCAATTCATGATGGATAAAAGTACGCTTATGTTCATAGAAAACTAGAATTATAAACCTAGAGGATACCCACCTAGAACAAGCTAACCAATGGATGCACCACTAGCTGCCGAGCTGAAAGGCCCATGCTTTGAATGTGGAGGTGACCATTGGGCATGAGATTGTCCACACAAGGGTCAACAAACAAAAATTATTATGTGAGGGTGTGGAAAGGATCACTTACTTCAGCACTGTGCTAAGAATCTTGACAACCTAGGGAAAGCAACCATCAATGTCATTGGAAAGGATCCGAGTTAGAGCCAACAGTTCCAGTCAAAGTGGTGACTAGAGCTCAATCTTAGGAAGCATCACCAAAAATCAGCCATTGATAGATGAATTGGAACTTCTAGAACAAACCAAATTTGTGAATGGATCAGTTAGGACTCAAGGGAAATCTTGGAAAGCCAAACGAGACAAAATAAGCACATAGGCTAAGGGAAAAGATAGCCTTGGAAATGGAATTAACCTAAACAAAGGAACAACTCAGACGTTAACAAGAGAGCAAAGAAAATGCAAGGGAGTCAAAAGAGTCAAAGACTATTTCAGGTGGATCAGTCTTAGTGAAAAAGATAAATGGGTATTTAGATGCTATGTTGCAAGCCTATGAGGCAAGCCTGAAGAGCAACCAAAATTTGGAACAAAGATTGCTAGCCTACACAGATGCTAAAATGGAATGCAAAAAGTTCATAGAAAACCTTGTAGACCCCAAATCGAGTAATGTACATGCCAAAAAAGGTAAATGCAAGTACGCTTGAAAAAACAACATGGGTGAACAAATCCAAATCCATGGGTTTTGTGACGGTTTTGGACTCAAACACCGTGTGAAGAATCTAGACAACATGATCAACCCAACAATAGTGGAAAAGGAAGGACCATTGGATACAAGGGTTGTTGCAAACACAACGGATGAGGCTAAACTGCTTGAGATGTTGTCAATCCTTGAAGTGGACAAGCCACAATCACTATGGGAGACAATCAAAAACAAAAAGTACGGAAGTACCACTTTGCTGTCAGCACCAATTCTTGAGGTCAACATGGATCATCAAATTTATGCGAGGGATATTCTGTCATTGTATGGCAATGTAGGGATAGAAGCATTCGTGGAGTGTAAACCAGCAACAATAAGGACTTTACCATCCTTTATAGGGGAACATGAGACAAAATTTGAAGTGAATCGCACCTTCTCAATGGAATCCGATTCCACAGACTACATATACAAAGAGCTAACACGATTTGATGTCTTCTCCTATATGATATACCATTACTCTCGTTGAAATTTTAAAAATTAGACCATATTTGTGGAGACAAATGAGAAAAAACTTTGAAAAAATGGGACTGAAAATCCATTCAGGCTTGTAGGTGAAATCATGGTAACAATCAACCAGAGAAACCCAAAGCAGAGCATATACTAGTCAATAAGGTGGGTGATTATCGTGAAGGTAGGGTGGGGAACACCATCTTAACACTAGAGACAAGGGAGTAAAGACGATAATGATACTTGACAATGGAGTCGGGGTTGCTATTGCTACAAAGGGAATCTAGGAGAAATCGAGAAGACTATCTCTCAAGCTCGAAAGTGTGCATGAAGTTCCAACTAGAAAACTAGGAATGTTGGAACAAGTCATTGTATCCTCTTGCCGATAGTGGAGCCAGAGTAGCCATTGATACAAGGAAATCAAGAGAAATGGGAAAGGTCAACTCTCAAGAAAATGCACATGAAGTTCCAACTAGCAAATGGGTATGTGGAGAGACCTTTAGGAATGTTGAGACAGGTCATTGTATCCTCTTGCGGAATAGAGTACAAACATACCTTTGTTGTGGTTGTTTTCAAAAAAGGCAACAAATTCAAATTTATTTTGGGGCAACCATTTATCCGTCAACTCAAAATGGTTTAGGATTGTGTTACCATATACATGTGGTAGTGATTTGTGTGAACACCCTTATGATTGCCAGGGCATTTTTTCCCTCACTAGGAGGTTTTTTCCCCCGTGCACAATATATACACTCATCACTCTAGGGCTATCTATCTTTCCATTGCACACTAAGTAATACATTCTATGTTTTGTGCCTTGATCTTCCTTCATTTTCTCCAAGTGTTGTGTGTTTTTCCTGCATCCCTAATTTGAAAAATTGGTATTAGAGTAGGTTACGTCCTCCTGGGCATCGGCAACAGCTCCAAAACATGCCTAATCATTTTCTCCGATTTCTTTGAGCTTTGGTGAGCATTAGCAAGTCTTAAAATACTTTAGGATGGCTTGTTGAGCTTCGTCTGATCAGATTTTTGATTCGGGCTCATTTTGGCCTCTGTTTCCACTACATGCAATACTATGCAGGCTATTTCGTCATTTTGTGCAGAAAAAAATTCAATGCTATTTTTTGCATAACAGGTCTCTTAAATTCTACTACGGCTTGTTGAAATCTCCTCTTTTTGGGCAATTTTCAAATGAGGTGCAACATTTGCCATGGCTGACAACACAGATGTGTTCAAGATGTCTGATGTTGAGGACAGATTGGATGGGGCCAATTACCCTATGTAGCATTATATCATGCAACATGCCCTCGTGTCAAAGGGTGTTTGGAAATTGTGCAGGACATTGATGTATGTCCTGGTTCTGAGGATGCAAGCAATGTTGAGGATGTTGTAGGATTTGGTGGCAGGATTGCTGCTGCTAGAGCTGTTTTGCCTACGGATGAGCAAGCTCATTGGGATGTAAAATATGCTCAAGTGCATGCATGGATTGTGTTTTATGTGAAGCGCACTATTACTCCCCCCATTCATTCAGTAAAATCTTCAAAACAGGCTTGGGATATTCTGGCTAGTCTTTATGTATATCACAAAGAGGCAAATATTGCATTGCTACGTAAAGATCTAGAGTCAAAGATTATGCATGAGGAAGATGATATGGACAATTTCCTTGCTAGTGTCAAGGATATTGATGAGCAACTTATTGTTGCAGGCGAAGTCATTTCTGACAATTCCCTTGTACAAACTGTTCTTGATGCTTTGCCAAATTCTTACCAAACTTTTGCTAGTACTTGGAGACTTATCACCCAAGGAAATCCAAAAGTTCTCAAGTTTGATGCATTATGCATATTGCTCTTGCAAGAGTCACTTTCTTAAAAAAAACAAGACTAGACAGCGTGCAATTGAATAGGCCTTTATTGCTGTGCAAAGAAAAGGTTGTAACAACAATGTAGCCACTTCTCATGGTTATTATACGAGTGGTAAATCACCTGTTCCTAATGCTTTGTTGAAAACAAATTATATGGGAATTCTGACTTGAAAGAGAAAAAAGAAGATGCGTTTCCATTATTGTAAAGTTCATGATCACTTGATCAAGAAATGTCCTAAGTTGAAGGCCAAAGAGGCTAAGAAGAAAGAGGTTGGTTCCACTACAAATGCTAGTTCCACTACAAATGTAGCTATTGTTGAGTCTTCTATGATAGACAATTAAAATGGAGAGTGAGAGGGGTTCCAACACTAAAAATTTTGATTCACCCTCTCATTTTAAAAAGTGCACAATTCAAGACGGACGTATTATGGTTGAGAAACCAATGTGAGAGCCTCAAGAACCGGGAACATCGTACGCTGGGCCCAAAAATGCAAAGAGAATCAATCTTGTTGAACCAGGGGAAGAACCAAGGATGGCTTACATAGCCACTGATCTCACCAAAGAGGAAGAGCAGCCTCTGATAGCTACTTTCAAGCAGTACAGAGATGTGTTTTCTTGGTCATACAAGGATCTTAAGAGAGTAGACCCTAGCATATGCCAACATATGATACCCCTTAAGAGCGCTGCAAAGCCACGCAAACAACATCCCTGTACTTATAATGAAACATTTGTGACGAAAATTAACGAGGAGATAGAATAAATTAAACAAGTGGAGTTTATCTATGAGATCGAGCACACAGAGTGGGTGTCGCCAATTGTGGTAGTGCCCAAAAAGAATGTTAAATTGTGAGTATGCATAAATCTTAAATAGGTCAATGCCACCATGATCAGAGATAACTATCGCTTACCCATCACAGATCATGTGATCAAGAGAGTCGCGGACAAGAAGCTTATTGATGGTTTTTTGGGCTATAACCAGCTCGCCATTAAGCCTGAGGATTTCCACAAAACGGCCTTTACCACAAAGTGGCACAAATTTTCTTATTCGGCGACGCCATTTGGCCTAACCAATGCACTTGTCACATTCCAAAGGCTGATGAGTCTTGCATTCAAGGAGTATCTTAGAAAATTCTTGGAGGTTTATATGGATGAATTTTTTGTGCATTCTCCTCAAAGGGACGAATATTTAGAACACTTAAAAAATATCTTTGAGAAGTGAAAAACTTATCGCATCGCATTGCACAATAGTTAGGATGGACGGGGGCCATGAGTTGTCTAACAGAATGGACCAACTAATTCAATTAGATGAATTGAGACTCAAATATGTTGCACCATCAATGCACAAAAAAGACAGATGAAAGAATTTTATGATCACCACATGATAAACAAGGAGTCTCAAAAGGGTGTCCATGTGTTAGTCTACACCTTAAAACAAGACTCCAAGAAAGTTAAAAAGTGGGGTAATGGACCATTGTGATTAATGGCATATCCCCAAGTGGTGTCGTCCAACTTGCAACATTAGAGGAAGAGCTAATGTCTAATTGGTTTAATGGATGCAGATTGAAGAAGCATCACCAACTGTTGACGGGATATTGTATGCTGAGTCAGATATAGCACATTTGTTGAGTCTAAATTGTTGAATTGTTGCATTTGAATTACTGAATTGCTGAGTCGGATATTTCTTAGGCTGATCTTTGCTTAGTTGGATCATTGGTGAATCTGATATTGATGGGTCAAATTAGCTAAGTTTGATATTTTAAACCTTATAAAAGATCAAGTCAGTTGTAATTTGCAAAGAGGGGAAATACTTTCTTGTGTGAGAGGAAGTTACAAATCTCTCTCTCTCTCTCTCTCTCTCTCTCTCTCTCTCTCTCTCTCTCTCTCTCTCTCTCTCTCTCTCTCTCTCTCTCTCTCGTGCCATGTCTCTATGTGTGTGTGGGTGTGGGTGTGTACCATAAACACTTTGGCAATCCTACTGTGTTTACAACTTTTTTAGGTTGCAATCTTTGTGATTGCATTGGACAAAAACTAGAAATGATGAAGTTTGAGCGGTCAAGAAATCAGAGTTCTTATTTTGATCAATTTAAGGCAATGAGCAATCATTCAACATGAAGAAGTGCAGGCTATGACATGTGTGCTGAAGAGCAAGAAACAATGTGCAAATCCACCTACAGATTCAGACTTTTATCAATTTAGAGAATCAGGGGACTGTCTTTGAATCATTGAATTTACTCTAATGGAGGATTGAGAGTGGGTCTAGTGATGTGTGCATGCTGAAAATTTAGTTCCATGAGCAACATGCAAGACTGCAATTGTAGAGTAGATGGTGGACGATGTGGTTTCTTGGAAGCGAAGGTAGAATCAGAACAAGTAGTTTGCTGAATTTGAAGCTGCAGTATGCTGAATCTGAACCTGCAATTTGTTGAATTTGAACATGCAGTTTGTTGAATCTAAACTTGTGTATTCAATTTGATGTTGTGGAATCAAAAGTTGAAGTTGATGAAGTAGAATCTATTTGCGCTGTTGAAATTAGAAAATCAAATTTAACCTAAAATATGAAGAGGGAATGTACTTGAACTCTGAAGGGAGTGTTCATGATTAAGGGAGAGGGCGTGCACATGGGTGTGAGCCAAAGTAGCCACCAAAATCCCATAGAAAACCCTACATCGATATCAGGCAACTACCCCAAAGAGAGAATTCTTCAATTTCACAACCTCAATGATGCATTGAATGTGAGTAAAACTAATACACTTTCATATATATATATATATATGAACTTTTAGTAAGCATAAACAACTCAACCTGAAATTCAGGCAGGAGGATTGGAATACCTTGATGTTCACAACCCATTCTTTTTGTACATTTTCTTCATTTTGCAATGCAAGGTCAAAATAGCAAGCCAAAGGAAGTTACGTTCGCTAATTTTGAAGCTTATTTCTCTCAAATGGAAGATCCGGCATATTTCTTGAATGCAAACAAGAGCAATCTGAGTGAAAGGTGTTGATTAAAAAAAAATGGAAGTGTTTATGGAGTTCCTCACAATTGAATATGATCATGAAAGTGCTCAAGTTAAGGAGGAGTTAAGGCACATGACAAAATTTGGGCCAGCTTTAAATAGACAAGAATTGCAGAATCACAACCAATTACAGATTCAAGTAATTTTGAAAGAAAGCACCAAACCTACAACGCAAGAGATTCAAGCATGAAAAATATGGAAGGATTTGGAACATGACAAAATTTGGGCCAACTTCAAACGGACCAGAATTGAAAAATCACAACCAATTAATGGTCAGGTGTTCATATGACAAGCCGTCTGAGCTACAAGTGGTATGACCTACAAAATGTGGGCAAGTAAGGTAAGTATGCACAATGCACTCAAGACACGCCAGGCACATATAGGCAAAACAAATAAAGCCTCATTTGTAGACAGACACTTCCACACACACACACACACAACTTTTTTGACCTAGAGTTACACGTCGAGGTTTTGCTTGCTACGGCCACACTTACCACCCACTCTACTCCAGATTTCACTGGTATGATCCTTACTAGTCCATGAGCAGTTGTGCATGGTCAAAAGTGCAAACAAACACTTGCAATAACAGGATTATAGGTGGGAATTGGATGCTTCTTCAACCCCCAACTCATCAGAAGAGCCAAATGCCAAATAGATTGAACACAATTGAGGATCAATATCACCAACCAAAACCAAATATGACAAAGTCGGACCAAACTGGGCCATAACTCAGGAAATTGGGAAAACTTGAGAGAAACTTGTCCAAATTTGAAAATAACTTCACCAATGTGTTAGTACCAAACTGTCCACAATCTTCATGTACATGGTAGCATTATCAAGCACTTGAACTACATCATTTCCCAACCTTGAGTTCTAATCTAAGGGCATTACAATCAGCTTACAATTAGCCATACCATAGTTTTTCAACATATCCAATGCATTTTGTCTTTGTGACAAACATACACCCTCTTTTGTGCGAATGATTTCAATGACCAAGAAATACCACAAGTTTCCAAGGTCTTTTATGTCAAAATCTTGCATAAGTAGAGCCTGCACACTCTCTACTTCATTCACATTATCACCTCCAACAATCAAATTATCCACATATATGCATATCACCACAATTTCTCCCTCATTCTTTCACCACATACAGTGAATGATCTGCATGCAATATCGCAAAACCCAGTGAATTGAGGAATGCCACATTCCTCTCATACCAAGATATAGGTGCTTACTTCCGCCCATACAGTGCTTTCTTTAGCCTACATACAAGCTCATGTAGTCCCATATTTGCATAACCTTGTGGATGCTCCATATACATAGTTTCCTCCAAGTCTCCATTCAAAAATGCATTCTTTACATCCATTTTCTTCAACACCTATTTTAATGCGGCATCCGCTACAATAATTATACACATGAACAGTAGCCATTTTTTTAATGGGGCTGAATGCCTCCTCATAATCAATCCCATAAGTTTGTGCATAACCTTTGGATAAAAGCCTGACCATGTATCTGCTCACACTGCTAATAGCATTATGCTTTATTTTGTAAACCCACTTACATTCAATTGCCTTTCTTTCCTTTTGGTAAAGACACCAATTTACATATTCCATTTGCATCAAGTGTAGCCATCTTCTCATCCATATCTTGCTGCCATTTTTCATATTTGAGAGCATCCTCAAAACATGTGGGTTCTACCTTCTCTGTAATCTTTGTCATAAATCCATAATGATGAGTCACATAACTATCATAAGTCAATCTCTACGCATGATTTCTTACTCTTTCTGACTTACGTAGTCTAGGATCACTTCCAGGTGCCTTGTTCCTTGCTTGCATCCTTCTTGTACCCAGAGTCTTCATAAAGGGTATGCCAAACTCCTCATTTAAACTCTACTCAGAACCACTACCAACACTCAAATTTGGCAGCTTAGGGGTATTATCAAACTTTTCCTTCCCTTTCCTTGACAAATTTGAAGAGTTAGAAGGACTCACTCTTTCACGTAACCCGTCACTCCATGGATTCTCACCATGACCTGCACTAGGTGACACTTGAGGCCCACTCAAAACCTGTGACTGTCCACCTGTATTTTTTGTAGCCACATTTTCTTTTAAATCACCTCCCAATCCATCTTTTACATCATAAGACACTACAAGTGGTTGTGTGATCTTGTGACGCTTATAGCGACGGAAATACGTTGGATTTTTAAAACCCCCGGCGTCGCTAAAAAGCGTCGCTAAAAAGCATCGCTATTAGCGTCGATATGGGAACGTCTCTATAGTGGTCGCTATAGCAATCGCTATAAGCGTCACTGTAGGCGTCGCTATATAGCAATGCCTGTAGCGACGGCTATAGCGATGCTGCAGGGCCATAGATAGCGATGCTGCAGAGCCTAATATAGCGACGTCCGAGATTAAATTTTTTTGGTGGCAGGGCACTGAAATGCCCTCCCACCCATCAACCATATTGAATGTTTCATTTGTCTATTTACCTTTGAAAAAAAATGCAAAGGTAAATATAGACCCAAAATAGTCACCCACAAGACAATATAATCATTAACTCCATCATCCATAGTACGTATTGTTTGCAAAATAAAGATACAAAAATGACAAGCGTGAATTGATGGAAGTAAATAAATGACAATTGTACACAGCAACAAAATCACTTGATTGTTAATCATTGCAAATGTAATAGTTACAAACCATTGTCATTATTTTAAAAATATACATGTTTTTCAAAAATACATAGTTACATGGTCTCATGATACATAAGCTATGACAAAAAGAAACTAATGCTATCTAGCTATGGCTAAACTGACGTCGTCTAATCAGATGTCTCATAGCGTCCAAGCGGCGTATCTGTCGGATTCTGCAAAAAAAAACAATAAGATAGCTTTTTGTAAGTATAAACATATAGCGAGCGACGTTTATAAAACAATACAATAAATAGAAAAGAATAAACCCTAATACTAACCATGCCGCCGCGAGAAGTCAGGATGTCTATAAGGGCGTTTAAGCCCCTCCTGCCTGCGTACTCACGCTCATACGGTGTGGGATCACGTCCTGTAAACGACCATTGTCAAAACATACAAAGAATCTATTATGTTAGAATTTCAAATCCCATGAACCCTAAACTATCAAACATAGATGCAAAAACACTTACAAAATCGGCCTCAAATGATGCCCACCCGCCGCTCCCCAAGTGGTGTGAGCTCCCTGCCTCTACTCACGCTCTAGCTGCCTCCTTTTGTTGCTTCCACTTGTCGGGATTCTTGCGCGCTTCTTTCTTCGCATGCTTCCAATCTTCTTTGGCCAGCCAATCTGGTCTGCTCCATCCATGCTTGATTGCTTTTTGCACTTCGAAACGCTTATGCTTGCAGTATTCGCGCATTCGAACCTTCATCACATCTTCATTGAAGCGGTCATCCCTTGTTGGAACGGGAAACTCGTCATGAAGCATGATGATGACTCTGTCTTTTAATTCATTCGGTACTTCACTCCAGGTGTTTAGTATGTAGTGTCTAAACAAATGATGCCATCGCTGAAGTCGACGAAGTAAGGCAAGCCCTCTCGCCGCTGATGCGTGAACCTGGGTGTTTCGGCAAGGGTCTCTAGCGGCGTGTCAACGGGGGTACAGACGCCAGGTGTCTCCACTGGAGTCTGAGCCCCAAAGCGAGGAGTGTCCACTGGAGTGACTCCTGGAGGAGTAGCCGTGGGGCGTTAACGGCACTCAGCCGCGCAAAACCTGGTTTCGATGGCGATGCCGTGGCTGGTGTCGGGACGGGCAAAGAAGGGGAGGTTAAAGAGCCTCTTCGAACACGAGGCGGTGTCGAAGCATCGGTGGCGCCACCCCCACAACAACCGCCACCGCCACCGCCACCACTAGAGCGCCGGTGCCTAGACAAGTGTGAAGATCGTCTCGTCAACACTGAAGCTTTGGAGCGCGCTGAGGACTCCGAAATAGAGGGAGATGCCGATGGAGTAGGAACACGCGATGGTGCGCCAGAGCGATGACGCTCCACGTACCACTGTCTATGCTGGGGTGACAAATAAGAAAGAAACTCCTCATCATCCATACTTGCATTAAACACACGAACATTTAAACTTAATATTGAATGAATGGAGTAGAAAACATGGACAAGTAGATAGATAGATAGATAGATAGAGAGAGAGAGGAGGAGGAGGAGGTGCTCGTCGTCTCTGCTTATGAGAACATACCTAGAGCATACGTACTTGGAGTGGACGCAAAGACCATTAAATACAATGATGCAATGACGGATATAAATACAATGACGCAATGATGCAATGATGCAAATACTTAAAGAGCTGGAGAATCGTACAAGAACTTGAATGTGCTTGTAGCTTTGGAATGTTCAAAGGCTAGCAGCAATAGAAAGCGTTCTTCTTCTATTCAACTTGAGTGATGGAAGAGGCAAGTGCATAAATCTGAATTTACAAAACGGAGCAAAATTGTTCAAATACAATATTTATGGCTTTAAGAGATCTCTCTCTCATCCTCGCATAGCTCAGCATAACTTCCTATATCTATATATAGCTCTCAGTTTAAACAGATGTCCTTTGTTTCATTTTGTAGATCCTCTGCATGCACCCCATAGAGAGTAGCAACTTGATGTTCATCTGACACCACCTCCATGGCTTCTGACTGAGCATCTTCTCCGATCTCCTCCATTGATGCCGCTGTGATTGGCACATGGTAGCCTTCATACGTCCGTGCACTACGAGGGGCTACCTCTATGACGTACCACCAGTTTGATGCAGACTTTGTGGGATGAAATATCACCTGCCAGAGCCACATACCTTACATGAGAGCTTCCAAGCACATAAATTCTAAAACACGCGTTAACTATTTACATACTTCTATTGGGTTGCAAGATTGCTACCTGTTGGCCAGCGTCAGAGTCGACGAGTTATAATTGGCAACAACTCGATCTATAATAGATGGATCGAACTCGCGTGGTGCAAACAAACACGTCTTGTCCGTCGCACAGCATGCTTGCAATGGTTACAAGGACATAAGATCCTCATTGAGAGATAGGTGTTTCGGTTGGACGGCCCCACATCCTCGTCACTACTCATAATGAGGGAAAAAATCTTATAGCCTGGCCAACAAATTTAATCTTCTATTGACATTCTTTGTCTTTTATCTCTCTCTCTCTCTCTCTCTCTCTCTCTCTCTCTCTCTCTCTCTCTCTCTCTCTCTCTCTCTCTCTCTCTCTCTCTCTCTCTCTCTCTCGCTTTGTTCACACTGTAAACTACCTCACATTCTCTAGTCATGTCCAATCCCCGCACACCTCGGTCTAGAGGTGCACGGAGATTAGAACCACCGGGTTATAATCTCGTCTTTATTGGTCAATGCCTATATTTGTGGGTACAAGAAATCTACACACCCACGTCTACATGATACTGCATGTAGTGGACAAAACCCCTTTGCCTCTTCTCTAGCTGTAGCATTTCACAGCATCTTAACATCTTTTCATAGTAGATCTTTGTTTGTAGCATGCAGGTACGTCATTCTTGCAATGTAGCTGATGTCTGCTCAAGGCACTTAATTCTTATTCTAGATTTGACGGTATGTGGTGTGTGTGTGTGTGTGTGTGTGTGTGTGTGTGTGTGTGACCCTTGGAATCGTCATTTTGCATCACTAATTTCTGTGTAGGCTCAATTTGCTCTTCCATTAGCTGAACATGACGGATTATTGTATGGTAGTAGCAGTCGAACATGCAGGTGGAATTGCTAACCTTATCTTAAACGATTTTCTCGCCATTTCTTCTAACTTCAAATAACCTAAATCTAATCTAATATAACATATATAAACCTAAATCTAATCTAATATAACGTAAATCTAAATCTAACGTAAATAAACCTAAATCTAATCAAACATAAATCTAACTAAAAATAAACCTAAATCAATCTAATTTAACTTAAATAAACCTAAATCTAATTTAACGTAAGTCTACATCTAACCTAATCTTTAACGTCTTTTGGGATAGTTTCCTACGACGTTAAAACTCTCTTCTTCTGTGTGTGTGTGTGTGTGTGTGTGTGTGTGTGTGTGTGTGTGTGCCAATAAAAAGAGAAAAATGGTATAACCTTTCTATCACCCAAGTGTGGTAGATTGGTTATGCCATTTTCCTCTTGAATAACAAGTCTTGGTTTCAACTCCTCGTCGGCTAGATTTTTAGGTCTCTTTAATTAGTTTCCTACAACGTTAAATTAAACTCTCTTCTTCTTGGGTGTGTGTGCATGCCAATAAAAAAAGGAAAAAAATGGTATAACTTTTCTATCACCGAAGTGTGATATATTGGTTATGCCATTTCCCTTATGAATAACATGTCTTGAGTTCAACTCGTGTCAACTAGATCTTTAAGGTCTCTTGGGATACTTTCCTACGATGTAAGACTCTCTTCTTCTTCTTCTTTTCTCTCTCTCTCTCTCTCTCTCTCTCTCTCTCTCTCTCTCTCTCTCTCTCTCTCTCTCTCTCTCTCTTTTCCTCTCTCAATGTGTGTGCATTCTTTGATTATGCATGTGTGTGCGCATGTTTCTGGTTTATGCATGCTCTCTCTCTCTCTTCCTCTCTCAATGTGTGTGTGCTTTCTTCGATTATGCATGTGTGTGCGCGTTTTTGGTTTATGCATTCTCTCTCTCTTTTCCTCTCTCAATGTGTGTGTGCTTTCTTTGTGTATGCATGTGTGTGTGCGTTTTATGTTTATGATTGTTCTCTCTCTCTCTCTCTCTCTCATTCTATCTCTCTCTCTCAAGAACACAATGTGTGTGTTTGTGTGTGTGTGAGAGAGAGAGAGAGAGGGAGAGAGAAAGAGGGGAAGGGAACATGAGAGTGAGGAGAGGGAAGGAGCATACCTGGCTCTCCTTCCTCTCCTCGTGTGTGTGTGTGTGAGAGAGAGAGAGAGAGAGAGAGAGAAGGAGAGAGAAAGAGGGGAAGGGAACATGAGAGTGAGGAGAGGGAAGGAGCATACCTGGCTCTCCTTCCTCTCCTCGTGTGTGTGTGTGTGTGTGTGTGTCGAGAAGAAAGAGAGAGAGAGAGGGAGAGCGTTACCTTGCTTGCTTGAGCGCGCGTCAAAAACTCTGATCTGAGATCTAAGTTTTCGGACGCTCTCGGTTATTTTTTTTAGCAATGTTGGCGTCACTATAAGCGTCGCTATGAGCGTTGCTATGTTACTTGTAACATAGCAACGCTCATAGCGACGCCGTGCATTTTCATTTTTGAGCGTTGCACTATGAGCGTCGCTAATGTTAAGCATGGCTTGTAGTGATATCAACTTGCCTTTCATTAAAAAAACAACCTTGCTTACCCTCACTTTATCCGTGACAGGATTGTAACATTTGTATCCTTTTATCTCAAGAGAGAGACCAATGAATACACATTTTTCTACTTTTGGATCAAGCTTACTTCTTAGCCCATACGGCACATGCACATAAGCAGTACAACCAAACACCTTAAAATCCGACACATCCGGTTTTTCACCATTGAACTTCTCTTCAGGTGTCATATCCATGTATTACAGTAGTAGGGGTCTTGTTCATAATGTAAACACTTGTAGCAACAGCCTCAGCCCAATAGCATTGTGACATGTTCTTCTCATTCATCATTGCTCTAAAAAATTCTACAATGTGCATGTTCTTCTGCTCTGCAACACCATTTTCCTATGGAGTATACCTGCATCTCTGAATTCCATGATTTTTCAAAAACCATTGAACTCATTGGAGAAGTATCCTCCCCCTCCATTTGATCTCAGTCACTTTACATACTTTCGAGTCTGTTTTTCAACCATGAGTTTGATGTTCTGAAAGTGCATAAAGATCTCACTTTTTTATTTCATGAAATAGGACCATACCTTCCTCGTATGGTCATCAACAAAACTCCCATAGTCTCTACATCCACCCATAGATGCAGTCATTGTAGGACCCCATACATCTGTATGCACTAAATCCAATGAATTATTTCTTGCATGCTTATCATGAGAAATGGATGCTTTTCCTTGCTTTCCAAATTGACAAGATTCACAAACTTTCTACCCTGAATGAAGGCAAACCTGTACTCAGCCTCTACAAATTTACATGACCAATACGTTTATGCCACCCACATCTCATTGTCTAGAAGAACACATGCACCTCATACAAACATGGTGTTAACCCTCACAGCTCACGGACACGCTTTCACCTACGACCGACGTTGTACTATTTACTTGGTAGAGTCAGGTACCGGGCTTGTTGATCCAATAGGAAAAGGGTAAGAGGGATTACCGATAAGAGGCGCATTTTAACTCGAACATTCAAGGGACTAGTTGGCTAAGCATGGGCGCCCAAGTGTGAATAGGGTGAGCTCATATAAAAGTCAACTAAACCTAAAATTCACTCATTCTCTCATTTGTGCAATAGAAGAGTGCTCTTGATCCATCTCCATCTTCTTCTCCTTGTGTGTGTGTGTATGCGTGAGAGAGAGAGAGAGAGTGTGCGATCGAGCATTGTCACGACGGCATGGCGGCGGCGAAGCGGCGGCTCCTTCTTCTTTGCGGCGAGGAATCCTCCACGAAGCGATCGTAGAGCGGTGAGTGACACACCATCGCCTTCTTTGAGCTTACCAGTTTAGGCTTGTTGTGTGCTTGGAGCCATTTGTGGCTTGCACACGGTGTATCGGCAGGTTCCTTGCATTGACACATGCGACATACGTACACATTTTTTGGCGCTGGTGCCGGGGAATGCCATACATTAAGCTCGAGTAGCACTCTGTGCTTCTCCTTGGTGCAATTTCTATTGTAGGAAAGGTAAGGAAGGAGGGTGTGTGTTGAGAAGAGGGATTTGGTGTTATACTGTGTGTTTTTTTTGTTAATGGAGTTTTCAAAGGTACTGTGTTTATTCTCTGTGTATTAAGGTTGTTAGTTTTCTTTGTTAATGGAGATTTTAAAGGTACTGTGTTTATTCTCTATGTATTAAGGTAGTTAGTTTTCTGTGTACAGTAAGTAGGAAGTATATCTATGAGAGCTACTAGAGTGTGTTAGTGTGTAAGAGTAGGTGTATTAGTTAGAAGTAGGTAGATAGAGTGTGTGTGTGTACTCTCGCGCAGGCCGCGGCGACCTTATCCTTAAAAAATATATATATATACAAAAAAAAAATTAAAGCTAGGACTGAAGTCGGGAATATCTCCCAGACCCAAGCCCAAGCTCACGCTCTGGCTTAGGCCTCAGTCGCCTTTTAAAAAAACTAATTTTAGCTTCACAGGTAGCTAAAAATCGATTTTTTGAGGACCAACGGAACGTCAGATGCCAAAAAATTGTGCTGTAAAGCACACAGCAACCCTCTAAGTGATACGCTCACTTCAAGCTATCACACACTTTAATCAAAAAAATCAAACTTAAAAAAAAACATTAAAAACGTAAAAAACACGAGTGAAAACGGACGCTTAAAAAAGGTAAGCGGTTAACCTTTGAGGTTATTCGCCGACGTTTGTAGGGTGCCAAAGGCACATGCATCTGCGCTCTAGTCGTGTGCTAGAGACGGAACAACTAGAGAGAATTTCGACTTACGCGAGTTCTCAATATCCACCTACTTTAGGTTCTGGACGCTCGGCGGGGACCCAAGGTAGTACAAACCAAGACCCGAACATAGCGGCTAGTGACTCTTCCTCTGACTACAACATCATGGAGGGTTTCCCAATTCCTAATCCCAATAGCTCAAGCCAAGACATGCATGCCATGGGTCCTCGGTCCGGGCCGAGCGTGCTTCGCTGCCTGAAGGAAACCTTTAGTAGAGCCACTCGCTCTGAACATGGAGCTACTGATGTAAATGAGGGGGCTGGGGAAGTAAATTCTCCAATCGTGACAAACATAGACCCTATACCGTTAGAGAATGTGCATGTGAATACTTCATTCACTGCACCTCCTCACTCTTCAAAGTTATTTCCCTCCGAGGTCATATTACCGGATGGTAGAAGCCTTGCCGAGGTGCAAGAGGTTGAGCGATATATCCTTGCAGCGAGGGAAAAGGAAGGTGAGAGCTTACGCAAGGTGGAGCAACGAAGAGAGTTAAAAGCGGAAGCTCCTATGTCAATATCCTTGCTAAGAGAGCAATCAAGTGCTCCTAATTTAGCAACCGCTAAGGGCCAACCCCTAGAAAGAAACATTGCATCTAGCTCAAAGGACACCCCTAGCACCTCAATCCTAGATGGAGTGTTCTTAAATGAGAACTGGGAGTACAAATTACAAACAGAGACTCTGACCGACCTATACACATGTCACACCTATCACGTGGGTTGGTTAGATGTCCTACAATCCACAATGGGTGCTACTAGTGTGGAGGATCAATAACAAAGAGTTTGTGAGGTCATCCATAGGGTCATTGAGTTAGAGAGACAGAACAAGGGGATCAACATGCCTTCAACGGGTCTCATGAGATTCTTGGATACAAGGAAGGCAAAACAACTGACCTTATTGCAAATGGAGACTCCCTCGGTAAGTCCGATGGATCCCCCATATGTTGTTTCTCCAGGGTTCTCAGTCGAATCTGAGCCCACAAGTGATAGCTTCACCTTTCCAAGTCTAGCTTATCTTTCCCTTGATGACATCACAGCTACCATGCCTACCCCAATGATGGGCATGCCAAGAAACACGCCATGGACCTCATTTGTTAGTAAAGCACCACTACATGGTAGCGCAATGCCTCCAACAGTACCTACAAGTGTGTACCAATCGTATGCACCTATGGGTCATCACACTCATGTAGTCCTTAGCCCTCCCATTGTTTCAACTACCTATGCTCCACAACCACAATACACAAGTTCTTATTTCCATGCGACTATACCGACTAGCATTAGCATGTCACATCCGACGTCTGCTATGCCTAGGGCTACCCATATGAACTATGGACCACCACATGGCACAACATCGTACCCAACGTGGAACCCAAGGGATTCCTATGCGCCAAGCCCAATGCCAATACCTACTCCACCTGTACTCTCTGGAGCACCTTCACCCACGGTGCTTGCTCATTAAGGTGACTTGGCAACATTTGCTCAAGCTATCGGTCGATCTATTGCAGAGAATATGCGTTATGCGCTTGATAGAGAGCCTAGAAGTAAGACAATACAAATAGCCAAGCTCACACAAAAATTTAGTGAAGACGGGAATGTGAGAAAGCATATCGAAGTGTTTTAACAAATATGCGATTCTATAGGAGAACACAATGACCTACATAAGAGCAATGCTTTAAGCCTAACCTTAAGTGGAAAGGTAGGGGATTGGTATAGAACCCTAAGGGTGAAAGAAAAAACAATTTACCCTACTCTTAGGAGACTGTTCTTAAAAGAATACATACGAGAGGGAGTACTTTGGGGTGTAGCCTCTCAGCTCCAGAAAGCCCAACAAGAGGAAGGAGAGTCGGTGAGAGACTTTATAAGTCGCTTGAAGCATTTGAATTCTCCTTGTAATCCAAATGAACGCTTCAACAATAATTAATTGCTTGATAGATTCATTAGGGGATTACGACATGAGGATATCTACAATGGCTTAGTCATTAGAGGTATCACCACTTGGGAAGCAGTCACCACCAATGCGATCCAATCGGTGGATAATTTAATGATTCAAGGAGAAAGAGTGTCTGTTGAGCCTAAATCTATTAGCTCGCAAGCATCAGGGCATCATCCAATGACCCTAAAGCCTATTGCTAAGGAGCCAAATATATGTGAGATGACTTTAGCAGATCTCATCAAGGCTATTCAACAGAGTCTTAGAGACAATCGTGCTCCGCAAAACAATCATATGTATCCAAGAAGGGAGCAGCAATGGTGCTCAGTATGCTATGGACCGCATATTTCATGTGAATGCCCTACTTTTAGAGTAAAATTCAATGGGAACTGCAATACATGTATGGTCATTAAGCTAAGGATTGCATAGTATTTAATCGCGCGATGGACAATAGACCAACCTTAGCATGGACAAACACACCTCGAGTGCCTGCATTGATGCTGGCCCCACCTCTTGAACAAACATCATAACCTATGGTCCCTAGGGCCCAAAGTGTTGTTCAAACAACACCCTTACCACCTCCAGTGCTAGGACCGCAACCACCACATTCGAGAATCACTTATGTGAATCAAGTGGGTTGTGAGTCATCTATTGATTGTTTGGAATGCTGTGAGGAAGATATAGATCCTAATATCACCTATGGGATGGATGTGCTTGAAGAAAGTCCTCAATACTACATGGAGGACTATTGGGGACAAGTCAAACCTGTCTATCAAGTAGCTGCTCTTGCGGCAAGAGGCCAAAATATCAATTACACTGCTAAGAGACCACCTCTTCAATACTATGAGTGTGGAGGCCCACATCTTTTGTAGCCGCTACAAAAGAATGCCACACTAATGCAAACCAATCAAGCGAGCACGTCTACAATGCCGATACTCATGTGTAATCGATGTGGCATAGATCATTTGATTGCCCAATGTCCAAATAATCGAAATGCACCAAAGATCACGCCATTAAACTTGATTGAAGTTACCGAGGATCCATCACAAAGTACACCTCTGGTACTAGTAAACGTACTCACACGATCGATGCTCCAAAAACAAAATTATATTCTTGAGGAAAGAGACACGGCATCAATTGCCCAATATCAGAAAAAGAAGAAAACACGAAGAAAGAGATCGCAAAAAGCAGCGAAGTCAGACCCCAGTTCAAAGACCAACATAGCGACTATAAGGACCCCGTATATATGAACAACGCTGAAGAAGATTCTAATTCAGGTGAAACCATAGAGACCAAAACGACCACTAACATAGAAACCAACAAGGAAGATCTTCATGAGCCACAATGGCCAGGATCCAAAAAGAAGATAGGAACTTACGCAAACCCTACAGAGGAAATTGAGTGAGTCAAGCAATTAAGGAGTTTGGTAGAATATACCCAAAGGGATCTAGAACCAGCACCTAGGAAGATCCATATTACAGACACCGTATTCCCTACGCAACAACAACCTCACCAAGTCCATAGACCCTTGGACATACCTAGTGTCATCCATGAAGATAGTGACTTAAAGTCATGGGAAAGTGGGCGTACTCACTTCTTGATGGAAAGAATGTTTACAGAGGGACTACCTGATCCTATCGAAGAAATGGAGATCCCATCTTCCCCACGTCAAGGGACTCAAGGCCAAAAGGTGCCGCTAAAAATTTCCAAATTGATGGATTTCATGTCTTCAGTAGTTAGAACCACCATCATGTCCAAACTATATAAAGACCCTGAGCTAGTCTCAACTCTTTGAGCCTTCCTCAATGGAGAACTGAAGTTTGGGCTACCACAATTTGCACAGATGGATAGAGCTGGGGAGATGCCAATAGAGGAGGAATACATAGATCCACAACCCAACCTAGATGAGAACCTTGTTATAGAAATACATGTTAACAAGTTGGGACAATACTTTGAGGGTGATGAATCCAATGCGACTATACCAATCACTACTAAGGGATTAACTGTGAAGGGAATCCTTGATGGTGGCGCTGGGGTTAGCATTGTGACTAAAAATTGCAAGGAAACTATGGGAAGACCTCACCTTGCGACCACAACCATAGTAGTGAAGATGGCCAATGGGTCTATTGTTAAACCTATTGGGATGCTAGAAGATCTCAAGATCAAGGTCTTTGGACATAAAATAAGGATTACCTTTATTGTTATGGATTTCTCCAAACACATTATGGCATCGGAGATGATCTTAGGACGTCCTTTCATGAGGGAAGCAAAAATGGTGCATGACTGGTCTAAAAACCATGTCTACTTGCAGTTCTAAGATTCTGTCATTCGAGTGGATCTTGTGACTGGTCGAGCACATCCTCCAGGAAACAGGTTTATAATTGATCATGGATCTGACACCACAGTTCAATCGGCCCCATTGCAGTATTTTTACACGTGTAAATCGGACACTGATGTTGGGGAAGATTCTCCTTATATGGATGTACTAGTTGGGATGACTGAGCCGGACAATGTGGATTGGGTCCACCTAGCAGCAACCATAGACACTTGGGGAAATAGGGGGAAGAACCGGGTAACACCTAAGGGGGATGAAATACCACCACTTGTACCCTTAAACATGCTAGAAGAAATGCATATAGCTTTTGATGATCTACAAGATTAAAGTTTGACTGGCATTGAAACCAGTAGTACCTCACAAGACTATAGCCCACATGATTTGGGGTCAGAATCATCAGTTGAAATTGACTATGAGGACGAAGAATCTGAGTTAAATCTTAGTGAAAATGTGGGGACAAACCATTCAGGGCCCAGTGGTTGTTGGGGTATAAAGCCCAATGTGGTCGCCTAGGTAAGTGGGCGGGCCGCCAGGTATGTACACATATTCTTTTGTAAAAACCTAATAAGAACTCACTATGCTCTACACATTACAGTAGAGCGAGTTCACCATATCGTCGTGCTCTTCTTCTCGCACTCTCTCTCGCGTCGCACTTCCGCTCCTACTCCTTCAACTGGTATGAGAGCTCAGATCGAGGCTCGGGGCAGCACTGCAGGAGGCTAGAGTCACCAGCTCAGATTGGAGTTAAATTCGACAGGCAAAGACACGGCCCCAAATCTTGTGGGATAGCCCGTTGGGCTAGGTGTGCTCAGAATTTCATTCTAAGGTCATCTCGGTCACCGTTCTGCTTCGACAAAGTTCTGTGCAGGCCATTTTCGACTACGTGGTCTCAGCGGGTGCAGATCCGACTCTGCAAATTTGGGGTTTTCGGCCTACGACTACAGGTGCTGAGGATATCGACACTCCCAGAGTGTTGATTTGTGGCTGTCTACACATCGAAGGACGGCTCACAGTTCTTGGAGGCGTGTCACATACGACACGGGCGCATCTACACACAGACTATAGGCGACATCCACTAGTTCATCAGGTAGCTTGTGTTTGCTGCTTGATATTCCAGATTTCATCCTGACATTGCAGGTACTTACACATGGGATGTATTGTCAGAGATGATGTATGTCTGCTGAGGGTTTGCTGGCTGTGAGTCACGCAGCAAACAACCGCCGCAGCGGTTACAGCATACAGTGGGAAATTTGTGGATGTATGACTTTGTGGGAAGTCTATGTATTGTCAGATTTACTGTAGCCTTTGTTGAGGGTCGAGTGAGGTTTTATTGAGCTGGGGGATTCTCGAATGTTGAGATCCTTTCGGTGATACAGGTCTTGGAGCGATCCCTCGAGCACCCATAGATAGGCAGCTAGGATGTATTGACTGTGAGTTAGACAGTTGGGATTGCATCTTTGCTTTACTGCTGTTGAGGCATTGTCGCAGTCTATGCTTACAGGACAGTGACAGGACAGTCAGAGACAGTACAGGTGCAGGACAGGTTTACCCACAACTTACAGTGTTAGAGAGACAGTGGTTTTTTGAGCTGTTTTTTGGTATGTTTTTAGTACACCAGAGCCATTTTACAAAGGAGACTCTGCCAAAATTTCTGCAGAATCTGAAGCTTTCTTGGTTCATTTGACAGGTTGATATTGGTTCAGAGGTCAGTTTACAGGGGAAACTTTGTCGAATTTTTCCCAGGAAAGTAAACTACTATGAAGCGTAGCTATGGCTGGATCACAGGACACTGCTCTTTACAATATCAAGAAGCTGGATGGAACCAATTTCCCATAGTGGAAGAAGCAAATTTGGCACGTGTTGGTACAAAAGAAGCAGATAAAACCTATAAAGCTCAAGGGGATAAAACCAGAAGATATGGACGAAGATGAATGGAGCGAAATGGATGAATTGGCACTTTCTACCATTATGCTGACTTTGGCAGAAAGCGTTTACTTCAATGTAGCAGATGAGATGTCGGCTTATCAAGCATGATTAAAGCTGAGTGATCTTTATGAGAAGCAAAGTGCAGCTTCATAGGTATACTGGCTTAAGAAGCTTGTTGACTTGAAGATGAAAGAAGGGACACCTATGTCCAATCATCTGAATGAATTCAACACAATCTATAGTCAGTTGTCAGCTCAAGGTGTCAAGTTTGATGAACGTGTTAGAGCTATGTTCCTGTTGATCACATTGCCGGAAAGTTGGGACACTTTTCGCACAACTTTGAGTAATTCTGCACCTCCAGATGGTTTGAACATAGCAGGTGTAGAAGGAAGTCTGCTTACTGAAGAAACCAATAGAAAGACAATGGACAAAGGCAAAGGAACAGCCTTAGTTGTCAGGGGAAGGACCAAAGAAAAGTACAAAGGTGAAAAGAGGAATTAGTCTCGTAGCAAGTCCCGCAGTGCTAAAGGCAAGAGTGACATAGAATGCTACCATTGTGGCAAGAAGGGTCACATGAAAAGAGACTACAGAGAATGGAAAGCAGAAAAAGGCAAAGAGAAAGCTGAAGACCATGGTGAGAAGAACAAGTCCTCAGTGAAGATTCAAGAAATAAATGTGACAAACATTGTTGCAGAGGATGACAGTCTAGTGTCAGGAGACATCTACTTCTTGAAGAATACAATGGACTCAGCTCTTCTTACAGCATCTGATGGAAATGCGTTGAGTGACTGGATTATAGACTCAGGGGCATCACTTCATGTGTCTCCAAACAAGGAGTGGTTCACCTCTTATGTGACCACTAAAGATCATGTTCGGCTAGGCAATGGGTAGACATGTGAGATCTTAGGTGTTGGAGATGTTCAATTGAAGTTTCAGAATGGCTCTTCTTTCACGTTGAAGAATGTGAGACATGTTCCCGCAATTACAAAGAGCTTGATCAACACAGGTTTACTTGATGATGCTGGCTATGTCACCACTTTTGGACAGAACATGTGGAGAATATCCAAGGGTTCTATGACAGTAGCACATGGAGTAAAGTCTGGAGGACTTTACATGATTTATGTATCAATGTCTCTAAAAATGTAATCAATGTAACCGAGCAGCTGAACGTTTCTTTGTGGCATAGCCGGTTAAGACATATGTCCAAGAAGGGAATGGAAATCTTGTCTCGTTCTAGTTATTTGCTTGGCTTTTCATTTAATGATTTTGAATTCTGTGAACATTGTCTGTATGGTAAGCAAACACAGCAGCCACATAAGCAGAGAAGCAGTAGAAGAGATACACAGTTGGCACTTGTTCATAGTGATTTGTGTGGACCTATGCCTAACCTATCTCTAGGGGGAGCTTCTTACTTTATGACATTTATAGATGATTACTCGAGGAAAGTATGGGTTTACTTTCTCAAGCACAAGGATGAAGCGTTTAGTGTTTTCAAAACGTTTGTGACACGTGTGGAGAATCAGAGTGGCAAGAAGCTTAAATGCTTACGCTTTGACAATGGTGGAGAATATGTTTCAAAGGCCTTCCAGGACTTTTGTGAGTCAAAAGGTATAAAACGTGAACTTACTGCTCCTTAAAATCCTCCTCAAAATGGTGTTGCTGAGAGGATGAATAGGACCATACAAGAGAAGGTTAGAAGTATGTTGTCTAATGCATAGCTGCCAAATGGGTTTTGGGCTGAAGCTGTATCAACAGCTGTTCATCTTGTAAATAGATCTCCTAGCAAGGTTTTCCAAAAGGATTCAGTGCCAGAGAGGGTATGGTCAGGCAAAATGCCCTCATACAAGCATCTCAGAGTCTTTGGCTGTGAGGCATATAGTCACGTTCCAAAGGAATTCAGGAACAAACTTGAGCCAAAGAGTAGAAAGTGCATCTTTCTAGGCTATGGTAATTCTGGTGAGATGGGGTACAGACTTTAGGATCCCGAATCCAGAAAGGTTGTCCGCAGTAATGATGTTCACTTTAATGAATCCAAATATCATTCTAAAGCAGAGAGGGTTGAGGAGATTGGAAGAGTTGTCTTCCAAGAAGATGGACCTGCACGTGCAAGACAAAATGTCATGGCTCAAGAGGAGCAAGGACAGGATAGAGTGGAACCATAGGTTGTGGCTGAGCCTGAGCCACCTATTGTGCGTAGATCTGGACGTGTCACACGACCTCCTGATAGGTTTGTTCCATCTATGAACTATGTCATGTTGACTGATTGCAATGAGCCTTCATGTTACAAGGAAGCAGTGCAAATGAAGGACTCCCGGAATTGGAAATTGGCCATGCAGTTAGAGATGACAGTTCTGCATAAAAACCAGACATGGAAGCTAGTTAAATTACAACAGGGCAAAAAGGCTCTACCTTGTAAATGGGTTTACAGGTATAAGATCACCGCTCATGATAGTCAGCCAAAGTACAAAGCAAGGCTTGTTGCCAAGGGCTTTAAGCAAGAACAAGGCATTGACTTTGAGGAAGTCTTCTCTCCGGTGGTCAAGATGACTACATTGAGATGCTTTCTTGCATTGTTTGCCATATTAGATTTGGTGTTGCACCAAATGGATGTCAAGACAGCGTTCTTGCATGGTGATTTAGATGTGGAAATTTACATGCACGAGTCAGAAGGGTTTGTTGAGAAAGGCAAGGAAGATTGGGTATGCCAGTTGTTAAAGAGTCATTATGGCTTAAAACAATCACCGAGGGCATGGTACCATAAATTCCACAAGTTTATGCTTTCTCAAGGCTACAAACGTAGTGAGTTCGATCACTGTCTATATACAAAGAAAGCTAAGGATGGTAGTTGGCTGATCCTTATTTTGTATGTGGATGACATGTTGATTGCTGGCAAGCACTTGGAAGAAATTTCAGCTTTGAAGTCAAAGATGGCAAAATCGTTTGACATGAAAGACATGGGTGAGGCAAGTCATATACTTGGTATGCGCATTGAGAGAGAAAGATCAAAGAAGTTGATTTGGTTATCTCAAACATAGTATATTGACAAGGTTTTGCAACGTTTCAATATGGAGAAGGGAAAGGCACTGAGTGTTCCATTGCCACCATATGTGAAACTTAGCAAACAAGATTGTCCTATGTCTGAGGAAGAACATGCTGAAATGGATAAGATTCCATATGAGTCTGCAGTGGGTAGTTTGATGTATGCAATGATTGCTACTCGCCCAGACATTGCATTTGCAGTGGGAGTAGTAAGTCGATACATGTCAAACCCACGCACGAAACATTGGGAGGCAGTGAAAGGAATATTGAGATACCTGAAAGCTACAAAGAGTATGCGTATATGCTATGGGAGTCAGGAGTTAAGTGTAAAGGGTTTTACAGACTCAGATTATGCAGGTGACTTAGACAACCGAAGGTCTATGTCAGGGTATGTCTTTACATTGGCTGGTGGAGTAGTATCATGGCGTTCTAGATTACAAGATTGTGTTCCTCAGTCTACTACAGAGGCTGAATATGTTGCAGCATCAGAGGTATGCAAATAATCAATTTGTCTTAATCGACTAGTAACAGATTTGGGAATCAAAGAAGAGATGCCTGTGTTATATTGTGATAGTCAAAGTGCTATACAATTGGCTCGCAATCCAGTTTATCACTCAAAGACAAAGCATGTGGATGTGAAGTATCATTTCATCAGGGAAATGCTCAAGGATAAGCAACTTCAGCTTTTCAAAGTTCACACCACAAAAAATCCTGCTGATCTAATTACAAAAGGACTTCCCTCAGAGAGCTTTGTGCATTTTTGCAAGCAGTTAGGTGTAGGGTAGTACATCACTTCTCTACATCTATTGTATATTAGCTTGTATAGTAGCTTCTCTCACACTTAAAGTACCACATTGGACTTTAAGTGGGAGGTTGTTGGGTTATAAAGCCCAATGTGGTCGCCCAGGTAAGTGGGCGGGCCGCCAGGTATGTACACATATTCTTTTGTAAAAACCTAATAAGAACTCACTATGCTCTACACATTACAGTAGAGCGAGTTCACCATATCGTCGTGCTCTTCTTCTCGCACTCTCTCTTGCGTCGCACTTCCGTTCGTACTCCTTCAGTGGTAACCTAGATGATAATCTATCCAAGGGAGCAGAAGACACAATTAGTGATTCATCTAGTGGGTCTTCACTAGAAATCGATCGTAATCGAGAATTAAACAAGAAGAGTAAGAGATATAAGAGGCGACGATATCGAGGAAATGTGCATGCTACAATAAATTATATAGGGTCATCTGATGCTCATTGAAAGTTGGTAGATAAATGGGGTGAATACCTTCAAAGCATTATGTGGTGTAGTCCACAACCCATTGACATCGCACAACTAGAGGCTATAGAGAAGTCAAAGTTGAGCCGTACCGTAAGGAGACGACAAAATTGAGAGTTAGCTCAGCAACAAAAGGAATCAGAAGTTAAATCACAATCCATAGAACAATAGGCCCCACAGACTTACACCCTGCACCTGAACATTTCAAATCCTATACCACAGAGGAACGTAAGGTTGTGTATACAAAGGCTCAAAGAAAACCTATCGATGGGAGCAATGGAGTCTATGATGGTCTAACGATAGTTAAGGAAATAGAGTTAGCAGACCCATGAGAAGAGTCTAAACCTATTTTCATTGCCCAAGATCTAACCGAGACTGAGGAGTGTGTACTTAAAGAACTTCTCAAGGAATTCAGGGATATATTTGCCTGGACTTATCATGATATGAAAGGTGTTCCACCTTCCGTGGTGCAACACACAATCCCCATGAATAGCATGGCTAAACCAGTTCAGCAAAGACCCTACCCAATGAATCCTAAATATGCAAAAATCATTCAAGAAGAGATTGAAAAGCTTGTGGAATGCAGATTCATATACCCTATTGAGCACTCAGAATGGGTGTCTCCAATAGTTATTATGCCAAAAAAGAATGGGAAACTCAGAGTGTGCGTGGATCTCAAGAAGGTCAATGCCGCCACTAGGAGGGACCATTACCCCTTGCCATATTTAGAACATGTGCTTGAAAGAGTTGCAGGGAAGGAAGCTTATAGCTTTTTGGATGGGTACTCAGGCTACAATCAAATCGCAATTGCGCTGGAGGACCAAGCTAAAACAGCCTTTGTAACCGAATTTGGAGTGTTCACATTTTGTGTTATGGCTTTTGGTTTAACCAATGCCCCTACTACCTTTCAAAGATTAATAAACATTGCTTTTAGAGAATATTTGAGGGAGTTTTGTGAAGCTTTCTTAGATGACCTTTGTGTTTATTCCTCTTGGAAAGAACATCTATCATGCTTACGAAAAGTGTTTGAGAAGTGTAGATTGTATCGCATCTCCTTAAACCCTTTCAAATGCCAATTGTGGGTTAAACATGGAGTCATTTTAGGGCATATAGTGTCCAAAAATGGGATTTCCACAGGTGAGAGCAAAATTAAATCCATTGCTGAATTGCCACCACCTACAAATTATAAAGAAGAGCAAAGGTTCATGGGCCATGTTGGTTATTATCGACGGTTTATTTTAAAATTTGTCGAGATAGTCCGTCCTTTGTACAAGACTCTTATTGAGTTCCAATGGACTGCGGAGTGTGACCATGCTTATGAGTCATTGAAAAAGACCTTGACTAGCACTCCTATTCTACGAGTTCCCGATTGGAATGTAATTTTTCATGTGCATATTGATGCATCGAACTTTGCTATTGGGTGTGTTCTAGCTCAACCAGGAGAACATAAACTGGACTACCCCATTAGCTTTGCAAGTCGTCAGTTGAATGATGCCGAAAGAAACTACACCACTACAGAGCGAGAAGGTTTAGGTATGATTTATGCAGTGAAGAAATTTTGCTACTACCTTCTGGCCAACAAGTTTGTGTTCTATGTTGATCATCAAGCCTTGATGTATCTAGTAAATAAACCTTGTTCCACGGGAAGAATTACACGATGGTTGTTAATTCTCCTTGAGTTTGATTTTACCGTTGTGGTGAGACCTGGTAAAAGACATGTCATGGCTGATCATTTGTCTCGCATACCCAATGGTGAAGCCCCTACTAGAGTCGATGATGAATTGCTTGATACTTATCTATTCCTAGTCGAAACCATACCTGAATGGAGTGAGGAGATTGTGAACTTTCTAGTTAATGGTTTTCCACCCAAAGAGCTTCGTAAAGATAGAGCTCGAAAACTGTTAATATAATGTGAACCTTACTCTCTCATTGCGGGAACTCTCTACAGGCTAGGGAAGGATGATATTCTTAGACGTTGTGCCCGTGAGGATGAGTATTTATACATACTACAAGAAGACCACATGGGTATAGCCGGAGGACATTTCTCAGAGGAACTAACAGCTAGAAAGGTGTTGCAATCAGGCTATTGGTGGCCAACCTTATTTAAGGATGCATCACTTTTTGCAAAAGGATGTGATGAATGCCAATGTTACAAGATCACACAACAAAAGGATAGGATGCCCTTACATCCTGTTAAAGTGACTCAACCATTTGAAAAATGGGGTTTGGACTTTGTAGGCCCAATTAGTCCGGCAGCTCGTAGCACTCAATCTCGATATATTATCATTGCCACTGACTATGTGACAAAGTGGGCAAAAGCCAAGGCGACACATAAGGCTGATACAAGGTCAACTGCCAAATTTCTCTTTGAGAACATTATTACAAGATTTGGTTGTCCCTTTGATATTGTGAGTGATAATGGTACTCATTTTATAAATGGATTAATAAAAGAACTAACTACCAACTTTCTGATAGCTCACCATAAATCCACACCTTATTATCCACAAGCAAATGGCCAAGCTGAGCGCACCAATAAGACCTTAATCTCTATCTTAACCAAAACGGTGGAAGCTCATCGCACAGATTGGGATTTAAAGATTACATCAGCTCTATGGGCTTATCATACTGCGTAAAAAGTTTCCATTAACTACACACCATTCAAGATGGTGTATGGCCAAGAAGTGGTTATGCCATGGGAGTTTGTCGTTCCTAGTCTTCGAGTAGCTTCTCAAGAGGGTTGGGATGGTGTCATTTCAGCCTCCGTTTACACTACATGCAGGTCTACACAGGCGATTTCGTCATTTTGTGCAAAATTTTTGTCAGTGCCGTTTTCTGCTTAACACGTGCCTTACGATCTTTCTACGGTTTGTGCTATATAGCACGTGTTGTTCCCGCTTTGTTTTTCCCCTTTTTGGGTAGTTTTCATATCAGGTGCATCATTTACCATGGCTGACAACAACACAAATGTGTTCAAGATGTTTGCTGCTGAGACAGGATTAATGGGGATAGTTACCCTATGTGGAATTATATCATGCAACATGTTCTTGTGTCAAAGGGCATCTAGATTATTGTGCAGGGCATTGATGTATGTCCTGGTTCTCAGGATGTAGGCTATGTTGAGGATGTTGCAGGTCTTGCTGTAAGGATTGCTGCTATTAGAGTTGTTTTGCCTACGATAGAACAAGCTCATTGGGATATAAAGGATTCGTAGTCTCATGCATTGATCGCGTTCTCTATGAAGTGCACCATTACTCCTCACATTCTTTCAGCGAAATCTGCAAAACAGGCTTGGGATATTCTAGATGGTCTTTATGCAAGTCGCAATGAGGCTAAAATTGCTTTGCTGCGTAAAGATCTGGAATCGAAGATTATGCATGAGGAAGATGATATGGACACTTTCCTTGCTAGTCTCAAGGATATCGATGAGCAACTTATTTCTGCAGGTGAAGTCATTTCAAACAGCTTCCTTGTGCAGACTGTTCTTGATGCCTTACCAGATTCTCACTAGACTTTTACTAGTACTTGGAGACTTATGACCCAAGGAAATCCTGAAGTTTTCAAGTTTGATGCATTATGCACATTGCTGTTGCAAGAGTCACTTTCCAGAAAAACAGGACTAGGTAGCGTGTATTTGAACAGGCTTTTATTGCTTCTCAAAGAAAGGATGGTAAGAGCAATGCAGCCACTAATAATGGTTCTACTACAAGTGGAAAAAATTCTGTTCCTAATGCTTCTGTTGGAAGCAATTTGTCTGGAAATTTTGGTGATAAGGAAAAAAATAAGTCGCGTTGCCATTATTGTAAAGCTAATGATCACTTGATCAAGCAGTGTCTTAAGTTGAAGGCCAAAGAGGCTAAGAAGAAAGAGGGTGGCTCCACTCCAAATACTGGTTCCACTACAAATGTAGCCATTGTTGAGTCTTCTGTGAAAGGAGACTGTGATACTCATGTTGATGCAGAATGGGCTTTTAATGCAGAGTGCACTTACAATCCCGTTGTCCATGATGCATGCATGTCAGTTGCTGCACATTCACATGTTTGGTATTTCAACAGTAGTACTACAAAGCACATTACCTTACATTGTGAATTGTTCACCTCTCTCGAGTCTGTCCCTCATGGGAATTCTGTCACTTGTGCCAACAATGCCCCTTATCCGGTTCAAGGAGTTGGAAATATTGTGCTTACTACTGCAAATGGTAGTTCTTTCACACTTGTTGATGCACTTTATGTACCTGGGATCGAGAAAATTCTCTTGTCTGTATTTGCACTTGCTAGACTTGGACTTGTAGTCAAGTTTGTGGATGACAGATGTACAATACATGATCTCTGTTTTGGTGATGAAATTGTTGCATTTGGCATATTATGCCATGGTCTATATAAGATCACTTTGTATGACAAGTGTGGGTTGAATTTTGAAAATGCAGTTGTGGATTCAAAGGCTATTTCAGATGCAAAACTTTGGCATGCACGTTTTGATCATCTAAATTTTGCCAGTTTGCTACGTTTGCAGAAATCTGATATGGTTGCTTCTTTGCCGCCTCTTGAAGCACCTGTCAAACATGTTTGTGAAGGCTATATTTTGGGTAAAATGCAGCGTTCTAAGTTTCCAAAGGATGGTTTAGTTAGGGCCACATGCAGGTTGCAGCTTGTGCGTAGTGATGTTTGTGGGCCCATGCAAACTCAGTCCTTGGGCAATTACCTTTACTTCGTGACTTTCATTGATGATTACTCTAGGCATGTATGGGTATTTCCGCTTAAAGAAAAGTGCGAAGTTTTTATGTGCTTCAAACAATTTCTAGCTATGGCTAAAAATGCATCAAAATGTACTATGGGTATCCTCCATTCCGATTGAGGGGGGCAGTATATGTCTCATGAATTTAATGCATTTCTGGCTAGTCGTGCAATAAAACACCAATGTACAGTGCCTTATACACCTCAGCAAAATGGTATTGCTGAGAGGGAAAACAGGTCACTTACCGAAATGGCACGATGTATGGTCAAAAGTCAAGATTTGTCGCATTCTTTTTGTCTTGAGGCCATTATGTGTGCCACTTATGCACTTAACAGGTGTCCTACAAAAGATTTGCAGTCTATTACTCCATATGAAGCATGACATGATAGAAAGACTTCTATTGAGAACATGCGTGTTTTTGGCTGTTTGGCATATGCTTTGGTGCCACAAATACAACACAAAAAATTGGATGATAAGGCTGTCAAATGTATTTTTGTTGGTTATAGTGCTAAAAGCAAAGGTTACAGGCTGTATCATATGCAAACAAAGCGTATATTGGTTTCATGGGATGTAGTGTTTGTGGAAGATTCTGTTCAGCCATTGTTGTCATGTACTAGAGACAGTAATGTAAGCTCACAAGACATTTATGACACTTTGTTGCCTCTTTTCAGTGGTGGAAGTTCGAATGTAAATTCCAATGAGGAAAATGTACAGCCTATGGGGGTTTCCAAGAATGTTACAGATCATCCTATTACTGATGAAGATGTACATGATGTACTTGATGAGGAAAGGGTTGAAAATGAGCAAGCTAGAGGTATGCCAAAATGACTGGTGCATACATTCCGTGATAGTAAATTGGATGCATCTTTGTCTAGTCATACTCATTCAGGCTCTCACCATGCATCTTATGCATCAGATTGGTATGCTTTGGTTGTGTCTAGCTTACAAGATATTGAGGAACCTCTGTCTTTTGATGAAGCATAGGATTCAAAAAATTTGATGGCTGCCATGCAATCAAAATATGATGCACTTATAGAAAATGACACATGGACTTTATGTGATTTGCCTCCTAGCAAAAAGGCCATTGGTACAAAGTGGTTTTACAAGTTGAAATGCAAGCCGGATGGTGAGATCGATCGCCATAAGGCTCGACTTGTTACAAAGGGTGATGCACAACAAAAAGGCATAGATTATGAAGATACTCTGCGTTTTCTATGTGCATTGGCAACTCATTTTGGTTGAGATGTACATCAATCATACATTGTTACTGCTTTCTTTAATGGTGACATATTTGAGGAAGTTTATGTAACGCAGCCTCACGGTTTTGTCAAGAAAGGACAAGAGGACAAAGTGTGCATATGTAAGAAGGCTTTGTATGGGTTGAAGAAATCTCTTCGTGCTTGGTATGAGAAATCTGACACTCATTTGGTCCAACAGAAAGCACATTGTATGTAAAGTGTGAGGGTGATGTACTTCTCATTGCGGCTCTTTATGTCGATGATTTGCTGATCACTGGACCAAATGAGAGACATATTGTTGAATTTAAGGCTGATTTGAATGCTACTTTCAAGAAGTAAGATTTGGGACTATTGCATCATTATGTAGGGATATAGTTTAAGCAGTGTGATGGTGGTATTGCCTTGTGTTAGAAAAGTTACATAGAGACATTGCTATGTAAGTTTGGGCTTGAGGATTGCAAATCTATTGCCACTCCCATTGAAATAGGTTTGAAATTGAGTCTTCATGATGCTGGTGATCCTACAAATGTCACTCTTTACCAAAATTCTATTGGATGATTCATTTATGTATGCAACACGAGGCCGGATATTCAATTTGCAATCTCACAGGTTAACAGATTTATGCATAGCCCAGGGTCTAAGCATTGGCACGCTCTCAAGAGGTTTTTTTGCTACCTTAATGGCACTTTACATCTTGGCTTGTTTTATCCCAAGGGGGATCATTGCCACCAGACTTACATGCCTTTTTGGACTCAAATTGGGCTGGTTGTCTTGACACGCGAGTGTCCACAAGTGGTTTTTGTTCCATGCTTGGCAGTTCATGTATATCATGGTTGAGAAAGAAGCAACCTACTCTGGCCACTTTTAGTTGTGAGGCTGAGTACAGGGAAATCTTCACAGCTACGGTTGAGTGTGAATTGCTCAGATGCCTTAAGGCTGATTTGAGTGTTGGACATGACATTGCCAACACTATCTACACTGACAGTCAGAGCGCATTGGCAGTTGCGAGGAACCCAGTTTTTCATGCTCGCACAAAGCACATTGAGGTGCATTACCACTATGTCAGGGAGAGGCTCTCAGTAGGAGAGATCAGCTTGGCTTATGTGCCAACACAAGTCAACCTTGCAGATCTGTTCACAAAGGCATTGTCTCGTGAGAAGCTTGAAGCTTTCTGCAAAGCTTTGGGCTTACTCCCCTTTGTGGACTGATCATGTGCTCAGGGCACGGCAATTCCCTTTACTCATGTGCCAGCTCTCGTTCACCACATTACTTCAAGGGGGATTTGTTACCATATACATGTGGTAGTGATGTGTGTGGACACACTAGGACCGTCGGGGCACTTTTTCCCTCTTTAGGAAGTTTTTTCCCTTGTGCATTGTATATACGCCCAACACTCTAGGGAAATCCATCATTCCATTGCACACTACGTAATATGCTCTCTATTGTGTGCCTTGAGCTTCCTTCGTCTTCTCCAAGCTGTGTGTGTTTTCCTGCAACCCTAATTCCAACAAAGGCGACCGATTGGGCTTTGGTGACCTTTGATTCAACTTCTTTTAATTTGTCGCTAGCGAGCTAGACCATGGAGTCAAATCATGCCTCAAGCTTGCTAAGGCGATCTTTGAGGTTGCGATTCTCCTCCATAACCCGATCAAGGGTTGCTTGGAACTATCCAATCTTTGTAAGCTTGCTCAGGGCTGCTACGACTGCTGCAAAGCTTGGTCGGTCCCTTGCGGTGAACTTTGGAGTATGCATTCTCGAAGATAGGTCGGGCAGGCACAAGTTCTTTGAATAAGGAGTCCAAATAAGCTTTCCAGTCTTGAGGGTAGATCGGGATTCCCTCGGATCAAACCCTTGGCAAGTGACTTTGAATAAGGCTTACAAGACTGAAGTGAAGTGAGATAAGGTTGAGGTGGCCCCTGCCGGTGGTATGAAGAGGACTGGCGCCGTACAAAGAGCGGGTGAGGTGTGCAAAGGTCGCGATGGGCGGGGTGTGTAGAGGACCCGCCAAACACTCTTGAGCTCCAGGAAATCCTTGACCCGCTGAGTGTCGGAAGCTTCCTCTGTTGCAGCTAGTGCTTTAGCTGCGATTGCTAGAATCTGAAAGAAAGAGAGAGAGAGAGAGAGAGAGAGAGAGAGAGAGAGAGAGAGAGAGAGAGAGAGAGAGAGAGAGAGAGAGAGAGAGAGAGAGAGAGAGAGAGAGAGAGAGAGAGAGAGAGGTGGTGAGGGATGACAACAAGGGAGAGATAGAAAGAATGTGAGGTGTGTCATGGGAAGATATATCAAGATAAACATGCAGATACATATGCAGCAAACACACACACACACATACACACCCCCCTCTAAAATACGTACACACATATATACATACTTGCATGCATGCATAGATACGTACACACATGTATACATACTTGCATGCATGAATAGATACGTACATAGAGACATTCAAAAGGAGGAATAGAGAAATGAGAAATATAGTGAAAGTGCTTCTATGTGTGCTTATGAGTGAGCATGAAAACTATATAGGATTGGGCATTCAATGCCATTGGTAAGAGCTCGCGCAAGCAGGTGCCTCTAAAAGGTCATTGCGATCTAAAGTAGAGAGAGAGAGAGAGAGAGTAATTTTCTTGATTTGCTTTATGAAATTTTCAAGGAGCAACGGGCTTGAGGCTAAGAGGGGCCATGTTGCCGTTGAAAGTGATGTCGTTTTACTAGTATATATAATAGAAATATACATTTTAAAATGCCAACTATTGGACTTTTCTTTCCATGTGACCGTTGAAATCTTTTTCGAGTCTTAGCTTTCAAATTGACAAAACTTTTTGTTACTTTTTAAATACTTTGAAATTAAGAAGTAAATAGTTTTCAAAGATCTACATTGCTGCATAACTATTTTTTTATGTTAAATGTTTTAGAATGCCAACGTGAACCTTGAGGTGTTGTACCCATGCCTTCAATTTGACTTTATCCCACAATTGTATTTCTCTATTTACAGAATCCCAAAGGTCTTGTTACACGCGCTTGTTCACTTGTATTTCTCTATTGGCTTGCTAAAGACCTTAGTATCCATATGGATGAACGTTGTTCAATTCTAATTGTAATTGTGACACATGTGCCTCTCAAGAAACTTTAAAAGTCTTGAAGAAAACGTCATCATGTCTTTATCACGTCCTTTCAAATGTCATTAGTCAAAGATGCATTCGTGTTTTGCTACAAAAGGCTTTAGAAAACAAGGTAAAGATTTACGACGGCCTACAGAAGAGAGAGAGCGAGAGAGAGAGAGAGAGCTACCGTGACTCCTATGAATTCAGAGAGTGAGGGGCACTCTCAACACACATTAAAATCCAAAAACGTTCAAATGCCACATAAGAAACATCCACAATTCAATTCAATGGTAAAGGATTTGCACAAAAAATCTTTTCTTTTCCTTATGCCCTTATGTATGAGTGTTATATCAATTGACCTCATGAAAACATAAAGTATATAAAATATTAGTGAGAGTTTAGGAATTGATCTAATTCTGGTATAAATATATAAATATTACAAATTACATAATAAAATGATGCATGCTATTAAATGAAAGAAATCCATAATATCTTTAAGATAGAAATGAATATTGAAAATGTCTAAACCTAATCCCTGATAATAATACATGCACTAAAGTAACAGGGTGACATTTACATATCAAAACAAAAAGTTGAAAAATAAAACCTTTGTTGTGAATTTTTTTAAAAGCTAATCCCTAATAATAATACATGCACTAAAGTAATAAGGTGACACTTGCATATCAAACCAAAAGTTAGAAAAAAATTAGTTGTGGAAAAATTCTTTCATTTAAGGACAATTTATAATTTTTTAGTTAGAAAGTTTTTATAAATGAAAAGAAAATTTACAAGGAAAAAAATGTATCTTAAATCAAAAATTTGACAAGAAACTCATTAGATCCTTAAATGAAAAAAACCATTTATAAACTAAACAAAGTTTTTTTTTTTTTAAAGTCAAGTGAGCATTAAATAAAGGACCCAAATTACAATTATGAAAGAGACTTACATTATAAAAGAAAAATATAACCTTTATAAAACTTATAAACTAAACAAAGATTTAAAAAAGAAAAAAAGTCAAGTGATCATTAAATAAATGGATCAAATTACAATGATGGAAAGATCCATTTACATTATAAAAAGAAAATATAACCTTTATAAAACAAGGAAGTCAATTGAACATTAAAAGAAGGGACCAAGTTACAATAATGGAAAGACCCACATACATTATAAAACAAGCTCACTTGACATGTGTCGCCAATCCTTGATTCTTATTTAATGGTCTAGAAAGTGCACCAATTCTCCACCTACTCTTCTATGGCCTTCTGAAGGCCGACAAAAGAATAAAGAGTTTATCCATAAGAGTTTGATCCAGGATGTGAAGTATTACTTAATTATTTGTTTTTTGATATTTTGATTTATAAAGAGTCTTTTCATGTAAAGACTTTAGAAAAATTTATATCATTAGATTGTTTGATTATTTTCTATGCTTATTGAATCTATTCTTTTAAAGATATTAAAATATTCTTTTGTTTTAGTTTTTTAAAGTGCTTTCTTATTTTATTTTCATTTTATTTTGGTTTCAAATGATAATGTGCAATGTGCACCTTTCACTTTATTATTTACCCCTCTAATTTGTGAAAATCACCTCACAAAAAAGACAATCGTGTCTAAAAATAATGAAGTAAAGTAGAGAGAGAGAGAGAGAGAGAGAGAGAGAGAGAGAGAGAGAGAGAGAGAGAGAGAGAGAGAGTAATTTTCATGTCTAAAAATAATGAACCAATTCATCTCTAAAGCCTACATAACCAACTTAAATTCTAGTTTTAGCATCTTGTATTGATAGATAATTTGTCTTCTTATGATAAACCACAATTTTTCTATTTTTGGAGATATTCAATCTCACAACCAAGGGTATTTTGAGAATTTTGAAAATTCCATGTGATTTTGGGCACCCATTGAAACTCAGTCTTCCATAAATTTCATCCTCCCCTTAACATAGCAAGCCTTTAGTTTCCTCATCTTGTTACAAAAAATATACTCTCTTCCTCTTTCTCCTCCCCCTGCCTACTTAGCTACTGACTCGGCTTTCTTTCCATGTGAGTGTTGAAAGCTTCTTTAAGTTACAGTTGACATAGAGTTTTATTTTAGGTTAAGTTTTAGTACACACCCATGGGACTTTGTGCCATGTGGCCCACTTGCATTCTCTCTCTCTCTCTCTCTCTCTCTCTCTCTCTCTCTCTCTCTCTCTCCCCCCCACCTACTTAGCTATTGACTAGGCTTTTCTTTCCATGTGAGTGTTGAAAGCTTCTTTAAGTTATAGTTGACATAGAGTTTTATTTTAGGTTAAGTTTTAGTACACACCTATGTGACTTTGTGCCATGTGGCCCACTTGCATTTCTCTATTGCAGAAGACATATACTCTCTCTCTCTCTCTCTCTCTCTCTAAGATTCACACGATTTTGTGAGTAGGGGCTTCGTGTATATAAGAAGAAGCACCCTTTGAGATTATGTCGTGAGCTGCTAGGCTCGCTCAATTGAGTAAAATACAACAAGCATGTCTTACACCATTCACATTAGAGTGATCCAAAGCAAGCCCTCCGCCTGGTTCAACATCGTGGAGAAAATTGTGTGGCACTACGCCAATGGTGGTGAGTGGAGTGAGGTGGATGGTGAGAAGACGCTAAGCATGGGTGGTAGTGGAACCTCCGGCACCCTGCACCCTAGAAGTGGTTTTTGTTCCATGCTTGGCAGTTCATGTATATCATGGTTGACCAAGAAGCAACCTACTCTGGCCACTTTTAGTTGTGAGGCTGAGTACAAGGCAATCTTCATAGCTACGGTTGAGTGTGAATTGCTCTCTCTCTCTCTCTCTCTCTCTCTCTCTCTCTCTCTCTCTCTCTCTAAGCTTCACACGATTTTGTGAGTAGGGGCTTCGTGTATATAAGAAGAAGGACCCTTTGAGATTATGTCGTGAGCTGCTAGGCTCGCTCGATTGAGTAACATACAGCAAGCATGTCTTACACCATTCACATTAGAGTGATCCAAAGCAAGCCCTCCGCGTGGTTCAACATCGTGGAGAAGACTATGTGGCACTACGCCAATGGTGGTGAGTGGAGTGAGGTGGATGGTGAGCAGACGCTAAGCATGGGCGGTAGTGACACCTCCGGCACCCTGCGCTTCAAGAATCCACAAGGTGAGTATTTTGTGGTGGAACTGGGCATTCACAACTACAAGCGATGGTGCGACATCTTGGTGGAACTCCCCTCCTCCGACACTAGCGTAAAAATCCACCTCTCCTACTACAACACCAACGAGACCACCCCTCCTACTTCAACTGCCCAACCTTCAAAAGACCACTTGTAGCTGTGCCCAGGTCGAGGTTAACTACTACAAAGAGGAGGGTCACACCCTTTGGGCCACCATCATCATCTCTTGACTACCATCACACCTTAATATTGTAATAAACTAGTATAATCCTCATTAGTTTCTTTGTGAGGATCTCAATGTAGCTTTCGTTACAGACATGATCCAAAAGCCTCTCTTTGATTTCAATTTGCTACTACTGTCTTTGTTGATTTCTGCCTCCTTGGCCACGTGTTAGCATATGAAGGAGAGAGAGAGAGAGAGAGAGAGAGAGAGAGAGAGGTGCATGGATTGTGAATTCGACCAGGAGTCTTGTGAGAGAGATAGTGTTCCGAATTAGACGAGCAACGGCAATAACTTCACTTCCGTGTCTTTGAACGTAGCGGACATGCATAAAGGCCGCTCTCTTCACATTGGTTTTGAGCCAAAGACCTCACACGATACTTCCGATAGTTTTTCTAACTAGTCTCAAGATTCTTGGATTCGAACCCTCGCCTACCAACAAATACCAAAAAGCAAGTCATTATTTATTTGAAATATATAATTTTGCATGCCTGCCTAAGCACACACCGCCTGTTGCATCGCCCCGCCCACACCTGCTTGCTCTGTGCTGTGTCGTAGGACACCCGCCATACGCTCCCCTCTCTCTCTCCTCCTGCGTGCGTTGCAATCGGGACCTCACGGCGCCAGTCTCACTTTCCAACAGATTTGCCAATTTTTTTTCCCCAAAAATCGCAAGAACTGCTTCCCTCTTACTATTTGTACTATTTTTCTAGTTTGCTTTTAGATATTTCTCTCTTCTCTGCAACTTCTCACATGGAAAACCACAAGCTTTTCCATGTATGGGGCGTGTAGAGAGAGAGAGAGAGAGAGAGAGAGAGAGAGAGAGAGAGAGAGAGAGAGAGAGAGAGAGAGAGAGAGAGAGAGAGAGAGAGAGATAGAGAGTTCAAGAAAAAAGGAGTTAGTAGGTGCGTTCTATTGACCCTTGGCCTCGTGCACTAGAGGGGTGTGTGTGTGTGTGTGTGTGTGTGTGTGTGTGTGAGAGAGAGAGAGAGAGAGAGAGAGAGAGAGAGAGAGAGAGAGAGAGAGAGAGGACTAGAAAACAGGATAGTGAATGAGAACCACTTGTAGCCATGATGGGAGGATTCTTCTGGGGGTTTCTACCACTGAAAGAGCCAGTGCACATTTGACAAACAACACCCTTGGCATCATTTGCGATTGAGTGCTACCATCTACCCATTGTGAGTCTGCAATTTACTTAGGCAAGCCCACTCCGTATGCAGTTCTCTAGCTCATGGCATCATTTGTGATTGAGTGCTACCATCTACCCATTGTGAGTTTACAATTTACTTAGGCGAGCCCACTCCGTGTGCACTTCTGTAGCTCATGCAGCTTCTCATTTGACAATTGTTTAGGATTCTTTGTCTTGGTATGACTGATTTTTTTCCTATCATTTCATATAGAGCAGGTTGATGCAAAGATTGCAGTGCCAAGAGTAGATATATGTTAGCACATGTCCGTATCTTCTACTTTGCCGACAACTAGAATCACGTAGATGTACCAGCCAACTATGTTGCTAGTCCTACTTACATGGTGGAATCTCCTTGCCATGTAAGAGAAATTACCATTGCATCCAATATTGCCTCATGGTCACAACCTTTTGAGGTGGATCCTTTTAGTGCAGGTGCGGTCATATTATTGAGGTGAAACTTGCAGTTGTAACTTGCATGCTCATTTCTCACCACTTGAGGTGTAGGGAGAGTGGGAGTCACTTACATTAGCATGCATTCTCTTCATATCATTCTTGATTCTTGACCTCAAATCCTGTGAGACCTAGGGGTGGTGATCTCCTCCCAACCTCCCTACTTATAGCGCCTGGATCTTACAAGTAGGACCCCTTAACCTTATGCCTTTTCCATCAGCTCCTAGCCGTATTGATCCGTTCAGACCCCTTTGGCCCTTTGCCTGGCATTACTCCCACCTTGGAGAAGCGTTTTCATCCTCGAAAACAAAAGTGGCGATATCTTCTTAAGAACACTAATGTTTTTTGCAGTGGCATCCTTCATGGATCCATCTATCTGCTTGATCAAAGTACGGTTTAGTATGAGGTTCAATGAAATCAAGAAGAAGATCTTGCTTTTCTACATCGTTGTCCCTTTGCAACCGTTGCATAAATATTCAACATAGCATATATACTCTATTTAGAAATCAATTGAGCATTCTAAATGAGTAATCAGAACTAAGATGTACCCTAAAGAGTACCTCTTTCACTTTTCATTAAATTAAGTGGCTGATGCAGCTCATCATCAAAGTATCATCTGTGAACAACCCCACCATATCCGGTGTTCAAGGTTTAGAACTGAATTTAGACAGGAAGAGGCCAAAGTTAGTCGCAACCTACTTTGTCTCTTGATAAGCAAACTCCAGTTTGTAAGAAAACTACAAGTAGAGAGATAATCTTTCTAATTGGGTTGTTTTATGCTAAAGTACGCACTTAGCATATCCTTTAGCACAAGATCAACGCTTATAAATTGCCTATCTTCTCTGAATTACTGACAATTTAGAGGTGTGTTTTTCCACCATTCATAGTCAGTCCTCCAAAATGACTAGTAAACATGAATGACAATTCCTTGCATTATTGTTGATTAGTCAATAATTTTAGGAAGAACCATCTTGGCTAACTATCATAGTGAGTTGATTTACAAGCACCCAAACGAAGCCGTGACCTCTATTAGTGATTGATAGATCTACAATCAATCTTATAGAGATATACACATAGAGTGAAAAATGCTTTAGAAGCTACTAATGCTATGAATGTGCATGCCACTCCACATCAACTTTTGTTGAGCACTAGGGTCCATAACACTTAGTGTGCATACATTCAACAAAAGCCAAACCTGCATAGTCATAACCGTACTTGCCCATACTTATGACCGATTTTTTGTTCACGGCTCATAGGAGAAGAACAAAACACTTTCCATGTGAAAATTGTGCTAACCTATTTGGACCATAGCAGAATGTGAAAACTCCTCACATCTAGGTACCAAATTAACTAGTTCATGAACATAACATAATTATGCCATGTGTTTAAACAGGCACAAATTAAATTTTTTTAACACTTGTAACCTTAACAAGTCTTACTAAGTATCAAAAAAATCTGGCTGCTGAAATTCCTGATACAATGTGTACAAAATGGTCTAATAAACAGATTTCATTAGCACTCAGGGACTTGGTCGTGACACATAATTGAAATAACGGGACCTAATATCTATCCCAAAGACTCATACTCTCCACATGTGCAATATGTCTCAAATAAGGATGACCAAAAAAGAACTTCCTAGAAGTACAAGATGTACTTGTGTGTAGAGGTAACTACAAAGACTCTGCAACGTGAGTGAGAGGGACCCTTGTTATCCTTGCTCCACACTTGCTAAACCGATCTCCATGAGTTCTGAGACCATGTTGTATCCCATACGACAACATGTGCCAAACCAAGCCCTACATGTAGGTCCATACTTGCATATTGGAGAAATGTATTTTGGCCACTACGGCCCAAAATACTTTGCTCCTATATGATCTTCTCATGTTGCTTGAAGAACAAAATGGATGAGAGCATTTAAGCTAGCACATCCTACTTAGAAAATTCAAGAAAAGCATATCAGAAAATGGAATGGAATCAAATCATATGTGTACTTGGAGTTTGAACATAGTGTTCACTTACCTATAGTCAAATGCACAAGACCAAATCTCCCACATAAAAAGGCCTAGCAACACTAGTTGAAAGATTAATGAAAATCAAGCAATATTATAATGATAGAACTCTTTCTGAACAGAGTATTTGATGTTATAGCGGAAGCGTAAACCATGCATTAGTGAAACGAGTCCACAATACTGGCATGTCATGCATGCATAGTATAAAAATAGTGTGATAGGCCCTTCGCTTCAATGACGGTCTCCACAATGTGAGGAGATGTTGCATGTGCCTTGCACAATTTATATTGGCATGGATACATCACAGTTGGTAATTGAGAACCATAATTGTGAGCTTATATCCTCTTAACTCCAAACTTATGTGCCATTATCCTTGATCCTAAGTCAATCGAGAATATTGTGGCACAGAGTAGAAGCCTTACTTTGCAGTAAGTTTGTCAAAGCACTTTGCTTTTCACAATAGAGAAATATTTTTCAAATGAAAGGTTAAAGACATAAATACAAATAGAGCTTGAAATCGTGTAACCTTGTTACTCCTCTGAGAGTAGTAGTGTTCACTTGAATCTAGATCGTAGCCACGTATACTCAAAAAGCACAAGTAGATATATTGCCAAGTTTACGAAAGTTTCTATGCTACTAACATATTCAAAACTTTGAAAGCTTATATGTAATCTGTCTTAAAGTGAAGCCTTGCTTCACATAATCATTGAATGGTGATATAGAACGCAACTTGAGTGCTCATAGCTAACAAGTGCTCCGGTTGACACACAAATCCCAAAGCAAAAGAGAAATGACTTCGTTGATCTTTCCTAGAGGACCGGCCTTGCCAAATCATGTAGTGTATGGAGAATCATGGGATTTCCCAATATTATCTAACCGCCAAACTCCACTTGATCAAAGCAACATTTGCTTGTCAAGTTGGCATTGTAGAGAATTTTGCACGAGTAAATAAGTTCAAAGTTAAAAACTAAATTTTAACGTTCTCACAAACTTTCTAAAAATTCCACCCTCGGCTGGAGAAGTCATAGTATCCTAAAATGGTAGAATTGTGATTTCAATGTACTATGTACTTAATTTGCCCTCATTCTGGGAAGCTGTAATTTCTTTGGAGTAACCTTGTTCCCAATGCCTAAAAAGATAGCGAGCCGTACTCCAAGTAGCCTTGCTTTACCATAAATACTACAAGAAAATACAATGCTTGTTTCAAAGGGCTATGCCTACAGAAGAAGAGAGATATAACATATCGTATTGATTTAGCTAAATGTAGATATGATATGGAGAATCACCATAAGGAGGTAACAAAAATGCAACATTTGCAATTTCTATTGCAGATGTTATATATATCCATATATTGTATCTTATACAGAGAATTTAGCAAAGAAATACTTACTAAATGGTATGTAAAAGATGATTTCCAACTTATTAACAACATTCATTTATATCCTATGAGCTCTAATTTCAAGATCATATTATGAACTCCAAATGACATGAAACTTGAGATTGGGGGTCTCTAGGCTATAGGCAATAGGTTTCCAACACCAAAACCTACAAAAGGATAGATGAGAAATTGTAATTTTTTCCACCTGTCAACGTCACCAAAAATGACGAATGAGGGGTTATTTGTCTCCTGCTAAGGCCTACTTAGCTCTATCCATGCTTAGTTTCACTCCAAACACCATCAACAACACAAAATGAGCACTTAAACACACTAGGCAACCTAGAGATAAATGCGGTCATTGCGTCACACACACACACACTCACACACACACACACACACTCAAACATATGACATTGAACATGAACATGATGCCAAGAGGATGAGAAAGCAACACATGAAGCTTCATTTAGCAATGCTTACCCGTACAAGGAGTAGTGAGAGCACAAACGTAGACGTACTCTTCACTAACTTAGCTCCAAAGTAAAAATAGCTCTTTAATAATTACAAATTTTGGCTTATATACCTAAGGTGGAAAATTTGGGTTTTTTGGCTAGAAAGGGAAAAGTATTTTAAAAATGTGATGGGTCCTGGCAATAGCCTCTCGATTAAGTACAAAAATGGTTCATAAATTATCAGAATCTTTCGAGTTCAGTGACTTACAACGCCGTCTTAGGCACAAAAAATAGTAAGTGAGGAGAAAAGGTTGTGATTGCCCCTCTAGATAGGCATGATGGGGCTCCTTGGCTTCAACACTCCCCCCTCCCGGCTTATTGTTGTCCCTAATAAGACTTCAATCTTTTAGAAGGGTCTTTCTTTGCTTCTGCTCGTCGGTGTACAATAAGAATGTCATCATCATTTCCTGCACTTGGTCTTCTTCTTATGGATTGTAGATTTTGGTTAAGGGGTTTTTTCACGTGACACACACACATGCACGTGTGCGCACACACACACACACACACAACTCCTGAATGGTGCAAGCATCCAAATGATGCCACTAGGAAAAAAATTATCCTTCTTGCTCCGTCCTCGCCCTCAAAGATGCCACGACTATCTCTCTCTCTCTCTCTCTCTCTCTCTCTCTCTCTCTCTCTCTCTCTCCCCCCCCCCCCCCCCCCCCCCCCCCCCCCCCCCCCCCCCCCCCCCCTACACGTGCCATTCCCTCCCAATTTGTATTGATGCCCTTAGGACATCTTCGTAGATTCTCATCCAGCAAATAGGTTCAAAATTGAACCGACATACTTGATGATGAATTAATGAAGTACCTACTTATTACTTCCTGATAAATTAATGAACTACCTAGTCGGTCCACTCTGTCTACGTCATTAATTTGTTCATGAGATTCTGATGGAATCTTCTAATCCCAAAAGGAAAGGAGGGTGTTGTCTCCATCAGCCCTCTGCTAATGCCTGCCCCTCACCATCATTGTTGTGCCCATGATTGACGACATCCTTCCTTCACACACACTAGCTCAATCTTTGTATCTTTTTATCCTCACCACCACAAATCGGGCAGCATGGCTGGCAATTGTAAGCAACAGGTAGAGAGAAATAGATAGTGGGCCAACAATCCCCCCTCAATTCCCTCATGATGGTGGTAGCCATTAGATTATTGCACTCCGTGCTTTCCTACACATAAACGAGAGAGAGAGAGAGAGAGAGAGAGAGAGAGAGAGAGAGAGAGAGAGAGAGAGAGAGAGAGAGAGAGAGAGAGAGAGAGAGAGAGAGAGAGAGAGAGATGATCCATCACCCGCCCCCCTCCTATGTTGCCAAACACCTGGCACCTCAATCTCCCTCTTTTGCCATGACTTCACACATTCCATTTTCCCTTTATCATTGACCCTCCAGGTGCTACCCAAGATGTTCAACCCTCCTTGCAGTAGACAACACTTGTCGTTGCTACCATAAGGGCCAAAAACGACTCAAAAAGGGCTGTTTGTTAATATAAGGATTAAGGAATAGTCCAATAGTTATTTGACACGTATACAAAAGTATGGCACTCTTGTCTCCTCTATTGTGGGTTTTGGTGGTCCTATTTTGACAGAGAACCGCTAAATGTCTTGATCACAAGGCTGAAACTGCTATATTTAGGTGCTTTCGGCGAGAGAGCTCATTAAATTTGCGGCTCAAAGCAATGAAGTCTCGTCTTTTATTCTATTTTATATTTCACAAAAGCGTTTTCAAAAGATACGAAATCTATGTCAGAAGGCTCTCAAAACAAGAGCATTAATGATAAATCACCTACTTTTTTCAAACGTATACCTTTCTCGCTCTCTACTTTGTGAGAGGTTTTAGTTTCTATAGTTTCCGTCTATACTTTCTTTCTTCTCTAATCTCTGAGTTTCCATGGCATCTTTAGCACATCGCCCTTCACATAACATAACTTCTTGTGACTTTCATAACGTTAGAGAGGATGGTCTTTGGAAGTCCATATCTTTTCGTGTGAATGATTGGGTAACAATGCTTCCTTCATGCAAAGGTGTACACAGAGTGAAGAGAACTAAACGCGATAAAGTAAAAAACCATTGGAAAGGTCGGGTTGTTGCTTTCAAAGTGATCGAAAATGGCTGGCTAGCTAAGGTTCAACATGTGTACATGGCCAAGGATATGGTGTTAGACTGGGAAGAACATCCCACACTACATTCTTACTGTAAGTACAAAAAAAAACTATTTGATACAGTGAATTTTTTTCATTATCCCATTGTTTTTCTCATTTTTTGATTCCATTCCAGATATATTTCCTTCAACAGCTGTGGAATGACAGCCTGTGAAGAGTCTGAGTTGGACGTTCAAAGAAATGCATTAAGGGATTGCAGATGCTATGTATGCTGACAAGCCACCTTCCTTTTACAAAACAATGGTTTTGTTTGTCTATTTTGCAGAATACAAAGTTCCATCACGAGAAGGTGCATATGGAGAACTACATCAGTTACCCGTTCCCACCATAAGTTCACTTGATTGGGAAGCTCCTGATGCATGTACTATATCAAGCTTCAAATCCAAGATCAAAAAAGACATCCTTAAAGCTATGTCTCCGGGCAGGATATCAAGAAGGATTAAAGTTCAATGGTTCTTGCCTATACATCTCTTTGTGGCATGTTTCAAAACAATGGATTTGCAGAGGACAAAGACGATGTGGCTTAATAGAAGACTTTCTATGACTGAACTTGATAATGTTCTTGGAGACGGATGGAGCACCAAAGAAACTTTCCATATTGGTGACAATATTAGTTGTAGAGTAAGCCCAAATTCTATGTCTATCTCATATCAACTATGTCGTCAATAATTAGTTCTGGGCTACGACTATAGGAGATGGAGAAGAAAATTAGGTAGCTGGGTTCCTCTCGACTCTGAGGAAAATTGTCCAGAGTTTGAACTAAAGGTCATAGTACATCCACACACCGTGTATAGAAGCCTGATAGTAACAACAAATTGGAGACTAAATGATGTTAGAGAATCTCTTGAGTTTCTTGATGAAACATCTCCTGAGTATAGATTCAAAGTGGATAAAATTGTGGTGAGCACAAGGATGGAGAATTCAACCTCTTGCATCACATGCCTTCCCCCAAAAAGAGTTGTATTTGAGCCACTTGCAAGGACTTGAAAAAACAAGTTCAATATTGTAATCATTTTGCAAATATATTTATCTTTTCTCTACTTATGTTGTTTTAAACTTACATGACATCATGATACACATTTAAGAATCGACAGTTGGTATTAAGTATTTGAAGTACAAAATTATGAATCACCAAAGGGTATATATATATGTTCATATGGACAAAATGAACAAAAGTGTACATAGCTTTTGTGGACTATTCAATCATGAAATTCCACTTTTCTTTTTGCTTGAGAGGATTCTGCATCCTCAGAGACCCTTTTCCTTTTGTGTTCAGAAGGGGGTGAAAGTTCAGGAGTGGGTGGTGGTGGTGACTTGGCAAGGGTTGGTGCTTTGGACCCCTTAGGGCTTGGCACGGGTGACTTGGCAAGGGTTGGTGCTTTGGGCTCCTTAGGACTAGCTGTCTTGGGTGATTTGGCAGCTTTCTTTGACAACATAAATGGTAGCTTGAAAGGTGAGCTAGGTGCCTCCCCCTTATTGTTCTTATGTGTACGACGCTTTTGACCTTGAATTTCAATGGTGAGTGGAATGGATGGCCCTTTGTATCTGCTCTTGTTTTTGCAGGGCTCTCAGTGAGACTCTTCCCCTTGGCAGGGATCTTCTTTTTGGTAGGACTCTTCCCCTTGGCAGGGATCTTCTTCTTGGGACTCTTCCCCTTGACAGGACTCTTCACCTTGGTAGGACTCTTCTTGTGATCCTTTTTCTTTGTATGGATCTTTGCAGGACTTTTCTTCTTTTGATCCATTTTCTTTGCATCCAAACCTTTGGTGGCTCTACCTTTCTTTGGTGGCAAAGGAGAATCTGGATCATTTGGATTTATTGATCTTTCCAAAACCATAGAAACAGCCTTCTCTCTCACCCACATGACCCAAGACTCTGGATAGTCATGCAACTGAAAAAAATAGAAAAAGGAACTAAAGAACATGACATACATACATAAAACATCAAAATAAATACATGAACCACACTTACAGTGAGTGTAGTCATCCGGCACCTTGACTCAAGATATCTCCATGCATTTGCAAGCACCCTCCATCCACAAGATGTTGAGTCTGTCTGTAAAGGCACTTTTTGATTGTAGTACTTGAAAGCTTCTATATTGTAATCCTTGTTTGTGGTACTCAGGTGACCAACAATAAGTTTGGCAGCACTGCAAGAAGACATTGAATCAAAAAGCTACTAATAGAAAACAATGGGCCATCATCAAGCATAGATTATGCTTCATACTTACAGTTTACTTTTCCCATGGATACTTGACAATGAATTCATAAATATAATATCTTTCTCCAAAAGATTGAAGATAATAAGACTCCAATGTCCTCTACAAAATAAAAAACAAATTAGCTAAGAATACCACAAAATGTTAAAAATAACATGTAAGGAGTTAAGAATTACCCTTCAACATACGGGTATAATATGTAATTGCAGGTCAGCATGTTAAAATCATCAAAATAACTTGAAAGGGTTCCTTGCTTGTTGAAAAGGCACTGTGTCACGAGAGGGTCAAGTATGGAAATTGTTGGAGCTATATATGGCTCACGCTACTCAACTTGGTCTCACCTATATATTTGTATCTTGTCCTCAATATGAATCAGTCTTTGGGAGCGTATATGGTGTGTCTCTTGTCTCGTCTCTCTCTCTTTCTCTCTACATCTCAACATCTCGTCTCTCTCTCTCTTTCTCTCTACGTCTCAACATGGTATCAGAGCAGTAACGATCATGCACCGATTCAATTCATGGTGACAAAACAGTATGTGTATGTAAGATTCAAAAATTGCTAAAAATTTTATTTTTGAGCATTGATTCTTGTTAACTGTGGTTGTTTTGTGTTAAGAAGAATATGATTAGTGTTTTGTGTGACGTTTATTTCTAATCAATCTAATCGTTGATTACGTTTTCTTGTTAATGACACTCTGAACTTCATCTCAATTTTTCTTGCCGTTCTGCTCAAAATTTGGAGAAACGGAAAAAGCGCAATGGAGCGTAGCGCAATGGCACTTTTCATCCAAAACTTGTTCGTCTCCTTGAGCTCTTCGATTTGAGTTCTAGGTTTGCGTCAATCGGAGTTCGCAGAAGAAAGTTATGCTGTTTTTACTGCAATTGAGCTTGATGCAGCTTTCTTCGTTCTACTTCTTCGTGAAGCGTCCGCGATCGTTTTTCTTATTTTGGCGTTAACGTTTTCGAGAAGATTTAGCTTTTTGCTATTCATATTGTGGCCGTCAATCTTGCGTCTCACACCACTCTATTTTGAGGACTCTTTTATTATTAACGTCTCCTTTACCCTGCCCTTTTTGGGTGACGTCTCTCACATCCTTGGAAGTTCCTTGAGCATCCTTCTTACGTTTATCGTTGACAGAACGCAGTCCTCATATCTCTCTCATTCTCAATTGTGGCCTTCACCATATATGGTGTGCAAATTCTGCGATCTTATCTTATACGTCTTCTCGCAACAAGATATGGCTATGAATATTCTCATCAACGGCTTTCCTTATGGCCAGCGTTCTGTTCCTCCTTTCCAAGGTCAAGGTTTTCCAGGCTGGAAAGCAAAGATGTTGTTAATTCTTGAAGACGATGAACTCTCCGATGTTGTTCTTGGAAATCGTGTTTGTCCGCTTCAGCCTGTTGATACGGATAATGATAACGTGCTTATCACTAAAGGACCTATATTTGAATATTGGAATGTTGCCTATACGGATTGGCAACAACGTGATAAAGCAGCTCCTCGGTATATTCTTTCTGCTCTTACTGATTCCCTTTTGCTTGATATGTACGAACTGCCTACTTCCCACCACGTATGGAAGTACCTTATTGCAAACTTTCAGAAGAAATCTGTCACAGAAATACTTTATTTGATAGGGTTGCTTAACAAGTTACAATATGAAGTTGGTACTGCCATGACGGGACATCTTGAATCTTTGAAATCTATTATTAATCAACTTGCTGCTGCCGGTGGTCCTGTTCCACAAAAGCAACTGATTACACTTCTCCTTGATACGGTGAAGGACTCTTCTTATGATAACATTGTAACTATTCTCTCTAATAAATATGGTCTTGATTTCGACCAAGCCTGCATGTCTTTAATTGAATACTCTCAACGTTAAGAACGTCGTAATGCTAGTCATGATACAGCTATGATTTCACACGAGGAGACTGAGTCACAACAGATGGAACGGGCTTTTTATGCTCGAAGGCGTCCATTTCAACGAGGAAACCGCAGAGGTGGCAGTCGCGGTAATATTTTCTCTCATCTCAAATTTCCTAATAAGCAATGTTCTTACTGCAACAAAAATGGCCATACTGAAGATGATTGTTGGGCACGTCAATATGATGAAGAACACAATATTACCACAAAACAACCACGTTTATCTAGAGACTCTTCTTCTTCTTCTTGTGAATATTGTGGACGATCTGATCATCCCACTCATATGTGCTATAAGCGTCGATTCGACACAGATCGGAATAGAGCATATGCTACTGAACATCGAAACAACATTGTACCAGAAACAAGCTGCGTCCTATGTTCAGTTTCTCCAGACAGAATACTTCATGTACGCGATGGATCACTTTTTATTGTCGATTCTGGTGCTACAGGAAATATGGCATATCAGTCTAAGTGGCTCCACAACTATCATCCACTGCCAGTTCAACGTGTTGTTTATCTTGCTGATGATACTACTTGTCAAGTAAAGGGTATTGGAGACTTATATCTTGGTACCTTATCTTCTTCCACTAGAATTTTGCGAGGAGTATTACATGTACGAGATCTTCAACGTAATCTTCTTTCAGTTGCTAGACTTGTTGATCTTGGTCTGTTTGTTGGATTTGATCATACCAAATGCCGAATTGAGAAAGATGGACAGACTATAGCCACTGCTCCTCGAAATGATAATTTGTTTGAACTCTCTCTCAACGATGCTATAGCAAATGTTGTCACTGCTCTAGGTGATCATGATTGCAAAGTATGGCATCACCGTTTTGTTCATGCTGATTTTTCAAAACTCCTTGATCTTCAACGTCGTGATCTTGTTCATGGCATGGATCTTAAAGGCCATCCTCATATGGGAATTTGTGAATTTTGTGCTCTTGGGAAACACAATCGCAAACCCTTTCCTCTTTCAAATACAACTCATTCTCATGACATATTGGATCTTGTTCATACTGATATATGTGGACCTCTACCTTCTTCGAGATCACAATATCGCTACTTCATTACTTTCATTGATGATTTCTCAAGGTATACAACTGTAAATCTACTTAGACAAAAATCTGAAGCCTTATCTGTTTTCAAACAATTCCACAAGGCTGCGGAACTTCAAACTGGTCATCGCCTTAAGAAGCTTCGTAGTGACAATGGAGGCGAATATGTTTCTCGAGAGTTTGTGAGTTACTGTGCTGACAGTGGAATTCATCATGAACACACTATTCCATATTCGCCTCAACAGAACGGTGTTGCTGAACGAAAGAATTGCACTATTCTCAATGCTGTAAGATGTATGCTGATTCATTCTGGCTTATCTCGTGTTTTTTGGGCTGAAGCTACTTTGACAGCAGTATTTATTCAGAATCATCTTCCTACTACTGCACCCTCTGGTAAGATACCCCTCACAGCATGGATAGGTGACATTCCTTCTGTATCTCATTTTCGAACCTTTGGATGTATTGCTTATATTCATGTTCCCAAAGAAACACGAACAAAGCTTGATGCTCCTGGTCTTAAAGTTATTTTTATTGGATATTCCAACACCCCCACTTCCGAAGATCCCATTGCTTATGATGAAGCTATCTCTTCACCACAAAAGGATCAATGGCAAGAGGCTATGGAAGCAAAGTACGATTCTCTTATCTCTAAAGGTACATGGATACTAACTGAATTACCTCCTGGTCGTACAGCTATTAAATGTAAGTGGGTGTGTAAGACAAAAGTAAAAGCAGATGGATCTTTTGACAAGTTCAAGGCGCGTTTAGTTGCAAAAGGTTATTCCCAAGTAGCTGGTGTTGATTATCAAGAGACTTTTTCACCAGTTGTTCGCATTACAAGTGTTCGAGTTTTATTGGCATTTGCTGTTCAATTTGATTTAGAAGCTCATCAAATGGATGTGCGAACTGCTTTTCTTAATGGTGACTTGGAAGAGGAAATTTATATGGAACAACCAGAAGGGTTTGTTATTCCAGGTAAAGAAGACCTTGTTGCTCAACTCCATAAGGCACTATATGGTCTCAAACAAGCTTCGCGAGCCTGGTATACAAAATTTGATCTTTTTCTCACCTCTAAAGGATTCATCTCTTGCTCGTCAGACCCCAACTTATACATAAAACGCCAAGGTAGCAGTTTTGTGATTCTTGCTCTTTATGTGGATGATACCATCCTTGTTTCCAATGATTTGGGATTTCTTCAACAAGTGAAAAAGTTATTGTCTTCTGCATTTGATATGGTGGATCTTGGAGAGATTCACTCGTGTCTTGGCATTCAAATCCAACGGAACCGTACAAAAGGTATTTTATTCCTTCGACAGTCAAAGTTTATTGCAGATACTATTCAAAAATTTGGTATGGAATCAACACATTCAGCCAACACACCTTGTCTTGCAAGCTCTACGAAGAACACTTCTAACGATGGCGGTCAACTTGTCACAAATCAACCTTATGCTAACTTGATTGGATGTCTTCAGTTTGTTGGCATGAACACTCGTCCTGATATTCTGTTTGCTGCTAATTATCTTGGACAACATCTTGCATGTCCTTCTCTTAAGCATTGGTCTGCTGCAAAGAGTGTGTTGAAATACTTGAAAGGCACTACAGATTTTGCTTTAGTCTATCGACGACAACTCACATCAGATTCTATGCAATCTCTTTCTCTTTTGGGTTACACAGATGCAGACTGGGCAAGCTCACATTTATCTATGCGATCTACTAGTGGAAATTGCTTCTTTATAAATGGTTGTCTTGTTTCTTGGACTAGCAAGAAACAACATTGTGTTGCGATTTCTACGACTGAGTCAGAATATGTTGCGGTATCACTTGCAGCTCGTGAGTTGATTTGGCTTCGACAAATGCTGGTTGATATTGGTCACTCTCCTCTTTCTAGCACACCCTTGCGGTGTGACAACCAAAGTGCTATTAGTCTTGCAAAAGACTATGTTCAACATAATAAGTCAAAGCACATTGTTGTCCATTATCATTATGTCAGGTATGAAGTACGCAAAGGAACCATTATGGTTGAACACTGTCCACGTGACCAAATGATTGCAGACATTTTGACCAAAGGCCTCAACGAGTCACGTTTCATCCTCTTGCGCTCGGAGCTTGGAGTTGCTTCGACCTCACTCTTTCTAGATTAGCTTCTTTGCTATTGTAATAGCTTTGTACATATGACATTGTAATCTTTTAGGTACCATGCACTATGCACACTCCACATTTGCACATTGTGATCTCTAAGTCACTTGAATATTTTTACATAGATGCACAATTCACTTTCACATCATCATCGCTGGTTCATATTTTCACATTGTATAGGGGCTTGGGTTTTTCCCTTGAACTCCCCAAGGGTTTTTTCATCCAAAGCTAGAGACCTTTGTTTGAGTGGGGGTGTTGGAGCTCTATATGGCTCACTCTAATCAACTTGGTATCACCTATATATTTGTATCTTGTCCTCAATATGAATCAGTCTTTGGGAGCGTATATGGTGTGTCTCTTGTCTCGTATCTCTCTCTTTCTCTCTACATCTCAACATCTCGTCTCTCTCTCTCTCTCTTTCTCTCTACGTCTCAACAGCAATTTGCATAGCTAGAGCCTCTGAAAGATCCCTCATAAGACACCTGGAAAAGGAAACACAAGCCACAATGAGCCCCTTGTGCCTGTCTGCTATGCACATGCACATTATAATAATTAGCAAAGCAACACACCTGAGAGAGATATAGAGCACAGTGTCACCAAGCTCAATGTTGGGATTTACAAGCATACTTGTGTCTTGAGGAATATGTCCAAATATGCCTCAGTATCTCCAAACAAGGAAACATCCACCACCATTTGGCCTGTGACTTTTTCATAAAGAAGAGAGTTGGATGCTCTTAAAATTTCAGCTTGCTCTTTAAGGATAGCGTCCTCGGATATCATGTCTTGCTCCCTCTCAACTTCCTTAACTGCTTTAATATCCTGAGACTTTCTTGTCTCGTATTCATGTGTAACATCCTCAATGACAACCCCAAAATCTTTCTGCTGCCTGGAAGGAGGGATGTTTAAAATTTGGAAGGCTCTAAGATCCTCACTATGAATGAGCTCAAGAGCCTTAGCCTTGACACAAGCACAAAATCTTTGCTCATAAGTGTGACCCTGTGAGCAAATGCAGCTGCAATGTAGCTATCATTCATAAAGTCTATGAGAAAATCCTCAGCAGCTTCCTGAAGGCACATCACATCTTGAGACTGCCACCTCACCGAGACAAAAGTTTTGATATTCATCATGCTTACAAGTCTATCAGATATCTCTTTCACAACCCTCATGAAAGAGAGCTTTGGAATTAGTAGACAAGTAGACTTTTGTGCCTTCCTTATTTCTCTTAGGGACTTCACCTGATAATTCAATCTCTTTCTGGCATTGGCCCTCTGATGAGGTTGTGGAGGGGATGCTTTCTCTGCATCTTTCTCAGCATCAACTACTTTTGGATCGGTTGGGGCTTGGTAGACCTTCCTTGCAGTTTGCTTAGTCCTGGCCATTTGGGTACAAGAACACACCACGCGACAGAGGGGTAGGCCACAACCTTCAAGATGTTTCTATCGTGCCGTGTGTGATGAGAGGGATAACACGACGCGATAGAAGGCTGACAAAAGCTGTGGAAAGCGTCGTATGTGACCACCGGAACGTGCGAAAAGAATATCACAGAACTTCCTGTACGACACGATAGAGGGCGCAACCACACCCTAGAACATCGCCGTATCGCGCCGTATGCGAGGTGAAATCTTTAAGCCGAGAAGCCCTGCACGACGCAATGAGATCCCCACCCAAAAGTTGCAACATACGCTTATCGCGTCGTATGGGAAGCCATGAATATTTGGAGGTAGAGACTACCACAACGCTGTAGAAGGCACACAAACACCGTTGGAAATGGTATAGAACATCGTATGCGAGGTGAAATCTTTAAGCCGAGAAGCCCCGCACGATGCGATGAGGGGTTCACCGAGACTCTGGGACTTGCACCAATTGCGTCGTAAGGGATGCTTAGGAAGCGGTAGAAAGTAAGTGCGCCCACATGCCCAACAGTTCCGGTCGCGTCGATGAGAGGAAAATTGGTTTGGCTTAGTGGATGGATGACAAGTGTACGGGTAGTTGAGGAAGACAGGACGCGAATGTCGACTATAGGAGACAACACAAAATGAGCACGTGACAAGTGTTTATATACATAAAACCGTCCGTACGACGACCGTTGTACGCATTCCATGTGGCACGTGTGCATGGCTAACACGTGTCACTAACGGTCATATATCGAATATATATATAGCTTGGTCTCGAATGTTAAAAATGTTCCACGTTCACTTGTCGCATACGACACGAGATATTATCTATTTTTGTGTAGTCCTTTCGCCTCGCACAATCTTATCTTTGCAATTTTCACATTGGTGGACGCTATCGCTTTTTGTTTGCCTTGTCACGTACGACACACAGGGAAGAAGTTCCAAAGGTTGGGTCAAACGCCTATCGCGTTGTTTGGTGTTGTTTTACGGTTTTGGTTGGCTTTGTCCCGCACGATGCGTAGGAAAGCAATTCCAAAGGCCAGGTCCAACGTCTATCGCGTCGTTTGGTACGTTTGGTGTTTGTGTGGTTTTGTCCCGCACGACGCGTAGGGAGGCATTTCCAGAGCTTGGATCAAGCGCCTATCGCGTGGTCCGGTTTCGTTTTGGTGTGGTACATTGGCACTTGTACCTAGCTTCACCTGTGGACTTTTCATCTACTATAATGGAAGGCCGGGAGGAGATTTTGGAGGAGAGTCCAAGTTAAAAACTATTGGTGGCTCTGATGGATGGTGGTGACATGGAGGTGTACACCAAAGCATACTGTGTTTGATCTTGCAGCTTTGTTAGACCATTTGAAAGACTTCTTGGCAGAAGAATTCAAAGAGTTTGAAGAAGCAGTTGAAGGCAAGTGTTTGGTTTTAGATGGGAAGGCGTATTGTCATCTAACCGAATATACTACAAACTCAATTGAAAAGAGAAAAGTAACAAGGAGGTTTGGAAGATTTTCTAAGAAGACTTCCTTTGTTTGTCCACCTACCATTTCTTGTCAATTACATTTGAAACCTTGTAACCTTGTTCCAAAAGAAGTTGCTTTTCTTTTCTTTTTGTTCCTTAAAGTTGACATGCAAGGCAAAGCTGATGAAGTGAAAGATACAGATGAGGCAACAAATAAAAATGTTTCCACAGTTTTGCAGCTTGAGAAAAGTGAAATTCTAGAAGAGGAGGAGGTTGATGTTGCAGCTGAGGAGCAGGAGAGTGAAAATTTTAATGTTGCTCAATTTAGAGCTAGTACTGTCATTGATGAGCCAACAGATGAGGTAGAGGTATCTGAAGCTTCCCTTACTATTCCAAACCTTCCCTACTTCTTTATCAATGGGAAAGAGTATATTCCTCTCCATCATATCCAGTGTTTGCTTAATATGAGGGAGGACTATTGTATTGCAACCATTTTTGAAGCTTCTGAGGTGGCCAAAGATTTTATTGACACAGAAGAAGAGTCAAAAGAGGAGTTTTTGGCACTTGATCTTCATACATCCAAAAAATATTTTTTGCCTGCTCCTGATGCACTTGCTCTATGCATGAGAAGAGTGGAAGAGGAAAAACCTTCCCTCAAAGATGAGGATTTTGAGAAGAGTCTTGTTGAGCTTGGCATCCAATCTTTTGGCAGAGACTTTAAGCTGAAAAAAATTGGAAAGGAAGTTGACATAAGAGAGATGACCGGTTCATGCAATCTCCTTCAAGAAAAAGTCATTGCCGAAGATGAATTGCAAAAGGTGATCTCCCTACTGAAATCTTTCTTTTTTTCCAAGTTGGTTTTAATTACTCATTGTCTTGTTTTGCAGATTGAACTCCTTGACAAAGACAATTTTCTTGGGAGAGCTAAACGCTCTAGAGGGAAAGCAATAGAGGGCTCTTCAACAAGGGATGCCTCCTCTCTCATGCACTACATGCCTACATTGGATAGTGCCACCTTCTGTGCTTTCCACATGCAGTATTCTGAAGATCCTGAGTTGCCAATGTTTGCACTGAAGATATTGTCACGGTTTTTAGGGTACACTCCCCTTCAAATCAATGCAAACAAGATTATGCTACTTGAGAGAGCAGCAGCACTTCGAATGTTTGGATATGCTGCAGGATTCAATGCCTCAAGAGCAGGATACTTTCTTTGCTACTCTAGCTATGCAGCAGCAGCTGAGGAGACAAATGTCAACCTTCTTGGGGGCTATAAAAGAAGAAAGTTTTTGAGATATAGGGGTGACATGCCTGGAGATATAAAAAAAATCAAAAACTGATGTAAATTTGACAATTTTTTGCACCAAAATATCTTTTTTGAATTTGGATCTCTTTAGAAAGAAGTACAATGTTTCAAAGTGAAGCATTAATCTCAGATCTGTGGTTGAGCAGCATGGTTTTTTGATCTCATCCGTTGTAATTGCCTCTTATAGAACCAATTGAATAATTCCTTTAGTGCATTGCTCCTTCTTTGTCCACCTCCCTTTCTCGTACATTTGAAAAAAGAAGTCCTCTTGATAGTGAGATTTTTCCATTCCCTGAGTATTCCATGTTGCAAGGGGTCCTTGTTTTGCAAAATATGGTCCATGCAGGTACAAAATATGCTAAAAATAAAAAAAAAGTTAGTTGAACTCAATAGGATGCAAAGTAAAATACTATCCAAACTTTAGAAAGTAATTGAATACTCACCAAGTAATATGTGATGTCTTTTGCTCCCCAAGCATCTGTAATAGCAGTTATTAAAATCTTTATTGTCTTTTTAAAGTCATCTGCATAAGTAGCAGAGCTAACTTGTTGTCTCAAAACTTTCAAAAAACTGTCAAGCTTCTTCCACACTTCCATGCGTTTGTTGGCTACATCTGGTCTACTTTTGACATTGGTTGTTATAACACAAAGATCCTTCCAGCAGTTCCACATAGCATCAACTTATTTTTTGTCATGGTTACTCAAAAATCTTATGGCTTTTGCTCCACCCATTGAAACATATTGCAAAACATCACCGGTTCCTTTTGAAAGAGTGGGATCTTTTTTTAGATGCACTTGACCACCATGAAAACCCATTTGAGAGAGCAAAGCCTCGCATTTTTCTATGCACTCGTGTGCAAGTTTACTTGGCTTAATAGAATATGCATAGTCAAGATGGAGTCGAAGCAATTTGTCCAAGATTCTAATCTCTGCATGCATTGTGCATATATGTACATTTTTTAAATCTATTGTTAGAATTGGATCCCAAATCATAGAAGACGATGGGTAGTCGATGACGTTAACACTATTCCTCGATGGTGCTTTTCCAACCTCGTGTTCTGCAAGCCATCCTTTTGTTCCAATGCTTGCCATGCAATATAGACATGGATACTTGGTATTGGCACCTCCACATACACCAAACATGCACTTTAATGCTTTTAGGTCGTCACTCAAGTGCCATTCTACAAAAAAGTCACCCATGCCATCTACATAGAGTTTTTCACCTGCATTTTGGTCCTGTATAACAGAAGGGATATCGGGCTACAAAAACAGCCATTTCAATGTATCGTGATTTTCTATTGGTATTTGAGCTGCTCCGATCCACCAAAGTTCCATTTCTGATTGAGTTTTGTGGTATGGGGAATCAAGCTTACTCTGGCTATAGTCCAATGCTCTATTCATAAGGGATATGGATACTCTTTCCATTTTTTGACATTTTTGAATTTGAGCTTCATCCAATTTCAGAACAAATATAAGTTTTCCTTCACAATCTACTTCTTGCATATTATAGTATCTCACCATAGTAGATTGAACATTTTTTATACTCTTCCAAATGTTATTAAAAACATTATACTCAAAAGAAGATTTTTTTTTCTGTTTTTCATATGGCATCGTTCCTTCTATATGATAGTACTCTCCAAAATGTTCGGGTATTTCTTCGTTTAATAGAGTCCTAACTTTCCCAACATTATGAGGCCTAGGCAACACAAAAGCTTTAATCTTGCAATACTTTAAAACCTGAAACCAGGTTTTAGAGATGGCCATGTAACCCCTTCTACTCACCCCCACAGTGTCCCAAACTTCTTGCATTTGAGAAGGTTGGACCAGTAAACCCATATCTTTCAGTAAACTTTGAAATACCAATTTTTTCTGAGTTTGATTTTCAGGAAGTTTCAAAAGTTTAAGAAAATCACTTTTGTTCATTACCTCATTCAAAAATCTCACCCTTTCTTGACCATTGGACATATCATATCCTAAAAGACTAGTCACATGTTCTCTAGTAATCTTTAATCTTTTTTTTCTTTGTCCAGAACCTTCTGATAAGTTTACTACATCTCTCATTTGTTTTACTCGTGCTCTTAATCCTATTGGAGTTTCTTTTAAAGTCCGAAGTTGGTGATTTTCTTGTTTTAGAGATGCTATTTGGTTTTCAAGTTCTAAAATTCTTACTGCATTTATAGACAAAACAGTTTTGAGATATTGAATGTAATGTGTATGATAAATGTGTAAATGAGATAACCTAGAACTATATCCTAGTAAGCCATCAACCCCATCACCAACAATTCTCATCAAATCATGAGGAGTGTTAAAAGATGGATACCTTCCAGTGCTAGGATCCGGTGGATACAAGCTCCCATCTTTCCATATATCAATGTGTTTCTTTCCCTCGTTGCGAAGTTGTTGTGCTTCATTTGCAGTTGTAATTGGTCTTTGATGGACACTCCACGTAGTAGCATATTCCTGGCTTAGCTTAACGTTCAAGTGAAACTTGCGGTTATCACTAGTGGAAGATGTATTAGTCATTGTAAGTAATGAAGGAGCAGAAAGTATAATGAAAATAACGTAGCAGCAGAGAAGAAGGTGCATCAGAGAAGAAGAGAAAAAGCTCGCGAAAGGTGAGAGAAAAAAGAGAGATTCAAAAGTGGAAACAACCATTTGCCGCCAAGTGAAGTAAATGAAAACAAATTTCGAGGTGAGCCACAAAGGAATGTGAAGAAAACGATATCTTTTTGAATATTTAGAGATATGTACCTAGATACGCTTTAGATTGCGTAGATATGCTTTAAATGACCAAAACGGACAAATTTGGAGCCGTTTTGACCACAAACGGCTCAGCTAATTAGTAATTTAACCAATTCCTTACACAGCCCTTTTTGAGTCGTTTTTGGCCCTAATGATATGATAGAAAAAAACCCAGCTTTGTCTCTCTTGCAACTCATTTGGTGCTGCCATGAAATGAGTAGGCTCTTCATCATGATGCACATGCCAGATGCTTTGATGGCACACACCACACTCCCTGCTTGTGTCTTGCAATGATGCCAAACCGCGGCCCTATCCTTCCCTCCCTCAACCTATCGTAGGACATTTACAGAGATAGCATGATGCCCTTGTCGATCCTCTGATTAAAGGTGTCGCACTACTTCATGATTATTAGCTTGAATATTAGCTTCATGATAAGAAATTTTGTATATCACGTGCATTCATATGGTATTAAAAAAATCCTATACTTACATGTTGTGAGAGACAATAAAAAAACTTATGGATTTTTTTCATTTTTAACTAATAAACTCTTATGCAAGTAGAATAATTTAAAAAGTAAATTTTATGAATAGAAAAACCCCTCCGTTTGAATACATGTTATACACTAAACTTTTTTTAGTGCACGCCAAAGCGTCCAACTATTTAAATAACACGAATTGAGAGTGAAATTGAGCAAACAAATAGCCCATTCAGCCAATCATCACATAGAGGTATAAAAAGATAGGTGGAGTATATCGATAACAAGTACAAAGATGCATCTTATATGATGTTTGTGTGTGTATTTGTAAAGTTTCATATGTTTTGAAGTACATCAGTGCTAGTATATGTGTTTTGTAGATGTCCCCAAATGATCAAATTGATGCTATGTAAAACAAGGTGAAGAGGCATGAAGGCTTCCTAAGTTAACACTAGGGTAGATGTCCCCAAATTATCAAGTTGACACTATGTAAAACAAGGTGAAGAGGCAGAAGGCTTGCTAAGTTAACACTAGGGTTGTGTGAACATGAACCACTTTTGTGACTATAAGAAACCGTTTTGTAAATTCTTGTTCTCATAGACCAGCAAAAACCTCTTCAAATTCTTTCAAGGATTTGTTCTCAATACATGTAGGGAGTTGAAAAAAATAGAAATAAATCATTTTATGTAAAATTGGTATTTTTAAGAGCCATTATTTTTATATGATTGAACAAAAATCAATGAAAAGCACATTGAAACTGTTTTGAAAAATACATGGATATGTACACAATGAGAGTCTATGCATTTACTATTTTTAGAAAAAAGACTATCGACTTGTTTTAGGCCACAAAAACATGTATGCTGTTAAATTTAGAAGCCATTTTTATGGCTTCTTACTATTTTTAGAAAATTAAATTGTTTAATTTTACACTTTTTTGGGATATACTAGAATTTTCCACTATGTCATAGGACCTCAATGATATCCTATGATCATGGTTTCTTGAAAAATAGACAGTCCTAGATCCAATTTTATAGAGTGAAGTACCAAGCCACTATTGTGGCTCAAGCCACTTAAGTGGCTCAAACACCAACCTAGTGTTAAGGGAGAAATGAGATTTATGGAAATTAAGTTTAAATGAGTGTCTACAATCGTATGAAATTTTTATTGTGTTTAATATAATATTATATTATTCATTATACATATATAATCACAATTGGGTTATATATTAAAAAAGGGCCCATTTAAAAAATGAGGTGAAAGATGCACATTGCACATTATTTTGAAACCAAAATAAATTGGAAGTTAAAGTAAAAATAAAAATATATATTATATTATTCATTGTACATACACAAGCTAAGTTCATAAGAGTTGGTGGCAAAAATCGCGTACTCTTTCTTCGACTCTCTCTTCATCCACAAGGGATGAAGGTAGCTCTATAAATTTATTATGTACCATTTTGACGTCCAATGAGCTGTACCGTAGTGGTAGTGTTGGTGAGCATGTAGCTTTTGGATTCAATTAAATCACACAGATCCATGGTTCATGCTAAAAAGTGGACGGTAGAATTTCTCTTCTGAAGGCGGGAAGACTTGATAATTCTTTGTGGATCGAGAGAAATATAGTCTCCTTTTGTGCCAATGGACAGCCTCCATGGTGAAGGCACATTCCTTTTGGAATGTCTTTCATTGGCTCTTGGAAACCAGACAATAATGTTGAATGGTTTACATATATAAGAAATCTCCACTTAATTAATAAGGGGAAAGGTGCACATTACACATTATTATTTGAATACAAAATAAAATTAAAAAAATAAAGTAAAAGCAATAAAATAAAAAATAACATCAAAAACAAAAATATATATATATCAATATTTCATTAAAGAATATAAATTTAATAATCAAAGATAATGATAAGTTAATTTAATAATTTATCAAAATGAATCTTGGCAAAGTCTTTAAATAAAAGGACTCTTTACATATGAGACTGTATAAAAGAAATTGAATCAATACTTCACATCATATATGGATCAAACTCCTATAGAGACTCTTTAATCCTTTGTTCTTTAGTCTTTTTCAGCATGCCAAAAAAGTGAAAATCATATATGGATCAAACTCCTATGGAGACTCTTTAATCCTTTGTTCTTTAGTATTTTTCAGCATGCCAAAAAAGTCGAAAGTAAAGCAGCTTTGGGAAATAGCATTTGAAAGGAAATGCTTTCTTTCTCTTCAATTTTTAAAGATGACATATGTCACACACACAAATTTGAACGACCTTCACCCATATGGATACTAAGGTCTTTAGCAGGCCAATAAAAAGTAAATGTCTCCAAATGATTAAGTTGACGCTATGTATAGATGTTTTGTAGATGTCCCCAAATGATCAAGTTGGGCACCATGTAAAATGAAAAGTAAATCAATCCTTAATGCATGTCTCTTTTTTTTTACAATTCTCAAATTATGTGAGAGTATTATACTATCTAAAACTCAAAAAAATCCTTAATGCATGTCTTATGAACATACACACGCACATTACAGAATGTTGCTTAGCCATACTTTGCAATTGTTTTGGATACTGTGTGCTACAAGGTTGAGAGGATTGATATTGTCTGTTTAAGGTAAAGACCTTCTATTCTATAAATCCATGGAAGGAGACAATTACACAATTCATTGAAATTATAGGGAAAAAAGAATCCAAAGAATTTGTTATACCTTCATGATCATTTCAACTCCTTTTGGTAATTTTGAAATATATCACCTCCTACAAACTCCACCCCTACACGTAATAATAGAACGTTAGAGCTTTCTACGATGAGATTTTTACTGTGTACAACTTAATAATCTTTAAAACTCACTATTTACCTTTATCGTGAATCATGTGTGCATTTTAATATTTTATACCAACCTCCATGTCCTTTTGCACTATTTTGGCAAACAAGAGGTGTGTCCAAATACAGATGTAGAAATAATGTTAGGGGTTAGCTACCATTTGAACTCCTTGGTTGTGATTGAACTAAAAGCCAACATAGTATTGAGGCCAAGGCCATGGGGCTTGCACTCCCTTGTCCCCAACCGCACCTTGTTAGGCATGTAGACCATCCCTTGCAAAATCGCACGATTTTGTCATAGTCCCAATGTTGGGATTAAGGTGGGAGTTCGTCTCAAGCTTATTGTGATAGTTGAACTTTGATAGCAATGCATGCTTGCATGGATGCCTTGTGCACATGCATATGTGCATGTGGGTTGTTATATATAATGCACATGTTGATGGTAATTATTATAATGTGCATCAACCATATGCATAATTGTTAAATCCACAAATAAGCTCACATAATTTGATAGAAAAATAATTTCAAATGATTCCAATGAAGGAAAAATTCACTTATCTATTCACCTCACTCAATAGTGGTTTACATTAGACCATTGTACTAGTTCCCCTTTTTATGTTATATGTTCCCTTATGTTTTGTAGACCTCTTATCTTGAGTTAGTGAAGAAGAAGAAGTACAATCTTTTGTCTGCATGTCTGTTTTATATATAGATTTGGTGTCCTTATTGATTTTGTAAGAGAAGGAACTTGAGGAAGACTTATCTACTCAAGGTGGAAAGAGGAAGATGACGTGGTAGGTCGTGGACGAGGCCAAGGAAGATGAAACCACCAAGTAGAGCGACAGAACAATAATCAGGGACAAAATAAAGGTGGTGGCCGATGAAAATTTTGAGGCAAGGCGAATCCAAGAGGTCGTGAAATGGGTAGCACAATAATGCAAGGCAACACATGAATGTAGTATGTTGGGGTTGTGGAAGACATGGTCACTTTGAATGTGACTATTTAGATAGAAGGAAAAAAAACAACTATGCAACCACTAGCAACAATGTAGATGATCTCAAGAGGCTATTTTTGGTGTAACACATGTTGAATGCTATATCCGCAAATGTGGTAAAATCCAATGATAATGTTGGGTATGTGTATTTTGGTGCATCAAATCACATGCTGAATACTATGTGTGGAAATGTGGTAAAATCTAGTGATAATGTCTAGTATGTGGGTTCTGGTGCATCAAATCACATGACCAGCCATGGTGAATGGTTCAAGGCAATGAAAACTTTACAAAGTCCTGGTTATATAGAGCTCAGGGATGATACTACACATCCTATTACACATACATGAAATGTTCCATTGTCTATGATAGATGGTAAAGTGAAGAAGCTGGATGATGCACTGCATGTACCCAACATTAAAAAGAATTTAGTTTCTGATAGGCAAATGGTTGAATAGGGTTTGCAGATCAGGTTTAACTCGAACGGTCTTTTGGTTGAAGATAAAAAGAAAAATGAAAGGCTGGTTGCGCAAGGCAAGAAAGTGGAAAGAATGTTTACTTTGGATCTAAATGTGCACGAGGTGAATGCTACCATGTTTGTACGAGGTGCATGTGTTGTTCTAGACATTGAGATGTGGGTAGCATAAACGTATTGGTCATGTAAATTTGCAGAGACTGAGTATGATGCATACTGAAGAGACGGTCACAGGTTTGCCTTCATTCAGGCTTGCTGAAATGTATAAAGTTTATGAAGCTTGTCAAATTGGAAAGCAAGGAAAAGAATCCTTTTCTCACGATAAGCATGCAAGAAATAATTCATTGGATTTAGTGCATACAGATGTATGGGATCCTACAAAGACTGCATCTATGGGTGGATGTAGAGACTATGGGAGTTTTGTTGATGACCATACGAGGAAGGTATGGTCCTATTTCATGAAATAAAAAAGTGAGATCTTTATGCACTTTCAGAACATCAAACTTATGGTTGAAAAAAAAAAAAAAACCATGTAAAGTGTCTGAGATCAGATGGAGGGGGAGAATATTTCTCCAATGAGTTCAATGGTTTTTGAAAAAGCATGGAATTCAGAGATGCAGGTATACTCCATAGGAAAATGGTGTTGCAGAGCGGAAGAACATGCACATTGTAGAGTTTGTTAGAGCATTGATGAATGAGAAGAACATGTCACAATGCTATTGGGCTGAGGCTGTTGCTACATGAGTTTACATTATGAACAAGACCCCTACTACTATAATACATGGATATGACAGCTGAAGAGAATTTCAATGGTGAAAAACCTGACGTGTCAGATTTTAAGGTGTTTGGATGTACTGCTTATGTGCATGTGCCAGATGAGCTAAGAAGTAAGCTTAATCCAAAAGTAGAAAAATGTGTATTCATTGGCCTCTCTCTTGAGATAAAACGATACAAATGTTAGAATCGTGTCGCGGATAAAGTGAGGGTAAGCAAGGTTGTTTTTTTAATGAAATGGTAAGTTGGTATGCTGATGTAAAAGATGGATTGGGAGGTGATTTAAAAGAAAATGTGGCTACAAAAAATACAGGTGGATAGTCACAGGTTTTGAGTGGGCCTCAAGGGTCACCTAGTGTAGGTCATGGTGAGAATCCATGGAGTGACGGGTTACGTGAAAGAGTAAGTCCTTCTAACTCTTCAAATTTATCAAGGAAAGGGAAGGAAAAAGTTGATAATGCCCCTAAGTTTCCAAATTTGAGTGCTGGTAGTGGTTCTGAGTAGAGTTTGGCATACCCTTTATGAAGACTCTGGGTACAAGAAAGATGCAAGCAAGGAACAAGGCACCTAGAAGTGATCCTAGACTACGTAGGTCAGAAAGAGTAAGAAATCATGTGTAGAGATTGACTTATGATAGTTATGTGACTCATCATTGTGGATTTATGACAAAGATTACATAGAAGGTAGAACCCACATGTTTTGAGGATGCTGTCAAAGATGAAAAATGGCAGCAAGATATGGATGAGAAGATGGCTACACTTGATGCAAATGGAATATGCAAATTTGTGTCTTTACCAAAAGGAAAGAAAGGCAATTGAATGTAAGTGGGTTTACAAAATAAAGCATAACGCTGTCACCAGTGTGAGAAGATACATGCTCAGGCTTTGTTCCAAAGGTTATGCACAAACTTATGGGATTGATTATGAGGAGGCATTCAGTCCCATAGACAAAATGGCTACCGTTCATGTGTTTATTGTAGCGGATGCCGCATTAAAATAGGTGTTGAAGCAAATGGATGTAAAGAATGCATTTTTAAATGGAGACTTGGAGGAAACTATATATATGGAGCATTCACAAGGTTATGCAAATATGAGACTACATGAGCTTGTATGTAGGCTAAAGAAAGCACTGTATGGGCTGAAGTAAGCACCTAGATCTTGGTATGAGAGGATTGTGGCATTCCTCAATTCACTGGGTTTCTCAATATTGCATGCAAATCATTCACTGTATGTGGTGAAAGAATGAGGAAGAAATTGTGGTGATATGCATTTAGGTGGATGATTTGATTGTTGGAGGTGATAATGTGAATGAAGTAGAGAGTGTGCAGGCTCTACTTATGCAAGAGTTTGACATAAAAGACTTGGGAAACTTGTGGTATTTCTTGATCATTGAAACTATTCACACAAAAGAGGGTGTAATGATGACACATAGGACAAAATGCATTGGATATGTTGAAAAACTATGGTATGGCTAATTGTAAGCTGATTGTAATGCCCTTAGATTAGAACTCAAGGTTGGGAAATGATGAAGGTCAAGTGCTTGAGAATGCTACCATGTACATGAAGATTGTGGACAACTTGGTCCTAACACATTGGTGAAGTTATTTTCAAATTTGGACAAGTTTTCCCAATTTCCCAAGTTATGCCCAGTTTGGTCCAAATTTGTCATATTTGGTTTTGGTTGGCAATTTTGATCCTCAATTGTGATCAATCTATTTGGCATTTGGCTCTTCTAATGAGTTGGGGGTTGAAGAGGCATCCAATTCCCAAATGTATATTGACTTTCATCCTAGTTGGAGCCTGACTGGACCCTCCAAATCCTCTGGCAAGTTTGAGTCACTTTTGTGGAATTTTTTGGCATTTCTAGTGTTGAATATAAGTTCAAAAACATACCTTGACTTGCACTTAGACCTAAGCACACTTTCAATCTCCTACCTTTGATATTGCTTAACTTGACAATTGAAGCACTTTATATGTCCAAAAATTAAAATGATGACACACTATGAGCTTAAACTTGACAAAATCTTGTTGTGAGGGGTCATGGATCACGAACTATGTTCAACACCCAAATTTGAGATAACTTTATGAGTAGTCTCTTGACATATTTTCCAAGCCGTTGATGCACTTTTTTCCAAGTTTGGACAAATTTTTCGAGCTATGGGTCAAAAAGACCATTTGGTGATTGAAATTCCGATTTCACTTGTTTCTTGGTGGATTTGATGTCCATTTCTCACCAAATTTGCAGGGTACACTTTCCAAAGTATTTGCAAACTATCTGTACGAAGAATTTCCAGTTTGGGCAACTTGGGGGAAATGGATCATGATCCATGTCCAGGGTTTGTGGTGGATTTGATATCCATTTCTCACCAAATTTGCAGGGTACACTTTCCAAAGTATTTGCAAACTGTCTGTACCAAGGATTTCCAATTGGGCAACTTGGGGGTCATGGGTCATGATCCATGTTCAAGAGAATTTTTCTTGTGTGATTACAGTAGCAGGTAGGCGCTTTCACCACCATCTATTTGCACCACTCCTTTTTGAATTTGGAGGTGGCGGGCCACGGATTGCAATCCATGTTCCACCCCATTTTCAAAGTCTTATTGCATGGCTAAATTCTATCGGTAATTTTTAACTTCCCCATGCACTTGTTTATGATTTTGAACTTGTTGTACCCTTCCTAATGTGCTCTAGCAGTTTTTTCTAAATCTCCGTCTTGGATTTGATTAATCCTGTTATTGCAAGTGTTTTTTTGCACTTTTGACCATGCACAACTGCTCATGAACTAGTAAGGATCATACCGGTGAAATCTGGTGTAGAGTGGGTGTTAAGTGTGGTCGTAGCAAGCAAAAACTTGACGGGTAACTCTAGGTCATAAAAGCTATGTGTGTGTGTGTGTGTGTGTGTGTGTGTGTGTGTGTGTGTGTGTGTGGAAGTGTCTGTCTGCAAATGAGGCTTGATTTGCCTATTTTGCCTATATGTGCCTGGAGTGTCTTGAGTGCATTGTGCATAATTGCCTTACTTGCCCACATTTTGTAGGTCATACCACCTACAGCTCAGGCGGCTTTTCATATGGACACTTGACCATTAATTGGCTGTGATTTTGCAATTCTCGTCCGTTTGAAGTTCGCCCAAATTTTGTCATGTTCCAAATCCTTTTATATTTCTCATGCTTGAAGCTCTTGCGTTGTAGGTTTGCTGCTTTCTTTCAAAATTACTTAAATCTGTAATTGGTTGTGATTCTGCAATTCTGGTCTATTTAAAGCTGGCCCAAATTTTGTCATGTGCCTAAACTCCTCAATTTGAGCACTTTCATGATCATTTTCAATTGTGAGGAACTCCATAAACACTTCCATTTTTTTTGAATCAACACCTTCCACTCAGCTTGCTCTTGTTTGCATTCAAGAAAATATGCTTGATCTTCCATTTGAGAGAAATAAGCTTCAAAATTAGCAAACATAGTTTCATTTGGCTTACTATTTTGACCTTGCATTGCAAAATGAAAAAAACGTACAAAAAGAATGGATTGTGAACATCAAGGTATTCCAATCCTCCTACCTGAATTGTAGGTTGAGTTGTTTTGCTTACTAAAAATTCAGATATATATATATATATATATATATATGAAAGTGTATTAGTTTTACTCACATTCAATGCATCATTGAGGTTGTAAAATTAAAGAATTCTCTCTTGGGGTAGTTGCTTGATATCGATGTAGGGTTTTCTATGGGATTTTGGTGGCTACTGTGGCTCACACCCATGTGCACGCCCTCTCCCTTAATCATGAACACTCCCTTCAGAGTTCAGGTAGATTCCCGCTGATGGGAGCAAAGCGAACCCCGACGGCCTCTAAAACACCGGGGACTGAATGGCGCGCCTCGAGCCTGTCATGGTAAAGCAAACAGGGGCACCACCTAGCTTCAGTGGCTAGGACGCAAACAACACACCACCATAACAAAATTTTCATCCAAGAGAGATGGATGCTTGGGAGTAATGATGAAGAGGAAAGGGAATGAGATCACGTGAGAGAGAGAGAGAGGGAGAGAGAGAGAGAGTGAGGGAGGGGGTATAGCGGCTTAGTACTTAGGTTCCACAAAAGGATGGCAAATCCACACACCCTTCACACATACACAAGCTCACTCCAAACACAAGACTAGGTGGCGATTCCGCACACCTCACATGGGCAAAACATTGCAAGAAAACATACTCACAAAACCTCAAGCTTTATTTAGAGAATAAGGCGATGAAATGGGGAGCATAGGGTAGGGGAATGAGAAGGGAGAGAGTGGTAGAGCACATGGCGGATAGGTGGGACTTGATGGCGAAGACTCGCACGAGGGTTATGGCCATCATCCTTCATTTAGTTGCCCTTCATCTTCCATAGCCAAGGGTGTAGAGGTCATGCTCAAGACAAGCATGGTGATTGCGGTGATGGTGATGGTGTGGGTGTGTGTGTGTGCACTAGGCACACACAGTGCATAGTGTGTTCTTTGGTGATGTTGTGTGTGTATTTAGTGTGATGGTGACCCCTCGTTATATAGGGGAGGAGGGGGGAGGAATTCTAGAATTTAGAAATGAAGAAATCATTATCTACATAGGCCATGTGACTGTGGGCCCCACTTGTCTCGCTGTGTGTATATGTGCCAGAACAGCAGTCTCATGAGAGAGAGACTAAGAGAGAGAGATGGGTTGATGAAAAAAAGTGAGAGGTGACATGGAGAATAAAGTAATTACAAGAGGGGAGAGAGGGGAGTGTGTTCAGAGGTGAATCTGTGTGCAGATGTGTGTGAACACAAGAAAAATCAGGTAACCACTGGGTGGGGATGGGTCTGTGGGCACCTTTTTTCAGTGAAACTGAGTGTGTGTGAGTGTGGGGAAGGTTATTTAGCTACAAGACAAGAGGTATGGCGCCCTTTAGAGAGAGAGGGGGGTATTTGGGTCATGGGATATGATAGGAGAGAGAAAGAGGGGGTGGGGTATACTATTTTGGAAGATAGGGTAAGTTGCATGTGAGTTAGGGTGCATTATTGGTGAGTTATAATGCATTATTGGTGAGAGGTGGGGTAGCTTGAGGGGAGAGAGAAAGGAGAAAGGACAAGGGGAAGAGAGAGGGGGTTGACCTTTTGAGTGGAGGAGAGGAAAAGGGACACACGGTGGGGCAACAGTGAAGAAAAAGGAGGCAAGGTGGGGCTGGGCTACCCGGCAGGCATGAGGTGGCCTATTTTACCTTTCTTATATATTTACATAATCATACTTTATTTTTTTCTTACTTTTTTCCAATGCCTTTTATCACTCCCTCCCTAAGAGGGGGTTTTCATGGGGTGGGGACGAGAGAAGAGGGGAATTGGATCTTGGCGTGTGAAAAGCCCCCATCATTAGCCCTCCCCTTTTGGATAGAGGCATTCATGTCTCTAGCTCATCTGTTTGATCATTATCGTCGGAGGTGGCGGCTGATGGTGTGTCCTCATCTGGAATGTCAATTGGTGGAGCCTGGTCAAATCGAAGAAAATAAGGTTTAAGTCGCCAACCATTTACCCTGGTTTTATGATGTTTTCCATCAGCCTCCATAAGCTGGTAGCTTCCATTGGCATACTTTTTCCTGATGATAAAAGGGCCTTCCCATTGGAGTAAGAGTTTCTTATCCTTGCGCGTGTCGAAGCGATTGTTGTAGCGGAGCACCAACATTCCTTTCTTCAATTCTTTTTTCCGGAGATGCTCGTTAAAGCTAAGCCGTCTATGCTCTTCTTGTGCTGCATAATAATTTATTGCTTCTTCTCTGTCCAGCTGCAGTCTTTCCAAGTTGATGATGTGATCTCTCAAATGCATGTTGGGCTGTTGAATCTGGCTTGCCATTACTCTGAGACTTTGTAGTTGCACTTCAATGGGCAAGATTGCTTCCTTACCAAATACTAGATGATACGGTGTGAATCCCAAGGATGTACGAAATGAAGTTCTGTAGGCCCATAAAGCTGGTAGTAGATACTTATCCCAGTCTCCAGGATGATTGTTTACCTGCTTGGTAATAATTTTAAAAACCATTCCATTTACCTTTTCAACTAGGCCATTACATTGAGGGTAATATGGTGAAGAGTGCCTCTTGTAATGCCCAGTTTCTGCATTAATTCTCCTACCAAGTCTGCTCTGAAACCTGGCCTTCTATCAGAGATGATCTCTAAAGGTGTGCCAAACCTACAGCATATGTGCTCGTAGATAAATTTAGCTACCTCTACCGCTGTGATTCTAGTGGTGGTTGTAGCCTCTACCCATCTAGTCATGTAGTCGACCCCCATGATAATGTAGAATTTTCCTGAGTTGGCCCTAGGTAATGGCCCAATGGCATCGATACCCCATTTATCAAATGGGCCATATGAGTGAATAGGTGTTTGTGGTTCAGGCATAAGTAACCTAGTGTCGGCCTTTTGACACAACTTACACGTTTTGCACCAGTGGTGTACATCACGGTTGAGGCTAGTCCATATGAAGCCTGCCTGCAAGATTTTCCTACTTGTTATGTCTAGGGCAAAGTGACCACCACAAACCCCGTCGTGACAACTAGAAATTACTTCCATGATTTCCTGAGAGAGAGGGACCTTCCTGAGTATTTGGTCCTTATCCTTACAATACAAATCGTCATTGATGAGTCAATACCTTGTGGCCTTCTGCGTCAGCCATTTCTTCTGTCCGTTTGTTAAATCTGATGGGCATTCTCCTGTTTCCAAAAAATGCATGATGTCAGGCAAGGCATCACTGCCTTGAAATAGAGGGAGCTTTAGTTTTATTGCTCCAACCACCACTTCCTGTAGTCTTTCACTTGCTAGGGCATCTTCTTCTTGGTTTTGAGCCCTTGGGATATGGTGTATTTGAACTTCTTCAAACTTACTCAACAAGGTTTTTACACCACTTAAGTGAGTCCTTAAACTAGGACTCTTGCATGTCCACGCTCCATTTACTTGCCTTACCAGAAGTAGAGCATCCCCAAATACATTAAGGCGTTGTATACCTTGCGAGACACACCATTGTAGACCCTTGGTTAGTACTGCATACTCACCTTCATTGTTAGAATGTGAATCTAAAAATTGGCCCAATGAAAATACCTTTGTCCCTTTGTCATCAAAGACCACTATACCTGCAGCTGCTTTGTGGGAAGCTCGCTTGTAGGCTCCATCAAAGTAGAGAGAGTATGTTCCTTCTACCATCGGTGGTACTGGAGGTAATCGGACTTCTCCTTCCTTAGATTGCTTCTCCTCCCTTTCAAAGACTTGGTAGGTCATGAGTCCCCCCAAACTTGCCCTTGTCGTGCTTTCTACGTGTATCGTGTAGTCAAACTCTTGCAGACGAACTAGCCATTTAGTAATCCTAGCAGACACATCCATGTGTTGTACAACATAGGGAAATATTTCATCCGTGGTTAGAATCACAAATTGCTTAGGCAAAAAATATGACCTAAACTTTGTAGTTGCAAATCTAAGAGCTAGGACTAGGTGTTCCACATGGGTGAAACCTTTCTCTCCTGCTATCATCATTCGACTAGAGAAGTAGATTGGCCTCATGAAAGATGTCGTCATATCCTTTTTGAGTAGCACATCCCCCAATGAGTCATCACCAAAACTTAAGGTGACATAGATTTTTTCATCCCACTTAGGTGGTGAGATAGTTGACAGAGTGGCTAAGACCTCCTTTACCTTGTTGTAGTGATGTTCTCTTTCCTCGTCCCAAGTGAAAGTTGATCTTTGAGTGAGTTGTTGTAGTGGTAGAACAAGTTGTGATAGTAGATGTATGAATCTACTTAAGTACCTCACCTTCTGTAGAAAAGAGACCAGTTGACATGCGGTCGTTGGTGAAGGTAGGGCTATGAGTGCGGACACCTTACTTGGGTCGGCGTTGATACCTCTTGCTGAAATTTCATGGCCTAGTAGAATGACTTTACTCTTACCAATGTGACATTTATCCACATTTAATTGCCCACCTAGGCTCTGCAACCTAGCCAAACCTTCAGTTACCTTTTTTAAATGTGAAATACGGGAGCTATATATACAAAAATCATCAATGAACACTCTTATGGATGTTCCAAAGAACGGTTGAAAAACATATGTGACATATCTTTGGAATGTGGCACGTGCATTTGTGAGACCAAATGGCATAATCCTGTATGCAAAACAACCCCATGGCGTGATAAAAGTGGTTTTTAGCTCATCTTCCAAGGCTATGGGTATTTGAAAGTATCCTGAATAACCATCATAGACGATATAGCATTCAAAACCCGCTGCTTCATTCATAATTTCATCCAAGAAAGGGAGAGGAAAGTGGTCTCTCTTTGTAGCTGCATTTAGTGGTTTGTAGTCAACACAGACCCTCCACTTACCATTCTTTTTAGGCGTCACCACTACGGGTGACACCCATTCTGAGTTTTCTACAGGATTGATGAATCCCGTCTCCAGCAGTTTCCTTACCTCGGCCAAGAGTGCCTTTTCTTGTATGACCCCCAGTCGTCGTAGCTTTTGCACAACTGGTTTTACCCCTTCCTTCAGCTTAATCCACCACTGTAATGCCTGTGATTCTTTCATAGTTGTCAATGAAAAGGTTAGGAAATCCCATCAACATTTGCAAAAAACTATCTTTCTCCTCAAGTGTTAATTCCGTAGACAACATACCCTTCAACCTACTTCCTCCTAGGCCAAGTGATTTTCTCTCCTCTTCATTGGGTTTCCATTTTGGTGATGGATCACCAGTTGTGCTTACCCTTTGTGGATCCTTCATAATGATACCCATCACATCAATGAAACTGTCACTTTCATCTGTGGATGTGGTATCCTCCTCATAACTGGAAGATTCGCTACTGGTTTCATCTGCCGATGTTTCCAGATTCATTTGCTTCTGCTTGCCAATCCTCATGTCGTAGTAGATTGTCTCCCCTTTCTTACCGGTCATGCATAGAAGGCCAGTACCCCAGTCCTGTTTTGCCTTCATGTCCATCAACCATGGCCTTCCCAAAATTAGTGGATAGCCCTCCCCCTTAGTAGGCATTAAAAAAACATCTACCTCTACCTCAGTGTTGAAAGATTTTTTTTTCACGGCACTTACCACACCCACACACTTTACTTTTGCGTTGTTTGCCATCTTTGCCTTGCATGGAGAAGGCCTGTCAACCTCGAGCCCTAATCGAAGCATCATAGCTTCGCTCATTACACAGATTTGTGCACCTCCATCAATGTAGGTGTCCAACCCTCTTTCATTTTATGTTTACGTCGACAATTGGAAGGATGTCATCCATGTTGCATCCCGAAATTGCTCCGGCTACCTTTGTTTTGGAGCATCTTATACTTACCATTTTAGACCATTGTCGCCTTACTTTTGGTGCAAGATGTAGCAGCTGTGGCCATGTAATGTGTGGTCCTTGCTCTTCCACATCCAATGTTAGATCGTAGGGCTTAGAAATTTCCCCTAGCTGGAAGTCGGTGATGCCCAATTTCCGTCGTGGCCTGGATGTCCTCTTGCTAGTTTCTCCTCTCATGATTCTCTCATCATCTGATTGTGTAGATTTCTCCCTCCTAGCTCTTTAATTCACAGTCATGGCTTCAAGTGGTTCTAAAAAGGTTACCTTCTCCTTACCCTTATCCCTCTCCTTTGCTCTAGGTGGATCCACTACTACGGCTTTTCCTTTCTCTTCTAGCCTTATGATGTTTACAGGGCGATCAGGTGGTGGGGCTGGTGGAAGAGGTGGAATGGGTGCTTGTAGTGGTGTCTGGGGTGGACATAGAATTTGTGTTGGTGGGGGTGGTGCTCGGGGTGGGGGTGTTCTTTCTCTAGGGGGTGACAATTGGTTCCTCCTACCTCCTCTATTATAGTTTTGTCGTGGTTTGGGACAGTAGTACATACCGTGACCGTCTTCTCCGCAGTTGTAGCAATGATACTCCCTGTTTTGTCGTCGTGCTCTTCTAGGGTCTTGATCTCTTTCTTGACTCCTCCCTTGCTGTATTAAGTGGACAGACAAATTCTGAAGTTGGTCAGTAATATGGGCCAACATATCTTGTTGGTCATCTCTTACCCCAAGAGCCAGTGGTGGTGGTATGGTGGTTGTCGTAGTTGCTAGTCGACGCGATGTTCCTGCTTCTGTTGACTCCGTTTCTTTGGCTTTCATTCGCAGCTTCTTGTCCTTAAGGCGAGCAATCTCAACGGCTAACTCGTACGTAGCCGGGAATCTACCTTTCACCTTCTCCTTGAGAAGTGGCCATAAGCCATGCGTGAACCGATCTTTTTTTAGGAAATCAGGTGCGGCTTCTCCCCTTGCCAGTGACTCAACCCATCGTTCCCACAAATCCACAATTTGGACTCATAGGTGGCATATTCTAAAAGACCCTCGTGCTTCAAGTCTCTCAACTTGTCCCACAACTTTTCTGAACTGGTACCTCCCCCAAAGCGCCTCTTAAAAGCGGTTTTTAAGGGTTCCCAGTCATCCTTGGTTGCTTGTGGAAGTGCATTGTACCATGATCTAGCTTCTAGCTTCATGAGATGCTTAAAGATTCTAACCCGGGATTCATCCGTATCTTTGTTGCTCACCACACATGCTACTTCAAAGTCATCTAGGAAGTCTGTTACCAAATCCTCCCTCTTATTTCCTTTAAATGTTGGAAATGCTACACTTGCCATGATTATTGAGAGAGAGCTAGAAAGACACACTGCTTAACTTGCAAAAGTTTTTTCTTCTTTACATGAGGCGTGTATACCCTCTTATACTAGGACATAGATTAAAACTTCAAATGGTACATTGCCTTGTACCAAAGGTAAGACAAATGGTTGATCTGATGCCAGAACCTCAAAAAATTGCTCCCCACCCAGCATGGTGTCAATGACGTGCTGGTAGTGAGCCTTAAAATCTAGTATTACCTTGATTGAGCGTACACGTGTTGGTATGTGTGATCTGTCTTGAGGTAGGTTGTACTGATTCATGTGAAGCTTAGAGGTGCTTAGTCACTGTCCAAGCTTGTGGGAGAGGGTGGTGTTCTTTCCTGAAACAAACTCAGTAGATCCCTAGTTTCTCTAGTGAGAGTGTGAGCCAATGCTTCCGTTATCTGCGCTGCAGCATCAGGTGCGACTTGAAAACTGACTGTGATAATTACCTCGGTGACTTGAGTTACCCGATTCTCAAAGTAGAATAGTGTTGATTCTCTATTGTGTAGAGCTCCTTCCATTTTGTTGTTGTGGGTTGGTTGTAGGTTGCGGACATGGTTTCGACCTTCTCCTTCTTCTTCTTCTTGGCACTTGGCCTATGTATATCCACTGGGTTTGGCGTGTTGGTTGACTCTCCCATTGCAAATCAATTACCGTTACTCCTGGCACTCGAGCTTCGATGGAGATGGGGAGTTCTTCTAGTTGTGCTTGGAGCTCTTCTTCTTCTGTCGTCCTGTTAGCCATTCATCCATTCACAATAGTTTAGGGGTATCAGTCTTGTAAACTGAAGGGTTTCATGAAAAGATCCTCAGTGGGGGCACCAAATGCCGGGAGCAAAGCGAACCCCGAACCCCGACGGCCTCTAAAACACCGGGGACCAAATGGCGCACCTCAAGCCTGTCATGGTAAAGCAAATAGGGGAACCACCTAGCTTCAGCGGCTAGGACGCAAACAACACACCACCATAACAAAGTTTTCATCCAAGAGAGATGGATGCTTGGGAGTAATGATGAAGAGGAAAGGGAATGAGATCACGTGAGAGAGAGAGAGAGGGAGAGAGAGAGAGAGAGTGAGGGAGGGGGTATAGCGGCTTAGTACTTAGGTTCCCCAAAAGGATGGCAAATCCACACACCCTTCACACATACACAAGCTCACTCCAAACACAAGACTAGGTGGCGATTCCGCACACCTCACATGGGCAAAACATTGCAAGAAAACATACTCACAAAACCTCAAGCTTTATTTAGAGAATAAGGCGATGAAATGGGGAGCATAGGGTAGGGGAATGAGAAGGGAGAGAGTGGTAGAGCACATGGCGGATAGGTGGGAGTTGATGGCGAAGATTCGCACGAGGGTTATGGCCATCATCCTTCATTTAGTTTCCCTTCATCTTCCATAGCCAAGGCTATAGAGATCATGCTCAAGACAAGCATGATGATTGCGGTGATGGTGATGGTGTGGGTGTGTGTGTGTGCACTAGGCACACACAGTGCATAGTGTGTTCTTTGGTGATGTTGTGTGTGTATTTAGTGTGATGGTGACCCATCTTTATATAGGGGAGGAGGGGGGAGGAATTCTAGAATTTAGAAATGAAGAAATCATTATCTACATAGGCCATGTGACTGTGGGCCCCACTTGTCTGGCTGTGTGTATATGTGCCAGAACAGCAGTCTCATGAGAGAGAGACTAAGAGAGAGAGATGGGTTGATGAAAAAAAGTGAGAGGTGACATGGAGAATAAAGTAATTACAAGAGGGGAGAGAGGGGAGTGTTTTCAGAGGTGAATCTGTGTGCAGATGTGTGTGAACACAAGAAAAATCAGGTAACCACTGAGTGGGGATGGGTCTGTGGGCACCTTTTTTCAGTGAAACTGAGTGTGTGTGAGTGTGGGGAAGGTTATTTAGCTACAAGACAAGAGGTATGGCGCCCTTTAGAGAGAGAGGGGGGTATTTGGGTCATGGGATATGATAGGAGAGAGAAAGAGGGGGTGGGGTATACTATTTTGGAAGACAAGAGATATGGCGCCCTTTAGAGAGAGGGGGGGTATTTGGGTCATGGGATATGATAGGAGAGAGAAAGAGGGGGTGGGGTATACTATTTTGGAAGATAGGGTAAGTTGCATGTGAGTTAAGGTGCATTATTGGTGAGTTATAATGCATTATTGGTGAGAGGTGGGGTAGCTTGAGGGGAGAGAGAAAGGAGAAAGGACAAGGGGAAGAGAGAGGGGGTTGACCTTTTGAGTGGAGGAGAGAAAAAGGGACACACAGCGGGGCAACAATGAAGAAAAAGGAGGCAAGGTGGGGATGGGCTACCCCGCAGGCATGAGGTGGCCTATTTTACCTTTCTTATATATTTACATAATCATACTTTATTTTTTTCTTAATTTTTTCCAATGCCTTTTATCACTCCCTCCCTAAGAGGGGTTTTCATGGGGTGGGGACAAGAGAAGAGGGGTATGGGATCTTGGCTTGTGAAAAGCCCCCATCACCGCTTCAAATTTTAGGTTAGATTTGATTTTCTGATTTCAATAGCACAAATAGATTCTACTTCATCAACTTCAACTTTTGATTCAACAACATCAAGTTGAATACACAAGTTTAGATTCAACAAATTGCATGTTCAAATTCAACAAACTGCACGTTCAGATTCAGCATACTGCAGTTTCAAATTCAACAAACTACATGTTCTGATTCTACCTTTGCTTCCAAGAAACCACATTGTCCACCATCTACTCTACAATCACAATCTTGCATGTTTCTCATGGCCCTAAATTTCAGCATGCACACATCACTAGACCCACTCTTAATCCTCCATTATAGTAAATTCAATGATTCAAAGACAGTCCCCTGATTCTCTAAATTGCTGAAAGTCTGAATCTGCAGGTGGATTTGCACATTGTTTCTTTCTCTTTAGCACACATGTCATAGCCTACACTTCTTCAGGTTGAATGATTGTTCATTGCATTAAGAAATACACTCTGAATAGATTAGGAGGAAGCCTTAAATTGATCAAAATCAAAACTCTGATTTCTTGACCGCTCAAAATTCATCATTTCTAGTTTTGCTCCAATGCAATCACAAAGATTGCAACCTAAAAAATTTGTAAACGCGGTAGGATTGCCAAAGTGTTTATGGTACACACCCACACACACATAGAGACATGGCACGAGAGAGAGAGAGAGAGAGAGAGAGAGAGAGAGAGAGAGAGAGAGAGAGAGAGAGAGAGAGAGAGAGAGAGAGAGAGAGAGAGAGAGTTCTAACTTCCTCTCACACAAGAAAGTATTTCCCCTCTTTGCAAATTACAACTGACTTGATCTTTTATAAGGTTTAAAATATCAAACTTAGCCAATCCGACCCATCAATATCAGATTCAAAATTTATCCAACTAAGCAAAGATCAGCCTAAGCAATATCCGACTCAACAAAAAATTAGACTTAGAATATCCGATTCAACAATATTTAAGTCAACAATTCAGTAATTCAAATGCAACAATTCAACAATTTAGGCTCAACAAATCTGCTAGATCTGACTCAACATACAATATCCCGCCATCAACAGTTGGTGATACTTCTTCAATCTGCATCCATTAATCAAATTAGACATTACCTACTCCCTCTAATGTTGTGAGTTGGACGACACCACTCAGGGATATGCCATTGATCACAAATGGTCCATTACCCCACTTTTTAACTTTCTTGGAGTGTTGTTTTAAGGTGTAGACTAACACATAGACACGCTTTTGAGACTCCTTGTTTATCACGTGGTGATCATGAAATTCTTTCATCTGTCTTTTTTGTGCATTGATGGTGCAACATATTTGAGTCTCAATTCATCTAATTGGATTAGTTGGTCCATTCTGTTAGACAACTCATGGCCCCCGTCCATCCTAACTATTGTGCAATGCGATGTGATAAGTTTTTCACTTCTCAAAGATCTTTTTAAAGTGTTCTAAATATTCGTCCCTTTGAAGAGAATGCACACACAAGTCATCCATATGAACCTCCAAGAATTGTCTTAGATACTCCTTGAATGCAAGACTCATCAGCCTTTGGATTGTGACAAGCGCATTAGTTAGGCCAAATGGAGTCGCCAAATAAGAAAAATATGTCCCACTTTGTGGTCAAGGCCGTTTTGTGCAGATCCTCAGGCTTAATGGCGAGCTGGTTATAGCCCAAAAAACCATCAAGAAAATTTTAAGCTTCTTGTCCGCGACTCTCTTGATCACATGATCTGTGATGGGTAAGCGATAGTTATCTCTGATCATGGTGGCATTGACCTATTTAAGCTTTATGCATACTCACAATTTACCATTCTTTTTGGGCACTACCACAATTGGCGACACCCACTCTATGTGCTGGATCTCATAGATAAACTCCACTTCTTTAATTTAGTCTATCTCCTCTTTAATTTTCTTCACAAATGTTCATTATAAGTACAGGGATGTTGTTTATGTGGCTTTGTATCGCTCTTAAGGAGTATCATATGTTGGGATATGCTAGGGTCTACTCTCTTAAGATCCTTGTATGACCAAGAAAACACATCTCTATACTGCTTGAAAGTAGCTATCAAAGGCTGGTCTTCGAAGCTCTTTGGTGAGATCCGTGGCTATGTAAGCCGGCCTCGGATCCTCCCTTGGTTCAACAAGATTGATTCTCTTTGCATTTTTGGGCCAATCATACGATGTTCCCGGTTCTTGAGGCTCTCACATTTGTTTCTCAACCATAATACGGCCGTCTTGAATTGTGCACTTTTTATAATGAGAGGGTGAATAAAAAAATTTCAGTGTTGGAACCGCCCTCACTCTCCATTTTCATTGTCTATCATAGAAGACTCAACAATAGCTGCATTTGTAGTGGAACCAACCTCTTTCTTCTTAGCCTCTTTGGCCTTCAGCTTAGGACATTGCTTGATCAAGTGATCATCAGCTTTACAATAATGGCAATACATCTTCTTTTTTCTCTTTTCAAGTTATAATTCCCATATAATTTGTTTCCAGCAAAGCATTAGGAACAGGTGATTTACCACTCGTAGAATAACCATGAGAAGTGGCTACATTGTTGTTACAACCTTTTCTTTGCTCAGCAATAAAGGACTATTCAATTTCACGTTGTCTAGTCTTGTTTTTTTCTAGAAAGTGACTCTTGCAACAGCAATATGCATAATGCATCAAACTTGAGAACTTTTGGATTTCCTTGGGTGATAAGTCTCCAAGTAATAGCAAAAGTCTGGTACAAATCTGGCAAAAAGCATCAAGAACAGTTTGGACAAGGGAATTGTCAGAAATGACTTCACCTCCAAAAATAAGTTTCTCATCAATATCCTTGCCACCAGCAAGGAAATTTTCCATATCATCTTCCTCATGCATAATATTTGACGCTAGCTCTTTATGCAGTAATGCAATTTTTGCCTCTTTGTGATTTGCATAAAGACTAGCCAGAATATCCTAAGCCTGTTTTGAAGATTTTACTGAACAAACATGGGGAGTAATAGTACGCTTCACATAAAACACAATCAATGCATGCACCTGAGCATCTTTTACATCCCAACAATCTTGCTCATCCGTAGGCAAAACAGCTCTAGCAGCAGCAATCCTGAAGCATCCTCAACATTGCTTGCATCCTTAGAACCAAGATTTACATTAATGCCCTGCACAATGTTCCAAACACCCTTTGACATGAGGGCATGTTGCATCATATAATCCTACATAGGGTAATTCGCCCCATCCAATCTGTCCTTAGCAACAAACATCTTGAACACATATGTGTTGTCAGCTATGGCAAATGTTGCACCTGATGTGAAAATTGCGCAAAAAGATGAGATTTCAACAAGCTGTAGTAGACTTTAAGAGACCTGTAATGCAAAAAATGGCACTAACAAAAGTTTTGCAAAAAATGGCGAAATAGCCTGCATAGTATTGCTTGTAGTGGAAACAAAGGCCAAAATGAGCCCGAATCAAAAATCTGATTAGACGGAGCTCAACAAGCCATCCTAAAGTATTTTAAGACTTGCTAATGCTCACCAAAGCTCAAAGAAATCGAAGAAACTAAGCAGGCATGTTTTGGAGCTGTTGGCGATTCCCGGGAGGACGTAACCTACTCTGATACCAATTTTTCAAATTAGGCATGCAGGAAAAACACACAACACTTGGAGAAGAAGAAAGAAGATCAAGGCACAAAACATAGACTGTATTACTTAGTGTGCAATGGAAAGATAGATAGCCCTAGAGTGATGAGTGTATATACAGTGCACAGGGGAAAAACCGCCTAGTGAGGGAAAAAATGCCCTGGCAATCCTAAGGGTGTTCACACACATCACTACCACATGTATATGGTAACACAATCCTGAACCATTTTGAGTTGACGCATAAATGGTTGCCCCAAAATAAATTCAAATTTGTTGCCTTTTTTGAAAACAACCACAACAAAGGTATGTTTGTACTCTATTCCGCAAGAGGATACAATGACTTGTCTCAACATTCCTAAGGGTCTCTCCACATACCCATTTGCTAGTTGGAACTTCATGTGCATTTTCTTGAGAGCTGACCTTTCCCATTTCTCCCAGATTTCCTTTGTAACAATGGCTACTTTGGCTCCACTATCCGCAAGAGGATACAATGACTTGTTCCAACATTCCTAAGGGTCTCTCCACATAACCGTTTGCTAGTTGGAACTTCATGCACACTTTCACGCTTGAGAGATAGTCTTTCCGATTTCTCCTAGATTCCCTTTGTAGTAGTAGCTACCCCGACTCCACTGTCAAGTATCATTATCTTCTTTACTCCCTTTTCTCTAGTGTTAAGGTGGTGTTCCCCTCCTTGCCTTCACGATAATCACCCACCTTATTCACTGGTATATGCTCTGCTTTGGGTTTCTCTAGTTGATCTGTTACCATGATTTCACCTACAAGCATGAATAGATTTTCAGTCCCAATTTTTCAAAGTTTTTTCTCATTTGTCTCCACAAATATGGTCTAATTTTTAGAAGTTGAACGAGAGTAATGATATATCGTATAGGAGAAGACATCAAATCATGTTATCTCTTTGTATATGTAGTCTATGGAATCGAATTCCATTGAGAAGGTATGACTCACTTCAAATTTTGTCTCATGTTCCCCTATAAAGGATGGTAAAGTCCTTATGGTTGCTGGTCTACTCTCCACGAATGCTTCTATCCCTACATTGCCATACAATGACTGAATATCCCTCGCATAAATTTGATGATCCATGTTGATCTCAAGAATTGGTGTTGACAGCAAAGTGGTACTTCCGTCCTTTTTGTTTTTGATTGTGGCTTGTCCACTTCAAGGATTGACAACATCTCAAGCAGTTTAGCCTCATCCGTTGTGTTTGCAACAACCCTCATATCCAATGGTCCTTCCTGTTCCACTATTGTTGGGTTGATCATGTCGTCTAGATTCTTCACACAGTGTTTGAGTAGGTGATCCCATCCAAAACCGTCACAAAAACCACGAATTTTGATTTGTTCACCCATGTTGTTTTTTCAAGCGTACTTGCATTTACCTTTTTGGGCATGTACATTACTCCATCTGGGGTCTAGAAGGTTTTTGGATGTATTAGAGATTGAGTGATTCCTATGAACTTTTTGCACATCTCCATTTGTTTGGTTTCTATTTCAGCATGTGTGTAGGCTAGCACTCTTTGTTCCAAATTTTGGTTGCTCTTCAGGCTTGCCTTATAGGCTTGCAACATAGCATCTAAATACCCATTTACCTTTTTCACTAAGACTGATCCACCTGAAACAGTCTTTGACTCTTTTGACTCCCTTGCATTTTCTTTGCTCTCTTGTTCATGCCTGAGCTGTTCCTTTGTTTAGGTTAATTCCATTTCCAAGGCTATCGTTTCCCTTAGCCTATGTGCTTATTCTGTCTCGTTTGGCTTTCCAAGATTTCCCTTGAGTCCTAAATTTGGTTTGTTATATAAATTCCAATTTATCTACCAATGAATGATTTTTGGTGATGCTTCCTAAGCTTGAGCTCTAGTCACCACTTTGACTCAAACTGTTGGCTCTAACTCCGATCCTTTCCAATGACATTGATGGTTTCTTTCCCTAGGTTGTCAGGATTCTTAGCATAGTGTTGAAGTGATACTTTCCACACCCCTCACATAAAGATTTTTTTTTGTTGACCCTTGTGTGGACAACCTCATACCCAACGGTAACCTCCACATTCAAAGCGTGGGCCTTTCAGTTGGGCAGCTAGTGGTGCATCCATTGGTTAGCTTGTTCTACGTGGGCATCCTCTAGGCTTAGTATTCTAGTTTTCTATCAACATAAGCGTATTGATATCCATCATGAATTGATATCTGGAAGTTTGAGCAGCATATAAAGGTTTAGTAGCTTCATCGGTGCTAGCCCAAAATGGATTATCCTCAGTGGCATAAGCTACACCCTCAGGTTGTCTCACATGGGTTTTTGCAGGTTCCTCATAATAAACAATTGGTGGCATCATTGGGCGACTTATGAGTGACTTGGTTAGCTGTGCATACCTCACAATGGCTCTATTGTCATGACGCAAGGGTGGCTGTTGGCCCAGCACATGTTGCAATTTGTCCCCTCCTCGTACTGCATTATTGGGTCTAATTTGGTATCTTCCAGGTAGTGACAATTGTTTCGTTGCTGAAAGTCCATATGTACTTTTCCTTACATAATTCCGGTTGTAAAAGAACTCATTAGTATCATGATTCATGTATTTTTTCTCAAAGTCACACCACTTCAACACTCTTGGAGCATTGAATGTTGGTGGTTGCTACGGTCTCAGATTGAGATTTTGTAGGTACATTTGATCATCCTGCGGATCACTTATTTGACGACTTGATCCACATTTTGTGTGTTGAAGTAGGAGCACTAAGTTTCAATGTTGACTCACTCGCTGTAAAAAAGGCACTACTTCTGTTTCTATCTACGTCCTCTGTTACGTCTTCGTAAATATTACATTTATCAACTAGATACAATGATTCCTTAGTGACATGTTTAAATGTTGTGCATGCTTTCAAGTGAGTCCTTTTTTTAGAGTTTTGTTTCTAAATCCCTCTATAAAGAGAACTCATAAGAGATCATCAAATGATAACTCTTGCATTGGACATCTTTTTATGTATTTCTTGAAGAAAAGTGAATCTTCCTTCACCTCTTCATTCTGCTTATTCTTAAACGCATAGATTTGGGAAACCATGTTATGCTTGATTTTCCTTTTAGAGAATTCCTTGGTAAACTCTCACAAGAGTTGATCAATGTTCAAGAAGTCTCTACTATTTAGTGGCTATAACCAAGTCAACATTGGAGAGGGGGAAAGGGGAACACACCCAACACAATACAAAATTCCTTGTTATAGAGGAGGGTCTACACAGTGCCCCAATCCAGTAGAGTTTACCTTCAAAAGTCGACAGTACCGCTATTGGGAAACAAGCAAACTGGAACACCTCTATAGCGATGTCTCCCAAGAGCATTGAAACATCTCTAAAAGAACACCAAAATCTTTGGAAAACCCCTTTGAAATACCACAAATCCAACAAGAGTAGTCCCCTTGGGAAGTTACTGGCCGTCGCCCACGCAAGAGACTATGCCAAAAAGAAGGAAGGAACCTGTTTAGGCACGGAATTATGGACGTCGCCTACCAATTCTCTTGAAAAAAAATCTTTATTCTTCATCAAAAACCACTTTAAAATTACCCTTTCAAAGCATACATCATCCACAAGATATATGGGTTTCCACAACTCAACCTACATTGTTTTGCCCCAAAGCTGCCATACACTATAGGCTGCAGAAAAAGAGCATAACCCCAAAACCCCAACTCCAAAAGACATGATTTCAAACTTCAAAAAATCTCTATAAACTCTACACAAAAAGTGTTGAAATCCGTCAAATCAAACCCACGCACAACTATGTGCAAAATCAACGGGAACAAGATGTTGTAGCAGGAAGACAAGGTGTAGAGAGAGCTAGTCGAGGGCAAAAAACTGCATCCAAAGGCATGAAGAAGCTAGAACGAGCTCAAACCTGAAAAAATCTGAACTTTCGCTGAAATTTTTTAAGTTTTCACATGAGTTTAAGTTATATACAAGTCGCCCTTCAAAATACTCACTCACGGGCAGTTAGAGTAGCCCGACAGTTGTCACTAGACTAGCGACTTGCAGTGCATGTACATGTGCTTGCTAAACCAAGTTAAAAATCTCACAAAAAGAAAGCCCTCACACCCTTTTGAAATTGGGCGTCATGTCCATATGTACAAATTTACAAAAACGGGGTGTCAGAAATGCGCCCAACATAGTTTGCCAACCCCCCAGTTTGCTAGAGCATTCATGCTCAGTAGTATCATAAGCATGTTGTCCACCTGGATCAAAGGGCCATACAAAATAAGCACAAAATGCATGAAGAAACACCAGCCATATCAATTTTGTCACTCCCAATATCAAAGCGTAAACCATATGTAGATTCTAAATCATGTTTAAGCATAAAGTACCCTCAACCAATACAACAGAGAAAGACCCTTTCATTATTATAGCATGCAAGGAAGCCTTTAACATCTCATCGAAAAAGGCTTCAACTTTTACCTCAGACATTTTTATATCCTCATCCATATCCATTTCATTCTCCCCACTCTTTATTAAGCCTCTATCTAATTCAACCATACCATGCTTGATAGGTAATCCATCTTCCATATATACCTTAGGCTCCTTAACAAGAGAATCAAACAAGGTAGCATCAACCATATTCACATGAGTCATAACAAGACAATATCCATCATTTTCCATATCTTCTAAAACCTCAATATTCTCTTCATCAATTAAGGAAGGATCACCCACACCATCATGCACATCATCAGATTTCTCATTGATAGGGTCCTCAACAACAACACAAGTAGTATACTTAGTTGCTTCATCACCCTTTTGCATACAATCACCCAAAGCATATACTTGCAAACCCTCATCATACACATCACCTGGTCCTTCCTTTTCCACTATTGTTGGGTTGATCATGTCGTCTGGATTCTTCACACAGTGTTTGAGTAGGTGATCCCATCCAAAACCATCACAAAACCCACGGATTTTGATCTGTTCACCCATGTTGTTTTTTCAAGCGTACTTGCATTTACCTTTTTTGGCATGTACATTACTCGATCTGGGGTCTAGAAGGTTTTTGGATGTATTAGAGATTGAGTGATTCCTATGAACTTTTTGCACATCTCCATTTGTTTGGTTTCTATTTCAGCATGTGTGTAGGCTAGCACTCTTTGTTCCAAATTTTGGTTGCTCTTCAGGCTTGCCTTATAGGCTTGCAACATAGCATCTAAATACCCATTTACCTTTTTCACTAAGACTGATCCACCTGAAACAGTCTTTGACTCTTTTGACTCCCTTGCATTTTCTTTGCTCTCTTGTTCATGCCTGAGCTGTTACTTTGTTTAGGTTAATTCCATTTCCAAGGCTATCGTTTCCCTTAGCCTATGTGCTTATTCTGTCTCGTTTGGCTTTCCAAGATTTCCCTTGAGTCCTAAATTTGGTTTGTTATATAATTCCAATTTATCTACCAATGAATGATTTTTGGTGATGCTTCCTAAGCTTGAGCTCTAGTCACCACTTTGACTCAAACTGTCGGCTCTAACTCCGATCCTTTCCAATGACATTGATGGTTTCTTTCCCTAGGTTGTCAGGATTCTTAGCACAGTGTTGAAGTGATACTTTCCACACCCCTCACATAAAGATTTTTTTTTGTTGACCCTTGTGTGGACAACCTCATACCCAACGGTAACCTCCACATTCAAAGCGTGGGCCTTTCAGTTGGGCAGCTAGTGGTGCATCCATTGGTTAGCTTGTTCTACGTGGGCATCCTCTAGGCTTAGTATTCTAGTTTTCTATCAACATAAGCGTATTGTTATCCATCATGAATTGATATCTGGAAGTTTGAGCAGCATATAAAGGTTTAGTAGCTTCATCGGTGCTAGCCCAAAATGGATTATCCTCAGTGGCATAAGCTACACCCTCAGGTTGTCTCACATGGGTTTTTGCAGGTTCCTCATAATAAACAATTGGTGGCATCATTGGGCGACTTATGAGTGACTTGGTTAGCTGTGCATACCTCACAATGGCTCTATTGTCATGACGCAAGGGTGGCTGTTGGCCCAGCACATGTTGCAATTTGTCCCCTCCTCGTACTGCATTATTGGGTCTAATTTGGTATCTTCCAGGTAGTGACAATTGTTTCGTTGCTGAAAGTCCATATGTACTTTTCCTTACATAATTCCGGTTGTAAAAGAACTCATTAGTATCATGATTCATGTATTTTTTCTCAAAGTCACACCACTTCAACACTCTTGGAGCATTGAATGTTGGTGGTTGCTACGGTCTCAGATTGAGATTTTGTAGGTACATTTGATCATCCTGCGGATCACTTATTTGACGACTTGATCCACATTTTGTGTGTTGAAGTAGGAGCACTAAGTTTCAATGTTGACTCACTCGCTGTAAAAAAGGCACTACTTCTGTTTCTATCTACGTCCTCTGTTACGTCTTCGTAAATATTACATTTATCAACTAGATACAATGATTCCTTAGTGACATGTTTAAATGTTGTGCATGCTTTCAAGTGAGTCCTTTTTTTAGAGTTTTGTTTCTAAATCCCTCTATAAAGAGAACTCATAAGAGATCATCAAATGATAACTCTTGCATTGGACATCTTTTTATGTATTTCTTGAAGAAAAGTGAATCTTCCTTCACCTCTTCATTCTGCTTATTCTTAAACGCATAGATTTGGGAAACCATGTTATGCTTGATTTTCCTTTTAGAGAATTCCTTGGTAAACTCTCACAAGAGTTGATCAATGTTCAAGAAGTCTCTACTATTTAGTGGCTATAACCAAGTCAACATTGGAGAGGGGGAAAGGGGAACACACCCAACACAATACAAAATTCCTTGTTATAGAGGAGGGTCTACACAGTGCCCCAATCCAGTAGAGTTTACCTTCAAAAGTCGACAGTACCGCTATTGGGAAACAAGCAAACTGGAACACCTCTATAGCGATGTCTCCCAAGAGCATTGAAACATCTCTAAAAGAACACCAAAATCTTTGGAAAACCCCTTTGAAATACCACAAATCCAACAACAGTAGTCCCCTTGGGAAGTTACTGGCCGTCGCCCACGCAAGAGACTATGCCAAAAAGAAGGAAGGAACCTGTTTAGGCACGGAATTATGGACGTCGCCTACCAATTCTCTTGAAAACAAATCTTTATTCTTCATCAAAAACCACTTTAAAATTACCCTTTCAAAGCATACATCATCCACAAGATAAATGGGTTTCCACAACTCAACCTACATTGTTTTGCCCCAAAGCTGCCATACACTATAGGCTGCAGAAAAAGAGCATAACCCCAAAACCCCAACTCCAAAAGACATGATTTCAAACTTCAAAAAATCTCTATAAACTCTACACAAAAAGTGTTGAAATCCGTCAAATCAAACCCACGCACAACTATGTGCAAAATCAACGGGAACAAGATGTTGTAGCAGGAAGACAAGGTGTAGAGAGAGCTAGTCGAGGGCAAAAAACTGCATCCAAAGGCATGAAGAAGCTAGAACGAGCTCAAACCTGAAAAAATCTGAACTTTCGCTGAAATTTTTTAAGTTTTCACATGAGTTTAAGTTATATACAAGTCGCCCTTCAAAATACTCACTCACGGGCAGTTAGAGTAGCCCGACAGTTGTCACTAGACTAGCGACTTGCAGTGCATGTACATGTGCTTGCTAAACCAAGTTAAAAATCTCACAAAAAGAAAGCCCACACACCCTTTTGAAATTGGGCGTCATGTCCGTATGTACAAATTTACAAAAACGGGGTGTCAGAAATGCGCCCAACATAGTTTGCCAACCCCCCAGTTTGTTAGAGCATTCATGCTCAGTAGTATCATAAGCATGTTGTCCACCTGGATCAAAGGGCCATACAAAATAAGCACAAAATGCATGAAGAAACACCAGCCATATCAATTTTGTCACTCCCAATATCAAAGCGTAAACCATATGTAGATTCCAAATAATGTTTAAGCATAAAGTACTCTCAACCAATACAACAAAGAAAGACCCTTTCATTATTATAGCATGCAAGGAAGCCTTTAACATCTCATCGAAAAAGGCTTCAACTTTTACCTCAAACATTTTTATATCCTCATCCATATCCATTTCATTCTCCCCACTCTTTATTAAGCCTCTATCCAATTCAACCATACCATGCTTGATAGGTAAGCCATCTTCCATATATACCTTAGGCTCCTTAACAAGAGAATCAAACAAGGTAGCATCAACCATATTCACATGAGTCATAACAAGACAATATCCATCATTTTCCATATCTTCTAAAACCTCAATATTCTCTTCATCAATTAAGGAAGGATCACCCACACCATCATGCACATCATCAAATTTCTCATTGATAGGGTCCTCAACAACAACACAAGTAGTATACTTAGTTGCTTCATCACCCTTTCGCATACAATCACCCAAAGCATATACTTGCAAACCCTCATCATACACATCACCTGGTCCTTCCTTTTCCACTATTGTTGGGTTGATCATGTCGTCTGGATTCTTCACACAGTGTTTGAGTAGGTGATCCCATCCAAAACCATCACAAAACCCACGGATTTTGATTTGTTCACCCATGTTGTTTTTTCAAGCGTACTTGCATTTACCTTTTTTGGCATGTACATTACTCGATCTGGGGTCTAGAAGGTTTTTGGATGTATTAGAGATTGAGTGATTCCTATGAACTTTTTGCACATCTCCATTTGTTTGGTTTCTATTTCAGCATGTGTGTAGGCTAGCACTCTTTGTTCCAAATTTTGGTTGCTCTTCAGGCTTGCCTTATAGGCTTGCAACATAGCATCTAAATACCCATTTACCTTTTTCACTAAGACTGATCCACCTGAAACAGTCTTTGACTCTTTTGACTCCCTTGCATTTTCTTTGCTCTCTTGTTCACGCCTGAGCTGTTACTTTGTTTAGGTTAATTCCATTTCCAAGGCTATCGTTTCCCTTAGCCTATGTGCTTATTCTGTCTCGTTTGGCTTTCCAAGATTTCCCTTGAGTCCTAAATTTGGTTTGTTATATAAATTCCAATTTATCTACCAATGAATGATTTTTGGTGATGCTTCCTAAGCTTGAGCTCTAGTCACCACTTTGACTCAAACTGTCGGCTCTAACTCCGATCCTTTCCAATGACATTGATGGTTTCTTTCCCTAGGTTGTCAGGATTCTTAGCACAGTGTTGAAGTGATACTTTCCACACCCCTCACATAAAGATTTTTTTTTGTTGACCCTTGTGTGGACAACCTCATACCCAACGGTAACCTCCACATTCAAAGCGTGGGCCTTTCAGTTGGGCAGCTAGTGGTGCATCCATTGGTTAGCTTGTTCTACGTGGGCATCCTCTAGGCTTAGTATTCTAGTTTTCTATCAACATAAGCGTATTGCTATCCATCATGAATTGATATCTGGAAGTTTGAGCAGCATATAAAGGTTTAGTAGCTTCATCGGTGCTAGCCCAAAATGGATTATCCTCAGTGGCATAAGCTACACCCTCAGGTTGTCTCACATGGGTTTTTGCAGGTTCCTCATAATAAACAATTGGTGGCATCATTGGGTGACTTATGAGTGACTTGGTTAGCTGTGCATACCGCACAATGGCTCTATTGTCATGACGCAAGGGTGGCTATTGGCCCAGCACATGTTGCAATTTGTCCCCTCCTCGTACTGCATTATTGGGTCTAATTTGGTATCTTCCAGGTAGTGACAATTGTTTCGTTGCTGAAAGTCCATATGTACTTTTCCTTACATAATTCCGGTTGTAAAAGAACTCATTAGTATCATGATTCATGTATTTTTTCTCAAAGTCACACCACTTCAACACTCTTGGAGCATTGAATGTTGGTGGTTGCTACGGTCTCAGATTGAGATTTTGTAGGTACATTTGATCATCCTGCGGATCACTTATTTGACGGCTTGATCCACATTTTGTGTGTTGAAGTAGGAGCACTAAGTTTCAATGTTGACTCACTCGCTGTAAAAAAGGCACTACTTCTGTTTCTATCTACGTCCTCTGTTACGTCTTCGTAAATATTACATTTATCAACTAGATACAATGATTCCTTAGTGACATGTTTAAATGTTGTGCATGCTTTCAAGTGAGTCCTTTTTTTAGAGTTTTGTTTCTAAATCCCTCTATAAAGAGAACTCATAAGAGATCATCAAATGATAACTCTTGCATTGGACATCTTTTTATGTATTTCTTGAAGAAAAGTGAATCTTCCTTCACCTCTTCATTCTGCTTATTCTTAAACGCATAGATTTGGGAAACCATGTTATGCTTGATTTTCCTTTTAGAGAATTCCTTGGTAAACTCTCACAAGAGTTGATCAATGTTCAAGAAGTCTCTACTATTTAGTGGCTATAACCAAGTCAACATTGGAGAGGGGGAAAGGGGAACACACCCAACACAATACAAAATTCCTTGTTATAGAGGAGGGTCTACACAGTGCCCCAATCCAGTAGAGTTTACCTTCAAAAGTCGACAGTACCGCTATTGGGAAACAAGCAAACTGGAACACCTCTATAGCGATGTCTCCCAAGAGCATTGAAACATCTCTACAAGAACACCAAAATCTTTGGAAAACCCCTTTGAAATACCACAAGGCTATCGTTTCCCTTAGCCTATGTGCTTATTCTGTCTCGTTTGGCTTTCCAAGATTTCCCTTGAGTCCTAACTGATCCATTCTTAAATTTGGTTTTTTATATAAATTCCAATTTATCTACCAATGGCTGATTTTTGGTGATGCTTCCTAAGCTTGAGCTCTAGTCACCACTTTGACTGAAATTGTCGGCTCTAACTTGGATCCTTTCCAATGACATTGATGGTTGCTTTCATAGGTTGTCACGATTCTTAGCACAGTGCTGAAGTGATCCTTTCCACAACTCTCACATAAAGTTTTTTGTTTGTTGACCCTTGTGTGGACAACCTCATGCCCAATGGTCACCTCCACATTCAAAGCATGGGCCTTTCAGTAGGGCAGCTAGTGGTGCATCCATTGGTTAGCTTGTTCTAGGTGGGCATCCTCTAGGCTTAGTATTCTATTTTTCTATGAACATAAGCGTATTGTTATCCATCATGAATTGATTTCTAGCAGTTTGAGAAGCATATAAAGGTTTAGTAGCTTCATCGGTGCTAGCCCAAAATGGATTATCCTCACTGGCATAAGCTACACCCTCAGGTTGTCTCACATGGGTTTTGCAAGTTCCTCATAATAAACAATTCATGGCATCATTGGGTGACTTATGAGTGACTTGGTTAGCTGTGCATACCGCACAATGGCTCTATTGTCATGACGCAAGGGTGGCTGTTGGCCCAACACATGCTGCAATTTGTCCCCTCCTTGTACTGCATTATTGGGTCTAATTTGGTATCTTCCAGGTAGTGACAATTGTTGCATCATTGAAAGTCCATATGGACTTTTCCTTACATAATTCCGGTTGTAAAAGAACTCGTTAGTATCATGATTGATGTATGTTTGCTCAATGGCACACCAATTCAACACTCTTGGAGCATTGAATGCTGGTGGTTGCTACGGTCTCAGATTGAGATTTTGTAGGTACGTTTGATCATTCTGCGGATCACTTATTTGAGGACTTATCCACATTTTGTGTGTTGAAGTAGGAGAACTAATTTTCATGGTTGACTCACTAGCTGTAAAAAAGGCACTACTTGTGTTTGTATCTACGTCCTCGGTTACCTCTTCGTAAATATTACATTTATCAACTAGATACAATGATTCCTTAGTGACTTGTTTAAATGTTGTGCATGCTTTCAAGTGAGTCCTTTTTTAGATTTTTGTTTCAAAAGCCCTCTATAAAGAGAACTCATAAGGGATCATCAAATGATAACGCTTGCATTGGACATGTTTTAATGTATTTCTTGAAGAAAAGTGAAGCTTCCTTCACTTCTTCATTCTCCTTCTTCTTAAACGCATAGATTTGGGAATTCATGTTATGCTTGATTCCCCTTTTAGAGAATTCCTTGGTAAACTCTCACAATAGTTGATCAATGTTCAAGAAGTCTCTACTGTTTAGTGGCTACAACCAAGTTAGCATTGGAGAGGGGGAAAGGGGAACACACCCAACACAATACACAATTCCTTGCTATAGCCGAGGGTCTACACAGTGCCCCAATCCACTAGAGTTTACCTTCAAAACTCGATAGTACCTGCTATTGGGAAACAAGCAAACTGGAACACCTCTATAGCGATGTCGCCCAAGAGCAGTGAAACAACTCTACAAGAACACCAAAAGCTTTCGGAAACCCCTTTGAAACAACACAAATGCAACAAGAGTAGTCCCCTTGGGAATTTAATGGCCGTCGCCCACGCAAGAGACTATGCCACAAAGAAGGAGGAAACCTGTTTAGGCACGGAATTACGGACGTCGCCTACCAATGCTCTTGAAAACAAAGCTTTCTTCTTCATCAAAAACCACTTTGAAAGTCCCCCTTCAAAGCATACATCACCCACAAGACATATGGGTTTCCACAACTCAACCTACATTGTTTTTCCCCAAAGCTGCTGATGCGGTCCGAGGCGGGCAACAAGAAGAGCAGCCTCTAAACACCCTTCGAGGCTCCCGTGCTGGTCAATTGGGACTGGGGCAAGCACAATCAGAGACAACAACAACCCACATCCAGAAACCAAGCAAGAAAAGGGGCACCACCTAGTTGTAGATGCGAACTAGGACGCACGTGATATGTCCTTGTACTCAAACGCACAAAGAGAGGAGAATGCAAGATAGCCACACACACCAAACACAAACATTCACCACGCCAGAGAGAGGTAAAGAGCACAAATCAACTTGAGCAACTCAGTCTTAGTGTTCAAGACTAGATGCACACAAAGCCCGATGAGAAATAGAGAGACAACACAAAACTTGACCTTGTTGCCAATACACAAATTGTCTTAGGGTCACGGGAGCCCTCTCACCGAGCACCCTCTTACAATTGACCTTTTAGGCAAACAATTCAACAAGCCCTCAAACCACCAAGCATGAAATGGCACAACAAACTTCAAGGACAATATACCTTGAACCACCTGATTAGACAACTTATCAAGTCAATTTGGAGAGAAGAGTCGTAGTTGCAGCATACAATTGCACCCAAAACTATAAATCTTATTTATGCCCAAGAGTAGGCTACAAGTGTGATGAAGAGTATGGCATACACTCCACTCCTCTAGATGGCATAACTAACTTCAAGCTTCTCCATGCACCTATGAGTAGTGATGGAATAGAGCACTCACGATGCACACACTCTACACAACTAGGCTTGAAGAGTGGTGTGTTATGTGTTGAGAATGGTGTGGTGTAGTGTGATCATGTGATGCTTTACAAGGGAGAGAAGGGCTCTATTTATAGGTTTAGAAGCCCCGATTAGGATTAGGCCTAATCAAGTTTATTTGAAGGAATAAAAGATTATGCATATTTTTATTTTTTTTATGAGAGTGGGTCTCTCTTGTCCTTTGAGTCACATGGATGTGGGCTCAAGGGAAGATAATTATTGAGGATGAAAGGAGAGAGGATTGAGTGAATAATTTGGGAGTTCCTACTCTAGTAGAGGGTGCATTTTACAATAAGGTTAGTGGTTAGTAGTTAGCAATTATCACTAAAAAATAGCTACAAAACCATTCACTAAATGGTGAGATATATGATGAGAAAAGTTAGAGAAGGGATGAGCTTGTAAAGAGAGGTTGAAGCTTTGACATTCACATCTTTACAGCACCGGAAGAAGAAGCGGTCAGCATGGCAAAGTAACGCGTGTCGATGAAGCTATGTTATCTTCAAACCTTGGAAAATTCATGATAAAAGCCTTCATTTGCAGGGGTTATCGTTGCATTTTTTATGATTTTTTGAAGTTCTTTACAAAGTTGAAGAGAGTATGGTAATATAGACATATATGTAGAGAGAGAGGGGGACACATAGGGTGTAGAAATGGAGGACGAAGGCTATGGTGGTGTGAGAGATGTGGCAATGGTGAAGAGGGTGAATTAAGACATGGGAGTTGCAGGTTTGGGAGTGGGAAGGAGAGGGAGTGTGTGTGAAAGAGGAAAATGATAAAGTGGAAGAGGAAAGCACATGGTGCTGAGAGAAAAACAAAAGCAGGTACAGGACGCTCAACAAAAGAAAGCATCTGGGCAAGAGGAGCTAGAGAGCCTACGGGCACAATTGGAGCTCACAACGAAGGAAAGAGACACTGAGCGACAACAGGCTTAGTCTCTGATTAGAGATCTGGTGGACGTCAGTACGGAGTTGACCACCAAGGAAAAGGAATGCCAAGAATTGACAGCAAAGGTACAGAAAGCAGCAGGAAGCTTGCTTATGAAAGTGCAAGGTTTCAGAGAATTAATAGTTCATACATCACTGTCAAAAGTACTCTGACAACCTTGATGGCAAACCAGGAACTTGGTGGAGCATTGGTCTCCACATTAGACAATTCCAGAGCAGTGAACACCCTAGCGGCACTGAAAGGGGAGCTAGAGCAAGAAAGACTTCAGAGACAACTGCTCTTATCAGGAATGATGACCCAGACGACGGCCACCGAGCAAAAGATAAAAGAGCTGGAGCAGCAATTGGCACAAGCAAGGGCCAAGTTAGAGACTCAGAAACAGATCAGCAAGACACTGTTGAAAGAAAAGGAAGACCTGATTTGTCAACAACAAATCAAAACAGACGCAGCCCAAGTGCAACTGCAACTGCTGTCTAGTCAAGACCTGCCTGATTTTCTGGAAACTTCACATAAAGAAGAACAAGGACAGGGATCGGCTGAGGCAGGCTTAGATATTAGAGATCAGTTCACTGAAATCATGAAGGACATGCCAGAGGGACCAACAAAAGAGTACATGATGTATGAAAAGAAGATAATGGAGTCAGCGGCCCTGGCATTCTTACAGCCAGAAGAGCAGGTGGAGGGGTTTGGCCATGAATACCTACCTTTTCCTTTGATATGCCACGAAGAAATCCTATGGAAGGAGAAGATGCGGCCGACCCTACCACGAAACAAAGACAAAGATTACGAAGGTGTAGCACTGACAACTGAAGAAGCTCAGGCTCTCATTGAAGGTCACCCAAAGTGGAGGCAGAAGTGGCTGGACAAGCGGCCACAGGATCTAACCAACTACCACAATGTCCTCAGCACATTCAAATAGATCCTACTTTCTGTCGAGTCCCTAGAAGATGCACATAGAAGGAATTTTCCATATGGAAAGGCTCGAGGAAGCAAAAACTGAACTACCCAGTCCTTACAACGCAAAATCCTCTTACAGTAGCCTATGTAGTCAACACACTGAATTTGACAATCACCTTGTTGCGGGATGTCCCTGATGTGGCCTGTCAAATGCTGGTAAAGATAGCCCGGATGATCGTCACCTGCATCTAGGTGTTCAAAGACTCTGAAGGCGACGATCACCCGTGGAATCTGTTCTTAGAAGGGCATCGAGGAATTTGCTGGAATTTGCAAGAATCGCCGCCACGACATATCCTGATGGCAATGTACTCCAGACTCATGCACCTGCCTTCACATTACTTGCAGACTTTTGAAGAGGCCTTCGTCACAGGTTTCTTCGAAATCAACTCAAGGGTCTTTCATCCTACGGCGAAGGACCTCAAGGCACGGTACGTAGCATACCAGCACACTTTAAGTGAAAATCCTTTCAGACAGCATCAAGAAGCCCTGGAAGTTGTCCTTCAAACAGGGAGATTTTCAGCAACACTTGCTTCGTTGGAGCCCCATCAACGACCAAAGCTCAGAACATGGACGAGGGTGTGCAAGGATAAGGAAGGGGGGAGTTTCTAGCGGACAAAGCGACGAAGCTGCGGTTTCTAGAGAAGGAGTCAGATTTTAGTGGGAAACCCTTGTAGAATTCTTTTGTAAGAGAGCATCACTAAGCTAAGAGCTTGTAAAAGAATTTATGATTATTTTTCTGGGAGCAATTATGTATTAGAGAGCCAGTTAGAAGTTTAGGAGCTTTTGGCCTAAACTATAAAGGTCAATCTTTTAGATGTTGACCTAAACTATAAAGGTCAATTTTTAAAGTTTGAACATCATCATACATTTGAGAGCTTCTTCTTGCTCCAACGGAGAAGACAACATACATTTGAGAGCTTCTTCTTGCTCCAACTTGTAATCATTGCTACTGTGGCTACGGTAATCCAAATTCAGATTCGTTTATTGCATTGTGTTCCTCTTACTTTGCTCTTCCATTCAAGTGTAAACATTCAAGATTCGGTTTAGGTTTTTAACTACGAGTTTGAGACCTTAAATCGCTCTTTTGAGTGCTTATATGCGTATTTTATGTTGTTTTGACCCTAGGAGAGGCTTTAGGGACCCTAAAACGACCCATTAGGATCACTTGTTTGCTATTTTTGCTGACTTTGGGATGAACAATCACGATCTTTGTACCTCTACAAAATGCTATGACAATGATAGGATATGCTCCTGATGGTCCCCTGTAGCTTCCCTTAAAGTTTTGTGCGAATCCGACATGATTTGCATGGTAAACGGGCGTGATGACTATAGAGCTGTGTAGAAGGACATTGGCAGATTACTTGGCTTTAGTGCGTTTGATTTTCTTGAAGAGTTAGTAGTTGCATCTCTTCGAGTTCACTTCATTAGGATTGACACCCTAGTGAGTTTCCATGACTCATCCTGGTTGCTTCCCTTGTATTGATATTTTATGTTGATGCGTGAGAGCTATGCTATGGACGTCCGTCGCGGCTACCCGCAAACACCCACTACCCACCGGACTCATATCTCGGGTCTCTCTCTCTATCTCTCCCTAGACTTCGCATTGTCATGGATTATGGCTTGCAGGCTAGCGACCAATGTTGCTTTGTTCTCAAAATCTTAGTTCTCACTAGTAGGATCGACCGCCTTCCGCGGCCTCTCTCTCTTTCTCTCTACCTGAGTCCCTCTTTATCGTGTGTCCAAGAGCCACTTTTTTTTTGTTGGAATCTAGCCTTCATCCCATAGCTTGTGCCACCCTTCCGCCATAAGTAGATTTCTCACTCTCTCCTTCCAATTTTTTTGGGCATTGCTAATAAGTGCGAAGACTAGTGTCTCTCTTCGCCTTGAGATTCGAAGGCTTGACAAATTAGAAGGCCGCAGACTTTAGAGTCCCGAATCCCGAGGGTTGGGAACCTCTTAATAAACTCTCTAAACATATAAATACATACATATATATATATATATATATATATATTTATATATATATATATGTCTCTCTCTCTCAAGTTGCATGGCGCACACCAATGAAGTGTTTCAAAACGCCTCAAGAGAAACTATTCGACGACCACAACCATGGTGGAGAGTTTGTCAAAATGCTAGGCTTGACCACTAGGACTAGCAGGTTGTAGTGGGACTTTTTCCATTCACGTCTTAGTTGTGGATCTACTCAATGCATTCGATGTAAGTGTGCCGACAACCAGCTCTCAACGCTATGCAAGCTCTGTAGTTGTGTTTATGAGGAGTCAATCAAGAAACAATGCCGGTTTAGTAGTGGTCGGGGTGGTCCTATGTGCCAATTGTGAAGTGCGGCCACTGAGAAGGAGGAGCCTATCAAGCTAGCTCATCAACTACGTTTCCCATATTGAGACTAGGTAGATAGCACGAGCCTCATCCTCGCTATGTCTGGCGTCTTCACCACCATCAGGATTTCCCTGGGTTACCCTTGGAAGTTTCTGGCCTGCCCCTCCATCCCAACTCGCTCTGCAAGTCCTTCCTGAGAACCTGCGCACCCCCATAGCCGCCTCCGACCTATTCAAACATGTGGCCAAGCCTCACTACCAAGTCCGCGATGGCATTTCCTTCACCCCGCTTGGCTACCCCACCACCTGCCATGTTAACCCAGCCTACACCACCCAGATCAACAAGCTCAACCTCACCTTCTTGTGTGATGCAAAAACCACCCTGATTGACAATGTTTGTGCCATTTTCCACTAGATAAATTGGCTCTCCTTCTCTTACCATTGCTAGTTGGGCAAAGAAGAGAAGTCCCCCAAGCAGCTCGAGTGCTTCTGCTCCCGAGAGCTAGTGCATGACTTGGTGGATAGTAACATAGGCCAAAATGGAGGTCAGCTGACACATCTTGAGGTAGCTACCTTTGACCCCTTCCTCTTCTTCCACCATGCCAATGTATGCCGCCTCCTCACTGTGTGGAAAACTGTTACCCTAGTGTCTAGAATGTCATCCACGGCTTGGCGAAAAAAGAGAATATGGTCACCCTCTAAAATTCTTGTGAAGGTTAGGCCTGAGAGAGCAGGTTGACCAACATCTACTACTTGCCCTGCGGAGAGGGTAAGGCTTGAGTTAAGAGGTTGAGTGGCTACTGTTGGAGCTATACATGGCGCACTCTACTGAACTTGGTCTCATCTATATATTTGTATCTTGTCCTCAATATGAATCAGTCTTTGGGAGCGTATATGGTGTGTCTCTTGTCTTGTCTCTCTCTCTTTCTCTCTACATCTCAACATGGTATCAGAGCCAGGTTATGATCCTGGGACCTGTGGGTTATGGGCCCACCCATAACCCACAGGTCCCAGGATCGTAACCTGGCTTTGATACCATGTTGAGATGTAGAGAGAAAGAGAGAGAGACGAGACAAGAGACACACCATATACGCTCCCAGAGACTGATTCATATTGAGGATAAGATACAAATATATAGGTGAGACCAAGTTCAGTAGAGTGAGCCATATATAGCTCCAACATCTACGCCATGCGTTGTAATCTTCTTAGCACATAATATAGCGGTCATGGGATCAGAGTGGAAATGGTTCTTGCTTGAACAAAGGAGAAGATGATCTTCAAGCCATAAATCCTTTTGAATATTGAGAATCTGCACTCTCTAAATAGAGGCCCTTGTAGTTGCTTTGTATGCCTCATTTGTAGGCATGCTGCATTTTATTGCCCTTGAATATCGGTCATCAACAACATCATCAATAGCACAAATTGCAACGTTGGAGCTGTTGTTTGGCTGTAGGGTGGAAACATATGGTTTCCCACAATGCTATCTCTGTCCTCTCTCGATTTTTTTTGGCCCAATGACATGCTCCAGCTGCATGCTACTCGCCTACATCCACACCATCTTTGTGAGAGGAAGTATCAAGAAGCAACTGATGCTCTCCACCTTCATACCCCAACACACCTCCACTTGACTAGTCTCTACAAATTTGTACACAAAGAGCTGTTTGTGCGCGCGCGAGTTGTGCTATATAACCTTTTGCCTCTAGAAAGTTGGTAGAGGCTATTGAGCTGTGAGGAATTATCAACGTTCCTTTCTCTCTCCATGTGCTTGAGATTCCATCCATGCTAAGGACACACCCTTGCATGAGTCATCATTGTACAAAAAGGGTTGGTGGGTCGCATGATGGTTCTAGAAGGGCTGCACAATGGTGGTGCTGAACAAGGGGATTGTTGGCGCCCCAAGAAGGTAGGGATTGCTCCTTGTGGAGGTTTTTCTCTTACATGACATGTGGTTAGGCTCTTTGTTATTCTTTTATATGACATTGCTTGTGTGGCTACAAGTCCAAAGTTAGTTGCAAGTTTCTTTAATCGAAATGGTGTAAACTAGGGTTGTGATTTATTCTTGCATCCCTTCGAGGTAATATCCCTAAAGTTTCATATATCACCAAGAAGGAGAAAATCTTCAAAGTCGGCTTTGGCTTCATACCAAATAATATAAAAGAAGAAGAAATGGTTCTTAATTCTTGATCAACCCTTTATTTTCTACTCTTGCCATTTTTGATTCTCAAAAGCACCAAGCAAGGTGTTTAAAAAAACATTTTAAAATTTACTTGGCACTCATACTTGATCGGTGTCTTTACACGGGGATTGTATGGTGTTATGCATTGTCATTGAGTAACTTGTCCATTACCTTTATCGCTCTTTTACAATCATAGGGGCATGCCTCGTCTACAATCGAGGAAATGCACTTCTCCCCATCTCAATCATCATGACTTGAGAGAGAGAGAGAGAGAGCTCAAAATTATCTCTTACAAGACAAATAGATGTTTTTAATGGTTTTCTTGGCTAGGTGTGTTGTGCTTTTCTTTTTTTCCATTTGTGCTTAGGTGCATCTCATGCATGACCACTCTTTTCAAGCTTTGATTTTGTTGGGGAATAGAGCTCAATGCATTGCCCACATGGGCTTTACAGTAGGCTATACGACCAATGCATGCATACGAGGCATAGATGTGAGGATATGTGTGTATGTCAAGTAAAGATGTGATCATATGTATGAATGTATGTGCAAGCCTTGTGATTTATCACTTGTTAAAGATTCCAATGGTGGCATTAGCCTTCCCGTATTCTTATGAAGGGTAGGCCTTGTGATTTTATCACTTGTTCTTATTACTAATATGGTTAGAGTCTAAAAAGAATTTTGTAGTTTTGCCTTCTTTTTGGAATGTTGTGATGAGTGTGTCAAATAGTTTTCCAACTTCAAACATGCCTTTCCATGGTGAGACTCCCAAGTAAAGCGGTATGTCTACAAATATTCAAGTAAAAGATGTAACATTTTCTTGAGGTTTTTTGTTAGATCTCGACATCTATTTAACTTTGTTGCTTGTTTTCATCACCGAAAGAAATTAGGATAACTTAAGCTAAAAATTGAAAGACAAAGGCCCACATTGGGGAGAGAGAGAGAGAGAGAGAGAGAGAGAGAGAGAGAGAGAGAGAGAGAGAGATGAAACAAAATGAAACAAAATGCTATATCCATCTATTCTACTCTATTACTAAGGATTCAATTCCGGCATGCCACGTGGTTATCTATACAATCATGGATGGGGGTGGTGGTCTCCGCCTCCTTGCAACAAAAGCTACAGCTATTTTCCTACAGAATACAAGAGGGGAGGACATCAAAAATCTTACCCTGCATGGCGAAGGTCCCAAAATCTCAAGAAGTTCCAAGAGGGAGAAAAGTGTATCTCTTTTCTCACCTATCATGGCACCTTTGGTGCTATCGACAAAGTATTGGCCTTCATCTAGCAATTTGATACGGCCTTTGGAGACGAGGGCTTCATGAAATCCTCCAAGCTATGCCATGTAGCTATGCAAAAGATTGAGGAGGCTATATCCATCTCTCAACAAAGGCAAAAAGTTGTTGCTGACAAGCACAGAAGGGCCTTAAAGTTCAAAGAGAATGATTGGGTCTTACTTAAGTTTCCCAAGTCTTGATTGAGAGGCAAACGACGGGCAAAAATCCTACGGACCATCAAAAGTATTATGCTAAACTAGCAGAAAGATACCATGGTCCTTTTCAAATCTTGAAGCCAATCAATGAGATCGCTTATCAACTCAAGCTGCCAAACCATTGGCTCATACACAATGATTTTCATGTGAGCCTACTTAAGCCCTACAAAGGAGAGCCACCAAGTGAGCCAATTATTGAAGGACCCTCCAAAAATCGAAGACCAAGAAGAGGTGCTACAACCCGAAGCTATCCTTCATCATGAAGACAAGGTACTACACCATGATAATATTATCCAACGGTATCTTATCAAGCTCAAAAATTATCCTTTTGAAGATGCTAGATTGATGCAAGGAATACAGCTTCTTAAGGGTAGAATGAACCTTGTCAATGCTTACAATGCTACGTTAGAGTAATCAAATGTAGATGTTTCTTATAAATGACCAATTATTTTTGTCTAATAAGACAAATTCTCTTTTTATTGTGCACAAATTTAAGTAGTATGCATGCTTAGAATCATGTTTGTGATGAAGATGTCTCTCAAACACAAAGTAGAATTTGCCACTCTACTTGGGAGAATGAAATAGACTAAAGAGCTGACATGCTTACGGCAGCTACATCTCCCAAGCACCAAATGGATTATCCATCCATCTTGGAATGATGTCGTAGGGTAAAAAGGGATCCTCTGCCCGCTAAGAAACATTGAGTAATGACTAAGTCTTTATCTCTTCCACCTCATAGTCTAGGAAGAGTATGATTTCAAGAGAGAGGTAATGTCATGAAATCTAATATCTAACCAACCCAAACGATTTTCTCATATCAAACTGATAATTTAATGGGGGAGAATAAACGATAACAAGAACTAGAATATAGACATGTGCTTACGGGTCTATCTTAACACGGGGCCAATGGTAAAGGGGTCCAAATGAAAGATGGTATGTCAAAGAAAAAGGCTAGCTATTGGAGCTTAAAGACCTTAGGGTTAGCTTCATTAAAGACATCCAAAGGTTTGGATGAAAGTCCTTAGACCTTTGGTTAAAGCTAGGCCTATGCTTGAGGTACGTGATATTTAAAAGTTCATGAGATGCTTGATAACTAAGGTGAAACTTAAGCTAGGCATGTGCTTGAAGGTCCAAGTCAATCCTACAAAGAGGGGGCGAGTCCTTGAAGCTAGGGGGATGGTAGAGAGATAAGCCATACTCTTACTAAGCCCATTCTTGCTGACATGGTGCTTAAGCAAGTAGGGGGCCAACTAGCTTGGGCTTGAAAGTCAAGATGCAAGCCTACAAAGGAGGGAGCGAGCCATGCAAGTAGGGGGGGTGGTTGGATGACTTCCCTCTCTCCCAAAGGGCACCCCTTGCTCAAGAGGCAAGAAGTACACATGTCAAGCGGCTAGCTAGGTTGCCCTCAAGGAGTGTCCAAAGCCTATTGGTCGACCCAAGAACTAGGGGGCTTGCTTGCAATATATACTCTCCCACACACACATATACACACACACACTCTCATTGTGTGAGTTGCAAAGTGCAAGAGCTCCATCTCCTTCTCCAAATCTTGTAGATAAGTTGAGAGCCTACACCAACACTCTTGGCTATGTAATGCAAATTCAACCAAGAGCTATGATGCAATGCTTAAGCTTGCCATCTTCTCCATCTTCATTACTATGTTGTTATGTATGCTAAGCAAGAAGAGTGATGATAAGTGAAAAAGTATTTCTTTCTTCTATGAATTTTTTGTCTTCCTATTCCCTACCCTCATTCCCCACTAGCTCTCTCAACATTTGAAGGTGTTTGAGGCCTTGGGACTGAGGCTGGGGATGGTTAATGCTTTTTACAAAGTCTATGTGATGCTCATGATGCATGAATCTTTCCTCTTCATTGCATCACCTAGGTCACAAGGAACACAAAGATTGTATTGTAACAATTCTCTCTTGATGGGAGAATCTATTAGACAAAATCCTATTGGAGGGGGGGCGGGCTCCACATAAATCCGGTCCTCAAATGTTGTCAAGTTCTGTAAACTCTCTCTCTTGCAAAAGTATTGTTCATGCCAAGTTAATTAAGTATTGTGGTTAAGCTGCTACCGCTAAATAAGATCACCCTCTATGTTCTCAAAGTAGTCTCACAAAAATGCCCTCTCTAATTCTCCTAATTCCGTTATTCTCAAAGTTCATAGGCCATTTCCATTACAATAGCTATTGTGCGGCCAATGTTGATGATCACTAAAAATTAGGATCAAAGAAGAGAGCATGAGATGACCACGGTGGAGGGACCTCGCGCAAAGAATGTCGCAAAAAGATGCACCGTGATTACTCTGTACACTAAATTAGCAAATGGCTGAAGCTCAGTAGTTGAATGAGTCGAATGAAAAGCTTCAAGAATCTATAAAAAATTGAAGACAGCAAAGGGCAAGCTTAAATATGACAAGCAAAGGTTAGATTCAGAGAAAGACACGCTAGAGCAACATATGAAGTTAATGAGTATGATATCTATCACACCTTGCTGCTCAAATCCAAGTTGCTAGTGGCAAGGTTCCATCTGTTCCAGGTTCTCAAGTATGGAACTATGCATGTGCCCATGGACGCCTCCGGCCTACTCGATAGGTCTCATGATCACATGTTGAGGCCGTCAGTGGCATAGGCTTCTGGGTGCTTTATGTGAAAATGCCCAATTTTTCCTAAATGTTAAGAGCCATGACTTTTGCTTAGATTTGGACACGATTGGTGCCAACTATCTTATAACTCATTTGTCACAATTCATATGAAGTAAAAAGATCTTTTCTTCCCTATCAATTTCTTTCCATTGAAGTAAAAAGATGGGCATTGAGTAGGCAAAAATTTGCTTGCTATAAAAAAATAAAGAGAGAGAGAGAGATAGATAAATAGAGAGAGAGAGAGAGAGAGAGAGAGAGAGAGAGAGACATATACAATGTCTCACTAAGTGGGGTAATATTAGTAGCCAATGACATTGCAGATGGTATATCAAGGTGAGGGAATGTAAGTTATAATGCAACATATACATGGAAATGCGAGAAAGTAGGTTGTTTCTAGCGATTGCGAGCTAGGATTGCTCTCCAAATACAATCATCACCTATGCTTGCATTTTAAAGACTTGGTGCATAGTGCAAGAACTTGAAAATATTAATGGAAAACAAGAATATGTCGAGCACCTTAACCAACAATTCCCTCATGGACATCCCACACAAAATCATATGCATGCAACTATATTCTGTTTGATCCTACAATGGTAAGCCCTTTTCGGACACACCACATGGCTTTAACAGAAATCGAAGAAATGTTTTAGCATGAGCACCATTGACGTGCATGTGAGACGGACTATCAAGTGGGAGGTGAACATGTAACAAGTGGCCTAGGGGGAGTGAAATATAGAGTTGAGAGAGTGGAAGATGAACCGTTCACATCACATATCCTAGAGAGAGAAAGATCGTGAGGGAGTTTACAGGTTTTCTTGTGGTGGAAGTTGCCTAGGTGGATGGCTTAGATAGTGGTGTGATACTTGGAGAGCACAAGCTAGGCAAGTGGACGAAATAATAGCAAACCTAGAGCAACAATGCATCCTAGAGACTCTTTCTTTTTGGAGGATAGCTCTCCTCTAATATATTGAAATAATGTTTTTGAAAATGATACTATCTAAGATAGTGTGCCTAGTATCGAAAGCTAAGAAGTCATTCCCAAGGGCATAAACTCCATGCACACAAAACCATTAACAATTTGTGTTCCCCGCATTAGAGTAGAGTAGATTAGATAAATAAGTGTAGCAACCTTGAGATCAATGGCCACATAGTCGAGCTTGAGTTGACACTTTGTGTCCTATAACATGAGGGGAACATGAGCGAGCTAGTGTGATTACAGAGTGTGCCCATTGTGCAAAAAAGCATGCAAGGAAAGTCTTTTGTGACACCCACGTGCACCTGAAGGCAACACGCATGCAAGGTGAGGCCAAGGTAATGCTCTACGGGTATTTGAAGCCGTGGTGAGGAGATAAGGGGGCTTAAAGGGGCAATGCGCTCAAGAGCAAGAGAGAGAGAGAGAGAGAGAGAGAGAGAGAGAGAGAGAGAGATGCTAGCTCTGGTATAGTTCCCTTCTTATTTTCTCCAAAGGATGAGACAAAGTACATGCGAGAAACATAAATTGTCAATTGTTTAGTGTGTATGGAGTCTATACACTTGGGAATGACTTCTTAGGTTTCAATAGTAGGCACACTATCTTAGATAGTAATGTTTTCAAAAATGCTATTTGCATCCATTAGAGGAGAGTTAACCTCCAAAAAGAAATGGGCTCTGGCATGCATTGCCGCTCCAGATTTGCTATTATATGGTTCACTTTACCTTGTTCTTTCTCTCCAAGTAGCGCACCCCTGTCTTGCCATCCACCTGGGAAACTTCCACCACTTAAAATCCCGTAAAAAATGATCCCCTTAAATGCTCGATCTTAACACCCAAAAACAAACAAGGTGTCACACATTGAGCATGAAGTAGTGGTAGTTACGAGTGACAATAGTGCGTGCACTAGCTCTTGGGCATTGTTGTGCCTTTATACCACGATGACGCTGTTGCTTCCAAGATTCACTACAACACATCCTCGCAAGTTCATTCCATGCCAATAACTCCATACCTTACGGTGTCTCCAATTGTTCCCATCACATGCAAGAGCAGCTCTCAACAGCTGAAGAGTTGTGTTTGAGACAAGGGAGGGGGGGGGGTCAAGAGGTATGGTTAAGGTTGATTCCATACCTATGTAAGGTCCCTATGTCTCTAGGATTTATATTAGTTGTGTTAGACACTTCAAATGATTCTAATTCTCTAAAATAGGCCTCCTCAAAAACCTGTCTGATTACCACATTCTAAAAACCTATACATAACATCTCGCATATACCCGCCCCTCAGGGGGGGTGTCAAAGAGGTATGGTTAAGGTTGATTCCATACCTATGTAAGGTCCTTATGTCTCTGGGAGTTATATTAGTTGTGTTAGACACTTCAAATGATTTAATTCTCTAATATAGGCCTCCTTAGAAACCTGTTTGATTACCACATTCTAAAAAACTATATATAGCGTCTCGTAAATAACCCCCCCCCCCCCCCCCCCCCCCCCCCCCCCCCCCCACACACACACACACACACACACACAAATTCATATTACCCTTTTTTAGAAGCCAACATGACCTATGCAAGGGGGGGGGGGGGGGGGGGGGGGGGGGGAGAGGAGAGAGAGAGAGAGAGAGAGAGAGAGATTAATTTATCATCCACAAAGGTCAGATATGACCCATGGGACCATCATAAAAACATTACAACAGCTTGTTTCTTCTAAGTGAAGCCATTGAATACATATCAGTTAAGGACTGAGGGTCCAATCAAGAAAAGGAAAAAGAGAAAAAAGATCTAAGGAGGATAGGGTAGAGCCTTTTTAGGGGCTTGAAACTCTTGGATGATGGCTTTACCACCTTGGTAGACTGCCCGTTTACCTTGCTTGCAGTCTTTTTGCATCTTCTTGAGCTCGCTCTTTTTTACCTTCAGTGGATTTGTCGTAAGCTCCTCATTGATCCAAATCTTTCTACCTTTGAGGAGTTGGGCTTGCCATGCATCTGCATCTTATCCTCTTTGTCTTTGAAAGTGAGAAGACAATGTTCAGGTGGCACTTGCCTATGTGTATCGTTGATCCAAGAAACCTTTTCAGGTTTGATGCTAACTGGTTGAAAGATGTCAGTGAGCTTAGTGATCGCTTCTTGAAGAGTGTCCTCAATGATGCACCATGGCGAAGGGATCCCACCAATGTGAACCTTGAGGGCGTTGTCTTCTTGGAATGTTTGTTTGCAAAACTCTGTTGTCACACAAGTCTGCACTTTGGCGAAGGCTATTACCATATGCATGTGGTAGTGATGTGTGTGAACACACTAGGACCACCAGGGCCTTTTTTCCCTCTTTAGGAGGTTTTTTTCCATGTGCATTGTATATACGCCCATCACTCTAGGGCTATCGATCTTTTCATTGCATTCTAAGTAATATACTCTCTATTGTGTGCCTTGAGCTTCCTTCACCTTCTCCAAGCTATGTATGTTTTCCTGCAACCCTAATTCCAACAATTGGTATCAGAGTAGGTTGCATCCTCCTGGGCTTACTTGCCAGCGCGCAGTTCCAACACACGCTTCCTCACTTTCTCCAATTTTAGTAAGGTTTGGCGAGTGTTCGCAGGTCAACATTTTTTTTGGGAAGCTCGTAGAGCCTAATCTACTCAGATTTCTGATTCAGGCTCATTTCGGCCTCCGTTTACATTACATGCAGGTCTACACAGGAAATTTCATCATTTTGTGCAAAATTTTTGTCAGTGCCGTTTTCTACATAACAGGTGCCTTACAGTCTTCTATGGTTTTTGCTATATAGAACGTGTTGTTCCCGCTTTGTTTCTCCCCATTTTGGGTAGTTTTCACATCAGGTGCATCATTTACCATGGTTGACAACAACACAGATGCGTTCAAGATGTTTACTGTTGAGACATGTTCAATGGGGACAGCTACCCTATGTGGGCTTATATGATGCTGATGGGGGCTTTTCACAAGCCAAGCTCCCATACCCCTCTTCTCTCGTCCCCACCCCATGAAAACCCCCTCTTAGGGAGGGAGTGATAAAAGGCATTGGAAAAAGTAAGAAAAAAATAAAGTATGATTATGTAAATATATAAGAAAGGTAAAATAGGCCACCTCATGCCTGCGGGGTAGCCCATCCCCACCTTGCCTCCTTTTTCTTCACTGTTGCCCCGCCGGGTGTCCCTTTTCCTCTCCTCCACTCAAAAGGTCAACCCCCTCTCTCTTCCCCTTGTCCTTTCTCCTTTCTCTCTCCCCTCAAGCTACCCCACCTCTCACCAATAATGCATTATAACTCACCAATAATGCACCCTAACTCACATGCAACTTACCCTATCTTCCAAAATAGTATACCCCACCCCCTCTTTCTCTCTCCTATCATATTCCATGACCCAAATACCCCCCTCTCTCTCTAAAGGGCGCCATGTCTCTTGTCTTGTAGCTAAATAACCTCCCCCACACTCACACACACTCAGTTTCACTGAAAAAAGGTGCCCACAGACCCATCCCCACCCGGTGGTTACCTGATTTTTTTCTTGTGTTCACACACATCTGCACACAGATTCACCTCTGAACACACTCCCCTCTCTCCCCTCTTGTAATTACTTTATTCTCCATGTCACCTCTCACTTTTTTTCATCAACCCATCTCTCTCTCTTAGTCTCTCTCTCATGAGACTGCTGTTCTGGCACATATACACACAGCCAGACAAGTGGGGCCCACAGTCACATGGCCTATGTAGCTAATGATTTCTTCATTTCTAAATTCTAGAATTTCTCCCCCCTCCTCCCCTATATAAAGAGGGGTCACCATCACACTAAACACACACACCATCACCAAAGAACACACTATGCACTGTGTGTGCCTAGTGCACACACACACACCCACACCATCACCATCACCATCACCGCAATCACCATGCTCGTCTTCAGCATGACCTATACACCCTTGGGCTATGGAAGATGAAGGGAAACTAAATGAAGGATGATGGCCATAACCCTCGTGTGAGTCTTCGCCATTAACTCCCACCTATCCGCCATGTGCTCTACCACGCTCTCCCTTCTCATTCCCCTACCCTATGCTCCCCATTTCATCGCCTTATTCTCTAAATAAAGCTTGAGGTTTTGTGAGTATGTTTTCTTGCAATGTTTTGCCCATGTGAGGTGTGCGGAATCGCCACCTAGTCTTGTGTTTGGAGTGAGCTTGTGTATGTGTGAAGGGTGTGCGGATTCGCCATCCTTTTGTGGTGCCTAAGTACTAAGCCGCTATACCCCCTCCCTCACTCTCTCTCTCTCTCTCTCTCTCTCTCTCTCTCACACACACACACACACACACACACTTGATCTCATTCCCTTTCCTCTGCATCATTACTCCCAAGCATCCATCTCTCTTGGATGAAACCTTTGTTATGGTGGTGTGTTGTTTGCGTCCTAGCCGCTAAAGCTAGGTGGTGCCCCCCTGTTCGCTTTACCGTGACAGGCTTGAGGCGCGCCATTCTGTCCCCGGTGTTTTAGAGGCCGTCAGGGGTTCGGGGTTCTCTTTGCTCCCGTCATTTGGTGCCCCCACTGAGGATCTTTTCATGAAACCCTTCAGTTTACAAGACTGAAACCCCTAAACTATTGTGAATGGATGAATGGCTAGCAGGATTTGCTAATTGGACGACAGAAGAAGAAGAGCTCCAAGCACAACTAGATGAACTCCGCATCTCCATCGAAGCTCGAGTGCCAGGCGTAACGGTAATCAATTTGCAGTGGGAGAGTCAGCCAACACGCCAAACCCAGTGGATATACATAGGCCAAGTGCCAAGAAGAAGAAGAAGAAGGTCGAAACCATGTCCGCAACCTACAACCAACCCACAACAAAAAAATGGAAGGAGCTCTACACAATAGAGAATCAACCCTATTCTACTTTGAGAATCGGGTAACTCATGTCACCGAGGTAATTATCACAATCAGTTTTCAAGTCGCACCTGATGCTGCAACACAGATAACGGAAGCATTGGCTCACACTCTCACTAGAGAAACTAGGGATCTACTGAGTTTGTTTCAGGAAAGAACACCACCCTCTCCCACAAGCTTGGACAGTGACTAAGCACCTCTAAGCTTCACATGAATCAGTACAACCTACCTCAAGACACATCACACATACCAACACGTGTACGCTCAATCAAGGTAATACTGGATTTCAAGGCTCACTACCAACACGTCATTGACACCATGCTGGGTGGGGAGCGATTTTTTAAGGTTCTGGCATCAGATCAACCATTTGTCCTACCTTTGGTACAAGGCAATGTACCGTTTGAAGTTTTAATCTATGACCTAGTATAAGAGGGTATACACGCCTCCTTGTAAAAAAGAAAAAAACTTTTGCAAGTTAAGCAGTGTGTCTTTCTAGCTCTCTCTCAGTAATCATGGCAAGTGTAGCATTTCCAACATTTAAAGGAAAGAAGGGGGAGGATTTGGTAACAGACTTCCTAGATGACTTTGAAGTAGCATGCGTAGTGAGCAACAAAGATACGGATGAATCCCGGGTTAGAATCTTTAAGCATCTCATGAAGCTAGAAGCTAGATCATGGTACAATGCACTTCCACAAGCAACCAAGGATGACTGGGAACCCTTAAAAACCGCTTTTAAGAGGCGCTTTGGGGGAGGTACCAGTTCAGAAAAGTTGTGGGACAAGTTGAGAGACTTGAAGCAGGAGGGTCTTTTAGAATATGCCACCTATGAGTCCAAATTTGTGGATTTGTGGGAACGGTGGGTTGAGTCACTGGCAAGGGGGGAAGCTGCACCCGATTTCCTAAAAAAAGATCGGTTCACGCATGGCTTATGGCTGCTTCTCAAGGAGAAGGTAAAAGGTAGATTCCCGGTTACGTACGAGTTAGCCGTTGAGATTGCTCGCCTTAAGGACAAGAAGTTGCGAATGAAAGCCAAAGAAACCGAGTCAACAGAAACAGCAACATCACGTCGACCAACAACTACGAAAACCACCATTCCACCACCACCACCGTCTCTTGGGGTAAGAGATGACCAACAAGATATGTTGGCCCATATTACTGACCAGCTGCAGAATTTGTCTGTCCACTTAATACAACAAGGGAGGAGTCAAGAAAGAGATCAAGACCCTGGAAGAGCACGACGACAAAACAGGGAGTATCATTGCTACAACTGCGGAGAAGACGGTCATGGTATGTACTACTGTCCCAAACCACGACAAAACTATAATAGAGGAGGTAGGAGGAGCCAATTGTCACCCCCTAGAGAAAGAACACCCCCACCCCGAGCACCACCCCCACCAACACAAATTCTACGTCCACCCCAGACACCACTACAAACATCCATCCCACCTCTTCCACCAGTCCCACCACCTGATCGCCCTGTAAACATCATAAGGCTAGAAGAGAAAGGAAAAGCCGTAGTAGTGGATCCACCCAGAGCAAAGGAGAGGGACAAGGGTAAGGAGAAGGTAACCTTTTTAGAACCACTTGAAGCCATGACTGTGAAAAGAGCTAGGAGGGAGAAAGCTACACAATCAGATGATGAGAGAAGCATGAGAGGAGAAACTAGCAAGAGGCCATCCAGGCCACGACGGAAATTGGGCATCACTGACTTCCAGCTAGGGGAAAGTTCTAAGCCCTATGATCTAACATTGGATGTGTCAGAGCAAGGACCGAAGATTACATGGCCACAGCTGCTACATCTTGTACCTAAAGTAAGGTGACAATGGACTAAAATGGTAAGTACAAGATGCTCCAAAACAAAGGTAGCCGGAGCAATTTCGGGATGCAACATGGATGACATCCTTCGAATTGTCGATGTAAACATAAAAGGAAAGAGGGTTGGAAACACCTACATTGATGGAGGCGCACAAATCTGTGTAATGAGCGAAGCTATGATGCTTCGATTAGGGCTCGAGGTTGACAGGCCTTCTCCATGCAAGGCAAAGATGGCAAACAATGCAAATGTAAAGTGTGTGGGTGTGGTAAGTTCCGTGAAAATCAAAGCTTTCAACACTGAGGTAGAGGTAGATGTTTTTGTAATGCCTACTAAGGGGGAGGGCTATCCACTAATTTTGGGAAGGCCATGGTTGATGGCCATGAAAGCAAAACAAGACTGGGGTACTGACCTTCTATGCATGACCGGTAAGAAAAGGGAGACAATCTACTACGACATGAGGATTGGCAAGCAGAAGCAAATGAATCTGGAAACATCGGCAGATGAAACCACTAGCGAATCTTCCAGTTGTGAGGAGGAGACCACATCCACCGACGAAAGTGACAGTTCCATTGATGTGATGGGTATCATTATGAAGGATCCATAAAGGGTAAGCACAACTGGTGATCCATCACCAAAAGAGCAACCCAATGAAGAGGAGAGCAAATCACCTAGCCTAGGAGGAAGTAGGTTGTAGGGTATGTTTTCTACGGAATTAACACTTGAGGAGAAAGATAGTTTTTTGCAAATGTTGATGGGATTTCCTAACCTGTTCATTGACAACTATGAAAGAATCACAGGCATTACAGTGGTGGAACATCATATTAAGCTGAAGGAAGGGGTAAAACCAGTTGTGCAAAAGCTACGACGACTCGGGGTCATACAAGAAAAGGCACTCTTGGCCGAGGTAAGGAAACTGCTGGAGGCGGGATTCATCTATCCTGTAGAAAACTCAGAATGGGTGTCACCCGTAGTGGTGACGCCTAAAAAGAATGGTAAGTGGAGGATCTGTGTTGACTACAAACCACTAAATGCAGCTACAAAGAGAGACCACTTTCCTCTCTCTTTCTTGGATGAAATTCTGAATGAAGTAGCGGGTTTTGAATGCTATACCGTCTGTGATGGTTATTCTGGATACTTTCAAATACGCATAGCCTTGGAAGATCAGCTAAAAACCACTTTTATCATGCCATGGGGTTGTTTTGCATACAGGGTTATGCTATTTGGTCTCACAAATGCACCTACCACATTCCAAAGATATGTCACATATGTTTTTCAACCGTTCTTTGGAACATCCATAAGAGTGTTCATTGATGATTTTTGTATATATAGCTCCCGTATTTCACATTTAGAAAAGGTAACTGAAGGTTTGGCCAGGTTGCAGAGCCTAGGCGGGCAATTAAATGTGGATAAATGTCACATTGGGGAGAGTAAAGTCATTCTACTAGGCCATGAAATTTCAGCAAGAGGTATCAACGCCGACCCAAGTAAGGTGTCCGCACTCATAGCCCTACCTTCACCAACGACCGCATGTCAACTGGTCTCTTTTCTACAGAAGGTGAGGTACTTAAGTAGATTCATACATCTACTATCACAACTTGTTCTACCACTACAACAACTCACTCAAAGATCAACTTTCACTTGGGATGAGGAAAGTGAACATCACTACAACAAGGTAAAGGAGGTCTTAGCCACTCTGCCAACCATCTCACCACCTAAGTGGGATGAAAAATTCTATGTCACCTCAAGTGTTGGTGATGACTCATTGGGGGCTGTGCTACTCCAAAAGGATACGACGACATCTTTCATGAGGCCAATCTACTTCTCTAGTCGAATGATGACAGCAGGAGAGAAAGGTTTCACCCATGTGGAACACTTAGTCCTAGCTCTTAGATTTGCAACTACAAAGTTTAGGTCATATTTGCTGCCTAAGCAATTTGTGATTCTAACCACGAATGAAATATTTCCCTATGTTGTACAACACATGGATGTGTCTGCTAGAATTACTAAATGGCTAGTTCGTCTGCAAGAGTTTGACTACACGGTACAGGTAGAAAGAACCACAAGGGCAAGTTTGGGGGGACTCATGACCTACCAAGTCTTTGAAAGGAAGGAGAAGCAATCTAAGGAAGGAGAAGTTCGATTACCTCCAGTACCACCGATGGTAGAAGGAGCATACTCTCTCTACTTTGATGGAGCCTACAAGCGAGCGTCCGACAAAGCAGCTGCAGGCATAGTGGTCTTTGATGAGAAAGGTACAAAGGTATTTTCGTTGGGCCAATTGTTAGATTCACATTCTAACAATGAAGCTGAGTATGCAGCACTAACCAAGGGTCTACAATGGTGCGTCTCGCAAGGTGTACAACGCCTTAATGTATTTGGGGATGCTCTACTTCTGGTAAGGCAAGTAAATGGAGCATGGACATGCAAGAATCCTAGTTAAGACCATATTAGGTATTTTGGTAAAAATATCACATTATGGGAATCTCCAAATCGACTAAATTCATGTAATTTGGGAATTTTCCACTTAAAGTGGGAAAAATTGAGGTGTGTGGTTAGTAAATAAAGTGAAAATCTCATAGGATTGTGGTGTTGATAAACACCAAAAGTCAAGAGGATGTACAACACATGGATTTGAATAATAACTATAAATTACATAAAACAAAGGAAGATACAAAAAAGATTTTGTTTACAAACTGACTAGTATAGTCACAATAGAAGCTCCACATAATTCTACTCCACATTTGATACCATATCTGAACTTTGATCCAAGTGTGGTTGATGTGCACGAGTGAGGCCTTCTTTGGCTTTTAGAGCATGCCTTTCTGGAATCTTTATTCTAGAAAATGGTCCTTCTTTGTTAGGTCTCCAGGACCAAACAATTGCATCTACAGTTTCCCACACTTGTGGGTCCTTATAGTTGACAGCCCAATAACCCTTCCAACAATTGCTGTAAGCTTGAGTATCTGTCATCCCACTTTTTCTCGCGCAAGGTGCCCAATATTGAATCAAGAGTTTTCTGTAGTTTGGTGATGTAGGCTCATTATCAATGTCAGATAAAGCCATTGCAAGCCACACTGGATAGATTTCTGTGTCACTCGAAACAAGCATAAGAAAGTCACCTTGGTGCACATCAGACATAGGGTCAAACTCTTCCCCTGGCCTATCTCGTTGAGGCCCACAAAAATGATCGTTCAACTCTTCAAGGCCTAGGAATCTTTCTGCTCCTTGTTGCAAATTCATTGTAGTGCTTTGTAGGTGAGAATATTCTTGAGTTTTTGGCCAAAACATTTCATACAAGACTCCCTCTGATATGATTGCTTTTCCAATCTCTTCAATTACCTTACTCCAATAATCTATCACGGGTCTATAATATCGCGGAATACTTGAACCATTCCCTAAATTTTTCCAAAATTTTATATAGTTCTTTAGCCCCAAAATGACTTCTTCGTGGGCCTTGACATACTCCGCCATTTGTACTAGAGGTGGATCTCCATGTGGTAACATTGGCTTGCCTTCTGTGTCTGTTTTCCAAAGGCGAATACTTCCACTCCAACTTGATACACCTACATGTGCCTTATATTGCATCATTGTGTCTCATCCTGCATAAAGAACCTGAACTGAAGCGGTTTGGAATGTCCAACAAGTATGTCTTGTCCATCACAAAGATAGCCATCACAATATTGCTTGAAATCGGGGATCTTTGTGAGAAAAAATGGAGCTGGAGATGAAGATGAGTTGTTTCGTAATGTATCCATCAAATGTGGCAAAGTATAGGTTTGTGTAACTCTCAGCTTCTCTGAAAACCTACTAAACATGGCGTCTATGTCCTCATGTGTATGCCCAACCATTAAAAATCCCAGCTGGATGGTTTTGAAAACACCCCTTGCAACAAGCATTGACAAATAGGCAAATAAGTATCGATTTTTGTTTTCCCCTGCACAATTATCCAATTGTAGCAACAAGTTCTCTGGCAATCTGCGAAATGTTAACCCCAATTCCTCTTCTGCAATTTCTGACGACTGCACAATGGGCTCTTTTCCATCACTCAAGTTATGGTAGTCCAAAGCATCCCTTGAGTTCAAAGCATGTAGTAGTGAAATATTGCTCCTTGGAAGTCCATTTGTTACTAGATCACCAAGAGGATGCTTATCTATCCTCTCTAGGTTATGTAAACAATTAGCAATTGAGCCAATTGTAAGATTTGGATCAGCTGGCCACAAACCATTCAAGACAAAGTGTCCGTAATGACCTTCTCCATGTCCATGAGTGATCATGCCAATCAATGCCACCTGCAGATTATAGCCTGAATCCACACCCTTGGGAACAATGCGTAATCTAGGAATGGCAGCCTTCTTTTGATCCATCTTATCATGGATTATGCATACATATTTTTGTGGTTGAGTTTCTGAATACGTGCGCCATGCATAATATAGGCTTCTGCAACTCTTTTGTTGTGCCATGTGAACTTCTCTCTCCCTCAAGAGAAGAGCTCTCTCTTCAAGAGAAGGTTTAGCTTCTAACCTTGCCTTGATTGAGCTACAAATATTGCACTTAGAGAACTCACTCGTCTTTGTTAAAGTGACATGTGGGTACTCTTTGTTCCAAATTCTACCAAAAGAAGATTGGGATAGCTTCTTCTCATAGCCCATTTGGTCAAGTGTCGTGTTGATTTCACATAAAATATCCACTTGTTTGTACGTTGATGGAATCACCAATTGAGTCTCTCTTGAGACATCTAGCAGTGTTCTACTTCTATGTGGCATCTTCTCAGAGTTGTTTTCCACAAACTCATTTAGTAGTGCTCTTGCTAAACTAGTATGTTGAAGTCCCCTTCTCAATGTACATGTGTTCCCATGTACATATTGGCGCACACCATTTTCAAAGTTCTCCTTGTATCGATAAAATGATGTCTTTGGTATTCCATGTAGCTCATACCATGCTCTACAACAAACAATAGAGCCATTTAGCCTGAATTGGTATCGTGACTTCTCATCTTTCTGATAACATATAGAAAGAACATCATAAACATAATTAGTGCGTGATTTTTGAGACTCTCCCCAAAACTGTTGTCGTAAGCTAGTCACCATATCACGATCTGCAAACTGGTAACATTTTTGTGCACAACAATCAATGCATGATACCCTTTGAATTGATTTGTTTGAAAGGTAAAAAGTCGAAGCTGGTGCTGCTTTTGATTTTTGAGTCCTGTTCATGAAAGTGTATCGTCTCTTCCTTGACAACTGGACAACATTACTCCCATCAAGTTTTTTTCCAACATTGTCATGGTTGGATACATCCTCATGTGTAGCATGCATGCCATCAACAGGAACAAATCTTTGTAATGGGCTCCCATTCAACATTGTTGTCTGCTTGATGGGCCACTTTAGCAAAGTGATGCTACCCACTTCAACGACATCATCAATGCTTGCATTTTCTCTTTCAATACCCACACCCACACAATCAGGACCAAATTCCTGAAAGTTGACATAATCATGTGGAAATACATATAAGATGGTCCCTTCATTCATGGTTTGCATCATTGTGTCATCTTTTAAAAGGACCCTCTGATTTCTCGAAGACTCTCCAATCATTGCTTCAAATTCTGGGCTTGTCATAGGTATTACATCTGTAACTAGAGGATCAAAATGATCATGTTCTTCATCACCATTGTAGCTTTCCTGTGGATCAATTAAGTTCCCATTTAATACAAAAGATTGCAAAAGAAGCTTTGACCATCAAACAGCACTCCATAATGAGCCTTAGAGATATGAAGTATCCATTGTAGGAAAAGGTAGGACCACATCCTTCAAGCATTCCTCCACTAGTATGGAGACATTTCCTTGCCCTATCTTTGTACCACCACAAGTGGAATCTGGATTTGTTCTACACACACAGCCAATACCAACAATTTCATTTTCAAGTATCATATGTACTTTCTCCCCAGATTCAAAGTCCATCATGTAAGTAAAAAAGATTACATTGTTAAATCCATAGTTATAGAAAAATACTCTTCAAACAAAAAATCATGCTACAACATGGAAAAGGTTTGCATAGGTTGGACAAGTGGTGAACCTTGAGACCAAATCCTCCTTGCTATATTAATCGAAGCAAGGTTGGAAATTATGGTGGATCTTGAAACCAAAGCATCCTTGCTATATTAGAGCATAGGTTGGACAAGTGGTGGACCTAGTTGTAATACCCACTGCCACCTATTAACTACTATAGGACTATGCTTTCCAATGTACAAGTATCCCTTGAGGCTTTCAAGGTTGAACACGTGGTGGACCTTGAAACGAAAATCCCCTTTCTATATCAGAGCATAGCTTGGACAAGTGGTGGACCTAGTTATAATGCCCAATACCCAAGGTGAAATACCTTAGGACCTTGCTACCTTGCTTGCCAATGTTTACGTAGCCCCTCATTTATTTAATGGAAGTAAGGTTGGACAAGTGGTGGACCTTGAAACCAAAGCCTCTTTGCTATACGAGAGCATAGGTTGGACCTAGTTGTAATACCCACTGCCACCTATCAACTACTATAGGACTATGCTTTCCAATGTCCAAGTATCCCTTGAGTCTTGCAAGGTTGAACACGTGGTGGACCTTGAAACGAAAATCCCCTTTCTATATCAGAGCATAGCTTGGACAAGTGGTGGACATAGTTATAATGCCCAATATCCAAGGTGAAATACCTTAGGACCTTTCTACCTTACTTGCCAATGTTTACGTAGCCCCTCATTTCTTTAATCGAAGCAAGGTTGGACAAGTGGTGGACCTTGAAACCAAAGCCTCTTTGCTATATGAGAGCATAGGTTGGACCTAGTTGTTATACCCACTGCCACCTATCAACTACTCTAGGACTATGCTTTCCAATGTCCAAGTATCCCTTGAGTCTTGCAAGGTTGAACACGTGGTGGACCTTGAAACGAAAATCCCCTTTCTATATCAGAGCATAGCTTGGACAAGTGGTGGACCTAGTTATAATGCCCAATACCCAAGGTGAAATACCTTAGGACCTTGCTACCTTGCTTGCCAATGTTTACGTAGCCCCTCATTTATTTAATGGAAGTAAGGTTGGACAAGTGGTGGACCTTGAAACCAAAGCCTCTTTGCTATATGAGAGCATATGTTGGACCTAGTTGTTATACCCACTGCCACCTATCAACTACTATAGGACTATGCTTTCCAATGTCCAAGTATCCCTTGAGTCTTGCAAGGTTGAACATGTGGTGGATTATTGAAACCAAAATCCCCTTTCTATATCAGAGCATATCTTGGACAATTGGTGGACCTAGTTATAATGCCCCTCCTTTCTTTAATGGAAGAAAGGTTGGAAAAGTGGTGAATCTTGAAACCCAAACCCTTTGTCTATATATAGAGGATAGCTTGGACAAGTGGTGGTCTTAGTTGTAGTATCCAATGTCCAATGTCCAAGGTGAACTATGTAAAGACCTTACTTCCAAAAACAAAGTCGTACAAGTGGTTCTCCTTCAAACCAAAACGTCCTTAGTGTATTAGAACATAGCTCGGAGAAGTCGTGGACTTAGTTGTAATGGTGAATGTCCAAAGCAAACTATTATAGGACCTTGCTTCCCAAATCAAGTTTGGATAAGTGGTGGATCTTGAAACCAAAACCCCCTTACGGTATTAGAGCATAGCTTAGATAAGTGGTGGAGCTAGCTGCCATGGAAAATGTTCAATGTGAACTGCTACAGGACCTTGCTATTAAATGTCTAAGTAGAGCTAGCTTCTTTAATGGAATCAAGGTTGGGAAAGTGGTGCATCTTGAAACCAAAAAGCCCTTTATTGTATTAGAGCATAGCTTGGACAAGTGAGGGACCTAGTTTTAATGTGTGATGTCCAAAGAAAAGTATTACAAGACCTTGCTTTCCAATATTTGAATTGGTCAAGTGGTTAAAACTAAGTATAAAACTTTGACCATTTTCTTCTCGAATTGCCAAAAAGCTAGTTTTAGACACCCCTAAATGAAAATGAAAATGGTTTAGGGTGGCCTTAAGCAACGTTTTTTCAAAGACTTGAACAAAAGGGTTGCCGAAGAGTAATGAAAATTTATTATGGCTTGAAGTGCCTGAGTATGTGAAAACAAGCCTAGGTTTTCCACGAGGCAAAAGGTGACATAATAAGAACATTGGAAACTTAGGATTGACCATGTGGCCTAAACTTTGGCAAGTGAAGTGGTGGCCAAGTTTTGTGGCACACTGTGCACTTGGTCCTATATGTGTTGACCACTTGGGTAAATCTAGGACCATAAGGCCAAACATTTGGCACCTTAAATATAGTATGGGACATAATCTAGAACTGCTATAGTAAATTAGTAGTATAGTTAATATGTTAATATTTGTATTATATTTAAGTATATGCTAAATATAATTTATGTTCAAAATTTCACCAATGAAGAATGTTCCCATTTAGCACTCCAGATGCGGGGTCTTAGGGCAATGCCACAATGGGGTGACAAGGCAGTGCTTCCACGTGAGGTTTGGGGGTAGCGCTCTTGATGGGGATGTGGAATATAGCGCTCTCGATGGCGGGGCTTGGGAGGCTGATTTTGGGATATTGTTCCGGGCGGGGTCGTGGGGAAGCGCCCCAGGCGGGGTCCGGGGCAGCGCCCAAAGATTTTTTTTTTTTAAAGTGAATTCATAGTATAGAGTTACGCATGTTTTGCATATTTTCAACCATGATTTCTTTAATTTTGGCTGTGTGAATTGGTTAATGTTTTATATTGCATTTGTTTTTTTTAATCCTATGATAAAACATGGACTTGTAGCATACGTGGCATTCTAATAAACCCTATCAAGATTAGGCACAGAGAGAGCGCACGAGCAACGCACACAGAGAAAGCAGGCGAGCAACAAACACACAGAAAGCGCACACGGATCATACACAGTTGGAGTATATGCGCACGTAGAGGAGCAAGCCCGGCATCGTACACAACACATGGCTGGAGCGCACAGGATTGAAATTTCGCACACAAGATAAAGAAACAGCAGCGTACGCAACGCTTTCCAGAAGGGCAGGATCGGGCATAGTTTCTTCTCAGAAGACATTGCACACCTCACGAATAGAGAAAAAACAGGTATTTCTCTCTCTCTCACTCTCTGTCTTTCTTCATATAGAGAAGATGGTTCTCTGTAACTTTTCTTGCACACACACTCTCTTGTCAAAAGACAGAGATATGTAGTTTAAAAATATCCCCGCACACATACACATATTCCTACACATCGTCTTCCTCTCTTCCACATACATAACCACAGTGAAATCTGTTATCTTGTTGTCTCTCTCTTGAAAATACATGCACATATTCCCACACATCGTCTTCCTCACTTCCACATACATAACCACAGTGAAATCTGTTATCTTGTTGTCTCTCTCTTGAACATACGTGCACATATTCCCATACATCGTCTTCCTCTCTTCCACATACATAAACACAGTGAAATCTGTTATCTTTCTCTCTCTCCTCTCTCTAGAAAACAGGTATTTCTCTCTCTCTCTCTCTCTCTATCTATCTATCTATCTCTGTATCTTGCTATCTCTCTCTTGAAAATACATGCTCATGTATGTGTGCGTCTGTGTTATCTATGTGTATGTATGTATATTTGTGTTATTTCATTGTAATACTCATACATAATGCAGATACACAATTACACTTAATTACGATATGCACACATAGTATATATACATACATAAATATCACAAATAACTAACACATTGTAATACTAGTAAACTTGAATGGAAGACTTACTTGCGTGATCTGTTAAAGTCGATTCTTGTAGCGAGTTATGGATGTATGCTGGGTTGATTTTCCTCTAATCCATTTGTAGATATGATTGTAACTTCTGTTTCTCAAAAATAGTAGTGTTGTTTAGTGATACACCTAATGGACATAAATGGTTGAAACTAGGACATGTAGACCAAAAATACGTGTATTTCTTTGGATGAATATATACACTTTTTGGTGACCCTTACCACAAGTGGTGGACCTTGAGACAGTGGACTATAAGGACCTCCAAACAATACCTTGTACACTCAATCCTTCTTGGTATCTAGGTTGGACAAGTGGTGGACCTTGTTCAAATTCTCTAACCACTCTCTCTAACATGGTGACATAATTTAGGTGTGATAAATTCATATCTATGCAAACTAATATCAGTTTAGGCTTGTTAATTTGAATTTGTTTGAATTTATGTACAATATAATGATTTGAGGTTTGCATATTTGAATTTAGGTGGTATAATGATATCTTTTTGTGGTAAACTTGAATTTAAAATCAATTTCGCGTGGAATATTTTAAATTTAAGTGGTAAAATTTAAATTTTATAAAAAAGTTTGAATTTTAAAATTTGGGCGGGATATTTTAAAATTTAGGCGGGATATTTAAAATTTGGGAGGGATATTTTAAATTTAGGCAATTAGATTTTGAATTTTAAATTTAGGCGGGAAGGTTTTGAATTTATAGCGAGATCTCCCTTACATAAGAGAGTATAGGTTGGACAAGTGGTGGACCTTAAAGCTACAGCATCCATGCTACTGGACATGATAGGTAGGGAATCTAGTTGAATATTGTATGTATAATATATATGTAATAGATCTAGCTTGGACAAGTGGTGGACCTTGGAGAAAAACCCCATGTAAAACATATCATGCACATTCCAAGTGTTGAGAAAAAATATCATTCAAGATATAGCCTTATAGGTTGGACAAGTGGTGGACCTTAACACCAAGATATTCTTAATGTAAAGACATAGAGTGGAGAACTGCATGGTGAATCTTGAGACCAAACCATGCTACTAGCGATAATAGCTTGGACAAGTGGTGGACCTTGAAAGTAATCCCCCATCTACAAAATATCGTGGATTTAAGATATTTTGATGGAGCCTAGCATCTTGGAGACATGGTGCAGCTTGCTTCTCTTCATGTTTCAATGGAGCCTATCTTGGACAAATGGTGAAGCATCCTTCTCTCCATGTTTCAATGGAGCCTAGCTTGGACAAGTGGTGGACCTTTGCTTCTCTCTATGATTCAAGTGGTGGACCTTGGAACCAAACCCCCATGTAAAACCTATCATGGTCACTCCAAGTCGTGAGAAAGAATAACCTTTAAGATATAGCCTTATAGGTTGGACAAGTGGTGGACCTTAACACCCAAATATTCTTAATATAATGACATAGAGTGAAAAAGTGGTGAATCTTGAGACAAAACCACTCATGCTACTAGGGATAATACCTTGGACAACTGGTGGACCTTGAACGTAAACCCCCCATGTTTCAATAGACTTAGCTTCGACAAATGGTGGAGCATCGTTCTCTCCATGTTTCAATGGAGCCTAGCTTGGACAAGTGGTGGACGTTTGTTTCTCTCTATGTTTCAATAGAGTTAGCTTGGACAAGTGGTGGACCTTGGAACCAAACACCAATGTAAAACCTATCATGGTCACTCCAAGTCGTGAGAAAGAATAACCTTTAAGATATAGCCTTATAGGTTGGACAAGTGGTGGACCTTAACACCCAGATATCCTTAATATAATGACATAAAGTGATAAAATGGTGAATCTTGGGACAAAACCACTCATGCTACTAGCAGTAATCGCTTGGACAAGTGGTGGACATTGAACGTAAACCCCCCATGTTTTAATAGAGTTAGATTCGAGAAATGATGGAGCATCCTTCTCTCCATGTTTCAATGGAGCCTAGCTTAGACAAGTGGTGGACCTTTGCTTCTCTCTATAATTCAATAGAGTTAGGTTGGACAAGTGGTGGAACTTGAAACCAAACCCCCATGTAAAACCTATCATGGTCACTCCAAGTGGTAAGAAAGAATAACCTTTAAGATGTAGCCTTATAGGTTGTACAAGTGGTGGACCTTAACACCCACATATTCTTAATATAATGACATAGAGTGGAAAAGTGGTGAATCTTGAGACCAAACCACTCAGGCTACTACCAATAATAGCTTGGACAAGTGTTGGACCTTGAATGTAAAACCCTCATCTATGACATATCATGGGTTTAATGTTTTTAGATGGAGCCTAGCATCTTGGAGACATGGTGCAACTTGCTTCTCGTCATGATTCAATGGAGCCTATCTTGGACAAATGGTGGATCATCCTTCTCTCCATGTTTCAATGGAGCCTAGCTTGGACAAGTGGTGGACCTTTGCTTCTCTCTCTGTTTCAATAGAGTTAGCTTGGACAAGTGGTGGAGCTTGGAACCAAACCCCCATATAAAACCTATCATGGTCACTCCAAGTGGTAAGAAAGAATAACCTTTAAGATATAGACTTATAGGTTGGACAAGTGGTGGACCTTGAATGTAAACCCCCCATCTACGAAATATGGTGGGTTTAAGGTATTTAGAAGGAGTCTAGCATCTTGGAGACATGGTGCACCTTGCTTCTCTTCATTTTTCAATGGAGCCTATCTTGGACAAATGGTGGAGCATCCTTCTCTACATGTTTCAATGGACCCTAGCTTGGACAAGTGGTGGACCTTTTGCTTCTCTCTCTGTTTCAATAGAGTTAGCTTGGACAAGTGGTGGAGCTTGGAACCAAACCCCCATGTAAAACCTATCATGGTTACTCCAAGTGGTAAGAAAGAATAACCTTTAAGATATAGACTCCAAGTGGTGGAGCTTGGAACCAAACCCCCATGTAAAACCTATCATGGTTACTCTAAGTGGTAAGAAAGAATAACCTTTAAGATATAGACTTATAGGTTGGACAAGTGGTGGACCTTAACACCCACATATTCTTAATATAATGACAGAGAGTGGAAAAGTGGTGAATCTTGAGACAAATCCACTCATGCTACTAGCGATAATAGCTTGGACAAGTATCGACCCTCGAATGTAAACCGCCCATGTACAAAATATCCTGGGTTTAAGGTATTTCAATGAAGCCTAGCATCTTGGAGACATGGTGCAGCTTGCTTCTCTTCATTTTTCGATGGAGCCTATCTTGGACAAATGGTGGAGCATCCTTCTCTCCATGTTTCAATGGACCCTAGCTTGGACAAGTGGTGGACCTTGGAACTCAAACCCCCATGTAAAATCTATCATGGTCACTCCAAGTGGTGAGAAAGAATAACCATTCAACTATAGGCTTATAGGGTGGACAAGTGGTGGACCTTAACACCCAGATATTCTTAATATAATGAAATAGAGTGAAAACGTGGTGAATCTTGAGACAAAACCACTCATGCTACTAGCGATAATAGCTTGGACAAGTGGTGGAACTTGAACGTAAACTCCCCATGTTTCAATAGACTTAGCTTCGACAAATGGTGGAGCATCGTTCTCTCCATCTTTCAATGGAGCCTAGCTTGGACAAGTAGTGGACCTTTGTTTCTCTCTATGTTTCAATAGAGTTAACTTGGACAAGTGGTGGACCTTGGAACCAAACCCCAATGTAAAACCTATGATGGTCACTCCAAGTCGTGAGAAAGAATAACCTTTAAGATATAGCTTTATAGGCTGGACAAGTGGTGGACCTTAACACCCACATATTCTTAATATAATGACATAGAGTGATAAAATGGTGAATCTTGGGACAAAACCACTCATGCTACTAGCAGTAATCGCTTGGACAAGTGCTGGACCTTGAATATAAATCCCTCATCTACGACATATCATGGGTTTAATGTTTTTCGATGGAGCCTAGCACCTTGGAGACATGGTGCAGCTTGCTTCTTGTCATGTTTCAATGGAGCCTATCTTGGAAAAATGGTGGAGCATCCTTCTCTCCATGTTTCAATGGACCCTAACTTGGACAAGTGGTGGACCTTTGCTTCAGTCACTATTTCAATAGAGTTAGCTTGGACAAGTGGTGGAGCTTGGAACCAAACCCCCATATCAAAACCTAACATGGTCACTCCAAGTGGTAAGAAAGAATAACTTAAGATATAACTTATAGGTTGGACAAGTGGTGGACCTTGAATGTATACCCCCCATCAACGAAATATGGTGGGTTTGATGTATTTAGATGGAGCCTAGCATCTTGGAGACATGGTGCACCTTGCTTCTCTTCATGTTTCAATGGAGCCTATCTTGGACAAATGGTGGAGCATCCTTCTGCTCCATGTTTCAATGGGACCCTAGCTTGACAAGTGGTGGGACCTTTGCTTCTCTCTATGTTTCAATAGATTTAGCTGGACAAGTGGTGGACCTTGGAACCAAACCCCCATGTAAAACCTATCATGGTTACTCCAAGTGGTAAGAAAGAATAACCTTTAAGATATAGACTTATAGGTTGGACAAGTGGTGGACCTTAACACCCACATATTCTTAATATAATGACATAGAGTGGAAAGTGTGAATCTTGAGACAAACCACTCATGCTACTAGCGATAAAGCTTGGACAAATGGTGCCTTGAATGTAACCCCCCATGTACAAAATATCCTGGTTTAAGGTATTTCAATGAAGCCTAGCATCTTGGAGACATGGTGCAGCTTGCTTCTCTTCATTTTTCAATGGAGCCTATCTTGGACAAATGGTGGAGCATCCTTCTCTCCATGTTTCAATGGACCTAGCTTGGACAAGTGGTGGACCTTTGCTTCTCTCTATGTTTCAATAGAGTTAGCTTGGACAAGTGGTGGCCTTGGAACTCAAACCCCCATGTAAAACCTATCATGGTCACTCCAAGTGGTGAGAAAGAATAACCTTTAAGATATAGCCTTATAGGTTGGACAAGTGGTGGACCTTAACACCCAATATTCTTAATATAATGACATAGAGTGAAAAAGTGGTGAATCTTGAGACAAAACCACTCATGCTACTAGCGATAATAGCTTGGACAAGTGGTGGACTTGAACGTAAACCCCTCATGTTTTCAATAGACTTAGATTCGACAAATGGTGGAGCATCGTTCTCTCCATCTTTCAATGGAGCCTAGCTTGGACAAGTGGTGGACCTTTGTTTCTCTCTATGTTTCAATAGAGTTAGCTTGGACAAGTGGTGGACCATGGAACCAAACCCCCATGTAAAACCTATCATGGTCACTCCAAGTGGTGAGAAAGAATAACCTTAATGATATAGCCTTATAGGTTGGACAAGTGGTGGACCTTAACACCCAGATATTCTTAATATAATGGCATAGAGTGGAAAAGTGGTGAATCTTGAGACCAAACACTCATGCTACTAGCATAATAGCTTGGACAAGTGGTGGACCTTGAATGTAAACCCCCATCTACGAAATATCGTGGGTTTAATGTATTTCGATGGAGCCTAGCATCTTGGAGACATGGTGCAGCCTTGCTTCTCTTCATGTTTCAATGGAGCCTATCTTGGACAAATGGTGGAGCATCCTTCTCTCCATGTTTCAATGGACCCTAGCTTGGACAAGGGTGGACCTTTGCTTCTCTCTATGTTTCAATAGAGTTAGCTTGGACAAGTGGTGGACCTTGGAACCAAACCCCCATGTAAAACCTATCATGGTCACTCCAAGTGAAGAAAGAATAACCTTTAAGATATAGCCTTATAGGTTGGACAAGTGGTGGACCTTAACACCCATATTCTTAATATAATGACATAGAGTGAAAAGGTGGTGAATCTTGAGACAAAACCACTCATACTACTAGCGTAATAGCTTGGACAAGTCGTGGACTTGGAACGTAAACCCCCCATGTTTCAATAGAGTTAGCTTCGAGAAATGATGGAGCATCCTTCTCTCCATGTTTCAATGGAGCCTAGCTTAGACAAGTGGTGGAGCTTGAAACCAAAACCCCATGTAAAACCTATCATGGTCACTCCAAGTGGTAAGAAAGAATAACCATTAAGATGTAGCCTTATAGGTTGTACAAGTGGTGGAGCTTAACACCCACATATTCTTAATATAATGACATAGAGTGGAAAAGTGGTGAATCTTTAGACCAAATCACTCAGGCTACTACCAATAATAGCTTGGACAAGTGTTGGACCTTGAATGTAAATCCCTCATCTATGACATATCATGGGTTTAATGTTTTTTGATGGAGCCTAGCATCTTGGAGACATGGTGCAGCTTACTTCTCGTCATGTTTCAATGGAGCCTATCTTGGACAAATGGTGGAGCATCCTTCTCTCCATGTTTCAATGGACCCTAGCTTGGACAAGTGGTGGACCTTTGCTTCTCTCTCTGTTTCAATAGAGTTAGCTTGGACAAGTGGTGGAGCTTGGAACCAAACCCCCATATAAAACCTATCATGGTCACTCCAAGTGGTGAGAAAGAATAACCTTTAAGATATAGACTTATAGGTTGGACAAGTGGTGGAACTTGAATGTAAACCCCCCATCTATGAAATATGGTGGGTTTAAGGTATTTCCATGGAGCTTAGCATCTTGGAGACATGGTGCACCTTGCTTCTCTTCATGTTTCAATGGAGCCTATCTTGGACAAATGGTGGAGCATCCTTCTCTCCATGTTTCAATGGACCCTAGCTTGGACAAGCGGTGGACCTTTGCTTCTCTCTATGTTTCAATAGAGCTAGCTTGGACAAGTGGTGGACCTTGGATCCAAACCCCAATGTAAAAGCTATCATGGTCACTCCAAGTCGTGAGAAAGAATAACCTTTAAGACATAGTCTTATAGGTTGGACAAGTGGTGGACCTTAACACCCAAATATTCTTAACATAATGACATAGAGTGAAAACGTGGTGAATCTTGAGACAAAACCACTCATGCTACTAGCAGTAATAGCTTGGAAAGTGGTGGACCTTGAACATAAACCCCCCATGTCTCAATAGAGTTAGCTTCGACAAATGGTGGAGCATCCTTCTCTCCATGTTTCAATGGAGCCTAGCTTGGACAAGTGGTGGACCTTTGCTTCTCTATATGATTCAATAGAGTTAGCTTGGACAAGTGGTGGACCTTGGAACCAAACCCCAATATAAAACCTATCATGGTCACTCCAAGTGGTACGAAAGAATAACCTTTAAGATGTAGCCTTATAGGTTGGACAAGTGGTGGGCCTTAACACCCACACATTCTTAATATAATTACAGAGTGGAAAAGTGGTGAATCTTGAGACCAAACCACTTAGGCTACTACCAATAATAGCTTGGACAAGTGGTGGACGTTGAATGTAAACCCCCCATGTACAAAATATCCTGGGTTTAAGGTATTTCGATGAAGCCTAGTATATTGGAGACATGGTGCAGCTTGCTTCTCTTCATGTTTCGATGGAGCCTATCTTCCATCAATGGGGGATCATCCTTCTCTAAATGTCTCAAAGGAGCCTAGCTTGGACAAGTGGTGGACCTTGGAACCAAACCCCCATGGAGACATGGTGCAGCTTGCTTCTCTTCATGTTTCAATGGATCCTATCTTGGACAAATGGTGGAGCATCCTTCTCTCCATGTTTCAATGGAGCCTAGCTTGGACAAGTGGTGGACCTTTGCTCCTCTCTCTGTTTCAATAGAGTTAGCTTGGACAAGTGGTGGAGCTTGGAACCAACTCCCAATATAAAACATATCATGCTCACTCCAAGTGGTAAGAAAGAATAACCTTTAAGATATATACTTATAGGTTGGACAAGTGGTGGACCTTAACACCCACATATTCTTAATATAATGACATAGAGTGGAAAAGTGGTGAATCTTGAGACAAAGCCACTCATGCTACTAGTGATAATAGCTTGGACAAGTATCGGCCCTTGAATGTAAACCCCCCATGTACAAAATATCCTGGGTTTAAGGTATTTCGATGAAGCCTAGCATCTTGGAGACATGGTGCAGCTTGCTTCTCTTCATGTTTCAATGGAGCCTATCTTCCACCAATGGGGGATCATCCTTCTCTAAATGTCTCAAAGGAGCCTAGCTTGGACAAGTGGTGGACCTTGGAACCAAACCCCCATGTAAAACATATCATGGTCATTCCAAGTGGTGAGAAATAATACCCTTTAAGATCTAGCCTTATAGGTTGGACAAGTGGTCGACCTTAAAACCTAGATCTTTTAATATAACGACATAGAGTGGAAAAGTGGTGAATCTTGAGACCAAACCACTCATGCTACTAAGGATAATAGGTTACAAGTGGTGGACCTTGAATGTATACCCCCCATGTACAAAATATCATGGGTTTAAGGTATTTCAATGGAGCCTAGCATCTTGGAGACATGGTGCAGATTGCTTCTCTTCATGTTTCAATGGAGCCTATCTTTGACAAATGGTGGAGCATCCTTCTCTCCATGTTTCAATGGAGCCTAGCTTGGACAAGTGGTGGACCTTTGCTTCTCTCTATGTTTCAATAGATTAGCTTGGACAAGTGGTGGGCCTTGTAACCAAACTCCCATGTAAAACCTATCATGGTAACTCCAAGTGGTGAGAAAGAATAAAGTTTAAGATATAGCCTTATAGGTTGGACAAGTGGTGGACCTTAGCACCCAGATATTCTTAATATAATGACATAGAGTGGAAAAGTGGTGAATCTTGAGACCAAACCACTCATGCTACTAGAGATAATAGGTTGGACAAGTGGTGGACCTTGAATGTAAACCCCCCATGTACAAAATATCATGGTTTAAGGTATTTCAATGGAGCCTTAGCATCTTGGAGACATGGTGTAGCTTGCTTCTCTTCATGTTTCAATGGAGCGTATCTTGGACAAATGGTGGAGCATCCTTCTCTCCATGTTTCAATGGACCCTAGCTTGGACAAGTGGTGGACCTTTGCTTCTCTCTATGTTTCAATAGAGTTATCTTGGACAAGTGGTGGACCTTGGAACCAAACCCCCATGTAAAACCTATCTGGTCACTCCAAGTGGTGAGAAAGAATAACCCTTAAGATATAGCCTTATAGGTTGGACAAGTGGTGGACCTTAACACCCAGATATTCTTAATATAATGACATAGAGTGAAAAAGTGGTGAATCTTGAGACCAAACCACTCATGCTACTAGCGTTAATAGGTTGGACAAGTGGTGGACCTTGAATGTAAACCCCCCATGTTTCAATAGAGTTAGCTTCGACAAATGGTAGAGCATCCTTCTCTCCATGTTTCAATGGAGCCTAGCTTGGACAAGTGGTGGACCTTTGTTTCTCTCTATGTTTCAATAGAGTTAGCTTGGACAAGTGGTGGACCTTGAACCAAACCCCCATGTAAAACATATCATGGACATTTCAAGTGGTGAGAAATAATACCCTTAAGATATACCCTTATAGGTTGGACAAGTGGTCGACCTTAACACACAGATCTTCTTAACGTAATGACATAGAGTGGAAAAGTGGTGAATCTTGAGACCAAACCACTCATGCTACTAGAGATAATAGGTTGGACAAGTGGTGGACCTTGAATGTAAACTCCCCATGTACAAAATATCGTGGGTTTAAGGTATTTCAATGGATCTTAGCATCTTGGAGACATGGTGCAGCTTGCTTCTCTTCATGTTTCAATGGAGCCTATCTTGGACAAATGGTGGAGCATCCTTCTCTCCATGTTTCAATGGACCCTAGCTTAGACAAGTGGGGACCTTTGCTTCTCTCTATGTTTCAATAGAGTTAGCTTGGACAAGTGGTGGACCTTGGAACCAAACCCCCATGTAAAACCTATCATGGTCATTCCAAGTGGTGAGAAAGAATACCCTTTAAGATATAGCCTTATAGGTTGGACAAGTGGTGGACCTTAACACCCAGATCTTCTTAATATAATGACATAGAGTGGAAAAGTGGTGAATCTTGAGATCAAACCACTCATGCTACTAGTGATAATAGGTTGGACAAGTGGTGGACCTTGAATGTAAACCCCCCATGTACGAAATATCATGGGTTTAAGATATTTCAATGGAGCCTAGCATTTTGGAGACATGGTGCAGCTTGCTTCTCTTCATGTTTCAATCGAACCTGGCTTGGACAAATGGTGGAGCATCCTTCTCTCCATGTTTCAATGGAGCCTAGCTTGGACAAGTGGTGGACCTTTGATTCTCTCTATGTTTCAATAGAGTTAGCTTGGACAAGTGGTGGACCTTGGAACCAGACCCCTATGTAAAACCCATCATGTGCATTCCAAGTGGTGGTAAATAATACCATTTAAGATATAGCCTTATAGGTTGGACAAGTGGTGGACCTTAACACCCAGATCTTCTTAATATAATGACATAGAGTGGAAAAGTGGTGAATCTTGAGACCAAACCACTCATGCTACTAGGGAGAATAGGTTGGACAAGTGGTGGACCTTGAATTTAAACCCCACATATACAAAATATCATGGGTTTAAGGTATTTCAATGGAGCCTAGCATCTCAAAGACATGGTGCATCTTGCTTCTCTTCATGTTTCAATGGAGCCTATTTTGGACAAATGGTGGAGCATCCTTCTCTCCATGTTTCAATGGACCCTAGATTGGACAAGTGGTGGACCTTTGCTTCTCTCTATGTTTCAATATAGTTAGCCTATATTAGACAATTAGTAGACCTCGAATCTCTCCATGTTGTCTAGAGCTGAGCTTGGACAAGTGGTGGACCTTACTTCTCCCTTCCCTTAGTTTACTAGCTTAAATGATCACTATGTATACTTGCTTAGATCTAGCTTGAACAAGTGGTGGACCTTGTATTCACACAAACTTAATCATTACAAAAAAGTATATGTTAAAATAACATTTGGTTTTTTTTGTTTCAGGAAAGATGGCTCCAAAAAAACAGGTTGCAAGGGTTGCTGTCTCAGTTGACTATACTTGCAATGATCTTAGGAAATGGTATTTGGACATACATGGTATAGAGGGTGCACAATTTCATAAGGTGCATCTATTTATTGCCAAAAAGGAGAATGACAGCTTGTTTGAAGATGTTGGACAAGTTGTGGAAGCATCTGTCTCTGTAGTTGATAGTCATCCGAGGTGGAATGCATTGACATTCTAGTTCCAATGAATCTAGAATTTCAACTATCTCCAGGAGCATATGCATTGGAGCGCATGTCTAGAAACAAAGAAGAGACAATGTTTTCTCGAGGATGGAAGTTTGCAGAATCAAATCCAAATATCACAGCAGATCAACTTCAAAGCTCCATCATTGCCACACTACAACGAAAAAAGGTGAAAGCTTCACGACCACCATCCACAAAGAAGCAAGCAAAAGTGCAAAAAGTAGAGCTAAGCGAACTAGTTCCATTTTGGATGTAGACAAGGCATCTTTGGCATCCTCATCAACAGAGGGTTCAATGTCAAAGATGAGAATTGTGGATCCAGATGTTTTAGAAGCTGAGGCCATGAAAGGACAAGAAAAAGATACAGGTGGAATGAATAAGTACATAAATTATTTTCCTTTCCAATATAGGGAATTTGATATCCCTATTCAAAATTGTTGGCTTGCTCCTGATCACTATAATGCACGTATTATGGATAAAAAACACGCTGAAAGTGTGTTATTTGGATTTTCACGGAGTACGACCAAGCCTGCAGCATGTGCATATTTGATGCCTGTTCGAAATGCAAAATCAAAGAAGGGGACTCCTTTGGCAGTAGAAGAGGTAGAGGAGCAAAAAATTAAAGATTATCATTATTGGATTCTTGATGGGCAGCATTCAATCTATGCTGCAAAAGTTTTGCTTCACAATGAACAAAACAACAAAGAGATCTTTGAAAGACTGATTAGCGTGTATAAATTTAGAAAGGCTCGCATTGTTGTGAATGCTCCTCCATTTGTTGCAACTGCTATATCTGCCATTGCAAATGAGGAGGCTCAGGCATTGTATGTCAAGCAACCTTACAGCCAAATATTGAGACATTTACGGAGTCAATGGATCTTCTCAGGACGACCACCAAAGGCAGCAAGTGGAATTGCAGAGGGACATGCATCTCGTGCCGGATGGGATGTAAGTTATTTTCTTTGTCTTTTTGATAGTGTTTAATTAACAAATCTTGCTCAATAGTTTAATTATTTCTCTATTTCTTTTTAGGCTTTTCTTCGATTGGCAAGAATGAGTGCAGCAGCAAGTTGGATTGCTAAACAGGCACACATGGTCACGTACTCTGATTTAGTTTATGATTGCTGGATAGAAATCATTGAAAAGCTAGAAGAGGAGAATAAGAAACCCCCAACAACTGTATTTAGATACCTTTGTGGCCTTGAGGAATCAGAGGTAAAGACTATTCAAGAAGAGATTAGAGATGAGAAGATTTTACTGTCAAAGAGTGCAAAGGATGGTGATGCAACTGACATGTATGATCGAATCAAGCAGTTGAAGCAAGACAAATTGATTCAAGATGCACTTCTTGAAGGCTTCAACAATTTGAATGAGTCTTCACCATGTAAAGACTGGGAGGAGGTGGTCAAAATGTATAACATCAATGATGTTGTTTATAAAACAATTTTAATGCTATGCGAGGAATGGATCAAATCTAGTTTGACGCGTGGAACAAAGAAAATGGCTTTTCCAGATGGAGCAATAAAATACATGCAATGGGCAATTCACCTTCAAAAGGAGAAAACTGAGCCTAGAGATTTGCCATGGTCAATCTATGTGGTGAGCCTACAAATGGAAGGCAATCTCTACTTGATGCGCCACTTCAATAATAAAGTGCCTATTGGCTTATGTGTTTTAGATATGACAAAAAACGTTGGAGGCAATTTGAAGTGGAGTGAGGAGACATTTAACAATGCTTTGGATGGGATCTTGGCTATTGCTGGAGGGTCAACAGATCCTGGATTTGTCTTTCTTGCATTTGTGGATTTCACTAACTTCACAAAATTGCAATGTGCCTTTCACGCCATGGGAGATAATCTGAGCTACCATTGTTGTGGTGCATTGCATCACTTTCCATCAGCTCCTTGCAAAGGAGCAATTCAATTCCTAACAGTTATTGCCTTCTTGGGACAAGGCAATGCATTTGAAGACCTGAGAAGAAGATCAGAGGAACATCCCATGCCAATTGATTGTTCTCTTCTTCAAGTAGCAGATAACGATATGTCAGATTTGCAATATTTGGAGGCCAAAAAAAGAGCTTTGGTCAAGCACTACATTCGTACATATTGTTTTGAAGACCGCAAGCTTGTTGATGTTTTTGGTGATGGCTCCTTGGTTGCACAAGAAGGAATACAACAGAAAAAAGAAGTTATATGCTTAATTGATAGTGTGGAGGAGGCAAAAAATGTGGAGACCATGCTGCTAGACTTTGTTAAGTCTCATGAAGATATAGAAAAATGGGCTGGACTTCAACAATCCACTTCGCAATCAGATGACATTGTGCCTGTTACAGAGGAGTGCTCTCCACAAAGAGAAGAAGAACAACAACAACAACATCCTCTGTCAATGGAGGACTTTTTGGAAATGGAGACACGTATGTTTTGAGTTTCTTGTGCATGTTAGTGTTTCTTGTTACTGATTTGATACTCTTAATGTTAGATTTTGCTTTATATAGTATTGATTGAGTTTGTATTTTTTATCTCAAGCATTCAAGGTTTGAATGTAAATAATAAATTACTTGAGTTTTTGAATGGTGGATCTTTAGACTAAAACTATAACATTTAATACTCACAAAGACTTAATTACTTAAGAGCTTGAACTCAATAAGTTTTGGACCTTTTATCAATACCCCCTTGATATGATACATTAGATCGTAGCATGGTTAAATGGTGATGCTTCATAAATTGAACCTAGCTTAGACAGGTGTTGGAGCCTAAATTTAAACTAACCTTGCTAGAAGGGAGCTTATGTTTGGACTTTGAGAACTAGCATAAGTAATCAATTAGAGCATAGATTAGACATGTGGTGGTGGCCTTAGAGACCAAAATCTTAATGAGCTTGGAAAGGTATTTAAGTACTGCAATTTACTTAGTTTTAGTACTCATTAAAGGCATAGCTTGACAAAAGGTGGACCTTACATGGATCCTAATTTCAAGAGGTGTGGTAGACCTTCAAACCAAGATCATATAGCTTGGACATGTGGTGGACCTTGCATGAGACTAGTTTAGACAAGTGTGGTACACCTTGTAACCAACACCCATTTGTTATATTAGCTTGGACAAGTGGTGGACCTTGCTTTTATGTTTCAATGGAGCATATTTTGGACAGGTGGTAGACCTTGTTTCTCTCCATGCTTCAATGGAGAGAAACATTAGCTTGGACAAGTGGTGGACCTTGCTTTTATGTTTTAAAGGAGCATATTTCGGACAAGTGGTAGACATTGTTTCTCTCCATGGTTCAATGGAACCCACCTTAGACAAGTGAAGTACCTTGAAACCAAACCCCCATAATACAACCTACTAAATAGGTTGGAAAATTGGTGGTATATGAAACCATCCATGATAGAGCATAGTATAGGTGAAAACGTAGTGGTCCTTATATCAATTACCCATGCATAGCTTGGACAAGTGGTGGACCTTGATTCTCTCTATGTTTCAATGGATCCTATCTTGGACTATAGATATATCTTACTTATTTCCATGCTTCAATGGATTGTAGCTTGGATAAGGAGTGGACCTTCAAACAAAACTCCACAGCATAGCATATATTAACAATTCATGGGTTTTATAGAGATTTTCTTGCCTATTTTGGAGAGTTGGTACACCTTTATTCTCCATTCTTCAATGGATCTGAGGTTGGACAAGCGGAGCTGGAGAAGTGGTCAACCTTAAAATGAAACCTCCCATGCTACAACCCATCATAGATCGTATATGTAGTGGACCTTGAAACTCTTTTATGTCCCTAGCTTAGAGAAGCATTGCACTCTTTATTATCTCCATACATGAAGGCAAGGTTGGACAAGTGGTGGACCTTCAAACCAGAATCTCTATGCAATAATAGGCAAGTGGTGGAGCTTGTTTTCTCCATGTTCCAATGGAGCCTAGCTTAGACAAACAATGGAGCTTGCTTCTCTCCATGTTTCAATGGATCCTAGCTTAGAAAAGTGGTGGAGCTTTGCTTCTCTCCATGTTCCAATGGACCATAGCTTAGACAAGTGGTAGACCGTGAAAAAACCCCCCGTATACAACATATTATGGGGTTTTCATGTTTCAATGGCACCTAGCTTGGACAAATGGTAGAGCTTGCTTCTCTTTATGTTTCAATGGATCCAATCTTAGCCAAGTGGTGGACCTTGAAACAAGAATCCCCCCCCCCATGTACAACGTATTATGGGTTTTGAAAGCACTGGGAGAAAATAATAGCTTTGATAAGTGGTGGACCTTGCTTCTCTCCATGCTTCAATGGAGCCGAGGTTGGACACATGTTGGAGAGAAGATGGTTGCCCATGAAATAAGACCATGCATGCTATAATCAATCATATGTTGTACACATGGTGGACCTTGCAATTGTTTTATATGCCTAACTTGGACAAGTGGAGGACCCTTGATTACCTCCAGATATCAACAACAAGCCAAGTTTGGACAAGTGTAGTACCACCAAACCAAAATCTCTATGCTACAATAGAGTATAGGTAGGACACGCAGTGAACCTTGATATCAAACCATCCATGCTACTAGAGATGATAGGTTTCACATGTGGTGGAACCTTGTATCAATGTTCTATGTGTAGTTTTTGACTAGTGATAGACCTTGAAACTAATCCCTCTAGGCTACAAGAAAAAAGAGATGGATGAGGAGGCTAGACTACTTTTGTTGCATCAATGCATCCCATGTTACCACATATACTATAGGGTTCTTGGATAAGTGTTGGATCTTGTGTCAATGCTCCATGTCTAGCTTGGACAAGTGGTGGACCTTGGTTCTCTCTATGCTTCAAATGGGCAATAGATTGGAGACACAGTGGCCTTTTTTTTCCAATGATTTTATTTTTTGGAAACCTTGGAGGCACCATGTAAGAGGCACTCTAAGTCTTCCATACAATGGACCTATTGGACTATAAAATAATGATATCTTTCTTTGATATTGTCATTATTTTATGCATAATATTTTCTTCTTTTTGCAGACACAAAGGAGTTAAGTGATATAAAAACTAGATGTATTTCACACTATGATTGGCATGAAGATCCTTTTGGGACACCAACTTTTCCTATTCCCAAAGATGTAATTTTCCATATTAACGGTGTGGATTTTGAAGTGCGACTTTCATGTATTGAAGGAGCTGGTTATGGGCTATTTGTGCATACTACCCTGGAAAGTGGTTTGACTATTCTAAACTATGGAGGGCATAAGTATAGATTTCAAGACTGGAAAAAGATATGCAAAATTTTTCCAAGAGCTTATAAATATTCTCTTCTAGAGGATCCAAACATAGAAGAAGAGGAAGATCAATCATACATTATTGGTTGTGTAGAAGAAGGAAACGTGTCGGGCTATATAAATAGTTCTCACAGTACAAATGTCTGTCCCAACGTACGCTATACATTTGATCCAAATTTGCCACCTTGGCATAAATGCACCTCTTCACACATCAAGTCAGAAGAATATGGCCATGTATGCATTGAGACTATTTGTCAAGTTGAAGCAGGAGAAGAGTTGTTTGCTGACTATAACTTTACTTGACATTGTAAAGTATTGTACATGGATGGAAATCTCAAGTACATGCATCATTTTCATTTTTCATGGATGAAATCTCAAGTGAATATAACATTTGATTATTGTTTAGTTTATGCTCAACGAGAATCTAGAGTGCTCTTATGCTTTGTGTGTTGTCTAACTTATTTGACTACCTTGGCCATAGAATCTTGATTCTACTCTAGATTTGTGATAAATCTTACCAAAATTTAATCAATGTCTAGGTTGGACAAGTGGTGGGGCTTCAAACATTACTGTCTTAAACAAGTGGAGTTATCTTACTTGAATAAGTGGTGGCCTTTGAATCCAAATCTAAGCCAAATCTCTAATTGTTTTCTTGTAGTCTAGGTTGGACATTTGGTGGACCTTGTATCCATGTTTCCTCAACAAGGGTGGCTTTTAGTTTTCACTTTAAGTACTCATCTTTAATAAAGTGTAGGATGGAAAATGTTGAGTTAGTAGATTGTATTTTAGACAAGTGGTGTTTGGTGTACGAATGCTGAAAATGGTTGCAAGGATTCTAACAACGACTTTACCTTAAATAAATTTCTTACTAGGAGTTCTACATATAAATATGGTGAATAAAATTCTAGTGGTTTTGAGATACCATTTGTGTGTGTGTTTTCTTAGATTCACAAACTGGGATGGATAATGCTCCTATGGTTCAGTCAACAACTATAGAATCCATAGATTCTATGGTTTCTAAAGTGCCCAAGATGGATGATATTTCTATACTAGAGTCTAGTGTTGTGCAACTTGAGCAAGCTTCCAATAATGAGAACCAAGAAATCGATGCTTCAAAAATGCAACATACATCAAAAGAGACTGAAAAGTCCACTCACGAGCTATTGCCAATTGGTACTACGTCATGTAGCGTAGATGTTGAGAAATCCATGCTTACAATTATATTGGATTTAAATGGTCTATTGTTGAAACGTTCCCCTCAACCATCCTCACACCACAACTCAGTGCAAATGGATTCAAAAAGATATATTATACTCAGGCCAGGTTGCATCCAATTCTTGAAGACTATTTTACAGAGGTTTAATGTTGCAATTTGGTCGACAGCTACTAGGAATAATGTGTATCAAATCCTTGCAGCACTAAACAACTTAGCTGAGGATACATTGCCTTTCTTTGCAATTTGGTCGCAAGATGTTTGCTACACCGCTCAAACTCAAAAATTGTTTAGACCCGACAATCCAAACGTTGAGGCAATGTTCAAGCCTCTAGCCAAAATTGCCATGGGGTTTGAATGTGATCCACAAAGAACAGTGCTTATTGATGACTCTCCTTACAAGGGATGTATTTCACCAGCAAACAATTGCATTTTTCCACCACAATTTGATGCTGAGAAGATGGTTGACAATATGCTCTTGGAGGAGCTACTGCCATACTTGATTCAGCTTGATGAGAGAAGGGATGTGCGTGATTTAATTGCTTCTAATCGTTATGGACAACCTATAGTGACAAATGATAGTGAATACAAACAAATCATGGAGTATTGGAAGCAGAAAAATGATGTTTGGTCAGCTAAGGTGTTCTTTACAAGAAGAATACCACCTGCAAAAGGTGACAGGGATGAAACTATCATTGAAAATGCAAGTGACACAAGCCACCGCAATGAAATGAGAAGAGCCCAAATACAAGAGATCTTAGCAAAGGAGCGTACACCCATTGAAAGCATGAAGGCGTCACAATTGACCACTTTAGCTAGGCAATTGGGTTGTAACACAAAAGGAGTTTTGAAGGCAACCACAGCAAAGGCTTATATAAATAAGGTGAAAGCTGAGAACAATCTTCTAAGGCTGGATAGAAAGCAACCCTAAGGTACTAGTGACATGTCATATATTCTTGATACACATACTTGAACACTCATGTGCATGGTATCTAACAAATCTTTCTTTTTATTCCTTCCTGCAGGATCTTACAAAGGATACTACTAGATGGAGCTCAATCAATAGAGATTTTGATATTTTTGCTCAAAATAATGAAGCAGTCACCTACATTTTTTGTTTATCAATTTCTTGAGAGACTTTCTTTTAGTTTGTAATCATCAAATGAAATGAAAAGTATCCTTCTTATAAGATTGCTGATCTTTTTCTCGTTCAAAACTTTCAATTGTGATTTATAGTTTTGTTAGCATGAGATTGTGCTTTTTTAGTTTGAAAAAAACTGTCAAAGATCCAAGTCTTTTTGGCTTTACTTAAGTTATTAATTGTGAAAGATCCAAGTCTTTTTGCTTTACTTAAGTTATTGATTGTCTATGTAATAGTCCTTAAAACAATATCGGATGGCTTTCTTGCTCCCATGTCTCACATTGGTCTTTAGGTAAGACAAGTGGTGACCTTGAAAGTATGGTCTCATATCTCGATCAAGTGAAGAGACATGAAGCTTAAATATCACTACTATGTATCTAGTGTTAAACTCCATCAAGACAAAGATACTAGAGTGCCAAATTGCAGTCTAGTTTAAGTGAAAATCCATTTGAGCTAAGGTAAAACTTATAGTGCCTCATTTTTCTAGGATTCTACCCCATCAAGGAAGTTAGAATCTAGCACAAACCAATTAAGACTCTTTTGGAGCCTAGATAGGACAATTCGTGGAACTTAAGAGACTTATTATTGAGTTAGAGTCTAGTTTAGATAAGCAAAAGATCTTCAAACCAGCACTTGACTTTCTTACTATTCAATATTCAAAGTCCCTTGAGGCTAACAAATTACATACCTACTTGTAACCTAACTAATGAGTAATTATATAGATCTAAGCAAGTATATATAATGAGTCTTCAAACTAATAAACCAAGGGAAGAGATTAGCAAGGTCCACTACTTGTCCAAGCTCAGCTCTAGACAACATAGAAAGATGCTAGTTCTACTAATTGTCTAATTATAGGCATGGAGAAATGATAGAAGGTTGAACACTTGTCCAACCTATCATCTCTAGTAAGATGGGAGGTTTGGCCTTAAGATTCACCATGTAACCAACCTATACATCATTGTATTATGAAGAGTAGAAAAGCAAAGCTCCACCACTTGTCCAAGCTAGTTCTAAAATCCACATGGAGATAAGCAAGCTCCACCATTTGTCAAATCTCTCTTCCATTAAAACATGAAAAAACTCAGCTATGTTGTACAGGGGGGAATTTTTTCCAAGGTCCACCAATTGCCCAAGCTAGGATCCATTAAAACATGGAAATAAACAAAGCTCCACCACTCGTCCAACCTTTAGAGTTGCAAAGTGTATGGGTTGTCTAAACTAGACATGGGAAAATAATTGAAGGTCCACCACTTGAAACATGGAGCGAAGCAAGCTCCACCATGTCTCCAATATGCTAGACTCCATTGAAACACCCTAAACCCATGATATTTTGTACATAGGGGATGTACATTGAAGATCCACCACTTGTCCAACCTAGTATCCCTAGTAGCTTGATAGCTTTGGTCTCAAGATTCACCACTTGTCCACTCTATGTCACTGTATTAAAAAGGATTGGGTGTTAAGGTCCACCACTTGTCCAACCTATAAGGTTATATTTTAAATGGTTTTTTTTCTCACAACTTGAACTACCCATGATATGTTTTACATGGGAGTTTTGTTTCAATGTCCACCACTTGTCCAAGCTAACTCTATTGAAACATAGAGAGAACCAAAGATCCACCACTTGTCCAAGCTAAGCTATATTGAAACATGGAGAGAAGGATGCTCCACCATTTCTCCAAGATAGGCTTCATTGAAGCATGGAGAGAAGAAAGCTCCACCATGTCTCCAAGCTAGGATCCATTTAAATGCCCTAAACCCATTTTATTTTGTACATGGGGGGTTTTATTTCAAGGCCCACCACTTGTCTAACCTATTATCCCTAGTAGCACGAGTGGTTTGGTCTCAAGATACACCACTTGTACACTCTATGTCATTATATTAGGAAGAACTGTGTATTAAGGTCCACCACTTGTCCAACCTATAAGGTTATATCTTAAATGGTATCCTTTCTCACCACTTGAAATGCACATGATATGTTTTACATGGGGGTTTCATTCCAAGGTCCACCACTTGTCCAAGCTAACTCTATTCAAACATAGAGAGAAGCAAAGGTCCACCACTTGTCCAAGCTAACTCTATTCAAACATAGAGAAAAGCAAAGGTTCACCACTTGTCAAAGCTAGGCTCCATTGAAGCATGGAGAGAAGTAACCTCCATCATTTTTCCAAGATAGGTGCCATTCAAACATGGAAAGAATCAAGATCTACCATGTCTCCAAGATTCTAGCTCCATTGAAACACCCTAAAACCATGATATTTTGTACATGGGGTGTTTACATTCAAGGTCTACCACTTCTCTAACGTATTATACCTAGTAGCATGAGTGGTTTGGTCTTAAGATTCACCACTTATCCACTCTATGTCATTATATTAAGAATAACTGGGTGTTAAGGTCCACCACTTGTCCAACCTATAAGGGTATATCTTAAATGGTATCCTTCACCACTTGTCAAGGTCCATCACCACTTTTCCAACCTGTAAGGTTATATCTTGAATGATATTTTTCCTTATCACTTGTAATGTCCATGCTATGTTTTACAAAGGGGTTTTGTTCCAAGACCCACCACTTGTCCAAGCTAACTCTATTGAAACATAGAGAGAAGCAAAGGTCCACCACTTGTCCAAGGTAGGCTCCATTGAAACATGGAGAGAAGGATGATCCACCATTTCTCCAAGATAGGTTCCATTGAAACATTGAGAGAAGCAATCTCCACCATGTCTCCAAGCTAGGCTCCATTGAAATACCCTAAACCCATAATTTTGTACATGAGGGGTTTACATTCAAGGTCCACCACTTGTCCAACCTATTATCCCTAGTAGCACGAGTGGTTTGGTCTCAAGATTCACCACTTGTACACTCTATGTCATTATATTAAGAAGAACTATGTGTTAAGGTCCACCACTTGTCCAACCTATAAGGTTATATTTTAAATGGTATCCTTTCTCACCACTTGAAATGCCCATGATATGTTTTACATGGGGGTTTCATTCCAAGGTCCACCACTTGTCCAAGCTAACTCTATTAAAACATATAGAGAAAGAAAGGTCCACCACTTGTCCAAGCTAGGCTCATTGAAACATGGAGAGAAGGAACCTCCACTGTTTCTCCTAGATAGGCTCCATTGAAACATGGAGAGAAATAAGCTCCACCATGTCTCCAAGTTGCTAGGCTCCATTGAAATACCCAATACCCATAATATTTTGTACATGGGGGTTTAATTCAAGGTTCACCACTTGTCCAACCTATTATCCCTAGTAGGTTTGGTCTCATGATTCACCACTTGTCCACTCTATGTCATTATATTAAGAGGAATTGGGTGTTAAGGTCCACCACTTGTCCAACCTATAATGTTATAGCTTGAATGGTATTTTTTCTCACCACTTGTAATTCCCATGACATGATTTACATGGGGGTTTTGTTCCAAGGTCCACCACTTGTCCAAGCTAAATCTATTGAAACATAGAGAGAAACAAAGGTCCACCACTTTTCCAAGATAGGCTGCATTGAAACATGGACCTTAATACCAAATTATTTCTAGTAGCATGAGTGATATTTTGTACATGGGGGGTTTACATTCAAGGTCCACCACTTGTCGAACCTATTTCCCTAGTAGGTTTGGTCCCAAGATCACCACTTATCCACTCTATGTCATTATATTAAGAATAATTGGGTGTTAAGGTCCACCACTTGTCCAACCTATAAGGTTATATATTAAATGGTATTTTTTCTCACCTTTTGTAATGCCCATGATATGTTTTACATGGGGGTTTTGTTCCAAGGTCCACCACTTTTCCAAGATAACTCTATTCAAACATAGAGAGAAATAAAGGTCCACCACTTGTCCAAGCTAGGCTCCATTGAAACATGGAGAGAATGATGCTCCACCATTTATCCAAGATAGGTTGCATTGAAACATGGAGAGAAGCAATCTTTACCATGTTTCCAAGCTAGGCTCCATTTAAACACTCTAGGGTGTTTTATTTAAAGGCCCAGCACTTGTTTAACCTATTATCCCTAGTAGCATGAGTGGTTTGGTTTCAAGATTCACCACTTGTACACTCTATGTCATTATATTGTGTTAAGGTCCACCACTTGTACAACCTATAAGGTTATATCTTAAATGGTATCCTCTCTCGCCACTTGAAATGCCCATGATATGTTTTACATGGGAGTTTCATTCCAAGATCCACCACTTGTCCAAGCTAACCATATTTAAACATAGAGAGAAAGAAAGGTCCACGACTTGTCCAAGCTAGGCTCCATTGAAACATGGAGAGAAGGAACCTCCACCATTTCTCCTAGATAGGCTCCATTAAAACATGGACATAAGTTAGTTCCACCATGTCTCCTAGATGCTAGGCTCCATTGAAATACGCAAAACCCATGATATTTTGTACATGGGTGATTTACATTCAAGGTCAACCATTTGTCCACCCTATTATCCCTAGTAGGTTTGGTCTCACAATTCACCACTTTTCCACTCTATGTCATTATAATAAGAGGAATTGGGTGCTAAGGTCCACCACTTGTCCAGCCTATAAGGTTATACCTTGAATGGTATTTTTTCTCACCACTTGTAATACCCGTGACATGCTTTACATGGCGGTTTTGTTCCAAGGTTCACCACTTGTCCAAGCTAATTCTATTGAAACATAGACAGAAACAAAGGTCCACCACTTTTCCAAGCTAGGCTCCATTGAAACATGGACCTTAATACCAAATTATTCCTAGTAGCATGAGTGATATTTTGTACATGGGGGGTTTGCATTCAAGGTCCACCACTTGTCCAACCTACTTTTCCTAGTAGGTTTGGTCGCAAGATTCACCACTTGTCCACTCTATGTCATTATATTAATAATAATTGGGTGTTAAGGTCCACCACTTGTCCAACCTATAAGGTTATATATTGAATGTTATTTTTTCTCACCACTTGTAATGTCCATGATATGTTTTACATGGGAATTTTGTTCCAAGGTCCACCACTTGTCCAAGCTAAATCTGTTCAAACATAGAGAGAAACAAACGTCCACCACTTGTCCAAGCTAGGCTCCATTGAAACATGGAGAGAATGATGCTCCACCATTTATCCAAGATAGACTCCATTGAAACATGGAGAGAAGTAAGCTCCACCATGTCTCGAAGACGCTAGAGTCCATTGAAATACCCAAAATCCCTGATACTTTGTACATGGGGGGTTTACATTCAAGGTCCACCACTTGTCCAACCTATTATCCCTAGTAGCATGAGTGGTTTGGTCTCAGGATTCACCACTTGTCCACTCTATATCATTATATTAAGAAAATTTGGGTTTCCATATCTAAATGGATCTTTGCTTGGATAAGTGGTAGACCTTGAGACCTAAATACCCATTCTACACTAGAGCATTGGTTAAGCCTTATGCACTTCAATCATACCTTTAACAACAAGTAGTAGTTATTAGTTGACTTAAGTCTAGTTGACCTCCATGGTATTGAGACTAAGAGAGAGTGTAGCATAAAAAAGAGTTAGGATTTTAATTTGACTTTCTTTCTATTAATGAGTAGATCATAGATGGATTTTGGTATCTAATAAGTTCTTAGGGTAGACAATGTAAAACTCATGTCTATTGTTGTGTTTGCATTAAGTGTTCTTGTTCTTTAATTTCAGAACCATTACAGAAAAATGGATTGGCTATATGCTGGCATAAATTGAAGAAAACTATTGAATTACCCATCCAACCTCCTCCAAGACCTTGTCCAAGGAATGAATCACCTCCTTATCACCTACCACTTGCTTTCAAGGACATCAAAAGAGTACTTATCTTGGATCTAGAGGGGTTACTTCTCAAGACAATTGAAATGAAACATGGAGATTCTATGCCATCTTGGGCTCAACACATGCGACTTGTGGAGGATAAAGATGAAGTTTATCATGTGGTGCGACCAGACGCACAAAGTTTTCTGGATTTTTGTGTTGAATACTTTGAGCTATGGATATGGAGTTGCTATAACTTAACAAGGGTGCAACGCATCACACAAAAATGTTTTCCTGAGCAGTATACCAAGTTCAAGGTGTTTATGAGTAACAAAAATTTCCAAAATCCAAATATTATGTAAGGATTTACAAGGGTTTATCACAAAAATTTGAGTGATATTTGAGGATTTGGATGCAAACAATACCTTAATTTTTGATAACACTCCATATAGGGTGAAGTGGAACATGCCAGGGACATATCTTATATTTCCAAAGATGTGGAGGCAAACTTCCGAGCAACTTCAAAACTTCTTGCAGAGAACCATAATTCCATGGTTGGTAGGATGGTTGTATACAAGAGATAAGAGAGTCTATACATACAACACAATTGTAAATCAGTATAGTGATTCTGAGACAAATTATGTCCTTGGTGTGTACTTGTCAACACGAAATAATTGAATAAATATGGCCATAAGATGCTTTTTTTATTCTAGTGTGTATCTTTCAACATTTGTATAATTTGATATAGTCTTTTTTATAAAACAACAAAGGTGTGTCAATTTTATGAACACTTCAATGGAGTGCACCCTACTCTAAGGGGACTTCAATGTACTATTGGAGTGCATCCTATTGTAAGGGGACTCTGATGTATTGCTAGAGTGCACCCAACTTTTTGGAGACTCATTTTTTATTTGATTGGGGCCTATGTTGGGTCATATAGTAAAAGAAATTCATTTTATGTCAATTCATATCGAGGTTGCATTTATTTGTAACTATGAGAGAATTGATGTTTGATGTCAAAATAAAACTTGTAAGTATGGATCAGAGAATTCATGGACTTTAAATATGTGAGAGGGATCTTTTTCTTGGGCACAAATGTTTGCTTCAAGAATTTTGTCATTACATACTTTACGTGAAAGAGTTTTAGAACCTAAAAGACTTTGAAAACAAAACTATGGAATCTAAGTGCATGTATTCTTGAATGGCTTGAAAGTTGATGTATACATGCATGTTGCCTTGATGAAGATTTAGATCTGACAAGATGCAAAGCTAGAATTCTTGGACGTTACCTTTGTCAATTTGGTAATAACATATTTAACTTTCTTTTATTATGGGTGGAAAATATATTATTATGTGCATTTGGAACCTAATTGCTTGACCTTCAAACTAAGATTCCTATGTTATTTTTTCATATACTTTTTTGTAATGAATTAAGATTGTGGATACAAGGTCCACCACTTGTTCAAGCTAGATCTAAGAAAGTATATATACTGAGTCTTCAAACTAGTAAACCAAGGGAAGAGAGAAGCAGGGTCCATCACTTGTCCAAGCTTATCTCTAGACAACATAGAGAGATGTTAGGTCTACTAATTGTCCAATATAGTCATGGAGAAATAATAGAAGGTTGATCCACTTGTCCAACCTATCATCTCTAGTAAAATGGGAGGTTTGGCCTTAAGATTCACCATGTAACCAACCTATACTTCATTGTATTATGAAGAGTAGAAAAGCAAAGCTCCACCACTTGTCTAAGGTAGTTCCAAAATCAACATGGAGAGAAGCAAGCTTCACCATTTGTCCAAGATAGGTCCCATTAAAACATGGAAAACCTCATATATGTTGTACATGGAAGCTTTTTTCCAAGGTCCACCACTTGTCCAAGCTAGGATCCATTAAAACATGGATAGAAAGAAGGCTCCACAACTCGTCCAACCTTTATAGCTGCAAAGTGTACCGGTAGTCTAAACTAGGCATGGGAAAATAATAGAAGGTCCACCACTTATCCAATATATTATCTCTAATAGCATGGGAGGTTTGGTCTCAAGATTTAGGAATTGGCTAACCTGTATTTCATTGTATTATGATGAATTTGGTTTTAAAGTCAACTACTTATCCAAGCTATAAGTTTATATCTTGAATGGTATTCCTTCCCATCACTTAGAAAACCAATGATATGTTGTACATGGGGGGGTTTGTTACAAGGTCCACCACTTGTCCAAGCTAGTTTCATTGAAACATGGATGAAGACAAGATCCACCATTTGTTAAATCTAGACTCCATTGAAATCTAGAAAATCCATTCTATGTTGTACATGGGGTTTTTGTTTTAAGGTCCAACACTTGTCCAAGCTAAGATCCATTGAAACATGGAGTAGAAAAACACTCCACCACTTGTCCAAGCTAGGAAACATTGATAGTAGTTGGCTTAGTTTGAAGATCCACCACGTGTCTAAGCTAACTTTATTGAAACATAGAGAGAAGCAAAGGTCCACCAACTGTTTAAGCTAGGCTCCATCGAAACATGGACAGAAGCAAGCTCCACCATTTCTCCAAGATAGGCTCCATTGAAACATAGAGAAAATCAAAGGTCCACCATTTCTCCAAGCCAAGCTCCATTTTTCCAACCTATAAGGTTATATCTTAAATGGTAATCTTTCTAATCACTTGAAATACCCATAATATGTTTTACATGGGGGTTTTGTTCCAAGATCACCACTTGTCCAAGCTAACTCTATTGAAACATAGAGAGAAGCAAAGGTCCACCACTTGTCCAAGCTAGTCTCCATTGAAACAAGGAGAGAAGCAAGCTCCATCATTTCTCCAAGATAGGCTAGCATGGATAAGTGCACCTTGAAACCAACCTTCCTATGAGGCAATAGAGTATATGCTACATATTTTATGTATGCCCCATGCCTCAAATTAAGAAGTTATAGATTAGAAGTGGACCTTGCTTGAATGTCACATGGAATAAATTAAGAAAAAATAGCCAAGTGGATTGTATTCCTCAATGGATCCTTGCTTTCACAAGCTGTGAACCTTGAGTCACTTTTACATTAACTTGGACAAGTGATGGACCTAGAAACCAAGCTCTCCATGTTGAGATAAGTTGTAGGTAGGACAGTAGAACATAGACTACGATAATGGATGCAATATACTCGTCTCCTAATAATCCAATTGATTGAAACCATGGTATTTTAGTTGTTTTCATTGTGTATTGTATGTGCATATAGTGGAATGAGACCTTAAGAAAACTCAAATTTTTGACAAAATCTCTATATTTTGTACATGATATATTGAAAGCTGTCCAACCTGGGAATTGGGATTTTCCCACTTTACCTAATATGGTCTTAATTTAAGGACTCACTTAAGTGTTGTAAAAACCTTGCTGGGTAAGTTTGAAGAAGTTCAAATACACCATATCCCAAGGGCTCAAAACCAAGAAGCAGATGCCCTAGCAAGTGAAAGACTACAGGAAGTGGTGGTTGGAGCAATAAAACTGAAGCTCCCTCTATTTCAAGGCAGTGATGCCTTGCCTGACATCATGCATTTTTTGGAAACAGGGGAATGACCATCAGATTTAACAAAGGGATAGAAGCAATGACTGACGCGGAAGGCCACAAGGTATCGACTCATCAATGATGGTTTGTACTGTAAGGGTAAGGACCAAATACTCAGGAAGGTCCCTCTCTCACACAAAATCACGGGAGTAATTGCTAGCTATCACGACGGGGCTTGTGGTGGTCACTTTGCCCTAGACATAACAAGTAGGAAAATCTTGTAGGCAGGCTTCATATGGACTAGCCTCAACCGTGATGTACACCATTGGTGCAAAACGTGTAAGTTGTGTCAAAAGGCCGGCACTAGGTCACTTATGCCTGAAGCACAGACACCTATTCTCTCATATGGCCCATTTGAAAAATGGGGTATCGATGCCATTGGGCCATTACCTAGGGCCAACTCAGGAAAATTCTACATTATCATGGGGGTCGACTACATGACTAGATGGGCAGACGCTACAGCCACCACTAGAATCACAGCGGTAGAGGTAGCTAAATTTATCTACGAGCACATATGCTGTAGGTTTGGCACACCTTTAGAGATCATCTCTGATAGAGGGCCAGGTTTCAGAGCAGACTTGGTAGGAGAATTAATGCAGAAACTGGGCATTACAAGGAGGCACTCTTCACCATATTACCCTCAATGTAATGGCCTAGTTGAAAAGGTAAATGGAATGGTTTCTAAAATTATTACCAAGCAGGTAAACAATCATCCTGGAGACTGGGATAAGTATCTACTACCAGCTTTATGGGCCTACAGAACTTCATTTCGTACATCCTTGGGATTCACACTGTATCATCTAGTATTTGGTAAGAAAGCAATCTTGCCCATTGAAGTGCGACTACAAAGTCTCAGAGTAATGGCAAGCCAGCCTCAACAGCCCAACATGCATTTGAGAGATCACATCATCAACTTGGAAAGACTGCAGCTGGACAGAGAAGAAGCAATAAATTATTATGCAGCACAAGCAGAGCATACACGGCTTAGCTTTAACGAGCATCTCCGGAAAAAATAATTGAAGAAAGGAATGTTGGTGCTCCGCTATGACAATCGCTTCGACACGCGCAAGGATAAGAAACTCCTACTCCGATGGGAAGGTCCTTTCATCGTCAGGAAAACGTATACCAATGGAAGCTACCAGCTTATGGAGGCTGATGGAAAACTTCATAAAACCAGGGTAAATGGTTGGCGACTAAAACCTTATTTTGTTCGATTTGACCAGGCTCCACCAATTGACATTCCAGATGAGGACACACCATCAGCCGTCACCTCCCACGATAATGATCAAATAGATGAGCTAGAGACATGAATGCCTCTAGCCAAAAGAGGAGGGCTAATGATGGGGGCTTTTCACAAGCCAAGCTCCCATACCCCTCTTCTCTCGTCCCCACCCCATGAAAACCCCCTCTTAGGAAGGGAGTGATAAAAGGCATTGGAAAAAGTAAGAAAAAAATAAAGTATGATTATGTAAATATATAAGAATGGTAAAATAGGCCACCTCATGCCTGCGGCGTAGCCCATCCCCACCTTGCCTCCTTTTTCTTCACTGTTTCCCCACCGGGTGTCCCTTTTCCTCTCCTCCACTCAAAAGGTCAACCCCCTCTCTCTTCCCCTTGTCCTTTCTCCTTTCTCTCTCCCCTCAAGCTACCCCACCTCTCACCAATAATGCATTATAACTCACCAATAATGCACCCTAACTCACATGCAACTTACCCTATCTTCCAAAATAGTATACCCCACCCCCTCTTTCTCTCTCCTATCATATTCCATGACCCAAATACCCCCCTCTCTCTCTAAAGGGCACCATGTCTCTTGTCTTGTAGCTAAATAACCTCCCCCACACTCACACACACTCAGTTTCACTGAAAAAAGGTGCCCACAGACCCATCCCCACCCGGTGGTTACCTGATTTGTTTCTTGTGTTCACACACATTTGCACACAGATTCACCTCTGAACACACTCCCCTCTCTCCCCTCTTGTAATTAATTTATTCTCCATGTCACCTCTCACTTTTTTTCATCAACCCATCTCTCTCTCTTAATCTCTCTCTCATGAGATTGCTGTTCTGGCACATATACACACAGCCAGACAAGTGGGGCCCACAGTCACATGGCCTATGTAGATAATGATTTCTTCATTTCTAAATTCTAGAATTTCTCCCCCCTCCTCCCCTATATAAAGAGGGGTCACCATCACACTAAACACACACACCATCACCAAAGAACACACTATGCACTGTGTCTGCCTAGTGCACACACACACACCCACACCCACACCATCACCATCACCATCACCGCAATCACCATGCTCGTCTTGAGCATGACCTCTACACCCTTGGTCTATGGAAGATGAAGGGCAACTAAATGAAGGATGATGGCCATAACCCTCGTGCGAGTCTTTGCCATCAACTCCCACCTATCCGCCATGTGCTCTACCACGCTCTCCCTTCTCATTCCCCTGCCCTATGCTCCCCATTTCATAGCCTTATTCTCTAAATAAAGCTTGAGGTTTTGTGAGTATGTTTTCTTGCAATGTTTTGCCCATGTGAGGTGTGCGGAATCGCCACCTAGTCTTGTGTTTGGAGTGAGCTTGTGTATGTGTGAAGGGTGTGCGGATTCGCCATCCTTTTGTGGTGCCTAAGTACTAAGCCGCTATACCCCCTCCCTCACTCTCTCTCTCTCTCTCTCTCTCTCTCTCTCTCTCTCACTTGATCTCATTCCCTTTCCTCTTCATCATTACTCCCAAGCATCCATCTCTCTTGGATGAAAACTTTGTTATGGTGGTGTGTTGTTTGCGTCCTAGCCGCTAAAGCTAGGTGGTGCCCCCCTGTTCGCTGTACCGTGACAAGCTCGAGGCGCGCCATTCGGTCCCCGATGTTTTAGAGGCCGTCGGGGGTTCGGGGTTCGCTTTGCTCCCGTCAATGCAACATGTTCTTGTGTCAAAGGGCATCTAGATTATTGTGCAGGTCATTGATGTACGTCTTGGTTCTCAGGATGTAGGTGATGTTGAGGATGTTGCAGGTCTTCCTGCAAGGATTGCTTCTATTAGAGTTGTTTTGCCTATGACAGAACAAGCTCGTTGAGATGTAAAGGATGCGCACGCTCATGCATTGATTGTGTTTTCTATGAAGTGCACCATTACTCCTCGCATTCGTTCAGCAAAATTTGCAAAACAGGCTTGGGATATTCTTGCTGGTCTTTATGTAAGTCGCAATGAGGCTAAAATTGCTTTCCTACGTAAAGAGCTGGAATCAAAGATTATGCATGAGGAAGATGATATGGACACTTTCCTTGCTAGTGTCAAGGATATCAATGAGCAACTTATTTTTGCAGGTGAAGTCATTTCAAAAAGCTCCCTTGTGCAGACTGTTCTTGATGCCTTACCAGATTCTCACTAGACTTTAACTAGTACTTCAAGCTTATGACCCAAGGAAATCCTGAAGTTTTCAAGTTTGATGCACTATGCACATTACTCTTGCAAGAGTCACTTTCCAGAAAAAATAGGACTGGGCAGCGTGTAGTTGAACATGATTTTATTGCTTCTCAAAGAAAGGGTGGTAACAGCAATGCAGCCACTTCTTATGGCTCTATTGCGAGTGGGCAAAATTTTGTTCCTAATGCTTTTGCTGGCAGTAATTCGTGTGGAAATTCTGGTGATAAGGGCAAAAAGATGTTGCATTGCCATTATTGTAAAGCTAATGATCACTTGATCAAGTAGTGTCCTAAGTTGAAGGCCAAAGAGGCTAAGAAGAAAGAGGGTGGTTCCACTGTAAATGCTGGTTCCACTACAAATGCAGCCATTGTTGAGTCTTCTATGAAAGGAGACTGTGATACTAATGTTGATTCAGAATGGGCTTTTAGTGCAGAGTGCACTTACAATCCTGTTGTCCATGATGCATGCATGTTGACGGGAGCAAAGCGAACCCCGAACCCCCGACGGCCTCTAAAACATCGGGGACCGAATGGCGCGCCTCGAGCCTGTCATGGTAAAGCAAACAGGGGCACCACCTAGCTTGAGGGGCTAAGACGCAAACAACACACCACCATAACAAAGTTTTCATCCAAGAGAGATGGATGCTTGGGAGTAATGATGAAGAGGAAGGGAAATGAGATCAAGTGAGAGAGAGAGAGAGAGAGAGAGTGAGGGAGGGGGTATAGCAGCTTAGTACTTAGGAACCACCGAACGACGGCGAATCCGCACACCCTTCACACATACACATGCTCACTCCAAACATAAGACTAGGTGGCGATTCCGCACACCTTACATGGGCAAAACATTGCAGGAAAACATACTCACAAAACCTCAAGCTTTATTTAGAGAATAAGGCGATGAAATGGGGAGCATAGGGTAGGGGAATGAGAAGGGAGAGAGTGGTAGAGCACATGGCGGATAGGTGGGAGATGATGGCGAAGACTCGCACGAGGGTTATGGCCATCATCCTTCATTTAGCTTCCCTTCATCTTCCATAGTCCAAGGGTGTAGAGGTCATGCTCAAAACGAGCATGGTGATTGGGGTGATGGTGATGGTGTGGGTGTGTGTGTGTGTGTGTGTGCACTAGGCACACACAGTGCATAGTGTACTCTTTGGTGATTTTGTGTGTGTCTAGTGTGATGGTGACCCCTCTTTATATAGGGGAGGAGGGGGGAGAAATTCTAGAATTTAGAAATGAAGAAATCATTATCTACATAGGCCATGTGACTGTGGGCCCCACTTGTCTGGCTGTGTGTATATGTGCTAGAACAGCAGTCTCATGAGAGAGAGACTAAGAGAGAGAGATGGGTGGATGAAAAAAAGTGAGAGGTGACATGGAGAATAAAGTAATTACAAGAGGGTAGAGAGGGGAGTGTGTTCAGAGGTGAATCTGTGTGCAGATGTGTGTGAACACAAGAAAAAGCAGGTAACCATCGGGTGGGGATGGGTCTGTGGGCACCTTTTTTTGTGAAACTGAGTGTGTGTGAGTGTGGGGAAGGTTATTTAGCTACAAGAGAAGAGATTTGGCGCCCTTTAGAGAGAGAGGGGGGTATTTGGGTCATGGGATATGATAGGAGAGAGAAAGAGGGTGTGGGGTATACTATTTTGGAAGATAGGATAAGTTGCATGTGAGTTAGGGTGCATTATTGGTGAGTTAGAATGCATTATTGGTGAGAGGTGGGGTAGCTTGAGGAGAGAGAGAAAGGAGAAAGGACAAGGGGAAGAGAGAGGGGGTTGACCTTTTGAGTGGAGGAGAGGAAAAGGGATACACGGCGGGGCAACAATGAAGAAAAAGTAGGCAAGGTGGGGATGGGCTGCCCTGCAGGCATGAGGTGGCCTATTTTACCTTTCTCATATATTTACATAATCATACTTTATTTTTTTCTTACTTTTTCCAATGCCTTTTATCACTCCCTCCCTAAGAGGGGGTTTTCATGGGGTGGGGACAAGAGAAGAGGGGTATGGGAGCTTGGCTTGTGAAAAGCCCCCATCATTATCCCTCCCCTTTTGGCTAGAGGCATTCATGCCTCTAGCTCATCTGTTTCTTCTTCCGCTTAGCTGTAGGATCCGATATCGAGTTGCCTTCTGAACTAGCCATTCCATTTGGCCATTGGTGAGATTTCTGGGATATTCATGAATCTGTAACAGGTCCGGGTGATAGCTTGTTCCTTGGAATAATGTCGGTTCATTAAAGGGGAAGCCCATGGCTTCCATAACTTTATGCCAGTGTCCTCCTGGATCCCAAGTGAAAAATAGGATCATTGTCTGCAGTGTCTGAACAATAAAATTTGCATGCCAAATTGGACCAAATTTGTAACCACCAGTAGCGAGAGGGGAAATGAGCATCTTGGCTCCGGCAAAGACAAAACTGAAAATTATGATTCTCAAGAGTGTACCAAGAATCCACCATATATGGCCGCCTTGTTGGTGTGGTGATCTCAAGTTGTCTTCAGAGTCCTGCTTACTGCCATGACTAGAAAAAACTGCAAGCATATCATGCTTCTTTTGGGTGTGCTCAAACATGTCAACTTCCTTTACTAATGCTAATAGCAAGCCACCTACCTTTCGGCTTAAATACAAGCGCAATCCACTTACCTTTCTCCAAAGAGAGGATGCACTAATTGTAAAAAAAGGTACCAAATTGCGAATGAGGTCTTCATTCCTGCATTCTATCGGGCTTTTGTCTATCCATGGCTCCTTTGCTCTTATCTCCATGCTGATCTTCTCTCTATATGTTATAGAGGCTAGCCATAGCCATAGGTCTGATGCATCCCATGCAAACACAATGCTGTGTTGTGGAGGAGTTTGGAACATCCCTAAAAGGTTGGCAACATATTGATCATCAAACTTACTATGAACATCCTCACATAAACTGGAGGCATTACCCATCTCCAAGTTTATAACACCCTTCAGTAGACTAGAGGCATTACCCATCTCTAAGTCTATAACACTACACAATAAAGTCTTGCTCGGCTGCCAAGACTCTGGAGCAATATCCAAATCCAAACCTTCACTCATACTTATCTCTTCGTTATGGTCCTCTAGTGAAACTGCCTTGATGCAAGATTCCTTTAGCTTGCTACACTGTCTTGGGTCCATGGTGGTGCAAAGGCTTTCGTTTTCAAAGCCCTCCCCTTTGCTTGATATGTTGTCCATCTTCTGCAAAGCCTTGCTAGCAGGCTGGTTTTCCTCTTCTCTTGTATCTTTCATGACCTTTGCATTCCTCTTACTCTGACGAGGCCTAATCAACACTTTACACCTTCTTACCCTTAACGCCCAATGTTGTCGATTCATCGCTTTGGTGCCTATTTCATTCAAGGTTAAAGATGTACTCACATTTGTAACACAATTTTCTTGACTTACCTCCCCCACTGGGGTAGCATCTTTTGATTCTTTAACCTCTTGTTCCACTGCTTCAGTTCTTTGAATAGTCTTCTTACTTGATCCTTCTTCTGTTACACTCATCTTGACCTCTTCTGCAAGACCAATGATACTTGGTGTGCGGGTACCAATTGGTGGTGGGCGTAGGATGATTGTAAGTGGTGATTGTGGCGGACGTAGAATTTGTGTTAGTGGGGTTGGTGCTCGGGGTGGGGATGTTCTTTCTCTAGGGGGTGACAATTGGTTCCCCCTACCTCCTCTATTATAGTTTTGTTGTGGTTTGGGACAGTAGTACATACCGTGACTATCTTCTCCGTAGTTGTAGCAGTGATACTCCCTGTTTTGTCATCGTGCTCTTCCAGGGTCTTGATCTCTTTCTTGACTCCTCCCTTGCTGTATTAAGTAGACAGACAAACTCTGCAGTTGGTCAGTAATATGGGCCAACATATCTTGTTGGTCACCTCTTACCCCAAGAGCCGGTGGTGGTGGTGGAATGGTGGTTGTCATAGTTGCTGGTCGACGCGATGCTCTTGCTTCTATTGACTCAGTTTCTTTGGCTTTCATTCGCAGCTTCTTGTCCTTAAGGCGAGCAATCTCAACGGCTAACTCGTACGTATCCGGGAATCTACCTTTCACCTTCTCCTTGAGAAGCGGCCATAACCCATGCCTGAACCGATCTTTTTTTAGGAAATCGGGTGCAGCTTCCCCCCTTCCCAATGACTCAACCCACCGTTCCCACAAATCCACAAATTTGGACTCATAGGTGGCATATTCTAAAAGACCCTCCTGCTTCAAGTCTCTCAACTTGTCCCACAACTTTTCTGAAGTGGTACTTCCCCCGAAGCGCCTCTTAAAAGCGGTTTTTAAGGGTTCCCATCATCCTTGGTTTCTTGTGGAAGTGCATTGTACCATGATCTGGCTTCTAGCTTCATCAGATGCTTAAAGATTCTAACCCGGGACTCATCTGTATCTTTGTTGCTCACTACACATGCTACTTCAAAGTCATCTAGGAAGTCTATTACCAAATCCTCCCCCTTCTTTCCTTTAAATGTTGGAAATGCTACACTTGCCATGATTACTGAGAGAGAGCTAGAAAGACACACTGCTTAACTTGCAAAAGTTTTTTTCTTATTTAAAAGGATGCGTGTATACCCTCTTATACTAGGACATAGATTACAACTTCAAACAGTACATTGCCTTGTACCAAAGGTAAGACAAATGGCTGATCTGATGCCAGAACCTCAAAAAATTGCTCCCCACCCAGCATGGTGTCAATGACGTGCTGGTAGTGAGCCTTCAAGTCCAGTATTACCTTGATTGAGCGTACACGTGTTGGTATGTGTGATCTGTCTTGAGGTAGGTTGTACTGATTCATGTGAAGCTTAGAGGTGCTTAGTCACTGTCCAAGCTTGTGGGAGAGGGTGATGTTCTTTCCTGAAACAAACTCAGTAGATCCCTAGTTTCTCTAGTGAGAGTGTGAGCCAATGATTCCGTTATCTGTGCTGCAGCATCAGGTGCGACTTGGAAACTGACTGTGATAATTACCTCGGTGACTTGAGTTACCCGATTCTCAAAGTAGAATAGTGTTGATTCTCTATTGTGCAGAGCTCCTTCCATCTTGTTGTTGTTGGTTGGTTGTAGGTTGCGGACATTGTTTCGACCTTCTCCTTCTTCTTCTTGGCAATTGGCCTATGTATATCCACTATGTATATCCACTCGTTTTTGGTTGACTCTCCCACTGCAAATCGATTACCGTTACGCCTGGCACTCGAGCTTCGATGGAGATGCGGAGTTCGTCAAGTTGTGCTTGGAGCTCTTCTTCTTCTGTCGTCCAATTAGCAAATCCTGCTAGCCATTCATCCATGCACAATAGTTTAGGGGTTTCAGTCTTGTAAACTGAAGGTCTTAAATTCGATCCTCAGTGGGGGTACCAAATGATGGGAGCAAAGTGAACCCTGAACCCCCGACGGCCTCTAAAACACCGGGGACTGAATGGTGCGTCTCGAGCCTGTCATGGTAAAGCAAACAGAGGCACCACCTAACTTGAGCGACTAAGACGCAAACAACACACCACCATAAAAAAGTTTTCATCCAAGAGAGATGGATACTTGGGAGTAATGATGAAGAGGAAGGGAAATGAGATCAAATGAGAGAAAGAGAGAGAGAGAGAGAGAGAGAGAGAGAGAGAGAGGGAGGGGGTATAGCGGCTTAGTACTTAGGCACCATAGAAGGATGGCGAATCCGCACACCCTTCACACATACACAAGCTCACTCCAAACACAAGACTAGGTGGTGATTCCGCACACCTCACATGGGAAAAACATTGCAGGAAAACATACTCACAAAACCTCAAGCTTTATTTAGAGAATAAGGCGATAAAATGGGGAGCATAGGGTAGGGGAATGAGAAGGGAGAGAGTGGTAGAGCACATGGCGGATAGGTGGGAGCTGATGGCGAAGACTCGCACGAGGGTTATGGCCATCATCCTTCATTTAGCTGCCCTTCATCTTCCATAGTCCAAGGGTGTAGAGGTCATGCTCAAAACGAGCATGGTGATTGCGGTGATGGTGATGGTGTGTGTGTGTGTGTGTGTGTGCACTAGGCACACACAGTGCATAGTGTAATCTTTGGTGATTTTGTGTGTGTCTAGTGTGATGGTGACCCCTCTTTATATAGGGGAGGAGGGGGGAGAAATTCTAGAATTTAGAAATGAAGAAATCATTATCTACATAGGCCATGTGACTGTGGGCCCCACTTGTCTGGTTGTGTGTATATGTCCCAGAACAGCAGTCTCATGATAGAGAGACTAAGAGAGAGAGATGGGTGGATGAAAAAAAGTAAGAGGTGACATGGAGAATAAAGTAATTACAAGAGGGGAGAGAGGGGAGTGTGTTCAGAGGTGAATCTGTGTGCAGATATGTGTGAACACAAGAAAAATCAGGTAACCACCGGGTGGGGATGGGTCTGTGGGCACCTTTTTTTGTGAAACTGAGTGTGTGTGAGTGTGGGGAATGTTATTTAGCTACAATACAAGAGATATGGCACCCTTTAGAGAGAGGGGGGGGTATTTGGGTCATGGGATATGATAGGAGAGAGAAAGGGGGTGTGGGATATACTATTTTGGAAGATAGGATAAGTTGCATGTGAGTTAGGGTGCATTATTGGTGAGAGGTGGGGTAGCTCGAGGGGAGAGAGAAAGGAGAAAGGACAAGGGGAAGAGAGAGGGGGTTGAACTTTTGAGTGGAGGAGAGGAAAAGGGACACACGGCGGGGCAACAGTGAAGAAAAAGGAGGCAAGGTGGGGATGGGCTGCCCTGCACGCATGAGGTGGCCTATTTTACCTTTCTCATATATTTACATAATCATACTTTATTTTGTTCTTACTTTTTCCAATGCCTTTTATCACTCCCTCCCTAAGAGGGGGTTTTCATGGGGTGGGGACAAGAGAAGAGGGGTATGGGAGCTTGGCTTGTGAAAAGCCCCCATCAATGTCAGTTGATGCAGATTCACATGTGTGGTATTTCGACAGTGGTACTACAAAGCACATTACCTTACATTGGGAATTATTCACCTCTCTCGAGTATGTCCCTCATGGGAATTCTGTCACTTGTGCCAACAATGCCCCTTATCCGGTTCAAGGAGTTGGAAAGATTGTTTTTACTATTGCAAATGGTAGTTCTTTCACTTCTTTGTCGGCTCTTGAAGCACCTGTCAAACATGTTTGTGAAGACTGTATTTTGGGTAAATTGCAGCATTCTAAGTTTCCAAAGGATGGTTCAGTTAGGGCCACATGCAGGTTGCAACTTGTGCATAGTGATGTTTGTGGGTCCATGCAAACTCCGTCCTTGGGCAATTACCTTTACTTCGTGACTTTCATTTATGATTACTCCAGGCATGTATGGGTATTTCTGCTTAAAGCAAAGTCCGAAGTTTTTATGTGCTTCAAAAAATTTCTAGCTATGGCTAAAAATGCATCAAAATGTACTATGGGTACCCTCCATTCCGATCGAGGGGGGGAGTATATGTCTCATGAGTTTACAGCATTTCTGGCTAGTCGTGGGATAAAACACCAATGTACAATTCCTTATACACCTTAGCAAAATGGGATTTCTGAGAGAAAAACCAGGTCACTTACGGAAATGACACGATGTATGGTCAAAAGTCAAGCTTTGTCGCATTCTTTTTGTCTTGAGGCCATCATGTGTGCCACTTATGCACTTAACAGGTGTCCTACGAAAGCTTTGCAGTCTACTACTCCATATGAAGCATGGCATGATAGAAAGCCTTGTATTGAGCACATGCGTGTTTTTGGTTTTTTGGCATATGCTTTGGTGCCACAAATACAACACAAAAACTTGGATGATAAGGTTGTCAAATGTATTTTTGTTGGTTATAGTGCTAAAAGAAAAGGTTACATGCTGTATCATCCGCAGACAAAGCATATTCGGGTTTCACGGGATGTAGTGTTTGTGGAAGATTTTGTTCAGCCCTTGCTGTCATGTACTAGAGACAGTAATGTAAGCTCACAGGACATTTATGACACTTTGTTTCCTCTATTCTGTGGTGGAAGTTCGAATGTAAATTCCAATGAGGAAAATGTACAGATTATGGGGGTTTCCAAGAATGTTACAGATCAGCCTATTACTAATGCAGATGTACATGACGTACTTGATGACGAAAGGGTTGAAAATGAGCAAGCTAGAGGTATGACAAAATGACTGGTGCGTACATTGCGTGACAGTAAATTGGATGCATCTTTGTCTAGTCGTACTCGTTCAGGCTCTCACCATGCATCTTATGCATCAGATTGTTATGCTTTGGCTGTGTCTAGCTTACATGATGTTGAGGAACCTCTGTCTTTTGATGAAGCACAGAATTCAAAAAAATTGGATGGCCGCCATGCAATCAGAATATGATGCACTTATAGAAAATGACACAGGGACTTTATGTGATTTGCCTCCTAGCAAAGAGGCCATCGGTACGAAGTGGTTTTACAAGTTGAAACGCAAGCCGGATGGTGAGATCGCTCGCCATAAGGCTCGACTTGTTGCAAAGGGTGATGCACAGCAAAAAGGCATAGATTATGAAGATACTCTGCGTTTTCTATGTGCATTGGCAGCTCATTTTGCTTGGGATGTACATCAATCAAACATTGTTACTGCTTTCTTGAATGGTGACATATTGAGGAAGTTTATGTAACGCAGCCTCGTGGTTTTGTCAAGAAAGGACAAGAGGACAAAGTGTGCAGATGTAAGAAGGCTTTGTATGGGTTGAAGCAATCTCCTCTTGCTTGGTATGAGAAAGCTGACACTCATTTGGTCAAACAAGGCTTTCATAACACTCCAGCAGAAAGCACATTGTATGTAAAGTGTGAGGGTGATGTGCTTCTCATTGCGGCTCTTTATGTCGATGATTTGTTGATCACTGGTCCAAATGAGAGACATATTGCTGAATTTAAGGCTGTTTTTAATGCTGCTTTCAAGATGAAAGATTTGGGACTGTTGCATCATTATTTGGGGATACAGTTGAAGCAGTGTGATGGTGGTACTGCCTTGTGTTAGAAAAGTTACATAGAGACATTGCTATGTAAGTTTGGGCTTGAGGATTGCGAACCTATTGACACTCCCATGGAAACAGGTTTGAAACTGAGTCTTCATGATGCTAGTGATCCTACAAATGTCACTTTTAACCAAACTGTTGATGGATGATTCATTTATGTATGCAACACGAGGCCAGATATTCAAATTGCAGTCTCACAGGTCAACAAATTTATGCATATCCCAGGGTCTAAGCATTGGTAGGATGTCAAGAGGATTTTTTGCTACCTTAGTGGCACTTAACATCTTGGCTTGTTTTATCCCAAGGGGGATCATTGCCACCCGACTTACATGCTTTTCTGGACTCAAATTTGGCTGGTTGTTTTGACGCGAGTGTTTACAAGTGGTTTTTGTTCCATGCTTGGCAGTTCATGTATATCATGGTTGAGCAAGAAGAAACCTACTCTCGCCACTACTAGTTGTGAGGCTGAGAACAAGGCAATTTTCACAGCTACGTTTGAGTGTGAATTGCTCAGACGCCTTATGGCTGATTTGGGTGTTGGAAAGGACACTGCCAACACTATCTACATTGACAGTCAGAGTGCATTGGTGGTTGCGAGGAATCTAGTTTTTCATGCTCGCACAAAGCACATTGAGGCGCATTACCACTATGTCAGGAAGAGGCTCTCACTAGGAGAGACCAGCTTGGCTTATGTGCCAACACAAGTCAACCTTGCAGATCTGTTCAGAAAGGCATTGTGAAGCTCGAAGCTTTCTGCAAAGCTTTGGGCTTACTCCCCTTTGTGGACTGATCATGTCCTCAGGGCATGGCACTTCTCTTTACTCATGTGCCAGCTCTTGTTCACCGCATTACTTCTGGGGGGATTTGTTACCACGTACATGTGGTAGTGATGTGTGTGGTCACACTAGGACCATCGGGGCACTTTTTACCTCTTTAGGAAGTTTTTTCCCTTGTGCATTGTATATACGCCCATCACTCTAGGGCAATCGATCTTTTCATTGCACACTAAGTAATATGCTCTCTATTGTGTGCCTTGAGCTTCCTTCATCTTCTCCAAGCTGTGTGTCTTTTCCAGAAACCCTAATTCCAACAAAGGCGACCGATTGGGCTTGGGTGACCTTTGATTCAACTTCTTTTACTTTGTCGGTGGGGAGCTGGACCATGGATTCAAAGCATGCCTCAAGCTTGTTAAGGCCAGCTTTGAGGTTGAGATTCTCCTCCGTAACCCGATCAAGGACTGCTTGGAACTTTCCAATCTTTGTAAGCTTGCTCAGGGCTGCTACGACTGCTGCGAGCTTGGTCGGCCCCTTGCGGTGAAATTTGGAGTATGCATTCTCGAAGGTAGGTCGGGCAGGTAGAAGTGCTTTGAATTGTTCAGATGTAGAGAGAAAGAGAAAGAGACGAGACAAGATACACACCATATACGCTCCCAAAGAATGATTCATATTGAGGACAAGATACAAATATATAGGTGAGACCAAGTTGAGTAGAGTGAGCCATATATAGCTCCAACACCCCAACTCAAACAAAGGTCTCTAGCTTTGGATGAAAAAACCCCTGGGGAGTTCAAGGGAAAAACCCAAGACCTTATACAATGTGAAAATATGAACCAGCGATGATGATGTGAAAGTGAATTGTGCATCTATGTACAAATATTCAAGTGACTTAGAGATCACAATGTGCAAATGTGGAGTGTGCATAGTGCATCGTACCTAAAAGATTACAATGTCATATGTACAAAGCTATTACAATAGCAAAGAAGCTAATCTAGAAAGAGTGAGGTCGAAGAAACTCCAAGCTCCGAGCGCAAGAGGATGAAACGTGACTCATTGAGGCCTTTGGTCAAAATGTCTGCAATCATCTAGTCACTTGGACAATGTTCAACCATAATGGTTCCTTTGCGTACTTCATACCTGACATAATGATAATGGACAGCAATGTGCTTTTACTTATTATGTGGAACATAGTCTTTTCCAAGACTAATAGAACTTTGGTTGTCACACCGCCAGGGTGTGCTAGAAAGAGGAGAGTGACCAATATCAACCAGCTGCAAGTGATGCCGCAACATATTCTGACTCAGTCGTAGAAACTGCAACACAACGTTGTTTCTTGCTGGTCCAAGAAACAAGACAACCGTTTATAAAGAAGCAATTTCCACTAGTAGATCGCATAGATAAATGTGAGCTTTCCCAGTCTGCATCTGTGTAACCCAAAAGAGAAAGAGATTGCATAGAATCCGATGTGAGTTGTCGTTGATAGACTAAACCAAAATCTGTAGTGCCTTTCAAGTATTTCAACACACTCTTTGCAGCAGACCAATGCTTAAGAGAAGGACATGCAAGATGTTGTCCAAGATAATTAGTAGCAAACAAAATATCAGGACGAGTGTTCATGCTAACAAACTGAAGACATCCAATCAAGCTAGCATAAGGTTGATTTGTGACAAGTTGACCGCCATTGTCAGAAGTGTTCTTCGTAGAGCTCGCAAGACAAGGTGTGTTGGCTGAATGTGCAGATTCCATACCAAATTTTTGAATAGTATCTGCAATAAACTTTGACTCTCGAAGGAATAAAACACCTTTTGTACAGTTCCGTTCGATTTGAATGCCAAGACACGAGTGAATCTCTCCAACATCCACCATATCAAATGTAGAAGACAATAACTTTTTTACTTGCTGAAGAAATCCCAAATCATTGGAAACAAGGATGGTATCATCCACATAAAGAGCAAGAATCACAAGGATGGTATCATCCACATAAAGAGCAAGAATCACAAAACTGCTACCTTGGCGTTTTATGTATAAGTTGGGGTTGGACGAGCAAGAGATGAATCTTTTAGAGGTGAGAAAAATATCAAATTTTGTATACCAAGCTTACGAAGCTTGTTTGAGACCATATAGTGCCTTATGGAGTTGAGCAACAAGGTCTTCTTTACCTGGAATAACAAACCCTTCTAGTTGTTCCATATAAATTTCCTCTTCTAAGTCACCATTAAGAAAAGCAGTTCGAACATCCATTTGATGAGCTTCTAAATCAATTGAATAGCAAATGCCAATAAAACTCGAACACTTGTAATGCGAACAACTGGTGAAAAAATCTCTTGATAATCAACACCAGCTACTTGGGAGTAACCTTTTGCAACTAAACGCACCTTGAACTTGTCAAAAGATCCATCTGCTTTTACTTTTGTCTTATACACCCACTTACATTTAATAGCTATACGACCAGGAGGTAATTCAGTTAGTATCCATATACCTTTAGAGATAAGAGAATCATACTCTGCTTCCATAGCCTCTTTCCATTGATCTTTTTGTGGTGAAGAGATAGCTTCAGCATAAATAATGGGATCTTCGGAAGTAGAAAAAGCATTATCAGCAATATCGTCATCATAAACATGACATGAGCCATGTTCAAAATCAATAGGCAGATCAACAAAACTATCAATATCATCATTGGCAACCTTCGGAATGGATGGTTGTGAAGAGGAAAGTTGCTCTATAGGAAGAGTTTCATCTTCTGAAAGAAATGGAAAAGCCTGAAGCAACGAGCCTCCCATAAGCTGTTTGTTAAAAGTAGCATCACGATTCACAATTACTTTCTTGGAGGAAGGGTCATAGAATTTGTAGCCTTTGGAAGTGTTAGAATATCCAATAAAAATAACTTTAAGACCAGGAGTATCAAGCTTTGTTCGTGTTTCTTTGAGAACATGAATATAAGCAATACATCCAAAGGTTCGAAAATGAGATACAGAAGGAATGTCATCTGTCCATGTTGTGATGGGTATCTTACCAGAGGGTGCAGTAGTAGGAAGATGATTCTGAATAAATACTGTTGTCAAAGTAGATTCAGCCCAGAAAACACGAGATAAGCCAGAATGAATCAGCATACATCTTACAGCATTGGGAATAGTGCGATTCTTTCGTTCAGCAACACCATTCTCTTGAGGCCAATATGGAATAGTGTGTTCATGATGAATTCCACTGTCAGCACAGTAACTCACAAACTCTCGAGAAACATATTCCCCTCCATTGTCACTACAAAGCTTGTTAAGGCGATGACCAGTTTGAAGTTCCACAGCCTTGTCGAATTGTTTGAAAACAGATAAGGCTTCAGATTTTTGTCTAAGTAGAAATACAATCGTATACCTTGAGAAATCATCAATGAAAGTAATGAAGTAGCCATATTGTGATCTCGAAGAAGGTAGAGGTCCACATTTATCAGTATGAACAAGATCCAATATGTCATGAGAATAAGTTGTATTTGAAAGAGGAAAGGGTTTTCGATTGTGTTTCCCAAGAGCACAAAATTCACAAATTCCCATATGAGGATGGGATTTAAGATCCATGCCATGAACAAGATCACGACGTTGAAGATCAAGGAGTTTTGAGAAATCAGCATGAACAAAACGGTGATGCCATACTTTGCAATCATGATCACCTAGAGCAGTGACAACATTTGCTACAGCATCGTTGAGAGAGAGTTCAAACAAATTACCATTTCGAGGAGCAGTGGCTAGAGTCTGTCCATCTTTCTCAATTCGGCATTTGGTATGATCAAATCCAACAAACAGACCAAGATCAACAAGTCTAGCAACTGAAAGAAGATTACGTTGAAGATCTGGTACATGTCATACTCCTCGCAAAATTCGAGTGGAAGAAGATAAGGTACCAAGATATAATTCTCCAATACCCTTTACTTGACAAGTAGTATCATCAGCAAGATAAACAACACGTTGAACTGGCAGTGGATGATAGTTATGGAGCCACTTAGACTGATATGTCATATTTTCTGTAGCACCAGAATCGACAATAAAAAGTGATCCATCGCGTACATGAAGTATTCTGTCTGGAGCAACTGAACATAGAACGCAGCTTGTTTCTGGTACAATGTTGTTTCGATATTCAATAGCATATGCTCTATTGCGATTTGTGTCGAATCGACGCTTATAGCACATATGAGTGGGATGATCAGATCGTCCACAATATTCACAAGAAGAAGAAGAAGAGTCTCTAGATAAACGTGGTTGTTTTGTGGTAATATTGTGTTCTTCATCATATTGACGGGCCCAACAATCATCTTCAGTATGGCCAATTCAATTGCAGTAAGATCATTGCTTATTAGGAAATTTGAGACGAGAGAAAATATTACCGCGACGGCCACCTCTGCGGTTTCCTCGTTGAAATGGACGCCTTCGAGCATAAAAATCCCGTTCCATCTGTTGTGACTCAGTCTCCTCTTGTGAAATCATAGCTGTATCATGACCAGCATTACGATGTTCTTGATGTTGAGAGTATTCAATTAAAGACATGCAGGCTTGGTCGAAATCAAGACCATCTTTATTAGAGAGAATAGTAACAATGTTATCATAAGAAGAGTCCTTCACTGTATCAAGGAGAAGTGTAATCAGTTGCTTTTGTGGAACAGGATCACCTACAGCAGCAAGTTGATTAATAATAGATTTGGAAGATTCAATATGTCCCGTCATGGAAGTACTAACTTCATATTGTAACTTGTTAAGCAACGCTCTCAAATAAAGTATTTATGTGACAGATTTCTTCTGAAAGTTTGCAATAAGGTACTTCCATAGGTCGTGGGAAGTAGGAAGTTCATACATATCAAGCAAAAGGGAATCAGTAAGAGCAGAAATAATATACCGATGAGCTACTTTATCACATCGTTGCCAATCCGTATAGGCAACATTCCAATCTTTAAATATAGGTCCTTCAGTGATAAGGACGTTATCATTATCCGTATCAACAGGCTGAGGCGGACAAACACGATTCCCAAGAACAACATCGGAGAGTTCATCGTCTTCAAGAATTAACAACATCTTTGCTTTCCAGCTTGGAAACCCTTGACCTTGGAAAGGAAGAACAGAACATTGGCTAGAAGGAAAGCCATTGACGAGAATATTCATAGCCATATCTTGTTGCGAGAAGACGTATAAGATAAGATCGCAGAGTTTGCACACCATATATGGTGAAGGCCACAATTGAGAATGAGAGAGATATGAGGACTGTGTTCTATCAACGATAAACGTAAGAAGGATTCTCAAGGAACGACCAAAGATATGAGAGACGTCACCCAAAAAAGGCAGGGTAAAGGAGACGTTAATAATAAAAGAGTCCTCAAAATAGAGTGGCGTGAGACGCAAGATTGACGGCCACAATACGAATAGCAAAAAGATAAATCTTCTCGAAAAAGTTAACGCCAAAATAAGAAAAACGATCGTGGACGCTTCACGAAGAAGTAGGACAAAGAAAGCCGTGTCAAGCTCAATTGCAGTAAAAACAGCATAACTTTCTGCTGCGAACTCCGATTGACGCAAACCTAGAACTCAAATCGAAGAGCTCAAGGAGACGAACAAGTTTTGGATGAAAAGTGCCATTGCGCTATGCTCCATCGCGCTTTTTCCATTTCTCCAAATTTTGAGCAGAACAGCAAGAAAAATTGAGATGAAGTTCAGGGTGTCATCAACAAGAAAACGTAATCAACGATTAGATTGATTAGCAATAAACGCCACACAAAACACTAATCATATTCTGCTTAACACAAAACAACCACAGTTAACAAGAATCAATGCTCAAAAATAAAATTTGTAGCAATTTTTGAATCTTACATGCAAATCGCATACACACACTCTTTTGTCACCATGAATTGAATCGGCGCGTGATCGTTACTGCTCTGATACCATGTTGAGATGTAGAGAGAAAGAGAGAGAGACGACACAAGATACACACCATATAAGCTCCAAAGACTGATTCATATTGAGGACAAGATACAAATATATAGGTGAGACCAAGATGAGTAGAGTGAGCCATATATAGCTCCAACATGAATAAGGTGTCCAAGTAATCTTTCCAGTCACGAGGGTAGATCGGTATTCCCTGGGAGCAAACCCTTGGCAAGTGGATTTGAATAAGGGTTACAAGACTCAAGTAAAGTGAGCTAAGGTTGAGGCCGCTCCTGATGGCGATATGAAGAGGATTGGCGTCGTACAGAGAGCGGGTGAGGTGTGCAGAGGTCACCACGGGTGGGGTGTGCATAGGACCCACCCAACACTCTTGAGCTCTTCCAGGAAATCCTTGACCCACTAAGTGTCGGAAGCTTGCTTTGTTGTTGCAGCAAGTGCTTTAGCTGCACTGTCGGGACGTGTGCGATCTAGCTGAAAAGGTGCGGAACCTATGGCTGTGACAGTTCGTGATGAGAGTCACAAACACTTTATGAAAAAGAATTTATGGATAATCACCAACCCTCTTCCTAAAGATGGTTTTTACTCTAAGAGCGTTCATGACAAAAATGTCACAAACCCTCTTCGCTATTGTGCTTGGAACGTGCTTGTTTTGGTAGTCGAGATTATGATGAAAGGAACATCTAATCACATCCAATTTTACTTTAAAAGATCAATTAGGAACTCTAAATGTTCAGTCATAAAACCTCAATGCTCATACAAGAACAATTCTCAATCAAAACCCAAACCTCTTTGGTTGTATCATTTAGCCTAGCCCCCAATTACATAGTCCTAGCATCAAACAGTTGAAATGAATACACAAGCTTCCACCTTCACGGAGACCATTTGCTAAGTTTGTAGAGATTTAAGAGATTATAAATTGAAGCCCACACACCATTTTAATAAGGGGAAACCTTAATTCACTCCCTCACAAGCTCATATACAAGATTTCGAAGAGGCGGGACTGTCCTACACATAGATTGAGCAACCATGGAAGCAATTGCGCAGTAGAGAAAAATTGCTGGTTATTTCTGTAAAAAGCCCCCTTCTCTCTCTTCCCCATGGAATTATGAGCTGATGTGTCAATTTTTGGGCCATTTTGCCACTTTGGACCAAAACTAGGCCATTTTCAGTTCATTTTTTACCCAAAAATGTCATTTTTTATGCGAAAAATCCCAAATAGAATCAAGAAAATCCATAATTTGTGGGATCACTTGCATAAGAATAAAAAGCATAGATAAGCATAATTTTTCATCAATATACCATTTTGGGTCACTTTCCATGCAATTCTGCAACAGCGCCTGTTAGCTGCTATTTATGGCAGTTTTTGCCCGCATCAGTCTTTGTAGGCGAGATGAGTGTGCCACCATGAAACACTTGGACTATGTACATTGTCAAACCAAATTAGGCAACTTATCAAGTGAAAAAGCATGCAAATGAGACACATCCAGGGCCACGACTCCCCGGATAGGTATGTAGATGATAGCGAACGCAATAGCCGCTTTAGTATATATCACGATATGTACATTATTGTTTTTCTTTCCATGCATCGAGAAGTGTAAAAAGTGAGGTGAATGTTTTAATTTCAAACTATGTACGTGCCACGGCACGACATCCATCCCTCTGATCCCGCACATCCTCCGGCATGTGCCAACATTTTCCCTATATAGGTTTAATCTTCATTAAGATCCACAAATATTTGGATTTCATTTTCATCTTCTGCAAAGTCTAAGAAATCAACCTCTGCTTCTTCAGCCTCATCTGTAGCAATGTCATTAGGATCTTCATCATCATCTTGTTGTGAATCAAAAGGATCATTATCATGTCTCCTCTTGAACACCTTGATTCTTTTGCCCGCTATGGGAATTTTAATCTCTCTTCCATCGAGCTCCCTCAAAGTATATGTAGCACTTCCATGCACATGTTTGAGAACACAGGGACCAAACCACCTTTTTGCAAGTTTTCTTTGTGTGGTGTGTTGGTTGTCAAGGCTACTGTCGTACATTAGGACCCAATCATCCTCTTCAATAGGCTTTTGTCGAAGCCTATGTCTTTTATCAAACCTATCTTTATTCTTCAGTCTTGCATCCTTCAATCGAGATTTAGCAATGTCTATGTCTTCCTGTCTTCTTTCCAATTGCCTTATGCTCAAAGCAAGTAGATTTTCCCTACTTACACCATCTTCCCAAGGTAACATGTTCCAAGTAGGAACTACATCCTCAATTGGCATGACTGGATTCTGAACATACATCAATTCGGTAGGCATGTAACCAGTCATTGAGCTATGAGTTTTACGATCAGCCCACAAAGCATATGGTAGCAACCTTGGACACTCACGCATTCTACCTTTTCATTCCTTAGCCAAAGCTTTGACAATAGGAGGATGTCCTCTTTCACTTTTCCCATTTTCCTCTCGATTATAAGCACAAGTCAAGGCTAGCTTGATACCAATCCTTGTAAAGCAATCCCTTGCTTCATCTGCATCTAACTCACCTCTATCCGCAACTATCTTTCCCACACAGTCATTAGGAGATTTCGGAGGTCTTTTGGAGGGCCTTTTGGAAGAGAGAGGAAAATAAGCTCCTCCAATGAGAGAAGAGCCTACGTTACGTACAAAAATAGATTGATATTAACAAAAATATAAAAGGTGTCCCTCTCCTCATTTAATAATCTAGTGGTCCTTGAAGACGATCACTCTCTTTCATTTAATGCGAGCACCTTTTTCAGAAGGTAGATGCGGTGCATTTGATACGGCTTACGTCATCACTAGAACTCAAAAAGTCACAAAAGTATCAAGTGGTGGAAGATTTTGAAACTTTTGATACTGTCAATGCGTTCGGAACGCCCAAATATACTAGAAATGAATGTCCAATTGCCTCGCTCCGACATCCAAAGAGACAAAAAAATGTCAAAAACCCCTAAAAGAACATTTTACTAACGGCGCGCGAGGGGGCATTCCAAAATTTTGGAATGCCTCCTCGCGCGCCGTTAGTAAAAAGCCCCTTTTTTTCTCTTTTTAGGGAGCTTTTTGAGAGGAAAATGTCAAAAAACCTTTAAAAAGGGTCTTTCTTGAAAGATAAGTGTCTAAAAACCACTAAAAGGAGCTTCATACTAACGGCGCGCAGGGGAGCATTCTAGAATTTTAGAATGCCTCCTCGCGCACCTTAAGTAAAAAGGCTTTTTTTTGGGGTTTTTTGACATTTTTTGCCTCTCCGGATGTCGGAATGAGACAAATAGACATTCGTTTTTAGGATATTTTGGCGTTCTAGATGCATTGATGGTGTGAAAAGCCTCAAAATCTATCACTATTTTATAGTTTGTGACTTTTCAAGTTCTAGTGATGACGTAAGCTGCATTGAATGCGCCACACCTGCCTCCTGAAAAAGACGCTCGCATTAAATAAAAAAGTGATCGTTTTCAAGGATGATTAGGAATATAAATCTACTTTTTAGAGTTTCTGGTTGTCCTTTTGGACATACTCACAGGGTGCAAGTGCATTTTAAAAAAAGTTTCTAGAGAGAGAAATACAATTTCTTACAAGGCCCTCCAAATGACCTCCGAAATTTTCTAATGCATAGCGGAAAATTACATCTTCAAGCAAAAATTTACAAATAGCTTCTGTAGTTTTTGTCCTCAATGCACGCCCTTCCACTTGGTTTGTCAAGTCTTCTCGTGCAAGTACCAAGTATCTCATTTGCCAAAGCCCTAAAGGCATTGTGACTAGATCAACAACCCATTTATAGTGCATGGCTAATGGGTATGTAGGATGAAATCCATCACGGTGACGTACATTGGAATACATTTGGCATGTGACACAAGACTCCACAAAATCCGCTACATCCTTATACATGCATTTCCACCAATATCTCTCCTTCACTTTGAAAAAAGTAGCCCTTACACCTCGATGTCCAGCATATAGGCTTTCATGACGCTGTTTGATAACTTTGAGCTGAGTAGGCTTAGCACATACTACTCGTAATGGAGTCCCATCTCTTCTTTTAGGATGTTTCCATAAGTAACCATCCCTCAAGAAGAATCCATATTCTTTCTTTCTGATCCTTTTGAATTCTGACTCACTCCAATCATCTTGCTTTTGTAAAGAACTCAGGTAGCGACCTATGAGCAACCATTCATCCTCATAGAACTCCTCTAAAAAGGATTCAAGTGAAGATTCAATGCATATATCATCACACTTTGCATGAGAAATTGTGTAGAATTTTGTGCCCACATCTTCTTCCTCATCAATCATATCATCCTCATCTTCATACCTTGCCCTTAAAAGCATATCTTCCATTGCATTATCTTTTCCTGCAATGTGATTCAATTCTGGGTTCAAGGAATTTATATAAGCAATCCACCTAAGCATAGCAATATCAGGAGTAGATCAGCTTGCAATCATCCCTAGCTGTGGTAATCAATCAGTCTCCACAACTACAGATGCTCCAATGAAGTACTCTTTGTCACACTTTAATGCTGTAACCACCCCCCATAAATCCCTTTTTACCTGGCCTGTGGATATGCTCTTTGGCGAGAGCTTAGAACCTTGTCCCCAAACCTCACCACATACCTGTGTTTCTCTTCATCATCTTGTCCTATTGCCCATCCAATTCTCGTTGGACTAGTGTCCACTTTCACAATCACCGGTCTTCCACACTCATAGTCAATATTCCTCAAAGTTGGTGAAGACAGCAACAATTGCTTCAACTTCCTCATAGCTTTTACATGTATATCATTCCATTGAAACCTTTGATTCTTCCTTAGCAATTGATAAAGAGGATCTGCAACATGTGCATAATTTGGAATCCATATGAGCTAGATGACACATGCACCTAGAAACCTTATCACCTGTGCAACATGTGCATAATGTGGAATCCACATGCACCTAGAATCCATATGCGCTAGATGACACATGCACCTAGAAACCTTCATCCTCTGTATTGCATCCACTTTAGTTGGACAAGGTCGGCGGCCATGAGGATTACAAAGATGTCCCACTATCAATATTTCTTCAACCCCAAACACTGAATTTTGCCCAAATAATTTAAGGTTCACTTCTTCCAGTCTTGTTAAAATTCTATCACAATCATTGATGTGGTTTGCTACATATTTACGGCACCCCCTCGAATCCAAAGCCTCATCTTTTTTAGCTAAGTTGCATCCTTTGATTGGAACGTCATCAAGAAAAGGCATTGTAATTTGAGGTATGAAGTCACGAAGGACTTTGTTCATACCATTCATCATGTGCGTAACCGAGTTGGTTGCTCCCTGCGGTAAGGTGCACATCCTTACCAAACCCAAGGGTGTTCTCATGGTAGTCAAGTCCCTACTTTCCATTGCTAGTTGGAATTGATCATACCCTGAGTACAAATCCCCCATAGAATATATTGCCCTTCTTGCAAACTCATCTACAGTTGGCCCTGTACCCATATTCCTGATTGTGACTTTGTTGACATGCTGTATGTCTTGAATGAAGCGTATAGCTCCATTTTTCTTTGGTATTGTGAACCATCTGCTTGAGTAGGGGGCACATGAAGGTTCCAAAATCCCCATCTTTATCTTTTCATTGAGAAAATCTATAAGCTTTGGCAAGAGTGCTTTTGGCACCGGAATTGGTTGTAGATTCCAAGGCACATGAGATATAGTGAATATTACCATTGGTTCGACTATAGATGGATCCACACACCCTATCTCATGCGGCTCGAATGCAAAAGCTTTTCCATGTTTGGAGACTCTGTTCAAAGCATTTTCTTTCAGTATTTGTCAAGGAGTCATCGCCTCCAACTTTTAACATCTTCAATGACTCTTGCATAAACTTGTGTCCAATTCTTTTTGGATCTCGGAGACTAGGTTTCAAGGAATCCTGATCCATCATTTCCTTGCAATCTGTAGGCAAAGGCAATGCCACTGGTTTCACCTTCTTTGCTATAGTTTTGTATTTTGTCTCCACTCGCACTTCTAGATCTTTTTGCACATTGAAGAACTCCTCTTTGAAAGACTCAATGATTCTATACATGTCCATAGAAGCTACATTTACTAGGTCATTTCCTTGTTGAAAACAAGAACTTGTTATAGCATTGAGATCACCCAAAGTATCTACAAAAGAAACCTCCTCAAAAAAACCTGAAATGTACTCGTCTTCATCTAGAAAATTATGGTTTTTTGATTTTCTCTGTACACTATTTACATATTGTTTTTGTCCTTTCTTTAAATCTCCAAGCATTGTGAAAGATAATGATCCATCCTTTGCTACTAGGGCACCTGTAGAAAAAGCTTCATCTCCCTTCGGATCAGGCGAGAACCTTTTTCTTTCTGTACCACTGCACTCCCGCTTTACAATGGTACTGGGCCAAAACCCCTCATCTCCCTTTGATCTCGAAACTCCTTGCTTGGTTTTGGTCGACAATGGTCCCTTAAGCTGTCACGATTTCGCTCATGGTCAATGCAAACTGTCAAGAATTGGATAGCTCGTTTTCCATCCTTGCTTTTGACCTTAGCATAGGCAGATCCATCATCCAACACTTTTGTCTCCATTCACACTGCGGTGATGTATGGTTGTCCAAGGATTAGAGGATAGCTTGACATCTCTTGAACAAAGAAATTTTGCCCACCTTTCACATCTCCTATGGTTACATTAACATTTGGACAAGCACCATAGAGATCCTTGGATGAGTTGTTTGCAGCCCTAATCATCCACCCATGGCTTGTATCAATTGGCCACTTTCCCTTCATATAGAGACTCTTGGACATGAGATTAATCTCCGAACCATGGTCTATCAAGGCCACATAAGGCTCCTTAAGATCTCCCACCTTAACCAAGGTTTCTGTTGTAGCCCTTGCCCAATGGTTTCTAGAATAGTGGCTCTTACGAGTGGCTTCGTATTCATCTTCATCTTCAAATTTAACATGCCTATTTTTGCCGCCCAAACATTGGTAGCATATTACAAAATTCTCATCTTCATCTGTTTGTTGTACTTGTATCACATGTGTCTTTGAAGCACTCTCTTCAGCCTCTGATTGGATAGACTCCGTTAAAGCTTGTCGCTTCCTTCTTATGATATCAATGATTTCCTCGTGGAACTCTCTTTTTGCAATGCCAAGGACTTATCCCAATGTAAACTCAACCTTGCTATTTAAGATCCTTTCCTCTAAAACCTTATTTAAATCTGTGGCAGCTTCAATATTTGATTGTAGCTTGTATGATGGGATTTTTCCCTTGCTCTTTTCTTTATCTTGCTTCTCCTTTGGTGCAGCATCTCTCATTGGTACTTCTTGTGATGGAGGCTCCCTTGCCATGGGTTCTTGAGAGGGACTCGGATCCTTTCTCCCTCCACCTCTAGTAGCCCTCTTTGAGGGGCCTTCATCCCCATTTTCTCTCTTGCGTTTTTCTTCAACAAGCGCCTTGTTTCCTCGACACTTTGCAATGTAGGCATGCATTGACAAGGCATCTACATGTTCATTCCTGCTTCATGTAAGACTTCTTTAGTCAACTTTCCCTTCATAGCTAACTCCATCGCAGATGGCCAGACATCTTCACCATCCTCACTCACGTCTTCAATAGATTTTGACCCTTTGAGCATGACTTGACCAGCCTTTAAGCCAAATGCTACTGCTTTAACCATTGAGATAGCGTGAATGGTTTCCATGTACTCAAGTAGCTTTTTCATCCCTCCTTTGCCAAAGTTGTTTGCCAAGGACTTCCCTGTTTCACTAAGGCGTATCTTCCCTTCTTTGAAGAAGACAAGATATTTACCCAAGGCATCTTTGAAGCTTTCACAATCCCTTCTTGGATGGTCTGGGCTATCACACCAGATGCACCTATTTACAAATCCTTCTTTGTTCTAAGGTCTTTGACTTGATGACTATCCATATGTTTGCCCCTTTTCTTCAAGCCTTGCTAGCTTTAATTTCAGCTCATATATGCCCTTCACAAGTTCTTCAAACATAGACACATCATCCTTAGAAGCTATAATAGAAGGTTTTGGCTGCTTCTCAGTAATAGCAGGAACTGGAGCACCATTGTTCACCACCATCTTGTCGCTTCTGCATTATCTTTTTTCCAACAGGGAGACTGCATCTTGTACATCATTCCACCTTGTCTTCAAACCTTTCTCTGTATCTTTGTCTTCCAAGAGAAGTTCTAACTTTTCTTCAATTTCTTTGCCCGCTGCTTGTAGGGAAAGTTCTACCTTCTCCCTATCCAAGGAAGCTTGTTTAGTTTGTGATAGTTGAGCATATCGTCACTAAAACTCTCTAAGAAACTCTGTAGCAGAAATCCCTTCTTTAGGCTTTGCAACCCAATCTAAGAAAGTTCTTTTGGTCACCCTCTCAGAGTCCTCCATAAATTAGTCTTCTTTTAGAGCAAGCTTGAATTCCTCCCAATTTCTTCCATGAGCATTTTGAATTGCCCTAATACGGTCTCTGATCTCTGGGACACAAACTAGCTCAAAACTCGGTTCAACACACTCGGTTCAACTCCATTTCCTTCATATATGCTCGTAGATACTTTGTGATGTCCTTGCCATCAAACTGATCAATTCTCTTCACAATGAACTATAGTGCTTTTGCGCTTGAAATCTGGCTTCTTTCCGCTGCTTGTTGTTGCTGCATGTACATGGAAAATGCTTGAAACATCTGCATCAATGCAGGATCAAAGTCCATCCCATGTGTCTCTTGATTTTCATCCATGGCTAACAAAGTGTGTAGATCAATTCAAAAACTCCCACCCCAGCAACTTCGCATCGGGTTCACCAGAAATGTCAGGACGTGTACGGTCTAGCTGGGAAGGTGCGAAACCTATGGTTGTGAGAGTCACAAACACTTTATGAAAAAGCATTTATGGATAATCACCAATCCTCTTCCTAAAGATGGTTTTAACTCTAAGAGCGTTCGTGACAAAAATGTCACAGACCCTCTTTGCTATTGTGCTTGGAACGTGCTTGTTTTGGTAGTCGATATTATGATGAAAGGAACATCAAATCACATCCAATTTTACTTTAAAAGCTCAATTAGGAACACTAAATGTTCAGCCATAAAACCTCAATGCTCATACAAGCACAATTCTCAATCAAAACCCAAATCTCTTTGGTGGTATCATGTAGGCTCGCCCCCAATTACATAGTCCTAGCATCAAACAGTTGAAATGAATACACAAGCTTCCACCTTCATGGGGACCATTTTCTGCGTTTGCAGATATAAATGTAAGCCCACACACCATTTTAATAAGGGGAAACCCTAATTCACTCCCTCACAAGCTCAGATACAAGATTTCGAAGAGGCGGGACTGCCCTACACATAGATTGAGCAACCATGGAAGCAATTGCATAGTAGAGAAAAATTGCTAGTTTTTTCTGTAAAAAGCCCCTTTCTATCTCTTCCCCGCGGCATTATGAGCTGATGTGTCAATTTTTTAGCCATTTTGCCACTTTGGACCAAAACTAGGCCATTTTCAGCTCATTTTTGACCCAAAAAATGTCATTTTTTATGCGAAAAATCCAAAACGGAGTCAAGAAAATCCCTAAATTTGTGGGATCACTCGCATAAGCATAAAAAGCATAGATAATCATCATTTCTCATCAATATACCATTTTGGGTCACTTTCCATGTAATTCTGCAACGGCGCCTGTTGGCTGTTAGTTTTTGCCCGCATCAGTCTTTGTAGGCGAGATGAGTGTACCACCATGAAACACATGTACTATGTACATTGTCAAACCAAATTAGGTATCCTATCAAGTGAAAAAGCACGCAAATGAGCCACATCCAGGGCCAGGACTCCCCGGATAGGTATGTAGATGATAGCGACCGCAGTAGTCGCTTTAGCATATATCACGATATGTACATTATTGTTTTTCTTTCCATGCATCTAGAAGTGTCAAAAGTGAGGTGAATGTTTTCATTTCACACTATGTACGTGCCACGGAACGACAACGGTCGCCAGAATCAGAGAGAGAGAGAGAGAGAGAGAGAGAGAGAGAGAGAGAGAGAGAGAGAGAGAGAGAGAGAGATGGTGAGGGATGACAATAAGGGAGAGATAGAAAGAATGTGATGTGTGTCATGGGAAGATATATCAAGATAAACATGCACATACATATGCAACAAACACACACACACATACACACATCCCTCTAAAATACGTACACACATATCTACATACTTGCATGCATACATAGATACGTACATAGAGACATTCAAAAGGAAGAATAGAGAAATGAGAAATATGGTGCAAGTGCTTCTATGTGTGCTTATGAGTGAGCTTGAAAACTGTATAGGATTGGGCATTCAATGCCGTTGGGAAGAGCGAGCGGACCGGACGTAGGCGCGCGGGTCGCGCAAGCTGGTGCCTCTAAAAGGTCACTGTGATCTAAAGTAGAGAGAGAGAGAGAGAGAGAGAGAGAGAGAGAGAGAGAGAGAGAGAGATAGAAATTTTCTTGATTTGCTTTATGAAATTTTCAAGGAGCAAGGGGCTTGAGGCTAAGAGGGGCCTTGTCGCCGTTGAAAGCGATGTCGTCTTACTAATATATATAATATAAATATACATTTTAAAATGCCAACTATTGGACTGTTCTTTCCATGTGTCCGTTGAAATATTTTTCGAGTCTTAGCTTTCAAATTGACATAACTTTTTGTTACTTTTTAAATACTTTGAAATTAAGAAGTAAATAGTTTTCAAAGATTTACATTGCTGCATAACTATTTTTTTATGTTAAATGTTTTAGAATGCCAACGTGAACCTTGGGGTGTTGTACCCAGGCCTTCAATTTGACTTTATCCCACAATTGTATTTCTCTATTACAAAATCCCAAAGGTCTTGTTACACGCGCTTGTCTCTTGTATTTCTCTATTGGCCTGCTAAAGACCTTAGTATCCATATGGATGAAGGTTGTTCAATTCTAATTGTAATTGTAACACAAGTGCCCCTCAAGAAACTTTAAAAGTCTTGAAGAAAACGCCATGATGTCTTTATCACGTCCTTTCAAATGTCATTTGTCAAAGATGCATTCGTGTTTTGCTACAAAAGGCTTTAGAAAACAAGGTAAAGATTTACGACGGCCTATAGGGGAGAGAGAGAGAGAGAGAGAGAGAGAGAGAGAGAGAGAGAGAGAGAGCTACCTCGACTCCAATGAATTGAGAGAGTGAGGGGCACTCTCAACAAACATTAGAATCCAAAAACGTTCAAATGCCACATGAAAAACATCCACAATTCAATTCAATGGTAAAGGAATTGCACCAAAAATCTTCGCTTTTCGTTATATAAATTGATCTCGTGAAAACATAAAGTATATAAAATATTAGTGAGAGTTTAGGACTTGATCTAATTCTGGTATAAATATATAAATGTTACAAATTACATAATAAAATGATGCATGCTATTAAATGAAAGAAATCCATAATATCTTTAAGATAGAAATGAATATTGAAAATGTCTAAACCTAATCCGTGATAATAATACATGCACTAAAGCAACAGGGTGACATTTACATATCAAAACAAAAAGTTGAAAAATAAAACCTTAGTTGTGAATTTTTTAAAAAGATAATCCCTAATAATAATACATGTACTAACGTAATAAGGTGACGTTTGCATATCAAACCAAAAGTTGGAAAAAAATTCTTAGTGGTGAAAAAATTCTTTTATTTAAGGACAATTTATAAATTTCTAGTTAGAAAGTTTTTAAAATGAAAAGAAAATTTACAAGGAAAAAAATATATCTTAAATAAAAAAGTTAGAAACTCATTAGATCCTTAAATGAAAAAACCCATTTATAAACTAAACAAAGTTTTTTTTTTTAAAGTTAAGTGAGCATTAAATAAAGGGACCAAATTACAATGGTGAAAGAGACACTTACACTATAAAAGAAAAATATAACCTTTATAAAACTTATAAACTAAACAAAGATTTAAATTAAAAAAAAGTCAAGTGATCATTAAAAAAATGGACCAAACTACAATGATGGAAAGATCCATTTACATTATAAAAAGAAAATATAACCTTTATAAAACGAGAAAGTCAATCGAACATTAAAAGAAGGGACCAAGTTAGAATGATGGAAAGACCCACATACATTATAAAACAAGCTCACTTGACGTGTGTCGCCAATCCTTGATTCTTATTCAACGGTCTAGAAAGTGCACCAATTCTCCACCCACTTTTCTATGGCCTTCTGAAGGCCAACAAAAGAATAAAGAGTTTATCCATAAGAGTTTGATCCAGGATGTGAAGTATTACTTAATTATTTGTTTTTTGATATTTTGATTTATAAAGAGTCTTTTCATCTAAAGACTTTAGAAAAATTTATATCATTAGGTTGTTTGATTATGTTCTATGCTTATTGAATCTATGCTTTTATAAAGATATTAAAATATTCTTTTGTTTTAGTTTTTTAAAGTACTTTTTTATTTTATTTTCATTTTATTTTGGTTTCAAATGATAATGTGCAATGTGCACCTTTCACTTTATTATTTTGAAATATTACCAAACTACCCCTCTAATTTGTGAAAATCACCTCACAAAAAAGACAATCGTGTCTAAAAATAATGAAGTAAAGTAGAGAGAGAGAGAGAGAGAGAGAGTAATTTTCATGTCTAAAAATAATGAAGCAATTCATATCTAAAGCCTACATAACCAACTTAAATTCTAGTTTTAGCATCTTGTATTGATAGATAATTTGTCTTCTTATGAAAAACCAAGGGTATTTTGAGAATTTTGAAAATTCCATGTGATTTTGGGCACCCATTGAAACTCCCTCTTCCATAAATTTCATCCTCCCCGTAACATAGCAAGCCTTTAGTTTCCTCATCTTGTTACAGAAAATATACTCTCTTCCTCTCTCTCCTCCCCCTACCTACTTAGCTACTGACTCGGCTTCTCTTTCCATGTGAGTGTTGAAAGCTTCTTTAAGTTACAGTTGACATAGAGTTTTATTTTAGGTTAAGTTTTAGTACACACCCATGGGACTTTGTGCCATGTGGCCCACTTATATTTCTCTCTCTCTCTCTCTCTCTCTCTCTCTCTCTCTCTCTCTCTCTAAGCTTCACACGATTTTGTGAGTAGGGGCTTCGTGTATATAAGAAGAAGCACCCATTTGAGAGTATGTCGTGAGCTGCTAGGCTGGCTCGATTGAGTAACATACAGCAAGCATGTCTTACACCATTCACATTAGAGTGATCCAAAGCAAGCCCTCCGCCTGGTTCAACATCGTGGAGAAGAGTGTGTGGAACTACGCCAATGGTGGTGAGTGGAGTGAGGTGGATGGTGAGCAGACGCTAAGCATGGGCCGTAGTGGCACCTCCGGCACCCTGCGCTTCAAGAATACACAAGGTGAGTATTTTGTGGTGGCACTGGGCATTCACAACTACAATCGATGGTGCGACATCTTGGTGGATCTCCCCTCCTCTGACACTGACGTAAAAATCTACCCCTCCTACTACAACTCCAATGACCCTCACCACCAGATGCTCTGGAAGCAACTGCCCACCCTTCAAAAGACCACCTGTAGCGGTGCCCAAGTCGAGGTTAACTACTACAAAGAGGAGGGTCACACCCTTTGGGCCACCATCATCATCTCTTGAGTACGATCACACCTTGATATTGTAATAAACTAGTATAATCCTCATTAGTTTCTTTGTGAGGATCACAATGTAGCTTTCCTTTCAGACATGATCGGAAAGCCTCTCTTTAATTTCAATTTGCTACTACTATCTTTGTTGATTTCTGCCTCCTTGGCCACGTGTTAGCATATCAAGGTGGGAGAGAGAGAGAGAGAGAGAGAGAGAGAGAGGTGCATGGATTGTGAATAAGACCTGGAATCTTGTGAGAGAGATAGTGTTCCAAATTAGACGAGTAGACTCGTGAACAATTGGTGATACTTCTTCAATCTGCATCCATTAATCCAATTAGACATTAACTCTCCCTCTAATGTTGCGAGTTGGACGACACCACTTGGGGATATGCCATTGATCACAAATGGTCCATTACCTCACTTTTTAACTTTCTTGGAGTGTTGTTTTAAGGTGTAGACTAACACATAGACACCCTTTTGAGACTCCTTGTTTATCACATGGTGATCATGAAATTCTTTCATCTATCTTTTTTGTGCATTGATGGTGCAACATATTTGAGTCTCAATTCATCTAATTGGATTAGTTGGTCAATTCTGTTAGACAACTCATGGCCCCCCTCCATCCTAACTATTGTGCAATGCAATGCGATAAGTTTTTCACTTCTCAAAGATCTTTTTTAGTGTTCTAAATATTCGTCCCGTTGAAGAGAATGCACACACAAGTCATCCGTATAAACCTCCAAGAATTGTCTTAGATACTCCTTGAATGCAAGACTCATCAGCCTTTGGAATGTGAAAAGTGCATTGGTTAGGCCAAATGGCGTCGCCGAATAAGCAAAAATGTCCCACTTTGTGGTAAAGGCCATTTTGTGCAGATCCTTAGGCTTAATGGCGAGCTGGTTATAGCCCAAAAAACCATCAAGAAAATTGTAAGCTTCTTGTCTGCGACTCTCTTGATCACATGATATGTGATGGGTAAGTGATAGTTATCTCTGATCGTGGTGGCATTGACATATTTAAGATTTATGCGTACTCACAATTTACCATTCTTTTTGGGCACTACCACAATTGGCAACACCCACTCAGTGTGCTCTATTTTATAGATAAACTCCACTTCTTTAATTTTTTCTATCTCCTCTTTAATTTTCTTCACAAATGTTTCATTATAAGTACAGGGATGTTGTTTGCGTGGCTTTGCAACGCTCTTAAGGGGTATCATATGTTGGAATATGCTAGGGTCTACTCTCTTAAGATCATTGTATGACCAAGAAAACACATCTCTATACTGCTTGAAAGTAGCTATCAAAGGCTGCTCTTCCTCTTTGGTGAGATTTGTGGCTATGTAAGCCGGCCTCGATTCTTCCCCTCGTTCAACAAGATTGATTCTCTTTGCATTTTTGGGCCCATCGTACGATGTTCCCGATTCTTGAGGCTCTCACATTGGTTTCTCAACCATAATACGTCCGCCTTGAATTGTGCACTTTTTATAATGAGAGGGTGAATCAAACTTTCCAGTATTGGAACCCCCCTCACTCTCCATTCTCATTGTCTATCATAGAAGACTCAACAATAGCTGCATTTGTTGTGGAACTAGCATTTGTAGTGGAACCAACCTCTTTCTTCTTAGCCTCTTTGGCCTTCAACTTAGGACATTGCTTGATCAAGTGATCATCAGATTTACAATAATGGCAATGCATCCTCTTTTTTCTCTTTTCAAGTCAGAATTTCCATATAATTTGTTTCCAACAAAGCATTAGGAACAAGTGATTTACCACTCATAGAATAACCATGAGAAGTGGATACATTGTTGTTACAACCTTTTCTTTGCACAACAATAAAGGCCTATTCAATTGCACGCTGTCTAGTCTTGTTTTTTTCTAGAAAGTGACTCTTGCAACACCAATATGCATAATGCATAAAACTTGAGAACTTTTGGATTTTCTTGGGTGATAAGTCTCCAAGTACTAGCAAAAGTCTGCTACGAATTTGACAAAGCATCAAGAACAGTTTGGACAAGGGAATTGTTAGAAATGACTTCGCCTGCAAAAATAAGTTGCTCATCAATATCCTTGACACCACAAGGAAATTTTCCATATCATCTTCCTCATGCATAATCTTTGATTCTAGCTCTTTACGCAGCAATGCAATTTTTGCCTCTTTGTGATTTTCATAAAGACTAGCCAGAATATCCCAAGCCTGTTTTGAAGATTTTACTGGGCGAATGTGGAGAGTAATAGTGCGCTTCACATAAAACACAATCAATGCATGCACCTGAGCATCTTTTACATCCCAACGAGCTTGCTCATCCATAGGAAAAACAGCTCTAGCAGCAGCAATCCTGCCACCCACCAAATCCTGCAGCATCCTCAACATTGCTTGCATCTTCAGAACCAAGACCTGCATCAATTGACTTCACAATGTTCCAAACACCCTTTGACACGAGGGCATGTTGCATCATATAATCCTACATAGGGTAATTGGCCCCATCCAATCTGTCCTCAGAAGAAAACATATTGAACACATGTGTGTTGTCATCCATGGCAAATGTTGCACCTGATGTGAAAATTGCCCAAAAAGAGGAGATTTCAACAAGCCGTAGTAGACTTTAAGAGATCTGTTATGCAAAAAATGGCACTGACAAAATTTTTTCACAAAATGACGAAATAGCCTGCATAGTACTAGTAGCCTGTAGTGGAAACGGAGGCCAAAATGAGCCCGAATCAAAAATATGATCAGATGGAGCTCAACAAGCCATGCTAAATTATTTTAAGACTCGCTAATGCTCACCAAAGCTCAAAGAAATCGGAGAAAATGGGGAGGCATGTTTTGGAGCTGTTGGCGATTCCTGGGAGGACATAACCTACTCTGATACCAATTTTTCAAATTAGGGATGCAGGAAAAACACACAACACTTGGAGAAGACGAAGGAAGATCAAGGCACAAAACATAGAGTGTACTACTTAGTGTGCAATGCAAATATAGATAGCCCTAGAGTGATGAGTGTATATACAGTTCATGGGGGAAAAAACCTCCTAATGAGGGGAAAAATGCCCTGGCGATCCTAAGGGTGTTCACACACATCACTACGACATGTATATGGTAACACAATCCTGAACCTTTTTGAGTTGACGCATAAATGGTTGCCCCAAAATAAATTCAAATTTGTTGCCTTTTTTGAAGAAAACCACAACAAAGGTATGTTTGTACTCTATTCCGCAAGAGGATACAATGACTTGTCTCAACATTCCTAAGGGTCTCTCCACATACCCGTTTGCTAGTTGGAACTTCATGTGCATTTTCTTGAGAGCTAACCTTTCCCATTTCTCCGAGATTTCCTTTGAAGCAACGGCTACTCTGGCTCTACTATCCACAAGAGGATACAATGACTTGTTCCAACATTCCTAAGGGTCTCTCCACATACCCGTTTGCTAGTTGGAACTTCATGCACACTTTCAGGCTTGAGAGATAGTCTTTCCGATTTCTCCTAGATTCCCTTTGTAGCAATAGCCACCCCGACTCCACTGTCAAGTATCATTATCGTCTTTACTCCCTTGTCTCTAGTGTTAAGGTGGAGTTCCCCTCCCTACCTTCACGATAATCACCCACCTTATTCACTAGCTTTGGGTTTCTATGGTTGATTTGTTACCATGATTTCACCTGCAAGCCTGAATGGATTTTCAATCCCATTTTTTCAAAGTTTTTGCTCATTTGTCTTTACAAATATGATCTAATTTTTAGAAGTTCAATGAGATTAATGGTATATCGTATATGAGAAGACATCAAATCATGTTAGCTCTTTGTATATGTAGTCTGTGGAATCGGATTCCATTGAGAAGGTACGATTCACTTCAAATTTTGTCTCATGTTCCCCTATAAAGGATGGTAAAGTCCTTATGGTTGTTGGTTGACTCTCCAGGAATGATTCTATCCCTACATTGCCATACAATGACTGAATATCCCTCGCATAAATTTGATGATCCATGTTGACCTCAAGAATTGGTGCTGACAGCAAAGTGGTATTTTCGTCCTTTTTGTTTTTGATTGTCTCCCATAGTGATTGTGGCTTGTCCACTTCAAGGATTGACAACATCTCCAGTAGTTTAGCCTCATCCGTTGTGTTTGCAACAACCCTCGTATCCAATGTTCCTTCCTTTTCCACTATTGTTGGGTTGATCATGTTGTCTGGATTCTTCACATAGTGTTTGAGTAGGTGATCACGTCCAAAACCGTCACAACACCCACGGATTTTGATTTGTTCACCCATGTTGTTTTTTCAAGCGTACTTGCATTTACCTTTTTTGGCATGTACATTACTCGATCTAGGCTCTACAAGGTTTTTGGATGTATTAGAGATTGAGTGATTTCTATGAACGTTTTGCACATCTCCATTTGTTTGGTTTCTATTTCAGCATGTGTGTAGGCTAGCAATCTTTGTTCCAAATTTTGGTTGCTCTTCAGGCTTGCCTCATAGGCTTGCAACATAGCATCTAAATACCCATTTACCTTTTTCACTAAGATTGATCCACCTGAAATAGTCTTTGACTCTTTTGACTCCCTTGCATTTTCTTTGCTCTCTTGTTCACGTCTGAGTTGTTCCTTTGTTTAGGTTAATTCCATTTACAAGGCTATCTTTTACCTTAGCCTATGTGCTTATTCTGTCTCGTTTGGCTTTCCAAGATTTCCCTTGAGTCCTAACTAATCCATTCTCAAATTTGGTTTGCTCTAGAAGTTCCAATTCATCTGCCAATGGCTGATTTTTGGCGATGCTTCCTAAGCTGTGAGCTCTAGTCACCACTTTGACTGAAACTGTCGGCTCTAACTCGGATCCTTTCTAGTGACATTGATGGTTTCTTTCCCTAGGTTGTTAGGATTCTTAGCACAGTGTTGAAGTAAGTGATCCTTTACACACCCCTCACATAAATATTTTTGTTTGTGGAACCTTGTGTGGACAACCTCATGCCCAATGGTCACCTCGACATTCAAAGCATGGTCCTTTCATCTTGGCAGTTAGTGGTGCATCCATTGGTTAGCTTGTTCTAGGTGGGTATCCTCTAGGCTTATAATTCTAGTTTTCTATGAACATAAGCGTATTTTTATCCATCGTGAGTTGATTTAGGGCAGTTTGAGCAACATATAAAGGTTCAGTAGCTTCATTGGTGCTAGCCCAAAATGGATTATCCTCAGTGGCATAAGCTACACCCTCAGGTTGTCTCACATGGGTTTTTGCAAGTTCCTCATAATAAACAGTTGGTGGCATCATTGGGTGACTTATGAGTGACTGGGTCAGCTGTGCGTACCGCACGATGGCCCTATTCATGTCATGAGGCAAGGGTGGCTGTCGGCCCAACAAATGTTGCAATTTGTCCCGTCCTTGTACTGTATTATTGGGTCTAATATGGTATCTTCGAGGTAGTGACAATTGTTGCATTGCTAAAAGTCCATATGGACTTTTCCTTACATAGTTTCGGTTGTAAAAGAACTCATTAGTATCATGATTGATGTATTTTTGCTCAATGGCACACCACTTCAACACTCTTGGAGCATTGAATGCTGGTGGTTTCTACGGTCTCAGATTGAGATTTTGTAGGTACGTTTGATCATTCTGCGGATCACTTATTTGATGACTTGATCCATTTTTTGTGTGTTGCAGTAGGAGCACTTAGCTACATGGTTAACTCACTGGCTTTAAAAAAGGCACTACTTGTGTTTGTATATACGTACTCTGTTACCTCTTCGTACATATTACATTTATCAACTCTATACAATGCCTCCTTAGTGTCTTGTTTAAATGTTGTGCATGCTTTCAAGTGAGTCCTTTTTTTAGAATTTTGTTGCTAAAGCCCTCTATAAAGAGAACTGTTGGCGGATACGCCGCGACGGACGTCAGCATAATGAGAACTCACCTAAAAAGTTTTTTAGCTAAGGACGAAGCTCGACCCAGAGGCGCATGGAAGCAAGCATAGGGTGTCAACCTACACTCGACCCACTATTGACTACTTCCTACAGAGGTCTCTACCCAATGTCTAAGTTACAGCCTTCAAGAGTACACAAGAGGAGATTTCCTACAACGCTTTTAAGAGCCAAATACCCATCAAATGTTCTCGAAACGCTATGGAACTTGAGGGAAATCCCATTAACACCAATAGGTCGCTCTCCCTGAGGTCCATGAACCAAAACTCCAACATTTAACACCCGATGTAAAATCACGTAGGATGTCTGGTCGAAATTAACAGGTCAACGTTTTTGAAAACTAAAGTGTCTAATGTGTAGCTCTACTCATTGCGAACGCATGGATATGCTGAAATGCAAAAAAGGACAATGTATGCTCACCGAATCACCAGATATAGCTCGTGGGTCGATCTCACAAAACCGGGCCGTACACCTGCAATGTAGGTGTTGGCGCGTAGCTCTCTTCGGGGACAACACGCTGCACTTCTCAGCACTCGATTTCGACCACCAGTGCGTGTGTAGCATCAAGATAAAACTCTCACTCTCTCTCGTACACAGAGTACGCTCAACTCTCACAGACAAAACTTATAAAAATGGCAAAAGGTTTTTTGCATTAAGGTCAAAAGTGGTATAAATACCTTACAATCTCAAACCCTAATGTTCCAATTTAACTATTTACTAAGTCTAAATGTCAAAAATGGGATACAATTTGGAAGCTTCTGCAAGCCCCACTATTTACAAAGGTGAAATGACGGTTTCTTCTCAATTAAGGAATGATTTACAAAGGAAATTAGTATTCCGCCGGGCAATCATCCTCCGTTGGGTATGTCCAACAGCTAACACTCCCCCCCCTCCTAAATCATGTCGTCCCCGACATGATAGTAGAGCTGCTTCTTCAGTGGAGGCTTTTGCCATCTTCAGAACATACTCATACCGTGCATGCTGGGCCAGTAATGTAGGGCCGAATATATCTGTATCGATGGTGAAGAAACCGGTGTAGAAGGCTTCTTCAAAGGCCTAGAGATGGTATGAGGAAAAAAACATTATTCACTAATAGAGGGCATGTATCACCTCATGGGAAGGTTGAGCAGACAGTTCATATGCACATCTATATGTGTCTTGGAAGAAGAATATGTTGTCTGTTGCCTGTCCAGGTTTAAAGATCTCAAAAACTGCCAGAAGGGTTTTACAGATCTTCCTGAGCATAATTCAAGAGTGGTCAGGCGAGCCAGTGAACAATTTAATGACTCCCATTAGGGTTTTCACCATGTATTTATCACTCATTCTCTCACCTGCCTTCAAGCCTGACAGTTATGGGTAGTTAAGCCACGTGGGGTGGCTTTTCTTCAGCAACTCTTGTTCTTTCCAGGTCCGCATCCTTGGTACAGAGAAAAAGCTAAGGTTGTCTCTGATTATTTTAGGTTCCTCTACCAGATGTACTAAATACTATGGGTATTTAGATAGCCATGCATTTCTCCATTTTGGCTGAGAGTCCACAATAAGCTTAACACCTTCTGGTTTGGTGATATCTTCTTCGTATAATGGCACTATTGGCTCCTCTTTAATTTTGTTTATTGTAGCAGCTTTATACTTGAGAAGAGGATATGGGAGAGAGGGTTGTAGACATTCATGCCGAACGGCATTTGCATCTAATTTCTGAATGGTCATAGACTTCAATACCCTCTGCTCCCAGTGCATTGCTTCTTTGGCGGTTTCTTTTATGCCCGCTTATATTGCCCTTTGTAGATTGTCTTATTCTTCTTGTGTCAGATCCCGGGGTTCTTGGGATGGTCCCACAAGGATGTCCTCTTGCATTGCTGTGTCCACCGGATCTTACACATTGTCTATATCAATTCCTTCCATAGATGATGGCCCTGTGCTCAAGTGTTGCTCTTCAGCTTGTTGTTGTCCTTTTAGCTCATCGACCTGCTTTTGATATGCTTTCTTTTCCTGTTCATCTTGATCCCCCATGGTCACTAAAAGGTTGTTCAATTCAGCATTTGCTTTCTCAGCCTCTTCCAGATTCTTCTTGGTGTCTTCATTTTCAGTTTGCATCATCTTTAGATCCTCGTCCATCTTCTTTTTCAAGGCTGCTAGCTCATCTTTCATGGCCTTGTTCTCATCCTCCAAATGGCTTTGCATCACTAGGGAGCCCTCGGCCAGCATCAATCTTTGTCTCTTCTCTAGTGTTAACTCCTTTCGCAGTTCCTTCATCTGTTCTTCATACATATCCGTCTCTGAAGCAGTGCTAGTTGATATAGCAGCTCTAACTCTGCCCGGAGATGCCCTTAGCCTTTGGATTGTCAGATATTTCACTTTTATTTGATCTTTCAGCTCTATAGCTTTGTCCTGGCTGGCCTCATGTTCTAGCTCTGCTTTTTCCTTATCATTCCTCAAAGTCTTCACTTCTTTGGACTCATCAGCAAGCTGGAGTGTCAAGTTGTCTCTTTTTTTCTGCTCATCCGTCAGTGATTTGCTGATTTTCTTGTACTCCTCCTTTTCTCTTTGAAGCTTTTGTCTTGCTTCCTGACTTTGACTTTCCAGCTCTTGGCATCTTTTTAGTACCGTGTCCATATCAGCTTGCAGCTTGGCTTGCTTCTGTATGTTCTCTAGGTCCTGATTTTGCAGTGAGTCCACCTCGGCTTTGATTTGAACTTCATCTACTTTGAGATTATCAATTTCACTCTTAGTGGCCATAGACCTTGCTCTGAACCCAGTGAGTCTTTGCATCACTTCATCCCAATCATTGGGTTGTGGCTGTAAATCCATTGTATCTGTGGCCATTTCCTTCAACACCACCAATCGAGGGCTCAGTATATATTCTTTGGGTTTAGTGCTCGACAACTCAAAAGCTGCATTAGCTGCCTCTTCTCAAGAGTATCCAGCAGATAGTAGATCAAGAAATATTGTGTAGTTTTTTTCTTCTCAATCTGGCTTCTCATCTTTTGGTTCAACTACAGCCTTCTTTTCCTCTTTGTTCTTCTCTTCCTTGGAGTCTTGTTGCCCATCAAATTTGTTCAACTCCTCAGTTTGTCAGGTTTGAGGAGAACTATGAGGAGGTGGTGATGGTGGAGGGCTGGATTCTTGGCTTGATGGTGGGGTTGGTTGCTTCTTCTTGAAGTCCCGATCAGCCTTTGTTTTCCTCTCTCTTTCTTGGCCTTCCTGCTATTCTAGCAGCTGCCATCTCACATCATCAACTTCTTCTTCGGTAAAAGGTATGTTTGGGATATTCTCAGCTGTAGCATCTAAGATAGCGATCCCTTTGAGTTCTTCGAGAAGATCCAGACATAGCCTCAAATGAGGGCTTCCATAATTTGCTCAAATCCCCTTTGAGCATCCTTTGAGCTCTGAAACTTTCGATTAGTCTTTCCAGCCTTGCTACTTTCTGTGACTTTGTTTCCTTTACTGGCACCTGTAGAGTTTCTTTCTTCCCCTTCTTAGGCTATGGCGGCTCTTCTAGCACTGTCTCTAAACGGCACTTCAACCTTGTGGCTACCCTTGGAGCCTTAGGAGGCTCTTCTTCTTTGTCTTTCTTTAGCTTGAGCCAATCATTTTGGGAGGGAGGTAGAGGCCAATTTCCCTTGGCATGCAATGCTCCATAGATGACTTTGGTTATCAACTCACCAGGCACAATATAAGTGGGATTTTTGGTCCCCATTTTCACAAGGTTTTCGTGAATGTAAGCGGCATAGTTTATCTCCCTCGGGTGGCTCTTCTGCATCGCCCAAGTGAAAGTGGTGGCAATAGCTCCAGGTGGCATCCTGTATTTCTGTGGCCGCTTGGTACACATGTGGAAGTATTGATTGTATAATTGGCTCATGATGGCCACCTTCGGGTTTGCAATATCTTCAAATGTATAGTTATTTCTCTTCTCTGAGGAGACCTTAATGTCATCCTGCATCTTAGTCACACCGTCTCCTTTGTTAGAGAGGTCAAGTGTTGTTGCCACCACCTTCTCTATGATGACAATCATTGTATTACGCTTGCCTTGCAGATCCATAACTCTCGCTATGCCGTCCTCTTTGATTGTGGTGACAAATTCCCACACTCTTTTAATATCTATCCCTGCCAGCAAGGCATCAAAGTAATTGTGGAGATCTAGTTTCTCCAAGTAGTCCCCCATCTTTCTCCTGACAAATTCATTGAGCTCTTGAGGGATCATGGGTAGCTCCACTACATTTCCCTCCGGATCTTTAAACACTCCTTGGTAGATTCTCAGATCATTTGTTTCTAGTAGGTCGTCTTGAATCCAAGTGCTTGTGGGCTTCAGGGTTCCCTCTAGGATAACAAAAGGCTCCACTTCTTCTAAGTAGTCCTTGATACTCATCCTCTTCTTCGTTGCAAGCGACTTTGTGGCTGCCATGGATCCTGTTGCACTCAGTAGTCCAAAGTTAGCGCTCTTTACACATTAGCTGATAAACTAAGTTCTGACTACCCAAATGACTTGAAAATTGAAGTAAGAACTCAAAAGGGACTAGGGAAGCCATGCATGTGCCCATAGTAGGTTTTTGGCTAAAAAATAAGGATGTAGACATCCTACGCGCAGGATGTCTACCTTCTTTGATTTTGATGAAACTTGACAGGCTTGTGGCCCTTGACCTGTACAACATGGCTATGTACTTGGAATTTGGTTTGGACATCAAAAAGTGCAATTTTGAGCAGATTTAGGCTTTTGGCTCACAAAATGGGTAGGATTTCCTATATGGATGGGAAAATGATATCCAACTGGATTGAAATTTGATATGTAGGCTTCTTATATCATGTAAAGGACTCCCATGATGTCAATTCCTGCACAGAAGGTCAATATGACCCTGGAGACATCCTACGCGTACGATGTCTCTTTTCTCAGAATGACTTGATTTTGGTTCTTTGGGTAGCCCTTAGCATGTAGAACATGGCCTTGTTCTTAGATTTTGATTTGAATAAGTATTGGTGTTGTTAGGAGCATGTGTAGTGTTTTTAGGCTTAGAAAAGTGCATCTTTGAGGTTTTGGGGGCCAAATGTGAGGGGTCTGGCTTGAAATTTGATATATGAGCTTGTGAAGATGTTATAAAGATATCTGGAACTCAAAAACACCATCTGGAGATCAAATAGGGCATTTAGACATCCTACGCGTAGGATGTCTATATCACTATTTTTCATATCTGACTCCACAGTTAGCTTGGCAATGTGCTTATGAGTATATTGTGCAAGTTTCATGTGATTTGGACTAGTTTTGGTAGGTCTATGATTCTTTATTGCCTCTATGCTCTGACTTTCCATTTTCTGATGCATATGAGGTCAATTCTTGTCCAAATGTGATGAAACTTGATGGCTAGCATGTATAAGCTATGTAGAAGCTGTGTATGAGGTGAGATATTGAGTTTGGTGTCCAAACATGGCCTTGAGACATCCTACGCGTAGGATGTCTCTTGATGAATTCTTTTGGAGAAGTGCTATTAGTGTATGCCCTTAGGCCCCCTGAGTCCCCTTCAAGCCTTATTTCAATAAAAAAGTCAAAAAGATAGATAAAACTCCCTGTTTGGCTTTCAGAGCCTCTTAGTCGTTTTTTGACTCTTGGAGTGCTTTTCGACGATGAAATTTCTTGATGTTAGTCTCCATAGCTTCATGGTTCCCTGGGAACCTTGCCATATATTTTTTGTTGGCTTTGGCTTCACCAGAGCTCCGTTTGGTGATTTTTCTCTCTGGAAGCACCTGTGGTTGCGTTTTCATGCCGTCGATGACTTGTGGTGGTCTACCACCATAGGACTTGGTTTTTGATAGTCTAGGCAAGCCTCTTGTGAACTTTGGTGGCAAACGGACATCCGGTTTAGCCGTGAGAGCCAGTTGACGCTTTGTGTGTCTGATGCTGTTTCTGAAGCTTAGTCCTGCTTCGTGTCGCCTTATGGCCATGTGGGATATATAGCCTTGTAGAGCATGTCGAGATGCTCCTACCCATGAGTTTTGGTAGCATTTGGGCAACTTTCCACCGATATACCACTTGGTGGCCTCTTGCAGGGCTCTAGAAGTTAGGGTTTTTCCCAATGGTTTTTTGCCGCCTTTGTGCATTCAAGAGTGGTCTCCTATGCTAGGTTAAACCCCCTATGAAGCCTTATTGCTATTGGGGTAGCCGTTAGGTGGCTACCTCTACTTGTAGGTCTCTACTGCCCGTTCCCCGTGTGAACCCCACACTAGTTTTCGCGATAAAACATCAAACATACGCGAAAAGCTCAAGGTGGTGAGCCTACCTCTCATATCTGGAGCCTGTCGCGTGGTTGTGCGTGTCGTAGAAGTAGCTGGAAGTCCGGTTCGTTCTAGGTGGGAAGAGCTCTCTCTCAAGAACTAGTAGAAATGAGCTCTAAGTGAAGTGAAAAAATCTTATAATGGGGGTCCCCGGACCACTTTCTATGAAATTCGACACGTGCTCCCTCCGAGAAATTTGACGTTCCGGTCAAAATCTGGCCAAAACACGCCTTCTGCTCCATTCACATAATTGCACCCCCATTGTACCATAGGTTGTCCTATAGTCACTGATTATACTCATATTTTTTCTTTTTTCATTACGACCATATTTCACCTGCTTTTTGTATTTTTGAATTTTTTTCTGCCGATAATTAGTAAAATTAAAAAGAAAGTAGCAAAATAAACCTAGAAAATCTCCAAAAAACACAATAACTCAAAAACATCACCGCAAAACACAATGTACACTCACATGCAATTTTTATGGCCGGATTTCTCCGTTTTACCAATATTTTGCCCAAAAAATGGATGTTTTTACATATATACACACACCTAGAGGCCTAATTTGGCATTTGGCCCCATACTTGTAGATTTGTGTTGTATAAGGGCATATGTACTTAGGTTAGTGCAGCAAATTTTGCAATCAAACAAAAACCCTTTAAAATAGTCGAAAGACATGCCCTTTTTTTTCTCTTTTCACCTTCATTGGGTCCGCATTGAGAATGCCTCCCCCCCTCCTAGTCGGAGTCCTCCCGGACGACAAGGTATCGCCTCGGGGTATGTGTTGGAGCTATATATGGCTCACTCTACTCAACTTGGTCTCACCTATATATTTGTATCTTGTCCTCAATATGAATCAGTCTTTGGGAGCGTATATGGTGTGTCTCTTATCTCGTCTCTCTCTCTTTCTCTCTACGTCTCAACATGGTATCAGAGCAGTAACGATCATGCGCCGATTCAATTCATGGTGACAAAACAGTATGTGTATGCGATTTGCATGTAAGATTCAAAAATTGCTACAAAATTTATTTTTGAGCATTGATTCTTGTTAACTGTGGTTGTTTTGTGTTAAGAAGAATATGATTAGTGTTTTGTGTGACGTTTATTTCTAATCAATCTAATCGTTGATTACGTTTTCTTGTTGATGACACTCTGAACTTCATCTCAATTTTTCTTGCCGTTCTGCTCAAAATTTGGAGAAACGGAAAAAGCGCAATGGAGCATACCGCAATGGCACTTTTCATCCAAAACTTGTTCGTCTCCTCGAGCTCTTCGATTTGAGTTCTAGGTTTGCGTCAATGGGAGTTCGCAGCAGAAAGTTATGCTGTTTTTACTGCAATTGAGCTTGACGCAGCTTTCTTCGTCCTACTTCTTCATGAAGCGTCCGCGATCGTTTTTCTTATTTTGGCGTTAACTTTTTCGAGAAGATTTAGCTTTTTGCGATTCGTATTGTGGCCGTCAATCTTGCATCTCACACCACTGTATTTTGAGGACTCTTTTATTATTAACGTCTCCTTTACCCTGTCCTTTTTGGGTGACGTCTCTCACATCTTTGGAAGTTCCTTGAGTATCCTTCTTACGTTTATCGTTGACAGAACGCAGTCTTCATATCTCTCTCATTCTCAATTCTGGCCTTCACCATATATGGTGTGCAAATTTTGCGATCTTATCTTATACATCTTCTCGCAACAAGATATGGCTATGAATATTCTCGTCAACGGCTTTCCTTCTGGCCAGCGTTCTATTCCTCCTTTCCAAGGTCAAGGTTTTCCAGGCTGGAAAGCAAAGATGTTGTTAATTCTTGAAGGCGATGAACTCTCCGATGTTGTTCTTGGAAATCGTGTTTATCACTGAAGGACTTATATTTGAAGATTGAAATGTTGCCTATACGGATTGGCAACAACGTGATAAAGCAGCTCGTCGGTATATTCTTTTTGCTCTTACTGATTCCCTTTTGCTTGATATGTACGAACTGCCTACTTCCCACGAGGTATGGAAGTATCTTATTGCAAACTTTCAGAAGAAATCTGTCACAGAAATACTTTATTTGAGAGGGTTGCTTAACAAGTTACAATATGAAGTTGGTACTGCCATGACGGGACATAATGAATCTTTCAAATCTATTATTAATCAACTTGCTACTGCCCGTGATCCTGTTCCACAAAAGCAACTGATTACACTTCTCCTTGATACGGTGAAGGACTCTTCTTATGATAACATTGTTACTATTCTCTCTAATAAAGATGGTCTTGATTTCGACCAAGCCTGCATGTCTTTAATTGAATACTCTCAAGGTCAAGAACGTCGTAATGCTAGTCATGATACAGCTATGATTTCACATGAGGAGATTGAGTCACAATAGATGCAACGGGCTTTTTATGCTCGAAGGCGTCCATTTCAACGAGAAAACCGCAGAGGTGGCCGTCGCGGTAATATTTTCTCTCGTCTCGAATTTCCTAATAAGCAATGTTCTTACTGCAACAGAAATGGCCATACTGAAGATGATTGTTGGGCACGTTAATATGATGAAGAACACAATATTACCACAAAACAATCACGTTTATCTAGAGACTCTTCTTCTTCTTCTTGTGAATATCGTGGACGATATGATCATCCCACTTATATGTGCTATAAGCGTCGATTCGACACAGATCGGAATAGATCATATGCCAGTGAACATCGAAACAACATTGTACCAAAAGCAAGCTGCGTCCTATGTTCAGTTGCTCCAGACAGAATACTTCATGTACGCGATGGATCACTTTTTATTGTCGATTCTGGTGCTACAGGAAATATGACATATCAGTCTAAGTGGCTCCATAACTATCATCCACTGCCAGTTCAACGTGTTGTTTATCTTGGTGATGATACTACTTGTCAAGTAAAGGGTATTGGAGACTTATATCTTGGTACCTTATCTTATTCCACTCGAATTTTGCAAGGAGTATTACATGTACCAGATCTTCAACGTAATCTTCTTTAAGTTGCTAGACTTGTTGATCTTGGTCTGTTTGTTGGATTTGATCATACCAAATGCCGAATTGAGAAAGATGGACAGACTATAGCCACTGCTCCTCGAAATGGTAATTTGTTTGAACTCTCTCTCAACGATGCTGTAGCAAATGTTGTCACTGCTCCAGGTGATCATGATTGCAAAGTATGGCATCACCGTTTTGTTCATGCTAATTTCTCAAAACTCCTTGATCTTTAACGTCGTGATCTTGTTCATGGCATGGATCTTAAAGCCCATCCTCATATGGGAATTTGTGAATTTTGTGCTCTTGGGAAACACAATCAAAAACCCTTTCCTCTTTCAAATACAACTCATTCTCATGACATATTGGATCTTGTTCATACTGATATATGTGGATCTCTACCTTCTTCGAGATCACAATATCGCTACTTCATTACTTTCATTGATGATTTCTCAAGGTATACGACTGTATTTCTACTTAGAGAAAAATCTGAAGCCTTATCTGTTTTCAAACAGTTCCACAAGGCTGCGGAACTTCAAACTGGTCGTCGCCTTAAGAATCTTCATAGTGACAATGGAGGCGAATATGTTTCTCAAGAGTTTGTGAGTTACTATGCTGACAGTGGAATTCATCATGAACACACTATTCCATATTCGCCTCAACAGAACGGTGTTGCTGAACGAAAGAATCACACTATTCTCAATGCTGTAAGATGTATGCTGATTCATTCTGGCTTATCTCGTGTTTTTTGGGCTGAAGCTACTTTGACAGCAGTATTTATTCAGAATCATCTTCCTACTACTGCAACCTTTTGATAAGATACCCATCACAGCATGGACAGGTGACATTCCTTCTATATCTTATTTTCGAACCTTTGGATGTATTGCTTATATTCATGTTCCCAAAGAAACACGAACAAAGCTTGATGCTCCTGGTCTTAATGTTATTTTTATTGGATATTCTGACACTTCCAAAGGCTGCAAATTCTATGACCCTTCCTCCAAGAAAGTAATTGTGAATCGTGATGCTCCTTTTAACGAACAGCTTATGGGAGGTTCATGGTCCATGGATGATTCTGATGATACTAAATCATTTCTTCAAGCTTTTCCATTTCTTTCAGAAGATGAAACTCTTCCTATAGAGCAACTTTCCTCTTCACAACCATCCATTCCGAATGTTGCCAATGATGATATTGATATTTTTTTTGATCTGCCTATTGATTTTGAACATGGCTCATGTCATGTTTATGATGACGATATTGCTAATAATGCTTTTTCTACTTCCGAAGATCCCATTACTTTTTATGAATCTATCTCTTCACCACAAAAGGATCAATGGCAAGAGGCTATGGAAGCAGAGTACGATTCTCTTATCTCTAAAGGTACATGGATACTTACTGAATTACCTCCTGGTCGTACAGCTATTAAATGTAAGTGGGTGTATAAGACAAAAGTAAAAGCAGATGGATATTTTGACAAGTTCAAGGTGCGTTTAGTTGCAAAAGGTTACTCCCAAGTAGCAGGTGTTGATTATCAAGAGACTTTTTCACCAGTTGTTCGTATTACAAGTGTTCGAGTTTTATTGGCATTTGTTGTTCAATTTGATTTAGAAGCTCATCAAATGGATGTGCGAACTGCTTTTCTTAATGGTGACTTGGAAGAGGAAATTTATATGGAACAACCAGAAGGGTTTGTTATTCCAGGTAAAGAAGACCTTGTTGCTCAACTCCATAAGGCACTATATGGTCTCAAACAAGCTTCGCGAGCCTGGTATACAAAATTTGATCTTTTTCTCACCTCTAAAGGATTCATCTCTTGCTCCTCAGACCCCAACTTATACATAAAATGCCAAGGTAGCAGTTTTGTGATTCTTGCTCGTTATGTGGATGATACCATCCTTGTTTCCAATGATTTGGGATTTCTTCAGCAAGTGAAAAATTTATTGTCTTCTCCATTTGATATGGTGGATCTTGGAGAGATTCACTCGTGTCTTGGCATTCAAATCCAACGGAGCCGTAAAAAAGGTATTTTATTCCTTTGACAGTCAAAGTTTATTGCAGATACTATTCAAAAATTTGCTATGGAATCTGCACATTCAGCCAACACACCTTGTCTTGCGAGCTCTACGAAGAACACTTCTGACAATGGCGGTCAACTTGTCACAAATCAACCTTATGCTAACTTGATTGGATGTCTTCAGTTTGTTGGCATGAACACTCGTCCTGATATTCTGTTTGCTGCTAGTTATCTTGGACAACATCTTGCATGTCCTTATCTTAAGCATTGGTCTGCTGCAAAGCCTGTGTTGAAATACTTGAAAGGCACTACAGATTTTGGTTTAGTCTATAGACGACAACTCACATGGGATTCTATGCAATCTCTTTCTCTTTTGGGTTACACAGATGCAGACTGGGCAAGCTCACATTTATCTATGCGATCTACTAGTGGATATTGCTTCTTTATAAATGGTTGTCTTGTTTCTTGGACTAGCAAGAAACAACGTTGTGTTGCAGTTTCTACGACTGAGTCAGAATATGTTGCGGCATCACTTGTAGCTCGTGAGTTGATTTGGCTTCGACAAATGCTGGTTGATATTGGTCACTCTCCTCTTTCTAGCACACCCTTGCGGTGTGACAACCAAAGTGCTATTAGTCTTGCAAAAGACTATGTTCAACATAATAAGTCAAAGCACATTGCTTTCCATTATCATTATGTCAGGTATGAAGTATGCAAAGGAACCATTATGGTTGAACATTGTCCAAGTGACCAGATGATTGCAGACATTTTGACCAAAGGCCTCAACGAGTCACGTTTCATCCTCTTGCGCTCGGAGCTTGGAGTTGCTTCGACCTCACTCTTTCTAGATTAGCTTCTTTGCTATTGTAATAGCTTTGTACATATGACATTGTAATCTTTTAGGTACCATGCACTATGCACACTCCACATTTGCACATTGTGATCTCTAAGTCACTTGAATATTTGTACATAGATGCACAATTCACTTTCACATCATCATCGCTGGTTCATATTTTCACATTGTATAGGGGCTTGGGTTTTTCCCTTGAACTCCCCAAGGGTTTTTTCATCCAAAGCTAGAGACCTTTGTTTGAGTGGGGGTGTTGGAGCTATATATGGCTCACTGTACTCAACTTGGTCTCACCTATATATTTGTATCTTGTCCTCAATATGAATCAGTCTTTGGGAGCGTATATGGTGTGTCTCTTCTCTCGTCTCTCTCTCTTTCTCTCTACATCTCAACAGCATGTGGAGTGCATGGGTTAAAAATTGTGGTAATGCTTGGCCTTGTAATGTGGCCCTATTTGATGCATACTCAGTCAATGCATGGAAAAATTAATGTTGTGCGAGAGGAGGGAATAAGCAAGATGCTTATTGGAATTTGACGTCGAGGTTTCCTGTTGGTTGTTGATTTGGTTGGCGGATTTTCTTTGCAAGTAAAACTTGTAACTCTACAGCTCTTTGTTTGATCGTCTTTTTTGCAAAAGTTTCTTGGTTTGCCTCTACTGTCGATATGTCCGTGGTTGTTTCCGTGGATGGAAGTGTCATTTCTGTTGTAGCTATAATCTTGTTCTCTGTTAATTGCCCTTTGGAGTGTTGTTGTGGAGGCTTCTGTAGGTTTATTGCCTCGTCCTTGGTCGTCATTGTTGTTCTGCTGATCGGCACCCACATAGATCGGTTTACCAATTTCATATGTAGTGAGTGTCTGGCTACTGGTGTTGCTTGTACTGAAGGGAGTTCCTGTTGCTTTGGTTTGGGGATCCAAATGCGAGTCACATTTAAGTGGTTATTGAGCATTCTCTTTGGGATCCATATCTTTTTTATTCCCTTGGTTGTTGGTTTAATTGTGTTCTTCTGTTGACTTCTGTTGTTGTATTGTGGTTTGTATGCCACGTTTCCTCTATCCTTCCGTACCCATACTTGTTTTTCGCGTGTTGCTAACCTTGATCTATTCACTGTAGTCTGTGTTGTCTTATTTTTGTACTGAACAAGGTTGGCAGTTCCCTGGTTGTTCTCCATGGGTATTGTGTTGTGCTTTATTGGCACCCATCCTTTTTGTTCTTTATCCAGTGATGGTGATGCTATCATCTGGTTCTTCCGGGTTGTCTGAGCAAAGTCTACCACCTATTGGTGTTGTGCATGCTGAATTTTGATTGTATTCAAACTCCCATATATCTGCACATTATATTCTTTCTGCCATGGTTGTTCCAATAACATTTGGTGTTGTGCTCGCATCCTCAACCACATAAAACTTGTGGGGATAAACATATTGATGTATTTGTACATGCAATATCGTCCAGCCCAATGTGCTTAATGAATGTGATGTACTACTTTCTAGCACTTGTTGAGTAGGATGTAGTTGATCTTCGAGCTTGAGTTGTTTATATAGTTTGTAAGAGATCAGATTTTCTTGAGCTCCGGAATCAAGCAATGTCATCGATTCAACTTGATTGCTACCCACTTTGACTGCATTTATTGGTTCCTTTGTGTCTTCATCAAAATTCGTTAATCGAATAGCATTTATTCGCAAAGGTGATCCACTTTGTTGTTGTTGTCGTAGAAGCCTTCTTTTTGCAATGTGTTCTTTTGCTTATGCTTGTGCTTCTTCTCGTACCCTCTGTTTCTCCTTCATCCGTTGTTTTTCTTGATGGATTTGTTGAAGCATATCCTGTGTTAGTGGCAAATGATACTCTTTCAACCGATACCCACTAATCCAATTTGGCATTTCTTCTCCTGCCAATGTAGCAAGTTTGACAGGTCCACTTTGTGATAAGTCACTAATCACAAAGGGTCCCATCCCTCACTTTTTAAGTTTCTTGGCATGTTGCTTCAAAGTATAAACAAGTACATAATCACCTGTTTTGAACTCCTTCGTATGCACATGCTTGTCAAAAAACTCTTTTTGTCTTCTCTTTTTAGCATAGATCCAAGCTACAGCTCTCAGTCGAAGTTCATCTAGCTTTTCAAGATCATCTATTCTTGAAGAGAGATCATGCCCTGTCCATTCTAAGCGTTTCGCTACTCGTAGAGTTTGAACTAAAAACTCTATGGGTAATATAGCGTTTAGACCAAAGACCATGTTGTACGGTGTTGTTGCAATTGATGTTTTGTAAGATACCGTGTATGCCCATAGTGTTGAGTGTAATTGATGATCCTAGTCTGTCCTTGACTCTGATACAATTTTAGTCAAAACAGTGCATAGTGTTTTATTTGTGGCCTCGGCTTGTCTATTTTCCTGTGGATGATATGGAGCATATTTTCTATGTATGACCATGAATTCCTCTAGTAGATATTCAATGACTTCATTAAGAAAATGTGTTCCTCGATCACTGACAATTTCCATTGGTAATCCGTATCGTACAAAGATATTCTCATACAAAAATTGTGCAGTGGTTCTTGCGTCTGCTTTTTGTGTTGCTTTGGCTTCCTCCCATTTTGTGAGATAGTCCGTAGCCACAATGATATATTGGGTATGGGTGAAATATCCAGGGGGTGAAAAGGTCCCACAAAATCCATTTTCCATTTTGCAAATGTCCATGCTCCCATCATTGGCCGTAGTGACATCTCATCTCTCTTTATCGGCACCTTAGTGCGCTGACATGCGTCACAACGCTTTACAAACTCCTCAGCATCCATGTGCAATGTAGGCCACCATATTCCTGCGGTTAAGACAATTTTTACCGTCTTATCGCCTGAAAAATGGCCTCCACTTATTCCTCCATGTGCGTGCTCTAGAATCAGCAGGCATTCACTTTCACTTGCACAGATTCTAAGTTTATTGTCCTTTCCTCTCTTGTAGAGTTGATTTCCAATTAAATTAAAGTCTCGAGCCTCCAACTCTATAGCCCTTTTTTGCTCTTTTGTTATGTTTTCAAGAAATATCCTTGTTGTTAAGAAATCAATGATATATTGACTCCATGTAGGTGCAATGGTTACCTGAAACAATGTCGCATGATCCACCGGTCGTTTCGTACTACATATAGTATAATTTTTAACATAAGCATGTGTGTCAACATACATAGTTGGCCAATAAACTCCTAAGTGTTTCAATCTTTGGTGCGTTTTCATTGTTGAACAATGAAATGCACAATCCTGGATCTTGATTCTTCAAGATAACACTCGAATTCCTTTGGATTTATACATTAGCGTAGAATTTGATCGGAGCCTAGATGGTACAGTCGTCTTGCAACCAACTGAAAAAATTTTGTTTGTCAAAATGTTTGTTGTTTGGATCTGTCTTCCTTGTTATCAAATCTTCCTCCAAAGGAAATAATGCCAACAATTTCCTGAGATCCTTTGGGTATCATTTCAATATTGAAAAGATAAGCATCAGGTATGTCATCATCTACTCCTTCAAGAGCTTCCTTGTTTTGTAGCCTTGAAAGATGATCCGTCCGTAGATGAGTTTTACCCTTTTTTACTACCACAGTGAAGTCAAACTCTAGCAATATAATAAACCAGCGTACAATTCTCCCAGTATTGCATGGTTTATTCACTAGATACAAAAGAGCTTGATGATGTGCAAATTTGTTTGCAAGCAAGTAATGCTGAAATTTCTTTACGACATAAATCATTCCTAATCTCTCTCTTTTAGTGGTAGTGTAGTTCTTTTTTGCACTATTTAGTTGTCGGCTCGCATAACAAACTGGGAAATCCATTGTTCCATCTCCAAGTTGAGCCAGAATACTCCCAATTACAAATGTAGATGCATCAATGTGAACATGGAATATATTTTCCCAATCTGGTGCTTTAAGTACAGGTGCTGATATGAGGTTTTCCTTAAGCTTTTGGAATGAAGTTTCACACTCCTCAGTCCAGTCGAAACTGACTAATAAGAGATATAGAGGTTGTGCAATGACCGCATACATATATATGAATCTTCGATAGTATCCACAGTGTCCCATGAAAGATTGTACTTGTTTGGCATTAGTAGGTCTAGGCAAGTCTACTATGACTCTAATTTTGTCTAGATCCATGGTTATGCCATTTCTTGAGACAATATTTCCTAAGATGCGGCCTTGCCTTACCATAAAAATGCACTTTTCCTGGTTGAGCCAGATTAGATATGTTCTGCACTTCGGAAATACCTTTTGTAAATGGTCAATATGTTCTTCTCGTATAAGAGAGTGGACATAGAGATCATCCATATATATTTCTAAGAATATTCTCAGGTATTCTTTAAATGCATGAGTCATTCACCTTTGGAAGGTAGCTGGGGTATTGGTTAGGCCAAAAGGCATAACTCTATACGCATATATTACCCACTCCATGGAAAATGCTCTTTTGTGTTGATCCTCTATTGCAATTGCCAATTGGTTATACCCCGAAAACCCATCTAAAAAGGAATAAGCCCGTTTCCAGCCACCCTCTCAAGCACATTTTCTGTGATCGGCAAGGGATAATTATCCCTTATTGTGGCTGCGTTCACTTTTTGAGGTTCACACACACATGCAGCTTTCCGGGTTCTTTTTGGGGACAACCACAATGGGTGACACCCAATCTGTATGCTCGATTTTATAGATGAATTCAACGTCCACCAGCTTGTCAATCTCCTCTTTGATTCATTTAGCGAATGTGTCATTATATGTGTAAGGATGGTGTTTGCTAGGTTTGGCATCTGATTTCAAAGGAATTGTATGTTGGCATATCGATGGATCAACTCCTCTGAGGTGTTTGTAGGACCATGCAGACACATGTTTATACTTCTTGAGAAGTTTTGTTAGCCTTTCTTCTTCTTCAGGCTCTAAATCATTTGATATATAGACAAGCTGAGGCTATTCGCCTGGCACAGCGATGTCTATCCGTTTTGCATTTTTCGGCCCACCGTAAGATTCCTGGTTTATTCTTTCCCTTATTGGTGATGTCATTATGATTTTTCTATCTTGGACGGTGAATTTTTGATAGTGGGATGGTACATTCATGTTTCCTTTTTCTGAATCCTCCTTACCATCACTTTCTCCCTCAGTAGTCCATACCTCTCGTAACGACCGTTTTAGTTCTTGGTATTTCTTTTTACGCTCCATTATGGTCCACTCTGGATCTTTTGTCTTTTCTTGTTTTGATTGTTGAGATTTTCTTGTTTTTGTTTCTGTTTTAGTCTTTCATGCTTGTTTTATTTCCTCATGTGTCCTTTCCCTTCGAACTCTTTAGAATCTTCCTGATATTTGGTCTTTTACACAATTCTCTGCCTTGACAAGCATTAGATAGTGAGTTTTATCTTTTATCCTAGGCATCAAGTTCTCTATAATTTTGTTTTCTGCTCTTTTTTTTTTTAGCGTTCCTGGCGTCTAGGGTGTTGATTTGCAAAATCATAAAATATGATATTCGCGGTTGTCTCCCCATGCTCACTGGAGCTGTCTGAACACTCGTTATCTGGATTGTCAATTAGTTCCAGATGCTCAAAGGAGTTATAAAACTCTTCTTGTTCTGGTGACTCTACATTCTCATCTCCTGCTGGTATAAGGCTTACCATGTAATAGGGTAGGACATCATAGCCATCCTTATCACAAAATTTTGTCGTTGGGCTATTTGTAATGGTACAGACATCCAATGTTACTACTATGTGTTCCCATTCCAGAGGTTCTAAGGCATCTTCGGGAAAAGGTTTCAAAATGTTATCCTTGTCCTCAATAGCTCTTTCTAAGATGCATTCCTCTCTTTTTAAGCTCCCACAATGTGAAGCTCAACACATCCATAGCTCTTTTTTTTGCCCTAACCATGCTGGGAGTTCGGACCCTGCCAATGTAGTTGAATCAAACTCTTCCATTGGTGTCTGGGTCACATCCTTGTAATTATGGTCTTTTAGGTATATTTTGGTTTTAGTCTGCCCATGTCTGAGGTATATGTGGTCGTAACCCCAATCTTGGACCATCTTTAATTGTCTCATGAATGGTCTTCCCAAGGTGATCTCATAATTCTTCTTTTTGTCCAAATCAACTATTGCAAATGTATGCTCATACTCGATTCCGCAAGAGGTGACAATTAGTTTTTCTAAAAGTCCAAAAAGCTTTTCCATGAACCCATCTGCCAGTTACAATTTCATTCTGGTAGCTCTCAAAGCCGGTTTTCTCCATTTTTTCCAGATTTCTTTGGTGGCGATAGCAACTCCCGCTCCACTGTCAAGAATAGCTTTGGAAACTACTCCCTAGAATTCTACTGGTAGTGTGGTATTACCATCTTCTCCCTCGCAATATTCTCCAACCTTGTTTAAAGGTACTAGTCTAGTGTTTATTTAAGGCTTGTCCAATTCTCTGATTCCTTCTTGAATCTTCGAGTCAGGGTCTTTTACTCCAAATTTTTCTAAGTATTTGCCTACGGTGGTCCACATGTTTGGTCGTAACCTCAGGAGTTCGGCTAACGTGATTATGCATGCCACAGGTGTGGATAATAACTCAATCACCCCTTGTCAATCTATCCCTCTGTTGGAAGAAAGTCTTTGAGATGGGATTTCTCTCACCTCAAACTTAGCTTCATACTCCCGTAGGTAGGAGGGTAGAGTTTTTAGCGAGTCTGGTTGGCTGTGCCCCGAACTAATTGAACCCTGGTCTCCCCCTTGTGAATGCATATCACAGTTACGTTCATTTGTGATCTTGCCTCAACTCTTCAATGGGAGGTAAGATCTCATTTTCCCTCTTTCTCGTGCTATTTATTTGGTGGTTCACCCTGTTAGCTTCATTTGCTTCTTGGATTTGCTTCCACAGGTCATCTAGACTATTACAATCCTTACCCATTTCTACCAATGTTTTAGGCTAGAAACCATCAATTATATCATCTGTTGTATTGGGCACTATGATAAGTTCTCTCCTAGACTCAGAGGCAGTTGTGAGTCTCTCCTTCGTGTCTACTTGTTTGTATAGAGTTGGTTTGATAGTGGTTAGAGTTGGTACCTCGTGCCAACTGGAAGGTTTACCAAGCGGATTTTCTATCAAGGATTGGGCTGTTTCAATCATCTTTCGACACATTTTCAACCTCTGTTTTTCTATTTTTGCATATAGATAAGTCATCCATCTTTGCTCTTGGGTTTGGTTGTTTTTGAGTCTGGCTTCGTATGATTTTAAAAGTGCGTCCAACTTCTCATTTTCTTTTTCTACCAGCACTAATCCTCCTGATTCTGCACTTCGGGGTTCCTTACTTCCTTGTGCCCTATTGTTGCCGCAGTGTGTGAGATTAAACTAGTTAGATCCTCTAACCGCTCCAATCTATCCTTTGTGTGTTTTAACTCTTCTGATAGAGCCGTTTGCTCTCGTTCTCTCTTGGATTTCATACGCGGCTTTCTAGCTTTCCCATTGCTTCTCTGATTTTTCATTTCAGCACTTAGGGCATCTGTCTTTGGCTCTTCAATTATGGGTTCGTTTGTCATTCTTTGAGCTTGGACTTGTGTCACTGCCTGAATAGGTATTATTGTCTCGTTTTCTGACCCTCCGCTGGAAGGCACTGCTTCCACCATGTTCAAATTATTTTTTGCTCCTTTGCTCGGGTTCTTAGGGCAATCAGGAATCAAGTGAGTAATTCCACACTCGGTGCAATACGTGTTGACTCTAATGATTTCATCATGAGGAAAATCCCTTAGCCAATGATCTCCGCCACACTTGTAGCAGGGTCCCTTAGGCTATTGAGGTGCTCCTTGAGATCCTCTTTGTTGGTATGCATGCCTCGGCCCGCCCATGCCTTTGTTAGCTCTGAACAACAATGTTCGTTCATCCAAGCTATATCTTCTTTCTCCTACTGCCTGTGGAGCTGTTGGTGGTCCTCTACTTCCAGTCATGCTCCAAGGTTCTGGCGTTGGGGGTTCTTCAAGTGGATAATAGACATGATTTGCTGCATATCCATTGGAATCTTCGTAATATGCATGCATAGGTACCAAAGCCTTCTCTTCTAGTTCGTTCATCATTGGTGTGTGTCTTATGCCGACCGATCGTAATCCTGGTAGGGGTGGTTGTTGCCCCAATACTGGTTGTGGTCTTTCAACTCCCACATGTCCTGGTAGGTTGCCTGCTTGATACCTAGGTATCGATGGAAGTTGAGGAGATGCTACCTGAGCTTCGGGAGCATAAGGTCGCTCTCTCATATATCCATTGTTAAAATAACATTCCTCCGTCACAAGGCTTGTCCATTTTTTTTCAATAGGACACCACTTTGGCTGCTTAGCCTGAGGCTTGGCATATATATTAATTTTTTTTAGCACTTCCTACACAAGCTGCTCCTGGCTTATAGCGACTTCTCCTTTCGGTGTTGTCTTAGCGGACTTGCTTCCACTTTGTTGTGCGGATGAATCGTCATCAAGATCCTTGAATTCACCCTCCTTGTAGACCTTCTTAGTTAACTCATTTAACGTCGTGAGTTAACTCCTTTGTTAACTCATTTAACGTCGTGCTCCTCTTCATATGTAAGTCCTTCTGGAGATCTGCGTTCCTTAGTCCTTGAATAAATATGAGCATAAGTCTGGACTGGGTTGGCAGTTCTTGCACAGGGCAGAACTTAACATTTCTTTTTAGTCGTAGGGCTGCCTTTCGCACAGATTCCCCTTCTTTTTGTTTGAATTTATGGATTTATGAGACTGTATTATGAGCTATCCCCCTTTGTGAGAATTCCTCAATAAACTCGTCAAACACCTCCTCCATAGACTCGGAATCTCTAGACTCCACAGAGTCAAACCAAGTAGCAGCATCCTCTTTTAGGGTAAGCCCAAAACCTGCAAATTGAGTAGGGAAGTCCAAAACTTGTTCAACTCTAATTACACGCACCCTAGAATCTCTGTTTCCCATGTATTTCTTGTTTACCCATTTTTGCACCTAGGAAGGTCTAATTCTACGTTGGTCTACAAATCTCATCATTGGTTCTCCTCATCCTACTCGATATACCTCCTCTGGCCTTCGATAGTGGGAGGGTTCCGCTCCCAGAGGTGCCCCTAAGCCATAATTTCTGATGGTTCTTGCAAGAGGTGGTTCATCTCTTTGAACTCGTTCTATGGGTTGTCTTCCAGGCTCTCTCGACTCTTGAGTTTTTGGCTTACTCTCGCCTTGATATCATGAATAGAGTGGTGGTTCTTGTAAATCTCTTAGCCCTCATGCGGCTAGATAACCATCTTTGTTTCGGTCTTGTTATAATGTCGCACTTTTTTGAAGCCATGCCTACAATGATGGTTGGGTTGCTTGTTGGTTCTAGTAGTTGAACATCTGTTGTTGGTTAGAATGTGATGTTGCATCGTACTCTTCTGAAAATGGATTTGTTGACTTGCTAGGGGTATAGGTGGACCTTGGTACTTTTTCAGGGGCATATGTTGATGTTTCTTGAACTGTCGCCTTTTGTACCTCCTCTGGGAGAATTCGTTTGTATTCTCGCCCATACCTATCAACAAAAATGGTATCCTTCTCCATAGCAATTTCATAAGAGAATAAGTAAAGAACCTTGTCTTTGCTTAATTCATTTGGGTAGGGTTCTTTGCATCAAAAATAAGAAACTACTCCCTCGCTCTCATGTTTGTAAATTCCCACATTCTTATTATAGGTAGAGACCCTGGTTGTTTTTTTATCATACATAAAAAGTGCTCCAAGTCGATCAATTTTTGGAGGCGGCTCTTGAGCCTCTAAGGCCATTTTTCCTTTTGCCACATTATCTCCATATCTGTTGTAATCCTCAGGGTTACTAACTATCAGATAGTGGTTCCCCTTTTCGTCTTGGAATCTATCTCCATCATCGTAGACTCGAATTATCTCCAGTCTCTGAGATGGTCTTTTTTCTATACAAATACACTTGCGTCCCCGATAGTTAGAATAAACTAGAGCTCCCCTAGAGTTTCTTCCTTCTAAGAAGATTATAGTGAACTTGGCATCGTTCAAAGGGTTTTGGGAGGTACTTCCTCCTAGTATTGGTCCTTCACCGAAGAAACCTCCTGGCTGTTGACAACCCATCATGAAGAAGGACTTATCTAATGAAGTGTTAGTATCACTACCCTCCTCAATGATTGCTTCTAATGGATCTAGCCTTGCCTGAGTTACACTCTCCTCAGTGGACACTAAGCTACCATGATCGCCTGCCACTTTTTGGTCTCTAGGAATGTGTCTTCCTGATCTTAAATTCATCAAACTTAGCAATGCAATTTATCACAAATCCAACCACTCACCTTGCAAGGGATCAGTTTCCGCACAACTTATTGCCTTGCCGCTGAATATACCTGTACACAAGCGGTTAATTTGGGCAATTGAATCAAAGCATTTAACCGCTAGAGGTGGTCTTAGTAATGATTAGTATAACTTCATGGTTAACCTCAATCACTATTGTACTCTATACACTTCGGATGTTCTTGATTAGGTCTGCTAATCTGGAGCTGTACTTTACCCGAGTGTTTGTTAGTCTAGAGGTAAAGTCTTAATTCCATCTTTGCTCTGTCAAAAGGTCAAACAAGGTCCAATTTCACTTCTAAAAGAAGTTCTGAAACTCTTAAGTCAATTGGAACATCACTCTATGTCCACAGTTAGATTTTGACTTCAATAAGCCCCTGTAGACATCCTACGTGTAGCATGTCTACCTGCTCTGTTTTGGCTGAAATTTGCACTATAGATTCCCCTTGATGTGCCGAGTTCATAGCTGTTCTCACTTTTTGATTTGGACACCTATAAGCTAGTCAACTGATCAAAAATATGTTCTAGAAGCCTAATGTTGATCTAACCAGTCAAATCAACTCCAATTTGGACCAAAATTCACTACGAGACTTGCCTAAGGCTATACAACACCCTGCTATGCCTAGAGTCAGATTTTGACTTCAATATCATGCAGTAGACATCCTACGCGTAACATGTCTAACTGCTCAAAATTTCTCCAAATTCAAACCACAGACTCCCCTTAAGGTGCTGATCACTCTGGTATGCTCACAATTGGATTTGGAGTGCTAAATCATTGTGAACACATCCTACACGTAGAGTGTCTAAGTGCTCTGATTGAGTCCAAACTTGAGCCAAAGCTTTCCCTTGATGTCAGCAACCCAATGCTATGCTTAGTTTTTAGTTTGGATTTCAAAGGACCCCAATTTTACCTATTCTAGCCTTTTTTCAGTCAGAAATGCTAAAGTCTGCTTAAAACCCAATTTTCTCACCCAATTTAGATGAAACCTTTCTCATGCACTCAATAAATCATGTAGATCATGCTCATGAAGCCATCCTATGGTTTTGGTCTCAAAATAAAGCCTTGGGCCCAGTTTGGATAAGATGTGTGGCAATTTCTGTCTTTTGGCCTTATCCTGTCAAGATATGGTCAAGCTCCCCCTTCCAGATGAAAACAGGGTAATTGCTACCTTCTAAACACACTAGTCAACTCAGATTTTCAAAATTATCACCAGAACACCCTAGAGACATCCTACGCGTAGCATGTCTACTGCTCCTTTTCTCAGACTAAAGTGCTACTCTCCCTTCCCTATGCTCTCAGAAAGTGCCAATATGCCTTACAAGTGCAAAAATATGCAAATTTCTCTCAATTTAAACCTTTTCTGAACTTTTATATTTTTTAAGTCCGCCTTTTAGCTTTAGGGCAATCCAATATGGGAAAAACACTCAAGTCTATATGTTACTAGGGTGAAACCCACCCTCTCAACACACAAGTGACCTCAGTTTCCCCAAATTCCGAGCTAAAATCCCCCTCGAGACATGCTACGCATAGGATGTCTATTGTCTTACAATTTAATTTTTTTCTGACAAAAGTACTCCCTGTGCTCTGCAGCTCTCTCAGAAATACTCACAGAAACTTTTGAACTTCAATTCAGCTTCTAAACACTCTTTTCTGTCTTTTACAACTCTTTGATGAGCCTAACAACAAGTATAACATGCATGAAGTGCTCCAGATTATAAATCATGATGTCCTACTTAGTCTACTCATACTCATCATGTGAGATGGTGATTTTGGTATCTCGGTTGCTTCCTGGCCTCCCCGGACTCTCAAGCTATCCTTTCACCTCCTCTATCACTCCAACTCCTACTCTCCTACCTAATACTACCTAAGTCGAAGGATCTAGGCCAGAGACTCACTCTCTAGACTCCTCCTAAGACCTAGAGATTCCACCACCCTCTGATCCTATCTAAATGTAAAATAAGACTCTGCCAAGCCAGAGAATCCCTATCCTCAAGGACTAGTTTCGGTCACCTACCTAGGGTTTTCGTCCCCGACAGCGATGCCAATGTTGGCAGATACGCCGCAACGGACGTCATCACAATGAGAAATCACCTAACAAGATTTGTCAGCTAAGGACGAAGCTCGACCTGCAGGTGCGTGAAAGCAAGCATAGGGTGTCAACCTACACTTGACCGACTATTGACTACCTCCTACAGAGGTCTCTACCCAATGTCTAAGTTACAGCCTTCAAGAGTACACAAGAGGAGATTTCCTACAACGCTTTCAAGAGCCAAATACCCATCAAACGTTCTCGAAATGCTACGGAACTTGAGGGAAATCCTATTTACACCAATAGGTCGCTCTCCCTAAGGTCCATGAACCAAAACTCCAACCTTAAACACCCGGTGCAAAATCAAGTAGGATATCTGATCGAAACTTACAGGTCGATGTTTCTGAAAACTAAAGTGCCTAATGTGTAGCTCTACTCATTGCGAACATGTGGATATGCTGAAATGCAAAAACGGACAACGTATGCTCACCGAATCACCAGATATAGCTCGTGGGTTGATCTCACAAAACCGGGCTGTACACCTGCAATGTAGGTGTTGGCGCGTAGCTCTCTTCGGGGGCAACACGTTGCACTTCTCAGCACTTGATTCCGACCACCAGTGTGCACGCAGCGTCAAGATAAAACTCTCACTACCTCTCATACACAGAGTACGCTCAACTCTCACATACAAAACTTATAAAAAGTGGTATAAATACCTTACAATCTCAAACCCTAATGTTCCAATTTAACCATTTACTAAGTCTAAATGTCAAAAATGGGATACAATTTGGAAGCTTCTGCAAGCCCCACTATTTACAAAGGTGAAATGACGATTTCTTCTCAATTAAGGAATGATTTACAAAGGAAATTAGTATTCCGCTGGGCAATCATCCTCCGTTGGGTGTGTCCAGCCGCTAACAAGAACTGATAAGGGATCATCAAACGATAACTCTTGCACTGGACATCTTTTAATGTATTTCTTGAAGAAAAGTAAATCTTCTTTCACCTCTTCATTCTCCTTCTGCTTAAACGCATAGATTTGGGAAACCATGTTATGCTTGATTCCCCTTTTAGAGAATTCCTTGGTAAACTTTCACAAGAGTTGATCAATGTTCAAGAAGTCTCTATTGTTTAGTGGCTAAAACCAAGTCAACCTTGGAGAGGGGGAAAGGGGAACACACCCAGCACACTAAACAATGCTTTGCTATAGCCCAAGGTCTACACAGTGCCCCAATCCACTAGAATTCACCTTCAAAACTCCACACTACACGCCGTTGGGAAGCAAGAAAACTAGAACACCTCTATAGCGATGTCTCCCAAGAGCATTGAAACAGCTCTACAAGAACACCAAATTATTTGTTAACCCCTTTGAAACACCAAAAATACAACAAGAGTAGTCCCCTTGGGAATTTACTTGCCATCGCCCACCCAAGATACTATGCAACAAAGAAGGAAGAAACCTGTTTAGGCATGGAATTACGGACGTCGCCTACCAATGCTCTTGAAAACAAAGATTTCCCCTTCATCAAAAACCCCTTTAAAAGTCTCCCCTCAAAGCATACATCACCCACAAGACATATGGGTTTCCGCAACTCAACCTACATAGTTTTGCCCCAAAGTTGCCATACACTGTTGGCTGCAGAGAATAGAGCATAACCCCAAAACCCCAACTCCAAAATACATGATTTCAAACTTCAAAAAATCTCTAAAAATTCTGTATGAAAAGTTTGAAATCCTTCAAATCAAACCCACGCACAACTATGTGCAAAATCAATGCGAACAAGAGGTTGTAGTAGGAAGACTAGGTGTAGAGAGAGCTAGTCGAGGGCAAAAAACTGCATCCAAAGGCATCAAGAAGCCATAACGAAAGCATTTAACTCCTTGACAAAGGCATCTACACTTTGACCATCACATTGCACAAGTCTTTCAATGGAGTGCCATGCATCCGTTGGGTCCTCTACCTTCTTGAAGTTCTCAAGAAAATCCTTCTTTAATGCATCATAAGTCATCACCAATGGATGTTGATATGATTTCAACAAAACCTCATACTCATCATTTCATATCCTTGCATCCTCTTTCAAGCAAAAGAACAAAATCTTAAACATAATCATTGGATCTTCCTTATTTGCCATAAAACAAGAAAACTCCATCTTCTCAATGAATGCATCAGAATCCTCACCTACATGGACATAGAACCTTGGAAACTCTATCACCATAGCCATCAAAGCTATCAATTAAAGGTCACCTAAAGAAGATCCTCGGTGCCGGGCACCAAAACACTGTTGGGAAACAAGCAAACTGGAACACCTCTATAGCGATATCTCCCAAGAGCATTAAAACAGCTCTACAACAACACCAAAATATTTTGGAAACCCCTTTGAAACACCACAAATCCAACAAGATTAGTCCCCTTGGGAATTTACTGGCCGTCGGCCACCAAGTAGACTATGCCACAAAGAAGGAAGAAACCTGTTGAGGCACGGAATTACGGACGTCGCCTACCAATGCTCTTGAAAACAAAGCTTTCCCCTTCATCAAAAACCATTTTAAAAGTCCCCCTTCAAAGCATACATCACCCACAAGACATATGGGTTTCCACAACTCAACTACATAGTTTTGCCCCAAAGCTGCCATACACTATAGGCTGCAGAGAATAGAGCATAACCCCAAAACGCCAACTCCAAAAGACATGATTTCAAACTTCAAAAAATATATGCAAACTCTACAACAAAATTTCTGAAATCCTTCAAATTCAACACACGCACAACTATGTGCAAAATCAACGCAAACAAGATGTTGTAGCAGGAAGATTAGGTGTAGAGAGAGCTAGTCAAGGGCACAAAACTGTATCCAAAGGCATCAAGAAGCCAGAACGAGCTCAAACCTGAAAAATTATGAGCTTCTGCTGAAATTTTTAAAGTTTTCACATGAGTTTAAGTTATATACAAGTCTCCCTTCAAAATACTCACTCACGGGCAGCTACAGTAGCCTGACAGCTGTCATTAGACTAGCGACTTGCAGTGCATGTACATGTGCTTGATAAACCAAGTTAAAAATCTCACAAAAAGAAATTCCACACACCCTTTTGACATCGGGCGTCATGTCTGTATGTACAAATTCACAAAAAAACAAGGTGTCAAAAATGCACCCAACATAGTTTGCCAACCCCCCAGTCTGCTAGAGCATTCATGCTCAGCAGTAGCATAAACATGTTGTCCACCTGGATCAAAGGTCCATACAACATAAGCACAAAATGCATGAAGAAACACCAGCCATATCAATTATGTCACTCCCAATATCAAAGCATAAACCATATGTAGAATCCAAATCATGTTTAAGAATAAAGTACTCTCAACCAATACAACAGAGAAAGACCCTTTCATTATTATAGGATGGAAGGAAGCCTGTAACATCTCATCCAAAAAGTCTTCAAATTTTTCCTCAGCCATTTTTATATCCTCATGCATATCCATTTCATTCTCCCCACTCTTCATTAAGCCTCTATCCAATTCAACCATATCTTGCTTGATAGGTAAGCAATCTTCCATATATACCTTAGGCTCCTTAACAAGGGGATCAAACAAGGTAGCATCCACCATATTCACAAGAGGCATAACAAGACAATCTCCATCATTTTCCATAGCTGCATTCATAAAATACTCAATACTTGCATGAATGCCCTCAATAATAGGAAAGGCATCTTGATATCTTTCAAAGAGAAGAACCATGAAATATAATTATAGGTAATCAAGAAGAGGAAAACTTATCTTCATTTCGGTTGTGCATGGAGATCCATGACACCATGTTCCAGGTTCCACCATGAACGGTGATATGTGGTCTGATACCACTGCTACAAACGGCGTGAGCGGGATGGAAACACACAGAACGCCTCTATAACGACCCGAAACACACTCTTGGGAAGATACACACACACACACACTAGGGGGCACCACTTGGCTTACACAACACACCTGGCCGAGACAGGAAACACACCTATGGAGTGAGAGGAGAGAGACTACCCATTTACCCACTCCACACAAAGACACACAAACACACACACAAACCCAAAAAAACTCAGCTCAAAAGAGGAGAACTTCTAATTTTTAGATACAGTAGAGCTTGGTCCAACACCAATGGGGCAAATAGCTCACACAATATGGGTAAAAGATACCAAATACAATCACAAATTGGAGCAGAAGCTTCGCTCACATGAGAAACTTACACAGCCAAAACAGCAGAAAAAGAGTGAATAATTTGGAAAAATGGGCGGTGCCATCGCGTCCGGAACGGCCCAAAACCCCAGTCTACAATGTCAAAGTGCTCAAATCCGATCTCGGATGAGCAGTTTACGGCCAAAACAGGCTCCAAAAACCCCAAAAACACACTTGCGGCTGTTCCTCCTCTCTTTTCCACGTTTTTTCTGGTCTTCTCTATTTTTTTTCAGTTCCCACACTTAGCTTCATTAGTTGGGCACCCTTGGCCTTTTAGATGACCTCAAACAGACCCCGATTAGGCCAAAAACTGACCTTAGAGTGCATAGTTGTCACCTTTTTGCATCATCCGCACACCTGGCACTCAGCTTTTTTCAAAAATGCATCCCGCCACCACGTGAAGTGGCCCCAAAAAGTGGTCCTCATGATGAAATTTCTGCATAATTATCACAAGAAAACACCCACATTGTGTCCGTAGTTATCCACATGCAAATATTGACCCCATTGGACGTCCTTACGCCACTAGATGCCATCTGACGCACCTGCTTACCTCATGTCGTCGGCTTGCGGATAGCTTCCTCGAGAAGTTCTACGCGCTACAAACTCCTCATTATTGTAGAAAAAACACACTGGTACTGGTAATAGTGAAAATCGATGCACTATGTACACCCTGTCCTACCTGTACACATGTGGGCCCCACGTAACCACCTAGCTATGGAAAATGGGCAATACTTTATTTGATACACCATGCATGGGTATGAACATATGCGCAATCCCTTGCTCCAAAAAACTCCTGACATGACTTTCCCACCCCCTAGCCTGCTAGAGCATTCATGCTCAGCAGCAGCACTAGTAGATGCTCATTCCACCTGGATCAAAAGGCCAAAGGCATATCGCCTGATTCACAAGAAGCATCATAACACCACACCTACATTTGTCAACAATGAACAAAAATGCACCATAGGCATATACAACTAACACATCCGCCCTGTATGGTGTTCCAAAAGCATAAATATTGCATGCCACATTCAACCCAACCGCCGATAGAGACAACTCAAGTGACTCATCACCTCGCATCTTGGCTTCAACAGCCATAGCAACAACCTGCAAATCATGCACCCAAGTAGCTAAAAGCATTGTGTGAAGGTAAAGTTGTTGATATCCAAAGCACAAAAGCATCCCCGCAGCACACATATCCCTAGCATAGACATGCACATAGCTGAGATTGGACTCATATATGCCAAACCCCTTCTCATCATCATAAGCATACTCATCATCACACATAAATTTATCCACATCATAATCATGGCTAGCACCACTATCCATAGCTTCTAGCATGGGTTCATCAGTCTCCAAGAATACAGATCCCTGCTCTAAACCACAATCATGCTCATAAATCGGTTCAATCACTGCACATACATCAAAATATGGCTTCAAAACAGGCTCCACATCCAACAAATCCACAAAATGGCTCTCAACCTTGCCCTCTTCCCTAACTTCCAAGGAACTAGTATCCAAAGATACGTGCTCATCATCAATAACCTCGACCTCACACTCACACCCAGAATCACAAGGTACACAAGTAGCCAATGCATCCTCTTCAAGAATTTTAAATCCTGTATCCAAAGCATTACTCACCTCTTTAGGCTCTTCCATAAACTTGTCAACCTGCAAGACCTCTTTACGCTTCACAATAGACCTTGGGAAGAAACGAGAAACATCATAGGATAGTCTACTTTTCACCTGCTTAGGCTTAACTTCATCTTCCATGTCAAATCCATTTTGCACATGCATACCTGTACTGATACCATGTTCCTCAAGACGCTTAAACTTCCATTCCTTGTGCTTTGCAATGCATACCGCATCTTCAAAAGACTCGGGCCTCTTCAACTCAACCTCGAACCACAACCAAGGTGACAAACCATCAACAAAAAAACTTTTCTTCAATGAACAAGGGGGGGTCTCATCCTTAAGAGCAACACACCAACGAGTCCATAAATCTGTAAAACCTTGTACATAGGCATCAACACCTTGACAAGAACCTTGCTTAAGAGCATTGAGCTCATTCCATACTGCATTTGCATCTTCAAAAACCTGGAAACGCTCTAAAAAAGCTTCTATAAACTTGTCAAGACTTAAACCAGAAGAAGAAGCCACTGCTTCTTTAGCTTCCAAATCCATGAACCAAACACGGGCCTCATCTTTCAAAAGAAATCCAAATAGCCTCAAAATCTTGTCCTCATCACACATATTGTTGCTTATGCATGCCACCTCGACTTGCTCCAGAAAGTCTTCCGCATCTTCACCACTTCTTCCATGAAATTCCGGATAAGAGAAAGCCGTGGCTACCCAAGCTACTATGCTTTGAGAAACCCTTCGAACACACGTGCAAGAACCCAAAACTTTTCACTACCCAATCCCTAGAAACTTCAATGGATCTCAACTTTAGATAAGGACAAACACATGCACATCAAATTAGTTTTCATAGTTCATCATCGGAATTACAACAGGCAAAGGACATTCTAGGATCTCTCGTAATCTTCTTGGCCCGAACATAAAGACTATGCGCTGCTGGAAAAAAATCTTCCTGGACACATGAACATTTATCTGGATTCTTTGAGTTAAATGAAAAGGAGTGAATTGAGGGCCATTTTGATCATCCATTAAAGCCAACCATGAAGCTCCCAAGAAAGCACACCTGACTAATCCTCTGATTTTGCCAAAATTTCAGTAGCATAACAGCATAAATGGCTCAAAAGACCAAGAAACCAGCCATCATAACTTGGAAAAATTTTGACAGAGTTTCCCCGGAAGTAGAGCAGTAGGATCCTAAAATATAGACTGTATATGTATGCATAAACTGTCAACAATAGAACCCGAGCATCAAATAGGACTCACTAGTACATAGCCTATGGTGAGGTCACGAAAAGGGTGCTCCAGCTACCTATATCACCGAAAGGATCTCCACATTTGAGAATCCCCCAGCTCAATAAAACCTCATGCTATCGACCCTCACACGAAGGCTAATGCAAATCACATATAGTCAAGTCTCAGAAATGACTATCTTCCAGACCAAGTCTCAGAAATGGCTGGGACTGCCAAATAAAACCATATATGGCTCCACAAAGGCGTACAATGTAAGTTTCCACAAGTAACGTACAATCCAGTAGACAATGTGCTCAAACAAGCGCCAAATGATGCATACCCACAACAGCTCCAAGTGACACCACTGCTAGTATATCACTCTACTCCAGCTACCTGTACCTGTGTGAATTACCTGTACTTGTACCTGTACCTATACCTGTCCCTATAACCTGTAACCTGTAACCTATAATCCCGAATCTCGAAGCTTGAAGCTCGAAGCAGAAGGTACTCGAAGAAGATCCTGAGTGGGGGCACCAAAAGAATGTGAGCAGGATAGAAACACACAGAACGTCTCTATAGCGACCTAACACACACTCTTGGGAAGATACACACACACACTAGGGGGCACCACTAAGCTTACACAACACACCTAGCCGAGACAGGGAACACGCCTATGGAGTGAGAGGAGAGAGACTACCCATTTATCCACTCCACACAAAGACACACACACACACACAAACCCAAAAAAACTCAGCTCAGAAGAGGAGAACTTCTGATGTTTAGATATAGTAGAGCTTGGTCCAACACCAATGGGGCTAATAGCTCACACAATATGGGTAAAAGATACCAGATACAATCACAAATTGGAGCAGAAGCTTCGCTCACAGGAGAAACTTACACAGCCAAAACAACAGAAAAAGAGTGAGAAATTTGGAAAAATGGACAGCGCCATCGTGTCCGGGACGGCCCAAAACCCCAGTCTACAATGTCAAAGTGTTCAAATCCGACTTCGGATGAGCAGTTTACGGCCAAAACAGGCTCCAAAAACCCCAAAAACACACCTGCGGTTGTTCCTCCTCTCTTCTCCACGTTTGTTCTGGTCTTCTCTCTATTTTTTCAGTTCTCACACTTAGCTTTATTAGTTGGTCACCCTTGGCCTTTTAGATGACCTCAAACGGACCCCGAACATGCCAAAAACTGACCTCACAGTGCATAGTTGTCACCTTTTTGCATCATCCGCACACCTGGCACTTAGCTTTTTTCAATAATGCATCCCGCCACCACGTGAAGTGTCCCCAAAAAGTGGTCCTCATGATGACCTTTCTGCATAATTATCACAAGAAAACACCCACGTTGTGTCCGTACTTATCCACATGCAAATATTGACCCCATTCGACGTCCTAACCCCACTAGATGCCATCTGACGCACCTGCTTACCTCATGTCGTCGGCTTGCGGATAGCTTCCTCGAGAAGTTCTACGCGCTACAAACTCCTCATTATTGTAGAAAAAACACACTGGTACTGGTAATAGTGAAAATCGATGCACTATGTACACCCTGTCCTACCTGTACACATGTGGGCCCCACGTAACCACCTAGCTATGGAAAATGGGCAATACTTTATTTGATACACCATGCATGGGTATGAAGATATGTGCAATCCCTTGCTCCAAAAAACTCCTAACAACGGAAACTTGGCTGCCCTGCAAAATACCCGAAATATCCCAATACATACCATAAAAACGATAAATTGACATATCTGAATCATCGCACATGCACATGATCGATCTCAACACGAACATAGAGAGATAGACAGCAAGATAGAGCGAGGGGGAATGTGCAAGTGCACATCCTAGAGTGGAGTGCTACGCCGGCATGGCGAGAGAGAAGAGAGGAGAGAAGAACTATGATGACACTGGGTGCAATCTCCCCCCGTGCAAGAGTGAGCATTTCCCTCTTGCACATATTTATTTATAGATTTCTTGAATGCCCAAAATGAGTACAAACTGGCCGGCCGGACATAAATGGCCAAAGCTCATAAAGAGCACTTGAATAATCAAATATACATAAAATGTAATATCCTTCTGCATAATCCATTATTTGCTGATGCTTTTGCCACTTGTCAGTTGCAATAGATAATAAAATATCAATTCTATAACATCTGCTACAAACAGGAGCACGAAGAGCCTTGCAAAATACTCAAAATAGCACATAGCAAGCCATTAATCGACAAAACTGCATACTTGGCAGTCATCATTACACATACTCCAATCCATACGCAGTAAAAGAGAGACAGAGAGTGGGAAAGGGAAAAAGAGCATAAGCAGGTGCACCTCCTAGAGTAGAGTGCTATGTCGTCATGGAGAGAGAGAAGAGTGGAAAGGAGAGAAGAATAAAGCAGACACTGGGTGCAATCTCCCCTCGTGCAAGAGTGACCATTTCCCTCTTACACGTATTTATTTTATAGATTTCTCAAATGGTCAAAGTGAGTACAAATTGTCCGGCCGGTCATAAATGGCCGAAGCTCATAAAGAGCACTTGAATAATACATGAAATATATTTTCGTATGCGTAGGCCTAGCTCGGTCAAGCCTTTTCCATCTGTTGGCTACAATAATTAATAGAATTATCAATGCCATTACATACCTCTCCGTTGGAAAGCAACTGTCCTCAGTTGCGAGGATAAAAATCTGCAAACCATACTTGTCAAAAATAGTGATTAGTATTCTGTGTCAAAAAGAGCACATTGAAAAATTAAAAATTTATGAAACAAGATAACATTGCTTATGCCTTCCGTCATCCACATACTACATATTCTAGAGTCCCATACCACTAGTATAAGCAGTATATGTCATAACCTGATGAATCAGGATATCATTGGTCACACTCATCATTCAATAGTTTGATTCTCATCATTCTCAAGTTCAATACTATCACAATAGAAAATCAACATATATCCATTCCAAATCCAAATCCAAACATCTATCAACATGTACCCATTTCAAATTCAAATTCAAATATCCTTTCATTTGCGTACCCGGGTAACAAAATCATACTAGTCATAGTGGTGGCCAGCCATTGCACCATGATTTTGTGAGCGGTGTTGCCTCAACCGGTGAGTCTACACCAATAAGACGTGCTACATAAATTGGAAAATCTGCACTAATGATGCCTAAATTGGTGAATCTGCATTTGGTATTGTTTTAAAATAATGAATTTGCAATGTATCCATGTGCTGCCTAAATCGACGGATTTGTGCCAAGATGAGTATCTACACACTGCCTAAATCGGTGAATCTGTGTTTCTGTGACAAATGGACTAGGGTAGACATCAAAATATAACAATTTTCACAGGTGTAAGACCAATTTAGAGCATGTTGGAGTAGGAGGGTACTTACAAGCTGTTGTTTACTATCCCAAAGCATCTTAGCTCATATGAGTGTGCATAACTAAATCATCTCAATGAAAGTCCCTTTCAATACAATTGGAATCCATGACCAGGAGGTTATACTGTTTATACATATATATATATATATATATATATATATATATATATATTCCAGTATGTGTATTGAGAGAGATACAAGTAGTGGAGGGCTGTGACTATGACTCTCGCATGAAATCATAGTTAACAATTGCAAAATGTGTTAATTTTGCGCTAAAAATATGGTATGTAATAAAATAGAATTGCATCCTGTTTTTAAGATAATGCAATGTCGTCAAAAGAAAAGCAGTACTACCTGTCCGCTCTAGGGATGCCATTGTATAAAAGACTACACGTTGAACTCAACTGCACATGGAGGATGTTATGACTATTTATACCAGAATTTAAAATACAAATACTTACAAAAACTTGTAAGCGCGCATATTTAGGGAAGGTAGGAATGACAAGTAAAATCACTAGTATACCTGGAGGTTCATTGACATAAAACGAGTACTCATAGTTTTATTTGCAATAGTAATCCTTAAAGACAAAGGAGGAAAAATGACGTCTGATCAATTGTAAAACTAATTGAAGAACACACTTATTGTATGAACATTTTAAAAGTTTGAAATAAGAATTGTTTACAAAGTAGGGATGGGTGTCATGAGTAGAGATTAATGTGGTGTGATAACAATACAAAGGTCAAATAGTAGTTCCAATTAAGAAACGAGTCATGGAACTTTTGTTTAAACTATTTTGCAAAATTTGAAAAAAAAAAGTTCATTCCAACTATATGAACTTATATTCATCATGAGCTACCTTAATCAGCTACAAAGCAGTATTATAATTCATACAGAAGCAAATAAAGGAAACTATAGCAAAAACAACCTGAGGAATATTTGCTCCTTATATGTCATGACTCTCCTTTGAATAGACAATGAAAGTAGCCTGATATCTCATGGTATACTGGACAATGACATATGTGATGTAACTCTATGTTTTACTCTATATGTCATGGCTAGAAAATCCTAGCCTCTGCTGGTATTCCACCCTTCCCCTTTTGGTGCTGATTATGGCAATTGTCACAACAAAACATGTCACCTCATAATTGTTGACTAGCCATAAATGACATTGTTTTCTGCTACTAAAATAATTAAAGCATGCAGCTTTGACTATACACGAACAGATAATGAACGTGTTATATAAATTTGTAGAATGGCTTCCAAGGCTAAGTTGATCAGTGGATATTGGTCTCACACCAAAGATTTACTAAGCTTAATCAATAACTATTTGGGCCATGGGTCAAAAGATATGGAACTATTGGACTCATCATTCCAAGATTCATTATAGATCAATTTGTTGAACATAGTTTCTCTTCAAATTTCAATTTCATTATTAAGGACTTTCAAGTGTTAATACATACTTGCTTGAATCTAACACAAAATCATCTTTATTGCTTTGCCTTTGAGAAGCCCTTTTGCAGATGAAGCTAACTACAATCCTATCATATCAGGCAACCTCTAGGTATGGAATTTCACTGTATTCAATAACCTACATCTAGTAAGGTCATTTTTTAATAACCTTTATTGAGTAGTTTCTCTCTTTATGTATCTTTACACCCAAATACCATATATATCATACCCAAGATACTACTTACTCTGCTTATTCTCCTATCTTCAGGACTCCAGATTTCTCACCACCTATTAGAACAACTTTTACATGACAATCCCCTAGTTTAGTATCGCTTTGATAAATAAATTCTCATTGTATTAAGCTGCTAGATCAATTATTTTTCAGTTCATGGTTTGTACTTATTGAAACTTCTACTAAGATGAATTATCAAGAAGCTATGCTACTACTTACATGAGCTCTGTTGATTTGGGATGATTGTCAACATTTGGTACATACTTTTGCATTTTAAACTACTTCACTTTTGTACCGGGTCATAGTTTTATATGTTTTTATGCCTAGCCTAGTCTATTGGTCATGGACACATAGATTTGCCGATTTAGGCAGTTTGTAGATACTCATCTTGGTGCAGATCCGCCGATTTAGGCAGCACAAGTGCCGATTCACCAATTTAGGCAGCACGTCCAGTGTAGATATGCCGGTCTAGGCAACACCGATCACAAAATCATGTTACAGTGGCTTGCCACCAATGCAACTGGTATGATTTTGCTACCCGGGTGTAGAAAATGAAAGATGTTTTTGATTTAGATTTGGATTTGGAATTGGTATATGATGATTTTCTGTCGCGACAATATTTATGAAAGTGAACTTGAGATTGATGAGAATTGATTTATACAATGATGAGTGTAACCAATGATATCTTGATTCATGAGGGTGTGACATATACTGCTTATTCTAGTAGTATGGGACACTAGAATAGGTAGTATGTGGATGACGGAATGCATAACCAATGTGTCTAATTTTATGGATTTTTCTTTTACTATTTGATACAAATTTCTAATCATTGTTTTTAACAAGTATTGTTTGTAGATTTTTATCTTCGCAATTGAGGACAGTTGCTTTCCAATAGAGAGGTATGTTATAGACTTGATATTTTATTATCTATTGCAGCTAATAGGTGGCAAAAGCCCAGAAGATAATGGATTATGCAGAAGGATATTACACTTTACGTACATTTAATTATTCAAGTGCTCTTTATGAGCTTTGGCCATTTATGTCCGACCGAATAGTTTGTACTCATTTTTGGGCATTCAAGAAATCTATAAATAAATACGTACAAGAGGGAAATGCTCACTCTTGCACGGGGGAAGATTGCACCCAATGTATGCGTAGCTCTTCTCTCCTCTCTTCTCTCTCACCGTGCTGGCATAGCGATGTCGCCCAAGAGCATTGAAACAACTCTACAAGAACACAAAAAGCTTTTGCAAACCCCTTTGAAACACCACAAATCCAACAAGAGTAGTCCCCTTGGGAATTTACTGGCTGTCGCCCACCCAAGAGACTATGCCACAAAGAAGGAAGAAACCTGTTTCGACACGGAATTACGGACGTCGCCTACCAATGCTCTTGAAAACAAAGGTTTCCTCTTCATCAAAAACCACTTTAAAAGTCCCCCTTCAAAGCATACATCACCCACAAGACATATGGGTTTCCACAACTCAACCTACATAGTTTTGCCCCAAAGCTGCCATACACTGTAGGTTGTAGAGAACAGAGCATAACCCCAAAACCCCAACTCCAAAAGACACGATTTCAAACTTCAAAAAATCTTTGCAAACTCTGAAACAAAAGTTTTGAAATCCTTCAAATCAAACCCACACACAACTATGTGAAAAATGAACACGAACAAGTCATTGTAGCAGGAAGACTAGGTGTAGAGAGAGCTAGTTGAGGGCCAAAAACTGCATCCAAAGGAATCACGAAGCCAAAAAGATCTCAAACCTGCAAAATTTTGAGCTTTTGCTGAAATTTTTTAAGTTTTCACATGATTTTAAGTTATATACAAGTCTCCCTTCAAAATACTCACTCACGGGAAGTTACAGTACCCCGACAGTTGTCACTAGACTAGCGACTTGCAGTGCATGTACATGTGCTTGCTAAACCAAGTTAAAAATCTCACAAAAAAACAAGCCCACACACCCTTTTGACATCGGGAGTCATGTCCGTATGTAAAAATTTACAAAAAACGGGGTGTCAGAAATGCGCCCAAGATAGTTTGCCAACACCCCAGTCTGCTAGAGCATTCATGCTCAGTAGTAGCATAAACATGTTGTCCACCTGGATCACAGGTACATGGAACATAAGCACAAAATGCATGAAGAAACACCAGCCATATCAATTGTGCCACTCCCAATATCAAAGCGTAAACCATATGTAGAATCCAAATCATGTTTAAGCATAAAGTACTCTCAACCAATACAACAGAGAAAGACCCTTTCATTATTATAGCATGCAAGGAATCCTTTAACATCTCATCCAAAAAGACTTCAACTTTTACCTCAGCCATTTTTATATCCTTATGCATATCCATTTCATTCTCCCCACTCTTCATTAAGCCTCTATCCAATTCAACCATATCATGCTTGATAGGAAGCCTTCTTCAATATATACCTTAGGCTCCTTAGCAACAGGATCAAACAAGGAAGCATCAACCATATTCACATGAGCAATCAAGGTAGCAGGATCACCCACACCATCATGCACATCATCAAGTTTCTCATTGATAGGATCCGTATCAACAACACAAGTAGTATACTTAGTTGCTTCATAACCCTTTTGCATACCATCACCTAGATCATATACTTGAAAACCCTCGTCATACACATCACCATCTTTCCCATTGTTAACTTCCTTGACCTCCATTATGTGATCTTTCACTACTCCTTCTTGCAATCCAAGCTCCTTCACTCTCTCTAGCTTCCATTCCTTATGCTTTGCAACCTTTACTGCATCATGAAATGTAAGTGGCCTTCTAAGCTCAACCTTCAACTTCAAATCAGCCCTCAAATTTTGCATAAACATACACTTTTTAAGAATAAGAGGAGGAGAAACACTTCCCAAAGAAACACACCATCTTCTCCACAAAGCATTTAACTCCTTGACAAAGGCATCTACACTTTGACCATCACATTGCACAAGTCTTTCAATGGAGTGCCATACATCCGTTGGGTCCTCTACCTTCTTGAACTTCTCAAGAAAATCCTTCTTTAATGCATCATAAGTCATCACCAATGGAGGTTGAGATGATTTCAACCAACATTCATACTCATCATACCATATCCTTGCATCCTCTTTCAATCAAAAGAACAAAATTTTGAGCATAATCATTCAATCTTGGTTATTTGCCATCAAACAAGAAAACTCCATCTTCTCAATGAATGCGTCAACATCCTCACCTACATGGCCATAAAACCTTGGAAATTCTATCACCATGGCCATCAAAGATGTCAATAAAAGGTAACCTGAAGAAGATCCTCGATGGCGGGCAACAAAACACTATTGGGAAACAAGCAAACTGGAACACCTCTATAGCGATGTCGCCCAAGAGCATTGAAACAACTCTACAATAACACAAAAAGATTTTGGAAACCCCTTTGAAACACCACAAATCCAACAAGAGTAGTCCCCTTGGGAATTTACTAGCCGTCGCCCACCCAAGAGACTATGCCACAAAGAAGAAAGAACCCTACTTAGACACGGAATTACGGACGTCGCCTACCAATGCTCTTCAAAACAAAGGTTTCCCCTTCATCAAAAACCACTTTAAAAGTCCCCCTTCAAAGCATACATCACCCACAAGACATATGGGTTTCCACAACTCAACCTACATAGTTTTGCCCCAAAGTTGCCATACATTGTAGGCTATAGAGAACAGAGCATAACCCCAAAACCCGAACTCCAAAAGACACAATTTCAAACTTCAAAAAATATTTGCAAACTATGAAACAAACGTTCTGAAATCCTTCAAATCAAACCCACGCACAACTATGTGCAAAATGAACACGAACAAGATGTTGTAGCACGAAGACTAGGTGTAGAGAGAGCTAGTCAAGGGCAAAAAACTGCATCCAAAGGCATCACGAAGCCAAAAAGAGCTCAAACCTGCAAAATTCTGAACTTTTGCTGAAATTTGTTATGTTTTCACATGATTTTATGTTATATACAAGTCTCCCTTCAAAATACTCAGCCACGGCAAGTTACAGTAGCCTGACAGCTGTCACTAGACTAGCGACTTGCAGTGCATGTGCATGTGCTTGCTAAACCAAGTTAAAAATCTCACAAAAAGAAAGACCACACACCCTTTTGACATCGTACATCATGTTCTTTTGTACAAATTTACAAAAAACGGGGTGTCAGAAAGGTGCCCAACAAAGTTTTCCAACACCCCAGTCTAGTAGAGCATTCATGCTCAGCAGTAGCATAAACATGTTGTGCACCTGAATCACAGGGCCATACAACATAAGCACAAAATGCATAAGGAAACACCAGTGATATCAATTGTGCCACTCCAAATATCAAAGCGTTAACCATATGTAGAATCCAAATCCTATTTAAGCATAAAGTACTCTCAACCAATACAACAGAGAAAGACCCTTTCATTATTATAGCATTGAAGGAATCCTTTAACATCTCATCCAGAAAGACTTCAACTTTTACCTCAGCCATTTTTATATCCTTATGCATATCCATTTCATTCTCCCCACTCTTTATTAAGCCTCTATCCAATTCAACCATATCATGCTTGATAGGTAAGCCTTCTTCCATATATACCTTAGGCTCCTTAACAAGAGGATCAAACAAGGTAGCATCAACCATATTCACATGAGGAATAACAAGAAAATCTTCATCATTTTCTAGATCTTCCAAAACCTCAATATTCTCTTCATCAATTAAGGCAGGATCAACCACACCATCATGCACATCATCAAGTTTGTCATTGATAGGGTCCTCATCAACAACGCAAGTAGTATATTTAGTTGCTTCATAACCCTTTTGCATACCATCACCCAAAGCATATACTTGAAAACCTTGTCATACACATCACCATCTTTCCCATTGCTAACTTCCTTGACCTCCATCATGTGATCTTTCAATACTTCATCTATACAAAGAGAACTCCCAAGAGTTACATTTGTATTACAAACATACTCCTCCTCATTAGAACATACATTACAAGCATCAACCATATTACTTGGATATTCAAAATTCTCATTTCCTTGCATTTAAGACTCATTCATGACCATGGTAGCCTTCTTGCTTACATCCATCTTACTAGCATCATCATCTTTGACATGAATGTTGACATCAAATCGCTTAAACAACAAAGATGGCATACATTGAGCATTCTTCTTGATCTCATTGTGCATATGGAATTCTTCTTTCACCTGCTCAAGAGAATGAAAAACATGGAAGTATGCATTGCATACGTTCTCCATATTTATGTCTAAAACATAAGATACATTTGAATTCACGTCTTCTTGCAATCCAAGCTCCTTCACTCTCTCTAGATTCCATTCGTTATGCTTTGCAACCTTTACTCCATCATGAAGTGTAACTGGACTTTTAAGCTTAACCTTCAACTTCAAATCAGCCCTCAAATGTTGCATACACATACACTTTTTAAGAATAAGAGGAGGAGAAACACTTCGCAAAGAAACACACCATCTTATCCACAAAGCATTTAACTCCTTGACAAAGGCATCTACACTTTGACCATCACATTGCACAAGTCTTTCAATGGAGTGCCATACATCCATTGGGTCCTCTACCTTCTTGAACTTCTCATGAAAATCCTTCTTTAATGCATCATAAGTCATCACCAATGGAGGTTGAGATGATTTCAACCAAAATTCATACTCATCATACCATATCCTTGCATCTTCTTTCAATCCAAAAAACAAAATCTTGAGCATAATCATTCAATCTTCGTTATTTGCCATCAAACAAGAAAACTCCATCTTCTCAATGAATGCATCAGCATCCTCACCTACATGGCCATAAAACCTTGGAAATTATGTCACCATAGCCATCAAAGATGTCAATTAAAGGTAATCTGAAGAAGATCCTCGATGGCGGGCACCAAAACACTATTGGGAAACAAGAAAATTGGAACACCTCTATAGAGATGTCGCCCAAGAGCATTGAAACAACTCTACAAGAACACAAAAAGCTTTTGGAAACCCCTTTGAAACACCACAAATCCAACAAGAGTAGTCCCCTTGGGAATTTACTGGCCGTCGCCCACCCAAGATACTATGCCAAAAAGAAGGAGAAAACCTGTTTAGACACGAAATTACACACGTCGCCTACCAATGCTCTTGAAAACAAAGGTTTCCCCTTCATCATAAACCACTTTAAAATTCCCCCTTTAAAGCATACATCACCCACAATACATATGGGTTCCCACAACTCAACCTACATAGTTTTGCCCCAAAGTTGCCATACACTGTTGGCTGTAGAGAACAGAGCATAACCCCAAAACCCCAACGCCAAAAGACACGATTTCAGACATCAAAAAATATTTGCAAACTCTGCAACAAAATTTCTGAAATCCTTCAAATCGAACCCACGCACAACTATGTGAAAAATGAACGCGAACAAGATGTTGTTGCAAGAAAACTAGGTTTAGAGAGAGCTAGCCGAGGGCAAAAAACTGCATCCAAAAGCATCACGAAGACAAAACGAGCCGAAACCTGCAAAATTTTGAACTTTTCCTGAAATTTTTTAAGTTTTCACATGATTTTAAGTTATATACAAGTCTCCCTTCAAAATACTCAATTACGGGAAGTTACAGTAGCTCGAGAATTGTCACTAGACTAGCGACTTGCAGTGCATGTACATGTGCTTGCTAAACCAAGTTAAAAATCTCACAAAAAAAAATCCCACACACCATTTTGACATCGGGCGTCATGGCCGTATGTACAAATTTACAAAAAACGAGGTGTCAGAAATGCGCCCAAGATAGTTTTCCAACACCCCAGTCTGCTAGAGCATTCATGCTCAGCTATAGCATAAACATGTTGTCCACGTGGATCATAGGTCCATACAATATAAGCACAAAATTCATGAAGAAACACCAACCATATCAATTGTGCCACTCCCAATATCAAAGCGTAAACCATATGTAGAATCCAAATCATGTTTAAGCATAAAGTACTCTCAACCAATACAACAGAGAAGACCCTTTCATTATTATAGCATTCAAGGAATCCTTTAACATCTCATCCAAAAAGACTTCAACTTTTACCTCAGCCGTTTTTATATCCTTATGCATATCCATTTCATTCTCCCCACTCTTCATTAAGACTCTATCTAATTCAACCATATCATGCTTGATAGGTAAGCCTTCTTCCATATATACCTTAGCCTCCTTAACAAGAGGATCAAAAAAGGTAGCATCAACCATATTCATTTGAGGACTACTTCATCTATACAAAGAGAACTCCCAAGAGTTACATTTGTATCACAAACATACTCCTCTTCATTAGAACATACATTACAAGCATCAACCATGTGACTTGGATATTCAAAATTCTCATTTCCTTGCATTTGAGACTCATTCATGACCATGGTAGCCTTCTTGCTTACATCCATCTTACTAGCATCATCATCTTTGACATGAATGTTGACATCAAATCACTTAAACAACAAAGATGGTATACATTGAGCATTCTTCTTGATCTCATTGTGCATGTGGAATTCTCCTTTCACATGCTCATGAGAATGAGAAACATGGAAGTCTGCATTGCATACGTTCTCCATATTTATGTCTAAAACATAAGATACATTTGGATTCACGTCTTCTTGCAATCCAAGCTCCTTCACTCTCTCTAGCTTCCATTCCTTATGCTTTGCAACCTTTACTGCATCATGAAATGTAAGTGGCCTTCTAAGCTCAACCTTCAATTTCAAATCAACCATCAAATGTTGCATAAACATACACTTTTTAAGAATAAGAGGAGGAGAAACACTTCCCAAAGAAACACACCATCTTCTCCACAAAGCATTTAACTCCTTAACAAAGGCATCTACACTTTGACCATCACATTGCACAAGTCTTTCAATGGAGTGCCATGCATCCATTGGGTCCTCTACCTTCTTGAACTTCTCAAGAAAATCCTTCTTTAATGGATCATAAGTCATCACCAATGGAGGTTGAGATGATTTCAACCAAAATTCATACTCATCATACCATATCCTTGCATCCTCTTTCAATCAAAAGAAAAAAATCTTGAGCATAATCATTCAATCTTGGTTATTTGCCATCAAACAAGAAAACTACATCTTCTCAATGAATGCATCAGCATCCTCACCTACATGGCCATAAAACCTTGGAAATACTGTCACCATAGCCATCAAAGATTTCAATTAAAGGTAACCTGAAGAAGATCCTCGATGGCCGGCACCAAAACACTATTGGGAAACAAGCAAATTGGAACACCTCTATAGCGATGTCGCCCAAGAGCATTGAAACAACTCTAGAAGAACACAAAAAGATATTGGAAACCCCTTTCAAACACCACAAATCCAACAAGAGTAGTCCCCTTGGGAATTTACTGGTCGTCGCCCACTCAAGATACTACGCCAAAAAGAAGGAGGAAACCTGTTTAGACACGATATTACGGACGTCGCCTACCAATGCTCTTGAAAACAAAGGTTTCCCCTTCATTAAAAACCACTTTAAAAGTCCTTCTTTAAAGCATACATCACCCACAAGACATATGGGTTTCCACAACTCAACCTACATAGTCTTGCCCCAAAGTTGCCATACACTGTAGGCTGTAGAGAACAGAGCATAACCCCAAAACCCCAACTCCAAAAGAAACAATTTCAGACTTCAAAAAATATTTGCAAACTCTACAAAAAAAGTTCTTAAATACTTTAAATCAAACCCACGCACAACTATGTGAAAAATGAACGCGAACAAGATGTTGTAGCAGGAAGACTAGGTGTTGAGAGAGCTAGTCGAGGGCAAAAAACTGCATCCAAAGGCATCACGAAGCCAAAACGAGCTCAAACCTGAAAAATTTTGAACTTTTGCTCAAACGTTTTAAGTTTTCACATGATTTTAAGTTATATACAAGTCTCCCTTCAAAATACTCACTCACGGGAAGTTACAGTAGCCCGAGAACTGTCACTAGACTAGCGACTTGCAGTGCATGTACATGTGCTTGCTAAACCAAGTTTAAAATCTCACAAAACAAAAGCCCATACACCCTTTTGACATCGTGCTTCATGGCCGTATGTACAAATTTACAAAAAACGAGGTGTCAAAAATGCGTCCAAGATAGTTTGCCAACACCCCAGTCTGCTAGAGCATTCATGCTCAGCAATAGCATAAACATGTTGTCCACCTGGATCACAGGTCCATACAACATAAGCAAAAAATGCATGAAGAAACACCAACCATATCAATTGTGCCACTCCCAATATCAAAGCGTAAACCATATGTAGAATCCAAATCATGTTTAAGCATAAAGTACTCTCAACCAATACAATAGAGAAGACCCTTTCATTATAATAGCATTCAAGGAATCCTTTAACATCTCATCCAAAAAGACTTCAACTTTTACCTCATCCATTTTTATATCCTTGTGCATATCCATCTCATTCTCCCCACTCTTCATTAAGCCTCTATCCATGCTTGATAGGTAAGCCTTCTGCCATATATACCTTAGGCTCCTTAAGAAGAGGATCAAACAAGGTAGAATCAAGCATATTCACATGAGGAATAACAAGACAATATCCATCATTTTCCATCTCTTCTAAAACCTCAATATTCTCTTCATCAATTAAGGCAGGATCACCCACACCATCATGCACATCATCAAGTTTCTCATTGATAGGGTCCTCATCAATAACACAAGTAGTATACTTAGTTGCTTCATAACCCTTTTGCATACCATCACCCAGAGCATATACTTGAAAACCCTCGTCATACACATCACCATCTTTCCCATTGCTAACTTCCTTGACCTCCATCATGTGATCTTTCACTACTTCATCTATACAAAGAGGACTCCCAAGAGTTACATTTGTATCACAAACATACTCCTCTTCATTAGAACATACATTACAAGCATCAACCATGTGACTTGGATATTCAAAATTCTCATTTCCTTGCATTTGAGACTCATTCATGACCATGGTAGCCTTCTTGCTTACATCCATCGTACTAGCATCATCATCTTTGACATGAATGTTGACATCAAATCGCTTAAACAACAAAGATGGCATAAATTGAGCATTCTTCTTGATCTCATTGTGCATATGGAATTCTTCTTTCACATGCTCAAGAGAATGAGAAACATGGAAGTCTGCATTGCATATGTTCTCCATATTTATGTCCAAATCATAAGATACATTTGAATTCACGTCTTCTTGCAATCCAAGTTGCTTCACTCTCTCTAGCTTCCATTCCTTATGCTTTGCAACCTTTACTGCATCATGAAATGTAAGTGACCTTTTAAGCTCAACCTTCAACTTCAAATCAGCCCTCAAATGTTTCATAAACATACACCTTTTAAGCATAAGAGAAGCAGAAACACTTCCCAAAGAAACACACCATCTTCTCCACAAAGCATTTAACTCCTTGACAAAGGCATCTATACTTTGACCATCACATTGCACAAGTATTTCAATGGAGGGCCATACATCTGTTGGGTCCTCTACCTCCTTGAATTTCTCAATAAAAGCCTTCTTTAATGCATCATAAGTCATCGCCAATGGAGGTTGAGATGATTTCAACCAAAACTCATACTCATCATACCATATACTTGCATCCTTTTTCAAGCAAATGAAAAAAATCTTGAGCATAATCATTGGATATTCCTTATTTGCCATCAAACAAGAAAACTCTATCTTCTCAATGAATGCATCAGCATCCTCACCTACATGCCCATAGAACCTTGGAAAATCTGTCATCATAGCCATCAAAGCTAGCAATTAAAGGTCACATGAAGAAGATCCTCGGTGACGGGCACCAAAACACTATTGGGAAACAAGCAAACTGGAACACCTCTATAGTGATGTCTCCCAAGAGCATTGAGACAGTTCTACAAGAACACCAAAAGCTTTTGGAAAACCGTTTGAAACACCACAAATCCAAAAAGAGTAGTCCCCTTGGGAATTTACTAGTCGTCGCTCACCCAAGAGACTATGCCACAAAGAAGGAAGAAACCTGTTTAAGCACGGAATTACGGAAGTCGCCTACCAATGCTGTTGAAAACAAAGCTTTTCCCTTCATCAAAAACCACTTTAAAAGTACCCCTTAAAATCATACATCACCCACAAGACATATGGGTTTCCACAACTCAACCTACATAGTTTTGCCCCAAAGCTGCCACACACTATAGGTTGCACAGAATAGAGCTTAACCCCAAAACCCCAACTCCAAAAGACATGATGTCAAACTTCAATTTGTTTTGGAAAACTTGGGAAAAAAAGTGCTGAAATCCTTCAAATCAAACCCATGCACAACTATGTGCAAAATCAATGCGAACAAGATGTTGTAGCAGGAAGACTACGTGTAGAGAGAGCTAGTCGAGTGCAAAAAACTACATCCAATGGAATCGAGAAGCCAGGATGAGCTCAAACCTGAAAAATTCTAAACTTTTGCTGAAATTTGTAAAGTTTTCACATGATTTTAAGTTATATACAAGTCTCCCTTCAAAATACTCACTCACGGGCATATACAGTAGCCCGACAGCTGTCACTAGACTAGTGACTTGCAGTGCATGTACATGTGCTTGCTAAACCAAGTTAAAAATCTCACAAAAAGAAAGGTCACACACCCTTCTGACATGGTACATCATGTTAGTATGTAGAAATTTACAAAAAACGGGGTGTCAGAAATGCGCCCAACATAGTGTGGCAACCCCCTAGTTGCTAGAGCATTCATGGTCAGCAGTAGCATAAACATGTTGTCCACTTGGATCAAAGGGCCATACAACATAACCACAAAATGCATGAAGAAACGCCATAATTGTTAGTACTAAGTTGCAATTTCAACGTGTAATTCGTAGAATTTTAGGTCCTCTTAGGTTGGCCGAGATAAACGCTTCAGTAAATCCTTTTATTTTGCCTCTCATTAGGTACGACCTTAGTCTAGACGTCTATATTTTTATTTTGTTTTAAGAATTAGGGCATGCATAGACCATGGACAATGGCCCAGGAATAGAGGTTTTCCCCTTCCATTTCACTCCACACATTAGAGTAAACATCGCAATTAGTAGAAAAATCCATTTTCAACAACGTATGGTGTTCATGTTTGGTGCCCAAAGAGTAGGAGAAATTCTCACGTCACCAAACCCTGTCATCCTACGTCTTATTGATTATCATAGGTCATTTGATGTGAATATTTTTATTTTGTTGTAGAATAGATTGCAATTTAGAAAATATTATTGTGTAAATCTTTTAAAGAAAGAAAAAACAAAAACGTGCGTCACTTTGAAATCAATTCAATTGAGAGCCAACGCCAAATGTCTGGATATCCTCTTTTCTTTGGAGATCCTGGAGAGGATGCAGAATTATTTTTAGCGAATTTCAAGATGTCTTGCCATATCAAGAGGATAGTAACTGATCAAGAACGTGTAGAAATGTTTGAGGTGGTCCTTAAGAAAGATGCTAGCACTTGATTTGACTCTTTGTATGAGGAAGTTAAGGGGAATTACACAGAAGTTTTGAATCGTTTTAGGAAATACTGCTTTGATCCCCAAACACTCAAAAACTATGGCAAGACATTGTTTCTCATAAGCAAAAAGGCTTAGATGACTACTACTTGTACAAGCAAGAGTTTCTACGTCTTTGGGCTCTATGGATACGAAATGTTGCTAACCCTGGTGATGGTGCAGAATTTCTGAAGAAGGAGAGTTTTATATCCGGACTCTTTCCTGACCTTAAGGTAAAAGTTGAGGCCGGTGTACCTGCTACCTTTGATGCAGCTGAAACTAGGGCTGCTGAGAAATATAGGAAACTCAAGTGCTTAAGGGGGGAGGTTCCAATAGAATGTCTTAGACCCAAAGGTAAGTCACAAGCATCAACATCTAGGGAGCTTCCTGAGGTAACGGAGAAAGTGATTGAGAAGTTAAATGAATCTTTAAGGAGCTTGTCAATTCACCTTGCACAAGCTGTAGGTCCAAAGGGACAAGCAAAGAAGTCTGAAGAGTGAGATTCACGACCTAGGAGAGTCTTGCAATGTTGCAATTGCGGTGAGTCTGGACATGGGATGTATAATTGTCCTTGGCCCCGTGGGGAGCCAGGGAGACCTAACTTAAATTACCCAGTGATGAATGCAGGTGAAGGAACTGGTCAACAACCAAGGCTTCTACAAAGACCAAATGGACCAAGACCACCTCCACAAGGGGTAGAATGAGTTCCACCTTTGCCAGATCCAAATGTGCATGTGGTAGAGGTGACAAATTCAAATCAGGTTGACATGGAAGCAAATGGCATTAAGCATGGCCGAGGGAAAGGTAAAGAGAAGGAAGGTGTCATATCACAGAGTGACCATGGACGAGGCAAGAAGGCAAAGAAGACCAAGGAAGCTAAGAGGACTCGACGTCGTATCAATCTCTAAGACTTACCTCTTGGACATGGTATGGTTCCATACAACCTGTTGGAAGACATGCGAGGTAAGGGTCCTGATATTTCATGGCCTCAATTCCTTGTATTATGTCCACAAGTTAGAAGGGATTTAACAAAATCATTTAGCACTAGGAGAAAGGTAAAAGAGAGTGTGCCTGTTGTAAAAATTGCACATGATGAAATGAATGAGGATATTACATCTGTGCTTGATTGTTACACCAAAGGAGGATTGGTTAGGAAAGGTCTAGTGGATGGGGGTGCACAGATTTGCATCATGACAGAGGGACTCATGCAAAGACTAGGCATGCACATCCATGAGACACCTGAAATCAAAGTGAAGATGGCAAACAATAGCAAAGCTAGGTGTGTAGGCATTTGTAAAAATGTTTTTGTAGAGGCCTTTGGCATTAAGAAGGCAGTGGATTTCTATATCATGTCTACCAAAGGAAATGGTTACCCATTTATTCTAGGAAGACCATGGCTAATGAAAATGAGAGCTTTACAAGATTGGGAGAGTGGAAAGCTAATTTGTAGGAATGACAATCATAAGAAGGCTGTCTTTGACATGAAGGAGCATTGCCAACAGGAGCTCCATGAAGAATCATCTCAAAGTGAGACGGAAGAAGATTGGACCGATAACACTTCAGAAGAAGAAAGTATCGGCAGCATTACTGAAGAGGAGTCGTCCATTGAGGTCATGGGGGTAAGGTTTAAGCCAAACAACCAGGAGACCTCTTGTCGAGGTATATAAGAGGTAGGTACTCAAGAGAACCAAAATGTGCAAGATGAAGGAATGTTAGAAGGTATGTTGTCTACAACACTTACAAAGGACGAAAGAGAGGAGTTCAAATGTGTGCTAAGGAAATTTCCTAGGCTTTTTGCTAAAGACTACACCGATGTGCGTGGAGTGGATGTTGTTCAGCACAAGATTGAGTTGAAGACAGAGGCCACACCTAAGGCTCAAAAGCTACGGAGGCTAGGAGTCAACAAAGAGCTGGCTCTACTCAAGGAGGTAAGAAAGCTTCTAGCAGCAAGTTTCATTTATCTAGTGGAGAATTCAGAGTGGGTCTCTCCCGTTGTTGTCACTCCTAAGAAAAATGGCAAGTGGAGGGTGTGTGTGGATTACCGTCCGCTCAATGAGTCAACAAAAAGAGATCACTTTCCCCTCCCATTTCAGGATGACATACTGAATGAGGTAGCTGGTCATGAGAAGTACACTGTGTGTGATGGCTACTCAGGCTACTTTCAAGTAGGGATTGCTTTGGAGGACCAATTAAAAACAACCTTCATCACTCCTTGGGGTTGTTATGCTTTTAGAGTTATGCCATTTGGCATGACAAATGCTCATGCAACTTTCCAACGTTTCATGAACATGGTGTTTTAAAGAGGTCATCTCGTTCATTCAAAAGGTGAAGTATATGTCACGATTCATTCACTTAGCCTCAAAGTTACTTCACCCTTTACAAAAGTTGACACAATAAGTGGAATTTGCATGGTCTGATGAGCTTGAAGAGTATTTTTGTAACATTAAAATCATCCTGTCAGACTTACCAACACTCATGCCTCCTTGTTGGGAGTACACATTCTTTGTTAGCTCTAGTGTTGGGAAGGAAAAAATTGGTGCAGTTTTATTACAACAAGATCCCCACAGTACCAGGATGCGACCAATCTACTTTGCTAGTAGGGTCATGAATGCTTTGGAGAGAGGCTACACGGAGGCAGAACTCATGATGATTTCTCTCATGTTTGCAGTGAGAAAGTTTAGACCCTACTTGCTACCAAAACCTTTTGAAATTCTCACTTCAAAAAATTTGTTCCCTTGGGTGTCATCTCAAATGAATCTTAGTACTAGGATCTCAAACTGGATTATGGATTTGCAAGAGTTTCAATACTCTTTCAAGGTAGAAGATAGTGTGCGTGCACAATTGGCAGGGATTCTCACTTATAGGGTACATGAGAAGGAAATTAAGGTGCCTAAAGTAAAGACCCTACCATTGCCACCACCAAAAATTATTCCTAATTATTTTACCTTGTTCTTTGATAGATCTTTTCAACAAGCCACAAGAAAAGAAGGGGGAGGGCTAGTGTTGCTCAAACCAAGTGGAGAGGTGGTCATGAAAGAGAAGGTCAATCTACCAGGTTCAACGAGCAACAATGAAGCAGAATACGACACACTACTTCATGGTTTAAAGACGTACATTGGCCAAGGTATACAACATCTCATGGTAAAGGGGGATGCACTTCTCATTGTGAAGAAGATTTTAGGCATTTGGGCATGCAAGAATGAAAGCTTAAGGACAAATGTTCATGCCATTTCTAGGTTGTTTAATCAATTTGAAGAAGTGCAACTATATCATATTCCTAGGAAACAAAATGAAGATGCTAATTTACTTGCACAACAAGCAGTTACATGTGTTGAGAAAGAAGTGCAGGTCATCATGGTGGCAACACCTGTCAAGCAACCAAGATACCAAGGATTGGAGTCATTGGCTCCCATTATTGGCTACATTTTGGAGGGCAAGTTTCCACAAGATTTCACATAAGCTCAAAAGAGGAGACTCATGAAGAAGGCAAGTATCTATCCCTTCCTAGAAGGCTCCCTATATCAAAGAGGAAAAGATTAAGTGTGCAAAAGAGAACCAAATATCGAGGAAATTCCAACCTTCTAAAAGGTTTGCATGAGGAAGGATGCGGTGATTGTTTTTCCCAAGAGCTAACTATGAATAAGATTTTGCTTGCGGGGTATGTTTGGCCAAGTCTTCATGTGGATGTCGAGCATTAGTGTAAAAGCTGTCACAACTGTCAGGTAAATGGAAATATAAGATTGGTCCATGGTCCAAGGAAGATCGTGCTTGCAAATGGACCCTTTGAAAAGTGGGGCATTGATGCTATGGGTCCTCTACCTAGAACAAAAAATGGGAAACTCTACATTCTAAAGGTTGTAAATCACATGACTAGGTGGGTAGAGGCTCAAAGTGTAGCAAGGGTAAATGGGAAAACAGTGAGCAGGTGTGTCTACACTAATATTTGTTGTAGATTTCGCACACCTTTGGAGATTTTTTTTGACAATGGTCCAAGGTTTAGGAAGGTTTTACTCACACAAGTTTGTCAAGAGCTTCACATTCTACATCATCATAGCACACCCTACTACCCACAGTCGGATGGTCTGGTTGAGAAGGCTAATGGTGTCATTGTAGGCGTCCCATCTAGTACCAAGATGCGTCCCATCTACTTTGCTAGTAGGGTCATGAATGATTTGGAGAGAGGCTACAAGGAGGCAAAACTGATGATGCTTTCTCTCATGTTTGCTGTGAGAAAGTTTAGACCCTAGTTGCTACCAAAACCTTTTGAAATTCTCACTATATAAAATTTATTCTCTCGGATGTCATCTCAAATAATCTTAGTACTAGGATCTCAAAGTGGATTATGGAGTTGCAAGAGTTTCAATACTCTTTCAAGGTAGAAGATAGTGTGCGTGCACAATTGGCAGGGATTCTCACTTATAGGGTACATGAGAAGGAAATTAAGGTGCCTAAAGTAAAGACCCTACCATTGCCACCACCAAAAATTATGCCTAATTATTTTACCTTGTTCTTTGATGGATCTTTTCAACAAGCCACAAGAAAAGAAGGGGGAGGGCTAGTGTTGCTCAAACCAAGTGGAGAGGTGGTCATGAAAGAGAAGGTCAATCTACCAGGTTCAACGAGCAACAATGAAGCAGAATACGACACACTACTTCATGGTTTAAAGACGTACATTGGCCAAGGTATATAACATCTCATGGTAAAGGGGGATGCACTTCTCATTGTGAAGAAGATTTTAGGCATTTGGGCATGCAAGAATGAAAGCTTAAGGACAAATGTTCATGCCATTTCTAGGTTGTTTAATCAATTTGAAGAAGTGCAACTATATCATATTCCTAGGAAACAAGATGAAGATGCTAATTTACTTGCACAACAAGCAGTTACATGTGTTGAGAAAGAAGTGCAGGTCATCATGGTGGCAACACCTGTCAAGCAACCAAGATACCAAGGATTGGAGTCATTGGCTCCCATTATTGGCTACATTTTGGAGGGCGAGTTTCCACAAGATTTCACATAAGCTCAAAAGAGGAGACTCGTGAAGAAGGCAAGTGTCTATCCCTTCATAGAAGGCTCCCTCTATCAAAGAGGAAAGGATTAAGTGTGCAAAAGAGTACCAAATATCGAGGAAATTCCAACCTTCTAAAAGGTTTGCATGAGGAAGCATGCGGTGGTTGTTTTGCCCAAGAGTTAACTATAAATAAGATTTTGCTTGTGGGGTATGTTTGGCCAAGTATTCATGTGGATGTCCAGCATTAGTGTAAAAGCTGTCACAAATGTCAGGTAAATGGAAATATAAGATTGGTCCATGGTCCAAGGAAGATCGTGCTTGCAAATGGACCCTTTGAAAAGTGGGGCATTAATGCTATGGGTCCTCTACCTAGAACAAAAAATGGGAAACTCTACATTCTAAAGGTTGTAAATCACATGACTAGGTGGGTAGAGGCTCAAAGTGTAGCAAGGGTAAATGGGAAAACAATGAGCAGGTGTGTCTACACTAATATTTGTTGTAGATTTGGCACACCTTTGGAGATTGTTTTTGACAATGGTCCAAGGTTTAGGAAGGGTTTACTCACACAAGTTTATCAAGAGCCTCACATTCTACATCATCATAGCACACCCTACTACCCACAGTCGGATGGTCTGGTTGAGAAGTCTAATGGTGTCATTGTAGGCGTCCCATCTAGTACCAAGATGCGTCCCATCTACTTTGCTAGTAGGGTCATGAATGATTTGGAGAGAGGCTACAAGGAGGCAAAACTGATGATGCTTTCTCTCATGTTTGCAGTGAGAAAGTTTAGACCCTACTTGATACCAAAACCTTTTGAAATTCTCACTGTAGAAAATTTGTTCCCTTGGATGTCATCTCAAATAATCTTAGTACTAGGATCTCAAAGTGGATTATGGAGTTGCAAGAATTTCAATACTCTTTCAAGGTAGAAGATAGTGTGCGTGCACAATTGGCAGGGATTCTCACTTATAGGGTACATGAGAAGGAAATTAAGGTGCCTAAAGTAAAGACCCTACCATTGCCACCACCAAAAATTATTCCTAATTATTTTACCTTGTTCTTTGATGGATCTTTTCAACAAGCCACAAGAAAAGAAGGGGGAGGGCTAGTGTTGCTCAAACCAAGTGGAGAGGTGGTCATGAAAGAGAAGGTCAATCTACCAGGTTCAACTAGCAACAATGAAGCAGAATACAACACACTACTTCATGGTTTAAAGATGTGCATTGGCCAAGGTATACGACGTCTCATGGTAAAGGGAGATGGACTTCTCATTGTGAAGCAGATTTTAGGCATTTGGGCATGCAAGAATGAAAACCTAAGGACAAAATTTCATGCCATTCGTAGGTTGTTTAATCAATTTGAAGGAGTGCAACTATATCATATCCATAGGAAACAAAATGAAGATGCAGATTTACTTGCACAATAGCAGTTGCATGTGTTGCGAGTGAAGTGCAAGTCATCATGGCAGCAATAGTGATAAAGCAACCAAGGTACCAGGGGATGGAGTCATTGACTCCCATTGTGAGCTACATTTTAGAGGGCGAGTTTCTAGAGGGCTTCACAAAGGCTCAAAAGCGGAGGCTCATTAAGAAGACGAGTTCATATGTGTTTTTGGAAGGTGCCCTCTACCAAAGGGGAAAAGATAATGTTTGTATGAGAATACCGCCAACCAAAGAGATTCCAGCCATTCTTTAAGGTTTGCATGAGGAAGCGTGTGGTGGCCGTTTTGCACAGGAACTCGCTGCAAAAAATATTTTTCTTGCTGGATATGTTTGGCCAAGCTTGCACATTGATGTTCAACATTGGTGTAAAAGCTGCCAAAATTGTCAGATTAATGGAAACAAGCGTCTATTACATGGTCCACGTCAGTTAGTCCTTGCAAATGGTCCATTTGAAAAATGGAGCATTGATGCTATGGGTCCATTGCCCAGGACTACAAATGGAAAATTGTATATCTTGGTGGCCATAGACTACATGACTAGGTGGGTAGAAGCTCAAAGTGTGGCAAGAGTGAATGAGAGGACAGTTAGTAAGTTTGTGTACACTCACATTTGTTGCATATTTGGCACGCCTTTGGAGATCGTTTCTAATAATGGTCCAGGATTTAGGAAGGGCTTGCTCACATAAGTTTGTAATGACCTTCACATTCTACATCGGCATAGCACACCCTACTCTCCTCATTCAAATGGTTTGGTAGAGAAGGCTAATGGCATCATTGCAGGAATCATCCGAAAGATGGTAAAGAACAAGACAAAGCTATGGGATGACTTCTTGGATGGAACATTGTGGGCCTATCAGACTACCTACAAGGAAGCGACAGAGTTCACACCCTTCCACCTAGTCTATGGTCAAGAAGCTTTGCAACCCATTGAGCTTAACATTCTAACAATGCGACCTCATGGAAAGGTGGCACAAGGAGAAGAAGCAGCATGGGAAGATCGTCTTCTCACCCTAGCAGAACTAGAATGGAAACGGGATGCGGCTTATGAGTGCTATAAAAGAAAGGCTATGCAAATAAATGACAAGTTCGACAAAAAGGTGAAAGACAAAAGGATCAAGGAAGGAGATTTGGTGCTAAGGTACGATAATCGCCTTGACAATCGCTTTGATGTGAAATTCAATACTAGATGGCAGGGTCCCTACATTGTAAAGAAGGCCTATTGTTCATGCTACTATCAACTCATGGATCTGGATGGCATGTTACGGTCCTGTTTACATGTAAATATTTTCTATCAAATAAAGGACCTAAGTTTAAAGGGTTTTTTTTAAATTTTTTGATATAAATACATATTCTTAGGCGTGCGTTATCAAGCCTAGTATGCTAGCTTCCATCGCGTGTCATTCCTTAAACATATTTTACTATCATTATATCCCTTAAGCTCTACTCACACAAGCCTTGAAAAACCCTTTGTGACTTCACCGTAAAATATACCAATAACCTTATTGGCTCCGTCATATTTTTTTCCATCCCTCCCAGTTAAATATTCACAAGCAAATAGATTTCATCTTCAAATAAATTCCATAAATCACTCAAAGTAGAGAATAATTGAGGGTCTCTTCCCTCATGATTTTTCTCCCTTTATTTTATATATTTTTTACCACCATGCATCCCATGTGTCCATTTTTCATGACTAGCTAGCTTATCTTTTTATCGCACAAGTATATATTATATTTGATACTTATCCTATACCATACATGTGTGCAAGCTCCTTGGAAATATTATGTCATGGTTGATGTATGGGGGGCTCACTTGGAAGACTACAAAGGAAAAAGAATCAAATAGTGGCCCACTTTAAGCTTTATTAGGTGCTGCAGGGACAGCTTCTTTCTCGAATTTTAGCACCTTCTTATGATCCAAATTTGAGGATACTTCCAAAAAACAAAATGTAGCTCGTGGGCTGAAGTATTTTTCATAATGTTTTCAAAAATTTTGAAGTCCAGTGTGATTTTACATGAAATTTATGGCCGACTTCAAAACTGCAACCTCGTACACCAAAAAAATATTCCTATTTCGCTCACCCTTCCACACACCTACTCACTCTTACATCCTCGTCCCTCTCCTTCCCAATCCCAAACCTGCAACTCCCATGTCCTAATTCACCCTCTTCACCATTGCCACTTCTCTCACACCTCCATAGCCTTTATCCTTCATTTCTACACCCTTTATCCTTCCCAATCCCAAACCTACAACTCCCTATGTACTAATTCACCCTCTTCACCATTGCCACTTCTCTCACACCTCCATAGCCTTTATCCTTCATTTCTACACCCTATGTGCCCCCCTTTCTCTCTACATATATGTCCATATTACCATGTCCTCTTCAACTTTCTAAAGAACTCCAAAAAATCAGCAAAAATCCAAGGTTAACCTCTGCAAGTGAAGGCTTTTATCATGAATTATCCAAGGTTTCGAGATAACATAGCTTCATCAACACGTGTAACTTCGCCCTGCTGACTGCTTCTTCTTCCGGTGCTGTAAAGAGGTGAATGTCAACTTCTCCAAAGCTTCAACCTCTCTTTACAAGCTTATTCCTTCTCTAACTTTGCTGATCATATATCTCATCATTTGGTGAATGATTTTGTAAATGTTTTTTAGTGATTATTACTAACCACTAACCACTAACCTGATTGAAAAAATACACCCTCTACTCTCTATTAGAGTAGGAACTCCCAAATTATTCACTCAATCCTTTCTCCTTTCACCCTCAATAATTCTATTCCCTTGATCCCAGATCCATATGACTCAAAGGACAAGAGAGAACCACCCTCATTTAAAAAAATTAAAACTATACATAATCTTTTATTTCTTCAAATAAACTTGATTAGGTCTAATCCTAATAGGGGCTTCTAAAACCTATAAATAGAGCCCTTCTCTCCCTTGTAAATCATCACATGATCACACTACACCACACCATTCTCAACACATAACACACCACTCTTCAAGCCTAGTTGTGTAGAGTGTGTGCGTTGTGGGTCCTCTATTCCATCACTACACATAGGTGCATGGAGAAGCTTGAAGTTAGTTATGCCATCTAGAGGAGTGGAGTGATGCCATACTCTTTATCACACTTGTAGCCTACTCTTGTGCATAAATAAGATGTATAGTTCTAGGTGCAATTGTATGCTGCAACTACGACTCTTCTCTCCAAATTGATTTGATAAGTTGGCTCATTAGGTGGTTGAAGGTATATTGTCCTTGAAGTCTGTTGTGCCATTTCATGCTTGGTGGTTTGAGAGCTTCTTGATTTTTTTGCCTAAAAGTAAATTGTAGAAGGGTACTCGGTGAGAGGGCTCCCGTGACCCTAAGACAATTTGTGTATTGGCAACAAGGTCAAGTTTTGTGTTATCTCTTTGTTTCTCATCAAGCTTTGTGTGCATCTAGTCTTTAAGGCTAAGACTGAGTTGCTCAAGTTGATTTGTGCTCCTTATCTCTCTCTGGCTTGGTGAATGTTTGTGTTTGGTGTGTGTGGCTATCTTGCATTCCCCTCCCTTTGTGTGTTTGATTATTAGGAGATATCACATGCCTCCTAGTTCGCATCTACAACTAGGTGGTGCCCCTTTCTTGTTTGGTTTCTGGCTGTGGGTTGTTGTTATGTTTGATTGTGCTTGCCCCAGCCCCAATTGAGCATCACGGGAGCCTCAAAGGGTGTTTAGAGGCCACTCTTCTTACTGCCCGCCCCGGACCGCCTCATTGCAAGGCTGCAAGAGAGGACCCGGAAAACGGGGTTCCAAAAGAGATAAAGGAACCTACAACAAAGAACCCTGCCGCAGAAAGAAGCAGAGGACCCCACCGATTTTCTTGAAAGAATGTAGAGGCAGGTACACTCAAGCTAAAAGAAGCTCAGGAGAGTGAAAGAAAAGCTAGAAAAGCAGCAGAGCAACAAACTCAAGCGGAGGCTACTGCTCAGAGTGAAAGAAAACCTGGAGAAGCAGCAGAGCAACAAACTCAAGTGGAGGCTACTGCTCAGAGTGAGGCACAACACTATCAAGAGGAGATGTCTCCGAAGCTGACCTCGCCTGCAACGAAACAAGAAGATCACCCAATGCCAAGCCCTCCACCTTCACCAACAGTTAGACCCACTAGGAGCGAGCAACCTAAAGACAAGGAGCTTGAACCGCAAGAAGCAGCAGGTTTTGAACAACCGACAACAAATACTTTTGAGCAAACCAAAGCAACAAAGGCAAAGGTCACCCCGTCTACAACCACCCAACTGGAAATGACCGAGGCACCCATGAAGCCTCAAGAACTAAGGCAGCCGAGGCAACCACACAGCCTCAAGGAGAGGTAGAAACCCCAATGCAAACCGAAGCAACCACAGCCCCACCCAAGGATCCAAACATAGAGATTACTGAAACATCTAGGCAGCCGATAGATCATGAAGATTGGAAGATGAATGACGAAGTCATCCTACAAGTTAATGAATATGCCAAACAGATGCAGGCAATGATTGAAAAAATAAGAACAGCAGCACTTAGCCGCAGTGCTAAGGCTAGAGAGCTGGAGATGGTCATCAACGCTCTTGAAGGAGAGCTAGAGGACATAATGAATGTCATCTCTAATCTGCAGAGACAAATCCAAGATCTAAGAGCTGAAGCTGAACAACACCAGCTAGCAAAAGAGAAGCAACAAAAGGAAATGGAAGAGCCAGGTGAGCTTCTCACGAAGTTATCAGATGTCTGCAAGACCAAAGACGAAAACCTGACAAAGGTTACCAATGAACTCTTAAGAAAAACTCTGTCAGTACAAAAAATCCAAGTGCAACTCGACGTCGCGAATGCTTCACTGCAATATTTAGAGAAAAGGTTCAATGATCCCCAGGCGATTCACTCTATATACAAAATGGGATGCCACCTGAAGCGGACAACTTTGATAAAATCCCTATATATGACTCATATTAGGGAATATGATCCCCCTTTCTACACTTATACAACAATCAATGCTGAAAATTATTACACCCCTATCTTACATGTAAAATTTAGGTCTCACATGATCTAACTAAGTAAAACTAGTCAAAGAGAGTGTAGCATAGTGACTGGCAACGTACTAAGGAACCGCTTATGTTAATAACTAGATGTACCCTCAATGTGTCTTAGTTTGACTTTCAAACTATGTGCTCGTTCAACCTGCACTCTAGCTACTCGTCCAATTTTGACCCATCTAAATTACTCAAAAAACATGGTTATAAAGTTGTGTTAGGTTCTCTCTGTAAATTTTCATCTATACAAACTCTTTATAGTTTTCATCCTTGAATAAATGAACTATAATCATAAAACAAGAAATTGATACAAATTAGTGTTAGTTCTTGCATGTATCTTTGTAGCTGTTGACTCAGAAGTTCGAGGGTAGACTCTTTTGGGGAGCCAAAATTTTGAAACACAAAAAATTTCTCTCATTTTTCCCTTTTCTCACTTCTCTCTCTCTCTCTCTCCCCCCCCCCCCCCTTTCCATAAATATGAAAGCTTGGGAGATAAATTACGGGGGGCTTGCCCCTAACTTATACACTTATGTAACGTGTAAAAAAACACCCCTCCCCTACACTTACATGATGAGACAATTTTTCCATGGTGAATCCCCCGGGCAATGATCAGGAATGCTTTTTGCGACAAATAATATCCCGCAATTGCCTCGATCAAAGGTACATATGAAGTATACAAAGCTTTAGAAAAGAAGAACAAGGATTTTGAACTTGAGCTAAAGCTAGAACACTCACAACTAAGAGACCTTGCACTAATGTGGGTACAAAGAGAGGAACATCTGCTCAAGGAGATAATAGGGCTCAAGCATGTTAATCAGCTACTCTGAGACGGTCAGCCAGAGTACATCTAAGCAACCACACACTAAAATTCCCTCAGTCTCTTTCGCTGAGATGGAAACATAGCCGACAGAACGGCTAGGAGGAGAGGAAGATTTCAAGGTACCAATAACAGATGTTGAGCAAGGGTCAATGGTCCAACTGTCAAACGTTGAGAAAGATACACTCAAAGAACAAGTTGCTCAAGAGATAGATGAACAATGGAAAGCAACGATGGATTGGGAGTTGAAAGTTCTCCATTCAGTCAATGTTACTCAACTCACTCCCAACCAAATCAATGCACAATGGCATCAACAATCACTATCTGTCACGTGACACATCCAACCCTATGTGTTCGTGGACAAGCTACAGCATGATCAGGGTTCAGTCAATCCAGTGAGTCTAGATTTAGAAGTGATCTGGAACTTTTGTGAGTCTATTCATAGACCGTGCATGCCCACTCACTTAGCATAGATGCATATCCTGTGGTTGCACACAGCATGATCATCAGCATTCCCATCAGAATCCATCAGATTCCATCAGGGGAATTTTCCAGTACATTTAGCCTATTTTACCTATTTTTGGCATTTTGCACTTATTAATTTAAGTGACTTTCCAACAAAAGTAGGTAGGGCAATTTGGGTAAGAAAATATATAAGCAAACCAAAGTTAGCACTAAATGGCAGAAGAGGCAACAGGAGCCAATCTCAACAGGCAACTTCTCACAAGAACCTTGGTGGACTTTTCCCTCCAAGTAGCAGATTCCCTCACCTAGCGTTTTTGCACAGCATCCCCAGCCTGGCGTTTTTGCATCAAATCTGCATCGCCAACAGTACTCAGCACCTAGCGTTTTGCAAGAACCACAACTGCTAGCATTTTTTATCATCAGATTCATTGGCGTTTTTGGATTTCAGCAGCAGATAAAGACCGGCAATTTTCACCTAAAGTGTAGCAGATTCAGCCCAGACAAACCATCGATTTTCAGCCTAAAGACACCTCAGTTTTCAACCCTAAACCTGCACATTTTTAGCGACCAACACCCACAAAAAACAGCCCCAAAATCAGCGTTTCTGGCTCAGTCGCAGATTTCAGCCCATAGCTGTAAGGTGCAGCGGAATGAATGTTGTATATTCTCAAGATTAGCGATCTTTACTGCTCAAGGTTCCTTTTAGTTCTTAGGTAAAGAGAGAGCTTTCCGTGTTATGGAGTGCTATGATCACGAACAAAGTGAGTGGATTGTGCGTGCAAGTCAATGAGACTGAGAGAAGGAGAGAGAAGAGATACGACATCGAGAGTTTTAATTACAACCCTCCTCCGAAGGCCCCACTCTCGTCGGCGAGAGTGGTCTAATCTTTCATTGCACAAAGGTGTACAATGCTAATGCCATGGACTAATGCAAGTTGGACTATGCCGATGACGACGACAGTGATGACGACGGCGACCTCATGGCTGAAAACTGTGATCTTCTATGGGCTGAATTCGGTGGCTGTTTCGAGGCTGAAAATGACTGTTTTCTTGCTGTGGTTATGGCTGAAAATGATCAAGTTGTCGGGGTCTTGCTGATGGTAAAAACGCTGAAGATTTGGACCTAGTAGGCTGCGTTTTTAGGGGCTGTTGTACCAGTTGAAAACGCTGCAACAACTGGCCTGTCTAAGGCTGAAAAACGTTGCAACACCTGCAGCCTAGCGTTAGTGGTTGCTGATAAAAAAATGTTGAAGGGGCAAAAATTATAGCATAAAAGGGATGATGGCGATGTCTGCAAGAGGATGAAATGCCAGGGGGTGAGACCTGATGGCGATCCTAGATCTAGGAAAAACGCCAAGGATGGGGTGATAATGGCGATGGATATGATGCTGGGGGGGGTACTGCTAAGAAGTTGCCTGTTGAGCAGGAAGCTCCTGCTGCCTCTTCTGCCATTTAGTGCTAACTTGGGTTTGCTTATATATTAACTTAGAGAAATTGCCCTACCTACTTTTGTTGGAAAGTCACTTAATAATAATAAGTGAAAATAACCAATTAATAGAAAAATAGGCTAAATGCACTGGAAAATTCCCCTAACTAATGCTAATGGATTCTGATGATCATGCTGTGTGCAACCGGAGGATATGCATCTATGCTAAGTGTCTGGGCATGCACGGTCTACGAATAGACTCACAAAAGTGCCAGATCACTGCTAATCTAAACTGACTGGACTGACTGAACCCTGCTGTGGTGTCGCTTGTCCACGTACACATAGGGTTGGGATGTGTCACGGGACATCTCCTCCTTTTCAAAGTGAGGTACTGATACTGAAGAGTATGGCGTCGAGGGAGATCGCCAACAGCATCCAGAATCCTGGAAGGGACTCTTCGCCGACCCACTCTGATGTGTAAGTCGTACGGTACTTGAACTTCATAAAGGTTTGCAACGCTTGCTTCTTTGGGCCACGCCGAAAGAGACTCAAAGTCTTCTGTGGCTCCTTCAATGCTTCAACTTTGTCTAGAGACCTGCTTCCTTTGTCTTCAAGAATCTCCATAGCTGAAAATTCTTGAAACCATCTCCAACTCAAAACCATGAACATACCCATTCCATGTAAAGTGAAGGAAAAAAATATTGTCTTCTCTAAAGACTGTGCATGCAATGTAGATGAACAAATAGACGGAGTGACAACCCGTTCATCAAACACATGCAAACAATGAGGTTGAATCTTTCCTGTTTGATCGAAATCAATCAATTGTGGAAAATCACAATGGAAATCCCATTCTTGGTGCTCATACTATCATGTGCTCTTTCTACCACTGTGTCATGCCAAGGAAGAGACATGGAATGCGACTGCCTTACATACATACTTTTCAGCTTTTCATGAACAATCTGCATACATTTGTGCTCTTCCATGAGAGAAACGTGCTCAACATACAATATGTCATGCTTAGGAAAAGGGATCACATAACGATGCTGACTAAAATACAGGAAACCTTCACGAATGAAACACTCAAACAATGTGTGCGTATCAATCATGCGAACACACAATACTTCTTGTGAGGGTGCTTTGAACCAAGGCTCGAGAGCCAAGATCGGTTTGTCCTAAATGCTTAATCGTCCTGTGGGGGTTCTTTGGACATCGACTCGAAAGCCAAGATCGGATCTTCGTGATTGATTGAATCTACAACGAGGTTAGCTTCGCTAGCAAAAGCATCCACTAACACATCATCCTTGTGAACAATCACATCTTTGTCATGCAAGTCATCATGCGTGTCATTATCATCCAAATCAGCATGCAAGTCATCATGCGTGTCTTTATCATCCAAATCATCATGCAAATCATTATCCTTCAAATCATCATGCTTCTCATAATCATGCAAATCCTGTGTGTCATGTCGTGGAGAAAGAGATACTAAGAGAATCTCCTTATCCCGAATCCTTTCAGCCTTGTCTTGCATATTAGCAATGAGAGATGGACAAGGAGCAATGTCCACTCCATGAAAGACAGTAGGAGAATCACTTTTGGCCTTGAGAGTTAAAGTGTTAGCCTCAAAATCAATGAGAGCGTTAGTCACACGAGACCATCGAATGCCCAAAATCATATCACATCCTGAGAGAGGAGAAACAACAAATCTTCTAGTGAATGCAATTTGTTGAATTGCAAACAACACATCAAGGCATTCCTCTGTGATGAGAGCGTCCATACCGGGACGAAAGCCAGAGACCTCGATAGGAGATCTCAGACTGACCTCGAGGCGGGCTCTCTCAACAAGAGAGGAACTGATCACATCATGCATACTACCTGGATCAAACAATATGACAAAACGGTGCCCCAACGTACGACCATAACATTTAATGAGAGAATCATCAAAGAGAGGGTCCTGAGAAACTTTGCGCACACTTGTGTTATCATTCATTGCATTGACAGATGTAGCGGGTGCTGTGGGTTCTTTAGATTCATTCGATTCAAGCTTAGGACATGTTTGTTTTATGTGACCCTTAATGTGACAATGAAAACAAAGACCTTCTTTAGAATAAGTGCTTTGTTCTTCCGAAGTGATGTATCCTCCTACAATTTCTTGTGCTACCTTTTCATCTGGAGTAAGCTTAGGTTTAGCATTTGTGTTCGCCTTACCCTTAGATTCATTGGAAGAATTCTTTGATGAGAGAATGTTGGAAGATTGGTTAGAAGAGTTATCATTCTTACCGTTCTTACTGTTCTGAGGGTTCTGAGAAGTCAGCGAGGTACTTGTGGAAGTCTTGTTCTACTTAGGCTTTCCCTTGTTGTGCTTCATCTCCTGTGCGAGAGCAATCGTTACCGCCTTGTTGAGATCGATTGGATCGAATACCTCGACATCGTACTTGATATACTCATCCAATCCAAAGAGAAAAGCCTCTTTGCGCTCTTCATCCGACATGCGTAGTTGGGTACCTAGCTGCAAAACACGATTAGAAAAAGACATGACCGGCATACCATTTTACTTGAGAGCGCGCCAATCGTCTTTCAATCCTGCCAGGTACTGAGGTGGCATAAACCGCGCCTTGAGCTTGTCTTGGAAATCAGCCCAACTAAAAGAGAGGGGCGTGAAATCGTCAGCTGCCTTAAGGTGTGCGGCTAACTGTGCCTCTTGCCATGCGTGGTACCAATTAATGGAATCACCGGCAACGTACATAGCTGCCGTCAAAACTTTGTTATTTCCTGTCTTCTTAGTTGTCGCAAAATAAGCATTAAATTGATGCAACCAAGAATGAATAATTGTAGCATCCATCTTACCGTCATACTTTTCTGTGACTAGATGGTTGGAATTCGCATCGTGACTTGCACTACAAGACGAACTCCAACGATCTTTGGGTGGTTCGGTCTTCGAGGCTAGGATGTGGGAAATAATTCTTGATGACAAATCTCCCTTTGAGCCTCTCGTTCATCGCGCTCGCGTTCAAAAGCAAGTCGATGTTCTTCTTGTTTTGCGGCAAGAGAAATGCGCTTACGTTCTTGAGCAAGTCAATTTTCCTCTTGTTTTGCGGCAAGAACAATGCGCTCACATTCATGAGCAAGGCACTCACGGTCGTGAGCAATGCGACTTGCTTCTTGTCTATCCATCATGGCCATCATTTGCTTAACCATTGCCTCCATAGCACTTGGTGGCGTAGATGGCGAAGGGGGAGGGTTGAAAAAATCATCTCCGGGTGGGGACGAGTCTTCGTCGCCTCTCTCATGCTCATCACCTGTATGCAAAGTATCCATTCCTGTTCGAGTGACGACCATGCACTAAGATCTTGGGGTCTTAAGTGCACGAGGAACTTGGGTTCTTGAGGGTCTTGAGGTTCTTGAGGTCCTTGATTCGTGAGAATCTTGGGTTCTTGAGGTTTTTGAGTCTTGAGGATCTTGGGTTCTTGGGTTCTTGAGGTTTTCTTTCGCTTGCAAATTGCATTGGAGAAGGATCTTCTCTTCACCCGAGTTCTACCCTTTTCTCCGGCGGGCGCACCCCTTGGCGGCCTTGCACTCACACCAAGGTTGCTTTTTCCCACCTCAAGTCGATTGGCCGGCCGCTAAGTGCAAGGTCCGCTCTCAATGAGTGAAAAGAGACACAAGGGGAGGCTGGACAAGCCCTTCTTTCTTGGGATTCCTGTCATTCTTCAACAAAACATGATTAGGAATCACCACGCCCAAGCGAACTTGGGTTCATGCGACCTCAACAAGAAAAAAAAATCTTGTGGTTCTTTCCTTGAGTAATGCATAACACCTTCAAAGCTCTGATACCAATGTAAGGTGCAATGGAATGAATGTTGTATTTTCTCAAGATTAGTCATCTTTACCGCCCAAAGTTCCTTTCAGTTCTTAGGGAAAGAGAGAGCTTTCCGTCTTATGGAGTGCTATAATCACGAACAAAGTGAGTGGATTGTGCATGCAAGTGAATGAGACTGAGAGAAGGAGAGAGTAGAGATACGACACCGAGAGGTGTAAAACCCTCCTCCGAAGGCCCCACTCTCAGAAGCGAGAGTGCTCTAATCTTTGATTGCACAAAGGTGTACAATGCTAATGCAATGGATTGATGCAAGTTGGACTATGCCGATGACGATGAAGGTGATGACGACGGCGACTTCGTGGCTGAAAACTGTGATCTTCTATGGGTTGAATTCGGTGGCTGTTTCGAGGTTGAAAATGATTGTTTTCTTGCTATGGTTATGGCTGAAAATGATCAAGTTGTCGGGGTCTTCTTGATGGTAAAAACGCTGAAGACTTGGACCTACCAGGCTGCGTTTTTTGGGGCTTTTGTACCTGCTGAAAACACTGTAACAGGAGCCCTGTCCAAGGCTGAAAAACGTTGCAACAGCAGCAGCCTAGCGTTAGTGGTTGCTGAAAAAAAAACGTGAAAGGGACAAAAACGCCGACATAAAGGGGATGATGGCGATGTCTGCAATAGGATGAAACGCCAGAGGGTGAGACCTGATGGCGATGCTGGATCTAGGAAAAACGCCAAGGATGGGGTGATAATGGCGATGGATATGATGCTGAGGGCGCGCGGGTACTGCTAAGAAGTTGCCTGTTGAGCGGGAAGCTCCTGTTGCCTCGTCTGCCATTTAGTGCTAACTTGGGTTTGCTTATATATTAACTTAGCAAAATTGCCCTACCTACTTTTGTTGGAAAGTCACTTAAAAATAATAAGTGAAAATAACCAATAAATAGAAAAATAGGCTAAATGCATTGGAAAATTCTCCTATTTGATGCTAATGGATTCTGATGGAAATTTCAATGATCATGTTGTGTGCAACCGGTGGATATGCATCTATGCTAAGTCTGGGCATGCACGGTCTACGAATAGACTCACAAAAGTGTCAAATCACTGCTAAACTAAACTGACTGGACTGAATGAACCCTGTTGTGGTGTAGCTTGTCCACGGACACACACGGTTGGGATGTGTCACGTGACAATAGGGTTTTTGGACAGCAGTAGCAGATTTCAGCCCTTATGTCATTGTTGTCCTCACCGTCCCCATTGGCAACATAGCCTAGACTTGCATTAGTCTCATGCATACCATTTGTACCAGATTGTGCAATCATAAGTAGACCACTCTTGCCGATGAGAGTGGGGCCTTCGAAGGAGGGTTTTACAACGTCTCTGGTGTCGTATCTCTTATCTCTCCTTCTCTCAGTCTCATTCACTTGCACGCACAATATCCACTCACTTTGTTCTTGATCACAGCACTCTACAAGGCGGAAGGCTCTAGATTTGCAGATTTCAGTCCTTATGTCGTTGTCGTCATCACCGTCCCCATCCCCGACATAGCCTAAACTTGCATCAGTCTAATGCATACCATTTGTACCAAATTGTGCAATCATAAGTAGACCACTCTCACCGACGAGAGTGGGGCCTTCGAAGGAGGATTTTACAACGTCTCTGGTGTCGTATCTCTTCTCTCTCCTTCTCTCAGTCTCATTCACTTGCACGCACAATATCCACTCACTTTGTTCCTGATCACATCACTCTACGAGGCGGAAGGCTCTCTCTTCCCTAAGAACTAAAAGGAACCTTGAGCATTAAAGATCACTAATCTTGAGAAAATACAACATTCATTCCGTTGCACCTTACATTGGTATCAGAGCTTTGGAAGTATTTTGCATTACTCAAGGAAAGAACCACAAGAACCACAAGAAATTTTCTTGCTTGTTGCGATCGCACGAACCCAGGTTTACTTGGGCGTGGCGATTCCTAATCATGTTTTGTTGAAGAATGACAGGAATCCCAAGAAAGAAGGGCTTGTCGAGCCTCCCCGTGTGTCTCTTTTCACTCATGGAGAGCGGACCGTGCACTTAGCGGCTGGACAATCGACGTGAGGTGGGAAAAAGCAACCTTGGTGTGAGCGCAAGGCCGCCAAGGGGTGCACCCGCAGAAAAGGGTAGAACTCGGCTGAAGAGAAGATCCTTCTCCAATGCGATTTGTAAGCGAAAGAAAACCTCAAGAACCCCAAGAACCCAAGACCCCCAAGACTCACGAACCTCAAGAACCTGAAGAACCCTAGATTCTCACGAATCAAGGACCTCAAGAACCTCAAGACCCTTAAGAACCCAAGTTCCTCGCGAACTTCAGAACCCAAGATTATAGTGCATGGTCGTCACCCGAAGAGGAATGGATACTTCGCATACAGGTGATGAGCATGAGAAAGGCGGCAAAGATTTTTCCACATCGGGAGACTTTTTCGACCCTCCCCCTTCGCCATCTACGCCACGAGTTGCACTCACTCCTATGGAGATGATGGTCAAGTCGATGTTGGACATGATGGCACAACAACAAGAAACTAATCGAGTTGCAATTGCACAACTCGCAAGCAAAGCAGAAGCACGAGAAGTCAAGGACCGCGAGCGCGATGAAAGAAACGCCACACTTGCCGCAAAAAAAGAAGAAAATCGCCATGCTCAGGAACGCGAGCGCATTGCTCTTGCCGCAAAACAAGAAGAACATCGACTTGCTTTCAAACGCGAGCGCGATGAACAAGAGGCGCAAAGGGAGATTCGTCATCAAGAATTTATTTCCCACATCCTAGCCACGAAGACCAAACCACCCAAAGATCGTGGAAGTTTGTCAAGTGGCGCAAGCCATGACGCGGATTCCAACCATCCAATCACAAAAAAGTTGAGTTTCAGTAAGTATGACGGTAGGATGGATGCTACAAATATTCATTCCTGGTTGCATCAATTTAATGCTTATTTTGCGACAACTAAGAAGACAGGGAATAGCAAAGTTTTGACGGCAGCTATGTACCTTGCTGGTGATGCCATCAATTGGTACCACGCATGGCAAGAGGCACAGCTAGCCACGCACCTAGAGACAACCGACGATTTCACGCCCCTTTCTTTTGATTGGGCCAATTTCCAAGACAAGCTCAAGGCGCGGTTTATGCCACCTCAGTACCTCGCACGATTGAAAGACCATTGGCACACTCTCAAGCAAAATGGTATGCTGGTTATGTCATTTTTTAATCGTGTTTTACAGTTAGGCACCCAATTACGCATGTCAGATAATGAGCGCAAAGAGGCTTTTCTCTTTGGATTGGACGAGTATATCAAGTACGATGTCGAGGTATTCGATCCAATCGATCTCAACAAGGCGGTAGCGATTGCTCTCGCACAGGAGATGAAGCACAACAAGGGAAAGCCTAAGGAGAACAAGACTTCCACAAGTACCTCTCAAACTTCTCAGAACCCTCAGAATGGTAAGAACGGTAAGAAAGGTAAGAATGATAACTCTTCTAACCAGTCTTCCAACAATATCTCATCAAAGAATTCTTCCAATGAATCTAAGGGTAAGGCTAACACAACTGCTAAACCTAAGCCTACTCCAGATGAAAAGGTAGCACAAGGACTTGTAGGAGGTTACATCACGTTGGAAGAAAAAAGCACTTATTCTAAAGAAGGTCGTTGTTTTCATTGTCACATTAAGGGTCACATAAAAAGAACATGTCCTAAGCTTGAATCGAATGAATCTAAAGAACCCACAGCACCCACTACATCTGTCAATGCAATGAATGATAACACGATTGTGCGCACAGTTTCTCAGGACCCTCCCATTGATGATTCTCTCATTAAATATTATGGTCATACGTCGGGGCACCGTTTTGTCATATTGTTTGACCCAGGTAGTATGCATGATGTGATCAATTCCTCTCTTGTTGAGAGAGCCTACCTCGAAGTTAGAGTCCGAGATCTCCTATTGAGGTCTCTGGCTTTCATCGTGGTATAGAGGCTCTCATCACCGAGGAATGCCTTGATGTGTTATTTGCAATTAAACAGACTGCCTTCACTAGAAGATTTGTTGCTTCTCCTCTCTCAGGATGTGATATGATTTTGGGCATTCGATGGTTTCATGATAATGACGCTCTCATGGATTTTCTGACGAACATTATAACTCTCAATGCCAAAAGTGATTCTCCTAATGTCATTCATGGAGAGGACATTGCTCATTCTCCATCGCTCATTGCTAATATGCAGGACAAGGTTGAAAGGATTTGAGATATGGAGACTCTCTAAGTCTCTTTGTCTCCACAGCATGACACACAGAATTTGCATGATTATGAGAAGCATGATGATTTGAATGATAATGATTTGCATGATGATTTGGATGAAAAAGACAAGCATGATGAATTGCATGAAGATGATGTGATTGTTCACAAGGATGTTGTGTTAGTTGATGCTTTTTCTAGCGAAGCTAACCTCGTTGTAAAATCGATCAATCACCAAGAATCGATCTTGGCTTTTGAGTCGAGGTCCACAGATCCCCCACAAGAAGATTCGATACACCCCAAAGAACCGATCTTGGCTCTCGAGTCTAGTCCCAAAGAACCCTCACAGGAAGTATTATGTGTTTGCATGATTGATACGCACGCATTGTTTGAGTGTTTCATTCGTGATCGTTTCCTGTATTTTACTCAGTGTCTTTATGTGATCCCTTTTCCTAGGCATGACATATTGTACGTTGAGCATGTTTCACTCATGAATGAGCACGAATGTATGCAGATTTTTCATGAAAAACGGAAAAGTATGCATTCAAGGAAGTCACATTCCATGTCTCTTCCTTGGCATGACACATTCGTAGAACAAGCACATGAGAATATGAGCACCAAGCATGGGCATTTCTGTTGTGATTCCGTAGTTGATTGCTCTAGATCATAAGAGAAATATTCGATCTCATTGTTTGCGTGTGTGTGGTGAACAGTTTAGCACTCCGTCTCTTTGTTCATCTACATTGCATGCACGGTCTTTGAGGAAGACAAGATTTTTTCCACTCACTTTACATGGAATAGGTATGTTCATGTTTTTGTGTTAGAAGTGGTTTCAGGAATTTTCAGCCTCGGAGATTCTTGAAGAAGAAAGAAGCAGGACTCTAGACGAAGTTGAAGCATCGAAGGAGCCACAGAAGACTTTGTGTTGCTTTCGGCGCGGCCCAAAGAAGAATACTTTGCAGACCTTTATGAAGTTCAAGTACCGCATGACCCACACATTAGAGTGGGCCGGCGAAGAGTCCCTTCCAAGATTCCGGATGCTATTGGCGATCTCCCTCGACGCCATACAATTCGGTACCAGTACCTCACTTTGAAAAGGAGGGGATGTCACGTGACACATCCAACCCTATGTGTCCGTGGACAAGCTACAACATGATCAGGGTTCAGTCAGTCCAGTCAGTCTAGATTTAGAAGTGATCTGGCACTTTTATGAGTCTATTCATAGACCGTGCATGCCCAATCACTTAGCATAGATGCATATCCTGTGGTTGCACACAACATGATCATCAGCATTCCCATTAGAATCCATCAGGGGAATTTTCCAGTGCATTTAGCCTATTTTACCTATTTTTGGCATTTTTCACTTATTAATTTAAGTGACTTTCCAACAAAAGTAGGTAGGGCAATTTGGGTAAGAAAATATATAAGCAAACCAAAGTTAGCACTAAATGGCAGAAGAGGCAACAGGAGCTAAGCTCAGCAGGAAACTTCTCACAAGAACCTTGGTGGACTTTTCCCTCCACGCAGCAAGTTCCCTCACCTAGTGTTTTTTCACTACATCCCTAGCCTTGCATTTTTGCATGAGATCTGCATCGCCAACAATACCCAGCACCTAGCATTTTGCAAGAACCACAACTGCTAGCATTTTTTATCATCCGATTCATTGGTGTTTTTGGATTTCAGCAGCAGATAAAGACCGGCAATTTTCACCTAAAGTGTAGTAGATTCAGCCCGGACAGACCATCGGTTTTTAGCCTAAAGATACCTCAGTTTTCAGCCCTAAACCTGCAGATTTTCAGCGACAAAGACCCATAGAAAATAGCCCCAAAATCAGCGTTTTTGGCTCAGTCACAGATTTTAGCCCATAGCGTTTTTGGACAACAGTAGGAAGATTTGCAGATTTCAACCGTTATGTCGTTGTCGTCATCACCGTCCCCATCGCCGACATAGCCTAGACTTGCATCAGTCTCATGCATACCATTTGTACCAGATTGTGAATCATAAGTAGCCACTCTCGTCGATGAGAGTGGGGCCTTCGAAGGAGGGTTTTACAACGTCTCTGATATCCTATCCCTTCTCTCTCCTTCTCTCAGTCTCATTCACTTGCACGCACAATATCCACTCACTTTGTTTGTGATCACAACACTCTACAAGGCGGAAGGCTCTAGATTTGCAGATTTCAGCCCTTATGTCATTGTCGTCATCACCGTCCCCATCGTCGACATAGCCTAGACTTGCATCAGTCTCATGCATACCATTTGTACCACATTATGCAATCATAAGTAGACCACTCTCACCGACGAGAGTGGTGCCTTCGAAGGAGGGTTTTACAACGTCTCTGGTGTCGTATCTCTTCTCTCTCCTTCTCTCTGTCTCGTTCACTTGCACGCACAATATCCACTCACTTTGTTCGTGATCACAACACTCTACAAGGCGGAAGGCTCTCTCCTCCCCTAAGAACTAAAACGAACCTTGAGCAATAAAGATCACTAATCTTGAGAAAATACAACATTCATTCTGCTGCACCTTACAGTGCCATATCGCTTGATCAAGGTAGAGCTGCTACTACAGGTTAAGGAAAGATTATACAAAGACATTCAGGCAGAAGGGGAAGAGGAGGTCCACCCCAAGTGGAGAAAGAGCTGGTTGAACAAGAATCCCAGATACTTGATTCTGTTCACAAGAGCACCTGCAGCGCTTCAGAGAGAACCAACCTTTTGTCCTGTACCAAGAGTAAGGACATGGCAAGCACATGCAACAATGACAAAGAAGCGGCCTACATGGCTGAATTATCAAAGATTGCCAACTCCAGAAAAGGGAACATCGACAGAGGAATACACGATGAAAATCCTAACGGGTTCCATGATATTCTTCAAAAGTCTCCCTAATCTCTCATGTGCTATGCTCTACAAAATTTGCCGAATGCTGCTCACATGCATTGAAGCTTTCCACGAGACAGAGCAAGTAGGAGCACCGTGGATGTCATTCCTCGAGGGAAATAAAGGTCTTTGCTATGACCTAAGCGACCAACCTTTAGAATAAGTTCTTTATGGCTTCTACGTACGATACATGTTCTTGCCATCAGCCACACCGAGCTAAAAAACCGGGTCACTATGCAATTTTTGCAGGTTCCAGATAAAGAAAGAAAGATCAGATATGAGAAAGCTTTACATGCACTTAAAGATCGCTTCACCAACCGTCAACCTGAAGATTACTTTAGGCCATAAAGCTGTGTTAAGGGATGACACAGGCGAAGAGGGGAGGAGTGTTAGCAGTAGCAAGCTAACTCGGATACCATTTTTCAAAGCTTTCATTGTAAAAACATTTATTATTTGATAAATCGGAAATATTGTAACTCCTATTTTCCAGATAAACTTTGTAATTGATGAGCCAGGGCTACAAGCTTCCAGATTGTATCAACCCGTCTTTAGTTAGAGCTCCCACATTATTAGTTTTGACCACCAAAAACCTTGGCTAAGGTATAAAAGCCAATTTTTGTAAGATTTCATAAGTTTTGGATAATAGAAACACAACGTTGGCTAACAGTGCTCACTTCTCTCCTTCGTGCGCTTCCTACTCCCTCCCCGGTTGTCACATTGCAGTCACGTCTGTTGCGTTGCAACCGCAGGTAAGAGCTCTATGCATTGGCATAAGCATTTCACGGTATTTCGTAGCTTTTGGCGTCATTGACCCGCGGCCTAATCTCATCATAAGTAGGAACTTACACTTCAAAATCAAAAACTAAGTATAGGCGAGATATTGGGGCATCATTGCTAAGCATTTAAATGCATTGTGGGTCGAAAACGACTAGGTCAAAAACTCACTACTGTTAATAATCGTGATTTTTGCACTTGGTCTAAAGTGAGATTTGAGACCATAAGCATGTGTGCTTAGGTCTTATAAAAAGTTTTGTAATGTTTGGATGTCATTTGATGCTATAATGGATGTGATTTGTTTGCCGATGAGTGATTAGCTTTTGGTGATTTCTGTTATTTGAGTGTAGCCTGAGTTAAATGCGAGTTGTTTGTTGTTTCCCAAGAGATTGACAACCACTTGTAGCCTCTATGCACTAGTCGAGTCAGCTTCGTCCCATGGATTGACAATTTATTCGTGGTTTAGGATTTTTTGTAATAAAATAGGAGTGAAGTTAGACACCCGTCCCACATGCAATTCGTAAAGCACAAAAGGTGCTTGAGGAGGTTCATATACAAGATGTCTCTTGGAATGCACTGACTTAAGAATTTTCCCAACTTGGGCAAGGCCAAGGATCTATGTAACCCCTCAAATCGTTAAACATTTGGCACTCAAAACCATGCTAAATTTTGTTGTGCAACAGCCTTCGAAATAAGCAAGATGGTGCAAACTGCAACTTTGCAAGATTGACATAAAGAACTCGCCATCTGTTCTATCGACCAAGCTTTAATAACTCTAACCATCAAACCATTTTGCACCCAAGCAGAGAGTAGATTTCACATGTGATTGAAAAAATCCAACCTATAGCAACAAGCCCCTTCAACATGGAAAAATACATGGCCAATAAACTCTAGAGTTCCCAATGCTACATTTCAATGTTTTTTCCTTTCCCTTCCGAATGTGGTGGTTGCATATAGGGATCTCTTCTTCTCATGCTTGATTGCGGGATATGCCCAACTTGGGCAAGGCCAAGGAGCTCTGGGTTCTTTCTAGCAGATGTGATTCTGACCCCCGTCCCTGCCACGCGTCAGTAGCTGCTCTATCCAGCGAGTACGCTCTGCAACTCAGGACACAGCGGGGGGTAGAGAGAGAGAGAGAGCGATAGAGAGAGAAGATTTTTGTGCTATACAAACTGTGTTGAGAGAGAGACTCTTTGGTGGCAAGGACTGTCCGCATGTCCACTAAAATTCGAGGGTCGCTTGCACACAAGTAATGTGTGAGAGAGAGAGTGAGTGAGTGAGAGAGATAGTAGCAACATCTCTATAGCTCCAATAGCTACTATTGGAGTAGTCCCTCCGTATCAGTTTGCACATTACTCATGCCTGTCTGCTCGCCCCTCCGCAAGGATGATGCCATATACGGGATGGCAAAGAGACACAGGGGTTGTTGAAAGGAAACGGAGTGCTTGGGCAATGCCTTGGTTGACATGTATGCCAAATCTTGTCTCAAGGAGTGTATTGATTGGTGGATATGCCCAACTTGGACAGGGCCAAGGAGCTCCATACCGTATTTAGGTGATGCAGAGAGGGCATCTCTCATGATGCAATGTTGTCTCAAGGAGTGCATTGATTATAGGATAAGCCCAACTTGGCAAGGCCAAGGAGCTCTGGGCGTTTTTCAGCGGATGCGAAGGGAGGGTGTCTTCTCAGATGCAATCGCATACGCTCTAGGTTGTTTTCAGTTGATGCAAAGAGAGGGCATCTTCCATGATGTAATGTTTTCAACCATTTAGATCTTGCATGTCCGTCATTCCAACATGGATCTCCTCTGAGAGGTATGGAAGAGTTTGGAAAGCATTTTGGAAGGCATGTTTGTAGATCCATGCCGTTACAAATGTAATGTGTGTGTATATGAAAGACATTTCATTCTCTTCGTGTACTTTTGAGCTTTTAAAACTTTTGCATTTCCAAAGAAAAGGCTTCATTTTGGTAATCGGCTATTGAATACTTGGAAGTTGGAAGCTAGAAAGTGAGATCACCCAAAACCCATTTTCACCCAAAACCCATGAATTACCCTTTGAGATTCCCTTGGGAATTTGCCAATTTGAAAGGAAAGGGTCTACGGCTGTGGCCATCATCGCCCGCACACATGAGCTCGTCTCCCCCTCTCCCGCCACGGATGGGTCTGCATAATGCTTCCTCACTTTTCCCTTCCCTCGCCAAGTAGAGTTGCTCTCTCTCTCTCTCTCTCTCTCTTCACCTCGGCTCCATTCTCCAGCTCGCTCGAACCGTTACCTGGAGTGGTTCCATTTGCACGTTACCCACCCTGCGTTAGTTTCCACCAAGAATGATATAGACTTCCCTGACACGTAGGGAACTTTGCCGGAAAGATATAATCAGAACGTCTTAGCATGCGAGCTATATAGAAGCTCGCATGTAGCATTGATGCATCCACATTGCTTATTAGGGCAGTGGGCAAATCCTTCCAAACCTCATGTGAATCTGGAAGAGCAAACCCAAACAAAGATGCATCAATGCGATCATCAAACCACCCCTTACAGCCCACCACAAAATGAAGGGAAAATATCAGTTGATTACCTCCAGGAAAGTACCCCGTTCCATCTTCCCCTCTTTCAGGAAGAGAGCTTGCAATGGAACTTTATCAGTGAAGTACCATACCGGTTGCTGCCAAGGTTGCTTCCTTGCTGCAGCGCCGAGCAAGAGGCTAAAAGCAGGCCTGGCCTAAAATTCGGACTCTCAAGAGTTGCCTGTTCATCGCCTTGCACAAACCATCGATTGCAACCGCCTTAAGCACAGAGACAAAAATCTCTCTCTCCCCTTGTCTTGTCGACCTGACACACAGGATCTCTGAAGACTCATACCTTGTATCTCTCTCTCTCTCTCTCTCTCTCTCTCTCTCTCTCTCTCGGTTATGCCGTTTCCCTCTTAAATAACAAGTCTTAAGTTCAACTCTCGTTGGATACACAAGAAGATGTAGAAATTTTCTCATGTAGGAAAACGGAGTCATTACAGTGTTTTTCATACAACGTGCAACATCATGAGCTTCTGCTCGAGAGGCACCGCATACCTAGCTAGGTATGCAGTGCCTCCCTCACCGAAGCTCATGATGTTGAGGTAAGTCACAATGTGGGAATTATTGTAAGAATTTGTCCAAAACTAATTCTTGTGATAGATGTTTGAGGTCTCTCGGGATAGTTTCCCACCACGTTAAAAATTCTCTTCTTCTTCTTCTTATCTCCCCTACATGTGCTAGCAACCCCTCACTAACTGTTATTGGAGTTTTAAAAAATGGATAATTTTATGACTGGGTGTTGGAAACAAAAGGCATTCATTACAAAGATTAGTTGATCTATTCACCTCTCATAATGCAGGTGTATACGTTTTTTTTGGCCTGCAAAAACAAAAAAGACCAATTAGTGGATTAAAAAGAACGTATTCTCATGATGAAGCTATTTCTTCTGCCCGCCCATTGTCTACGTGTAGGAGGTGAAGCCCTAATTCATTTGCAAGCGAGGAGTCAACTGCCTTGTCCACCGATCCAAGACACAGAAGAAGCTGCCATGGTTGCAAGCGGCGTTGTGCTACCTGCGGAAGAAAGGAAATAGAATGCAAGAGCAATGCAATAGCCGCTTCAAATTTTCCCTCGAGAACTGTTGCAAGCCTGTTAGGACAAAGGCAAGGCCAGGGAGTCACGAACTGGGCCAAGGGGTAGGCTATGTAGTGTGGACAAGGGGATCCGTCTAGGGCAAAAGGCTAGGAGCCTGCCTTTATATTGGGAGGTTGGGAGGAGGATCCTAAGGTCTAATCACCCAAGTTCTTACACTGGTATCAAGAGCCATCCTTTTTTGGGACACACAGGCGTGGAGAGTGGGACTCTTTGCATGACATGCAAGCCCCAAGAGGCCGCACAACGGGCATGGCCGCTTAGCAAGGGAGTGGAAGCATCTCAGCCCGCATGGGATCCGACCCTATTGAAGGGGGTGAGGAGAAGCGAGGACAACCAAATTGCTTGCTCTTGGGCTCGGCAGTTGTGCGTGAACCCGCTGGGCAGGTATTTGTCACAGGAGCTGCAAGAGAGGAGCATCATAGCGCTCACCATCTCTCTCTCCCTCTTGCTTGCCATCGGCGTTTACTGCCTACCATAGCCAAGCCTTGCTTATTTTCGGCCTTCCCAAATTGAGCCACCCAAAATCTTAGGGCAAACCAAAATCAAGTTAGGGCGAGTACCCACAGGGGTTGCAGCTTGCGAAGGTGTACTCGACCATCATCGACAAGCATACTCGACCATCATCGACAAAGGGCCGGGTCTTTTTCCGCACGTAGGAAATTGACAATTACTATATGAAATTACAGTATTGCATCAAGCTTAATCTACGACGGCTTGTGAGTTTTTCAAACAAGTATCCAAATATCTTTGAAAGATAGAATCAACGGTGGCACGCTTCACGGCGGCGTAAGTGAACGAGGTGGAAGTGAACGAACGGATTTAAAGCTTTCACGATCAACGTAATTAGCACGGCTAATTACCAGTTGCAGTGAAAACTACGACTACGGGATTGTTTTCGAATCAAGGTATTCTTCTTTCTCTTTTTTACATTGAATAGTGTTGCCATGGATTCAAATATCAACATGACCTTTGATTTCGAGCATCATACACCTCATCCTACCCATGATGGCTCGCGGTTGGATGCTCTCACGGACGGTGCCCGCGACGCTACGGGAGGTGATGATGCTTATGAATTGCTTGATATTCAGGAATTTCATGCACTTCAGACACGCATATCAGTAATAGAAGAAAATTTTCCATCTTTAAACAAAAATGTCACTAAATTATCTATGTTAGTGATACAATTTATGCAGCAACAGGCCAAGGGCCCTGTTGACACACACATGCACCAGCACACTGCTACTCAGGGACAAGGCCCTTGTGATCATGGACAAGGTCCATCTCTAGATTCTTTTCCCACTCTCACTGCAAAGGAGGTGGATGAGTTGTTGAAAAACACCAAACCACCGACTTTAAAGGGGGAAGACCGAGATCGCAATAAGGATGCAATGAATATCTTTCTCAGCAAGTGGAATAGAATTCAAGTCTTGCGGCGTACTCCGAATGCAGTCAGAGCACTACAAACAAGTCTGACTCTGGAAGGCAAGGACTACAAATGGTGGATGTCTCTCAAGGAGAAGAACATCATACCACAGAGTTGGGCAGCCTTTGAAGCTATGTTTCGAAAAGCATTTTTGTCTACAAATGAGGCAGATCGAAATTGGACGGCTTGGGACATGTGTTCCATGCGCCAACACCCATCATTACCTAAATATATCTCTCACTATCGGGATGTCATCCTCAAGTTGGAAGGACTAGACACCTTTTAGTAAGTACGTGGGTTTATTTGTGGTTTGACACCAGAGCTTAAGAAGCACGTCAAGACTCAGGACCCTAAAACACTTGAGGAGGCCATAGTGAAAGCACACATTCATGATGATCGAGATGAAAAGAAATCACATAATAATCACGTGGCTGCTTATACACATGGTAATACACGTACACAGTATGGGCACAATAAAAGGAAATTTATAGTAGCCAATTATGAAGCCGTTAAAAACCCAAGGGGTCCCATGGTTCTCTCTCTCCTGAGGACTTTGATAAGGCTAAAGTAGAGAAGTTATGCTTTCAATGCTTGGGAAGCGGCCATGGCAAAAAAAATTGTCCCAAGGGAAAATCTGATGCTCATGGCAAGGAGAAAGTAGTGCACATGGTGCAACTGCTGCCCCTTGAGTCTTCGTCACGATTCTCTACGATGGAAGTAACACACACCGAGGTGGTGCATGAATGCTGTATCACAGCTTCCATGTGGCAACAGACCTTTGGTCCACATGAGTTAGTGTGTATGCATGGATCTCTGCAAGGGCACAAGGTTCGCATCTTGGTAGATGACGGTGCTACTCACAATTTCATTAATTATGCATTGGTGAAAAAACTCAAATTGCCTAAAACTCCGAGTTCCCACCGCTACAAGGTAGCAATGATGTATGGTTATGATGCCGAAATTTGGGATACTTAAGTCCGAGCTGTACCATTGGAAATACAAGGCTACTTCACGTCCTTGGATTTTCAAGTTTTGAACATGGAGAGGGCAGATGTGGTACTTGGTAGGGAAGGGTTTCATAGCGTAGGACCATCTGAAGCGTAGCTATGAGCACAACAGCTTGATGTTTGAATCCCATGGAGTACATGTGTTGTTGTTAGGAGACAAGGATGTGTCTTCCTCACCACTGATATGTACAACTGAGCTTATCCTGCTCGTTTATAATAATGAAATAGATCAAGTTTTCTTGTGTTACTCATTGTCTCATTTTCTGTATAATATTGAATCTGTTGAACATTCCTCAACGTCGTATGCTTCTCTCTCATCTCCTCCACCAACGGCTACTTCTCAACAAGCAAAGGTTGCTAGTGCTTTAAAAAATTTATTAAATAAAATTTTCGGATGTTTTTCCTAATGATCTGCCATCAGGATTATTGTCGACACGATCGGTGCAACATAGCATCGATGTGGTTGCAGGCAGTAAACCAATAAATAAACCGCCCTACCGCATGAGTTACTCTGAAGCTGCTGAGATGGAACGTCAGCTTGCTGACTATCTTATCAGAGGGTTTATCCAGACCAGTTCTTCACCATGGGCTTCTCCTATCCAATTAGTGAAGAAAAAAGATGGTAGTATGCGCATGTGCGTAGACTACTGTGTCTTAAATGCGGTTATTGTTAAGAACAAATACCCATTTCCACACGTGGATGAGTTGTTCGACAAGCTCAGTCATGCTCGTATTTTTATGAAAATAAACTTGAGGTTATCACCAAGTACGTATTCGACTTGATGATATACCCAAAACTGCATACCGAACAAGGTTTGGACACTACAGGTTTTTAATTATGCCTTTTGGGTTAACCAATGCGCCCGCAACATTCATGACACTTATGGATAGTGTCTTGAAACCGTACATGGGCAAATTTGTCATCGTTTTTCTCGATGAAATTCTAGTATACAATGCTTCTGAGGAAGAACACTTACAAAATCTAAGGCAAGTGTTTGAATTGTTACGAACAAATCGCGGGTTATATGCAAAGGAATCCAAGTGTGATTTTTTGAAGGAGGAAATTCACTATCTTGGGCATGTTATTTCAGCTAGTGGGCTACACATGGATCAATCCAAAGTGGATGAATTCGGCAGTGTCCTTCTCCTAAAAATGTGGTAGGGTTACAGTTTTTTTAAAGATTTGCAAGTTTTTATTGAAGGTTCGTTAAAAATTATGCTAATATTATTGCTCCCATGACGGGCAAACTGAAAGGCAAAGGCAAGACCTTTCAGTGGGGACCCGCTCAAGAGCATAGTTTTGATACGCTCAAGGATGCATTAGCTACAACTCCAATTCTAGCTATTGTAGATCCTTTGAAACCATTCATTTTGGAAACGGATGCTAGTGACCGTGCTATTGGAGCAGTCCTGCTACAAGAAGGGTGGCCAATTGCATTTGAAAGCAGGAAGCTTGATTCAGCACAGAAGAATTATTCTGCTTACGAACATGAACTCTATGCAATAGTGTTTGCCTTGAAAACATGGAGACATAATTTGTATGGCGCTCAATTTGAGATTGTGTTTGACCATGAAAGCATTAAATGGTTTACACAACAAACCGACTTGAAGGGTCGAAAAGCCAGGTGGGTTGAGATTCTTCAGGAATATGACGCAAAGCTCCAGTATCGTAAAGGATGATACAATGTGGTGGCTGATGCTCTTAGTCGTATGCATGAGATCAATTCTCTCTTGTTCACGAAACTTTGTAGTGAATGCTTGGATTCTTTAAAGGGAAAATATGAGCAAGATGACGCATATTCCAAAGTGTGGAGCCATGTGCAAATGGGGGATCCTTCTCACTCCAATGCTAGTAGTGTATCGTTAACCTCCACACACAGTTCTCCTCTGTGGAGTGATGAACTAAGTGATGGAAGAATTTTACCAATGGCAATGGGTACCTACTTTATAAGGGGAGATTTTGTGTACCGACGGACATAGACATTCGGTGCCAAATTCTTTATGAATTTCATGACAGTCCAAGTGCAGGGCACTCGGGTCTTAAAAAGACTTATGCTCTCGTACGATGACAGTTTTACTGGCCAGGTTTACATGGCTTTGTTCGAGATTATGTCTTGCATTTCCAAAAATGTCAAGTTAACAAAGCAGAGCGCCTGAAGGCAAGATGACTCTTACCATCCTTTGGAGACTCCCAATGGGAAATGGGAAAGTATCTCTATGGATTTTACTGTGGGTTTACAAACCAGTGTACGAGGTCATGACTCAGTATGGGTGGTCGTAGAGCGGTTGACTAAACTATGTAAGTTTATTTCAACCAAATCAATGATTAAGATTCCAAAATCAGTCAAGTTATTTGTGGACAATCTATACAAGTTGTATGGCTTGCCAAGTAACATTGTGAGTGATCGTGATCCCAGGTTTAACGGTCAATTTTGGAGGGCTGTGTTTAAACGATTGGGTACACAACTCAACCTCCATACAACCGATCATACAAAAACGGATGGTCAGACTGAACGAGTTAACCAAGTGTTAGAGGATATGCTACGCGCATATCTTAGCAAGAAATAAACAGACTGGGAAGAATATCTACCTCTTCTTGAGTTTGCTTACAAGAGTGCTAAGCATGTCACGACTGGATTTAGTCCTTTCATGCTCGTGTATGGTTTTCAACCAAGGTCATCTGTTACGGTGGGGTTGGAAACTGAAAAAATCCAACAGGTTAAGGATTTTCTCCAAGACCATATGGATATGCTGAAACTCACTTGTCAGAACGTTCGACAAGCACAGGATCGGTATAAGAAGTACGTTGATGAGAAACCTTGGCAAGTTACCTTTGAGGAAGGGGAGAAAGTATTTTTACATGTGCCAGAGAATTTAGAAAGTCTGAAAACTGGGTCAACACCTAAATTATCTCCAAGATATTGTGGGCCTTTCAAAATACTCAAGCGAGTTGGTGATCGTGCCTACAAACTATCGTTACCCACACATTCTCGTATCCATCCAGTGTTTCATGTAAGCCATTTACGTAAGAGATTACATGGGGATGACAATGTCATTGACCAACAAATTCTGGTCTATTTCATTGAACCTCCTACCCTGCTGCATGAACCTGAACGAACTCTTGACTATCATGATTTACGTAGGCGTCATCATGTATGTCGACAAGCTTTAATCAGGTGGAAAGATAGACTTGAGGAAGGTGCCACTTAGGAAAACATTAGTGCTCTTAAGAAGAAGTTTCCCACTGTTACCATATACATGTGGTAGTGATGTGTGTGAACACACTAGGACCGCCGGGGCATTTTTTCCCTCTTTAGGAGGTTTTTTCCCCCGTGCATTGTATATACGCCCATCACTCTAGGGCTATCAATCTTTCCATTGCACACTAAGTAATACGCTCTCTATTGTGTACCTTGAGCTTCCTTCATCTTCTCCAAGCTGTGTGTGTCTCTCTGCAACCCTAATTCCAACAATTGGTATTAGAGCAGGTTGCGTCGTTCTGGGCTTAGTCGCCAGCTGCTCCAGCACACGCCTGCTCACTTTCTCTGATTTCAGTGAGCTTCGGCGAGCGTTCGCAGGTCGACAAATATTTTGGGAATTTTGATTTGGGCTCATTTCGGCCTCTGTTTATACTACAGGCAGTGCTGCACAGGCTATTTCATCATTTTGTGCAGAATTTTTGTCAGTGCTATTTTTTGCATAACAGGTGCCGTATAGTCTTCTACAGTTTGTGCTATATAGCACAGGTTGTTCCCGCTCCGTTTCTCCTATTTTCGGGCACCATTCACATCAGGTGCAGCATTTACCATGGCTGACAACAACAACACAGATGTGTTCAAGATGTTTGCTGCTGAGGACAGGTTGGATGGGGACAATTACCCTATGTGGGCTTATATGATGCAACATGTTCTTGTGTCAAAGGGTGTCTGGAACATTGTGCAGGGCATTGATGTACGTCGTGGTTCTGAGGATGTAGGCGATGTTGAGGATGTTGCAGGTCTTGCTGCAAGGATTGCAACTGTTAGAGTTGTTTTGCATACGGTAGAACAAGCTCGTTGGGATATTAAGGATGCGCAGGCTCATGCATTGATTGCGTTGTCTGTGAAGCGCACCATTGTTCCTCACATCCGTTCAGCAAAATCTGCAGAATGGGCTTGGGACATTCTAGCAGGTCTTTATGCAAGCCGCAATGAGGCTAAAATTGCTTTGTTGCATAAAGAGCTGGAGTCGAAGATTATGCATGAGGAAGATGATATGGACACTTTCCTTGCTAGTGTCAAGGATATCAATGAGCAACTTATTTCTGCAGGTGAAGTTATTTCAGACAGCTTGTGCAGACTGTTCTTGATGCCTTACCAGATTCTTACCAGACTTTTGCTAGTACTTGGAGACTTATGACCCAAGGAAATCCAGAAGTTGTCAAGTTTGATGCATTATGCACATTGCTGTTGCAAGAGTCACTTTCCAGAAAAAACAGGACTAGATAACCTTGCAGATCTTTTCACAAAGGCATTGTCTCGTGAGAAGCTTGAAGATTTCTGCAAAGCTTTGGGCTTACTCCCCTTTGTGGACTGATCATGTCCTCAGGGCATGGCACTTCCCTTTACTCATGTGCTAGCTCTCCTTCACCGCATCACTCCAGGGGGGATTTGTTACCATATACATGTGGTAGTGATGTGTGTGAACACACTAGGACCTCCGGGGCATTTTTTCCCTCTTAATGAGGTTTTTCCCCCCGTGCATTGTATATACGCCCATCACTCTAGGGCTATCAATCTTTCCATTGCACACTAAGTAATACACTCTCTATTGTGTGCCTTGAGCTTCCTTCGTCTTCTCCAAGCTGTGTGTGTCTCTCTGCAACCCTGATTCCAACACCCACTTTTGTTTTTGAGGACGAAAACTCTTCCTTGAGGGGGGAGTAATGTCAGGACAAGGACAGGGAGTCACGGACTCGGCCAGGGGCCAGGCTAGGCAGTGTGGACAAGGGGATCCGTCTAGGGCAAGAGGCTAGGAGCCTACCTTGATATGGGGAGGTTGGGAGGAGGATCCTAAGGTCTAGTCAACGAAGTTCTTACAAAGCCCACATGCTGAATTTGTGCAACCCCCGCAAGTGCCTCCTGGAGATGGTAATCTTCTAGGCTCCTCCATCTCTCTTTGTGTCTTGCCCAGGTCTTATTCCCCCAGCTCTCGTGCGAATGACTCTTTGTCTTCCTCTCATACCTACCTCTCTACCTACCTGTTTGCTCACAATATCTCTCCCCACATCTATGTCACACCCTGCACCCCCACTAGGAGCCTCTCTAGTTGCACACAATGTGCTCCTCTCCCACTAACCTCTCTTCTCCCTCAGTTGAGGCCTCCCTTGCACACCAAAATTTATGTAAAGCTGAAGCCTCCCCTGCAGATTATATATATATATAGAGAGAGAGCATCTAATCCTCTTTGACCTCCTCCGTGATTACCTGCCATCTCCTTCACGTGGGGTGTCGCCTGCATACGAGAGAGAGAGAGAGAGAGAGAGAGAGAGAGAGAGAGAGAGAGAGAGAGAGAGAGAGAGAGAGAGAGAGAGAGAGAGAGAGAGAGAGAGAGAGAGAGAGAGAGAGAGAGAGAGAGAGAGTGCTCATGCAGTTGTAGTTTAGAACTAGTTGTTCGCATCTATATGCACAAATTGGAGCCATGCATGGTGGTGGTCAGTCTACTCCCTCTCTGCTACTGATGCATTCACTCAGTACTTGCACGCATATAATCACCTCCCGGGATGGGGCCTCGCATGTGGATGCAGACGATCAATACTGTGATGTAATGAAGTGCAAGGCGGAGCTTGGAAGGTTCCTACTAAGGACCTCCTCTACTGCTGAGCAGCCCATGCCCACGCCTAAGGACATGAGGCTCCTCTAATCTCCAAAGATCAGGACCTACTTTGATTTTGAGGATTGGGCCCTTGCCGCTTGGAAGGGTGAACAACGTGGTGTTGCGTCCCAACTTGGAGCCGGCCACACACCATCGGCCATTACAAAACTTGGCAAACTTACATATGAAAGACAATAGAGGTGAGCTGACTAAGTTTGAGGGTTTTAATATCAAATTACAGTACATGTTTAAATATTTTGTACTTTCAAATATAAACTTTAGGTAAATCTCAAAATTTGTAGGGGGATTACACTAAATCTAGGTTTTTTAGCATTGGCTTCAATTCACATTCAATTCTGAAGAGTTGCTGTCAGCAATAAAATCTCAGTTTCTTTCAGGACGCATGCAAAATGTAGGGCCACATCTATGCAATGTTCCACTGGGGCGTGAACCTCTCGGTGCCTCTCGGTGTTTAAATAGTTTATAATGGCCCGCAATCCATGTGCACATGCCCTAACCACCCATTCTTCGAGCCTGTTGACAAAAAAGATTTCACAAAAGTCTAAAAGCACCAAAAGGATTTTGATCTATATTATTGCGATAGTAGTACCACATTTATAGAGTTGGAGTTCGTCACAAACATATTCTTCTTCCTGATTGGTTGGACCTTTGACTCCACTTGCATCAATATGAATATATAGGCTTGCAAGGAGGCTTGCTCCTTTAACTACTCTTGCCAAGGCATTTCCTACCAAAACAACACATGATACATCGAGTTGCTTAATCCTCATCACCCAAAACATCAGCTTATTGACCATCACACAGTACTCCAATCACTCTTCCTGGAACTACACAACAATGTCACTAGATACAATGTTTTTGTCACAGTATAGAGCTTATATTGTCCGTAAAAATGACCACTTCAATCTTTGCTGAAGGGATGTTGAATACTTTATGGATATATGAAGTGACTCTTGACTTTATGTGTGTGTGTGTCTGAGACACAGAGAGAGAGAGAGAGAGAGAGAGAGAGAGAGAGAGAGAGAGAGAGAGAGAGAGAGAGAGAGAGAGAGAGAGAGAGAAAGACAGAGGCCAAGATGGAAACTAGTGCCGAGTGCTCCCGATCTCTCTTTTCCATGAGCCATATTTCTCCCCAAAGCTCTCACTAGCATGTTCTTGCATGCATCAATCCTCCCTTCCCTCTCTTCCGCTTCCCAATGTAGCTCATGCCGCTTTTTCTCACTCTTGGTTCTCTGGCCAGTCACACACAGATGGATAGCAACAACGTTCTCCCTTGTCACTTGGAAGCACAAGGATGTGTTCGTGCACTAGTTGTTCCTCCTACATAACAATGAGCTTTGCCCTCACATCTTGCTAGACGTGGGCACAAGCTCATCCCTCTCTCAATTCCCTCATCCAACCCGAAAAGGTTGCATATCCTAGTGATGAACACACACGGTCTAATCCACGACAGTGGAGGAGGAAAATAAGGCACACTGAAAAAGGTTACTTAGCATCCGATACACCGTCACTAGGGGGAGAGAAAAGAGGCCTATCCACCTCTCTCGACTTGTTTTGCTCCCTCTGCCCCTCTCTTGTCCTTTCACTATTTGACCCTAAACCTCTTTAAGCATGATTTTATCACTTATTTTAAAGATATTCTCAAGGGTAGGCCTCGTGATTTTATCACTTGTTTTCTCTGTAAAGACACAAGAGCATCTATGTAGATTCTACTTAAAGAAATGAAAAAAAAACATTTTTGCAACATGCTGGTTAGATCTTGACATCTATTTAACTTTCTTGCTTGCATTCAACACTGAAAGAACTTAGGGTAATTTAAGCTAAAAATTAAAATACAAAGGCCCACATTGGGGAGAGACAGAGAGAGTTGGAAAAAAATGTTATGTCCATGCCTCCAAAAGGCCATTGTGATATGAAATGAGAGAGAGAATACTTTTTTTTAATTTGCTTTATGAAATTTGTGAGGAGCAAGGGGCTTGAGGGTAAGAAGGGCCATGCCGCCAAAGGTGGAGTCGTTTTATTAGTAAAGACAATAATCACACATAGAAAATTACATGAAGGCATGTGTAGTACGTAGGCTTGGGAGCCATGAGCAACTTACCCGATCGGCAGAGGGCAGACCCTACATGCAGAGACTAAACACTCAAAGCAGAGAGCGTTCCCAACTACCTCTAAGGCGTAAAGAACAACCACTTAGGCAAGCGGCAGGTGACTGCAAAGGACACAAATGCAAACAAACCCCAAACCTCAACAGCTCTCAAAGCTCACCAACATATAACTTCAGAACAACAACTTTCAAGTTTTTGCCATAGCTTAGGTTTTCAGCATCTCTCAGGTTTTCACCATAGTGGACTCTAATTGAGTGTCAAACCTTGGCATTGAGTTACTACACATTGTCTTTTTGGCCTACCCCAAAGGGGTAAGGCCATAGTGATGCCTTCCCTTTTTGCTAACGAAAAAGGGAAGTTTATTAAATTTACATAGTTTTTCTTTAGATGAAAGAATTAGAAGATCCTCATTATGAAGACTCCTCTAGATAAGATAGTGATGCCTTTATAGGGTGGGTGGAATTGGGTGATACTCTCAATAAATAAAACACTCATTGGGATTTGTAGAAGATTTTTTTCAAGATTCTTGACTCAAACAATGAGTGGTCAGTCTAGTGGCCTCGATGTCGACATATCCCCGCTTGAGCTTGGGGGGAAAGAGAGTGTAAGACAAGGGGAACTAGAACTTAGGAGTCCACCACCCAACCACCTAGTATATAGCATGGCCCTTGGCCCTTTGCCCTAGTTTGAGTCCCTTTCCACACTGCCTAGCCCGGCCTTGCCGGTGTTCCGACATTACTCCCACCTTAAAGAAGAGTTTTCGTTCTCAAAAACAAAAGTGGGGGACTTCTTCTGAAGAACACTAATGTTTTCCCAAGTGGCACCCTTCATGGATCCAATTGTTTGGTTGATCGAAACACGTCTCAGCAGGAGGTTCAATGAAACCAAGAGTAAAGAGTAACATCATGATTTTTCACATTGTTGTCCATATGCAACCATCTTGTGTTACAGATTCCTATCCAATCATAGTGTGTAGACTCCATTTAGAACACACATGAGTATGCTGTTGCACTTTTTTTTGGCCAAGGGCATGGGAGTTTCGACCGAGAAAGAGAGCATGTAGTGCAAGAGATTTGACATTTTAGCGAGTTACAATGGTCATTTTATTATGAATCATTGATAATACTCTCACTTTATTTTCCAAGAGGAGTTTGTTTTGACAGGCAATGAAGACGTCAACTTATTATGGAATTATGATTAAAGAAAAGAGAACTTGGAGATGCTCAACTTGATGGCATTGGTGCAATTGTGCCTTTTTTGTATCATGGTGGTGCAGAAGTTCCCTGAAGGTCATGAAGGTTGCAAACAACCCTAAAAGATGAAGTTTCTTTTGAAGTAACGTTTGTGGATTATAATCGCGACAAATGAAGTGAGGGCCGTTATGAAGAGGCACTTTGTTTTTGTGTGTATACTGGTGTGTTCATTACCATGGGTGAGCGCATATACAAAGGAGTGAAGGGGATTGGGGAGCACCACAGACGGAGAGTGAGAGAGAGAAGGAGACACACAACACACAGATATGGGTGGGGAGACTCCAAAAGAGTGAGCAGCCCCCTATACACTTATGCTATGTATAAGGTATACAAGTCAGTGGGCGCCCAGACTCTGGGCGGCCGGGCAAGCCATAAACGCCTATACCCCAACAACCTCCCACTTAAAGGCGACTGTGCCTTTAAGCAAGAGAACCTAGTCTAAAGACTACAAAAGGTGAGAGAAAACCACTCTCAACCAATGCCCACTGGCTGGCTGTGATCGTGTGCATCCGGCTGTCCTGCTCCCGTGTAAGTCCATACACCACTAGATGTACCGCACACGTACTGCAAGTATGTACGCAATACCTGCATATCTCCCTCGTGCACTATGCCATCATCAGTCAACAAACGACTGACAACCCCAACTGCAAATGCTCCCACTGCAGCTGCGACATCCGGTCTCAAGATCAACATCTCATACATGAGACCACCGAATGCGGATGCAATGCTAGCGGGCCCTGCTAGCTCTACGGAGCATGCATCAACATATATATCCCTAGCAATAGGCATCTCTGACTGACGAGGCGTGTCAGCCACATGCATCTCCTGACTGTCCGCAAAAGACGCATCAACCTGTCGTGCAACCTCAGAGAAAACCAGCTGCTCTAGGTGTCTGCTGGAAGACATATCCTGCACAACTATATCCCCATGCTCACTTTCGAGCATAGAAAGGAATGATTGCATAATCGCTGACGTCTCAGCCTCCTCTGCAATCATCCACTGCAAACATGACCACTCAATCTGCTGTGACTCACTAGAGCTCTCATGCTCTAACTTCGTATGCATAGACTCTTGCACAACATCCTCCTGTCGTGACTCACTAGAGCAAGACCGCTCTACCTGTCTATCCTGCATAGAAGTATCTCGCACAACTGACTCTCTGCTTTGCTCAGTCACTAGCAAAGCATGCATGTCTGACTCTGTCACCTCTCTGTGTGACTGCTCAAGTCGTGCCCCAATTGTGTGCACAACGAGCTCACTACTCCGTACTCCATGCAAAGCACCCTGCAACCCATGAGCAAAAGAGATTGTCCGGGTCTCTCGCTCTCTGCATGGCTGTAACAAGATTGAGACTCGACCATCTCGCACCAGTACTACGTGCAATGGGTACCATGTGCCAACTGTAGCACCTCTCGCAATCACTAGCGAACCCAAATGCAACGCAAAAGATCGCTCAAGCAGCGATACCCGACATCCACTATCCCGTAACTGTCTGATTGAGATCAAATCCCGTCTGAGATCTGGCACATAACGCACATGATGCAGGGTAAATCTCATACCACTGGGCAAGGACAAACATACGTCTCCTCCACCCTCAATGTCATACACAGCACCATCAGCCATGTGCACACAACCAAGTCTCCCACTAGAAAACGTGCTAAACCACTCACGTTGCGACGTGACATGGAAAGAGGCATCTGAATCTAGTAACCAATGTGAAGACAATGTGCAATCCGATATGCAATCCGTAGACATAAGATCGTCTGAAGACAAGCTAGATGTAAATGTGACATCGCCGTCACAAGCATACTCAGTAACCACCGTACTGATCTCACTAGCATCTGTCATGCCCAAATCTGCATCACGCATCTGTCGCCTCCGTTGTCTCAAACGCCTGAAACATCGACGCCTAATGTGCCCTCTATGTCCACAATGCCAACATGTCATGTCTCTTTGCCGTCGAGACTTGCGTGTGGGACCAATCCCTCCCATGGACATAGAAGTGGAACTAGACTCCTCTATAGAAATGGATGTCGCGTACATAGCATGTAAACTCAGCCATAAAGCATGAGTTGTAGTCTCCCTTGAGACCTGCCAGTCAACAAACTCAACCAGATGCAAACGAATCGTAGACATTGCTAACTCATCAAGATCCTGCCAATCATCATCACGCATAGACTTGGGCTTTGCCGATAAACCACACAAGGGTTTATCCTGCCCCAAATCCGCCAATGCAACAAGCATATGCTCCTTCCAAGCAACAAAAGCTGCACCATCAAACTGTGTCAGACCATAACGCTGCAAGTCAAATGAAAAATCAGCCATAATGCTCACAAAAGAGCAACCAACAATGAGTAGCAAATGTCAACCAAATCAGCCCTAAACTGGCTCGAATCGCATCAACAAAAGTCTGCAAATATGGCTGTAAAATATGGTTGCAAATCAGCCCCAAAACAGCCCCAAAATTCAGCTCTTAAACAGCTGCATAAACAAGTCACAAACGTGTCCTAGATCAGCCTACAACTGAGCCATACATGGACACCTACAAAGAGGAAACAATGGCTGAAAATTCAGCGTCCAAATAAGCCCTCAAACCTGCCTGTAAACTTGTAGATCTGTAGCTGAAACCTGCTGAAAAACCTCAAGCCATTAGTGCTCGAATCCGGCTACCTAGCTCGTAGCCACACAAGCATACATCACAACATTCACTCTTGTGAGTGTGTCAAGATAGCTGTACGCCTATCAAACCCGTGAGCTAATCACCAAGCCCACACTGTGCAGTATCGATGCATACACACGCACAAATCTCCCACCTGCAGAGAACACTGCACGCAAATGCTGAGTGCAACCTGCAATCTCTACCTAGATCGCATAAATGATACGCATAAAACTCCTGGGAAAATTTCGCCAGAGTTTCGTCAGTAAAACGGCCACAAAACCAGTAACCAAACTGATTGCACGCTCAAAACCATGAGCAACCAAAGCGCATCAAACCGTACTCCAAATGCATGCACCAATCTCCACACTTTGCATACATCATTGCAAACACCTGCAAATCTAGTACACAAATATCTGCTCTACCTATGACTGCCAAAAAACATGCTCGAGGCATACATTGCTGAGCTCAAAATGCAATCACATTAGTCTCCCTGAGCATCAAACCACATAAGGCATACATCGTATCCTCCCACCTGTGAGGAAACTTGCAGCAAATATCACTCTCACATTTGAGAGCAAACCATGTGTGGAATCCTCGACACACAATAAACAACTGCTGCTGCAGAAAATTCAGCGTTCAGAATTTTAAAATTCTGATATGACGAGCGCGTCCGGAGCATGCCAAAACCCCAAGGTAGACTCTTGGATCACATGTATCCGAGTCCGGGTGTGAAAGCTATGCCAAAAACCTCCGTTTCGATCCAAAAAACGCAGCATAAACTGCCAAAAGAGGGCTGAAAAATGCAGCTCCTCAACCGTAGCTCGAATGAAGTTTTTGATGGCTCGAATGGCTTCGAAAGGGGGGTAAAATGCCAGGACACTCTCGGAAACGCTCTCGGAAAGCTGAATTTGCCGATGCCGAAGTCGAAACCCTGTTTGCACTCTTGAAACTGCGCGCACGCGCGAACGCGATTTCGGGAATGAAACTGGCTCTCCGCTGTCGTCGTGACTGTGCACACATGCGCTCCCTCCGCACCTACGCTCTGATACCAATTGAAGGGGATCAGGGAGCACCACAGATGGAGAGTGAGAGAGAGAAGGAGACACACGACACACATATATGGGTGGGGAGACTCCAAAAGAGTGAGCAACCCCCTATACACTTATGCTATGTATAAGGTATACAAGTCAGTGGGCGCCCAAACTCTGGGCAGCCGAGCAAGGCACAGACGCCTATACCCCAACAAGGAGCAAGGAAAATATCAAAGAGCCACCACCCAGCCATAAAGAGGAGCGACACCCTTTAACGAGAGGCAAACAGTGCATGTCGTGAAAGGCTTGAGTGTGAATGGGAGCTTAAAGTAGCTTTGATTTAAACAAACAAAATGGGTGTTCTAATATGTTTTCTTTTTATGATCTAACAAAAGGTGGCGGGACAGAGGAGCGCAACCAGAGAGATGTTGATGGAGAGTCGTAAGGCTGCCGGTTGGAGAAGGTGAGACTTAGAGAGAGAAAGATTGTGATTAGAGAGTCGCCAGGGGGAATCCATACCCAGGGGGAACCATCACAAGAAGATTTATAAATTTTCTCATGTAGGAAAAGCGGGTCTTTCTCAGTGTTTTTCATACAATGCATAACATCATGAGCTTTTGTTCGAGAGGCATCGCATACCTAGCTAGGTACGATTGGGGGCACGGGACTGCCGGCCCCCTCATCGGGCCGGCGGTCCCCTTCCCCCAATCATACCTAGCTAGGTATGCAATGCCTCCCTCACAAAAGCTCATGATGTTGAGGTAACTCACAATGTGGGAATTATTGTGAGAATTTAACCAAAACTTCTTGTGCATGGCGGGCAGACATAAAGGGGTAGAGAGAGATCTCATGCAGGTCTCGTAGAGAGAGAGAGAGCATGAGAAGAGCCTCCGTATGCAGGCCAGGCAAGCAGAAGGGGTGCTTGAGAGAGTCGTGAGAGAGGCATCAGGGGTAGGCAGCGCAGAGAGAGGCCATGATGATGAGGCTTTTATGCATGCCATGAGAGCGGCGAGGTTAGTGCTTAAGTGGGCTGTAGTTTGCAAGCCTTTTGAGAGAGAACGAGGGTGGCCAAAATGAGAGTCAAAGGGCTACCGAAGTCGTGAAATAGAGAGAGAGAGAGAGAGAGAGAGAGAGAGTCTCTCTGAGTGAAAACGAGGAGAGAGAAAGCCTCTGTGGGTTACCGAGGGAAGCGAGAGAGAGAGAGAGAGAACTGCCCTACAAGACCAAATCGAGAGGGAGAAAGGGCTCTCTCTGCAGATCGAAAGGAGTCTTTTTTACCTTGTAATTAAACTATCCATTTTACTTTCTAAACTAACCAAGGGGGGAAGGGCTCCCCATAGGCAAGACAGAGTGAGAATCTATCTGAGCAAGTTTGAAAGGGAGATGAGAGAGAGAGAGAGAGAGAGAGAGAGAGAGAGAGAGAGAGAGAGAGAGAGAGAGAGCAGGGGGTGCACTCTACACAATCAAGAAGGGGAGAGAAAGAGAGAAGCTATGAATAGAATTTGAGCGAAGGAGAGTATTCCTCTGAGACTGCGACGATAAGCGACATCGTTTTGATGCATGCACGAAGAAAAGTTTTGGTAAGATTGAGAGTTGAAGTCTTAGATGCTAATAAGTCTCTCTACCATATGTTTGTAAACATGAATGAAAATTTGATGATAGCAAAAAACGTAAATCACACATTTACAGTGTCTCTTTCGCTCTCTGTGTCTCTCTCCATTTTCATAATAAACATATAAGTGTCTTCTCATGATTTTGTTCTCGTGTTTGAGCGAGTATGTGCAGTCCGAGCACTTTGTTTGGGTTAGAAAGAGAGATTATTTGATACATGTTTTGGCAGATGATTTAGCCGCACTTGCATTGTTTAGGCTCCTTGTTTTGGGAGTAAGCGTAGCATATTGCTGGAGCTCTTTTGTTTGCTAGCTTTTCTTGGTCTTGGTTTGCTCCAAGGCATGGCCATAGAAAAATATCTATCAGTGGCACACCCGGTGGGACCAGCTTGCAGCATCTAGGTGTCCTAGTGAAGAGCCTGCATCCTAAACGAAGTTTTTTTTTCCTGTTCCACTTCAGAAGAAAATTTGCATTATATCGCATTTTGCCCAATTTTTTTGGGATATGCTTTTATGTGAGAAACTTATTTTGGTTGACCACCAGTCATTGCCACCACCCTAGCATGTCCATGTAAACTTGGACCCAAGCACCTATAAATCCATCTGTAAACTCCCATAAACCTGAGTGTTTTAGGTCATTGAGAGGGCCCCACTTGAGGGTATTGGAGAGTCATCAAGGATCATTAGAAGTGCTAAGTCAGGTCATCCTTATCATGTTAAAGGCGGGGTTGTTCTATTTGCATGTATGATCATCTTGTGATTGAATGGTTTTCACCTATTTTTCCTTGATATCTTTTAGCTATGCCTAATGGATAAGGCACCACTCTTACCCAAGTTCTGGGTTCTCTTGTTATTCGCCTAGCTTTTACTTGTAAACTTGGACCCAAGCGCCTATAAATCCCTCTGTAAACCTCCATAAGCCTGGGTGTTTTAAGGTCATTGGGAAAGACCCACTTGAGGTCATTGGAGAGTCATCAAGGATCATTAGGAGTGTCAAGTTAAGTCATCAATGCAAGGCTAGGGGATTATTACCATTTTGCAACTTTGTGTGATTGCATATTGTCCATCTCTTGGTTGTTCATATTTTATTTTATTTTTTATTTCTCAACATACATCATCTATAGCCCAATGGCTAAGGCACCGGTCTTCACTGGAGTTTTGGGTTCGACACTAGCAGGCTAGTTTTCCCCGCAGGATGCCACTGTTGCACTTTTTTTTGGCCGAGGGCATGTGAGTTTCGACTGAGAAAGAGAGCATGTAGTGCAAGAGTTTTGACATTTTAGCGAGTTACAATGGTCATTTTATTATGAATCATTGATGATACTCTCACTTGATTTGCCAAGAGGAGTTTGTTTTGATAGGCAATGAAGACGTCGACTTATTATGGAATTATGATTAAAGAGAAGAGAACTTGGAGATGCTCAACTTGATGGCATTGGTGCAATTGTGCCTTTTCTATATCATGGTGGTGCAGAAGTTCCCTGAAGGTCATGAAGGTTGCAAACAACCCTAAAAGATGAAGTTTCTTTTGAAGTAACGCTTATGGATTATAATCGCAACAAATGAAGTGAGGGCCGTTATGAAGAGGCACTTTGTTTTGTGCGTATATTGGTGTGTTCATTACCATGGGTGAGCGCATATACAAAAGAGCAAGGAAAATATCAAAGAGCCACCACCCAGCCGTAAAGAGGAGCCGACACCCTTTAACGAGGGGCAAACAGTGCATGTCGTGAAGGGATCGAGTGTGAACAGGAGCTTGAAGTAGCTTTGATTTAAACAAAAAAAATGGGTGTTCTAATATGTTTTCTTTTTATGATCTAACGAAAGGTGGCAGGACAGAGGAGCGCGACCAGAGAGATGTCAATGGAGAGTCGTAAGGCCGCCGGTTGCAGAGGGTGAGACTTAGAGAGAGAAAGATTGTCAATTAGAGAGTCGCCAGGGGGGATCCATACCCAGGGGGAACCATGGCGGGCAGACATAAAGGGGTAGAGAGAGATCTCATGCGGATCTCGTAGAGAGAGAGAGCATGAGAAGAGCCGCCGTATACAGGCCAGGCGAGCAGAAGGGGTGCTTGAGAGATTCATGAGAGAGGCATCAGTGGTAGGCAACGCAACGAGAGGCCATGATGATGAGGCTTTTATGCATGCCATGAGAGAGGCAAGGTTAGTGCTTAAGCGGGCTATAGTTTGCAAGCCTTTTGAGAGAAAACAAGGGTGGCCAAAATGAGATTCAAAGGGCTACCGAAGTCGTGAAAGAGAGACAAAGTCTCTCTGAGTGAAAACAAGGAGAGAGAAATCCTCTGTGGGCTGCCGAGTGAAGCGACAGAGAGAGAAAACCGCCCTGCAGGACCAAATCAAGAGGGAGAAAGGGCTCTCTCTGCAGATCGAACCTTGTAATTAAACTATCCATTTTACTATCTAAACCAACCAAGGGGGGAAGGTCTTCCCATAGGCAAGAGAGAGTGAGAATCTGTTTGAGCGAGTTTGAAAGGGAGATGAGAGAGAGAGAGAGAGAGAGAGAGAGAGAGAGAGAGAGAGAGAGAGCAAGGGGCGGACTCTGCACAATCAAGAAGGGGAGAGAAAGAGAGAAGTTATGAATAGAATTTGAGTGAAGGAGAGTATTCCTCCGAGACTACGAGGATAAGCGACATCGTTTCGATGCATGCACGAGGAGAATTTTTGGCAAGATTTAGAGTTGATGTCTAAGCTGCTGATAAGTCTCTCTACCGTATTTTTGTAAACATGAATGAAAATTTGATGATAGAAAAAAACGTAAATCACACATTTACAGTATCTCTTTCGCTCTCTGTGTCTCTCTCCATTTTCATAATAAACACATAAGTGTCTTCTCATGATTCTGTTCTCGTGTTTGAGCGAGTATGTGCAGCCTGATCACTTTGTGTGGGTTAGAAAGAGAGATTATTTAATACATGTTTTGGCATATGATTTAGCCACACTTACATTGTTTAGGCTCCTTGTTTTGGGAGTAAACGTAGCATATTGCTGGAGCTCTTTTGTTTGCTAGGTTTTTCTTGGTCTTGGTTTGCTCCATGGCCTGGCCATAGTAAAATATCTATCATATGCAAAACACAAAGATGTACTGTAAAGAGTACCTCTTTTCACTTTCCATGAAAGTAACTTGCTTACATGACTCATCAGCCAAGTTTAAGTCCTTGACTTGTTTTCCAAGTTCAACAATAAATAACCCCACCATAACTAGTGTTCAAGGTTGAGGACTTGATTTAAACATGAAGAGACTACACCTAATCACAAACATGCTTTAACTTATGGTAAGCAAACTCCAAATAGAGCAATAAATGCTTTCTAATTGGATCGTGTGGTGTTAACGTTCGCACTTGCATATCCTTTAGCACAATATTACACTTTGTAATCTGCATATCCCCTTGGACAAGTGATAGGACTCAGGTGTGTTTCCCCCACGTTTTATAGCCAGTCGCTCTAGATGGCTAGTAAACGGGGATCACAATATCGTACCACATTGTTGAGAAATCAACAGTTGGCTGAATAACCATCGTGGTGAACGTGAAAGATCCACAAACACCCAAACCGAGCCATGACCTCTATTGGTGATTGGTAAACCAAAAAGTAAACTCATTGAGATACTGCATAGAGAGTGCAAAATACTTCACAAGCAACCACTTGATGAATACGCATGCCGTTCCAAATCAGTGTTTGCTAAACACTAGGGCCCGTAACACCCAGTGTGCATGCATTTAGCAAAAAATAGATCCCAACCTGTATATCCACGGTGATCCTTGCCAATACTTATGGAAAATGTGATGCGTCTAGCACACAAGAACCTGTATATCCATGGTGATCCTTGCCAATACTTATGGCAAATGTGATGCATCCATCTGTTGCAAACCTTGCTGAAACGTCTGAACCATAATAGAAGGTGAAACAGTGATCACTTCTAGGTACAAACAATGAAATTTTTTCATTTGCTATATGCATAAACAACCATTTGTAATGTTATTTAGCTGTACTTGTACCTTAACAAGTCATTCTAAGTATTTCTGGCCACTGAAATTGCTCCTGATACGCCATGCTAAAAATGGTCTAGAAAACTGATTGGACCAGCACTTAGCGACTTTGTCGTGACACGTACTTGAAATAGTGGGCGCTAGTGTCAGTCTCAAAGACTCATATCCTCCACATGTGGAATATGTCTCATGTAAGAATGTTTGAAAAAGAGCATTCTTCAAGTACAAGATATACTTGTGCATGGAGGTAACTGCAAACACTCTACGACAGGAGGTAGAGGGACCCTCATTATCCTTGCTCCACACTGGCTAAACCGAATTCCTTGAGTCCCTAGACCATGTTGTATCCTATGTGACAACATGTGCCAAATCGAATCCTACCACTGGATTCATAACAGCATAATGGACATTGGACACTACAGCCCAAAATAGTTGTTTTGACATGCCCTTGGCATGGCCCTGAAATATTCAATCGTATTTAAACGACTTGAAAAAACCAAGCAACGTATACTAAAAATTGTAATAACACCAAATCAATAGATGCGTACCTGGAGATTGAACTGAATATTCACTTACCCGCATTCAAATACAAAGGAACACATCGTCCACGTGTGAAGAAACAAGCAACATTGCACTGGAAACCCTGGGTGTTGCCTTTGCAATCCAAACCCTTTGATTAGAATCTATGTAGTCAAAACCTTTGGTAAGACCCTTTGTAGAAACTGCTCGACTAGCAAGTGATGGTAACCAACCTAGTTAACCGTGGACAGAATGATGAGAGTCAACTTGTAAAGTTGATTTTTTCCGCTACCGCGTGGTAGATTGCGGAATTATTTCCTTGAAAGTTTAATGGGAATAGATCAAAGTGTGATCCTCAATGCCTATGAGGTGATTTAGTAAGCACCCACGGGGTCTTACCCAGAACAGTGCATCCATAGACACTCATAGTGCTATAGAGAGAGAGAAGATCTACACCAGTGGAAAGCCTAGCTCTTATGCACAGCCATGCTGTCGCCATTGTATGTTGCATCTAAAATCCATGGTAGAAATCAGCTGAGTTGAGTTTATGGTTATCCAAATTCAACTCAAGTGTCACACTGAAATCATGTCGTGCAAAAATGACACCGAAAAACATCCGTAATGACAAGACTCTTGCTTGTCAATTAACGTCGTTGTGTACTACACAAGCATCCAAGGAATTCCAACAGTTGGGTCGTACCCAAGATCTGACCATGACTCGTAGCCAGCGTGTGTGTCTCATAGTCCATATGGCAATTAGTGTTCAATCGATTAAATGATGAAGACTGATGTAGAGGGCATCTTGCCAAATTTCTAGCTGAGAGTTAGAGCATTTTGGCTCATGCTGACTCTCAAACAAAACATGTATCAAAAATTGCGTAGGAAGTTTTCATTTTTCATGGAAGGAAAGAAGAAAGAGAGTGAGAAAATGCTGGGCTAAGGAACTTTTTTTATGTGACGACTTTGGATATGTTGTGCCCAATTTGTGTGCTCTGACGCATCTTATGTCTAGCTTGCAGCTTATCATATAAGAATGCAACAATCTGTGTATAACACTCTCATCGAGATAGGGAACAGAAAACAGAAGCCACAACTTGACCCTCTTACCATGTATGGGGTCGTGACTTTACAAAAATGACTTAATATGGCACTTTGCCTATGAAATAAGTCCTAGATTTAGGTTCCATTTAGTGGTGTTGTTCATTGACAGAAACCATAAATTTAAACAATCTACAATTTAGTTTGTCCATGACAGAGTGTCTGGTGGGATAGCGGAAGCGTAATCTTTGAAGCGGTTGAATTCATGCCCCCTGGTTAGCATACCTTGCATACGGAGTTTTAAGCCCATGGCAAGAGTGAGGGCCTCAAACGTGAGAGCCAATACCGCAAGCGCCTTACTAGTAGGGATTCTGTGAGCTGAGATTCCCTATTTTTCTAGTCTGCCAAACTTGTGTGCTAATGCCCTTGATGCCAAGTTATTGGGTGGTACCTTAGCACAAGGAAGAAGCCTTGCTTCATGTAGGATTGTCAAAGCACATTGCTTTTCACAAAAGCAATAGTTTCCAGTCAAAATGTAAACATGGAAAAAATAAGAAGATTGTAAAATTGGCTAACTTGGTTGTTGCTGTAGCCAGTTGGCCTGATATTCTGTGAAGAAAAAAAATACCCGCTTAAAAATGACGCATAGCTATATCTGCTGCATGAGTGGGAGCTATCATATGGATAGATACGTCCCTTCTAACATCTACACCCGCCTATCACGTAATGAAATAACTTGCAAGCATATTGTTAAGTCTGTCCCAAGTTTGTATGCTCATAGCATAGACCGAATGTGGAGAGTCGTAATGCAGATGCATAAATTGAAGCCTTGCTTCACAAAAGTACTTATGGAGTTCCTGAGAGATCCTATACAAAGAAAGTCGACCTTGTCTACTTGTAGATCTCATTAACTACTCTTGTCGATGAATCTTGCCGCCGATTTCAAGAAACATTGACAATTGATCTTCCATGCCGATCATGTGTGCTATTGTCGGTTGTCTTAGTCATGGGAAAAAGAGTGTTGTCTATCCTGCAAAGAGTCGGCCATGCCAAATAATTTTGTAATGTGGATCAAGTCGAGGTACAAGCCATGATGACCTTTGTGAGGTTTGATTAGTCTTGCATGGCCCTTGGCCTGATAGTACTGCATTTAACCTCCAACAAGCGTGTGTTGTCAAGATTTTTGTATATCTAAGCCATGCTTGATATGGGTTTGCAACTAATCATTGACCTTTTTCCAATAACATACGCAACAAAATTTTAATGTTGAAGATTAATGTCACAAGATTTGCTTGTGCTTGGAGTGCCTAAAGTGCGCTCATCTCCGTTGCAAGATAAATTCATGCAACATATTTTGAAACATTTTCCAAATAAACTAAAAATTTAGACTTACCTTGAATGTTTTCGGATGCACATTGAAGCCTCTCTAATAGGCTAAATAGTCCTCAACATTAGCAATTTTGAAGATTTCTGCTCTGAGTTGTCTATGCTGAGCATCTTTGCTACTAGGCCAAGCTATGAAAAAATCTCAAAATACCATGCTGCAAAGTCTGCAAATTTTTGAGACTCCCTTTTTGAAAGGGTCTGGGAACTGCCATGTTGTATCATTGCCGATTTGCAGCCTTTTCATCATAGTAAAACCTCTTTTGTATGAAGAGATGTCCTACTTCCTTGGCAAAAACCTTGCCTGGTCTAAATCATGGCCATGCTGCTACGTTGAACACCTTGGAGGTTTTACTTCGGCCTTTGGCGTGCATGCAAAATGCGATTTCTTGTTTAATCTCAACTCCAACCTATGCGTGAAAACGTTGGTGCTGGTGCTGGTGTGCATGGTTGGGTTCCTTGAACCTATTCATGGTTGCAACCGTGTCAACTTGCTAAACTCTGTCGACTGAAGCCGTGGGCCAAAGCCCTTAATTGGGGGGTTACCCAAAATTAGGGCACCCACTTTGTAAAATACAAAAAAATAAAAATAAAAAAATTAACCCTCACTGTTCAAGCGATGGCGGTGGGTAGTTGCACACGGCTTGCAGACGAAGGGGCTCGAGTTGTGCTGCTCGCCGGGGTGTGGCGTTATGACATGAACCATCTGGCTCGGCGGCGCGCACAGTTCAAGCCCTCCGTTGGGTCGATTGGTGCAGATCGACCATCTTTCCTCCCTCAGCACAAGCGGCCTTGCACACAGTGTTATCGACTCCCTTCGGCTCTACCCTTCCTAGGTAGGCGTGCACACGCCGGGCTTCTCTTCCTGCCTTCCCCGCCTGCGGAGCACTCCTTCCCACGTGCCCTATCGGCATAACTTCCCACCTTCCCTGCGTGTGGAGCACTCCTTCCCAAGGCCATGCCCTATCGGCTTGTCTACGAACGGAGAGCGAGAGAGAGTGCCCTTGAGAGGCCATGCCTCATGCTAAAGTCAATCGAGAGAGAGAGATCGAGAGAGAGAATGGGAGAGAAGGACATACTTCTTCCCCTCGTCCATGGCTGCTCCCTCCGTGAGCTCGGATACAAGTGTAAGACATGGGGAGCTAGAACCTAGGAGTCCACCACCCAACCCCCCACTATATAGCATGGCCCCTGGACCTTTTCCCTAGTTGGACTCCCTTTCCACACTACCTAGCCTGGCCTTGCGCTTGTCTAGTTCGGCCTTGCTGGTGTCCTTAGAGAGAGAGAGAGAGAGAGAGAGAGAGAGAGAGAGAGAGAGAGAGAGAGAGAGAGAGAGAGAGAGAGAGAGAGAGATATGAAGGCTAAACTCCAAGGATATCCTAGCTTGTGAAGGCTAAACTCCAAGGTAAGATGAGCGGGTGGGAAATTGGCAATATGAGCTGGCCAGAATAAATCAATGTTGGACTCTCTCCCAGTGTCCCACACTCCTTTCATGTGCTCTCTCTCTCTCTCTCTCTCTCTCTCTCTCTCTCTCTCTCTCTCTCTCTCTCTCTCTCTCTCTCTCTCTCTCTCTCTCTCTCTCTCTCTCTCTCTCTCTCTCTCTCTCTCTCTCTCTCTCTCTCCAAGCCGCCACCACGTCTTGGATCGGATGTTGCGTAACCAGGGAATTTAATTTTGAAACTGCAGGGCATTGAGCCGCCACCACGTCTTGGATCGGATGTTGCGTAACCAGGGAATTTAATTTTGAAACTGCAGGGCATTGAGAGAGAGAGAGAGAGAGAGAGAGAGAGAGAGAGAGAGAGAGAGAGAGAGAGAGAGAGAGAGAGAGAGAGAGAGAGAGAGAGAGAGAGAGAGAGAGAGAGAGAGAGAGAGAGAGAGAGCTCCAAGCCATTAAACATGCCATCGCCCATAGATTGTCACATTGATGATGGAGAAACCATTGAGCAGAGCATTGAGTACAAATATCTACCAAGGACCTGCTTCCTATGTGGTAGAGATGGTCATTTTGTGAGAGATTGTCCCAGTAATTTTCCCCAGAAAGCTGCTCCCCTAAGCCCCTCCCCCTCTGGCACGAGTCAGGTAAGTCCTCCTTCTGTGGTTAAGCCAAAAGAGGCTCCTTCAACCAAGACATTTGACAAGACTAAGCCTACAAATAATAGAGCCAATCCTGTTAAGAAATCTGACCCCAAAGGAAAGATGTTGCATATTAATCGTTTTTCCATTTTGGCAAGGATCCAGGACTATGTTAATTCAGACTCGGAGGACTCAGGCAATTTGATTCCCCCTACTCAAAACCTTGAAGTACAGTCATCTTCGCGGCTAGAGGAGGAGGTCAACGCGATGGATACACAGCCCCTCCTTGATCTTCACAAGGAGAATAGTCCTAGTACTCAAGGTGTAGCCCATTAGCCCATTCAAGAGCCCTCCCCCATGGAGGTTCTCAAGGATAAAAAAAGGAATCACTCTAATGTGGCGGAAACTCCCCCAAGGCCTTCTGGGGGGAAGAAAGACAAAAGGAGTGATAAATGAAGCTCCTTTCCTGGAATGTGAAGGTCTCTCAGACCCACTCAAGGCCAAAAAGATTGCCAACTGGATCAAGAACAACCTTCATGATGTGATTACTCTTCAAGAAGTCAAAACCTCAGGAACCATCCTTCAAACGGCTTTGAAAACCATCTCCAAGGATCATTTGTGGATAGTGGACTCTCACTAGCATGGGTCAGGCGGAAGTGTTATTGGTATCCCCGCAGGCAACAACGATCTCCTTCAATCAGTCCAGATAGGACACGATTGGTGCTCGGTGACTCTCCCTCATCCTGCTTAGGCTAGGTTAGTAAGTTTCTATGTAGGTGGCTCTATCTCCGATCATACCCGACTGTGGAATGAGCTCCACTCTCTTCAAGACCATTTCATGTTAGTGGGCGACCTCAATATGGTCGAATCTCTCAATAATTGTTTCCTAGCGAGGGGCTCAGTGGTAAAGGGGGCTGAACTTATTGCCTGGCAATCCCTCAAAGCTAAGAAAGGTCTTTGGGATGTGGGTATAGAAGGTGAGTTCACGTGGCATAATTATTGTAAAGGGGATACTTCTAGGAAGGCCCGCCTTGATAGGTGCTACATGAACCTTAGTCTAATTAGCTCTTTTCCCAGAGTCAAGGCTAAACCAAAATTCACCTCCTGTTTATCAGACCACTACCCACTCTCAGTCACAATGGATGACAAAGGGCAAAAGGTGAGGAATGATTGGTTCCATATGGATCCAACCCTATGTAGACTCCCAGTTGTCCAGGAATCCATGCAGCTCATCTGGTCTCAAGCCTACTAAAGGAACATTTAACCCTCCAGAGCTTGGAGTCAAGCAGTTCAACGTACTCAAGCCTTCCTAGTTCAAACTAGAAAAGAAGTAACCTTCATTAGAAGAAAACACAGGGACAAAATTTATCATGAATTGATCATGTTAGAAAGTGGACCTCCAACTCCCCGCACCCAGGCAGAGATCTCCTCTCTCAGATCAAGGCTAAAGGTGGAAGAGGATATTGTACTTAGCCACTCTACCCATTTCTTCAAACAATGGTAGGCTGGGAAAGTTGATCGATCGACCAAGGAAATGTTTAAGTCTATTCATAGAAAGAACTCTAAAGAAAAAGTTCCCTTTTTCAAAGCAGACACTCCCATCACCACTGAAGCTCAGAATCTGGAGTTTACTAGAAGTCATTTCAGCAGAATGTACAATCCTAAAGAGCATTTAAGTCTTGAAATGGAAGTTTCTTGCATCGAAGTCTTCTCCCATCGAACAAGAGTTCTTTCCACCCAGAAATCAACTATGGCAGACTCCCGGCTACCAGTAGTCGACATTCAGTTAGCCATTGACACCTTGAAGCCTAACAAGACCCTGGGGTTGGATGGTCTACCAGCTGAATTCTTTTCCACCTTCGGGGATCTACTAACACCATACCTTCTTGCTATATGGGAAGAGTCCCTTTCTCACCAAGCCCTTCCGTGCTCAATTAACATTGGGGTGATTAAGCTGTTGCACAAGAGGGGAGCTAATGACAAGTTGACTAACTGACGCCCACTCACTATGTTGAATACAACATATTAAATTTATGCAAAAGCAATTGCTAATAGGATTACAGGCTATGGGGTTTGGTACTCGACTAATACTTTATGTGAAAACTTTGTTTGGTAATTCTCGTGCCAGAGTGGCATTGAATGGACACTTGTTTGAAGTGTTTGACTTGTCTCGCTCAGTCCGACAAGGCTGCCCCTCTCTCCCCTCTTGTTTGTTGTAGCCGCCGACAGTCTCAATTTCATGATCAAGGACAGGATGAGGAGAGTTCTTATAAAGGAAATCTCTCTCTCCCTAACTCTGAGAAGTCCCAGTGTCTCTCCCAGTTTGCAGATGACACAAACGCCATGTTAGCGAATCATGAACCCTCCATCAAAGAGTTCTGGCTAGTGATGGACTTGTTTTGCCTTGCGTCTGGTTCAAAAGTGAATCACTCCAACATAGGGGTCTTCTCCTATTCCCCCCTCCCTGAGTGGCTTATCAAGACAGGATGTAAGACCATTCAAGAAGGACATATTTTTAGACTTATAGGTGTACCGGGAGATTGTCATTTAGTCATACTTTCCAAAACCTGTAGAATCTTCCTCTAGGTAGGTGATCCTTTTATTTATAAAGCAGCAAAGGTATCTTGGGAAATCTGCACCCTACCCAAGCACAAGGGAGGCCATGGCATCGTCAACTTGAAGACCCTGGCTCACAAGATGGCTGGTAAACTCATAATTTCTACGCTCCAATCTCCGGATGAGGAGTGGTCACTCCTTCTGTTCAGGAACTCGAAGAAATTCAAGCTATCTACCAATAGAACCTGGAGCAACCTCCCCCTACCCACTATCTTTTTTAGTAGGAAGAATGTCACTGCTTCCGGTTCAGATCTCGTTAGATCGCTATGCCAGGCATGGAACCCTCACAGGAGCTCTCTCAAACCCAATGACCTTTCTCCATCCCCTCTGGTGTCTCTATTTGGTGGCCTTCTCTTCAGCTCCCCCCTGTTCCTACCCATCAGCTGAAGCGAGCGTTGAGCTTACACAACAAAGGTATCCATGTCTGAAATCATCTCTGGGATTATAAGAATCAGGATTGGTTGTCAGATCTGGACATATCTCTACAGTTCAGGACCCGTCCTTGGGAATTGAATCTGCTCAAAGCAAGGATGAATATCTTCCCAGAAGATCTGAAATGGGCTCTCCAAGCTTCACTCTCCTTAAACCTTCACGCTTACATCTGGGATGCTGGATTAAAAATGGAAAATCCTCAGTGGGATCCACCGGAACTTAAACCCCCACGGTATGCTACATTAAATAATAGTGAGGCGGTCCGGGGCGGGCAACAAGAGAGGCGACCTCTAAACACCCCTCAAGGCTCCCGTGCTGCTCAATTGGGGCTGGGGCAACCACAAGCACAACACAACAACAAACCCACAGCCAAACCCAAACAAGATAGGGGCACCACCTAGTTATGGTATGCGAACTAGGACGCAAGAGAGATTTTGGCACAACCAAGAAGATGCACCACACAACACACACAAGCAACCTCACACCAAGACACACATGAAATGGACCAAAGAGAGCTAGAGCAAAGGGAAGAGAGAGAGGAAAGGATCTTGCGTAATACCTTATTTGTGACTTGCAAATGGAGATGGTTCGTTATGATGCTATCGTAGAACTTGTACAAAACTCACTCAATGCTTAGTGATTGCTAATCATTGCCAAAACACACACACACACTGTCTTAGGGTGTGGGAGACCTCTCACCACAATACCCTCTTACAATGGACACAAAACTGGCAATGAAAAAACACACTAAAACACTTTCTAAAATCAAGATCAACCGATAAAAACTCAAAATACACAAGTCACCTTGAATTCACCAAACCGTATTACACAAATGGAAGGACGAAGATTTGAACGTCGAATCACGCCTTTGATGCACCAAACCTCAATTTATTGATGATGAAGGAGCATGTACAATAGTGGTTTTGAGATTTGTGGAACTCACGCTCTCTCACTTGCAATGTGTAGCTTGAAGGCTTCTCTCACACCAAGAGTGAAGCTCACAAGTGGTTGCTACACCTAAGTCTCTCCTCACGCATAGAGTGTTGGGGTGCTATGTGAGATGTTGGAGGTTGTTTTACAAGAAGGAGAGGGGCCTATTTATAGGTTGGAGACCCCTCATTAAGATTATTGGAAATCCTAATTTACAAGCTAACAAATCAGGATTATGATTTTTTTGAATATCAAAACATTGCGGGCCTTCTTTGTCTGCTTGAGTCATGGGTGTGGGCTCAAAAGAGAGCATTATTGATGGTAGATAAGGTGAAAGTAAGTAAGGAGAGAGAGAGAGAGAGAGAGAGAGAGAGAGAGAGTGTTACTATACACATGTCTTGAGGTGAGGTGTCTTTTATGGTTAGATCAATGGCTATTTTGTGTTAGTATGTTAGTGGTTAGTGTTAGTAATCACTAGAAAGTTAATGTTACATTTACAATGGGTAGAATGAGGTGGATGGTTGAAGTAAGATGGTTGAAGTAAGATGGTTGAATGAAGTGAGAAAATCCTTGTGATGGTGAAGCTTGAAGAAGTTTTGGACTTACTTGTGTAGGTTCTCAAAATGACTATCGACCTTCTTCTTCGTCTTCCCTTCTTTACGCCACCGCCGCCAAGGTTGATTATCGCGATGAAAATGGTAATTCCGTTGATGATATCTCTTGATTTGCAGAGGTTAATCATGGTACACATGCTGAATTTATATATATATATAAGGAGTAAGATGGAATTGTACTTTGGAGATAATAGAGAGAGGCATAGAGATGGTGTATGTACATGGAGAGCTCATATGAGAGCTATGGGAGTAAGTGGGGAGGTTAATGTGAAGAAGGTGAGAGAAACCATTGAAGGTGCAGGTTTTAGTGAGGGATTGAGAGAAATGCGTGTGTGTGTGTGTGTGTGTAGAAGTGTGGAAAGAGGTGAGAGAAGACTATGGGCTACTTGTGAAAAAAGTGGGCAGACTGGGGTCCACTCAAAAAATCATAGCTCACCGCTGGTAGCTCCAAAAATCATGAAAAAATTTGAGGTGATTATTCAGAGCGTGGGCTACATTTTCTCTTTTAACCACTGCTCCAAATTTGGAGTGGTGATAGGTGCCAAAATTCTCACCAAAAAGCCTGTTTTTATGCTTGCAAAAGTCTTTTAGTGGACCCCTCCTTTGTTGAATTTGTACAATGCATCCAAGAGTGAGCCCCTCCTTTGTCATATCATAATACAAAGCATTCAAGTTGCCCTTGACCCATGCATGGAGGAGGATTATTGGTGAAATAAGAAATATATACATGGTGGGACTAGTGTATGGACTATTCATGGACTTTAGCTCAATGAGCACATGGTGTTAGAATAATGAGTAAAAATAATAATAAAAATATGGAGGAGTTATGGATATGGAAAGATATTGGAATCATATGATATGGTCCCTCCTTGAATTATTTTGGGTGAAAGAGGAAAAGGTATGCAAGTAAATAATATAATAAAAGTAACCAATGAGTAGAAATCAATTTTTTGTTTTCACGAGGGTGAGGGTGAAAATGTGGGAGTGATTTGTATAAAGGAAAAATATGAGGTTAGAGTATGTACATATTGGCAAAAAATATAATTATGGTGTAAGAGGATGAAAGAAGGTGTACATAGGTTTAATAAAACACGCACCTAAGTAGAAATATTTAAATAAAATACCAAAATAATTATAAAAAATCCCTATATTTAGGCCATATATACAATGAAATATTTACACACAAAGAGGCCATAATATACTTTTATTTTTTTATTTTTTTTATTTTTTTTGGCTCACCTAGCCCAGTGACTAGCTAGCTGAGGGTTTTTAAGAAGATATGGGAAAAGCCCCATGACTCACGCACGCCTATGTACAATGAAATGGTAGGGATAGCCACAGTGTTTGGGTGATTTTTGTAGGGTGAGGTAACTCACTGTGGTAATTTCAGAGAGCCGAAAAAACGGCTATCATTAGCCCCTGCCTTAGATAATGGTACATTCATGTACCATTTATCTAATCATACAACATGTATATTATGTAACGTCTGTCTTTGTCTGTTCTTATCTTTGAAGAACCTTTGTTGTATGATTAAAAAACCTTGTGTGATATGGAAGGTTCTCCGAGCCAATAGCAAGATGAAATGAAGTGACGGAGTAAACCTCCTCCATTGAGAAAGTTTCCATAAGCACCCCCCAGGATCAAAGATCTTGAAATATCTTTCCCAAAGCGAGATGTATGGTATGGAATCACTTACTGATTTCGGTTGAAGAAACTTGTAGATTTTACTGTTGTCCATCATTGCATCTATCACTATGAATGTGATATAAAAGATTGGTTGCTCTTCCTCTTGTGTAAAGTTGATGTATCTGCTACGATCTTCAAGAGCTTGTATGAGCAAATTCCTGAACTGTAGCTCACAAATTTCATTCAACCTGGGTAGGCTCATCAAGTAAAAAATTCTATGACCTTTATGATTTAGGAAATCTTGATCCATGCTTCCAGCTGCTATTGGAAGATATTGTAGATAGTTTACCACATAAGTAGATAATAGATGAAGGTTTCTATTGCTTCCAACACATTGGAAGAGAATAGATTTTGGTACTGATTGATGAAATATCCACATGTAGTAATCAACAAGTTTTTCATCTATGATGAAGACCAGAAGCATCACAATGTGCGACCTCCATACACCAAAGAACCAAATGAAGAAGGTTTGGAAACCTCCGTTCATCACCAAGTATTCATGTCCTCCTCCACTTAAGAAGGTATGGTGCCCTCGATGAAAGGTATATGTGAAGAGAGGAGAAGTTGACTTTGAAGAGGTGAAACCCAATATGAAGATGATTGGGGCTTCAAAAGCTTGGATTTCCTTGCTAAGAGATTGTCCCATGAATGAAGAGCCACCCACTAAAACACCATTGGAGAGAATGATACCCTTCTGATAGTTTCCTTTTATGATTTTATCTTTTACTACTCTCCCATGTTCTTCAACCCCTTCTAAGCCCCCCCTTTGGCAAGGTTGTAACTCCTCACATCGTACCACCTCAAAGGTTGATGGATTACTGTTTGATTTTGCAAAAAATTTGGCCTCTTGCATTATAGGTTCCTCCATGCTTAACATACATGGGTCATACCAATGCTTTTCAACATCCTCAAACACTTCTTCAAGATTATCCTCACATGGATTCAACTCACACTCTTCTAATTTGTTTTGGAGTTGGCATTCCATGTACACAATCATCTCTTTATGATCAATGTGGTCTATGATCTCTCCACCTATGATTTCATCTTCTTCTTCACTCTCTTCTTTTAGACAAGATACACTCTCAGAACATTCCATAAGATCAAGGTTACCTTCAAGGTCTTCATTCTCCATAGAGTCATGTTGCACAAAAGCTTCGTCTGCTCGGACTAGAAATTGATCCTCCGCCAAAAGGTTGGATGTATCCATTATTGAATCATCAATGCCATTTGAGATATCTTGTGTTGATTTTTTCATGCTTGTGATAAAGGTAGAAGAAAGAGATTCCACATTTGAATCTTGGCCACACACTTTAGCACTTGAATAATCAGCTAGCATGTAAGTAACTTCTTCAACATTTGTCGGAGTACAAGGAGACAAGTATGGCAAAGGAGATGACTCCTTGATAGAAACACTTTCATGATGGTTGGTTCTTCCAGCATGATGGAAACCATTTTTGATGTAGAAGTACTTGTGAAACTTCCTTCGGGCAATAGTGACCGCTTCTTCAAAGGTAGAGGGTCCACTACAAGTAACCTTAGTCTTTAGGAAAGGAGACAAACCCGAAATAAATTGATCCATTTTTACATAATCTGGAAATGTAGAACTAAATCCACATCCTTCCCATTGACGAGAAAAAATATCCTCATAAGCATAGTAGTCTTCACCATGTTGTTGAAGTCTCCGTAGTGAAGCCCATGCTTTCTCCGTTGTTGGAACTTTAGAGAATCTGGCCTTCAAAGCTTTGAAAATTTGGGTATATCCATCTTCAATCTGAGAAGACATACTCCAAAACCATTGCTCAGCGTTGCCTCTAAGGCATAGCAATAGAAAATCCCCTTTTTCAATGTCATCCCTTTTACCAAGGATATGGCAAACCATTCTAAAATCAACAAGAAAATCATCAACATCTTCTTCTGGATTTCCAAAGAAGATTGGGATATCATCAAAGGTATAGCGTGTCATTGTCTCTCAATGCTAGAACCACACAAAGATTAGTTCCAGACAATCATCAACTAACTACAAAAGGTCTTTCAACATGAATTCTAGACTTTTATGTGAAATTCTACAAAAGGTCTTTCAACATGAATTCCGAACCATATTCTAGATCAATTTTTGTTTCCTTGAAATTAAACTCGGTCATACATGTTTTCATGATTCATGAAATCTACTTGATTATGCTGAAATTCAAGCATTCATGGAATACAACAACACTAAGCACACAATCGCTCCTCAGTGGGGGCACCAAAATTGAGGCGGTCCGGGGCGGGCAACAAGAGAGGCGACCTCTAAACACCCCTCAAGGCTCCCGTGCTGCTCAATTGGGGCTGGGGCAACCACAAGCACAACACAACAACAAACCCACAGCCAAACCCAAACAAGATAGGGGCACCACCTAGTTATGGTATGCGAACTAGGACGCAAGAGAGATTTTGGCACAACCAAGAAGATGCACCACACAACACACACAAGCAACCTCACACCAAGACACACATGAAATGGACCAAAGAGAGCTAGAGCAAAGGGAAGAGAGAGAGGAAAGGATCTTGCGTAATACCTTATTTGTGACTTGCAAATGGAGATGGTTCGTTATGATGCTATCGTAGAACTTGTACAAAACTCACTCAATGCTTAGTGATTGCTAATCATTGCCAAAACACACACACACACTGTCTTAGGGTGTGGGAGACCTCTCACCACAATACCCTCTTACAATGGACACAAAACTGGCAATGAAAAAACACACTAAAACACTTTCTAAAATCAAGATCAACCGATAAAAACTCAAAATACACAAGTCACCTTGAATTCACCAAACCGTATTACACAAATGGAAGGACGAAGATTTGAACGTCGAATCACGCCTTTGATGCACCAAACCTCAATTTATTGATGATGAAGGAGCATGTACAATAGTGGTTTTGAGATTTGTGGAACTCACGCTCTCTCACTTGCAATGTGTAGCTTGAAGGCTTCTCTCACACCAAGAGTGAAGCTCACAAGTGGTTGCTACACCTAAGTCTCTCCTCACGCATAGAGTGTTGGGGTGCTATGTGAGATGTTGGAGGTTGTTTTACAAGAAGGAGAGGGGCCTATTTATAGGTTGGAGACCCCTCATTAAGATTATTGGAAATCCTAATTTACAAGCTAACAAATCAGGATTATGATTTTTTTGAATATCAAAACATTGCGGGCCTTCTTTGTCTGCTTGAGTCATGGGTGTGGGCTCAAAAGAGAGCATTATTGATGGTAGATAAGGTGAAAGTAAGTAAGGAGAGAGAGAGAGAGAGAGAGAGAGAGAGAGAGAGAGTGTTACTATACACATGTCTTGAGGTGAGGTGTCTTTTATGGTTAGATCAATGGCTATTTTGTGTTAGTATGTTAGTGGTTAGTGTTAGTAATCACTAGAAAGTTAATGTTACATTTACAATGGGTAGAATGAGGTGGATGGTTGAAGTAAGATGGTTGAATGAAGTGAGAAAATCCTTGTGATGGTGAAGCTTGAAGAAGTTTTGGACTTACTTGTGTAGGTTCTCAAAATGACTATCGACCTTCTTCTTCGTCTTCCCTTCTTTACGCCACCGCCGCCAAGGTTGATTATCGCGATGAAAATGGTAATTCCGTTGATGATATCTCTTGATTTGCAGAGGTTAATCATGGTACACATGCTGAATTTATATATATATATAAGGAGTAAGATGGAATTGTACTTTGGAGATAATAGAGAGAGGCATAGAGATGGTGTATGTACATGGAGAGCTCATATGAGAGCTATGGGAATAAGTGGGGAGGTTAATGTGAAGAAGGTGAGAGAAACCATTGAAGGTGCAGGTTTTAGTGAGGGATTGAGAGAAATGCGTGTGTGTGTGTGTGTGTGTAGAAGTGTGGAAAGAGGTGAGAGAAGACTATGGGCTACTTGTGAAAAAAGTGGGCAGACTAGGGTCCACTCAAAAAATCATAGCTCACCGCTGGTAGCTCCAAAAATCATGAAAACATTTGAGGTGATTATTCAGAGCGTGGGCTACATTTTCTCTTTTAACCACTGCTCCAAATTCGGAGTGGAGATAGGTGCCAAAATTCTCACCAAAAAGCCTGTTTTTATGCTTGCAAAAGTCTTTTAGTGGACCCCTCCTTTGTTGAATTTGTACAATGCATCCAAGAGTGAGCCCCTCCTTTGTCATATCATAATACAAAGCATTCAAGTTGCCCTTGACCCATGCATGGAGGAGGATTATTGGTGAAATAAGAAATATATACATGGTGGGACTAGTGTATGGACTATTCATGGACTTTAGCTCAATGAGCACATGGTGTTAGAATAATGAGTAAAAATAATAATAAAAATATGGAGGAGTTATGGATATGGAAAGATATTGGAATCATATGATATGGTCCCTCCTTGAATTATTTTGGGTGAAAGAGGAAAAGGTATGCAAGTAAATAATATAATAAAAGTAACCAATGAGTAGAAATCAATTTTTTGTTTTCACGAGGGTGAGGGTGAAAATGTGGGAGTGATTTGTATAAAGGAAAAATATGAGGTTAGAGTATGTACATATTGGCAAAAAATATAATTATGGTGTAAGAGGATGAAAGAAGGTGTACATAGGTTTAATAAAACACGCACCTAAGTAGAAATATTTAAATAAAATACCAAAATAATTATAAAAAATCCCTATATTTAGGCCATATATACAATGAAATATTTACACACAAAGAGGCCATAATATACTTTTATTTTTTTATTTTTTTTATTTTTTTTGGCTCACCTAGCCCAGTGACTAGCTAGCTGAGGGTTTTTAAGAAGATATGGGAAAAGCCCCGTGACTCACGCACGCCTATGTACAATGAAATGGTAGGGATAGCCACAGTGTTTGGGTGATTTTTGTAGGGTGAGGTAACTCACTGTGGTAATTTCAGAGAGCCGAAAAAACGGCTATCAATAGGTAAAAGGTATCTCTATCTAAGAAGCAATGGGATTTCAAGTTTACTAACATTTGGTCAAAATGTATAGAACCCAAGAAGTCTATACTCCTGTGGCTAATATTACGCAAGGCCTTGTGGACAGGAAAAAGGATGGTGCGCGCTAATCTAGGTGATGGGAGATGTGTTCAATGTCACCAACACATCGAGGATATCTTCCACCTGTCCCTCTAACCAACAGGTCCTCGACCCCTTAGTTAAAGTTTTGAGCTTCACCCCTTGTTGGAAGCAACTTTTACTTGGGGACTATGCTGGCCATCTAACTATTTTTTGGAACAAAGCTAGGGTTGAGTTTCTATGGATCTCTTGGCCGGCAAAGGAATTTCTTGATCTTTGAGGGTCCCTATCAGATGCCTAGTTTGAAAACTTTTTTTTGTGACATTAATTTACAGGAATTTTAGATAGCTGAGGATCAAGTCACTCTTTACAGGACTAAGAAGTTCATTTTGAAGGACTCTGAGTTCCATTTCAAGAGGATGCTTGCTGGTCAGCTCCCTTCCTTATCTACCGTGGATAAGATGCTCACTAGGGACCAGTGGGAGAGAAGCAAAGCCATCGAGCTATGCCATCTCGAGATTCAAATTCAAGAAGGAAATTTGTTCCTTACTTAGATTCAAAATGAGATTGACTCTCTCCCCCAGGTTGCACAATGAGATTTACTATATTCTATCCTGTTTTTTTAATCCCCAGACCCTGTATTCTACCCTGCTTTTGTAGTCCGCCTCTTGATTTGAGGAACTTTGCCCTGCTAGATAAGATATTGTTTTTTGTTATCCTGAGGATGCGTGGCTACCTCTTGATGTAAAGCCCTGACCTTTCTTAATAGAATTTCCCCACGTTTATGGTATTAAGAGAGAGAGAGAGAGAGAGAGAGAGAGAGAGAGAGAGAGAGAGAGAGAGAGAGAGAGAGAGAGAGAGAGAGAGAGGTGTGCAGGCCCTCCCCTTCCAGATGAAACAGAGAGGCTGAAGAAGGAAAACATTCGACTCGCAGTTGAAGTTTCATGGGTGCACAGAGCTTGTCGTCTATATAAAAGACCATGCAAGAGCTTCTACTAAAGACATAAAGAGATTCTTTAGTCTCGACCCACTATTTGGCGGAAGAAGCTACGAAGCTGCAGTTTCTAGAGAAGGAGTCACATTTTAGTGGGAAACCCTTGTAAAATTCTTTTGTAAGAGAGCATCACTAAGCTGAAAACTTGTAAAAGAATTTATGATTATTTTTCTGGGAACAATTGTGTATTAGAGAGCCATTTAGAAGTTTAGGAGCTTTTGGCCGGGCAAGCCATTTGTAAAGACCTAAACTATAAAGGTCAATTTTGTAAGTTTTAACATCATCTTTTTTATGGGAAACGGAGAAGACAACATACGTTTGAGAGCTTCTTCTTGCTCCAACTTGTAATCTTCGCTACTGTGGCTACAGTAATCCAAATTCAGATTCGTTTATTGCATTGTGTTCCTCTTACTTTACTCTTCCATTCAAGTGTTATCATTCAAGATTAGGTGTAGGTTTTTAATTACGGGTTTGGGACCTTAAATCATTGTTCTGAGTGCTTATATGCGTATTTTATGTTGTTTTGACCCTAGGAGAGGCTTTAGAGACCCTAAAACAACCCATTAGGATCACCTGTTCGCTGTTTTTGCTGACTTTGGGATGAACAATTGGAATCTTTGTACCTCTCCAAAATGCTATGACAGTGATAGGATATGCTCCTGATAGTCCCTTGTAGCTTCCCTTAAAGTTTCGTGCGAATCCGACATGATTTGCATGGTAAACGGGCGTGATGAGTGTAGAGCTCTGTACAACGACATTGGCAGATTACTTGGCTTGAGTGCGTTTGATTTGCTTGAAGAGTTAGTAGTTGCATCTCTTCGAGTTCACTTCATTAGGATTGACACCCTAGTGAGTTTCCATGCCTCATCGTGGTCGCTTCCCTTGTATTGATATTTTATGTTGATGCATGAGAGCTATGCTATAGACGTCCGTTGCGGCGACCTGCAAACATTGGTGCCGCTGCTGGGGAATGCACCTTAGGCGATGAGTGACCGAGTGCGCAGTTAGCTTCCTTACAAGAAGATCAATCCACAAATCCTTATTACACCTCAATTAGGCTGCTAGACAGGGGTTTAGAGCTTAGTGGAGTCTAGAGTCAGTGGACCGGCTAGATCCTCTCTTAGGAGATTTAGGGAGCTGTGAGTGAGAGTGTTCAAAGCATTTTTTCTCTTCAATTTCTCTAATTCGATTGAGTACTGAAATCTCACCCGAAATCCATCTTGTTTGTTTTGTTTGATTCATTTCTTTATGTTCTTTCATTTCTGTACTTAGGAGTAGGATAAGTAAATCACATTCCAGTCAGATTTGGGACAAAAGTTAGAGTCGAGAAGTCAGAAAACCATAACTTTGGCAAAAAGGCCATGAGACTCTGAAATTTAGAAAATCTGACCAAACAGGGTTGATATTGATTCAAATCACAAAGTGGTAGCACAAAACACTGGGAAGCACTTGTCAGAGGGAGCAGAAAAAATTTCATCAGATTTGGCCCAGGCACTACGATCGCCATTGGTGTACCTAAGTGCCATAATTGCACAAGATTTGTTGTGTGCCTTCCTTATAGGATTCGAAACAAGTTTGTCTCAAGCAACCACACCCAAAAACATCAAAAATCAAGGAAATCAGGCCACTTGGGTAAAACTAGCCTGACAGACCCTGAAAGTGCAAAATCTTGGCTTTTGGTGATCCAAATGCAAAAAGACTTGGGGGATAGCCTTACAACATCAGTGTCTACAAGCATGCCAAATTTGGTCTAATTTGGGCTCAAAACTACGATCGCAATCGGTGTACCTAAGTGCCAGATATTGACTAGATTTCATATGTGGGATCCTTAGGTGTATACAAACATAAAAGTCTAAAGGACCTAGAGCGAGAAACCTCAAAATACCTGTCAAACTATCTAAATACAGATCCAAGTAAAAAACTGCTAAACTGGCATGGAAATTGACTTTCAGTAGACCAAAACACATCAAAAGTGGGAAGAAACCATATAGAGGGATAGCCTGCCTGTACACAGGACAACCCCAAATAGCTTTCAAATCCCAAAACAAACACCAAAATCAAGTCAAACTGACAGATCCAGGAAAACAGACACTTCCAACCAAGAACTGGTAAAAGCTTGACTTTTAGGAGTTTGACTTCGACTCTTCCTGATGCATCTGTGAAGATGTAAGGCGTGATGGCAACACTTTGTACAATGCTGAGCCTTTTAGCAAGCGAGAATTGGATGCTATTACCATAATCAGCATGACGAATGAAAGTGACACCATCAATGTGCAGCACATCATCAACTAAGATAGTTTCCTTAGATTGAGGTAACTTCTTGAAAATTAGCAGCAAAGGTAGGACAGGGAGGCTTTTCACCCGGTCTCCAAAGCACTTCGGACAATATCCAAAGTGATCTTCACGCGGACAGGAGGTTGGCTTGGGGTTGGTGGTGTCTAGATTCACAAAGTGCACTGGGAGCACTCGCAGACGTGCGGAAATCTTGTAGGCAAGCCTTCGCCTCTTTGCTTCAGGAGGATTTAGGGGTGAGAGTCGTGGTTGCAAGTTGGAGGTTGAAGTTGGTTACTCACTAGCCTTTTTCTTGCCTGTGGTGGTCATGTAATCCCTTATTAATGAGATTAAGCCAAATGTTACCTTACGCTTGAGCACGCGCTGCGGCCTTGGGCCACTTAGGTGTAGAGGTGATCTTCCTCCTCTTAGTCGGCTCCCTAGGAAAGAGAGGTCTGGTGATGCTTTCTCTTCCCTTAATGTGTGTCACAGTACCTTCGTGTATGTTGATGTAGAATATTTCAAGCTCGTGTGCGTTGGAGGTTTCTGGAGCACTCATAGGTTGAGAGGAGAGGTATATCAAGCTCTTCTTCTTACTCTCCTTCGTTGGCGACGATCACGAACAAGGCATGTAGAAGAAATTACTTCTTGAATTTCAATGACACTGCAACCTGGTAACAAGACCTCGATGAAAGCTTTTAAGGCCTCTAAAGCCTCCTCCTCTTCTGTTCTCCAATTTGCAAACTCCTCATGCCATTCGTCCATGTTGTAGATTGCACATCTTCATTGCTTGTAAACTGAAGGTCTGTGTAGCCCTCCTCCGTGGGGGCACCAAAATGATAGCGGGAAAAAGAGCAGTGCAATCGGGTGGCCTCTGTACTCGTGCACACTCCACAAACCACGCCTCATGCAAACAAGCAAAGAACAAAACAAAGGGGGCACCACCCTAAATTAAGAGGTTTAGGGACCTCACACATAGTGCACATAGGCAAGTGAGACTTCTGGCATTATGATGGCATCAAAACATATGGCAAAACACATAGAAATGAAGCTTAGGGACCTTATGTAGCATATATATACACAAGACATCAGCTTAATTATACAACGGCATCTGATCATACATAACAAGGATATAGAGAAGCAAGCCAAGGATGGCATAATCCCTTGTCAAAAAACAATCAACCCAGCAAGTAGGTATGATCCTACTAGCAACACATCAATACCTTAGAGAATGATGGCGAGGATGGTGGCCATGGAGCATGAGAGAAGACTCCTTATTTAGGTTTTAGGGCTAGTAATGTAGCATACTAGAGGGAGAGAGAGAGAGAGAGGGAGAGAGAGTAGAGCTCCATCCATAGCTCCTCGTTGTGAGCAATGTCGTCATAGCTTCGTTGCTTGGTGAAGTGGGTGAAGTGTTGATTTTGAGTGAGGGAAGGCCTCCTTATATAGGTTTCTGAGAGGGTTTTGGATTAGGGATAAACATGCTTAAATCCGCTGATTGGGGTTACTTTTTGCTTAGGGTGGTCAACAGATTGAGGTCACCTGATATGTCACCATCAAGATATTCTCTAGAGTGATGTGAGAGGGGAGGGTAAATGCTGATTTTTCTGATTGTGACACATGGGGATAAGGCCTTGACCAGCATTTAAGAGCAGGTAGGTGGCTGTTGAAACTGGAGGTTCTGCACATGTCAGGGGGGGACCTGCTGGGTCCTCCTGAATATCAAATTCTCAAAAAATCCTCAACCATGGCTTCTTTTGACATGTGTTCTTTGAAAAAATCAGCATGTCTCTTTTCAACTCAAAAGTCTTTATCCCTGTTGACTCACCTTTACCATAAGATTTTCCCTTTTTCTCCTCCTGTAACTGCATTGTTGATGCCCAATCACTGCTTCTAGTAACACTGAACAGTTACCTACCAAATACTTATGGTGCAGTAAAAAATATTTACCATGGGTAAAAAAAGTTACTGTAGGTAAAAAGTGATTTGTATTTACCATGTAGGTGAAAAATATTTACTGTAGGTAAAAATATTTACTGTCGGTAAAAAAGTGAAAACGGAGTATGCTGTGTTGTGAGTCCACACGAACATCCTCGTGTAAATTTTACTAGAAATTCACACCTAGAATGGGCTATTCTGTAAGATATAGGTTGTAGGCATGCATAAGAGCTCGTTCCCACGTATCTTCTGTCCATGGCACTTTTTACTCTTTGGTGCTTGTGAAGTAGATTTTTCTTCTCTTTCGAGATCCCTTGGACTAGAGTATCCTCATCTCCCCAACAACTGACTATGCCTTTATTGCATCTTCAGAAGGGGTCCTAAAAACCATGCATCAAGTTCCTATTTCTACACATACTGCAGTAGGTCCACGCAGCAACACCGTTACGTTTGCCTCCTAGTAGTAGATTCATGGCAGGGGATCCACCGAGGCAAACCCACGACATCCATGATGTACGAGAACGATTAAGTCGAGACACAGGAGTATTGAGATTGGTCGCAGACCAAAGACGGATGAGGCCATCCTAGGTATCGAAGTGCATGCCAAAGAAGTATAGTGGATCAGGGGATCCATATGCCCATGTGTCTCTCTTCAATCAAGTCTTAAGAGCAGATCAGATCACTGATTTTCATACTCAATATGAAGGATTTGGTCTTACCTTGGAAGGGAAGGCCCTAACATGGTTTCAACCTTTGAACCTTGAAACTTGTCCGAATATTGAACGTGTATTGCGGGAGTTCGCGGAAGAATTCTCAAAAAGGGGTATAAGACATAATACTGTATCATAGATATATGCTTTTAAACAAAAGGAGAACGAACAAGTGAAGGAAGCATCCTTGAGATTCAAGCAATACATCAAGAGGTGCCCAGGGAGAGAATTGCCACAGGATGAGAGATTGTTTGTGCTCTTCTTGAAGGACTCAGAAACGAAACCTTGAAAAAGGACCTTCACTTGAAAGCTTGCAACTCATTTGAACAGGTTACAAGGGAAGCGTTATATCTTGTTGATAACTGCAAAGCATATGGGGAAGTGTTAGAGGATACTGATTCAGTAACCAGTGGCTCTTCATCTATTAAGAGTGAATTCTCTACCAAGAAAGAGGCTCAGGCTTCTTTGATGCCGACAGATGACCAAATGATAGAAGAAGTAACGAAGAGAATGCAGCAACATATGAGATCAAATCCGGGGATGAGACTGCCTCAGATGAGGAAATGTGACATATGTGGGGGGGATCACCCGACGCCGTGGTGCACACAACAGCCGAAAGCACCAGTTGTGAATGGACGAGTACTGAAATGGTGCGCCATAGATAAAAAATGGACAAACCATGGCACGGATGAGTGTTTTTACAACAAAAACTATGTGAGGAAAAGGCCGTATGGACCTCCAGCAGGACCACCCCAACCACCTCCTCCAAGATATCAAGTTGTGCCAAATGTGAATATGATAGGAGGAGCAGACAGACCTCAACCTGTGTTGGGTCAACAACCTCCATTACCACAGGAAAATAGGGCCATGATTAGGTATGCTCAACCTTACGAAGCATCACCAAGAAAAAATAGTACGCCTCAAATTTCTTATTATGAGGAACCGAATGAGCCTTACGTAACTGAACCTGAACCACAGATGTACGCAGACGAAGCCTATCAACCGTGGGAAAATAACGAGGGTATGGCACAACCAACGTATGTAGCACAACCTTCGAGGGATCAATATTTGGTGGACAAAAGAACGCTAATGTTCATTGCAAACCAGAACTACAAACCAAGAGGATACCCTAATAGGGCGGGACAACCTATGGGACCACCTCCTCAAAATCAACCACCAATTGGACTGTGCTATAGCTGTGGAAGTACTGATCATTGGGAGCGTAATTGTCCTTTCAAAGACAAAAGAGTGAAATTTTTTTGGGTTTTGTGACGGGTGTGGTGTGAATTACATATTGCCCGACTGCCCAAGGAATCCGGACAACAAGGGAAAAACAACTATAAATATTATGGGGGTGTTACCCAGTGCAAGCAGTGGATCAGAAACTGAATCCATGATCCAAATCAAGGCGGTAACCAGAGCCCAAGCCAAGGACTTAGAGAGAAACAAGCCATTGGAAGAAAAGGTCGAGTTGCCAATACCCACAGAAAATGAGAGTTTATCTATGAGAACATAGAGAAAATCTTGGAAGGCAAAATGAGACAGAATGAAAACAAGAACGATAAAAACCTAAATTTCCATGCAAAATGAGTTACATGAAACGAAAGAGCAACTGAAACAAGAGAGAGATAGTAAAACTGCTGAGGACAACAACAAGGCAAGGAAAGCATCCACAGGGGGATCAATCTTGGTCGAGAAAGTGCTAGAGCCTTTAGAGGATCTATTACAAGCGTATGAAGCAATGCTAAAAACAAACCAAACCTTAGAGCAGAAATGGTTGACTTATCCTCAACCAGAAGTGGAAACGAAGCGTTTGGAAATGTGTAAACACCTCATTGAAACAACCCATGCATTGATGGGACCTAATGCGATTAGAACCCCGGAACAAAAAGTGCTGATTCACAAAGAGCGAGAAAAACTGAAGATCGATGAATCAGAACATGTAAATGGACCCAAGCCTGAAACGATATTGTCATAGGATCATCGAGTGGTGTCGAACACCACTGATGATGCTAAGTCAATGACTATAATGCCAATTCCAGAAGTGGAAGAACCATGGCCACAACACTTATGGGAAACCATTAGAAATAGAAAGAACGGAAGCGCGACGTTATAGTCTGCACCAATTCCTAAGGTTAACATGGACAACCAGTTTTTTCTAGGAGATATACAATCACTGTATGGAGATGCAGGAATGGAAGTTTCGATGGAAAGCAAAGCTCGATCCCTGAAAACCCTGCTTTCATTTATAGGTGAACACGAGGCACAATCGGAGATAAGATTAGTTCCATCCCAGATGAGAACTATTCCACAAATTATTGACTAAAAAAGTCTTCAAGAGATGCTGTCGACACCTGTAACATGCACAATCACCCTGTTAGAACTCTTGAGAGTTAGACCACAATTATGGGTTGACATGGGGAAACATTTGGTGAGCAAAGGAATAAAGATTCCTCTTCAGACAAACCCTACAGTAGAAGAAAACAAACGGGAAGGTCAACCCAAATCCCAACATGTGCCCATAAACAAGGCCGGAGATTACTGTGAAGGTGAGGAAGGTAATACAACCTTACCTGTCAAGTATCGGGATATAAAGACGATAGCTATCCTAGACAGTGGAGCAAGAGTTGCGATTGCTATAAAGCAAATCTGGGAGAATGGGGCCATCAAGCTCTCAGAAAGACGATAATGAAACTGCAACTCGCAGATGGGTAAGTAGAGAGACCATTGGGAATCCTGGACCAAATAGTTGTAACTTTGTGTGGAATTAACTATGAGCACACCTTTGTCGTGGTAGATTTCGGGAAAACGAACAACTTTGACATTGTTTTGGGGCGACCTTTTATGCGTCAACTCAAAATGATACAAGATTGGGGGTACGACAACATTTACCTCAGACATGAGGAGCTAATAACAAAAATCAACATGAAAGATCAGAGCTATAGAGACGTTGCAAAAACACCAGTGCAAGAATTTGATTCAACCACAGTGAACGGAAAAGAAATACCTACGCGGTTACAAACAAAAACACATGTCTGGATGTGTGGAGCATTTGATTGTGGAGACTTAATAAAAGAGTAATGTGTATTAGAAAGATCCGTAGAAGACGAGGCTTATCTACCAGAACCTTTCCCTGAACATTTATTTGAGCCATTTGGGTGGACTCAAATATTGTCAACCTTGGATGTATGTGTTAACGAATGCACGCCTACAAAATTTTATGATGATAAAGGATACGACCTAGTAATGTTGCAAATGGCTAGCGTCATCCTTGAGTTAGGATCAAAGAGCGAGGAACAAGAAGAACCACTATGTGAGACTGAGTGTGAACGAATAGTTGATGAGATATCTGCAGTGGACGATAGGAATCGAATAGAGGAGGAATTCACAGATTCACTAAGCGGTGACCTTCCATCATTGGGTGATGAAATCCAAATGATAGATGCTGATGACAAAAGATCGAGTGGATCAGAGACAAATAGGAAGTACATGTCGAGACAAGACAGGTTTTACGAGTTTCCTAACCAAAAACCTAGTCGACAAGGGCGGTATAGATCAAAGAGAACAAGGAAAGCAAGAGCGAATAAGCATAAACCCATGCCTCTTGTCAATGACAAAACGAAATATCTAAGGCTTGTAAAAGCTGACGATTGTGTCAAAGACGAGGTCACTGGCCGGTTTATCAAAACTAAACCATGGAAAAACAATAAGAAGAACAAGCGCGAAAAGCAAATGACTCAGACACATAAGGAGGGGGAAACAAGGTCTAGAATGACCAAAACAGAGAGGAAAACAGAGTACAATAAGCTCAAACGGACCCTCAAAGACGTATGGACAACTGAAATGGAAACAAATGAGGACACGAATTCTGACAAGATGGATGTGCCGTCCCATTATAAGAAGTATACCATACAAGATAGGAAAATCATAGTGCAACAACCGATGAGGGAATTGAAGGAACCTGGTATGTCATACGATGGTCCTGAAAAGGCCAAACGAATAGATCTAGCGGAGCCAGGAGAAGATCCGAAACCTGCACATGTTGTCACAGATTTACTAAAGAAGAGAAAAAGCTTTTGATAGCTACTCTTAAACAATATAGAGATGTGTTTGCTTGGTCATACAAAGATCTTAAGGGGGTGGATCCAAGTATCTGTCAGCACACAATACCCCTTAAGAATGATGCCAAACCAAGCAGACAACATCCTTATACTTACAATGAGACGTTTGCAAGGAAGATCAAGGAGGAGATAGATAAGCTGAGAGAGGCAGATCAAGTTTATTTACGAAATTGAGCACACTAACTGGGTTTCACCGATTGTGGTGGTCCCGAAGAAAAATGGAAAGTTGAGAGTGTGCGTCAATCTCAAGAAAGTAAACGCTGCTACAATTCGGGACAACTATCCCCTATCCATTATTGATCATGTAATAGAGAGAGTGGCAGGAAAAGAATCTTACAATTTCTTAGATGGCTTTTCAGGATACAACCAACTCGCAATAAAGCCAGAGGATCAGCACAAGATGGCTTTTGCAACCAAATGGGGCATTTTTGCATTCAGGGTAATGGCTTTTGGCTTAACCAATGCACAATGCCACATTTCAGAGGCTGATGGGTCATGCTTTTAAAGAATATCTAAGACAGTTCCTAGAAATTTACATGAATGACTTGTGCGTTCACTCTCTCGTAAGATTGGAGCACATAGAGCACTTGACCAAAGTGTTCGAAAAATACAGATTGTATCGGATTTGCTTGAATCCACGGAAATGTGTCTTCATGGTAAGACAAGGCAAAATATTGGGACATATAGTGTCCAAAAATGGTATTTCCACAGACATGGAGAAGATCAACGTAATTGTTGATCTACCACGACCACTAAAGGTAAAGGAGGTACAGGCATTTATGGGCCATTGTGGATATTATCGGAGATTTATCTACTCATACGCTATAATTGCAAAACCACTTTACGCGTTGATAACTAAATTTGAGTGGACAAATGAGTGCGAGGAATATTTTTAAACTTTGAAGAAAAGATTGATATCCGCTCCAATTTTGAAGGCTGCAGATTGGAAAAAGATATTCCACGTCCACGTAGATGCATGAGCATTTGCTATAGAATGCATACTAGCACAACCTGGAGAAACCAACATGGATTTTCCAATCAGTTACTCCAGTAGACAACTAAATAGCGCAGAGAAGAATTACACAACAGCTGAAAGGGAGGGTTTGGGTATGATCTATGCTGTGAAAAAGTTTAGACATTACCTACTTTCCAATAAATTTGTATTCTTCGTTGATCACCAAGCACTGCTGTACTTGTAAACAAACCTTGCAGTACGGGGTGGATTGTACGATGGTTCATCATACTGCTTGAGTTTGACTTCACGGTTGTAGTCAAAAAAGGAACTACACACCAAAGAGCGGATCATTTATCTAGAATGGTGCATGGAGAAAACCCTGTAGGAGTTGATGATGATTTTCCAGATGCATATCTCTTCAACATAGAAATGATTCCAAGATGGAGCGAGGATGTAATTCCTTTGTTGACTATTGGGTCATTGAATTTGACAAGACAACCATCTACCATTGCAGCATCTAGATCATTGGTAATGCTGGTTAGAAGGCTATACAAACAGGGATCGGATCAAATCCTTAGGCTTTGTGTCGAATCAAGTGAACAGGACTTGTATCTACACCAGTCTCATGTGCAAACCACGGGGATTCACAATGGACATGCACATACGTATCAAAAATTAATGAGAATGGGTGTATATTGGCCAAAAATGCAACAAAGTGTTCATATACATATCAAATCATGTGATATCTGCACTTTTTCAAAAGCCGATAGAACATGTGACTCTATTCAAATTATCTGTAGCACCCCGATGGAGTAACTACATTGTTAAATACCTCACCACCGGGATACTGCCTGAAGGGATGAGTAGATCACGTATCAAAACGATCACAAAAGAGGCCGAAAAATATGTATTGATTCAGGACAATCTTTACAAGAGGGGAAAAGACAATCAATTGAGAATGTGTGCGATGGAAGAGGAATATGGGGACAAGAGCGTTTGCAAAATGGGGAATAGATTGTGTAGGAACAATTGCGCCTCCTAGATATAAAACGCACGCTCAATACATTATTGTGGCAATAGATTATCTCACCGAATGGGTTGAAGCGAAAGCAACAACCAAAAATGATGCGAAAATGACAGCACAGTTTTTGTATGAGAACATTTTCACCAGGTATGGCTTACCAATAGAGATAGTGCGCGATAGAGGGACTCATTTCGTCAATGAAGTGATCGAATTCCTATTGGATGAATTCATGGTAATTCACAGGAAGTCAGCTCCCTATAATCCACAAGCTAACGGCCAAGCAGAAAGTACGAACAAGATTTTGGTGATAATTCTCACGAAAATTGTTAGTGAATCGAGAGCTGACTGGGATCAAAAGTTGCATTTAGCTTTGTGGGCATATAGAGTAGTGTACAAAACCTCAATCGGAACAACTCCTTTCAACATGGTTTATGGAATTCAAGCGATTTTGCCACTTGAATTTCTTATCCCCACACTTCGGGTAGCTAAAGAATTAGAATGGACGGGTCATGAATTATCCGATCAAATAGATAACTTGGAAAACCTGGATGAAACTAGATTGAGAGCAGTTGCATCAATCTACGTGCAAAAACAAAACATGAAATCATTCCTTGACCAACATGTTATCAGCAAGGAATTTGCTACGGGGGACTACGTCTTAATGTATACCCTGAAATAGCATTCCCGGAAACTCAAAAAGCGAGGCAATGGACCCTATGTGATTCATGACATATCATCTAGTGGTGCCATTAAGCTTGCAACATTAGAGGGAGAGGAGATGCCTAATTGGATTAGTGGCTACAGATTAAAGAAGTACAACCTACCACTAACCTCAGAGATGCTTGCCAAAATCCACACTGCAAAGGAGCGCAAGAACAAAGGCTCAAGCACAGGAGGTGGCCAGAATCAGAATTTTAAAGCGGAAACAAAAATTACAGCAACAAAGACTTCCTCAACCAGCAGATACGGCTCAAATTCCTCTTTCTATAATTCACACTGACGAGCAATGGGAAATAGAAATTGATGTTCGCATCAATGTCAGACTTCCGAATGGAAGATATCAATGAGCATTGATTGACATAGGGGAAAGAGTCAATGTGGTCAATTTCTCCACTTACAAGATGCTTACCGACAAACCCCTAGTGCGACCCACCCGAGATTTACAAGCTGCAAACGGGTCAACAATGCCAACATTGGGGATAGCAAACTTACCAATCAATATTGATGGAAATAGTTGTCCTCATCAATTTTTCATAATGAAAGACGGAGAAATCAGAGAATCACTATGTTTGGGAGTTCCATGGATGAGAACGTACAATGCAGTTATTGAATGGTCAGAACATGCGCTGATGTACACACAACTCCAACACGTACATGACTCCATTTGCTAAAACAGATCACTCGTGGCCGATTATCCCCGTCGACAGAAAGCAATCAGCTCATCGGCCAGAAACACCGAAAACGGCTGTTCGGAAAGTTTGGATAAAGAAAACCGTCATGCAGAACAAACAGAGACAGATATGGCTACCCAAGGCACAAATCCTGATGAAAGCAACACCATATCAAAGACCTTCAAGAGATAATCCAGAGTGGCAATGGCAACAAAAGCTAAAGACAACAAAAAATTCAGGGACAAAGATCGAACGGTGACCAAAAAGTCAACACAGGAAGCCTGAACTAACAAATAGGCAATGGAAACCTAAGAAAATTCAGGAACCTACATCAAAATTGGCAAATATGGAAAAAATTGAATACAAATGGGTTCCAAAAATAGTTGCCACTCAAAACACCAACAATCAAGGAAAGAGCAATTGATCAAGGAAATAGTTCTTGAATTTTCATGCAAAATGCACAAGTTTTGCTCATAGAATGCGCCAAATTTGTCAAACACAACCGAAACGGGAAAGTTTGACCTACAATTACCAAAATTCGACTAAAAATTATGACGGGTGGTTTGAAGGGCATACCTGTCCAACTAGGAGTCAGCACGGTAGTAGAAAACCCCGAATGGATTTCAGAGTCCCCTACAACAACAGAGATGACCATTTCAGTCTCGAGTGATCACACAAGGGAAGAATTTGGCCGAACTATTGTCAAAGACTAAAAGGTGACTTAGAGATGCCAAAATATCCCATTAGTATCCAAAGAATGCTGGAAAAATGCACAAGTCTGGAAAATCCCCAAAGACGGGGTAAAAAGTGTCTGATCAAGTTAGAATCAGAGAGCGGAGTAGGGTGATGATAGCAACACATCATGGAAGCAATAAAATCTCAAAAACTAACTTCAACCAACTCCAGGCTCCAACCAAAATTCATCAGGAAAAACCCAATACGGTTAGACTTAGTAAAATAAGGTCAAACAGTGAAAAATTGCTCTAATTTGTTCATTTTAAGTCCAAACTTGAAAATAAATCATCAGTGGGCTAGGCAGGCATAGGGGACCAAGGCCATCCAATTTTCACCCAAAAAAACCCAGGTACTACGATCGCGATCGGTGTATCTCAGCATCAAAATTTGACCAAAACCTAACAGATCTCTTGTACACATCTTGTTCAAGTCACCCATCAAGTTTCAAGCCAATTGGACATCAAAAACCCATGAAAAATCAAAGTCTAGTCCAAAACTTCCTTGTAACCCAAAATTGGGACTTATAAACTCAAAAGTGGTTCAAATAAAAGACAGAGTGGACCAAAATGACCCTCTAGCTATCAACAAACCACTCATGTGATCAAATCTCATTTTGGACTCTGTACTATGATCGCGATCGGTGTACCTGAGGCCCAGATTTGGCTCAGATTTCAATTAGTCATAGCTCTAGTCTTCCTAGTCTCACTGATGAAATATGGACAAGAATGGATGAGATTTGTTCAAGTTATGATCAGTTTTAATTTTGAAATGCTTTTTACTAAAAGTCTAAATGCTACTGGTTGCGAAAGGAAAATCTTGACAGCTTGTGATTCTACTGACACAGAATGCCTCGCCAAAAGAAAGAAAGGCAGTGGACAGCTACACCATATGAAGTGGATGAGCTCGCTACAAATAAAAAACCTCACATCTCAGATGAAATACTAGCTCAGATCCCTTCTTACATTTTCATCATGAAGTTTAAGGATGCTGATGGTGACATGGTAAAGACGACTATCATGCCACGGGAAATATGGAATCTCCACCGAAGGCCGGAGGTCATAGAAGCCATGCGGGCTGTGCATTTGGAGCAATTTTTCAGATTGCAGCCATGGGGACTCATGAGCTCGATACAGTATGATGGGCAAGCGATGCTCACTGACAAGGATGGATCGAAGTAAAGGTAAAGATCACAAAAGAAATCATCAATGAAGCTTTGCATTTCCTTCGAGGGCAACACGACTTGCTGGCAAAGACCAAGTCACTGGATAACGAGAAGGCATTCATCAAAGCAAAAGGAAACAAGTACAAATACAGTGACATGATATACGATGAGCTGGAGTTATCGATGAGATTGATCTCTCAACATTTCAGAGTACAAAAGCCTCCTCGCTACACCGAGCCAATCCTGCATATTGCAGTGGTCATGGCTCTAGCAACAGCTGAAAATAGAACCATCCGCTGCAATTATGGTTCTTACATCTTGGAGAACTCGATCGAAGCAAATTTGAAAAGCTCGGCAAAGAACAAAAGCTACATGAGTGCAGGGCCAATGCTAACAAGAATAGCATACCAAGCTTTGGGAATGATTGAAGATCTGCCGGCGGCCAGTTCTCAAACGGCACTGATTCAGAAAGCAAAGCTGGTTGCTTATTCAGTAAGGATGACCACTAGCACCACATCATCGCGCTCGGCCAAGGCATCCAACAAAAGCTCGAGTGATGAAGAAAAGACTGGTACTGAAGAAGAGGGAAACTCTCAAGGGTTTAAAGACAAAGGACCATCTGAGTTTGAAAAAAGCGAGGAGGAAGACACCAGCAAACCACTTGAGAAAAGAAAGAGGGAAAGAAGTACATTGCTGCAGTCTGACCTTCAAAAAGCATATGCAGAGGCCCAACAAAGAGTTGAGGAAAGAAGGACCAAGTTGCAGGCTCACAGAAAAGCGAGAGCTGGTGCAACACAACAAGCAGAGAAACGAAGGTTCAAGAAGGAAAGACAAGAAAGAATAGAAAATGCAGCTTGCATACAGGCTGAAAAGAAAAGGTTAGAAGCGGAACAAAAGGCTGCAGAAGTGGACATTTCTTCGCAGTCCACTGAAGGAACAAAGGAAAAACAAGCGGCTGATGATACAAACTAAGCAAAGCAATTAAAGAAAACTCAAAGAGAGAGGAACGTGGAAGCACGACGGGCGACGGATTTGACTCGCCAAAGAATAATAAAGATTTTAAAGAAAAGAAAAGAGAAAGTGTCTGCTTCACAGCCAAGGGAAGATACAACGAAAAAGAGACATGTCCAAGAAGTGCCGAAATCACCACCTCCTCCCTCGCCTAAATCACCATTTCCTCCCTTGCCAAAATCTCCTCCTCCTCCTCCTTCTCCATCAACCAAAAAACCACCACCTCCTCCTCCTTCATCCTCACAAAAAGAGTCTATGCCTACAGAAGCAATAGGATACCAAGAAGCCTGTCAGGCTATTGTTGATTTTGACGACAGGAAAACCTTACAGGAATTAGAAAGACAATTCCAATGCCAGCACATGGTGCTGAGAGAAAAAGAAAAGCATGTACAGAACGCTCAACAAAAGAAAGCATCTGGGCAAGAGGAGTTAGAGAGCCTACGGGCACAATTGGAGCTCACAACAAAGGAAAGAGACACTGAGCGACAACAGGCTCAGTCTCTGATTAGAGATCTGGTGGACGTCAGGACGGAGTTGACCACCAAGGAAAAAGAATGCCAAGAATTGACAGCGAAGGTACAGAAAGCAACGGAGCAGCTTGCTTACGAAAGCGCAAGGTTTCAGAGAATTAATAGTTCATACATCACTGTCAAAAGTACTCTGACAACCTTGATGGCAAACCAGGAACCTGTTGGAGCATTGGTCTCCACATTCGACAATGCCACAACAGTGAACACCCTAGCGGCACTGAAAGGGGAGCTAGAGCAAGAAAGACTTCAGAGACAACTGCACTTATCAGGAATGATGACCCAGACGGCGGCCCCCGAGAAAAAGGTAAAAGATCTGGAGCAGCAATTGGCACAAGCAAGGGCCGAGTTAGAGACTCAGAAACAAATCAGCAAGACACTGCTGAAAGAAAAGGAAGACCTGATTTCTCAACAACAAATCAAAATAGATGCAGCCCAGGTGCAACTGCAACTGCTGTCTAGTCAAGACCTGCCTGATTTGCTTGAAACTTCACATAAAGGAGAACAAGGACAGCGATCGGCCGAGGGTGGCTTACATATTAGATATTAGCTCACTGAAAGCATGAAGGACATGCCAGAGGGACCAACAAAAAAGTACATGATGTATGAAAAGAAGATAATGGAGTCAGCGGCCCTGGCATTCTTACAGCCAGAAGAGCAGGTGGAGGGGTTTGGCCATGAATACCTACCTTTTCCTTTGATATGCCACGAAGCAATCCTATGGAAGGAGAAGATGTGGCCGACCCTTCCACGAAACAAAGATGAAGATTACGAAGGTGTAGCACTGACAGCTGAAGAAGCTCAGGCTCTCATTGAAGGTCACCCAAAGTGGAGGCAGAAGTGGCTGGACAAGCGGCCACAGGATCTAACCAACTACCACAATGTCCTTAGCACATTAAAATAGATCCTACTTTCTGTCGAGTCCCTAGAAGACGCACATGGAAGGAATTCGCCATATGGAAAGGCTCGAGGAAGCAAAAGCTGAACTACCCAGTCCTTACAACGCAAAATCCTCCTACAGTAGCCTATGTAGTCAACACACTGAATTTGACAATCACCTTGCTGCGGGATGTCCCCGATGTGGCCTATCAGATGCTGGTAAAGATAGCTCGGATGATCGTCACCTGCATCTAGGTGTTCAAAGATGTTGAAGGTGACGATCACCCATGGAATCTATTCTTAGAAGGGCATCGAGGAATTTGCTGGAATTTGCAAGACTCGCCGCCACGACATATCCTGATGGCAATGTACTCCAGACTCATGCACCTGCCTTCACATTACTTGCAGACTTTTGAAGAGGCTTCATCACAGGTTTCTTCGAAATCGACTCAAGGGTCTTTCATCCTACGGCGAAGGACCTCAAGGCACGGTACGTAGCATACCAGCACACTTTAAGTGAAAATCCTTTCAGACAGCATCAAGAAGCCCTGGAGGTTATCCTTCAAACATGAAGATTTTCAGCAACACTTGCTTCGTTGGAGCCCCATCAATGACCAAATCTCTGAACACTCACGAGGGCGTGCAAGGATAAGGAAGGGGGGAGTGTCTAGCGGACAAAGCGACGAAGCTGCGGTTTCCAGAGAAGGAGTCACATTTTAGTGGGAAACCCTTGTAGAATTCTTTTGTAAGAGAGCATCACTAAGCTGAGAACTTGTAAAAGAATTTATGATTATTTTTCAAGGAGCAATTATGTATTAGAGAGCCAGTTAGAAGTTTAGGAGATTTTGGCCTAAACTATAAAGGTCAATCTTTTAGATGTTGACCTAAACTATAAAGGTCAATTTTGTAAGTTTGAACATCATCTTTTTTATGGGAAACGGAGAAGACAGCATACGTTTGAGAGCTTCTTCTTGCTCCAACTTGTAATCTTCGCTACTGTGGCTACGGTAATCCAAATTTAGATTTGTTTATTGCATTGTGTTCCTCTTACTTTGCTCTTCCATTCTAGTGTAATCATTCAAGATTCGGTGTAGGTTTTTAACTACGAGTTTGAGACCTTAAATTGATATTTTGAGTGCTTATATGCGTATTTTATGTTGTTTTGACCCTAGGAGAGGCTTTAGGGACCCTAAAACGACCCATTAGGATCACCTGTTCGCTGTTTTTGCTGACTTTGGGATGAACGACCGCGATCTTTGTACCTCTCCAAAATGCTATGATAGTGATAGGATATGCTCCTAATAGTCCCCTGTAGCTTCCCTTAAAGTTTCGTGCGAATCCGACATGATTTGCATGGTAAATAGGTGTGATGACTGTAGAGCTGTGTAGAAGGACATTGGCAGATTACTTGGCTTTAGTGCGTTTGATTTGCTTGAAGTGTTAGTAGTTGCATCTCTTCGAGTTCACTTCATTAGAATTGACACCCTAGTGAGTTTCCATGCCTCATCCTGGTTGCTTCCCTTGTATTGATATTTTATGTTGATCCGTGAGAGCTATGCTATGGACGTCCATCGCGGCGACCCGCAAACACCCACATTGCGGAGTGCACAATAGTCAGCTTGCTTCAAAACTCAGGCCCCGACTCTCTCTCTCTCTCTCTCTCTCTCTCTCTCTCTCTCTCTCTCTCTCTCTCCCTAGACTTCGCATTGTCATGGATTATGGCTTGCAGGCTAGCGACCAATGTTTCTTTGTTCTCAAAATCTTAGTACTCACTAGTAGGATCGACCGCGGCCTCTCTCTCTTTCTCTCTCCCTGAGTCCCTCTTTATCACGTGTCCAAGAGCCACTTTTTTTTTGTTGGAATCTAGCCTTCATCCCATAGCTTGTGCCACCCTTCTGCCATAAGTAGATTGCTCAATCTCTCCTTCCAATTTTTTTGGGCATTGCTAATAAATGCGAAGACTAGAGTCTCTCTTCGCCTTGAGATTCGAAGGTTTGACAAATTAGAAGGCCGCAGACTTTAGAGTCCCGAATCTTGAGGGTTGGGAACCTCTTAATAAACTCTCTAAACATATAAATACATATATATATATATATATATATATATATATATATATATATGTCTCTCTCTCTCAAGTTGCATGGCGCACACCAATGAAGTGTTTCAAAACGCCTCAAGAGAAACTATTCGGCGACTACAACCATGGTGGAGAGTTTGTCAAAATGCTAGTCATGATGAGTAGGACTAGCAGGTTGTAGTGGGACTTTTTCCATTCACGTCTTAGTTGTGGATCTACTCAATGCAGTCGATGTAAGTGTGCCGACAACCAGCTCTCAACGCTATGCAAGATCTGTATTTGTGTTTATGAGGAGTCAATCAAGAAACAATGCCGGTTTAGTAGGGGTCGGGGTGGTCCTATGTGCCAATTGTGAAGTGCGGCCACTGAGAAGGAGTAGCCTGTCAAGATAGCTCATAAACTACGTTTCCCATATTGAGACTAGGTAGATAGCACGAGCCGCATCCTTGCTATGTCTGGCGTCTTCACCACCATCAAGATTTCCCTGGGTTACCCTTGGAAGTTTCTGGCCTGCCCCTCCATCCCAACCCGCTCTGCAAGTCCTTCGTCCTTCCTGAGAACCTGCGCACCCCCATAGCTCCTCCGACCTATTCAAACATGTGACCAAGCCTCACTACCAAGTCCGCAATGGCATTTCCTTCACCCCGCTTGGCTACCCCACCGTCTGCCATGTTAACCCAGCCTACACCACCCAGATCAACAAGCTCAACCTCACCTTCTTGTGTGATGCAAAAACCACCCTGATTGACAATGTTTGTGCCATTTTCCACCAGATAAATTGGCTCTCCTTCTCTTACCATTGCTAGTTGGGCAAAGGGGAGAAGTCCCCCAAGCAGCTCGAGCGCTTCTGCTCCCTAGAGCTAGTGCATGACCTGGTGCATAGTAACATAGGCCAAAATGGAGGTCAGCTGACACATCCTGAGGTAGCTACCTTTGACCCCTTCCTCTTCTTCCACCATGCCAATGTGTGCCGCCTCCTCACTGTGTGGAAAACTGTTACCCCAGTGTCTGGAATGTCATCCGCGGCTTGGCGACAAAAGAGAATATGGTCACCCTCTAAAATTCTTGTGAAGGTTAGGCCTGAGAGATCTGGTTGACCAACATCTACTACTTGCCCTGCGGAGAGGTTTAGGCCTGAGTTAAGAGGTTGAGTGGCTACGACATGCATTGTAATCTTCTTAGCACATAATATAGCGATCATGGGATCACAGTGGAAATGGTTCTTGCTCGAACAAAGGAGAAGATGAGCTTCAAGCCATAATTCCTTTTGAATATTGAGAATCTGAACTCTCTAAATAGAGGCCCTTGTAGTTGCTTTGTATGCCTCATTTGTAGGCATGCTGCATTTTATTGCCCTTGAATATCGGTCATCAACAACATCATCAATAGCACAAATTGCAACGTTCGAGCTATTTTTTGGTTGCAGGGTGGAAACATATGGTTTCCCACAAAGCTATCTCCGTCCTCTCTCGAAATTTTTGGCCCAATGACATGCTCCAGCTGCATACTACTCGCCTACATCCACACCATCTTTGTGAGAGGAAGTATCAAGAAGCAACTGATGCTCTCCACCTTCATACCCCAGCACACCTCCACTTGACTAGTCTCTACAAATTTGCACACAAAGAGCTGTTTGTGTGCGGGCGAGTTGGTAGAGGCTATTGAGCTGTGAGGAATTATCAACTTCCTTTCTCTCTCCCTATGATTGAGATTCCATCCATGCTAAGGACACACCCTTGCATGAGTCATCATTGTACAAAAAGGGTTGGTGGGTCGCATGATGGTTCTGGAAGGGATGCACAATGGTGGTGCTGAACAAGGGGATTGTTGGCGCCCCAAGAAGGTAGGGATTTCTCCTTGTGGAGGTCTATCTCTTACATGACGTGTGGTTAGGCTCTCTGTTATTCTTTTATTTCACATTGCTTGTGTGGCTACAAGTCCAAAGTTAGTTGCAAGTTTCTTTAATCAAAATGGTGTAAACTAGGGTTGTGATTTGTTCTTGCATCCCTTCGAGGTAATATCCCTAAAGTTTCATATATCACCAAGAAGGAGAAAATCTTCAAAGTCGGCTTTGGCTTCATACCAAAGAATATAAAAGAAGAAGAAATGATTCTTAATTCTTGATCAACCCTTTATTTTCTACTCTTGCCATTTTTTATTCTCAAAGGCGCCAAGCAAGGTGTTTAAAAAAACATTTTAAAATTTACTTGGCACTCCTACTTGATCGGTGTCTTTACAGGGGGATTGTATGGTGTTATGCATTGTCATTGAGTAACTTGTCCATTACCTTTATCGCTCTTTTACAATCATAGGGGCATGCCTCGTCTACAATCGAGGAAATGCACTTCTCCCCATCTCAATCATCATGACTTGAGAGAGAGAGAGAGAGAGAGAGAGAGAGAGAGAGAGAGAGAGAGAGAGAGAGCTCAAAATTAGCTCTTACAAGCCAAATAGATGTCTTTAATGGGTTTCTTGGCAAGGTGTGTTGTGCTTTTCTTTTTTTCCATTTGTGCTTAGGTGCATCTCATGCATGAACACTCTTTTCAAGCTTTGATTTTGTTGGGGAATAGAGCTCAATGCATTGGCCACATGGGCTTTACAATAGGCCATACGACCAATGCATGCATACGAGGCATAGATGTGAGGATATGTGTGTATGTCAAGTCAAGATGTGATCATATGTATGCATGTATGTGCAAGCCTTGTGATTTATCACTTGTTAAATATTCCAATGGTGGCATTAGCCTTCCCGTATTCTTATGAAGGGTAGGCCTTGTGATTTTATCACTTGTTCTTATTACTAATATGGTTAGAGCCTAAAAAGAAATTTGTAGTATTTTTTGCCTTCTTTTTGGAATGTTGTGATGAGTGTGTCAAATAGTTTTCCAGCTTCAAACATGCCTTTCCATGGCGAGACTCCCAAGTAAAGGGGTATGTCTACAAATATTCAAGTAAAAGAGGTAACATTTTCTTGAGGTTTTTCGTTAGATCTCGACATCTTTTTAACTTTCTTGCTTGTATTCACCACCGAAAGAACTTAGGATAACTTTAGCTAAAAATTGAAAGACAAAGGCCCACATTGGGGGGGGAGAGAGAGAGAGAGAGAGAGAGAGAGAGAGAGAGAGAGAGAGAGAGAGAGATGAAACAAAATGAAACAAAATGCTATATCCATCTATTCTACTCTATTACTGAGGATTCAATTCCGGCATGCCACGTGGTTATCTATACAATCATGGATGGGGTGGTGGTCTCCTCCTCCTTGCAACAAAAGCCACAGCTATTTTCCTACAGAATACAAGAGGGGAGGACATCTCAAATCTTATCCTGCATGGCGAAGGTCCCAAAAGCTCAAGATGTTCCAAGAGCGAGAAAAGAGTATCTCTTTTCTCACCTATCATGGCACCTTTGGTTCTATCGACAAAGTATTGGCCTTCATCTAGCAATTTGATATGGCCTTTGGAGACGAGGGCTTCATGAAATCCTCCAAGCTATGCCATGTAGCTATGCAAAAGATTGAGGAGGCTATATCCATATCTCAACAAAGCCAAAAAGCTGTTGCTGACAAGCACAGAAGGTCCTTAAAGTTCAAAGAGAATGATTCGGTCTTACTTAAGTTTCCCAAGTCTTGATTGAGAGGCAAACGACGGGCAAAAATCCTACGGGCCATCAAAATTATTTTGCTAAACTAGCAGAAAGATACTATGGTCCTTTTCAAATCTTGAAGCCAATCAATGAGATGGCTTATCAACTCAAGCTGCCAAACCATTGGCTCATACAGAATGATTTTCATGTGAGCCTACTTAAGCCCTACAAAGGAGATCCACCAAGTGAGCCAATTATTGAAGGACCCTCCCAAAATCGAAGACCAAGAAGAGGTGCTACAACCCGAAGCTATCCTTCATCATGAAGACAAGGTACTACACCATGATAAGATTATCCAACGGTATCTTATCAAGTTCAAAAATTATCCTTTTAAAGATGCTAGATTGATGCAAGGAATACAGCTTCTTAAGGGTAGAATGAACCTTGTCAATGCTTACAAGGCTACATTAGAGTAATCAAATGTAGATGTTTCTCTTTTTATTGTGCGCAAATTTCAGTAGTATGCATGCTTAGAATCATGTTTGTGATGACGATGTCTCTCAAACACAAAGTAGAATTTTCCACTCTACTTGGGAGAATGAAATAGACTAAAGAGCTGACATGCTTACGGCAGCTACATCTCTCAAGCACCAAATGGATTAGCCATCCATCTTGGAATGATGTCGTAGGGTAAAAAGGGATCCTCTGCACGCTAAGAAACATAGAGTAATGACTAAGTCTTTATCTCTTCCACCTCATAGTCGAGGACGACTATGATTTCAAGAGAGAGGTAATGTCATGAAATCTAATATCTAACCAACCCAAATGATTTTCTCATATCAAACTGATAATTTAATGGGGGAGAATAAAAGGGAACAAGAGCTAGAATATAGACATGTGCTTACGGGTCTATCTTAACACGGGGCCAATGGTAAAGGGGTCCAAATGAAAGATGGTATGTCAAAGAAAAAGGCTAGCTAATGGAGCTTAAAGACCTTAGGGTTAGCTTCATTAAAGACATCCAAAGGTTTGGATGAAAGTCCTTAGACCTTTGGTTAAAGCTAGGCCTATGCTTGAGGTGCGTGATATTTAAAAGTTCATGAGATGCTTGATAACTAAGGTGAAACTTAAGCTAGGCATGTGCAGGGGGCGAGTCCTTGAAGCGAGGGGGATGGTAGAGAGATAATCCATACTCTTACTAACCCCATTCTTGTTGACTTGGTGCTTAAGCAAGTAGGGGGGCAACTAGCTTGGGCTTGAAAGTTAAGATGCAAGCCTACAAAGGAGGGAGCGAGACATGCAAGTAGGGGGGATGGTTGGATGACTTCCGTCTCTCCCAAAGGGCACCCCTTGCTCAAGAGGCAAGAAGGACACATATCAAGCATCTAGCTAGGTCTCCCTCAAGGAGTGTCCGAAGCCTATTGGTCGACCCAAGCACTAGGGGGCTTGCTTGCAATATATACTCTCCCACACACACTTACACACACACACACACTCTCTCTCATTGTGTGAGTTTCAAAGTGCAAGAGCTCCATCTCCTTGTCCAAATATTGTAGAGAAGTTGAGAGCCTACACCAACACTCTTGGCTATGTAATGCAAATTCAACCAAGAGCTATGATCCAATGCTTAAGCTTGCCATCTTCCCATCTTCATTACTATGCTGTTATGTATGCTAAGCAAGAAGAGTGATGATAAGTGCGGAAGTATTTCTTTCTTCTATGAATTTTTTGTCTTCCTCTTCCCTACCCTCATTCCCCACTAGCTCTCTCCACGTTTGAAGGTGTTTGAGGCCTTGGGACTGAGGCTGGGGATGGTTAATGCTTTTTACAAAGTCTATGTGATGCTCATGATGCATGAAGCTTTCCATCTTCATTGCATCACCTAGGTCACAAGGAACACAAAGATTGTATTGTACCAATTCTCTCTTGATGGGAGAATCTATTAGACAAAATCCTATTGGAGGGGGGACGGGCTCCACATAAATCCGGTCCTCAAATGTTGTCAAGTTCTGTAAACTCTCTCTCTTGCAAAAGTATTGTTCATTCCAAGTTAATTAAGTATTATGGTTAAGCTGCTACCGCTAAATAAGATCACCCTCTATGTTCTCAAAGTAGTCTTACAAAAATGCCCTCTCTAATTCTCCTAATTCCGTTATTCTCAAAGTTCATAGGCCATAAAGAGAGAGAGAGAGAGAGAGAGAGAGAGAGAGAGAGAGAGAGAGAGAGAGAGAGAGAGAGAGAGAGAGAGAGAGAGAGAGAGAGAGAGAGAGAGAGACAGAGAGACATATACAAAGTCTCCCTAAGTGGGGTAATACTAATAGCCAATGACATTGTAGATGGTATATCAAGGTGAGGGCATGTAAGTTATAATGAAACATATACATGGCAATGCGAGAAAGTAGGTTGTTTCTAGCGATTGCGAGCTAGGATTTCTCTCCAAATACAATCATCACCTATGCTTGCATTTTAAAGACTTGGTGCATAGTGCAAGAACTTGACAATATTAATGGAAAACAAGAAATATGTCGAGCACCTTAACCAGCAATTCCCTCATCGACATCCCACACAAAATCATATGCATGCAACTATATTCTGATTGATCCTACAATGGTAAGCCCTTTTGGGACACACCACATGGCTTTAACAAAAATCGAAGAAATGTTTTAGCACGAGCACCGTCGACGTGCATGTGAGACGGACTATCAAGTGGGAGGTGAACATGTAACAAGTGGCCTAGGGGGAGTGAAATATAGAGTTGAGAGAGTGGAAGATGAACCGTTCACATCACATATCCTAGAGAGAGAAAGACCGTGAGGGCGTTTACATGTTTTCTAGTGGTGGAAGTTGCCTAGGTGGATGGCTTAGATAGTGGTGTGATACTTGGAGAGCACAAGCTAGGCAAGTGGACGAAATAATAGCAAACCTAGAGCAACAATGCATCCTAGAGACTCTTCCTTTTTGCAGGTTAGCTCTCCTCTAATATATTCAAATAATGTTTTTGAAAATGATACTATCTAAGATAGTGTGCCTAGAATCGAAAGCTAAGAAGTCATTCCCAAGGGCATAAACTCCATGCACACAAAACCATTAACAATTTGTGTTCCCCGCATTAGAGTAGAGTAGATTAGATAAATAAGTGTAGTAGCCTTGAGATCAATGGCCAAATAGTCGAGCTTGACTTGACACTTTGTGTCCTATAACATGAGGGGAATATGAGCGAGCTAGTGTGATTACAGAGTGTGCCCATTGTGCAAAAAAGCATGCAAGGAAAGTCTTTTGTAACACCCACGTGCGCATGAAGGCAACACGCGTGCAAGGTGAGGCCAAGGTAATGCTCTACGGGTATTTGAAGCCGTGGTGAGGAGATAAGGGGGCTTAAAGGGGCAATGCGCTCAACGCAGAGAGAGAGAGAGAGAGAGAGAGAGAGAGAGAGAGAGAGAGAGAGAGAGAGAGAGAGAGAGAGAGAGAGAGAGAGAGAGAGAGAGAGAGAGAGAGAGAGAGAGAGAGAGAGAGAGAGAGAGAGAGAGAGAGAGAGAGAGAGAGAGAGAGAGCGAGGGAGGGAGAGCGAGGGAGGGAGGGAGAGGGAGGGAGGGAGAGGGAGGGAGGGAGGGAGGGAGGGAGAGGGAGGGAGAGAGAGAGAGAGAGAGAGAGAGAGAGAGAGAGAGAGAGGAGGGAGGGAGAGAGAGAGAGAGAGAGAGAGAGAGAGAGAGAGAGAGAGAGAGAGATGCTAGCTCTGGTATAGTTCCCTTCTTATTTTCTCCAAAGGATGAGACAAAGTACATGCGAGAAACATAAATTGTCAATGTTTTAGTGTGCATGGAGTCTATACACTTGGGAATGACTTCTTAGGTTTCAATAGTAGGCACACTATCTTAGATAGTAATGTTTTCAAAAATGCTATTTGCATCCATTAGAGGAGAGTTAACCTCCAAAAAGAAATGGGCTCTTGCATGCATTGCCGCTCCAGGTCTGCTATTATATGGTTCACCTTGCCTTGCTCTTTCTCTCCAAGTAGCGCACCCCTGTCGTGCCATCCACCTGGGAAACTTCCACCACTTAAAACCCCGTAAAAAATGATCCCCTTAAATGCTCGATCTTAACACCCAAAAACAAACAAGGTGTCACACATTGAGCATGAAGTAGTGGTAGTTACGAGTGACAATAGTACGTGCACTAGCTCTTGGGCATTGTTGTGCCCTTCTACCACGATGACGCTATTGCTTCCAAGATTCACTGTAGCACATCCTCGCAAGTTCATTCCATGCCAATAACTCCATACCTTACGGTGTCTCCAATTGTTCCCATCATATGCAAGAGGAGCTCTCAACAGCTGAAGCGTTGTGTTTGAGACAAGGGAGGGGGGAGGGGGGTCAAGAGGTATGGTTAAGGTTGATTCAATACCTATGTAAGGTCCCTATGTCTCTAGGATTTATATTAGTTTTGTTAGACACTTCAAATGATTCTAATTCTCTAAAATAGGCCTCCTCAAAAACCTGTCTGATTACCACATTCTAAAAACCTATACATAGCATCTCGCATATACCCGCCCCTCGGGGGGGTGTCAAAGAGGTATGGTTAAGGTTGATTCCATACTTATGTAAGGTCCTTATGTCTCTGGGAGTTATATTAGTTGTGTTAGACACTTCAAATGATTTAATTCTCTAATATAGGCCTCCTTAGAAACCTGTTTGATTACCACATTCTAAAAACCTATATATAGCGTCTCGCATATAACACCCCCCCCCCCCCCCCCCCCCCCCCCCTTAAATACACACACACACACACACACACACACAAAAATTCATATTACCCTTTTTTAGAAGCCAACATGACCTATGCAAGAAGGAAGGGGGGGGGGGGGGGGGGGGGGAGAGAGAGAGAGAGATTAATTTATCATCCACAAAGGTCACATATGACCCATGGGACCATCATAAAAACATTACAACAACTTGTTTCTTCTAAGTGAAGCCATTGAATACATATCACTTAAGGACCAATCAAGAAAAGGAAAAAAATAAAAAAGATCTAAGGAGGATGGGGTAGAGCCTTTTTAGGGGCTTGAAACTCCTGGATGATGGCTTTACCACCTTGGTAGACTGCCCGTTTACCTTGCTTGCGGGCTTCGTGAATCTTCTTGAGCTCGCTCTTTTTTACCTTCAGTGGATTTGTCGTAAGCTCCTTGTTGATCCAAATCTTTCTACCTTTGAGGAGTTGGGCTTGCCGTGCATCTGCATCTTATCCTCTTTTTCTTTGAAATTGAGAAGACAATGTTTAGGTGGAACTTGCCTATGTGTATCGTTGATCCAAGAAACCTTTTCAGGTTTGATGCTAACTGGTTGAAAGATGTCAGTGAGCTTAGTGATCGCTTCTTGAAGAGTGTCCTCAATGATGCACCATGGCGAAGGGAGCCCACCAATGTGAACCTTGAGGGCGTTGTCTTCTTGGAATGTTTGTTTGCAAAACTCTATTGTCACACAAGTCTGCACTTTAGCGAAGGCTATTACCATATGCATGTGGTAGTGATGTGTGTGAACACACGAGGACCGCCAGGGCCTTTTTTCCCTCTTTAGGAGGTTTTTTCCCATGTGCATTGTATATACGCCCATCACTCTAGGGCTATCGATCTTTCCATTGCACGCTAAGTAATATACTCTCTATTGTGTGCCTTGAGCTTCCTTCACCTTCTCCAAGCTGTGTATGTTTTCCTGCAACCCTAATTCCAACAATTGGTATCAGAGTAGGTTGCATCCTCCCGGGCTTAGTTGCCAGCGCGCAGTTCCAGCATACGCTTCCTCACTTTCTCCAATTTTAGTAAGGTTTGGCGAGTGTTCGCAGGTCGACAAATTTTTTGGGGAAGCTCGTAGAGCCTAATCTACTCAGATTTCTGATTCAGGCTCATTTTGTCCTCCGTTTACACTACATGCAGGTCTACACAGGCAATTTTGTCATTTTGTGCAAAATTTTTGTCAGTGCCGTTTTCTACATAACAGGTGCCTTACAATCTTCTATGGTTTGTGCTATATAGCACGTGTTGTTCCCGCTTTGTTTCTCCCCCTTTTGGGTAGTTTTCACAGCAGGTGCATCATTTACCATGGTTGACAACAACACAGATGTGTTCAAGATGTTTGCTGTTGAGACATGCTCAATGGGGACAGCTACCCTATGTGGGCTTATATGATGCAACATGTTCTTGTGTCAAAGGGCGTCTAGATTATTTTGGAGGGCATTGATGTACGTCCTAGTTCTCAGGATGTAGGCGATGTAGAGGATGTTGCAGGTCTTGCTGCAAGGATTGCTTCTATTAGAGTTGTTTTGCCTATGACAGAACAAGCTTGTTGAGATGTAAAGGATGCGCACACTCATGCATTGATTGTGTTGTCTATGAAGTGCACCATTACTCCTCACATTCGTTCAGCAAAATCTGCAAAACAGGCTTGGGATATTCTGGCTGGTCTTTATGTAAGTCGCAATGAGGCTAAAATTGCTTTGCTGCGTAAAGAGCTGGAATCGAAGATTGTGCATGAGGAAGATGATATGGACACTTTCCTTGCTAGTGTCAAGGATATCAATGAGAAACTTATTTCTGCAGGTGAAGTCATTTCAAAAAGATCCCTTGTGCAGACTATTCTTGATGCCTTACCAGATTCTCACTAGACTTTAACTAGTACTTCGGGCTTATGACCCAAGGAAATCCTGAAGTTTTCAAGTTTGATGCATTATGCACATTGCTGTTTCAAGAGTCACTTTCCAGAAAAAATAGGACTAGGTAGCGTGTAGTTGAACATGATTTTATTGCTTCTTAAAGAAAGGGTTCCTACTGCGAGTGGCAAAAATTGTGTTCCTAATGTTTTTGCTGGTAGTAATTCGTGTGGAAATTCTGGTGATAAGGGCAAAAAGATGTTGCATTGCCATTATTGTAAAGCTAATGATCACTTGATCAAGTAGTGTCCTAAGTTGAAGGCCAAAAAGACTAAGAAGAAAGAGGGTTGTTCCAGTGCAAATTTTGGTTCCACTACAAATGCAACCATTGTTGAGTCTTCTATGAAAGGAGACTGTGATACTCATGTTGATACAGAATGGGCTTTTAATGGAGAGTGCACTTACAATCCTGCTGTCCATGATGCATGCATGTCATTTGCTGCATATTCACATGTCTGGTATTTCGACAGTGGTACTACAAAGCACATTACCTTACATTATGAATTGTTCACCTCTCTCAAGTCTGTCCCTCATGGGAATTCTGTCACTTGTGCCAACAATGCCCTTTATCCGGTTCAAGGAGTTGGAAATATTGTACTTACTACTGCAAATGGTATTTATTTCACTTCTTTGCCGGCTCTTGAATCACCTGTCAAACATGTTTGTGAAGAGTGTATTTTGGGTAAACTGCAGCGTTCTAAGTTTCCAAAGGATGGTTCAGTTAGGGCCACATGCAGGTTGCAGCTTGTGCATAGTGATGTTTGTGGGTCCATGCAAACTCCGTCCTTGGGCAATTACTTTTACTTTGTGACTTTCATTGATGATTAATCCAGGCATGTATGGGTATTTCTGCTTAAAGCAAAGTCCGAAGTTTTTATGTGCTTCAAACAATTTCTAGCTATGGCTAAAAATGCATCAAAATGTACTATGGGTACCCTCCATTCCGATCGAGGGGGGGAGTATATGTCTCATGAATTTAAAGCATTTCTGGCTAGTCGATCGTGGGATAAAACACCAATGTACAATTCCTTATACACCTCAACAAAATGGTATTGCTGAGAGAAAAAACAGGTCACTTACGGAAATGACACGATGTATGGTCAAAAGTCAAGCTTTGTCGCATTCTTTTTGTCTTGGAACCATCATGTGTGCCGCTTATGCACTTCACAAGTGTCCTAGGAAAGCTTTGCAGTCTACTACTATATATGAAGCATGGCATGATAGAAAGCCTTGTATTGAGCACATGCGTGTTTTTGGTTGTTTGGCATATGCTTTGGTGCCACAAATACAACACAAAAACTTGGATGATAAGGTTGTCAAATGTATTTTTTTTGTTTATAGTGCTAAAAGAAAAGGTTACATGCTGTATCATCCGCAGACAAAGCATATTTTGGTTTCACGGGATATAGTGTTTGTGGAAGATTCTGTTCAGCCCTTGCTGTCATGTACCAGAGACACTAATGTAAGCTCACAGGACATTTATGACACTTTTTTGCCTCTTTTCAGTGGTGGAAGTTCGAAGGTAAATTCCAATGAGGAAAATTTACATCTTATGGGGGTTTCCAAGAATGTTACAAATCAGCCTATTACCAATGCAGATGTACATGATGTACTTGATGACAAAAGGGTTGAAAATGAGCAAGCTAGAGGTATGCCAAAATGACTGGTGCGTACATTGCGTGACAGTAAATTGGATGCATCTTTGTCTAGTCGTACTCGTTCAGGCTCTCACCATGCATCTTATGCATCAGATTGCTGTGCTTTGGTTGTGTCTAGCTTACAAGATATTGAGGAACCTCTGTCTTTTGATGAAGCACAGGATTCAAAAAAATTGGATGGCTGCCATGCAATCAAAATATGATGCACTTATAGAAAATGACACATGGACTTTATGTGATTTGCCTCCTAGAAAAAAGGCCATCGGTATGAAGTGGTTTTACAAGTTGAAACGCAAGCCGGATGGTGAGATCGCTCGCCATAAGGATTGACTTGTTGCAAAGGGTGATGCACAGCAAAAAGGAATAGATTATGAAGATACTCTGTGTTTTCTATGTGCATTGGTAGCTCATTTTGGTCGGGATGTACATCAGTCAAACATTGTTACTGCTTTCTTGAATGGTGACATATTGAGGAAGTTTATGTAATGCAGTCTCGCGGTTTTGTCAAGAAAGGACAAGAGGACAAAGTGTGCAGATGTAAGAAGGCTTTGTATGGGTTGAAGCAATCTCTTATTGCTTGGTATGAGAAAGCTGACACTCATTTGGTCAAACAAGGCTTTGATAACAGTGCAACAGAAAGCACATTGTATGTAAAGTGTGAGGGTGATGTGCTTCTCATTGCGGTTCTTTATGTCAACGATTTGTTGATCACTGGACCAAATGAGAGACATATTGATGAATTTAAGGTTTTTTTGAATGCTGCTTTCAAGATGAAATATTTGGGACTGTTGCATCATTATTTGGGGATACAGCTGAAGCAGTGTGATGGTGGTACTGCCTTGTGTTAGAAAAGTTACATAGAGACATTGCTATGTAAGGTTGGGCTTAAGGATTGCAAACCTATTGCCATCCCCATCGAAACAGGTTTGAAACTGAGTCTTCATGATGCTAGTGATCCTACAAATGTCACTTTTTACCAAACTGCTGATGGATGATTCATTTATGTATGCAACACGAGGCCAGATATTCAATTTGCAGTCTCACAGGTCAACAAATTTATGCATAGCCCAGGGTCTAAGCATTGGTAGGCTACCTTGGTGGAACTTTACATCTTGGCTTGTTTTATCCCAAGGGGGATCATTGCCACCAGACTTACATGCTTTTCTGGACTCAAATTGGGCTGGTTGTTTTGACACGCGAGTGTTTACAAGTGGTTTTTGTTCCATGCTTGGGAGCTCATGTATATCATGGTTGAGCAAGAAGCAACCTACTCTGGCCTCTTCTAGTTGTGAGGCTGAGAACAAGGCAATTTTCACAGCTACGGTTGAGTGTGAATTGCTCAGACGCCTTATGGCTGATTTGGGTGTTGGACACGACACTGCCAACACTATCTACACTGACAGTTAGAGCGCATTGGTGGTTGCGAGGAATCCAGTTTTTCATGCTCGCACAAAGCACATTGAGGTGCATTACCACTATGTCAGGGAGAGGCTCTAAGTAGGAGAGACCAGCTTGGCTTATGTGCCAACACAAGTCAACCTTGCAGACCTGTTAAGAAAGGCATTGTCTCGTGAGAAGCTCAAAGCTTTCTGCAAAGCTTTGGGCTTACTCCCCTTTGTGGACTGATCATGTCCTCAGGGCATGGAACTTCTCTTTACTCATGTGCCAGCTCTTGTTCACCGCATTACTTCAGGGGGGATTTGTTACCATGTACATGTGGTAGTGATGTGTGTGGTCACACTAGGACTGTCGGGGCACTTTTTGTTGAGATGTAGAGAGAAAGAGAGAGAGACAAGACAAGAGACACACCATATACGCTCCCAAAGACTGATTCATATTGAGGACAAGATACAAATATATAGGTGAGACCAAGTTGAGTAGAGTGAGCCATATATAGCTCCAACACCCCCACTCAAACAAAGGTCTCTAGCTTTGGATGAAAAAACCCTTGGGGAGTTCAAGGGAAAAACCCAAGCCCCTATACAATGTGAAAATATGAACCAGCGATGATGATGTGAAAGTGAATTGTGCATTTATGTACAAATATTCAAGTGACTTAGAGATCACAATGTGCAAATGTGGAGTGTTCATAGTGCATGGTACCTAAAAGATTACAATGTCATATGTACAAATCTATTACAATAGCAAAGAAGCTAATCTAGAAAGAGTGAGGTCGAAACAACTCCAAGCTCCGAGTGCAAGAGGATGAAACATGACTCATTGAGGCCTTTGGTCAAAATGTCTGCAATCATCTGGTCACTTGGACAGTGTTCAACCATAATGGTTCCTTTGCGTACTTCATACCTGACATAATGATAATGGACAGCAATGTGCTTTGACTTATTATGTTGAACATAGTCTTTTGCAAGACTAATAGCACTTTGGTTGTCACACCGCAAGGGTGTGCTAGAAAGAGGAGAGTGACCAATATCAACCAGCATTTGTCGAAGCCAAATCAACTCACGAGCTGCAAGTGATGCCGCAACATATTCTGACTCAGTCAAAGAAACTGCAACACAATGTTGTTTCTTGCTAGTCCAAGAAACAAGACAACCATTTATAAAGAAGCAATTTCCACTAGTAGATCGCATAGATAAATGTGAGCTTGCCCAGTGTGCATCTGTGTAACCCAAAAGAGAAAGAGATTGCATAGAATCCGATGTGAGTTGTCGTCGATAGACTAAACCAAAATCTGTAGTGCCTTTCAAGTATTTCAACACACGCTTTGCAGCAGACCAATGCTTAAGAGAAGGACATGCAAGATGTTGTCCAAGATAATTAGCAGCAAACAAAATATCAGGACGAGTGTTCATGCCAACAAACTGAAGACATCCAATAAAGTTAGCATAAGGTTGATTTGTGACAAGTTGACCGCCATTGTCAGAAGTGTTCTTCGTAGAGCTTGCAAGACAAGGTGTGTTGGCTGAATGTGCAGACTCCATACCAAATTTTTGAATAGTATCTGCAATAAACTTTGATTGTCGAAGGAATAAAATACCTTTTGTACGGTTCCGTTGGATTTGAATGCCAAGACACGAGTGAATCTCTCCAAGATCCACCATATCAAATGCAGAAGACAATAACTTTTTCACTTGCTGAAGAAATCCCAAATCATTGGAAACAAGGATGGTATCATCCACATAAAGAGCAAGAATCACAAAACTGCTACCTTGGCGTTTTATGTATAAGTTGGGGTCTGACGAGCAAGAGATGAATCCTTTAGAGGTGAGAAAAAGATCAAATTTTGTATACCAGGCTCGCGAAGCTTGTTTGAGACCATATAGTGCCTTATGGAGTTGAGCAACAAGGTCTTCTTTACCTGGAATAACAAACCCTTCTGGTTGTTCCATATAAATTTCCTCTTCCAAGTCACCATTTAGAAAAGCAGTTCGCACATCCATTTGATGAGCTTCTAAATCAAATTGAACAACAAATGCCAATAAAACTCGAACACTTGTAATGCGAACAACTGGTGAAAAAGTCTCTTGATAATCAACACCAGCTACTTGGGAGTAACATTTTGCAACTAAACGCGCCTTGAACTTGTCAAAAGATCCATCTGCTTTTACTTTTGTCTTATACACCCACTTACATTTAATAGCTGTACGACCAGGAGGTAATTCAGTTAGTGTCCATGTACCTTTAGAGATAAGAGAATCGTACTCTCCTTCCATAGCCTCTTGCCATTGATCCTTTTGTGGTGAAGAGATAGCTTCATCATAAGTAATGGGATCTTCGGAAGTAGAAAAAGCATTATCAGCAATATCATCATCATAAACATGACATGAGCCATGTTCAAAATCAATAGGCAGATCAACAAAAATCATTGGCAACATTCGGAATGGATGGTTGTGTAGAGGAAAGTTTCTCTATGGGAAGAGTTTCATCTTTTGAAAGAAATGGAAAAGCTTGAAGCAATGATTTAGTATCATCAGAATCATCCATGGACCATGAGCCTCCCATAAGCTGTTCGTTAAAAGTAGCATCACGATTCACAATTACTTTCTTGGAGGAAGGGTCATAGAATTTGTAGCCTTTGGAAGTTTCAGAATATCCAATTAAAATAACTTTAAGGCCAGGAGCATCAAGCCTTGTTCGTGTTTCTTTGGGAACATGAATATAAGCAATACATCCAAAGGTTCAAAAATGAGATACAGAAGGAATGTCACCTGTCCATGCTGTGATAGGTATCTTACCAGAGGGTGCAGTAGTAGGAAGATGATTCTGAATAAATACTGCTGTCAAAGTAGCTTCAGTCCAAAAAACACGAGATAAGCCAGAATGAATCAGCATACATCTTACAACATTGAGAATAGTGCGATTCTTTCGTTCAACAACACCGTTCTGTTGAGGCGAATATGGAATAGTGTGTTCATGATGAATTCCACTGTCAGCACAGTAACTCACAAACTCTCGAGAAACATATTCGCCTCCATTGTCACTACGGAGCTTCTTAAGGCGACGACCAGTTTGAAGTTCCGCAGCCTTGTGGAATTGTTTGAAAACAGATAAGGCTTCATATTTCTGTCTAATTAGAAATACAGTCGTATACCCTGAGAAATCATCAATGAAAGTAATGAAGTAGCAATATTGTGATCTCAAAGAAGGTAGAGGTCCACATATATCAGTATGAACAAGATCCAATATGTCATGAGAATGAGTTGTATTCGAAAGAGGAAAGGGTTTGCGATTGTGTTTCCCAAGAGCACAAAATTCACAAATTCCCATATGAGGATGGGCTTTAAGATCCATGCCATGAACAAGATCATGACGTTGAAGATCAAGGAGGTTTGAGAAATCAGCATGAACAAAACGGTGATGCCATACTTTGCAATCATGATCACCTGGAGCAGTGACAACATTTTCTACAGCATCATTGAGAGAGAGTTCAAACAAATTACCATTTCGAGGAGCAGTGGCTATCTCAATTCGGCATTTGGTATGATCAAATCCAACAAACAGACCAAGATCAACAAGTCTAAGAACTGAAAGAAGATTACGTTGAAGATATGGTACATGTAGTACTCCTTGCAAAATTCGAGTGGAAGAAGATAAGGTACCAAGATATAAGTTGAACTGGCAGTGGATGATAGTTATGGAGCCACTTAGACTGATATGTCATATTTCCTGTAGCACCAAAATCGACAATAAAAAGTGATCCATCGCGTACATGAAGTATTCTGTCTGGAGCAACTGAACATAGGACGTAGCGTACATGAAGTTTCGATGCTCAGTAGCATATGCTCTATTCCGATCTGTGTCGAATCGACGCTTATAGCACATATGAGTGGGATGATCAGATCGTCCACAATATTCACAAGAAGAAGAAGAAGAGTCTCTAGATAAACGTGGTTGTTTTGTGGTAATATTGTGTTCTTCGTCATATTGACGTGCCCAACAATCATCTTTAGTATGGCCATTTCTGTTGCAGTAAGAACATTGCTTATTAGGAAATTTGAGACGAGAGAAAATATTACCGCGACGGCCACCTTTGCGGTTTCCTCGTTGAAATGGACGCCTTCGAGCATAAAAATCCCGTTCCATCTGTTGTGACTCAGTCTCCTCGTGTGAAATCATAGCTGTATCATGACTAGCATTACGACATTCTTGACGTTGAGAGTATTCAATTAAAGACATGCAGGCTTGGTCGAAATCAAGACCATCTTTATTAGAGAGAATAGTAACAATGTTATCGTAAGAAGAGTCCTTCGCCGTATCAAGGAGAAGTGTAATCAGTTGCTTTTGTGGAACAAGATCACCGGCAGCAGCAAGTTGATTAGTAATAGATTTGAAAGATTCAGTATGTCCCGTCATGGCAGTACCAACTTCATATTGTAACTTGTTAAGCAACCCTCTCAAATAAAGTATTTCTGTGACAGATTTCTTGTGAAAGTTTGCAATAAGGTACTTCCATACGTCGTGGGAAGTAGGCAGCTCGTACATATGAAGCAAAAGGGAAGCAGTAAGAGCAGAAAGAATATACCGACGAGCTGCTTTATCACGTCGTTGCCAATCCGTATAGGCAACATTCCAATCTTCAAATATAGGTCCTTCAGTGATAAGCACGTTATCATTATCCATATCAACAGGCTGAGGCGGACAAACACGATTTCCAAGAACAACATCGGAGAGTTCATCGCCTTCAAGAATTAACAACATCTTTGCTTTCCAGCCTGGAAAACCTTGACCTTGGAAAGGAGGAACAGAACGCTGGCCAGAAGGAAATCCGTTGATGAGAATATTCATAGCCATATCTTGTTGCGAGAAGATGTATAAGATAAGATCGCAGAATTTGCACACCATATATGGTGAAGGCTGCAATTGAGAATGAGAGAGATATGAGGACTGCGTACTTTCAACAATAAACGTAAGAAGGATGCTCAAGGAACTTCCAAAGATGTGAGAGACGTCACCCAAAAAGGGCAGGGTAAAGGAGACGTTAATAATAAAAGAGTCCTCAAAATAGAGTGGCGTGAGACGCAAGATTGACGGCCACAATACGAATAGCAAAAAGCTAAATCTTCTCGAAAAATTTAACGCCAAAATAAGAAAAACGATCGCGGACGCTTCACGAAGAAGTAGGACGAAGAAAGCTGCGTCAAGCTCAATTGCAGTAAAAACAACATAACTTTTTGTTGCGAACTCGGATTGACGCAAACCTAGAACTCAAATCGAAGAGCTTTTTCCATTTCTCCAAATTTTGAGCAGAACAGCAAGAAACATTGAGATGAAGTTCAGGGTGTTATTAACAAGAAAACGTAATCAACGATTAGATTGATTAGCAATAAACGTCACACAAAACACTAATCATATTCTTCTTAACACAAAACAACCACAGTTACCAAGAATCAATGCTCAAGAATAAAATTTGTAGCAATTTTTGAATCTTACATGCAAATCGCATACACATACTGTTTTGTCACCATGAATTGAATCGGCGCATGATCGTTACTGCTTTGATACCATGTTGAGATGTAGAGAGAAAGAGAGAGAGAGGAGACAAGAGACACACCATATACGCTCCCAAAGACTGATTCATATTGAGGACAAGATACAAATATATAGGTGAGACCAAGTTGAGTAGAGTGAGCCATATATAGCTCCAACACTTTTTACCTCTTTAGGAAGTTTTTTCCCTTGTGCATTGTATATACGCCAATCACTCTAGGGCAATCCATCTTTTCATTGCACACTAAGTAATATGCTCTCTATTGTGTGCCTTGAGCTTCCTTCATCTTCTCCAAGCTGTGTGTGTTTTCCTGCAACCCTAATTCCAACAAAGGCGACCAATTGGCCTTGGGTGACCTTTGATTCAACTTCTTTTACTTTGTCGGTGGGGAGCTGGACCATGGAGTCAAAGCATGCCTCAAGCTTGTTAAGGAAAGCTTTCAGGTTGCGATTCTCCTCCGTAACCCGATCAAGGACTGCTTCGAACTTTGCAATCTTTGTAAGCTTGCTCAGGGCTGCTACGATTGCTGCGAGCTTGGTCTGCCCCTTGCGGTGAAATTTGGAGTATGCATTCTCGAAGGTAGGTCGGGCAGGTAGAAGTGCTTTGAATAAGGTGTCCAAATAATCTTTCCAGTCACGAGGGTAGATCGGGATTCCCTGGGATCAAACCCTTGGCAAGTGGATTTGAATAAGGGTTACAAGACTCAAGTAAAGTGAGCTAAGGTTGAGGCGGCCCCTGATGGCGATATGAAGAGGATTGGCGTCGTACAGAGAGCGGGTGAGGTGTGCAGAGGTCACGGCGGGTGGGGTGTGCAGAGGCCCCACCCAACACTCTTGAGCTCTTCCAGGAAATCCTTGACCCACTGAGTGTCAGAAGCTTGCTTTGTTGTTGCAGCAAGTGCTTTAGCTGTAGTGTCGGGACGTGTGCGGTCTAGCTGAAAAGGTGCGGAACCTATGGCTGTGAGAGATCGTGATGAGAGTCACAAACACTTTATGAAAAATCATTTATGGATAATCACCAACCCTCTTCCTAAAGATGGTTTTAACTCTAAGAGCGTTCGTGAAAAAATGTCACAAACCCTCTTTGCTATTGTGCTTGGAACGTGCTTGTTTTGGTAGTCGAGATTATGATGAAAGGAACATCAAATCACATCCAATTTTACTTTAGAAGATCAATTATGAACACTAAATGTTCATCCATAAAACCTCAATGCTCATACAAGAACATTTCTCAATTAAAACCCAAACCTCTTTGGTGGTATCATTTAGCCTCGCCCCCAATTACATAGTCCTAGCATCAAACAGTTGTTGAGTTTTCAGAGATTTAAGAGCTTTTAAATTGAAGCCCACACACCATTTTAATAAGGGGAAACCCTAATTCACTCCCTCACAAGCTCATATACAAGATTTCGAAGAGGCGGGACTGCCCTACACATAGATTGAGTAACCATGGAAGCAATTGCGCAGTAGAGAAAAATTGCAGGTTTTTTCTGTAAAAAGCCCCCTTCTCTCTCTTCCCCATGGAATTATGAGCTGATGTGTCAATTTTTGGGCCATTTTGCCACTTTCGACCAAAACTAAGCCATTTTCAGCTCATTTTTTACCCAAAAAATGTCATTTTTTAATGCGAAAAATCCCAAACGGAATCAGGAAAATCCCTAAATTTGTGGGATCACTTAAATAATCATAAAAAGAATAGATAAGCATCATTTGTCATCAATATACCATTTTGGGTCACTTTCCATGCAATTCTGCAATGGCGCCTGTTAGTTGCTATTTATGGCAGTTTTTGCCCGCATCAGTCTTTGTAGGCGAGATGAGTGTGCCACCATGAAACACTTGGACTATGTACATTGTCAAACCAAATTAGGCATCTTATCAAGTGAAAAAGCACACAAATGAGCCACATCCAAGGCCACGACTCCCCGGATAGGTATGTAGATGATAGCGACCGCAGTAGCCGCTTTAGCATATATCACGATATGTACATTATTGTTTTTCTTTCCATGCATCGAGAAGTGTCAAAAGTGAGGTGAGTGTTTTTATTTCACACTATGTTAGTGCCACGGCACGACATCCATCTCTCTGATCCTGCACATCCTCCGGCATGTGCCAACATTTTCCCTATATAGGTTTAATCTTCATTAAGATCCACAAATATTTGGATGTCATTTTCATCTTCTTCAAAGTCTGGAAAATCATCCTTTGCTTCTTCATCCTCATCTGTAGCAATGTCATTAGGATCTTCATCATCATCTTGTTGTGAATCAAAAGGATCATTATAATGTCTCCTCTTGAACACCTTGATTCTTTTGCAAGCTATGGGAATTTTAAGCTCTATTCCATCGAGCTCCCTCAAAGTATATGTAGCATTTCCATGCACATGTTTGAGAACACAGGGACCAAACCACCTTTTTGCAAGTTTTCTTTGTGTGGAGTGTTGGTTGTCAAGGCTACTGTCGTACATTAGGACCCAATCACCCTCTTCAATAGGGTTTGGTCGAAGCCTATGTCTTTTATCAAACCTATCTTTATTCTTTAGTCTTGCATCCTTCAATCGAGATTTAGCAATATCTATGTCTTCCTGTCTTCTTTCCAATTGCCTTATGCGCAAAGCAAGTAGATTTTCCCTACTTACACCATCTTCCCAAGGTAACATGTTCCAAGTAGGAACTACATCCTCAATTGGCATGACTCGCTTTTGACCATACATCAATTCGGTAGGCATGTAATCAGTCATTGAGCTATGAGTTGTACGATCAGCCCACAAAGCATATGGTAGCAACCTTGGACACTCACGCATTCTATCTTTGCATGCCTTAGACAAAGCTTTGACAATAGGAGGATGTCCTCTTTCACTTTTCCCATTTCCTTCTGGATTATAAGCACAAGTCAGGGCTAGCTTGATACCAATCCTTGTAAAGAAATCCCTTGCTTCATCTGCGTCTAACTCACCTCTATCATCAACTATCTTTCCCACACAGCCATTAGGAGATTTCGGAGGTCTTTTGGAGGGCCTTTTGGAAGAGAGAGGAAAATAAGCTCCTCCAATGAGAGAAGAGCGTACGTTACGTAGAAAAATAGATTGATATTAACAAAAATATAAAAGGTGTCCCTCTCCTCATTTAATAATCTAGTGGTCCTTGAAGACGATCACTCTTTTTCATTTAATGAGAGCACTTTTTTCAGAAGGTAGATGCGGTGCATTTGATACGGCTTATGTCATCACTAGAACTCAAAAAGTCACAAAAGTATCAAGTGGTGGAAGATTCTGAAAGTTTTGATACTGTCAATGCGTCCGGAACGCCCAGATATCCTAGAAATAAATGTCCAATTGCCTCGCTCTGACATCCAAAGAGGCAAAAAATGTCAAAAACCCCTAAAAGAACATTTTACTAACGGTGCGCGAGGGGGCATTCCAAAATTTTGGAATGCCTCCTCGCGCGCCGTTAGGAAAAAGCCCCTTTTTTCTCTTTCTAGGGAGCTTTTTGAGAGGAAAATGTCAAAAAACCTCTAAAAAGGGGCTTTCTTGAAAGATAAGTGTCTAAAAACCACTAAAAGGAGCTTTGCACTAACGGCGCACAGGGGAGCATTCTAGAATTTTAGAATGCCTCCTCGCGCGCCTTAAGTAACAAGCCCATTTTTTGGGGTTTTTTGACATTTTTTGCCTCTCCGGATGCCTGAATGAGACAAGTAGACATTCGTTTTTAGGGTATTTTGGCGTTCCGGACGCATTGGTGGTGTTAAAAGCCTCAAAATCTATCACTATTATACAGTTTGTGACTTTTCAAGTTCTAGTGATGATGTAAGCTGCATTGAATGCGCCGCACTTGCCTCTTGAAAAAGACGCTCGCATTAAATAAAAAAGTGACCGTTTTCAAGGATGATTAGGAATATAAATCTACTTTTTAGAGTTTCTGGTTGTCCTTTTGGACATACTCACAGGGTGCAAGTGCATTTTAAAAAAAGTTTCTAGAGAGAGAAATACAATTTCTTACAAGGCCCTCCAAATCACCTCCGAAATTTTATAATGCATAGCGGAAAATTACATCTTCAAGCAAAAATTTACAAACAGCTTCTGTAGTTTTTGTCCTCAATGCACGCCCTTCCACTTGGTTTGTCAAGTCTTCTCGTGCAAGTACCAAGTATCTCATTTGCCAAAGCCCTAAAGGCATTGTGACTAGATCAACAACCCATTTATAGTGCATGGCTAATGGGTATGTAGGATGCAATGCATCACGGTGACGTACATTGGAATACATTTGGCATGTGGCACAAGACTCCACAAAATCCGCTACATCCTTATACATGGATTTCCACCAATATCTCTCTTTCACTTTGAAAAAAGTAGCCCATACACCTCGATGTCCAGCATATAGGGTTTCATGAAGCTCTTTGATAACTTTGAGTTGAGTAGGCTTAGCACATACTACTCGTAATGGAGTCCCATTTCTTCTTTTAGGATGTTTCCATAAGTAACCATCCCTCAAGAAGAATCCATATTCTTTCTTTCTGATCCTTTTGAATTCTGACTCACTCCAATCATCTTGCTTTTGTAAAGTACTTAGGTAGCGACCTATGAGCAACCATTCATCTTCATAGAACTCCTCTAAAAAGGATTCAAGTGAAGATTCAATGCATATATCATCACACTTTGCATGAGAAATTGTGTAGAATTTTGTGCCCACATCTTCTTCCTCATCACTCATATCATCCTCATCTTCATACCTTGCCCTTAAAAGCATATCTTCCATTGCATTATCTTTTCCTGCAATGTGACTCAATTCTGGGTTCAAGGAATTTATATAAGCAATCCACCTAAGCATAGCAATATCAGGAGTAGAGCAGCTTGCAATCATCCCTAGAAGTGGTAAGAAATCAGTCTCCACAACTACAGATGCTCCAATAAAGTACTCTTTGTCACACTTTAATGTTGTAACCACCCCCCATAAACCCCTTTTTACCTGTGGATATGCTCTTTGGCGAGAGCTTAGAACCTTGGCCCCAAACCTCACCACATGCCTGTGTTTCTCTTCATCAGCTTGTCCTATTGCCCATCCAATTCTCGTTGGACTAGTGTCCACTGTCACAATCACCGGTCTTCCACACTCATAGTCAATATTCCTCAAAGTTGGTGAAGACAGCAACAATTGCTTCAACTTCCTCATAGCTTTTACATGTATATCATTCCATTGAAACCTTTGATTCTTCCTTAGCAATTGATAAAGAGGATCTGCAACATGTGCATAATGTGGAATCCATATGAGATAGATGACACATGCACCTAGAAACCTTCTCACCTCCGTGATATTTACGCATACTTCCTTCATCCTCTGTATTGCATCCACTTTAGTTGGACAAGGTCGGCGGCCATGAGGATTACAAAGATGTCCCACTATCAATATTTCTTCAACCCCAAACACTGACTTTTGCCCAGATAATGTAAGGTTCACTTCTTCCAGCCTTGTTAAAATTCTATCACAATCATTGATGTGGTTTGCTACATATTTACAGCACCCCCTTGAATCCAGAGCCTCATCTTTTTTAGCTAAGTTGCATCCTTTGATTGGAACGTCATCAAGAAAAGGCATTGTAATTTGAGGTATGAAGTCACGAAGGACTTTGTTCATACCATTCATCATGTGCGTAACCGAGTTGGTTGCTCCCTGCGGTAAGGTGCACATCCTTACCAAACCCAAGGGTGTTCTCATGGTAGTCAAGTCCCTACTTTCCATTGCTAGTTGGAATTGATCATACCCTGAGTACAAATCCCCCATAGAATATATTGCCCTTCCTGCAAACTCATCTACAATTGGCCCTGTACCCATATTCCTAATTGTGACTTTGTTGACATGCTGTATGTCTTGAATGAAGCGTATAGCTCCATTTTTCTTTGGTATTGTGAACCATCTGCTTGAGTAGGGGGCACATGAAGGTTCCAAAATCCCCATCTTTATCTTTTCATTGAGTAAATCTATAAGCTTTGGCAAGAGTGCTTTTGTCACTGGAATTGGTCGTAGATTCCAAGGCACATGAGATATAGTGAATATTACCATTGGTTCGACTATAGATGGATCCACACACCCTATCTCATGAGTCTCGAATGCAAAAGCTTTTCCATTTTTGGAGAGTGTCTGTTCAAATAATTTTCTTTCAGTATTTGTCAAGGAGTCATCGCCTCCAACTTTTAACATCTTCAATGACTCTTGCGTAAACTTGTGTCCAATTCTTTTTGGATCTCGGAGACTAGGTTGCAAAGAATCCTGATCCATCGTTCCTTGCAATCTGTAGGCAAAGGCAATGCCACTAGTTTCAATTTTGTATTTTGTCTCCACTCGCACTTCTAGATCTTTTTTGAAGAACTCATCTTTGAAAGACTCAATGATTCTATACATGTCCATAGAAGCTACTTTTACCAGGTCATTTCCTTGTTGAAAACTAGAACTTGTTATAGCATTGAGATCACCCAAAGTATCTACAAAAGAAACCTCCTCAAAAACACTGAAATGTACTCGTTTTCATCTAGCAAATTATGTTTTTTGTATTTTCTCTGTACACTATTTACATATTGTTTTTGTCCTTTCTTTAAATCTCCAAGCATTGTGAAAGATAATGATCCATCCTTTGCTACTAGGGCACCTGTAGAAAAGGCTTCATCTCCCTTCGGATCAGGCGAGAACCTTTTTCTTTCTGTACCACTGCACTCCCACTTTACAATGGTACTGGGCCAAAACCCCTCATCTCCCTTCGATCTCGAAACTCCTTGCTTGGTTTTGGTTGAGAATGGTCCCTTAAGTTGTCACGATTTCGCTCATGGTCAACGCAAACTGTCAAGAATTGGATAGCTCGTTTTCCATCCTTGCTTTTGACCTTGGCATAGGCAGACCTATCATCCAACACTTTTGTCTCCATTCACATTGCGGTGATGTATGGTTGTCCAAGGATTAGAGGATAGCTTGACATCTCTTGAACAAAGAAATTTTGCTCACCTTTCACATCTCCTATGGTTACATTAACATTTGGACAAGCACCATAGAGATCCTCGGATGAGTTGTTTGCAGCCCTAATCATCCACCCATGGTCAGTATCAATTGGCCACTTTCCCTTCATATAGAGACTCTTGGACATGAGGTTAATCTCTGAACTATGGTCTATCAAGGCCACATAAGGCTCCTAAAGATCTCCCACCTTAACCAAGATTTCTGTTGTAGCCCTTGCCCAATGGTTTCTAGAATAGTGGCTCTTACGAGTGGCTTCGTATTCATCTTCATCTTCAAATTTAACATGCCTATTTCTGCCGCCCGAAGATTGGTAGCAGCTTACAAAATTCTCATCTTCATCTGTTTGTTGTACTTGTATCACATGTGTCTTTGAAGCACTCTCTTCAGCCTCTGATTGGATAGACTCCGTTAAAGCTTGTCGCTTCCTTCTTATGATATCAATGATTTCCTCATGGAACTCTCTTTTTGCAATGCCAAGGACTTCTCCCAATGTAAACTACACCTTGCTATTTAAGATCCTTTCCTCTAAAACCTTCTTTAAATCTGTGGCAGCTTCAATATCTGATTGTAGCTTGTATAATAGGCTTTTTGCCTTGCTCTTTTCTTTATCTTGCTTCTCCTTTGGTGCAGCATCTCTCATTGGTACTTCTTGTGATGGAGGCTCCCTTGCCATGGGCTCTCGAGAGGGACTTGGATCCTTTCTCCCTCCACCTCTAGTAGACCTCTTTGAGGGGCCTTCATCCCCATTTTCTCTCTTGCGTTTTTCTTCAACAAGTGCCTTGTTTCCTCAACACTTTGCAATGTAGGCATGCACTGACCAGGCATCTACAGGTTCATTCCACCAAGTCTCAAGACGGATACAATCTCCTGCTTCATGTAAGACTTCTTTAGTCAACTTTCCCTTCATAGCTAACTCCATCGCAGATGGCAGACATCTTCATTATCCTCACTCACGTCTTCAATAGATTTGGACCCTTTGAGCATGACTTGACCAGCCTTTAAGCCAAATGCTAGTGCTTTAACCATTGAGATAGTGTGAATGGTTTCCATGTCCTCAACTAGCTTTTTCATCCCTCCTTTGCCAAAGTTGGTCGCCAAGGGCTTCCCTATTTCACTAAGGTGTATCTTCCCTTCTTTGAAGAAGACAAGATCTTTATCCAAGGCATCTTTGAAGCTTTCACAGTCCCTTCTTGGATGGTCTGGGCTATCACAGCAGATGCACCTATTTACAAATCCCTCTCTGTTCTGAGGTCTTTGACTTGATGATTATCCAGATGTTTGCCCCTTTTCTTCAAGCCTTGCTAGCTTTAATTTCAGCTCACATATGCCCTTCACAAGTTCTTCAAACATAGACACATCATCCTTAGAAGCTATAATAGAAGGTTTTTGCTGCTTCTCAGTAATAGCAGGAACTGGAGCACCATTGTTCACCACCATCTTGTCTCTTCTGCGTTGTCTTTTTGCCAGCAGGGAGACTGCATCTTGTACATCATTCCACCTTGTCTTCAAACCTTGCTCTGTATCTTTGTCTTCCAAGAGAAGTTCTAACTTTTCTTCAATTTCTTTGCCCGCTGCTTGTAGGGAAAGTTCTACCTTCTCCCTATCCAAGGAAGTTTGTTCAGTTTGTGATAGTTGAGCATATCGTCGCTAAAACTCTCTAAGAAGCTCTGTAGCAGAAATCCCTTCTTTAGGCTTTGCAACCCAATCTAAGAAAGTTCTTTTGGTCACCCTCGTAGAGTCCTCCATAAATTATTCTTCTTTTAGAGCAAGCTTTAATTCCTCCCAATTTCTTCCATGAGCATTTTGAATTGCCCTAATACGGTCTCTGATCTCTGGGACATAAACTAGCTCAAAACTTCGAACCATGTCTTCCTCACACACACACACACGGTTCAACTCCATTTCCTTCATATAAGCTCGTAGATACTTTTTGATGTCCTTGCCATCAAACTGATCAATTCTCTTCACAATGGACTGTAGTGCTTTTGCGGTTGAAATCTGGCTTCTTTCCGCTGCTTGTTGTTGCTGCATGTACATGGAAAATGCTTGAAACATCTGCATGACTGCAGGATCAAATTGCATCCCATGTGTCTCTTGATTTTCATCCATGGCTAACAAAGTGTGTAGATCAATTCACAAACTCCCACCCCAGCAACTTCGCGTCGGGTTCACCAGAAATGTCGGAACGTGTACGGTCTAGCTGGGAAGATGCGACACCTATGGTTGTGAGAGTTCGTGATGAGAGTCACAAACACTTTATGAAAAATCATTTATGGATAATCACCAACCCTCTTCCTAAAGATGGTTTTAACTCTAAGAGTGTTCGTGACAAAAATGTCACAAACCCTCTTTGCTATTGTGCTTGGAACGTGTTTGTTTTGGTAGTCGATATTATGATGAAATGAACATCAAATCACATCCAATTTTACTTTAAAATATCAATTAGGAACACTAAATGTTTAGCCATAAAACCTCAATGCTCATACAAGCACAATTCTCAATCAAAACCCAAACCTCTTTGGTGGTATCATGTAGGCTCGCCCCCAATTACATAGTCCTAGCATCAAACAGTTGAAATGAATACACAAGCTTCCACCTTCACGGCGACCATTTGCTGAGTTTTCAGAGATTTAAGAGCTTATAAATTGAATCCCACACACCATTTTAATAAGGGGAAACCCTAATTCACTCCCTCACAAGCTCAGATACAAGATTTCGAAGAGGCGGGACTGTCCTACACATAGATTGAGCAACCATGGAAGCAATTGCACAGTAGAGAAAAATTGCAGGTTTTTTCTGTAAAAATACCCTTTCTCTCTCTTTCCCGCGGAATTATGAGATGATGTGTCATTTTTTGGGCCATTTTGCCACTTTGGACCAAAACTAGGCCATTTTCAGGTCATTTTTTACCCAAAAAATGTCATTTTTTAATGCGAAAAATCCCAAACGGAATCAGGAAAATCCCTAAATTTGTGGGATCACTTAAATAATCATAAAAAGAATAGATAAGCATCATTTGTCATCAATATACCATTTTGGGTCACTTTCCATGCAATTCTGCAATGGCGCCTGTTAGTTGCTATTTATGGCAGTTTTTGCCCGCATCAGTCTTTGTAGGCGAGATGAGTGTACCACCATGAAACACTTGTACTATGTACATTGTCAAACCAAATTAGGCATCTTATCAAGTGAAAAAGCACGCAAATGAGCCACATCCAGGGCCACGACTCTCAGATAGGTATGTAGATGATAGCGACCGCAGTAGCCGCTTTAGCATATATCACGATATGTACATTATTGTTTTTCTTTCCATGCATCTAGAATTGTCAAAAGTGAGGTGAATGTTTTCATTTCACACTATGTACGTGCCACGGAACAATAGCGGTCGCCAGATTCTGAAAGAGAGAGAGAGAGAGAGAGAGAGAGAGAGAGAGAGAGAGAGATGGTGAGGGATGACAACAAGGGAGAGATAGAAAGAATGTGGTGTGTGTCATGGGAAGATATATCAAGATAAACATGCACATACATATGCAACAAACACACACACACATACACACATCCCTCTAAAATACGTACACACATATCTACATACTTGCATGCATACATAGATACGTACATAGAGACATTCAAAAGGAAGAATAGAGAAATGAGAAATATAGTGCAAGTGGTTCTATGTGTGCTTATGAGTGAGCTTGAAAACTGTATAGGATTGGGCATTCAATGCCGTTGGGAAGAGCGAGCGGACTGGCCGTAGGCACGCGGGTCGCGCAAACTGGTGCCTCTAAAAGGTCACTGTGATCTAAAGTAGAGAGAGAGAGAGAGAGAGAGAGAGAGAGAGAGAGTAATTTTCTTGATTTGCTTTATGAAATTTTCAAGGAGCAAGGGGCTTGAGGCTAAGAGGGGCCATGTCGCCGTTGAAAGCGATGTCGTCTTACTAGTATATATAATATAAATATACATTTTAAAATGCCAACTATTGGACTTTTCTTTCCATGTGTCCGTTGAAATATTTTTCGAGTCTTAGCTTTCAAATTGACATAAATTTTTGTTACTTTTTAAATACTGTGAAATTAAGAAGTAAATAGTTTTCAAAGATTTATATTGCTGCATAACTATTTTTTTATGTTAAATGTTTTAGAATGCCAATGTGAACCTTGAGGTGTTGTACCCAAGCCTTCAATTTGACTTTATCCCACAATTGTATTTCTCTATTACAAAATCCCAAAGGTCTTGTTACACTCGCTTATTCACTTGTATTTCTCTATTGGCCTGCTAAAGACCTTAGTATCCATATGGATGAAGGTTGTTCAATTCTAATTGTAATTGTAACACAAGTGCCCCTCAAGAAACTTTAAAAGTCTTGAAGAAAACGCCATGATGTCTTTATCACTTCCTTTCAAATGTCATTTGTCAAAGATGCATTCGTGTTTTCCTACAAAAGGCTTTAGAAAACAAGGTAAAGATTTACGACGGCCTATAGAAGAGAGAGAGAGAGAGAGAGAGAGAGAGCTACCTCGACTCCAATGAATTGGGAGAATGAGGGGCACTCTCAACACACATTAAAATCCAAAAACATTCAAATGCCACATGAAAAACATCCACAATTCAATTCAGTGGTAAAGGAATTGCACCAAAAATCTTCGCTTTTCGTTATATGAATTGACCTCATGAAAACATAAAGTATATAAAATATTAGTGAGTATTTAGGAATTGATCTAATTCTGGTATAAATATATAAATGTTACAAATTACATAATAAAATGATGCATGCTATTAAATGAAAGAAATCCATAATATCTTTAAGATAGAAATGAATATTGAAAATGTCTAAACGTAATCCGTGATAATAATACATGCACTAAACTAATAGGGTGACATTTACATATCAAAACAAAAAGTTGAAAAATAAAACCTTAGTTGTGAATTTTTTTAAAAGCTAATCCCTAATAATAATACATGTACTAAAGTAATAAGGTGACGTTTGCATATCAAACCAAAAGTTGGAAAAAAATTCTTAGTGGTGAAAAAATTCTTTTATTTAAGGACAATTTATAAATTTTTAGTTAGAAAGTTTTTATAAATGAAAAGAAAATTTACAAGGAAAAAAATATATCTTAAATCAAAAAGTTAGAAACTCATTAGATCCTTAAATGAAAAAACCCCTTTATAAACTAAACAAAGTTTTTTTTTTTTAAAAGCTAAGTGAGCATTAAATAAAGGGACCAAATTACAATGGTGAAAGAGACACTTACACTATAAAAGAAAAATATAACCTTTATAAAACTTATAAACTAAACAAAGATTTAAATTAAAAAAAATTCAAGTGATCATTAAATAAATGGACCAAATTACAATGATGGAAAGATCCATTTACATTATAAAAAGAAAATATAACCTTTATAAAACGAGAAAGCCAATTGAACATTAAAAGAAGGGACCAAGTTAGAATGATGGAAATACTCACATACATTATAAAACAAGCTCACTTGACATGTGTAGCCAATCCTTGATTCTTATTCAACGGTCCAGAAAGTACACCAATTCTCCACCCACTTTTCTATGGCCTTCTGAAGGCCAACAAAAGAATAAAGAGTTTATCCATAAGAGTTTGATCCAGGATGTGAAGTATTACTTAATTATTTGTTTTTTGATATTTTGATTTATAAAGAGTCTTTTCATCTAAAGACTTTAGAAAAATTTATATCATTAGGTTGTTTGATTATTTTCTATGCTTATTGAATCTATTCTTTTATAAAAATATTAAAATATTCTTTTGTTTAGTTTTTTAAAGTACTTTTTTATTTTATTTTCTTTTTTTTTTGGTTTCAAATGATAATGTGCAATGTGCACCTTTCACTTTATTATTTTGATAAATTACCAAACTACCCCTCTAATTTGTGAAAATCACCTCACAAAAAAGACAATCGTGTCTACAAATAATGAAGTAAAGTAGAGAGAGAGAGAGAGAGAGAGAGAGAGAGAGAGAGTAATTTTCATGTCTAAAAATAATGAAGCAATTCATATCTAAAGCCTACATAACCAACTTAAATTCTAGTTTTAGCATCTTGTATTGATAGATAATTTGTCTTCTTATGCAAAACCAAGGGTATTTTGAGAATTTTGAAAATTCCATGTGATTTTGGGCACCCATTGAAACTCCCTCTTCCATAAATTTCATCCTCCCCGTAACATAGCAAGCCTTTAGTTTCCTCATCTTGTTACAGAAAATATACTCTCGTCCTCTCTCTCCTCCCCCTACCTACTTAGCTACTGACTAGGCTTCTCTTTCCATGTGAGTGTTGAAAGCTTCTTTAAGTTACAATTGACATAGAGTTTTATTTTAGGTTAAGTTTTAGTACACACTCATGGGACTTTGTGCCATGTGGCCCACTTGAATTTCTCTCTCTCTCTCTCTCTCTCTCCCTACCTACTTAGCTACTGACTGGGCTTTTCTTTCCATGTGAGTGTTGAAAGCTTCTTTAAGTTACAGTTGACATAGAGTTTTATTTTAGGTTAAGTTTTAGTACACACCCATGTGACTTTGTGCCATGTGGCCCACTTGGATTTCTCTATTGCAAAAGACATATACTCTCTCTCTCTCTCTCTCTCTCTCTCTCTCTCTAAGCTTCACACGATTTTGTGAGTAGGGGCTTCGTGTATATAAGAAGAAGCACCCTTTGAGAGTATGTCGTGAGCTGCTAGGCTGGCTCGATTGAGTAACATACAGCAAGCATGTCTTACACCATTCACATTAGAGTGATCCAAAGCAAGCCCTCCGCCTGGTTCAACATTGTGGAGAAGACTGTGTGGCACTACGCCAATGGTGGTGAGTGGAGTGAGGTGGATGGTGAGCAGACGCTAAGCATGGGCGGTAGTGGCACCTCCGGCACCCTGCGCTTCAAGAATCCACAAGGTGAGTATTTTGTGGTGGCACTGGGCATTCACAACTACAAGCGATGGTGCGACATCTTGGTGGATCTCCCCTCCTCCGACACTGGCGTAAAAATCCACCCCTCCTACTACAACTCCAACGACCCTCACCACCAGATGCTCTGGAAGCAACTGCCCACCCTTCAAAAGACCACCTGTAGCGGTGCCCAAGTCGAGGTTAACTACTACAAAGAGGAGGGTCACACCCTTTGGGCCACCATCATCATCTCTTGACTACCATCACACCTTGATATTGTAATAACTAGTATAATCCTCATTAGTTTCTTTGTGAGGATCGCAAGGTAGCTTTCCTTTCAGACATGATCGGAAAGCCTCTCTTTGATTTCAATTTGCTACTACTGTCTTTGTTGATTTCTGCCTCCTTGGCCACATGTTAGCATATCAAGGTGGGAGAGAGAGAGAGAGAGAGAGAGAGAGAGGGAGAGACAGAGAGAGAGAGAGGTGCATGGATTGTGAATTAGACCAGGAGTCTTGTGAGAGAGATAGTGTTCCGAATTAGATGAGTAGCCTCGTTAACTGTTGGTGATACTTCTTCAATCTGCATCGATTAATCCAATTAGACATTAACTCTCCCTCTAATGTTGTAAGTTGGACGACACCACTTGGGGATATGCCATTGATCACAAATGGTCCATTACCCCACTTTTTAACTTTCTTGGAGTGTTGTGTTAAGGTGTAGACTAACACATAGACACCCTTTTGAGACTCCTTGTTTATCATGTGGTGATCATGAAATTCTTTCATCTATCTTTTTTGTGCATTGATGGTGCAACATATTTGAGTCTCAATTCATCTAATTGGATTAGTTGGTCAATTCTGTTAGACAACTCATGGCCCCCCTCCATCCTAACTATTGTGCAATGCAATGCAATAAACTTTTCACTTCTCAAAGATCTTTTTTAGTGTTCTGAATATTCGTCCCTTTGAAGAGAATGCACACACTTGTCATCCGTAAAAACCTCCAAGAATTGTCTAAGATACTCCTTGAATGCAAGACTCATCAGCCTTTGGAATGTGACAAGTGCATTGGTTAGGCCAAATGGCGTCGCCGAATAAGCAAATATGTCCCACTTTGTGGTAAAGGCCATTTTGTGCAAATCCTCAGGCTTAATGGCGAGCTGGTTATAGCCCAAAAAACCATCAAGAAAATTGTAAGCTTCTTGTCTGCGACACTCTTGATCACATGATATGTGATGGGTAAGCGATAGTTATCTTTGATCGTGGTGGCAGTGACATATTTAAGATTTATGCGTACTCACAACTTACCATTCTTTTTGGGCACTACCACAATTGGCCACACCCACTCTGTGTGCTCGATCTCATAGATAAACTCCACTTCTTTAATTTTGTCTATCTCCTCTTTAATTTTCTTCACAAATGTTTCATTATAAGTACAGGGATGTTGTTTGCGTGGCTTTGCAGCGCTCTTAAAGGGTATCATATGTTGGCATATGCTAGGGTCTACTCTCTTAAGATCATTGTATGACCAAGAAAACACATCTCCATACTGCTTGAAAGTAGCTATCAAAGGCTGCTCTTCCTCTTTGGTGAGATTCGTGGCTATGTAAGCCGGCCTCGGTTCTTCCCCTCGTTCAACAAGATTGATTCTCTTTGCATTTTTGGGCCCATCGTACGATGTTCCCGGTTCTTGAGGCTCTCACATTGGTTTCTCACTTTTTATAATGAGAGGGTGAATCAAACTTTCCAGTATTGGAACCCCCCTCACTCTCCATTCTCATTGTCTATCATAGAAGACTCAACAATAGCTGCATTTGTAGTGGAACTAGCATTTGTAGTGGAACCAACCTCTTTCTTCTTAGCCTCTTTGGCCTTCAACTTAGGACATTGCTTGATCAAGTGATCATCACCTTTACAATAATGGCAACGCATCTTCTTTTTTCTCTTTTCAAGTCAGAATTTCCATATAATTTGTTTCCAACAAAGCATTAGGAACAAGTGATTTACCACTCGTAGAATAGGCATGAGAAGTGGCTACATTGTTGTTACAACCTTTTCTTTGCACAACAATAAAGGCCTATTCAATTGCACGCTGTCTAGTCTTGTTTTTTTCTAGAAAGTGACTCTTGCAACAGCAATATGCATAATGCATAAAACTTGAGAACTTTTGGATTTTCTTGGGTGATAAGTCTCCAAGTACTAGCAAAAGTCTGCTACGAATTTGACAAAGCATCAAGAACAGTTTGGACAAGGGAATTGTTAGAAATGACTTCGCCTGCAAAAATAAGTTGCTCATCAATATCCTTGACACCACAAGGAAATTTTCCATATCATCTTCCTCATGCATAATCTTTGATTCTAGCTCTTTACGCAGCAATGCAATTTTTGCCTCTTTGTGATTTTCATAAAGACTAGCCAGAATATCCCAAGCCTGTTTTGAAGATTTTACTGGGCGAATGTGGAGAGTAATAGTGCGCTTCACATAAAACACAATCAATGCATGCACCTGAGCATCTTTTACATCCCAACGAGCTTGCTCATCCATAGGCAAAACAGCTCTAGCAGCAGCAATCCTGCACCCACCAAATCTTGCAGCATCCTCAACATTGCTTGCATCTTCAGAACCAAGACCTGCATCAATTTACTTCACAATGTTCCAAACACCCTTTGACACGAGGGCATGTTGCATCATATAATCCTACATAGGGTAATTGGCCCCATCCAATCTGTCCTCAGAAGAAAACATATTGAACATATGTGTGTTGTCATCCATGGCAAATGTTGCACCTGATGTGAAAATTGCCCAAAAAGAGGAGATTTCAACAAGCCGTAGTAGACTTTAAGAGATCTGTTATGAAAAAAATGGCACTGATAAAATTTTTTCACAAAATGACGAAATAGCCTGCATAGTACTAGTAGCCTGTAGTGGAAACGGAGGCCAAAATGAGCCCGAATCAAAAATATGATCAGATGGAGCTCAACAAGCCATCCTAAAGTATTTTAAGACTCGCTAATGCTCACCAAAGCTCAAAGAAATCAGAGAAAATGGGGAGGCATGTTTTGGAGCTGTTGGCGATTCCTGGGAGGACATAACCTACTCTGATACCAATTTTTCAAATTAGGGATGCAGGAAAAACACACAACACTTGGAGAAGACGAAGGAAGATCAAGGCACAAAACATAGAGTGTACTACTTAGTGTGCAATGCAAATATAGATAGCCCTAGAGTGATGAGTGTATATACAGTTCATGGGGGAAAAAACCTCCTAATGAGGGGAAAAATGCCCTGGCGATCCTAAGGGTGTTCACACACATCACTACGACATGTATATGGTAACACAATCCTGAACCTTTTTGAGTTGACGCATAAATGGTTGCCCCAAAATAAATTCAAATTTGCTGCCTTTTTTGAAGACAACCACAACAAAGGTATGTTTGTACTCTATTCCGCAAGAGGATACAATGACTTGTCTCAACATTCCTAAGGGTCTCTCCACATACCCGTTTGCTAGTTGGAACTTCATGTGCATTTTCTTGAGAGCTAACCTTTCCCATTTCTCCCAGATTTCCTTTGAAGCAATGGCTACTCTGGATCTACTATCCGCAAGAGGATACAATGACTTGTTCCAACATTCCTAAGCGTCTCTCCACATACCCGTTTGCTAGTTGGAACTTCATGCACACTTTTAGGCTTGAGAGATAGTCTTTCCGATTTCTCCTAGATTCCCTTTGTAGCAATAGCCACCCTGAATCCACTGTCAAGTATCATTATCGTCTTTACTCCCTTGTCTCTAGTGTTAAGGTGGAGTTCCCCTCCCTACCTTCACGATAATCACCCACCTTATTCACTGGCTTTGGGTTTCTCTGGTTGATTTTTTACCATGATTTCACCTGCAAGCCTGAATGGATTTTCAATCCCATTTTTTCAAAGTTTTTGCTCATTTGTCTCCACAAATATGATCTAATTTTTAGAAGTTCAATGAGAGTAATGGTATATCGTATATGAGAAGACATCAAATCATGTTAGCTCTTTGTATATGTAGTATGTGGAATCGGATTCCATTGAGAAGGTACGATTCACTTCAAATTTTGTCTCATGTTCCCCTATAAAGGATGGTAAAGTCCTTATGGTTGTTGGTTCACTCTCCACGAATGATTCTATCCCTACATTGCCATACAATGATTGAATATCCCTCGCATAAATTTGATGATCCATGTTGACCTCAAGAATTGGTGCTGACAGCAAAGTGGTACTTTCATCCTTTTTGTTTTTGATTGTCTCCCATAGTGATTGTGGCTTGTCCACTTCAAGGATTGACAACATCTCCAGTAGTTTAGCCTCATCCGTTGTGTTTGCAACAACCCTCGTATCCAATGTTCCTTCCTTTTCCACTATTGTTGGGTTGATCATGTTGTCTGGATTCTTCACATAGTGTTTGAGTAGGTGATCACGTCCAAAACCTTCACAACACCCACGGATTTTGATTTGTTCACCCATATTGTTTTTTCAAGCGTACTTGCATTTACCTTTTTTGGCATGTACATTACTCGATCTAGGGTCTACAAGGTTTTTGGATGTATTAGAGATTGAGTGATTTCTATGAACGTTTTGCACATCTCCATTTGTTTGGTTTCTATTTCAGCATGTGTGTAGGCTAGCAATCTTTGTTCCAAATTTTGGTTGCTCTTCAGGCTTGCTTCATAGGCTTGCAACATAGCATCTAAATACCCATTTACCTTTTTCACTAAGACTGATCCACCTGAAATAGTCTTTGACTCTTTTGACTCCCTTGCATTTTCTTTGCTCTCTTGTTCACGTCTGAGTTGTTCCTTTGTTTAGGTTAATTCCATTTACAAGGCTATCTTTTACCTTAGCCTATGTGATTATTCTGTCTCGTTTGGCTTTCCAAGATTTCCCTTGAGTCCTAACTAATCCATTCTCAAATTTGGTTTGCTCTAGAAGTTCCAATTCATCTGCCAATGGCTGATTTTTGGCGATGCTTCCTAAGCTTGAGCTCTAGTCACCACTTTGACTGAAACTGTCGGCTCTAACTCGGATCCTTTCCAGTGACATTGATCGTTGCTTTCCCTAGGTTGTTAGGATTCTTAGCACAGTGTTGAAGTAAGTGATCCTTTCCACACCCCTCACATAAAGATTTTTGTTTGTGGAACCTTGTGTGAAAACCTCATGCTCAATGGTCACCTCCACATTCAAAGCATGGGCCTTTCAGCTTGGCAGCTAGTGGTGCATCCATTGGTTAGCTTGTTCTAGGTGGGTATCCTCTAGGCTTATAATTCTAGTTTTCTATGAACATAAGCATATTTTTTTCCATCGTGAATTGATTTAGGGCAATTTGAGCAGCATATAAAGGTTCAGTAGCTTCATCGGTGCTAGTCCAAAATGGATTATCCTCAGTGGCATAAGCTACACCCTCAGGTTGTCTCACATGGGGTTTTGCAGGTTCCTCATAATAAACAGTTGGTGGCATTGTTGGGTGACTTATGAGTGACTGGGTCAGCTGTGCGTACCGCACAATGGCCCTATTGTCATGAGGCAAGGGTGGCTGTCGGCCCAACACATGTTGCAATTTGTCCCGTCCTTGTACTGCATTATTGGGTCTAATATGGTATCTTCGAGGTAGTGACAATTGTTGCATTGCTAAAAGTCCATATGGACTTTTCCTTACATAGTTTCGGTTGTAAAAGAACTCAATAGTATCATGATTTATGATTTTTTTCTCAATGGCACACCACTTCAACACTCTTGGAGCACTGAATGCTAGTGGTTGCTACGGTCTCAGATTGAGATTTTGTAGGTACGTTTGATCATTCTGCGGATCACTTATTTGACGACTTGATCCATGTTTTGTGTGTTGAAGTAGGAGCACTAAGTTGCATGGTTAACTCACAGCTTTAAAAAAGGCACTACTTGTGTTTGTATATACGTCCTCTATTACCTCTTCGTACATATTACATTTATCAACTAGATACAATGCCTCCTTAGTGTCTTGTTTAAATGTTGTGCATGCTTTCAAGTGAGTCCTTTTTTTAGAATTTTGTTGATAAAGCCCTCTATAAAGAGAACTGTTGGCGGATACGCCGCGATGGACGTCAGCACAGTGAGAACTCACCTAACAAGATTTGTTAGCTAAGGACAAATCTCGACTCGCAGGCGCATGGAAGCAAGCATAGGGTGTCAATCTACACTCTCGACCCACTATTGACTACTTCCTACAGAGGTCTCTACCCAGTGTCTAAGTTACAGCCTTGAGGAGTACACAAGAGGAGATTTCCTACAACGCTTTCAAGAGCCAAATACCCATCAAATGTTCTCGAAACGCTATGGAACTCGAGGGAAATCCTATTAACACCAATAGGTCGCTCTACGTAGGTCCATGAACAAAAACTCCAACATTTAACACCCGGTGTAAAATCACGTAGGATGTCTGGTCGAAATTTACAGGTCGACGTTTCTGAAAACTAAAGTGTCTAATGTGTAGCTCTACTCATTGCGAACGCATGGATATGCTGAAATGCAAAAACGGACAACGTATGCTCACCGAATCACCAGATATAGCTCATGGGTCGATCTCACAAAACCGGGCCATACACATGCAATGTAGGTGTTGGCGCGTAGCTCTCTTCGGGGAAAACACGCTGCACTTCTCAGCACTCGATTTCGACCACCAGTGCATGTGTAGCGTCAAGATAAAACTCTCACTCTCTCTCGTACACAGAGTACGCTCAACTCTCATAGACAAAACTTATAAAAATGGCAAAAGGTTTTTTGCATTAAGGTCAAAAGTGGTATAAATACCTTAGAATCTCAAACCCTAATGTTCCAATTTAACCATTTACTAAGTCTAAATGTCAAAAATGGGATACAATTTGGAAGCTTCTGCAAGCCCCACTATTTACAAAGGTGAAATGATGGTTTCTTCTCAATTAAGGAATGATTTACAAAGGAAATTAGTATTCCGACGAGCAATCATCCTCCGTTGGGTATGTCCAACCGCTAACACTCCCCCCTCTCCTAGATCATGTCGTCCCCGACATGACAGTAGAGCTGCTTCTTCAGTCGAGGCTTTCGCCATCTTCAGAACAGACTCATACCATTAATGCTAGGCCAGTAATGTAGGGCCGAATATATCTGTATCGATGGTGAAGAAACCGGTGTAGAAGGCTTCTTCAAAGGCCTAGAGATGGTATGAGGGCAAAAACATTATTCGCTAATAGAGGGCATGTATCACCTCATGGGAAGGTTGAGTAGACAGTTCATATGCACATCTATATGTGTCTTGGAAGAAGAATATGCTGTCTGTTGCCTGTCCAGGTTTAAAGATCTCAAAAACTGCCAAAAGGGTTTTACAGATCTTCTTGAGCATAATGCAAGAGTGGTCAGGCGAGCCAGTGAACAATTTAATGGCGCCCGTTAGGGTTTTCACCATGTATTTATCACTCATTCTCTCACCTGCCTTCAAGCCTGACAGTTATGGGTAGTTAAGCCACGTGGGGTGGCTTTTCTTCAGCAGCTCTTGTTCTTTCCAGGTCCGCATCCTTGGTACAGGGCAAAAGCTAAGGTTGTCTCTGATTATTTTATGTGCCTCTACCAGATGTACTAAATACTATGGGTATTTAGATAGCCATGCCTTTCTCCATTTTGGCTGAGAGTCCACAATAAGCTTAACACCTTCTGGTTTGGTGATATCTTCTTCGTATAGTGGCACTATTGGCTCCTCTTTAATTTTGTTTATTGTAGCAGCTTCATACTTGAGAAGAGGATATGGGAGAGAGGGTTGTAGCCATTCATGCCGAACGGCATTTGCATCTAATTTCTGAATGGTCATAGACTTCAATACCCTCTGCTCCCAGTGCTTTGCTTCTTTGGCGGTTTCTTTTATGGCCGCTTCTATTGCCCTTTGTAGATTGTCTTATTGTTCTTGTGTCAGATCCCGGGGCTCTTGGGATGGTCCCACAAGGATGTCCTCTTGCATTGCTGTGTCCACTGGATCTAACACATTGTCTATATCAATTCCTTCCATAACTGCTGGCCATGTGCTCAAGTGTGGTTCTTCAGTTTGTTGTTGTCCTTTTAGCTCATCGACCTGCTTTTGATATGCTTTCTTTTCCTGTTCATCTTGATCCCCCATGGTCACTAAAAGGTCGTTCAATTCAGCATTGGCTTTCTCAGCCTCTTCCAGCTTCTTCTTGGTGTCTTCATTTTCAGTTTGCATCATCTTTAGATCCTCGTCCATCTTCTTTTTCAAGGCTGCTAGCTCATCTTTCATGGCCTTGTTCTCATCCTCCAAATGGCTTTTCATCACTAGGGAGCCCTCGGCCAGCATCAATCTTTGTCTCTTCTCTAGTGTTAACTCCTTTTGGAGTTTCTTCATCTGTTCTTCATACATATCCGTCTCTGAAGCAGTGCTAGTTGATATAGCAGCTCTAACTCTGCCCGGAGATGCCCTTAGCCTCTGGATTGTCAGATATTTCACTTTTATTTGATCTTTCAGCTCTATAACTTTGTCTTGGCTGGCCTCATGTTCTAGCTTAGCTTTTTCCTTATCATTCCTCAAAGTCTTCACTTCTTTGGACTCATCAGGGAGTGTCAAGTTGTCTCTTTTTTTCTGCGCATCCGTCAGTGATTTGCTGATTTTCTTGTACTCCTCCTTTTCTCTTTGAAGCTTTTGGTTTGCTGACTGACTCTGACTTTCCAACTCTTGGCATCTTTTTAGTACCATGTCCATATCAGCTTGCAGCTTGGCTTGCTTCTGATTTTGCAGTGAGTCCACCTCGGCTTTGATTTGAACTTCATTTACTTTGAGATTATCAATTTCACTCTTAGTGGCCATAGACCTTGCTCTGAACCTAGTGAACCTTTGCATCACTTCATCCCAATCATTGGGTTGTGGCTGTAAATCCATTGTATCTGTGGCCATTTCCTTCAACTCCACCAATCGAGGGCTCAACATATATTCTTTGGGTTTAGTGCTCGACAACTCAAAAGCTGCATTAGCTGCCTCTTCTCGAGAATATCCAGCAGATAGTAGATCAAGAAATATTATGTAGTTTTTTCTTCTCAATCTGGCTTCTCATCTTTTGGTTCAACTACTGCCTTTTGCTTTTCCTCTTTGTTCTTCTCTTCCTTGGAGTCTTGTTGCCCATCAAATTTGTTCAACTCCTCAGTTTGTCGGGTTTGAGGAGGACTATGAGGAGGTGGTGATGGTGGAGGGCTGGATTCTTGGCTTGATGGTGGGGTTGGTTGCTTCTTCTTGAAGTCTCGATCAGCCTTTGTTTTCCTCTCTCTTTCTTGGCCTTCCTGTTATTCTAGCAGCTTCCATCTCACATCATCAACTTCTTCTTTGGTAAAAGGTATGTTTGGGATATTCTCAGCTGTAGCATCTAAGATCTTGAAATTCTTTACATAATCTTCAAAGCGATCCCTTTGAGTTATTCGAGAAGATCCAGACATAGCCTCAAACGAGGGCTTCCATAATTTGCTCAAATCCCCTTTGAGCATCCTCTAAGCTCTGAAACTTTCCATTAGTCTTTCCAGCCTTGCTACTTTCTGTGACTTTGTTTCCTTTACTGGCACCTGTAGAGTTTCTTTCTTCCCCTTCTTGTGCTATGACGGCTCTTCTAGCACTGTCTCTAAACGGCACTTCAACCTTGTGGCTACCCTTGGAGCCTTAGGAGGCTCTTCTTCTTTGTCTTTCTTTAGCTTGAGCCAATCATTTTGGGAGGGAGGTAGAGGCCAATTTCCCTTGGCATGAAATGCTCCATAGATGACTTTGGTTATCAACTCACCAGGCACAATATAAGTGGGATTTTTGGTCCCCATTTTCACAAGGTTGCCGTGAATGTAAGCGGCATAGTTTATCTCCCTCCGGTGGCTCTTCTGCATCGCCCAATTGAAAGTGGTGGCAATAGCTCCAGGTGGCATCCTTTATTTCTATGGCCTCTTGGTACACATGTGGAAGTACTGATTGTATAATTGGCTCATGATGGCCACCTTTGGGTTTGCAATATCTTCAAATGTATAGTTATTTTTCTTCTCTGAGGAGACCTTAATGTCATCCTGCCTCTTAGTCACACTGTCTCCTTTGTTAGAGAGGTCAAGTGTTGTTGCAACCACCTTCTCTATGATGACAATCATTGTATTAGGCTTGCCTTGCAGATCTATAACTATGGCTATGCCTTTTCATTGTGGTGACAAATTCCCACACTCTTTTAACATCAATCCCTGCCAGTAAGGCATCAAAGTAATTCTGGAGATCTAGTTTCTCCAAGTAGTCCCATCTTTCTCTTGAAAAATTCATTGAGCTCTTGAGGGATCATGGGTAGCTCCACTGCATTTCCCTCCGGATCTTTAAATAGTCCTTGGTAGATTCTCAGATCATTTGTTTCTAGTAGGTCATCTTGAATCCAAGTGCTTGTGGGCTTCAGGGTTCCCTCTGGGATAACAAAAGGCTCCACTTCTTCTAAGTAGTCCTTGATACTCATTCTCTTCTTCTTTGCAGGCGACTTTGTGGCTGCCATGGATCCTGTTGCACTCAGTAGTCCAAAGTTAGCGCTCTTTACAGATTAGCTGATAAACTGAGTTCTGACTACCCAAATGACTTGAAAATTGAAGTAAGAACTCAAAAGGGACTAGGGAAGCCATGCATGTGTCCATAGTAGGTTTTTGGCTAAAAAATAAGCATGTAGACATCCTACGCGTAGGATGTATACCTTCTCTGATTTTGATGAAACTTGACAGGCTTGTGGCCCTTGACAGAATTTGGTTTGGACATCAAAAAGTGCAATTTTGAGCAGATTTAGGCTTTTGGCTCACAAAATGCGTAGGATGTCCTATATGGATGGGCAAATGATATCCAACTGGATTGAAATTTGATATATAGGCTTCTTATATCATGTAAAGGACTCCCATGATGTAAATTCCTGCAGAGAAGGTCAATATGACCCTGGAGACATCCTACGTGTAGGATGTCTCTTTTCTCATAATGACTTGATTTTGGTTCTGTGGGTAGCTTGGCAATGTGCTAATGAGTATATTGTGCAAGTTTCATGTGATTTGGACTAGTTTTGGTAGGTCTATGATTCTTTATTGCCTCTATGCTCTGACATTCCGTTTTCTGATGCATATGAGGTCAACTCTTGTCCAAATGTGATGAAACTTGATGGCTAGCATGTATAAGCTATGTAGAAGCTGTGTATGAGGTGAGATATTGAGTTTGGTGCCCAAACATGGCCTTGAGACATCCTACGCATAGGATGTCTCCTGATGAATTCTTTTGGAGAAGTGCTACTAGCGTATGTCCTTAGGCCCCCTGAGTCCCCTTCAAGCCTTATTTCAATAAAAAGTCAAAAAGATAGATAGAAACTCCCTGTTTGGCTTTCAGAGCCTCTTAGTCATTTTTTGACTCTTGGAGTGCTTTTCAGCAATGAAATTTCTTGATGTTAGTCTCCATAGCTTCATGGTTCCCTGGGGAACCTTGCCATATAGTTTTTGTTGGATTTGGCTTCACCGGAGCTCCATTTGGTGATTTGTCGCTCTGGAAGCACCTGTGGTTGCGTTTGCATGCTGTCAATGACTTGTGGTGGTCTACCACCATAGGACTTGGTTTTTGATAGTCTAGGCAAGCCGCTCGTGAATTTTGGTGGCAAACGGACATCCGGTTTAGCCGTGAGAGCCAGTTGACGCTTTGTGTGTTTGATGCCGTTTCTGAAGCTTAGTCCTGCTTCGTGTCACCTTATGGCCATGTGGGATATATAGCCTTGTAGAGCATGTCGAGATGCTCCTACCCATAAGTTTTGGTAGCATTTGGGTGACTTTCCACCGATATACCACTTGGTGGCCTCTTGCTGGGCTCTAGAAGTTAGGGTTTTTCCCAATGGTTTTTTGCCGCCTTTGTGCATTCAAGAATTGTCTCCTACGCTAGGTTAAACCCCCTATGAAACCTTATTGCTATTGGGGTAGCCGTTAGGTGGCTACCTCTACTTGTAGGTCTCTACTGCCCGTTCCCCGTGTGAACCCCACACTAGTTTTCGCGATAAAACATCAAACATACGCAAAAAGCTCAAGGTGGTGAGCCTACCTCTCATATCTGGAGCCTGTCGCGTGGTTGTGCGCGTCGTAGAAGTAGCTGGAAGTCTGGTTTGTTCTAGGTGGGAAGAGCTCTCTCTCAAGAAGTAGTAGAAATGAGCTCCAAGTGAAGTGAAAAAATCTTATAATGGGGGTCCCCGGACTACTTTCTATGAAATTCGACATGTGCTCCCAGCTTCTTGCGAGATGCGGTTTAGGCTCGAAGAGTTCTTGATTTGGACTCCGTTTGCCCAGTTTCCGAGAAATTTGACGTTCCGGTCAAAATCTAGCTAAAACACGCCTTCCGCTCCATTCACATAATTGCACCCCCATTGTACCATAGGTTGTCCTATAGTCAGAGATTATCCTCATATTTTTTGTTTCTCATTACGACCATATTTCACTTGCTTTTTGTATTTTTGAAGTTTTTCTACCGATAATTAGTAAAATTAAAAATAAATTAGCAAAATAAACCTAGAAAATCCCCAAAAAACACAATAACTCAAAAACATCACCGCAAAACACTATGTACACTCACATGCAATTTTTATGGCCGTATTTCTCCGTTTTACCAATATTTTACACGAAAAATGGATGTTTTTACATATATACACACACCTAGAGGCCTAATTTGACGTTTAACCCCATACTTGTAGATTCATGTTGTATAAGGGCATATGTACTTAGGTTAGTGCAGAAAATTTTGCAATCAAACGAAAACCCTTCAAAATAGTCGAAAAACATGCCCTTTTTTTGCTCTTTTCACCTTCATTGGGTCCGCATTGAGAATTCCTCCCCCCCTCCTAGTCGGAGTCCTCCCGGACGACAAGGTATCGCCTCGGGGTATGTGCAGTGCATGGGTTCAAAATTGTGGTAATGCTTGGCCTTGTAATGTGGCCCTATTTGATGCATACTCAGTCAATGCATGGAAAAATTAATGTTGTGTGAGAGGAGGGAATAAGCAAGATTCTTATTGGCATTCGACGTCGAGGTTTCCTGTTGGTTGTTGATTTGGTTGGCGGATTTTCTTTGCAAGTAAAACTTGTAACTCTACAACTCTTTGTTTGATCGTCTTTTTTGTAAAAGTTTCTTGGTTTGCCGCTACTGTCGATATGTCCGTGGTTGTTTCCGTGGATGGAAGTGTCATTTCTGTTGTAGCTATAATCTTGTTGTCTGTTAATTGCCCTTTGGAGTTTTGTTGTGGAGGCTTTTGTAGGTTTATTGCCTCGTCCTTGGTCGTCATTGTTGTTCTGCTGATCGGCATCCACATAGATCGGTTTACCGGTTTCATATGTAGTGAGTGTCTAGCTGCTGGTGTTGCTTGTTTGTTCTTTATCTAGTGATGGTGATGCTATCATCTGGTTCTTCCGGGTTGTCTGAGAAAAGGCTACCACCTGTTGGTGTTGTGCATGCTGAGTTTTGACTGTATTCAAACTCCAATATATCTGCACATTATATTCTTTCTGTTGAGAGAGAAGGAGAGAGCACAGAAGTAGAACCCCAAAGTGTGTAGAATACACACATGAGATGATGTATATATAGAGGGGACCTGGGTGCCATATATAAAGAAGTCATATATTGAGTAGCTTCACATATAAGCTCAACACCCCCCCTCAAATAAGGGTCCCTAACTGTGGATGAAAAAACCCTTGGGGGATCAAGGGAAAAACCCACAGCTCTATATACACCCACCGTTATATTATAAAAATCATTGAATATACAAATGTTTACGAGGAGCTACATCACTCCTTTTACAATGAATGTTTTATGAGGAGTTACATTACTCCTATCCTATCAATACAATAATGAATACAAAGGTTCAATAAAGAGGTGTAAAAGCTATCGATTAGCTTGTAATCAAAAGTGTCTCCGTGAATCTGCTGTGTAGCTTGTCATCAATATCGCATCACCAAACATGTCTTCGTGTTGTCATCAATATGGCATCACCAAACATATCTTCATAAATCTTTTATTGTCACCAAGTTTGTCTTCATAAAATCAATTCTTTGATCAATCCTACATAGATCATAGACTCCAAAAAAAAACATGTCATGAAAATTATTAGCATCGTTAATGAAATAATTACGTTCACAATGCCATAAGAGATGGTTCGCGATGCCACTCTTTTGACGACATATATACGCACGACAACATATGGTACATAAAGTATAAACGTAAAAGTACAAAATGTGTGATTACGTGATACAAATGATATGTGTATATACTACATAAAACAACATTTATCAATGTAGTGATCAATGAATACCATCAAAGTATTAACAAAATATCATCATTATATCAATAAAAATGAATAAATGATCATGGTATCAACGAAAAGCATCATGATATCATTGAGAATAATCATTGTATCAACGAAACAACATCATGGCATCACCGAGAATAACCATGATATCAACGAAACATCATCATGGCATCACCGAGAATAACCATGGTATCAAGGAAACAACATCATGGTATCACCGAGAATAACCATGGTATCAACGAAACAACATCATGGTATCACCGAGAATAACCATGGTATCAACAAAACATCATCATGGTATCAACAAAATTCACCATCGAATCAACGAAATATCATCATGGAATCACCGAGAATAACCATGGTATCAACGAAATATCATCATGGCACCACCGAGAATAACCATGGTATCAATGACATATCATCATGGTATCAACGAAAATCACCATGACCAAAGTATTAACAAAACATCATCATGGTACCATCAAAATCACTATGGTATCAATGAGAAATTATCAATAAAACAACGTAAACTATATCTCTAAAAGAATAATTATACAAGAATCAATGAACGAGTATATCATATAACAAAAGATCATGTACTAATAGTAGCTCGATAGAATTTGGACGATCATCAACGGCTCGACTGAATCGGAACGATGTGTAACTGGCTTCTGCAGCAAAGTTACGTCAGTAACAAATATATGATTGATGAAGAAAAATATAATTGAGAAGTTTTCAATTATGAGAAAAATCAAAAGCAAAAAGTAGAATTTTGATTTTCAAACATATTCGCAGTCCGAGACGATAACCCAAAATCGGTGCAGAATTTAGAGAAAGTTTCTTCTGCAAAGTTGTAGAATACATCGATTCCGGTCTCTCTAGCGGGTAGTTTTTGCAAAATCGTTTTCAATAAGCAGAAAAATAAAAAACAAAAAACGAAAATTGCTTTTTTTTAAGGTATGTACGCAGTCCGCGAACGATAACTCAAAATCGGTGCAGAATTTGAAAACACTTTCTTCTGCAAAGTTGTAGACCACATCTATTTCGGTCTCTTAAGCGAGTAGTTTCTGCAAAATCGTTTTCAATAAGCAGAAAAATCACAAACAAAAAGCAAAAATTTCTTTTCAGGTATGTACGCAGTACGTGAATGATAACTCAAAATCGGTGCAGAATTTGAAAACACTTCTTTCTGCAAAGTTGTAGACCACATCGATTTCGGTCTCCTCGCGAGTAGTTTCTGCAAAATCGTTTTCAATTAGCAGAAAAATAAAAAACAAAAAGCGGAAGTTGCTTTTTAGGTATGTACGCAGTCCGCGAACGATAACTCAAAATCGGTACAGAATTTGAAAACACTTCCTTCTGCAAAGTTGTAGACCACATTGATTGCGGTCTTTCTAGCGGGTAGTTCCTACAAAATCATTTCCAATTAGCAAAAAAATCAAAAACAAAACGCAAAAGCTGTTTTTCAGGTATGTACGTAGTCCGCGAACGATAACTCAAAATCGGTGCAGAATTTGAAGAAACTTCCTTTTGCAAAGTTGTAGACCACATTGATTCCGATCCCTCTTGAAGGGTAGTTTCTGTAAAATCGATTTTGATCAGGAGAAAAATCAAAAACAAAAACGTACTTCTCTGATACCATGTTGAGAGAGAAGGAGAGAGCACAGAAGTAGAACCCCAAAGTGTGTAGAATACACACATGAGATGATATATATATAGAGGGGACCTGGGTGCCATATATAGAGAAGCCATATATTGAGTAGCTTCACATATAAGCTCAACACTTTCTGCCATGGTTGTTCCAATAACATTTGGTGCTGTGCTCGCATCCTTAACCACATAAAACTTGTGGGGATAAACATATTGATGTATTTGTACATGCAATATCGTCCAGCCCAATGTGCTTAATGAATGTGATGTACTACTTTCTAGCACTTGTTGAGTAGGATGTAGTTGATCTTCGAGCTTCAGTTGTTTATATAGTTTGTAAGAGATCAGATTTGCTTGAGCTCCGGAATCAAGCAATGTCGTCAATTCAACTTGATTGCTACCCACTTTGACTGCATTTATTGGTTCCTTTGTGTCTTCATCAAAATTCATTAATCGAATAGCAAAGGTGATCCACTTTGTTGTTGTCGTCGTGGAAGCCTTCTTTTTGCAATGCGTTCTTTTGCTTTTGCTTGTGCTTCTTCTCGTACCCTTTGTTTCTCCTTCATCCGTTGTTTTTCTTGATGGATTTGTTGAAGCATATCCTATGTTAGTGGCAAATGATACTTTTTTAACCGACACCCACTAATCCAATTTGGCATTTCTTCTCCTATCAATGTAGCAAGTTTGACAAGTCCACTTTGTGATAAGTCACTAATCACAAAGGGTCCCATTCCTCGATTTTTAAGTTTCTTGGCATGTTGCTTCAAAGTATAAACAAGTACATAATCACCTGTTTTGAACTCCTTCGTATGCACATGCTTGTCCAAAAACTCTTTTTGTCTTCTCCTTTTAGCATAGATCGAAGCTACAGCTCTCAGTCGAAGTTCATCTAGCTTTTCAAGATCATTTATTCTTGAAGAGAGATCATGCTTTGTCCATTCTAAGTGTTTCGCTACTCGTAGAGTTTGAACTAAAATCTCTATGGGTAATATAGCGTTTAGACCAAACACCATGTTGTACGGTGTTGTTCCAATTGATGTTTTGTAAGCTACCCTATATGCCCATAGTGTTGAGTGTAATTCCCGATCCTAGTCTGTCCTTGACTCTGATACAATTTTAGTCAAAACAGTGCATAGTGTTTTATTTGTGGCCTCGGCTTGTCCATTTGCCTGTGGATGATATGGTGCATATTTTCTATGTATGACCATGAGTTCCTCTAGCAGATATTCAATGACTTCATTAAGAAAATGTGTTCCTCGATCACTGACAATTTCCATTGGTAATCCGTATCGTACAAAGATATTCTCATACAAAAATTGTGTAGTGGTTCTTGCGTCTGCTTTTTGTGTTTCTTTGGCTTCCGCCCATTTTGTGAGATAGTCCGTAGCCACAATGATATATTGGGTATGGGTGCGATATCCAGGGGGTGAAAAGGTCCCACAAAATCAATTTTCCATTTTGCAAATGTCCGTGCTCCCATCATTGGCCGTAGTGGCATCTCATCTGTCTTTATCGGCACCTTAGTGCGCTGACATGCGTCACAACGCTTTACAAACTCCTCAGCATCCATGTGCAATGTAGGCCACCATATTCCTGCGGTTAAGACAATTTTTACCGTCTTATCACCTGAAAAATGGCCTCCACTTATTCCTCCATGTGTGTGTTCTAGAATCAGCAGGCATTCACTCTCACTTGCACAGATTCTAAGTTGATTGTCCTTTCCTCTCTTGTAGAGTTGATTCGCTCTTTTGTTATGTTTTCAGAAAATATCCTTGTTGTTAAGAAATCAATGATATATTGACTCCATGTAGGTGCAATGGTTACCTGAAACAATGTCGCATGATCCACAGGTCGTTTCGGACTACATATAGTATAATTTTTAACATAAGCATGTGTGTCAACATACATAGTTGGCCAATAAACTCCTAAGTGTTTCAATATTTGGTGCGTTTTCATTGTTGAACAATGAAATGCACAATCTTGGATGTTGCTTCTTCAAGATAACACTCGAATTCCTTTGGATTTATACATAATCGTAGAATTTGATCCGAGCCTAGATGGTACAATCGTCCTACAACCAACTGAAAATTTTTTGTTTGTCAAAATGTTCGTTGTTTGGATCTGTCTTCCTTGTTATCAAATCTTCCTCCAAAGGAAAGAATGCCAACAATTCCCTGAGACCCTTTGGGTATCATTTCAATATTGAAAAGATAAGCATCAGGTATGTCATCATCTACTCCTTCAGGAGCTTCCTCGTTTTGTATCCTTGAAAGATGATCCGTCCGTAGATGAGTTTTACCCTTTTTTACTACCACAGTGAAGTCAAACTCTAGCAATATAATAAACCAGCGTACAATTCTCCCAGTATTGCATGGTTTATTCACTAGATACAAAAGATCTTGATGATCTGCAAATTTGTTTGCAAGCAAGTAATGCCGAAATTTCTTTACAACATAAATCATTCCTAATCTCTCTCTTTCAGTGGTAGTGTAGTTCTTTGCTACACTATTTAGCTGTCGGCTCGCATAACAAACTGGGAAATCCATTGTTCTGTCTCCAGGTTGAGCCAAAATACTCCCAATTGCAAATGCAGATGCATCAATGTGAACATGGAATATATTTTCCCAATCTGGTGCTTTAAGTATAGGTGCTGATACGAGGTTTTCCTTAAGCTTTTGGAATGAAGTTTCACACTCCTCAGTCCAGTCGAAACTGACTAATAAGCGATATAGGGATTGTGCAATGACCGCATACATATATATGAATCTTTGATAGTATCCACAGTGTCCCATGAAAGATTGTACTTGTTTGGCATTAGTAGGTCTAGGAAGTCTACTATGACTCTAATTTTGTCTAGATCCATGGTTATGCCATTTCTTGAGACAATATGTCCTCAGATGCGGCCTTGCCTTACCATAAAAATGCACTTTTCCGGGCTGAGCCAGATTCGATATGTTCTGCACTTCTGAAATACCTTTTGTAAATGGTCAATATGTTCTTCTCGTATAAGAGAGTGGACACAGAGATCATCCATATATATTTCTAAGAATATTCTCATGTATTGTTTGAATGCATGAGTCATTCACCTTTAGAAGGTAGCTGGGGTATTGGTTAGGCCAAAAGGCATAACTCTATACGCATATATTCCCCACTCCATGGAAAATACTCTTTTGTGTTGATCCTCTATTGCAATTGGCAATTGGTTATACCCCGAAAACCCATCTAAAAAAGAATAAGCCCGTTTTCCAGCCACCCTCTCAAGCACATGTTCTGTGATCGGCAAGGGATAATTATCCATTATTGTGCCTGCGTTCACTTTTTTGAGGTTCACACTCACATGCAACTTTCCGCGTTCTTTTTGGGGACAACCACAATGGGTGATACCCAATCTGTATGCTCGATTTCATAGATGAATTCAACGTCCACCAGCTTGTCAATCTCCTCTTTGATTCATTTAGCAAATGTGTCATTATATGTGTAAGGATACTGTTTGCTAGGTTTCGCATCTAATTTCAAAGGAATTGTATGTTGGCATATCGATGGATCAACTCCTCTGAGTTCTTTGTAGGACCATGCAAACACATGTTTATACTTCTTGAGAAGTTTTGTTAGCATTTCTTCTTCTTCAGGCTCTAAATCATTTGCTATATAGGCAGGCTGAGGCTATTCACCTGGCACAGCGATGTCTATCCGTTTTGCATTTTTCGGCCCATCGTAAGATTCCTGGTTTATTCTTTCCCTTATTGGTGGTGTCATTATGTTTTTTATATCTTGGACGGTGAATTTTTGATAGTGGGATGGTACATTCATGTTTCCTTTTTCTGAATCCTCCTTACCATCACTTTCTCCCTCAGCAGTCCATACCTCTCGTAACGACCGTTTTAGTTCTTGTTATTTCTTTTTACGCTCCATTTTGGTCCACTCTGGATCTTTTGTCTTTTCTTGTTTTGATTGTTGAGATTTTCTTGTTTTTGTTTTTGTTTTAGTCTTTCGTGCTTGTTTTATTTCCTCATGTGTCCTTTCCCTTTGAACTCTTTAGAATCTTCCTGATATTTGATCTTTTACACAATTCTCTGCCTTGACAAGCATTAGATAGTGAGTTTTATCTTTTATCCTGGGCATCAGGTTCTCTCTAATTTTGTTTTCTGCTCTTCTTTTTATAGCGTTCCTGGCGTCTAGGGTGTTGATTTGCAAAATCATAAAATCTGATATTCGCGGTTGTCTCCCCATGCTCGCTGGAGCTGTCTGAACACTCGTTAGCTACATTGTCACTTAGTTCCAGATGCTCAAAGGAGTTATAAAACTCTTCTTGTTTTGGTGAGTCTACATTCTCATCTCCTGCTGGTATAAGTCTTACCATGTAATAGGGTAGGACATCATAGCCATCCTTATCAAAAAATTTTGTCGTTGGGCTATTTGTAATGGTACAAACATCCAATGTTGCTAGTATGTGTTCCCATTCCAGAGGTTCTAAGGTATCTTCAGAAAAAGGTTCCAAAATGTTATCCTTTTCCTCAATAGCTCTTTCTAAGATGCATTCCTCTCTTTTTAAGCTCCCACAATGTGAAGCTCAACACATCCATAGCTCTTTTTTTTGCCCTAACCATGCTGGGAGTTCGGACCCTACCAATGTAGCTGAATCAAACTCTTCCATTGGTGTCTAGGTCACATCCTTGTAACTGTGGTCTTTTAGGTATATTTTGGTTTTAGTCTGCCCATGTCTGAGGTATATGTGGTCGTAACCCCAATCTTGGACCATCTTTAATTGTCTCATGAATGGTCTTCCCAAGATGATCTCGTAATTCTTCTTTTTGTCGAAATCAACTATTGCAAATGTATGCTCATACTCGATTCCGCAAGAGGTGACAATTAGTTTTTCTAAAAGTCCAAGAGGCTTTTCTATGAACCCATCTGCCAGTTGCAATTTCATTATGGTAGCTCTGAAAGCCGGTTTTCCCCATTTTTCCAGATTTCTTTGGTGGCGATAGCGACTCCTGCTCCATTGTCAAGAATAGCCTTGGAGACTACTCCCTGGAATTCTGCTGGTAGTGTGGTATTTCCATCCTCTCCCTCGCAATATTCTCCAACCTTGTTTAAAGATACTAGTCTAGTGTTTATTTAAGGCTTGTCCAATTCTCTGATTCCTTCTTGAAGCTTCGAGTCAGGGTCTTTTACTCCAAATTTTTCTAAGTATTTGCCTACGGTGGTCCACATGTTTGGTCGTAACCTCAAGAGTTTGGTTAACGTGATTATGCATGCCACAGGTGTGGATATTAACTCAATCAACCCTTGTGAATCCATCCCTCTGCTGGAAGAAAGTCTTTGAGATGGGATTGCTCTCACCTCAGACTTAGCTTCATACTCTCGTAGGTAGGAGGGTAGAGTTTTTAGCGAGTCTGGTTGGCTGTGCCCCGAACTAATTGAACCCTGGTCTCCCCCTTGTGAATGCATATCACAGTTCATTTGTGATCTTGCCTCAACTCTTCAATGGGAGGTAAGATCTCATTTTACCCCTTTCTCATGCTATTTATTTGGTGGTTCACCCTGTTAGCTTCATTTGCTTCTTGGATTTGCTTCCACAGGTCATCTAGACTGTTACAATCCTTACCCATTTCTACCAATGTTTTAGGCTGGACACCATCAATTATATCATCTGTTGTATTGGGCACTATGATAGGTTCTCTCCTAGACTCAGAGGCAGTTGTGAGTCTCTCCTTCGTGTCTACTTGTTTCTCTAGAGTTGGTTTGATAGTGGTTGGAGTTGGTACCTCGTGCCAACTTGCAGGTTTACCAAGCGGATTTTCTATCAAGGATTGGGCTGTTTCAATCATCTTTCGACACATTTTCAACCTCTGTTTTTCTATTTCTGCATATGGATAAGTCATCCATATTTGCTCTTGGGTTTGGTTGTTTTTGAGTCTGGCTTCGTATGCTTTTAAAAGTGCGTCCAACTTCTCATTTGCTTTTTCTACCAGCACTAATCATCCTGATTCTACACTTTGGGGTTCCTTTACTTCCTTGGGCCCTATTGTTGCCGCACTGTGTGAGATTAAACTAGTTAGATCCTCTAACCGTTCCAATCTATCCTTTGTGTGTTTAAACTCCTGAGATAGAGCCGTTTGCTCTCGTTCTCTCCTGGATTTCATACGCGCCTTTCTATCTTTCCCATTGCTTCTCTGATTTTTCATTTCTGCACTTGAGGAATTGGTCTTTGGCTCTTCAATTATGGGTTCGTTTGTCATTCTTTGAGCTTGGACTCGTGTCACTGCCTAAATAGGTATTATTGTCTCGTTTTCTGACCCTCCACTGGAAGGCACTTCTTCCAGCATGTTCAAAGTAGTTTTTGCTCCTTTGCTCGGGTTCTTAGGGCAATCAGGAATCAAGTGAGTAATTCCACACTCGGTGCAATACGCGTTGACTCTAATGATTTCATCGTGAGGACAATCCCTTCGCCAATGATCTCCGCCACACTTGTAGCAGGGTCCCTTAGGCTATTGAGGTGCTCCTTGAGCTCCTCTTTGTTGGTATGCATGCCTCGGCCCGCCCATGCCTCCGTTGGATCTGAACAACAGTCTTCGTTCATCCAAGCTGTATCTTCTTTCTCCTACTGCCTGTGGAGCTGTTGGTGGTCCTCTACTTCGAGTCATGCTCCAAGGTTCTGGCGTTGGGGGTTCTTCAAGTGGATAATAGAAAGGATTTGCTGCATATCCATTGGAATCTTCGTAATATGCATGCATAGGTACCAAAGCCTTCTCTTCTAGTTCGTTCATCATTGGTGTGTATCTTATGCCGACCGATCGTAATCCTGGTAGGGGTGGTTATTGCCCCAATACTGGTTGTGGTCTTTCAACTCCCACATGTCCTGGTAGGTTGCCTGCTTGATACCTAGGTATCGATGGAAGTTGAGGAGATGCTACCTAAGCTTGGGGAGCATAAGGTCGCTCTCTCATATATCCATTGTTATAATAACATTCCTCCGTCACAAGGCTTGTCCATTTTTGTTCAATAGGACACCACTTTGGCTGCTTAGCCTGAGGCTTGGCATATATATTAATTTTTTTTAGCACTTCCTCCACAAGCTGCTCCTGGCTTATAGCTACTTCTCCTTTCGATGCTGTCTTAGCGGACTTGCTTCCACTTTGTTGTGAGGATGAATCGTCATCAAGATCCTTGAATTCACCCTCCTTGTAGACCGCACAATTGTCTACAAGGTAAAGAGCCTCCTTAGTTAACTCATTTAACGTCGTGCTCCTCTTCATATGTAAGTCCTTCTGGAGATCTGCGTTCCTTAGTCCTTGAATAAATATGAGCATAAGTTTGGACTGGGTTGGCATTTCTTGCACAGGGCAGAACTTCACATATCTTTTTAGTCGTAGGGCTGCCTTTCGCACAGATTCCCCTTCTTTCTGTTTGAATTTATGGATTTATGACACTGTATTATGAGCTATCCCCCTTTGTGAGAATTCCTCAATAAACTCATCAAACACCTCCTCCATAGACTCGGAATCTCTACACTCCACAGAGTCAAACCAAGTAGCAGCATCCTCTTTTAGGGTAAGCCCAAAACCTGCAAATTGAGTAGGGAAGTCCAAAACTTGTTCAACTCTAATTACACACACCCTAGAATCTCTGTTTCCCATGTATTTCTTGTTTACCCATTTTTGCACCTAGGAAGGTCTAATTCTACGTTGGTCTACAAATCTCATAATTGGTTCTCCTCGTCCTACTCGATATACCTCCTCTGGCCTTCGATAGTGGGAGGGTTCCTCTCCCAGAGGTGCCCCTAAGCCATAATTTATGATGGTTCTTGCAAGAGGTGGTTCATCTCTTTGAGCTTGTTCTATGGGTTGTCTTCCAGGCTCTGTCGACTCTTGAGTTTTTGGCTTACTCTCGCCTTGATATCGTGAATAGAGTGGTGTTTCTTGTAGATCTCTTAGCCCTCATGCGGCTGGATAACCATCTTTGTTTCGGTCTTGTTATAATGTCGCGCTTTTTTGAAGCCATGCCTGCAATGATGGTTGGGTTGCTTGTTGGTTCTAGTAGTTGAACATCTGTTGTCGGTTAGAATGTGATGTTGCGTCGTACTCTTCTGAAAATGGATTTGTCGACTTGCTAGGGGTATAGGTGGACCTTGGTACTTTTTCGGGGGCATATGTTGATGTTTCTTGAACTACCGCCTTTTGTACCTCCTCTGGGAGAATTCGTTTGTATTCTCGCCCATACCTATCAACAAAAATGGTATCCTTCTCCATAGCATTTCATAAGAGAATAAGTAAAGAACCTTGTCTTTGCTTAATTCATTTGGGTAGGGTTCTTTGCATCAAAAATAAGAAACTACTCCCTCGCTCTCATGTTTGTAAATTCCCACATTCTTATTATAGGTAGAGACCCTGGTTGTTTTTTTACATACATAAAAAGAGCTCCAGGTTGATGAATTTTTGGAGGCGGATCTTGAGCCTCTAAGACCATTTTTCCTTTTGCCACATTATCTCCATATCTGTTGTAATCCTCAGGGTTACTAACTATCAGATAGTGATTCCCCTTTTCGTCTTGGAATCTATCTCCATCATCATAGACTCGAATTATCTCCAGTCTTTGAGATGGTCTTTTTTCTATACAAATACACTTGCGTCCCCGATAGTCAGAATAAACTAGAGCTCCCCTAGAGTTTCTTCCTTCTAAGAAGATATAATGAACTTGGCATCATTCAAAGGGTTTTGGGAGGTACTTCCTCCTAGTATTGGTCCTTCACGGGAGAAACCTCCTGGCTGTTGACTACCCATCATGAAGAAGGACTTATCTGATGAAGTGTTAGTATCACTACCCTCCTCAATGATTGGTGCTAATGGATCTAGCCTTGCCTGAGTTACACTCTCCTTAGTGGACACTAAGCTACCATGATCACCTGCCACTTTTTGGTCTCTAGGAATGTGTCTTCCTGATCTTAAATTCATCAAACTTAGCAATGCAATTTATCACAAATCCAACCACTCACCTGGCAAGGGATCAGTTTCCGCACAACTTATTGCCTTGCCGCTGAATATACTTGTACACAAGCGTTTAATTTCGGCAATCGAATCAAAGCGTTAACCTCAACCACTATTGTACTCTATACACTTTGAATGTTCTTGATTAGGTCTGCTAATATGGAACTGTACTTTACCCGAGTGTTTGTCAGTCTAGAGGTAAAGTCTTAATTCCATCTTTGCTCTGTCAAAAGGTCAAACAAGGTCCAATTTCACTTCTAAAATAACTTCTGGAACTCTTAAGTCAATTGGAACATCACTCTATGTCCACAGTTAGATTTTGACTTCAATAAGCCCCTGTAGACATCCTACGCGTAGAATGTCTACCTGCTCTGTTTTGGCTTAAATTTGCACTATAGATTCCCCTTGATGTGCTGAGTTCATAGCTATTAGCACTTTTTGATTTGGACACCTATAAGCTAGTCAACTGATTAGAAATATGTTCTAGAAGCCTGATGTTGATCTGACCAGTCAAATCAACTCCAATTTGGACCAAAATTGACTACGAGGCTTGCCTAAGGCTATACAACACCCTACTATGCCTACAGTCAGATTTTGACTTCAATATCATGCAGTAGACATCCTACACGTAACATGTCTAACTGCTTAAAATTTCTCCAAATTCAAACCACAGACTCCCCTTAAGGTGCTAATCACTCTGGTATGCTCACAATTGGATTTGGAGTGCTAAATCATTGTGAACACATCCTACACGTAGGGTGTCTAAGTGCTCTGATTGACTCCAAACTTGAGCCAGAGCTTTCCCTTGATGTCAGCAACCCAATTCTATGCTTAGTTTTTAATTTGGATTTCAAAAGACCCCAATTTTACCTATTCTAGCCTTTTTCAGTCAAAAATGCTAAAGTCTGCTTAAAACCCAATTTTCTTACCCAATTGAGATGAAACCTTTCTCATGCACTCAATAAATCATGTAGATCATGCTCATGAAGCCATCCTATGGTTTTGGTCTTAAAATAAAGCCTTGGGCCCAGTTTGGGTAAGATGTGTGGCAATTTCCGTCTTTTGGCCTTATCCTGTCAAGATATGGTCAAGTTCCCCCTTCCAGGTGAAAATAGGGTAATTGCTACCTTCTAAACACACTAGTCAACTCAGATTTTCAAAATTCTCACCAGAACACCCTGGAGACATCCTATGCGTAGCATGTCTACTTCTCCTTTTCTCATACTAAAGTGCTACTCTGCCTTCCCTATGCTCTCAGAAAGTGCCAATATGCCTTACAAGTGCAAAAATATGCAAATTTCTCTCAATTTAAACCTTTTCTGAACTTTTATATTTTTTAAGTCCGCCTTTTAGCTTTTGGGAAATCCAATAAGGGAAAAACACTCAAGTCTATATGTTACTAGGGTGAAACCCACCCTCTCAACACACGGGTGACCTCAGTTTCCCCAAATTCCTTGCTAAAATCCCCCTTGAGACATGCTACGCATAGGATGTCTACTGTCTTACAATTTAAATTTTTTCTGACAAAAGTACTCCCTATGCTCTGCAGCTCTCTCAGAAATACTCACAGAAACTTTTGAACTTCAATTCAGCTTCTAAACACTCTTTTCCGTCTTTTACAGCTCTTTGATGAGCCTAACAGAAAGTATAACATGCATGAAGTGCTCGAGATTATAAATCATGATGTCCTACTTAGTCTACTCATACTCATCATGTGAGATGGTTAGTTTGGTATCTCGGTTTCTTCCTGGCCTCCTCGGACTCTCAAGCTATCCTTTCACCTCCTCTATCACTCCAACTCCTACTCTCCTACCTAATACTACCTAAGTCGAAGGATCTAGGCCAAAGACTCACTCTCTAGACTTCTCCTAAGACCTAGAGACTCCACCACCCTCTGATCCTATCTAAATGTGAAATAAGACTCTGGCAAGCCAGAGAATCCCTATCCTCAAGGACTAGTTTCGGTCACCTACCTAGGGTTTTCGTCCCTAGCAGCGATGCCAATGTTGGCAGATACGCCCCAACGGACGTCAGCAAAGTGAGAACTCACCTTACAAGATTTTTCATCGAAGGACGAAGCTCGACCTGCACGTGCGTGGAAGCAAGAATAGGGTGTCAACCTACACTCGACCGACTATTGACTACCTCCTATAGACGTTTCTACCCAATGTCTAAGTTCCAGCCCTCAAGAGTACACAAGAGGAGATTTCCTACAATGCTTTCAAGAGCCAAATACCCATCAAACGTTCTCGAAATTCTACGAAACTTGAGGGAAATCCTATTAACACCAATAGGTCGCTCTCCCCAAGGTGCATGAACCAAAACTCCAACCTTAAACACCGGGTGCAAAATCACGTAGGATATCTGATCAAAACTTACAGGTCGATGTTTCTGAAAACTAAAGTACCTAATGTGTAGCTCTACTCATTACGAACACGTGGATATGCTGAAATGCAAAAACGGACAACGTATGCTAACCGAATCACCAGATACAGCTCGTGGGTTGATCTTGCAAAATCGGGCCGTACACCTGCAATGTAGGTGTTGGCGCGTAGCTCTCTTCGGGGGCAACACGTTGCACTTTTCAGCACTTGATTCCGACCACCAGTGCCCACGCAGAGTCAAGATAAAACTCTCACTACCTCTGGTACACAGAGTACGCTCAACTTTCATATACAAAACTTATAAAAAGTGGTATAAATACCTTACAATCTCAAACCCTAATGTTCCAATTTAACCATTTACTAAGTCTAAATGTCAAAAATGGGATACAATTTGGAAGCTTTTGCAAGCCCCACTATTTACAAAGGTGAAATGACGGTTTCTTCTCAATTAAGGAATGATTTACAAAGGAAATTAGTCTACACAGTGCCCCAATCCACTAGAATTCACCTTCAAAACTCCACACTACACGCTGTTGGGAAGCAAGCAAACTGGAACACCTCTATAGCGATGTCTCCCAAGAGCATTGAAACAGCTCTACAAGAACACCAAAATATTTGGGAAACCCCTTTGAAACACCAAAAATACAACAAGAGTAGTTCCCTAGGGAATTTACTGGCCATCGCCCACCCAAGATACTATGCAACAAAGAAGGAAGAAACTTGTTTAGGCACAGAATTATGGACGTCGCCTACCAATGCTCTTGAAAACAAAGATTTCCCCTTCATCAAAAACCACTTTAAAAGTCCCCCTTCAAAGCATACATCACCCACAAGACATATGGGTTTCCGCAACTCAACCTACATAGTTTTGCCCCAAAGCTGCCATACACTGTTGGCTGCAGAGAATAGAGCATAACCCCAAAACCCCAACTCTAAAAGACATGATTTCAAACTTCAAAAAATCTCTAAAAACCCTGCAACAAAATTTTGAAATCCTTCAAATCAAACCCACACACAACTATGTGCAAAATCAACGCGAACAAGAGGTTGTAGCAGGAAGACTAGGTGTAGAGAGAGCTAGTCGATGGCAAAAAACTGCATCCAAAGGCATCAAGAAGCCAAAACGAGCTCAAACCTGCAAAATTCTGAACTTTTGATAAAATTTTTGAAGTTTACACATGAGTTTAAGCTATATACAAGTCTCCCGTCAAAATACTCACTTACGGGTAGTTACAGTAGCCCGACAATTGTCACTAGACTAGCGAATTGCAGTGCATATACATGTGTTTGCTAAATCAAGTTAAAAATATCGCAAAAATAAAGCACACACACCCTTTTGACATCGGGTGTCATGTCCGTATGTACAAATTTACAAAAAACAGGGTGTCAGAAATGCACCCAACATACTTTTCCAACCCCCCAGTGTGCTAGAGAATTCATGCTCAGCAGTAGCATAAACATGTTGTCCACCTGGATCAAAGGGACATACAACATAAGCACAAAATGCATAAAGAAACACCATCCATATCAATTGTGTCACTCCCAATATTAAATCATAAACCATATGTAGAATCCAAATTATGTTTAAGCATAAAGTACTCTCAACCAATACAACAGAGAAAGACCCTTTCATTATTATAGCATGCAAGGAAGCCTTTAACATCTCATCCAAAAAGTCTTCAACTTTTATCTCAGCCATTATTATATCCTCATGCATATCCATTTCATTCTCCCCACTCTTCATTAAGCCTCTATCCAATTCAACCATATCATGCTTGATAGGTAAGCCATCTTCCATATATACCTTAGGCTCCTTAACACTAGGTTGGTAATGGGACACTTTTATGTCCTGGGACACTTTTATGTCCTGTTAAGTGACCATTTTCCTTGAATTATGTCAAGAATTTCAAAATAGATTTTGAGGTGCTATCTATCTAGAAAGTTGTCTCAGGAGCTGAAAAAATCTCGACATTTTTTTGGAATATCAATTCCATGTTTAACCTTGTCCTTGCACAACATTTCACAACCTAAACTGTGTGAAAAAACGGGTCCTGTTTTTGGCTTTTTGCAACTATACCACTCTAGAATTCATGTTTGTGAGGTCTATAATGCTAGAGAACTGTCTTTAGTAGTCCTCAACATGTCCTGAAGCTTCTAGGGAGAAATAAATGTTAAAGTTGTAAGTTATGACCAAATTACAAAAATTGTCAAATCCTGTTTTTTAGCCAATTTTAGCTCTTCTATGATTTTTTTGGTGGCTTTCATGATATCCAAATGCAGTTTTGATTTTCTATGTCGCATATTGTAACATAAATCTAATATTCCTTGAGTTTCGGGGCACCTAATACCCTATTTTGCATATTAGACAATGATGGTTGATTTTTTCAATTATAGAAGAAAACGAAACATTCTAGTATATCAAGTATAGCTTTTTCAATATTGTTAGTTTCTTGTGACAACTACGTGCATTTTGTAGGTAGTAACCATATCTAGTCATAAGGATCAAATTTGTCTAGATATTGAATAGTTTCTATGGGATTCTACAACTCATAATGTTGAACCCAGTTTTTTCATGTTTGTTGTATTTAGCACTTCATCTTTGCCCCCAAGATTCCCCTTGGTAAGAGATGTATTATTCTTATGACATGCTCCATGGCTCCTTATGGACCTAAAGGACAATAGGGAACTAAGAAAACATGCATATATTATTTGTATTGAGCGTGGCTATAGAAACTTTGATGATAGGTTTGGAGAATGGTAAAAATTCAACTTTTTTGTACCTATTTCTTTTGGCAAAACAAAAAATAGTGAGTGAGAAGCAATCATATGTTCTAATCACCAACCCATTGAAGTTAACTAGGGAATTTATCTCAAGTCCTACAAAAATCCCTAATCTTATTTTTATGCAACAAAACGTAAGAAATGACTGTTTTAGTAAAAATGTACTGGTCCATCAACTTTGGAGGCTTGGTGTGACCAAAAGATGAGAAATTTTACAAGTTTCTTATTTTTTACATGTGTAGTAGGCCTTGAACTATAACCTCATCAAAGGATTTTACAAAATGAGTGGATCTAATATGGTTTTGGAGGTTTTTTTCAAAACCCTGAAAGGACACTTTTATGTCCTGTTAGGTTACCAACCTAGTGTTAACAAGAGTATAAAACAAGGTAGCTTCAAACATATTCACATGAGGCATAAAAAGACAATCTCCATCATTTTCTATATCTTCTAAACAATCAATATTCTCTTCATCATTTAAGACAGGATCACACCATCATGCACATCATCAAGTTTCCCATTGATAGGCTCCTCATCAACAACACAAGTAGTATACTTAGTTGCTTCATCACCCTTTTGCATACAATCACCCAAAGCATATACTTGAAAACCGTCATCATACACATCACCATCTTTCCCATTGCTAACTTCCTTGACCTCCATCATGTGATCTTTCACTACTTCATCTACACAAAGAGAACTCCCAAGAGTTACATTTGTATCACAAACATACTCCTCTTCATTAGAACATACATTACAAGCATCAACCAAGTACTTGGATATTCAAAATTCTCATTTCCTTGCATTTGAGAGTCATTCATGACCATGGTAGCCTTCTTGCTTACATCCATCTTACTAGCATCATCATCTTTGACATGAATGTTGACATCAAATTTCTTTAACAACAAAGATGGCATACATTGAGCATTCTTCTTGATCTCATTGTGCATATGGAATTCTTCTTTCACATGCTCAAGATAATGAGAAACATGGAAGTCTGCATTGCATAAGTTGTCCATATTTATGTCTAAAACATAAGATACGTTTGGATTCACATCTTCTTGCAATCCAAGTGCTTCACTCTCTCTAGCTTCCATTCCTTACGCTTTGCAACCTTTACTGCATCATGAAATGTAAGTGGCCTTTTAATCTCAACCTTCAAATTCAAATCAGCCCTGAAATGTTGCATAAACAGACACTTTTTAAGCATAAGAGGAGGAGAAACACTTCCCAAAGAAACACACCATCTTCTCCACAAAGCATTTAACTCCTTGACAAAGGCATCTACACTTTGACCATCACATTGCACAAGTCTTTCAATGAAGTGCCATGCATTCGTTGGGTCCTCTACCTTCTTGAACTTCTCAAGAAAATCCTTCTTTAATGCATCATAAGTCATCACCAATGGAGGTTGATATGATTTCAACCAAACCTCATACTCATCATTCCATATCCTTGCATCCTCTTTCAAGCAAAAGAACAAAATCTTAAACATAATCATTGGATCTTCCTTATTTGCCACCAAACAAGAAAACTCCATGTTCTCAATGAATACATCAGAATCCTCACCTACATGGACATAGAACCTTGGAAACTCTATCACCATAGCCATCAAAGCTATCAATTAAAGGTCACCTGAAGAAGATCCTCGGTGCCGGGCACCAAAACACTGTTGGGAAACAAGCAAACTGGAACACCTCAATAGCGATGTCTCCCAAGAGCATTGAAACAGCTCTACAAGAACACCAAAATATTTTGGAAACCCCTTTGAAACACCACAAATCCGACAAGAGTAGTCCCCTTGGGAGTTTACTGGCCGTCGGCCACCAAGGAGACTATGCCACAAAGAAGGAAGAAACCTATTTAGGCACGGAATTACGGACTTCCCCTTAATCAAAAACCATTTTAAAAGTCCCCCTTAAAAGCATACATCACCCACAAGACATATGGGTTTCCACAACTCAACTACATAGTTTTGCCCCAAAGCTGCCATACACTGTAGGCTGCAGAGAATAGAGCATAACCCCAAAACGCCAACTCCAAAAGACATGATTTCTAACTTCAAAAAATATCTCCAAACTCTACAACAAAAGTTCTTAAATCCTTCAAATTGAACCCACTCACAACTATGTGCAAAATCAACGCGAACAAGATGTTGTAGCAGGAAGATTAGGTGTAGAGAGAGCTAGTCGAGGGCACAAAACTGTATCCAAAGGCATCAAGAAGCCAGAACGAGCTCAAACCTGAAAATTTATGAACTTTTGCTGAAATTTTGAAAGTTTTCACATGAGTTTAAGTTATATACAAGTCTCCCTTCAAAATACTCACTCACGGGCAGCTACAGGAGCCCGAGAGCTGTCATTCGACTAGCGACTTGCAGTGCATGTACATGTGCTTGATAAACCAAGTTAAAAATCTCACAAAAAGAAATTCCACACACCCTTTTGACATCGGGCGTCATGTATGTACGTACAAATTCACAAAAAAATGGGGTGTCAGAAATGCACCCAACATTGTTTGCCAACCCCCTAGTCTGCTAGAGCATTCATGCTCAGTAGTAGCATAAACATGTTGTCCACCTGGATCAAAGGGCCATACAACATAAGCACAAAATGCATGAAGAAACACCAGCCATATCAATTGTGTCACTCCCAATATCAAAGCATAAACCATATGTAGAATCCAAATCATGTTTAAAAATAAAGTACTCTCAACCAATACAACAGAGAAAGACCCTCTCATTATTATAGCATGCAAGGAAGCTTGTAACATCTCATCCAAAAAGTCTTCAACTTTTACCTCAACCATTTTTATATCCTCATGCATATCCATTTCATTCTCCCCACTCTTCATTAAGCCTCTATCCAATTCAACAATATCTTGCTTAATAGGTAAGCCATCTTCCATATATGCCTTAGGATCCTTAACAAGTGGATCAAACAAGGTAGCATCCACCATATTCACATGAGGCATAACAAGACAATCTCCATCATTTTCCATAGCTGCATTCATAAACTACTCAATACTTGCATGAATGCCCTCAATAATAGGAAAGGCATCTTGATATCTTTGAAAGAGAAGAACCATGAAATATAATTATAGGTAATCAAGAAGAGGAAAACTTATCTTCATTTCGGTTGTGCATAGAGATCCATGACGCCATGTTCCAGGTTTTACCATGAGCGGTGATATGTGGTCTGATACCACTGCTACAAACGGTGTGAGCGGGATGGAAACACATAGAAAATCTCTCTAACGACCCGACACACACTCTTGGGAAGATACACACACACACACTAGGGGGCACCACTCGGCTTACACAACACACCTGGCCGAGACAGGGAACACACCTATGGAGTGAGAGGATAGAGACTACCCATTTACCCACTCCACAAAAAGACACACAAACGCACACACAAACCCAAAAAAACTCAGCTCAAAAGAGGAGAACTTCTGATGTTTAGATACAGTAGAGCTTGGGCCAACACCAATGGGGCAAATAGCTCACACAATATGGGTAAAAGATACCAGATACAATCAAAAATTGGAGAAGAAGCTTCGCTCGCAAGAGAAACTTACACAGCCAAAACAGTGCCATCACGTCCGGAACGGCCCAAAACCCCAGTCTACAATGTCAAAGTGTTCAAATCCGACCTCGGATGAGCAGTTTACGGCCAAAACAAGCTCCAAAAACCCCAAAAACACACCTGCGGCTATTCCTCCTCTCTTCTCCACGTTTTTTCTGGTCTTATCTCTATTTTTTTAGTTCCCACACTTAGCTTTATTATTTGGGCACCCTTGGACTTTTAGATGACTTCAAACGGACCCCGAACAGGCCAAAAACTGACCTGGAGAAGTTTTACGCGCTACAAACTCCTCATTATTGTAGAAAAAACACACTGGTACTGGTAATAGTGTAAATCGATGCACTATGTACACCCTGTCCTACGTGTACACATGTGGGCCCCACGTAACCACCTGGCTATGAAAAATGTGCAATACTTTATTTGATGTACCATGCATGGGTATGAACATATGCGCAATCCCTTGCTCCAAAAAACTCCTGACATAATTTGCCCACCCCCTAGCCTGCTAGAGCATTCATGCTTAGCAGCAGCACTAGTAGATGCTCATTCCACCTGGATCAAAAGGCCAAAGGCATATCGCCTGATTCACAAGAATCATCATAACACCACACCTACATTTGTCAACAATGAACCAAAATGCACCATAGGCATATCCAACTAACACATCCGCCCTGTCTGGTGTTCCAAAAGCATAAATATTGCATGCCACATTCAACCCAACCGCCGATAGAGACAACTCAAGTGACTCATCACCTCGCATCTTGGCTTCACCAGCCATAGGCGCAACAACCTGCAAATCATGCACCCAAGTAGCTAAAAGCATTGTGTGAAGGTAAAGTTGTTGATGTCCAAAGCACAAAAGTATCCCCGCAGCACACATATCCCTAGCATAGGCATCCACATAGCTGAGATTGGACTCATATATTCCAAACCCCTTCTCATCATCATAAGCATACTCATCATCACACATAACTTTATCCACATCATAATCATGTCTAGCACCACTATCCATAGCTTCTAGCATGGGTTCATCAGTCTCCAAGAATACAAATCCCTGCTCTAAACCACAATCATGATCATAAATCGGTTCAATCACTGCACATACATCAAAATGTGGCTTCAAAATAGGCTCCACATCCAACAAATCCACAAAATGGCTCTCAACCTTGCCCTCTTCCCTAATTTCCAAGGAACTAGTATCCAAAGATACATGCTCATCATCAATAACCTCGACCTCACACTCACACCCAGAATCACAAGGTACACAAGTAGCCAATGCATCCTCTTCAAGACTTTTCAATCCTCTATCCAAAGCATTACTCACCTCTTTAGGCTCTTCCATAAACCTGTCAACCTGCAAGACCTCTTTACGCTTCACAATAGACCTTGGGAAGAAATGAGAAACATCATAGGATAGGCTACTTTTCACCTGCTTAGGCTTAACTTCATCTTCCATGTCAAATCCATTTTGCACATGCATACCTGTACTGATACCATGTTCCTCAAGACGCTTAAACTTCCATTCCTTGTGCTTTGCAATGCATACCACATGTTCAAAAGACTCGGGCCTCTTCAACTCAACCTGGAACTGCAACCAAGGTGACAAACCATCAACAAAAAAACTTTTCTTCAATGAACAAGGGGGGGTCTCATCCTTAAGAGCAACACACCAACGAGTCCATAAATCTGTAAAACCTTGTACATAGGCATCAACACCTTGACAAGAACCTTGCTTAAGAGCATTGAGCTTATTCCATACTGCATTTGCATCTTCAAAAACCTGGAAACGCTCTAAAAAAGCTTCTATAAACTTGTCAAGACTTAAACCAGAAGAAGAAGCCACTGCTTCTTTAGCTTCCAAATCCATGAACCAAACACGGGCCTCATCTTTCAAAAGCAATCCAAATAGCCTCAAAATCTTGTCCTCATCACACATATTGTTGCTTATGCATGCCACTTCGACTTGCTCCAGAAAGTCTTCCGCATCTTCACCACTTCTTCCATGAAATTCCGGATAAGAGAAAGCTATGGCTACCCAAGCTACTATGCTTTGAGAACCCCTTCGAACACACGTGCAAGAACCCAAAACTTTTCACTACCCAATCCCCAGACACTTCAATGGAGCTCAACTTTAGATAAGGACAAACACATGCACATCAAATGAGTTTTCATAGTTGATCATCGGAATTACAACAGGCAAAGGACATTCCAGGATCTCTCGTAATCTTCTTGGCCCAAACATAAAGACTATGCGCTGCTCGAAAAAAATCTTCCTGGACACATGAACATTTATCTAGATTCTTTGAGTTAAATGAAAAGGAGTGAATTGAGGGCCATTTTGATCATCCATTAAAGCCAACCATGAAGCTCCCAAGAAAGCACACCTGACTAATCCTCTGATTTTGCCAAAATTTCAGCAGCATAACAACATAAATGGCTCAAAAGACCAAGAAACCAGCCATCATAATTCGGAAAAATTTTGACTGAGTTTCCCCAAAAGTAGAGCAGTAGGAACCCAAAATATAGACTGTATATGTATGCATAATCTGTCAACAATAGAACCCAAGCATCAAATTGGACTCACTAGTACATAGCCTATGGTGAGGTCACGAAAAGGGTGCTCCAGCTACCTATATCACCGAAAGGATCTCCACATTTGAGAATCCCCCAGATCAATAAAAACTCACGCTATCGACCCTCACACAAAGGCTAATGCAAATCACGTATAGTCAAGTCTCAGAAATGACTATCTTCCAGACCAAGTCTCAGAAATGGTTGGGATTGCCATATAAAACCATATATGGCTCCACAAAGGCGTACAATGGAAGTTTCCACAAGTAACGTACAATCCAGTAGACAATGTGCTCAAACAGGCACCAAATGATGCATACCCACAACAGCTCCAAGTGACACCACTCCTAGTATATCACTGTACTCCAGCTACATATACCTGTGTGAATCACTTGTATCTGTACCTGTACCCGTCCCTGTAACCTGTAACCTGTAACCTGCAACCTGTAATCCCGAAGCTTGAAGCTCGAAGCAGAAGGTACTCGAAGAAGATCCTCAGTGGGGGCACCAAAAGAATGTGAGCGGGATGGAAACACACAGAACACCTCTATAGCAACCCGACACACACTCTTGGGAAGATACACACACACACACTAGGGGGAACCACTCGGCTTACACAACACACCTGGCCGAAACAGGGAACACACCTATGGAGTGAGAGGAGAGAGACTACCCATTTACCCACTCCACACAAAGACACACACACACACACACACACAAAACCAAAAAAACTCAGCTCAAAAGAGGAGAACTTCTAATGTTTAGATACAATAGAGCTTGGGACAACACCAATGGGGCAAATAGCTCACACAATATGGGTAAAAGATACCAGATACAATCACAAATTGCAGCAGAATCTTTGCTCACAGGAGAAATTTACACAGCCAAAACAGTGCCATCACGTCCGGAACGGCCCAAAACCCCAGTCTACAATATCAAAGTGTTCAAATCCGACCTCGGATGAGCAGTTTACGGCCAAAACAGGCTTCAAAAACCCCAAAAACACACCTGCGGCTATTCCTCCTCTCTTCTCCACGTTTTTTCTGCTCTTATCTCTATTTTTTTAGTTCCCACACTTAGCTTTATTATTTGGGCACCCTTGGCCTTTTAGATGACTTCAAACGGACCCCGAATAGGCCAAAAACTGACCTCACAGTGCATAGTTGTCACCTTTTTGCATCAACCGCACACCTGGCACTCAGCTTTTTTCAATAATGCATCCCGCCACCACATGAAGTGGCCCCAAAAATTGTTGCTCATGATGAACTTTCTGCATAATTATCACAAGAAAACACCCACGTTGTGTCCGTACTTATCCACATACAAATATTGACCTCATTCGACGTCCTGACGCCACTAGATGCCATCTGACGCACCTGCTTACCTCATGTCGTCGGCCTGCGGATAGCTTCCTCGAGAAGTTTTACGCGCTACAAACTCCTCATTATTGTAGAAAAAACACACTGGTACTGGTAATAGTGAAAATCGATGCACTATGTACAGCCTGTCCTACCTGTACACATGTGGGCCCCACGTAACCACCTGGCTATGGAAAATGGGCAATACTTTATTTGATGCACCATGCATGGGTATGAACATATGTGCAATCCCTTGCTCCAAAAAACTCCTGACAACGGAAACTTGGATGCCCTGTAAAATACCCAAAATATCCCAATACATACCATAAAAACGATAAATTGACATATCTGAATCATCGCACATGCACATGATTGATCTCAACACGAACATAGAGAGATAGACAGCAAGATAGAGCGAGGGGTAATGTGCAAGTGCACATCCTAGAGTGGAGTGCTATGCCAGCATGGCGAGAGAGAAGAGAGGAGAGAAGAACTATGATGACACTGGGTGCAATCTCCCCCCGTGCAGGAGTGAGCATTTCCCTCTTGCACATATTTATTTATAGATTTCTTGAATGCCCAAAATGAGTACAAACTGGCCGGCCGGACATAAATTGCCAAAGCTCATAAAGAGAACTTGAATAATCAAATATACATAAAATGTAATATCCTTCTGCATAATCCATTATTTACTGATTCTTTTGCCACCTGTCAGTTGCAATAGATAATAAAATATCAATTCTATAACATTTGCTACAAACAGGAGCACGAAGAGCCCTGCAAAATACTCAAAATAGCACATAGCAAGCCATAAATCGACAAAACTGCATACCTGGCAGTCATCATTACACATACTCCAAGCCATACGGAGTAAAAGAGAGATAGAGAGTGGGAAAGGGAAAAATAGCATAAGCATGTGCACCTCCTAGAGTAGAGTGCTACGTCGGCATGGCGAGAGAGAAGAGTGGAAAGAAGAGAAGAATAAAGCAGACACTGGGTGCAATCTCCCCCCGTGCAAGAGTGACCATTACCCTCTTGCACGTATTTATTTTAATATAGATTTCTCAAATGGTCAAAGTGAGTACAAACTGGCCGGCCGGTCATAAATGGCCGAAGCTCATAAAGAGCACTTGAATAATACATGAAATATATTTTCGTATGCGTAGGCCTAGCTCGGTCAAGCCTTTTCCACCTGTTGGCTACAATAATTAATAGAAATATCAATTCCATTACATACCTCTCCGTTGGAAAGCAACTGTCCTCAGTTGCGAAGATAAAAATCTGCAAACCATACTTGTCAAAAATAGTGATTAGTATTCTGTGTCAAAAAGAGCACATTGAAAAATTAAAAATTTATGAAACAAGATAACATTGCTTATGCCTTTCGTCATCCACATACTACATATTCTAGAGTCCCATACCACTAGTATAAGCAGTATATGTTATATACTGATGAATCACGATATCATTGGTCACACTCATCATTCAATAGTTTGATTCTCATCATTCTCAAGTTCAATACTATCACAATAGAAAATCAACATATATCCATTCCAAATCCAAATCCAAACATCTGTCAACATGTACCCATTTCAAATTCAATTTCAAATATTCTTTAATTTGTGTACCCGGGTAACAAAATCATACTAGTCATAGTGGTGGCCAGCCATTGCACCATGATTTTGTGAGCAGTGTTGCCTCAACCGGTGAGTCTACACCAATAAGACGTGCTACATAAATTGGCAAATCTGCACTAATGATGCCTAAATTGGTGAATCTGCATTTGGTATTGTTTTAAAATAATGAATTTGCAATGTATCCATGTTCTGCCTAAATTGACGGATCTGTACCAAGATGAGTATCTACACACTGCCTAAAACGGTGAATCTGTGTGTCCGTGACGAATAGACTAGGGTAGACATCAAAATATAACAATTTTCACAGGTGTAAGACCAATTTGGAGCATGTTGGAGTAGGAGGGTACTTACAAGCTGTTGTTTACTATCCCAGATCTTAGCTCATATGAGTGTGCATAACTAAATCATCTCAATGAAAGTCCCTTTCAATACAATTGGAATCCATGACCAGGAGGGTATACTGTTTATACATATATATATATATATATATATATATATATATATATATATATATATATATATATATATATATTCCAGTATGTACATTGAGAGAGATACAAGTAGGGGAGGGCTTTGACTATGACTCTTGCATGAAAGCATAGTTAACAATTGCAAAATGTGTTAACTTGCGCTAAAAATATGGTATGTAATAAAATAGACTTGTAGCCTGTTTTTAAGATAATGCAATGTCGTCAAAAGAAGAGCAGTACTACCTGTCCGCTCTAGGGATGCCATTCTATAAAAGACTACACGTTGAACTCAATTGCACATGGAGGATGTTATGACTATTTATACCAGAATTTAAAAAACAAATACTTACAAAAACTTGTAAGTGCGCATATTTACGGAAGGTAGGAATGACAAGTAAAATCACTAGTTTACCTGGAGGTTCATTGACATAAAACGAGTACTCATAGCTTTATTTGCAATAGTAATCCTTAAAGACAAAGGAGGAAAAATGACGTCTGATCAATTGTAAAACTAATTGAAGAACACACTTATTGTATGAACATTTTAAAAGTTTGAAATAAGAATTGTTTACAAAGTAGGTATGGGTGTCATGAGTAGAGATTAGTGTGGTGTGATAACAATACAAAGGTCAAATAGTAGTTCCAATTAAGAAACGAGTCATGGAACTTTTGTTTAAACTATTTTGCAAAATTTGAAAAAAAAAATTCATTCCAACTATATGAACTTATATTCATCATGAACTACCTTAATCAGCTACAAAGCAGTATTATAATTCATACAGAAGCAAATAAAGGAAACTATAGCAAAAAAAACCTGAGGAATATTTGCTCCTTATATGTCATGACTCTCCTTTGAATAGACAATGAAAGTAGCCTGATATCTCATGGTATACTGGACAATGACATATGTGATGTAACTCTATGTTTTGCTCTATATTTCATGGCTAGAAAATCCTAGCCTCTGCTGGTATTCCACCCTTCCCCTTTTGGTGCTGATTATGGAAATTGTCATAGCAAAACATGTCACCTCATAATTGTTGACTAGCCATAAAAGACATTGTTTTCTGCTACTAAAATAATTAAAGCATGCAACTTTGACTATACACGAACAGATAATGAACATGTTATATAAATTTGTAGAATGGCTTCCAAGGGTAAGTTGATAACTGGATATTGGTCTCACATCAAAGATTTACTAAGCTTAATCAATAACTATTTGGGCCATGGGTCAAAAGATACGGAACTATTGGACTCATCATTCCAAGATTCATTATAGATCACTGTATTCAATAACCTACATCTAGTAAGGTCATTTTTTAATAACCTTTATTGAGTAGTTTCTCTCTTTATGTATCATTACACCCAAATACCATATATATCAAACCCAAGATACTACTTACTCTGCTTATTCTCCTATCTTCAGGACTCTAGATTTCTCACCACCTATTAGAACAACTTTTACATGACAATGCCCTAGTTTAATATTGCTTTGATAAATAAATTCTCATTGTATTAAGCTGCTAGATCAATTATTTTTCAGTTCATGGTTTGTACTTATTGAAACTTCTACTAAGATGAATTATCAAGAAGCTATGCTACTACTTACATGAGCTCTGTTGATTTGGGATAATTGTCAACATTTGGTACATACTTTTGCATTTTAAACTACTTCACTTTTGTACCAGGTCATAGTTTTATATGTTTTTATGCCTAGCCTAGTCTATTGGTCACGGACACACAGATTTGCCGATTTAGGCAGTTTGTAGATACTCATCTTGGTGCAGATCCGCCGATTTAGGCAGCACAAGTGCCGATTCACCGATTTAGGCAGCACGTCGAGTGTAGATATGCCAGTCTAGGCAACACCGATCACAAAATCATGTTACACTGGCTTGCCACCACTGCAACTGGTATGATTTTGCTACCTGGGTGTAGAAAATGAAAGATATTTTCGATTTAGATTTGGATTTGGAATTGGTATATGATGATTTTCTGTCGCGACAATATTTATGAAAGTGAACTTGAGATTGATGAGAATTGATTTATACAATGATGAGTGTAACCAATGATATCCTGATTCATCAGGGTATGACATATACTGCTTATTCTAGTGGTATGGGACACTAGAATAGGTAGTACGTGGATGACGGCATGCATAACCAATGTGTCTAATTTTATGGATTTTTCTTTTACTATTTGATACAAATTTCTAATCATTGTTTTTGACAAGTATTGTTTGTAGATTTTTATCTTCGCAATTGAGGACAGTTGCTTTCCAACAGAGAGGTATGTTATAGACTTGATATTTTATTATCTATTACAGCCGATAAGTGACAAAAGCCCAGCACATAATGGATTATGTAGAAGGATATTACACTTTATGTACATTTGATTATTCAAGTGCTCTTTATGAGCTTTGGCCATTTATGTCCGACCCAACAGTTTGTACTCATTTTTGGGCATTCAAGAAATCCATAAATAAATACGTGCAAGAGGGAAATGCTCAATCTTGCATGGGGGGAGATTGCACCCAATGTATGCGTAGTTCTTCTCTCCCCTCTTCTCTCTCACCGTGCTGGCATAGCGATGTCACCCAAGAGCATTGAAACAACTCTACAAGAACACAAAAAGATTTTGGAGACCCCTTTGAAACACCACAAATCCAACAAGAGTAGTCCCCTTGGGAATTTTCTGGTCGTCGCCCACCCAAGAGACTATGCCACAAAGAAGGAAGAAACCTGTTTCTGGCCGTCACCCACCCAAGAGACTATGCCACAAAGAAGGAAGAAACAAAGATTTCCCCTTCATAAAAAACCACTTTAAATGTCCCCCTTTAAAGAATACATCACCCACAAGACATATGGGTTTCCACAACTCAACCTACATAGTTTTGCCCCAAAGTTGCCATACACTGTAGGCTGTAGAGAACGGAGCATAACCCCAAAACCCAACTCCAAAAGACACAATTTCAAACTTCAAAAAATATTTGCAAACTCTAAAACAAAAGTTCTGAAATCCTTCAAATCAAACCCACGCACAACTATGTGCAAAATGAACACGATTAAGATGTTGTAGAAGAAAGACTAGGTGTAGAGAGAGCTAGTCGAGGGCAAAAAACTGCATCCAAAGGCATCACTAAGCCAAAACGAGCTCAAACCTGAAAAATTCTGAACTTTTGCTGAAATTTTTTAAGTTTTCACATGATTTTAAGTTATATACAAGTCTCCCTTCAAAATACTCACTCACGGGAAGTTACAGTAGCCCGACAGCTGTCACTAGACTAGCGACTTGCAGTGCATGTACATGTGCTTGCTAAACCAAGTTAAAAATATCACAAAAAGAAAGACCACACACCCTTTTGACATCGTACATCATGTTCTTATGTACAAATTTACAAAAAACGGGGTGTCAGAAAGGTGCCCAACAAAGTTTTCCAACACCCCAGTCTAGTAGAGCATTCATGCTCAGCAGTAGCACAAACATGTTGTGCACCTGGATCACAGGGCCATACAACATAAGCACAAAATGCATGAAGAAACACCAGTCATATCAATTGTGCCACTCCCAATATCAAAGCGTAAACCATATGTAGAATCCAAATGATGTTTAAGCATAAAGTACTCTCAACCAATACAACAGAGAAAGACCCTTTCATTATTATAGCATTCAAGGAATCCTTTAACATCTCATCCAAAAATACTTCAACTTTTACCTCAGCCATTTTTATATCCTTATGCATATCCATTTCATTCTCCCCACTCTTCATTAAGCCTCTATCCAATTCAACCATATCATCCTTGATAGGTAAGCCTTCTTCCATTTATACCTTACACTCCTTAACAAGAGGATCAAACAAGGTAGCATCAACCATATTCACATGAGGAATAACAAGACAATCTCCATCATTTTCCATATCTTCTATAACCTCAATATTCTCTTCATCAATTAAGGCAAGATCACCCACACCATCATGCACATCATCAAGTTTCTCATTGATAGGGTCCTCATCAACAACACAGTAGTATACTTAGTTGCTTCATAACCATTTTGCATACCATCACCCAAAGCATATACTTGAAAACCCTCGTCATACACATCACCATCTTTCCCATTGCTAACTTCCTTGACCTCCATCATGTGATCTTTCACTACTTCATCTATACAAAGAGAACTCCCAAGAGTTACATTTGTATCACAAACATACTCCTCTTCATTAGAACATACATTACAAGCATCAACCAAGTACTTGGATATTCAAAATTCTCATTTCCTTGCATTTGAGACTCATTCATGACCATGGTAGCCTTCTTGCTTACATCCATCTTACTAGCACCATCATCTTTGACATGAATGTTGACATCAAATTGCAATCCAAGCTGCTTCACTCTCTCTAGCTTCCATTCCTTATGCTTTGCAATCTTTACTGCATCATGAAATGTATGTGGCCTTTTAAGCTCAAACTTCAACTTCAAATCAGCCCTCAAATTTTTCATAAACATACACCTTTTAAGCATAAGAGGAGGAGAAACACTTCCCAAAGAAACACACCATCTTCTCCACAAAGCATTTAACTCCTTGACAAAGGAATCTACACCTTGACCATCACATTGCACAAGTCTTTCAATGGAGGTCCATACATCCGTTGGGTCCTCTACCTTCTTGAATTTCTCAAGAAAAGCCTTCTTTAATGCATCATAAGTCATTGCCAATGGAGGTTGAGATGATTTCAACCAAAACTCATACTCATCATACCATATACTTGCATGCTCTTTCAAACAAATGAAGAAAATCTTGAGCATAATCATTGGATCTTCCTTATTTGCCATCCTATAAGAAAACTCTATCTTCTCCATGAATGCATCAGCATCCTCACCTACATGCCCGTAGAACCTTGGAAACTCTGTCATCATAGCCATCAAAGCTGTCAATTAAAGGTCACCTGAAGAAGATCCTCGGTGACGGGCACCAAAACACTGTTGGGAAACAAGCAAACTGGAACACCTCTATAGTGATGTCTCCCAAGAGCATTGAAACAGCTCTACAAGAACACCAAAACCTTTTGGAAAACCGATTGAAACACCACAAATCCAACAAGAGTAGTCCCCTTGGGAATTTACTGGCCGTCGTCCACCCAAGAGACTATGCCACAAAGAAGGAAGAAACCTGTTTAAGCACGGAATTACGGAAGTCGCCTACCAATGCTGTTGAAAACAAAGCTTTCCCCTTCATCAAAAACCACTTTAAAAGTACCCTTAAAATCATACATCACCCACAAGACATATGGATTTCCACAACTCAACCTACATAGTTTTGCCCCAAAGCTGCCACACACTATAGGTTGCACAGAATAGAGCTTAACCCCAAAACCCCAACTCCAAAAGACATGATGTCAAACTTCAATTTTTTTTGGAAAACTCTGCAAAAAAAGTTCTGAAATCCTTCAAATCAAACCCATGAAGAACTATGTGCAAAATCAATGCAAACAAGATGTTGTAGCAGGAAGACTACGTGTAGAGAGAGCTAGTCGAGTGCAAAAAACTGCATCCAATGGCATCGAGAAGCCAGGATGGGCTCAAACCTGAAAAATTCTAAACTTTTGCTGAAAATTTCTAAGTTTTCACATGATTCTAAGTTATATACAAGTCTCCCTTCAAAATAATCACTCACGGGCATTTACAGTAGCCCAACAGCTGTCACTAGACTAGTGACTTGGAGTGCATGTACATGTGCTTGCTAAAGCAAGTTAAAAATCTCACAAAAAGAAAGCCCACACAACCTTTTGACATCATACATCATGTTCGTATGTACAAATTTACAAAAAACGGGGTGTCCGAAATGCGCCCAACATAGTTTGCCAACCACACAGTTGCTAGAGCATTCATGGTCAGCAGTAGCATAAACATGTTTTCCACTTGGGTCAAAGGGCCATACAACATAACAACAAAATGCATGAAGAAATGCCAGCCATATCAATTGTGTCACTCCCAATATCAAAGCGTAAACCATATGTAGAATCCAAATCATGTTTAAGCATAAAGTACTCTCAACCAATACAACAGAGAAAGACCCTTTCATTATCATAGCAAGCAAGGAAGCCTTTAACATCTAATCCAAAAAGTCTTCAACTTTTACCTCAGCCATTTTTATATCCTCATGCATATCCATTTCATTCTCCCCACTCTTCATTAAGCCTCTATCCAATTCAACCATATCATGCTTGATAGGTAAGCCTTCTTCCATATATACCTTAGGCTCCTTAACAAGAGGATCAAACAAGTTAGCGTCAACCATATTCACATGACGCATAACAAGACAATTTCCATCATTTTCCATATCTTCTAAAACCTCAATATTCTCTTCATCAATTAAGGCAGGATCACCCACACCATCATGCACATCATCAAGTTTCTCATTGATAGGGTCCTCATCAACAACACAAGTAGTATACTTAGTTGCTTCATAACCCTTTTTCGTACAATCACCCACAGCATATACTTGAAAACCCTTGTCATACACATCACCATCTTTCCCATTGCTAACTTCCTTGACCTCCATCATGTGATCTTTCACTACTTCATCTATACAAAGAGAACTCCCAAGAGTTACATTTGTATCACAAACATACTCCTCTTCATTAGAGCATACGTACAAGCATCAACCATGTGCATGACTTGGATATTCAAAATTCTCATTTCCTTGCATTTGAGACTCATTCATGACCATGGTAGCCTTCTTGCTTACATCCATCTTACTAGCATCATGATCTTTGACATGAATTTTGACATCAAATCGCTTAAACAACAAAGATGGCATACATTGAGAATTCTTCTTGATCTCATTGTGCATATGGAATTCTTATTTCACATGCTCAAGATAATGAGAAACATGGAAGTTTGCATTGCATACATTGTCCATATTTATGTCTAAAACATAAGATACATTTGGATTCACGTCTTCTTGCAATCCAAGCTGCTTCACTCTCTCTAGATTCCATTCCTTATGCTTTGTAGCCTTTACTGCATCATGAAATGTAAGTGGCTTTATAATCTCAACCTTTAACTTCAAATCAGCCCCTCAAATGTTGCATAAACATACACTTTTTAAGAATAAGAGGAGGAGCAACACTTCCCAGAGAAACCCACCATCTTCTCCACAAAGCATTTAACTCCTTGACAAAGGCATCTACACTTTGACCATCACATTGCACAAGTCTTGCAATGGAGTGCCATACATCCATTGGGTCCTCTACCTTCTTGAACTTCTCAAGAAAAGCCTTCTTTAATGCATCATGTCATCATCAATGGAGGTTGAGATGATTTCAACCAAAACTCATACTCATCATGTCATCATGTCATCATCAATGGAGGTTGAGATGATTTCAACCAAAACTCATACCATATCCTTGCATCCTCTTTCAAGCAAAAGAACAAAATCTTGAGCATAATCATTCAATCTTCCTTATTTGCCATCAAGCAAGAAAACTCCATCTTCTCAATGAATGCATCAACATCCTCACCTACATGGCTATACAAGCTTGGAAAATCTGTCACCATAGCCATAAAAGCTGTCAATTAAAGGTCACCTGAAGAAGATCCTCGGTGGCGGGCACCAAAACACTGTTGGGAAACAAGGAAACTGGAACACCTCTATAGCGATGTCTCCCAAGAGCGTTGAAATAGCTCTACAAGAACACAAAAAACTTTGGAAAACCCCTTTGAAACACCACAAATCCAACAAGAGTAGTCCCTTGGGAATTTACTAGCCGTCGCCCACCCAAGAGACTATGCCACAAAGAAGGAAGAAACCTATTTAGGTACGGAAATACGGACGTTGCCTACCAATTCTCTTGAAAACAAATCTTTCTCCTTAATAAAAAACCACTTTAAGAGTACCCCTTCAAAGCATACATCACCCACAAGACATATGGGTTTCCACAACTCAACCTACATAGTTTTGCCCCAAAGCTACCATACACTATAGGCTGCAGAGAATAGAGCATAACCCCAAAACCCCAACTCCAAAAGACATGATTTAAAACTTGAAAAAATATCTGCAAACTCTACAACAACAAAAGTTCTTAAATCCTTCAAATTGAACCCACTCACAACTATGTGCAAAATCAACGCGAACAAGATGTTGTAGCAAGAAGACTAGGTGTAGAGAGAGCTAGTCTCCCTTCAAAATACTCATTCCACGCACATTTACAGTAGCCCGACAACTGTCACTAGACTAGCGACTTGCAGTGCATGTACCATGTGCTTGCTAAACCAAGTTAAAAATCTCACAAAAAGAAAGCCCACACACCCTTTTGACATCGGGCGTCATGTCCGTATGTACAAGTTTACAAAAAACGGGGTGTCAGAAATGCGCCCAACACCGCAAGGAGACCACCGCTTGAACACAACCATACGGACACATGCCTTGCAATGCACCAGACAAACTTAGTCACCCCAATATGCTCAATTCACAGCCTTCCACACTCACATAGCCTCTCTCTATCTCTCTTTGCACGACAAGCTTCGGGGGGCACACACACCGACACACGCCCAGAACCACACGCACACAAGCAGAGAAGAGAAGGGGGAAGGGGGAATAACGCCCGAAGATGGTAGAGAAGTCTTCTCGCATATGCAACACCATATACAACCAATACGCTGCCGACATGAACTTCAGAAACAATGGCTCAAAAGCCTACACAAACAAAAACCTCCAATGGCCACAAGACCATGGCAAAAAGCCCTAGTCTTCCAACTTCTTTATCTTTTTGCTCCGGGCTCCGTTTGATGAGCAATCAATTCCTACTAGCTCCATATGATACATACCCTGCTCTAGAACCTTGTTGAGGATCAAAAGATGCGAGATTGCACAATTCCCCATGTGGTCAGGTGGGAACCAACCTAGCCCCTGGCAAACATTCAATTGGCCATAACTTGGGCTCCGTAGCTCGGTTTGATGATCCATCTAGACCTGCTCCTTGAGCTCTTCAAGCTCTGCATTCTTGGACCTAAAGACTGCACCTCACATCTCATTCACTTGTTCCCAAAACTAGCCCCTTTTGGAGCCTTTCTTGGCCTATAAGGCACATCAGTCATACATCTCCGCTAATACCTGTCAGCCCATGACCTTCCTAGCTGCTCCACCCTTTTGCCATGCTGCTGCTAGCCTGCACATATCTGCCCATGCCATCTTCTATGGTCAACACACTTTGACTGTACCATCATTGCCCACCCCCTAGTTGAGCATTTATGCTCAACCATATAAGAGCTTTATTCACCTTCTAATTGCAAGGCACTATGAGAAAACCAAAACCATATGTACACAGTTTTATTCTACCTACTGCTAAACCTTCAAGTGGGTTGCCCCACCCCCTACATCACATAGCTTCCACCTGGATCAGACACCTGCCTTGGATATCCTTCACCCATTTGTAATTGCTCACCATAGTGCCGTACCCCAGCACATAGACCATCATGTGTGTAGGCTACCCATAGCCTGCCTACCTTCAGCACTCCTTATATCCCTCTGCAAACTATCTACTCCACACCAAGCAACATCAAGCATACCATCAAAAAAACATGTACCTGACACCGAGCTCCGACACATGTCTGACCCTTCCTCCCAAATAAATAAAGTGGAGGCTTCAACCATAGACCCCTGTATCTGTTGAACCAACTGTCGCATAGCTGCATCTACCACCATATTCATCAACCATAGCTTACATACCTTCACTTGAAGCCACTTCTTGGGATTCTCCTTCTCCACCATTGCACATGTCAGCTGCATCGGAATCTCCACCGTCTTTGGCATCACAACCTCCTCTTTAACCGCACACCCAATTCTAGCATCATTGAGCCCTTACTCGTCTATCGGCCTTCCAAGGTCGATCAACACCTCTTGCTCTTCAACTTCAACCACTTGCTCTTCAAGAACCTCTTCTACCGCTGCATCATGCTCTGCCAAGGAAAAGAGAAACTTGTTCTCTACTGCATCCACCTCGACTTCCTCCATAGGCACTGTTGATCTATCTCTTTCGGAAAACTTTTGCACCTGTTGCACCACCATGGCACATTGCACCGCCACTTTCATCAGCACAGCCCATTAGCATGGCACCACACACCATCTTTACTTGCATGTCATCATCTTTAGACCTGGACCACTCCACTTGGTCTTCATCAAGCATCTTGGCTTGCTCCGTTCCCTACTCTTCTTGCACATGGGCTATTACCATATCATCAAATACATAAGAGGGAAAATTCACCTTTAACAGATCAGGTTCATCAGACTCCGTCTCCTTGTCATAGGATGTGGACTCATCCGCTCTATTCTCCTCGCTTGTTTCCCAGCAATTCAAGCTTGTATCTCCATCATCACCGGCATCATATACCGACTCCATATCTGCATCTTCGTCTGCTTGCTTCTCCACAAAAGCTTGACCATCACCAAAACTTTGCTCAATTTCCTCATCAGCTTTTGAACCCCCGATATCTACATCTTGATTGCATTCGGCTATCTTTTCATGCAAACTTTCCAGAAGAATAGGCTTTACCTCTTTGATCCGCATCAGAACCTCCACATCTACTACTACCGCTTTGCCCCGGGGGTTCAAATTACATAGTATGTGACCTATCACATGAGTTCAACAGAAGTCCCTTAAAACTTACAAAAAAAAATTTTACATAAGGATATGTTTTTTACAAATCTCAAAAAATTTACATATTTAAAACAAAAGGGTTCATTATATTTCCTAGAAAACTCACAGAATAGGGATTTTAGAAAAAGAGCCTGAACACACGTGATAGAGTGGTCTTAAATATAGTGAACCCCCCGGGGCTTTTGCACCTTGGTTCACCTCGTCATGGAGCTTGTCTTCATTGACAAGCTCATCCACCCTTGGCACATGCACATCACAGACCGAATATCTCCAAGGAACATAGCCAATAGTAGGCCTTACCTCAACAGACTCTGTATTTCGAACAATTGGAATCACCTTTGGTTGGACCAAAGAGCACTTTGCTACCTCCGCAACAGGCATATAATCTGCTGGCTTCAACATGCCCAACTCGAGCGTTTGCTTCACCTTTTTTGCTCTTTATATTTTCTCTAATCCTTGGATGCAAGCACTCTAGCAGCTTCGACAGCTTCAAATACTCGTTGCTTTTGACCCCAGTAGCAACCTCTAACTTTTTCCAACAGGCTTCAAACTACTCAATAAAAATAGAGAAATCTTTACTTACGTCTTGGTGTACTGCCTTCACCCTTGCACCAGCTTCTTTCGGCGTAATCACCTCTCAAAATTGCTCCAGAAACTGACTTTGCCATCTCTCCCATTTTTCTCAAGCACTGCACTTTAAACCATCAAACCACACCTTGGCTCGTCCTCGCATTAACAGTGGTACTGTCTCCAAAGTTTTAGACTTCCATCTCTTGTCTACAATCAAGGAAGATGGAACATCCCAAATAACTGACCAACAAGGGCAGAAGGTAGAAGTGGTAATAACGAAAGAAATTGTGGTCGAGGCTCTCAAGTTGCCAACGATGAGGGCTTGAAATAGAAAGACAGCAGGTACCTTCAACAAGGAGACTGCTACCACAACATTTTTTGACCTCATCCAGAATATAGCAGGTACCTTCAACAAGGAGACTGCTGCCACAACATATGTTGACCTCATCCAGAAGCAAGTGGAAGAACCAGCACAGTTGTATCACCAACACTTCCACTTCTTAGCAAAGAGACCGCCAAGGTACACAACACCTAATCATGCAGTGGTGACTACATTCACACAAGTGTTGAAATCGACAACCAGGTAACCCATTGATCACGCACAATATGTGCTATCCACGTTGAAGGGTACCAAGAAAGAGGGTAAGATCACGTATCTGGGGTGCACGTGAGGTACTAACAAGAATAGCATACCATGATATCATCATGGTAGACAATTTGCCGCCTGCCCAGATCAAAACACATGGATTGTGTCAGCACAACCATCTCCTCGAACCGCAAGGTCGACAAAAAGAGTTACAAATCCGATGAAGAATCTACTGAAAGATCTCATAAGACACATAGTAGTGAAAGCTCATACAAGGAGGAAAGGCGAGCCATAATAGAAGAGATGAAAAAAAAACAGTGGCTGCACACCAAGAGGAACCTCAGCAGAAAAAGACGAGGTTTGAAAGGGAAAAGCAAACCTATGAAAGAAGACGTTGATAGCCATTTTTTGGCTCTCATAAAATATTTTAAGAAGCCACTTCACACCACAAAAACACCCTAGCACAATGACTAGGCTCGCTTTTTCATTGTAAATAGTGTGCGTGCGTTTAGGGTTTTTATCTTTTTTTTTAATCAAATCATTGAGCGAGTCATTGGGCTACGAGACAAAAAAAATAATTTATAATATTACGGTCCTCTTTACATGTAAATATTTTCTATCAAATACAGGACCTAAGTTTAAAGGGTTTTTTTTCAAAAAAAATTTATTTATATAAATATATATTCTTAGGCGTGCGTTATCAAGCCTAAGTATGCTAGCTTCCATCGCGTGTCATTCCTTAAACATATTTTACTATCATTCTATCCCTTAAGCTCTACTCACACAAGCCTTGAAAAACCCTTATGTGACTTCACCGAGAAAATATACCAATAACCTTATCGGCTCCGTCATATTTTTTTCCATCCCTCCCAGTTAAATATTCAGAAGTAAATAGAATTAATCTTCAAATAAATTCCATAAATCACTTAAAGTAGAGAATAATTGAGGGTCCCTTCCCTCATGATTTTTCTTCCTTTATTTTATATATTTTTTACCACCATGCATCCCATTTGTCCATTTTTCATAACTAGCTAGCTTATCTTTTTATCCCACAAGTATATATTATATCTGATACTTATCCTATACCATACATGTGTGCAAGGTCCTTGAAAATATTATGTCATGGTTGATGTATGGGGGGCTCACTTGGAAGACTACAAAGGAAAAAGAATCAAATAGTGGCCCACTTCAAGCTTTATTAGGTGCTGCAGAATCAGCTGTTTGCTCGAATTTTAGCACCTTCTTATGATCCAAATTTGAGAATACTTCCAAAAGAAAAAATGTATCTCGTGAGCTGAAGTATTTTTCATAAATTTTTCAGAAATTTTGAAGTCAAGGGTGATTTTACATGAAATTTATGGCCGACTTCAAAACTGCCACCTCATACACCAAAACAATCTTCCTATTTCTCTCACCCTTCCACACACCTACTCACTCTTACACACTCCTCCCTCTCCTTCCCACTCCCAAACCTGCAACTCCCATGTCCTAATTCACCCTCTTCACCATTTCCACTTCGCTCGCACCTCCATAGCCTTCATCCTCCATTTCTACACCCTATGTGCCCCCCTTTCTATAAGGTTTCCAGTTTCTAAAACCTTAAAGGTTGTATAAGCTTAATCAAACTGATATGATTATTGAAAAAGCAATGTAGAATTGTCCGACCATGGCAAATATTGGTATTTTTGGAATCTTAAGCACAGCAAACCCCGGGCTAGAAATTTTCAAAATTGAATTCCGATAAAAACTGGCATAGTTATGACCCCTGGAAGTTTACACTGTGAGTTGAGTAAAATAGAAAAATTGAAGGGTTACAGTAATCATTTAAGCATAGAATTTATTAAAGGTCTCCCAGATATTTACAAGATATTTACCAATTAAGCAAAAATAGGTCAAATTATAGCAAAATTGACATTTTAAAAGCTGGCAGGTAATGGGAGGGTAATAACTGACCTGCCAGGGACTCATTTAGCAGCAGGGGTCGTTTTTTGACTTGTTGGGGGCTACTTGAACTTCAAGCAACTGCCTTTTTCAGCCGGTGAGAGCTTATGAGTGCCAGAAAACTATAAATAGGACCCCTAGCTTCACATTTTACACAGACTCGAAGCCTTGCTACTCTCTCCCTCATCTAGAGAGAACACAACGCAGAAATCATTAGAGTTTAATCTCTAATTGATTAACCCTAACGGTAATTAACCTAATCCTTCTTAATTAGCAAGGTTAGATTAAGATAAATTGCTAATAAATCAAAGATTAGGCCTATGCATGCTCCTTAAACCTCTTTAAATTAATTAATCTCTGCTGATTATTGTAATTAAGCTTAGTAATATTAAGCTAATTAATTATCCTATCATATTATGGCTGAAATTACCCAAATTAACCATGAATTAATGATGAATATATTAATTAAGCTTAGATTAAGATGAGGTAATTATCAGAGTTGCATTAGATAGTCATTAAGCTAGGAAAATTATCCTATAATTTTCTGAGTAATTTTCCTAATTAATTAGGCAGAATTACTCTGTTTTTTGAGCTATTTAAATAGGAGAAATTAGTAAAATGATTTCAATTGATATATTATATTTATCAGTGGTTAATTGGATGTTAAGAAACCTGTGCTAATTAGAAAAAGCTCAGATAATGAATCTAGCTAATTAATTAGGTAGAATTACTCTGGTTTTTGAACAATTTAAATAGGGGAAATTAGTAAATTGATTTCAATTGGTGTGATAAATTTATCAGTGGTTAACTAGGTGTTAAGGAACGTGTGATAATTAGGAGAAGCTCAGATAATTAATTTAGCTAATTAATTAGGCATAATTACTCTGTTTTTTGAACAATTTTAATAGGGGAAATTAGTAAATGGAATTCAAATGCTTCCATATAATTATCAGTGGTGAATTAGGTGTTCAATAAGCCGTGATAATTAAGATAAGTTCAGTAACTTAATCTAGCTAATTACTTTAGCTAAAATACCCTATTTTTTGAGTAATTTAAATAGAGAAAATTAGTAAATGGAATTCAAATGCTATAATATAATTATCAGTGGTTAATTAGGTTCTCAAGAACCTGTGAGAATTAGGAGAAGATCAGGAAATTAATTTAGCTAATTACTTTAGCTAAAATACCCTGTTTTTGAGCAATTTAAATAGGGGAAATTAGTAAATGGAATTCAAATGCTTTTTTATAATTATTAGTGGTTAATTAGGTGTTAAGAAATCCTTGATAATTAGGAGAAGCTCAAATAATTATCTAGATAATTAATTAGATAAAATTACTCTATTTTTTGAACAAATTAAAAAGGGAAAACTAGTAAATGGAATTCAAATGATGTGATATATTTATCAGTGGTTAAATAGGTGTGTGAAATCCTGTGATAATTAGAAGAAGCTCAGAAAAGTAATTTAGATAATTACTTTAGCTAAAATACACTAATTTTTGAGAAAATTAAATAGGGAAAATTAGTAATGGAATTCAAATGTTGTGATATATTCACCAGTGGTTAATTAGGTGTGTCAAAACCTGTGATAATTAGGAGAAGCTCAGAAAATTAGTTTAACTAATTATCTTAGTGGAATTACTTTGTTTTTAGGGGTAAATTAAAGGGGGAAATAAGTAAATCATGTGCTATGATTACATGATATTTTTAAGAGCTGTATTATAGGGTCAAGAGGCCGTGATAATTATGACAAGGTTAGAAAAGTAGTATAGATATTTATATAAGTCAAATTATACTAATTCTAGCTAAAAAGAAAAGAGGGAAATTAGTAAATCGTGCACTATAATTACATGCTATTTATTAAAGTTGTATTATAGGATCAAGAGGCCGTGATAATTATGCCAAGGTTAAAAAAGTAGTCTAAATATTTATTTAAGTCAAATTATACCATTTCTAGCTAAAAAGTAAAGGGGAAAATTAGTAAATCATGTGCTATAATTACATTCTATCTATCAGAGCTATATTATAGGGTCAAAAGGCCGTGATAATTATGTCAAGATTATAAAAGTAGTATAGATATTTATCTAAGTCAAATTACACCATTTTTAGCTAAAAACTAAAGAGGGAATTTAGTAAATCATGATATATGATTACATGCTATTTATCAGAGCTATATTATAGGGTAAAGAGGCCGTGATAATTATTCCAAGGTTAGAAAAGTAGTATAGATATTTATCTAAGTCAAATTACACCATTTTTAGATAAAAACTAAAGAGGGAAATCAGTAAATCATGCTATATAATTACATGCTATTTATCAGAGCTGTATTATAGGGTAAAGAGGCTGTGATAATTATGCCAAGGTTAGAAAAGTAGTATAAATATTTATCTAAGTCAAAATATACTAATTTTGGTGGAAATTTCAAGGGGGAAATTAGTAAAGCATGCTATATGATTACATTCTATTTATCACAATTAGTTTATATAATAAAAAGGCCGTGATAAATATTTCAAGGTAAAAAAAAGTAGTATAAGTATTTATTTAAGTCAAATTATCCTAAATTTAGCTGAAAATTGAAGATGGAAATTATATAACTAAGTTGGAAAATAATAAGATAATTACCAGAGGTCAAAAATATCCTTATCTACTTGTGGTAATTATACCATAGTTAATTAGTGAGGTTAGTAAATTATAATTGACCAAAAGTCGTATTTTTAGCAAATGATTAATTAAAATAAATAGACTTTGTGGTTAAAAGCTTTTAGAAAAATTATAGTAAGTATAAACCTATGATATCAAGTTAAGGAAACGAAATCTTTAAGAGAAATTAAATACAATAAATATTAAGCCCAAAATAAGTAAATTATTAGTTTAAAAGTTGATAGGAAAATTAGGAAAAAGATACAGAAAATTATAAGAAAGTTAGGAGAGCTTAGAAAATCCTTAGGGAAGCGGTGGAAGAAGTTATCATGCTTATATAGACAAATAAGAAATTACTAGGTCAAGAATTTATTAATTAAAACTATAAATTTAACCTTGGATGGGTTACGGTTAAATACAAAGGCTAAGTCTAGATTTTGAACTATTTACCTAATAATTAGACGTCCTTTTTATAAGGATAAGAAGTTATGATACCAAAAAGGACCCGAGCAAATCCTACATCTGATGATGAGGACGTAGCTCCAATTCGAACTAGAACATCGCATGACGACGAAGCCGGGCCTAGTAGTAGGCCTACGGAGGAGAGTCTTCACGCGCCAGCGCAACAGCAGATGGCCAATCAATCCCAGGTGGGTGTCCCATTATTCAATTAAGTCTTTAATTAGTTTAAGTTCTTTTATAAGTTAGCATTGCATACGTAAGAAGGATAAACTGACTGAAACGGAAGGTAACTTCCAACATGCATTTGTTTATAATGTAGGAAAGAATTGTTTGGGTTAAAACTGATTGAAATAGGAAAGATATGATTGATCATCCTTAAGACAGCTTGTCTCAAGACACCTCCGACTCCTTAGTATAAATTGATGATAATGATTGGCTTTCTAGCCACGATTAAGTCGGTTACCCCCATGAACGATGAGTTTCTACTCCGTGTCATGTCTTGATGTTTCTAAATAAGTTAGGATACCGTTTTTTTATCCTAGGGGAGCCGCCCGGTTGTATGGGCAACTGGTTTGGTGTATGGGCACCCAGAACCTTGGGTGGGGGTTTATCCACTCCGGATTTGAATAAGGAATGGGTGCCGTTTTTCACCCTTAGGTGGTCTTGAGACAAGAAGAGTACTGGTCATGGTTATTATGGACAATGTTTTGATTGACAGTACCCTGTCTTAAGTTTAAAGATGCTTGTTTTCTGAAAGAATGTCTTCAATGCTATTTTAAAAGGTTGATTTAAGGAAATGCAGTTGAAAAAAAAAAAAGGAATCATTATTTTAAGTGTGGAAAGAATGTGATAGTAAGATAAATGAATCTTGTGTGAGTGAGGGGTGGTAAGTGGGGATTGACTAAGGTTGTCAATCATGGATGGGTGGACCTGATTAGTCAGGTAACTATCCATCCTTGCGCACTAAAACGTTTAGAAAACTTCTTCAATTGGAAGAGGAACCTACCAGCGGCTGTGCCCTCACATATGTTAGGGGGGAAAAAGCGTTGGTTGAGGATACCTTAGTCCAATTTGTGGAAGGTATAGGGCTGAAGTAGTTTTTGGACTTTTAAAAGGTTGTCCCGTTTTCGCTGCGAGACAGGACTAGGTCTTCTTCTAAGGCTATAGACCCAAGCCATTGTCAATGGCAAAGGTCTATTCCTTGGATTTTTTTTGTTTAGAGACTCTGATTTTTATCAGACCTAGAGACCTGTCAAGGATCCCATCCCGATCTCGGTATAGGCGGGTTGGAGACATTACACTTTCTCTCTACATATATGTCCATATTACCATGTCCTCTTCAACTTTCTAAAGAACTCCAAAAAATCAGAAAAAATCCAAGGTTAACCTCTACAAATGAAGGCTTTTATCATGAATTATCCAAGGTTTCGAGATAACATAGCTTCATCAACACGTGTAACTTTGCCATGCTGACTGCTTCTTCTTCCGATGTTGTAAAGAGGTGAATGTCAACTTCTCCGAAGCTTCAACCTCTCTTTACAAGCTTATCCCTTCTCTAACTTTGCTCATCATATATCTCATCATTTGGTGAATGATTTTGTAAATGGTTTTTAGTGATTATTACTAACCACTAACCTTATTGTAAAAATACACCCTCTACTCTCTATTAGAGTAGGCACTCCCAAATTGTTCACTCAATCCTCTCTCCTTTCACCCTCAATAATTCTATTCCCTTGAGCCCACATCCATGTGACTCAAAGGACAAGAGAGACCCACCCTCATTTAAAAAAATTAAAAGTATGCATAATCTTTTATTTCTTCAAGTAAACTTGATTAGGTCTAATCCTAATCGGGGATTCTAAAACCTATAAATAGAGCCCTTCTCTCCCTTGTAAATCATCACATGATCACACTACACCACACCATTCTCAACACATAACACACCACTCTTCAAGCCTAGTTGTGTAGAGTGTGTGCGTTGTGGGTGCTCTATTCCATCACTACACATAGGTGCATGGAGAAGCTTGAAGTTAGTTATGCCATCTAGAGGAGTGGAGTGATGCCATACTCTTCATCACACTTGTAGCCTACTCTTGTGCATAAATAAGATGTATAGTTTGGGGTGCAATTATATGCTGCAACTACGACTCTTCTCTGCAACTACGACTCTTCTCTCCAAATTGATTTGATAAGTTGGCTCATCAGGTGGTTGAAGGTATATTGTCCTTGAAGTCTGTTGTGCCATTTCATGCTTTTTGGTTTGAGGGCTTGTTGAATTGTTTGCCTAAAACGTCAATTGTAAGAGGGTACTCGGTGAGAGGGCTCCCGTGACCCTAAGACAATTTGTGTATTGGCAACAAGGTCAAGTTTTGTGTTATCTCTTTGTTTCTCATCAAGCTTTGTGTGCATCTAGTATTTAAGGCTAAGACGGAGTTGCTCAAGTTGATTTGTGCTCTTTACCTCTCTCTGGCTTGGTGAATGTTTGTGTTTGGTGTGTGTGGCTATCTTGCATTCCCCTCCCTTTGTGTGTTTGATTATAAGGAGATATCACGTGCATCCTAGTTTGCATCTACAACTAGGTGGTGCCCCTTTCTTATTTGGTTTCTGGCTGTGGGTTGTTGTTATATTTGACTGTGCTTGCCCCAGCCCCAATTGAGCAGCACGGGAGCCTCGAAGGGTGTTTAGAGGCCACTCTTCTTGTTGCCCGCCCCGGACCGCCTCAATTTTGGTGCCCCCACTGAGGACGGCTTGTGTATTTTTGTGTAGGATCAACCTTTTAGCATAGTCAAGAAGTTTGCATGAATCACGAGAATTTGTATGATCCCTTCATTCCCATTGCAAGGCAAAAGGTACACATAATTGTTAGTACTAATTTGCAATTTCAACGTGTAATTCGTAGAATTTTAGGTCCTCTTAGGTTGGCCGAGATAAACGCTTCAGTAAATCCTTTTATTTTGCCTCTCATTAGGTACGACCTTAGTCTGGACGTCTATATTTTTATTTTGTTTTAAGAATTAGGGCATGCATAGACCATAGACAATGGCCCAGGAATAGAGGTTTTCTCCTTCCATTTCACTCCACACATTAGAGTAAACATCGCAATTAGTAGAAAAATCCATTTTCAACAACGTATGGTGTTCATGTTTGGTGCCCAAAGAGTAGGAGAAATTCTCGCGTCACCAAACCCTATCATCCTATCTCTTATTGATTATCATAGGTTATTTGATGTGAATATTTTTATTTTGTTGTAGAATAGATTGCAATTTAGAAAATATTGTTGTGTAAATCTTTTAAAGAAAGAAAAAACAAAAACGTGCGTCACTTTGAAATCAATTAAATTTCGGGCCAACGCCAAATGTCTGGATATCCTCTTTTCTTTGGAGAGCCTGGAGAGGATGCAGAATTCTTTTTAGTGAATTTCAAGATGTCTTGCCATATCAAGAGGATAGTAACTGATCAAGAACGTGTAGAAATGTTTGAGGTGGTCCTTAGGAAAGATTCTAGCACTTGGTTTGACTCTTTGCCTGAGGAAGTTAAGGGGAATTACACAGAAGTTTTGCATCGTTTTAAGAAATACTTCTTTGATCCCCAAAACACTCAAAAACTATGGCAAGACATTGTTTCTCATAAGCAAAAAGGCTTAGATAACTACTACTTGTACAAGCAAGAGTTTCTACGTCTTTGGGCTCTATGGATACGAAATGTTGCTAACCCTGGTGATGGTGCAGAATTTCTAAAGAAGGAGAGGTTTATATCCGGACTCTTTCCTGACCTTAAGGTAAAAGTTGAGGCCGGCGTACCTGCTACCTTTGATGCAGCTGAAACTAGGGATGCTGAGAAATATAGGAAACTCAAGTGCTTAAGGGGAGAGGTTCCAATAGAAGGTCTTAGACCCAAAGGTAAGTCACAAGCATCAACATCTAGGGAGCTTCATGAGGTAACGGCGGAAGTGATTGAGAAGTTAAATGAATCTTTAAGGAGCTTGTCAATTCACCTTGCACAAGTTGTAGATCCAAAGGGACAAGCAAAGAAGTCTGAAGAGTGAGATTCACGACCTAGGAGAGTCTTGCAATGTCGCAATTGCGGTGAGTCTGGACATGGGATGTATAATTGTCCTTGGCCCTGTGGGGAGCCAGGGAGACCTAACTGAAATTACCGAGTGATGAATGCAGGTGAAGGAACTGGTCAACAACCAAGGCTTCTACAAAGACCAAATGGACCAAGACCACCTCCACAAGGGTAGAAGGAGTTCCATCTTTGCCAGATCCAAATGTGCATGTGGTAGAGGTGACAAATTCAAATCAGGTTGACATGGAAGCAAATGGCATTAAGCGTGGCTGAGGGAAAGGTAAAGAGAAGGAAGGTGTCATATCACAGAGTGACCATGGACGAGGCAAGAAGGCAAAGGAGACCAAGGAAGCTAACAGGACTTGACGTCGTATCAATCTCCAAGACTTCCCTCTTGGACATGGTATGGCTCCATACAACTTGTTGGAAGACATGGGAGGTAAGGCTCCTGATATTTCATGGCCTCAATTCCTTGCATTATGTCCACAAGCTAGAAGGGATTTAACAAAAGCATTTAGCACTAGGAGAAAGATAAAAGAGAGTGTGCCTGTTGTAAAAATTGCACATGATGAAATGAATGAGGATATTACACCTGTGCTAGATTGTTACATCAAAGGAAGATTGGTTAGGAAAGGTCTAGTGGATGGGGGTGCACAGATTTGCATCATGACAAAGGGACTCATGCAAAGACTAGGCATGCACATCCATGAGACACCTGAAATCAAAGTGAAGATGGCAAACAATAGCAAAGCCAGGTGTGTAGGCATTTGTAAAAATGTTTTTGTAGAGGCTTTTGGCATTAAGAAGGCAGTGGATTTCTATGTCATGTCTACCAAAGGAAATGGTTACCCATTTATCCTAGGAAGACCATGGCTAATGAAAATGCGAGCTTTGCAGGATTGGGAGAGTGGAAAGCTAATTTGTAGGAATGACAATCATAAGAAGGCTGTCTTTGACATGAAGGAGAAACGCCAAGAGGAGCTCCATGAAGAATCATCTCAAAGTGAGATGGAAGAAGATTGGACCGATAATACTTCAGAAAAAGAAAGTAGCGGCAGCATTATTGAAGAGGAGTCTTCCATTGAGGTCATGGGGGTAAGGTTTAAGCCAAACAACCAGGAGACCTCTTTGTCGAGGTTTGTAAGAGGTAGGTACTCAAGAGAACCAAAATGTGCAAGATGAAGGAATGTTAGAAGGTATGTTGTCTACAACAGTGACAAAGGACAAAAGAGAGGAGTTCAAATGTGTGCTAAGGAAATTTCCTAGGCTTTTTGCTAAAGACTACACCGATGTGCGTGGAGTGGATGTTGTTCAGCACAAGATTGAGTTGAAGCCAAAGGCCACACCTAAGGCTCAAAAGCTACGGAGGCTAGGAGTCATCAAAGAGGAGGCTCTACTCAAGGAGGTAAGAAAGCTTCTAGAAGCAAGTTTCATTTATCCAGTGGAGAATTCAGAGTGGGTCTCTCCCGTTGTTTTCACTCTTAAGAAAAATGGCAAGTGGAGGGTGTGTGGGGATTACCGTCCGCTCAATGAGGCAACAAAAAGAGATCACTTTCCCCTCCCATTTCAGGATGACATACTAAATGAGGTAGCTGGTCATGAGAAGTACACTGTGTGTGATGGCTACTCAAGCTACTTTCAAGTAGGAATTGCTTTGGAGGACCAATTAAAAACAACCTTCATCACTCCTTGGGGTTGTTATGCTTTTAGAGTTATGCCATTTGGCATGACAAATGCTCATGCAACTTTCCAACGTTTCATGAACATGGTGTTTGAAGCATTCTTTGGAAAGTCAATCAGGGTGTTCATTGATGATTTCTGCATTTATAGCTCAAAATCATTGCATCTACAAAAGGTAGAAGAAGGTTTAAAAAAACTTTACAACATGGGAGGTAAACTCAACCCCGACAAGTGCCACATAGGTGAGGATGAAGTGATCTTTCTTGGTCACAAGGTTTCCTATAAAGGTATTGAGGTGGATCCAACAAAGGCAAAAGCTCTCATTGAGCTATTATCACCAAAGAGTCTTAAGGAGGTCATCTGATTCATTCAAAAGGTGAAGTATATGTCACGATTCATTCACTTAGCCTCAGAGTTACTTCACCCTTTACAAAAGTTGACACAATAAGTGGAATTTGCATGGTATGATGAGCTTGAAGAGTATTTTTGTAACATTAAAATCATCCTGTCAGAGCTACCAACACTCATGCCTCCTTGTTGGGAGTACAAGTTCTTTGTTAGCTCTAGTGTTGGGAAGAAAAAAATTGGTGCAGTATTATTACAACAAGATCCCCACAGTACCAGGATGTGACCAATCTACTTTGCTAGTAGGGTCATGAATGCTTTGGAGAGAGGCTACACAGAGGCAGAACTCATGATGATTTCTCTCATGTTTGCAGTGAGAAAGTTTAGACCCTACTTGCTACCAAAACCTTTTGAAATTCTCACTTCAGGAAATTTGTTCCCTTGGGTGTCATCTCAAATGAATCTTAGTACTAGGATCTCAAATTGGATAATGGAGTTGCAAGAGTTTCAATACTCTTTCAAGGTAGAAGATAGTGTGCGTGCACAATTGGCAGGGATTCTCACTTATAGGGTACATGAGAAGGAAATTAAGGTGCCTAAAGTAAAGACCCTACCATTGCCACCACCAAAAATTATTCCTAATTATTTTACCTTGTTCTTTGATAGATCTTTTCAACAAGCCACAAGAAAAGAAGGGGGAGGGCTAGTGTTGCTCAAACCAAGTGGAGAGGTGGTCATGAAAGAGAAGGTCAATCTACCAGGTTCAACTAGCAACAATGAAGCAGAATACGACACACTACTTCATAGTTTAAAGACGTGCTTTGGCCAAGGTATACAACATCTCATGGTAAAGCGGGATGCACTTCTCATTGTGAAGAAGATTTTAGGCATTTGGGCATGCAAGAATGAAAGCCTAAGGAAAAAAGTTCATGCCATTTCTAGGTTGTTTAATCAATTTGAAGAAGTGCAACTATATCATATTCCTGGGAAACAAAATGAAGATGCAGATTTACTTGCACAACAAGCAGTTACATGTGTTGAGAAAGAAGTGCAGGTCATCAAGGTGGCAACACCTGTCAAGCAACCAAGATACCAAGGATTGGAGTCATTGGCTCCCATTATTGGCTACATTTCGGAGGGCGAGTTTCCACAAGATTTCACAAAAGCTCAAAAGAGGAGACTCATGAAGATGGCAAGTGTCTATCCCTTCCTAGAAGGCTCCCTCTATCAAAGAGGAAAGGATTAAGTGTGCAAAAGAGTACCAAATATCGAGGAAATTCCAACCTTCTAAAAGGTTTGCATGAGGAAGCATGCGGTGGTTGTTTTTCCCAAGAGTTAACTGTGAATAAGATTTTGCTTGCGGGGTATGTTTGGCCAAGTCTTCATGTGGATGTCCAGCATTAGTGTAAAAGCTGTCACAACTGTCAGGTAAATGGAAATATAAGATTGGTCCATGGTCCAAGGAAGATCGTGCTTGCAAATGGACCCTTTGAAAAGTGGGGCATTGATGCTATGGGTCCTCTACCTAGAACAAAAAATGGGAAACTCTACATTCTAAAGGTTGTAAATCACATGACTAGGTGGGTAGAGGCTCAAAGTGTAGCAAGGGTAAATGGGAAAACAATGAGCAGGTGTGTCTACACTAATATTTGTTGTAGATTTGGCACACCTTTGGAGATTGTTTTTGACAATGGTCCAAGGTTTAGGAAGCGTTTACTCACACAAGTTTGTCAAGAGCCTCACATTCTACATCATCATAGCACACCCTACTACCCACAGTCGGATGGTCTGGTTGAGAAGTCTAATGGTGTCATTGTAGGCGTCCCATCTAGTACCAAGATGCGTCCCATCTACTTTGCTAGTAGGGTCATGAATGATTTGGAGAGAGGCTACAAGGAGGCAAAACTGATGATGCTTTCTCTCATGTTTGCAGTGAGAAAGTTTAGACCCTACTTGATACCAAAACCTTTTGAAATTCTCACTGTAGAAAATTTGTTCCCTTGGATGTCATCTCAAATAATCTTAGTACTAGGATCTCAAAGTGGATTATGGAGTTGCAAGAATTTCAATACTCTTTCAAGGTAGAAGATAGTGTGCGTGCACAATTGGCAGGGATTCTCACTTATAGGGTACATGAGAAGGAAATTAAGGTGCCTAAAGTAAAGACCCTACCATTGCCACCACCAAAAATTATTCCTAATTATTTTACCTTGTTCTTTGATGGATCTTTTCAACAAGCCACAAGAAAAGAAGGGGGAGGGCTAGTGTTGCTCAAACCAAGTGGAGAGGTGGTCATGAAAGAGAAGGTCAATCTACCAGGTTCAACTAGCAACAATGAACTAGAATACAACACACTACTTCATGGTTTAAAGATGTGCATTGGCCAAGGTATACGACGTCTCATGGTAAAGGGAGATGCACTTCTCATTGTGAAGCAGATTTTAGGCATTTGGGCATTCGTAGGTTGTTTAATCAATTTGAAGGAGTGCAGCTATATCATATCCCTAGGAAACAAAATAAAGATGCAAATTTGCTTGCACAAAAGCAGTTGCATGTGTTGAGAGTGAAGTGCAGGTCATCATGGTAGCAATAGTGATAAAGCAACCAAGGTACTAGGGGATGGAGTCATTGGCTCCCATTGTGAGCTACATTTTAGAGGGCGAGTTTCTAGAGGGCTTCACAAAGGCTCAAAAGCGGAGGCTCATTAAGAAGACGAGTTCATTTTTGTTTTTGGAAGGTGCCCTCTACCAAAGGGGAAAAGATCATGTTTGTAGGAGAATACCGACAACCAAGGAGATTCGAGCCATTCTTGAAGGTTTGCATGAGGAAGCGTGTGGTGGTCATTATGCACAGGAACTCGCTGCAAAAAATATTTTGCTTTCCGGATATGTTTGGCCGAGCTTGCATATTGATGTTCAACATTGGTGTAAAAGCTGCCAAAATTGACAGATTAATGGAAACAAGCGTCTGTTACATGGTCCACGTCAGTTAGTCCTTGCAAATGGTCCGTTTGAAAAATGGGGCATTGATGCTATGGGTCCATTGCCCAGGACTAAAAATGGAAAATTGTATATCTTGGTGGCCATAGACTACATGACTAGGTGGGTAGAAGCTCAAAGTGTGGCAAGAGTGAATGAGAGGACAGTTAGCAAGTTTGTGTACACTCACATTTGTTGCATATTTGGCACGCCTTTGGAGATCGTTTCTGATAATGGTCCAGGATTTAGGAAGGGCTTGCTCACATAAGTTTGTAATGACCTTCACATTCTACATCGGCATAGCACACCCTACTCTCCTCAGTCAAATGGTTTGGTAGAGAAGGCTAATGGCATCATTGCAGGAATCATCCAAAAGATGGTAAAGAACAAGACAAAGCTATGGGTTGACTTCTTGGATGGAACATTGTGGGTCTATCGGACTACCTACAAGGAAGCGACAGAGTTCACACCCTTCCACCTAGTCTATGGTCAAGAAGCTTTGCAACCCATCGAGCTCAACATTCCACCAATGCGACCTCATGGAAAGGTGGCACAAGGAGAAGAAGCAGCATGGAAAGACCGTCTTCTCACCCTAGCAGAACTAGAATGGAAATGGGATGTGGCTTATGAGTGCTATAAAAGAAAGGCTATGCAAATAAAGGACAAGTTCGACAAAAAGGTGAAAGACAAAGGGATCAAGGAAGGAGATTTGGTGCTAAGGTACGATAATCGCCTTGACAATTGCTTTGATGTGAAGTTCAATACTACATGGCAGGGCCCCTACATTGTAAAGAAGGCCTATTGTTCATGCTACTATCAGCTCATGGATTTGGATGGCATGTTACGGTCCTGTTTACATGTAAATATTTTCTATCAAATAAAGGACCTAAGTTTAAAGGGTTTTTTTAAATTTTTTTGATATAAATACATATTCTTAGGCGTGCGTTATCAAGCCTAGTATGCTCGCTTCCATCGCGTGTCATTCCTTAAACATATTTTACTATCATTCTATCCCTTAAGCTCTACTCACACAAGCCTTGAAAAACCCTTTGTGACTTCACCGTAAAATATACCAATAACCTTATTGGCTCCGTCATATTTTTTTCCATCCCTCCCAGTTAAATATTCACAAGCAAATAGATTTCATCTTCAAATAAATTCCATAAATCACTCAAAGTAGAGAATAATTGAGGGTCTCTTCCCTCATGATTTTTCTCCTTTTATTTTATATATTTTTTACCACCATGCATCCCATGTGTCCATTTTTCATGACTAGCTAACTTATCTTTTTATCCCACAAGTATATATTATATTTGATACTTATCCTATACCATACATGTGTGCAAGCTCCTTGGAAATATTATGTCATGGTTGATGTATGGGGGGCTCACTTGGAAGACTACAAAGGAAAAAGAATCAAATAGTGGCCCACTTCAAGATTTATTAGGTGCTGCAGGGACAGCTTTTTTCTCGAATTTTGGCACCTTCTTATGATCCAAATTTGAGGATACTTCCAAAACACAAAATGTAGTTCGTGTGCTGAAGTATTTTTCATAATGTTTTCAAAACATTTGAAGTCCAGGGTGATTTTACATGAAATTTATGGCCGACTTCAAAACTACCACCTCCTACACCAAAAAAATATTCCTATTTCGCTCACCCTTCCACACACCTACTCACTCTTACATCCTCCTCCCTCTCCTTCCCAATCCCAAACCTGCAACTCCCATGTCCTAATTCACCCTCTTCACCATTGCAACTTCTCTCACACCTCCATAGCCTTCATCCTTCATTTCTACACCCTATGTGCCCTCCTTTCTCTCTACATATATGTCCATATTACCATGTCCTCTTCAAATTTCTAAAGAACTCCAAAAAATGAGAAAAATCCAAGGTTAACCTCTGCAAATGAAGGCCTTTATCATGAATTATCCAAGGTTTCGAGATAACATAGCTTCATCAACACGTGTAACTTCGCCCTACTGACCGCTTCTTCTTCCGGTGCTGTAAAGAGGTGAATGTCAACTTCTCCAAAGCTTCAACCTCTCTTTACAAGCTTATCCCTCCTCTAACTTTGCTGATCATATATCTCATCATTTGGTGAATGATTTTGTAAATGTTTTTTTTAGTGATTATTACTAACCACTAACCACTAACCTGATTGAAAAAATGCACCCTCTACTCTCTATTAGAGTAGGCACTCCCAAATTATTCACTCAATCCTCTCTCCTTTCACCCTCAATAATTATATTCCCTTGAGCCCACATCCATGTGACTCAAAGGACAAGAGAGACCCACCCTCATTTAAAAAAATTAAAAATATGCATAATCTTTTATTTCTACAAATAAACTTGATTAGGTCTAATCCTAATCGGGGCTTCTAAAACCTATAAATAGAGCCCTTCTCTCCCTTGTAAATCATCACATGATCACACTACACCACACCATTCTCAACACATAACACACCACTCTTCAAGCCTAGTTGTGTAGAGTGTGTGCGTTGTGGGTGCTCTATTCCATCACTACACATAGGTGCATGGAGAAGCTTGAAGTTAGTTATGCCATCTAGAGGAGTGGAGTGATGCCATACTCTTCATCACACTTGTAGCCTACTCTTGTGCATAAATAAGATGTATAGTTCTGGGTGCAATTGTATGCTGCAACTACGACTCTTCTCTCCAAATTGATTTGATAAGTTGGCTCATTAGGTGGTTGAAGGTATATTGTCCTTGAAGTCTGTTGTGCCATTTCATGCTTGGTGGTTTGAGAGCTTGTTGAATTGTTTGCCTAAAAAGTCAATTGTAAGAGGGTACTCGGTGAGTGGGCTCCCGTGACCCTAAGACAATTTGTGTATTGGCAACAAGGTCAAGTTTTGTGTTATCTCTTTGTTTCTCATCAAGCTTTGTGTGCATCTAGTCTTTAAGGCTAAGACTGAGTTGCTCAAGTTGATTTGTGCTCTTTACCTCTCTCTGGCTTGGTGAATGTTTGTGTTTGGTGTGTGTGGCTATCTTGCATTCCCCTCCCTTTGTGTGTTTGATTATTAGGAGATATCACATGCGCCCTAGTTCGCATCTACAACTAGGTGGTGCCCCTTTCTTGTTTGGTTTCTAGCTGTGGATTGTTGTTATGTTTGATTGTGCTTGCCCCAGCCCCAATTGAGCATCACGGGACACTCTTCTTGTTGCCCGCCCCGGACCGCCTCATTGCAAGGCTGCAAGAGAGGACCCGGAAAACGGGGTTCCAAAAGAGATAAAGGAACCTACAACAAAGAACCCTGCCGTGGAAAGAAGCAGAGGACCCCACTGATTTTCTTGAAAGAATGTAGAGGCAGATGCACTCAAGCTAAAAGAAGCTCAGGAGAGTGAAAGAAAAGCTAGAAAAGCAGCAGAGCAACAAACTCAAGCGGAGGCTACTGCTCAGAGTGAAAGAAAACCTGGAGAAGCAACAGAGAAACAAACTCAAGCGTAGGCTACTGCTGAGAGTGAGGCACAACACTATCAGGAGGAGATGTCTCGGAAGCTGACCTCGCCTGCAACAAAACAAGAAGATCACCAATGCCAAGCCCTCCACCTTCACCAACAGCTAGACCCACTAGGAGCGAGCAAGCTAAAGACAAGGAGCTTGAACCGCAAGAAGCAGCAAGGTTTGAACAACCGACAACAACTACTTTTGAGCAAACCAAAGCAACAAAGGCAAAGGTCACCCCGTCTACAACCACCCAACTGGAAATGACCGAGGCACCCACGAAGCCTCAAGAACTAAGGAAGCCGAGGCAACCACATAGCCTCAAGGAGAGGTAGAATTCCCAATGCAAACCGAAGCAACCACAACCCCACCCAAGGAGCCAAACATAGAGATTACTGAAACATCTAGGCAGCCGATAGATCATGAAGATTGGAAGATGAATGACGAAGTCATCCTACAAGTTAATGAATATGCTAAACAAATGCAGGCAATGACTGAAAAAATAAGAACAGCAGCACTTAGCCGCAGTGCTAAGGCTAGAGAGCCGGAGATGGTCATCAAATCTCTTGAAGGAGAGCTAGAGGACATAATGAATGTCATCTCTAATTTGCAGAGACAAATCCAAGAGCTAAGAGCTGAAGCTGAACAACACCAGCTAGCAAAAGAGAAGCAACAAAAGGAAATGGAAGAGCCAGGTGAACTTCTCACGAAGTTATCAGATGTCTACAAGACCAAAGACGAACAACTGACAGAGGTTACCAATGAACTCTTAAGAACAACTCTGTCAGTACAAAAAATCCAAGTGCAACTCGACGTCGCGAATGCTTCACTGCAATATTTAGAGAAAAGGTTCAATGATCCCCAGGGGATTCACTCTATATACAAAAGGGGATGCGACCTGCAAGCGGACAACTTTGATAAAATCCCTACATATGACTCATATTAGGGAATATGATCCCCCTTTCTACACGTATACGACAATCAATGCTGAAAATTATTACACCCCTATCTTACATGTAAAATTTAGGTCTCACATGATCTAACTAAGTAAAACTAGTCAAAGAGCGTGTAGCATAGTGACTGGCAACGTACTAAGGAATCGCTTATGTTAATAACTAGATGTACCCTCAATGTGTCTTAGTTTGACTTTCAAACTATGTGCTCGTTCAACCTACACTCTAGCTACTCGTCCAATTTTGACCCATCGAAATTACTCAAAAAACATGGTTATAAAGTTGTGTTAGGTTCTCTCTGTAAATTTGCATCTATATAAACTCTTTATAGTTTTCATCCCTGAATAAATAAACTATAATCATAAAACAAGAAATTGATACAAATTAGTGTTAGTTCTTGCATGTATCTTTGTAGCTGTTGACTCAGAAGTTCGAGGGTAGACTCTTTTGGGGAGCCAAAATTTTGAAACACAAAAAATTCCTCTCATTTTTCCCTTTTCTCACTTCTCTCTCTCTCTCCCCCCCCCTTTCCATAAATATGAAAGCTTGGGAGATAAATTACCGGGGGCTTGCCCCTAACTTATACACTTATGTAACGTGTAAAAAAACACCCCTTCCCTGCACTTACATGATGTGATAAGTTTTCCATGGTGAATCCCCCGGGCAATGATCAGGAAACATTTTTGCGACAAATAAGGGAATATCCCGCAATTGCCTCGATCAAAGGTACATATGAAGTATACAAAGCTTTAGAAAAGAAGAACAAGGATTTTGAACTTGAGCTAAAGCTAGAACACTCACAACTAAGAGACCTTGCACTAATGCGGGTACAAAGAGAGGAACAACTGCTCAAGGAGATAACAGGGCTCAAGCATGTTAATCAGCTACTGTGAGACGGTCAGCCAGAGTACATCTAAGCAACCACACACTAAAATTCACTTAGTCTCTTTCGCTGAGATGGAAACATAGCCGACAGAACGGCTAGGAGGAGAGGAAGATTTCAAGGTACCAATAACAGATGCTGAGCAAGGGTCAATGGTCCAACTGTCAAACGTTGAGAAAGATACACTCAAAGAACAAGTTGCTCAAGAGATAGATGAACAATGGAAAGCAACGATGGATTGGGAGTTGAAAGTTCTCCATTCAGTCAATGTTACTCAACTCACTCCCAACTAAATCAATGCACAATGGCATCAACAATCACTGCTTGTCACGTGACACATCCAACCCTATGTGTTCGTGGACAAGCTACAGCATAATCAGGGTTCAACCAATCCAGTCAGTCCAGATTTAGAAGTGATATGGAACTTTTGTGAGTCTATTCATAGACCGTGCATGCCCACTCACTTAGCATAGATGCATATCCTGTGGTTGCACACAGCATGATCATCAGCATTCCCATCAGAATCCATCAGATTCCATCAGGGGAATTTTCCAACACATTTAGCCTATTTTACCTATTTTTGGCATTTTTCACTTATTAATTTAAGTGACTTTCCAACAAAAGTAGGTAGGGGAATTTGGGTAAGAAAATATATAAGCAAACCAAAGTTAGCACTAAATGGCAGAAGAGGCAACATGAGCCAATCTCAACAGGCAACTTCTCACAAGAACCTTGGTGGACTTTTCCCTCCAAGCAGCAGATTCCCTCACCTAGCGTTTTTGTACAGCATCCCCAGCCTTGCGTTTTTGCATCAAATCTGCATCGTCAACAGTACTCAGCACCTAGCATTTTGCAAGAACCACAACTGCTAGCATTTTTTATCATTAGATTCATTGGCGTTTTTGGATTTCAGCAGCAGATAAAGACCGGCAATTTTCACCTAAAGTGTAGCAGATTCATCCCAGACAGACCATCGGTTTTCAGCCTAAAGGCACCTCAGTTTTCAACACTAAACCTGCAGATTTTCAGCGACAAAGACCCACATAAAACAGCCCCAAAATCAGCGTTTCTGGCTCAGCCGCAGATTTTAGCCCATAGCTCTAAGGTGCAGCGGAATGAATGTTGTATATTCTCAAGATTAGCGATCTTTACTACTCAAGGTTCCTTTCAGTTCTTAGGGAAAGAGAGAGCTTTCCGTCTTATGGAGTGCTATGATCACGAACAAAGTGAGTGGATTGTGCGTGCAAGTGAATGAGACTGAGAGAAGGAGAGAGAAGAGATACGACACCGAGAGTTGTAATTACTACCCTCCTCCCAAGGCCCCACTCTCGTCGGCAAGAGTGGTCTAATTTTTTATTTCACAAAGGTGTACAATGCTAATGCCATGGACTGATGCAAGTTGGACTATGCCGATGACGACGACAATGATGACGACGGCGACTTCTTGGCTGAAAATTGTGATCTTCTATGGGCTGAATTCGGTGGCTGTTTTGAGGCTAAAAATGACTGTTTTCTTGTTGTGGTTATGGCTGAAACTGATCAAGTTGTCGGGGTCTTGCTGATGGTAAAAACGCTAAAGACTTGGACCTAGTAAGCTGCGTTTTTAGGGGCTGTTGTACCTGTTGAAAACGCTGCAACAGCAGGCCTGTCTAAGGCCGAAAAACGTTGCAACACCAGCAGCCTAGCGTTAGTGGTTGCTGACAAAAAAACGTTGAAGGGGCAAAAATGCCAACATAAAGGGGATGATGGCGATGTCTGCAAGAGGATGAAATGCCAGGGGGTGAGACCTGATGGCGATGCTGGATCTAGGAAAAACGCCAAGGATGGGGTGATAATGGCGATGGATATGATGCTGAGGGGGGGTAATGCTAAGAAGTTGCCTGTTGAGCGGGAAGCTCCTGCTGCCTCTTCTGCCATTTAGTGCTAACTTGGGTTTGCTTATATATTAACTTAGAGAAATTGCCCTACCTACTTTTGTTGGAAAGTCACTTAATAATAATAAGTGAAAATAATCAATAAATAGAAAAATAGGCTAAATGCACTGGAAAATTCCCTTAACTAATGGTAATGGATTTTGATGGGAATTCCGATGATCATGTTGTGTGCAACCGGAGGATATGCATCTATGATAAGTGTCTGGGCATGCACGGTCTACGAATAGACTCACAAAAGTGCCAGATCACTGCTAATCTAAACTGATTGGATTGATTGAACCTTGCTGTGGTGTAGCTTGTCCACGGACACATAGGGTTGGGATGTGTCACGTGACATCCCCTCCTTTTCAAAGTGAGGTACTGGTACCGAACTGTATGGCGTCGAGGGAGATTGCCAACAGCATCTGAATCCTGGAAGGGACTCTTCGCCGACCCACTCTGATGTGTGGGTCGTGCGGTACTTGAACTTCATAAAGGTCTGCAACGCTTGCTTCTTTGGGCCGCGCCGAAAGCGACTCAAAGTCTTTTGTGGCTCCTTCGATGCTTCAACTTTGTCTAGAGACCTGCTTCCTTTGTCTTGAATAATCTCCATAGCTGAAAATTCCTGAAACCATCTTCAACACAAAACCATGAACATACTCATTCCATTTTAAGTGAAGGAAAAAAATATTGTCTTCTCTAAAGACTGTGCATGCAATGAAGATGAACAAATAGACGGAGTGACAACCCGTTCATCAAACACATGCAAACAATGAGGTCGAATCTTTTCTGTTTGATCGAAATCAATCAATTGTGGCAAATCACAATGGAAATGCCCATGCTTGGTGCTCATACTATCATGTGCTCTTGCTACCACTGTGTCATGCCAAGGAAGAGACATGGAATGCGACTGCCTTACGTACATACTTTTCAGCTTTTCATGAACAATCTGCATACATTTGTGCTCATCCATGAGAGAAACGTGCTCAACATACAATATGTCATGCTTAGGAAAAGGGATCACATAACGATGCTTGACTAAAATACAGGAAACTTTCACGAATGAAACACTCGAACAATGCGTGCGTATCAATCATGCGAACACACAATACTTCTTGTCAAGGTTCTTTGGACCAAGGCTCGAGAGCCAAGATCGGTTCGTCCTAAATGACTGAATCGTCCTGTGGGGGTTCTTTGGACATCGACTCGAAAGCCAAGATCGGATCTTCGTGATTAATTGAATCTACAACGAGGTTAGCTTCGCTAGCAAAAGCATCCACTAACACATCATCCTTGTGAACAATCACATATTTGTCATGCAAGTCATCATGCGTGTCTTTATCATCCAAATTAGCATGCAAATCATTATCCTTCAAATCATCATGCTTCTCATAATCATGCAAATCCTGTGTGTCATGTCGTGGAGAAAGAGAGACTAAGAGATCTCCTTATCCCGAATCCTTTCAGACTTGTCTTGCATATTAGCAATGAGAGATGGAGAAGGAGCAATGTCCACTCCATGAAAGATAGTAGGAGAATCATTTTTGCATTGAGAGTTAAAGTGTTAGCCTCAAAATCAATGAGAGTGTTAGTCTCACGAGACCATCGAATTCCCAAAATCATATCACATCCTGAGAGAGGAGAAACAATAAATCTTCTAGTGAATGCAGTTTGTTGAATTGCAAACACTACATCAAGGCATTCCTCTGTGATGAGAGCGTCCATACCGGGACAAAAGCCAGAGACCTCGATAGGAGATCTCGGACGGGCTCTCTCAACAAGAGAGGATCTGATCACATCATGCATACTACCTGGATCAAACAATATGACAAAACAGTGCCCCAACATACGACCATAACATTTAATGAGAGAATCATCAATGGGAGGGTCCTGAGAAACTTTGCGCACACCTGTGTTATCATTCATTGCATTGACAGATGTAGCGGGTGCTGTGGGTTCTTTAGATTCATTCGATTCAAGCTTAGGACATGTCCGTTTTATGTGACCCTTAATGTGACAATGAAAACAACGACCTTCTTTAGAATAAGTGCTTTGTTCTTCCGAAGTGATGTATCCTCCTACAATTTCTTGTGCTACCTTTTCATCTGGAGTAAGCTTAGGTTTAGCAGTTGTGTTAGCCTTACCCTTAGATTCATTGGAATAATTCTTTGATGAGAGAATGTTGGAAGATTGTTTAGAAGAGTTATCATTCTTACCGTTCTTATTGTTCTGAGGGTTCTGAGAAGTCTGCGAGGTACTTGTGGAAGTCTTGTTCTCCTTAGGCTTTCCCTTGTTGTGCTTCATCTCCTGTGCGACAGCAATCACTACCGCTTTGTTGAGATCGATTGGATCGAATACCTCGACATCGTACTTGATATACTCGTCCAATCCAAAGAGAAAAGCCTCTTTGCGCTCTTCATCCGACATGCGTAGTTGGGTACCTAGCTGCAAAACACGATTAGAAAAAGACATGACCGGCATACCATTTTGCTTGAGAGCGCGCCAATCGTCCTTCAATCGTGCCAGGTACTGAGGTGGCATAAACCGCGCCTTGAGCTTGTCTTGGAAATCAGCCCAACTAAAAGAGAGGGGCGTGAAATCGTCAACTGCCTTAAGGTGTGCGGCTAACTCTGCCTCTTGCCATGCGTGGTACCAATTAATGGCATCATCGGCAACATACATAGCTGTCGTCAAAACTTTGTTATTTCCTGTCTTCTTAGTTGTCGCAAAATAAGCATTAAATTGATGCAACCAAGAATGAATAACTATAGCATCCATCTTACCGTCATACTTACTGAAAGTCAACTTTTCTGTGATTGGATGGTTGGAATTCGCATCGTGGCTTGCACCACTTGACGAACTCCAACGATCTTTGGGTGGTTCGGTCTTCGAGGCTAGGATGTGGGAAATAATTCTTGATGACAAATCTCCCTTTGAGCCTCTCGTTGATCGCGCTCGCGTTCAAAAGCAAGTCGATGTTCTTCTTGTTTTGCAGCAAGAGAAATGCGCTCACGTCCCTGAGCAAGTCAATTTTCCTCTTGTTTTGCGGCAAGAACAATGCGCTCACGTTTCTAAGCAAGGCGCTCACGGTCGTGAGCAATGCGACTTGCTTCTTGTCTATCCATCATTGCCATCATTTGCTTGACCATTGCCTCCATAGCACTTGGTGGCATAGATGGCGAAGGGGGAGGGTTGAAGAAATCATCTTCGGGTGGGGACGAGTCTTCGTCACCTCTCTCATTCTCATCACCTGTATGCGAAGTATCCATTCCGCTTCGAGTGACGACCATGCACTAAGATCTTGGGGTCTTAAGCGCGCGAGGAACTTGGGTTCTTGAGGTTCTTGAGGTCCTTGATTCGTGAGAATCTTGGGTTCTTGAGGTTCTTGAGTCTTGAGGATCTTGGGTTCTTGGGTTCTTGAGGTTTTCTTTCGCTTGCAAATTGCATTGGAGAAGGATCTTCTCTTCACCCGAGTTCTACCCTTTTCTGCGGCGGGCGCACCCCTTGGCGGCCTTGCACTCACACCAAGGTTGCTTTTTCCCACCTCACGTCGATTGGCCGGCCGCTAAGTGCACGGTCCGCTCTCAATGAGTGAAAAGAGACACAAGGGGAGGCTAGACAAGCCCTTCTTTCTTGGGATTCCTGTCATTCTTCAACAAAACATGATTAGGAATCGCCACGCCCCAGCGAACTTGGGTTCATGCGACCTCAACAAGCAAAAAAAATCTTGTGGTTCTTTCCTTGAGTAATGCAGAACACTTCCAAAGCTCTGATACCAATGTAAGGTGCAACGGAATGAATGTTGTATTTTCTCAAGATTAGTCATCTTTACCACTCAAGGTTCCTTTCAGTTCTTAGGGAAAGAGTGAGCTTTCCGTCTTATGGAGTGCTATGATCACGAACAAAGTGAGTGGATTGTGCGTGCAAGTGAATGAGACTGAGAGAAGGAGAGAGTAGAGATACGACACCGAGAGTTGTAAAACCCTCCTCCGAAGGCCCCACTCTTGGCAGCGAGAGTGCTCTAATCTTTGATTGCACAAAGGTGTACAATGCTAATGCAATGGATTGATGCAAGTTGGACTATGCCAATGATGATGATGGCGACTTCGTGGCTGAAAACTGTGATCTTCTATGGGCTGAATTCGGTGGCTGTTTCGAGGTTGAAAATGATTGTTTTCTTGCTATGGTTATGGCTGAAAATGATCAAGTTGTCGGGGTCTTCTTGATGGTAAAAACGTTGAAGACTTGGACCGAGTAGGCTGCGTTTTTTGGGGCTGTTGTACCTGCTGAAAACGCTGCAACAGCAACCCTGTCTAAGGCTAAAAAACGTTGCAACACCAGCACCCTAGCGTTAGTGGTTGCTGACAAAAAAACGTTGAAGGGGCAAAAATGCCAGCATAAAGGGGATGATGGCGATGTCTGCAAGAGGATGAAAAGCCAAGGGGTGAGACCTGATGGCGATGCTGGATCTAGGAAAAACGCCAAGGATGGGGTGATAATGGCGATGGATATGATGCTGAGGGGGGGTAATGCTAAGAAGTTGCCTGTTGAGCGGGAAGCTCCTGCTGCCTCTTCTGCCATTTAGTGCTAACTTGGGTTTGCTTATATATTAACTTAGCAAAATTGCCCTACCTACTTTTGTTGGAAAGTCACTTAAATATAATAAGTGAAAATAACCAATAAATAGAAAAATAGGCTAAATGCACTGGAGAATTCTCCTAACTGATGCTAATGGATTATGATGGGAATTCCGATGATCATGTTGTGTGCAACCGGAGGATATGCATCTATGCTAAGTCTGGGCATGCACGGTCTACGAATAGACTCACAAAAGTATCAGATCACTGCTAATCTAAACTGACTGGACTGAATGAACCCTGCTGTGGTGTAGCTTGTCCACGGACACACAGGGTTGGGATGTGTCACGCGACAATAGGGTTTTTGGCCAGCAGTAGGAAGATTTGAAGATTTCAGCCCTTATGTCATTGTTGTCCTCACCGTCCCCATTGCCGATATAGCCTAGACTTGCATTAGTCCCATGCATACCATTTGTACCAGATTGTGCAATCATAAGTAGACCACTCTTACCGAGGAGAGTGGGGCCTTCGAAGGAGGTTTTTACAACGTCTCTGGTGTCGTATCTCTTATCTCTCCTTCTCTCAGTCTCATTCACTTGCACGCACAATATCCACTCACTTTCTTCTTGATCACATCACTCTACAAGGCGGAAGGCTCTCTCCTTCCCTAAGAACTAAAAGGAACCTTGAGCAATAAAGATCACTAATCTTGAGAAAATACAACATTCATATCGCTGCACCTTACATTGGTATCAGAGCTTTGGAAGTATTCTGCGTTACTCAAGGAAAGAACCACAAGAAATTTTTTTGATGTTGCGATCGCACGAACCCAAGTTTACTTGGGCGTGGCGATTCCTAATCGCGTTTTGTTGAAGAGTGACATGAATCCCAAGAAAGAAGGGCTTGTCGAGCCTCCCCTTGTGTCTCTTTTCACTCATGGAGAGCGGACCGTGCACTTAGCGGATAGACAATCGACGTGAGGTGGGAAAGAGCAACCTTGGTGTGAGCGCAAGGCCGCCAAGGGGTGCGCCCGCAGAAAGGGTAGAACTCGGGTGAAGAGAAGATCCTTCTCCAATGTGATTTGAAAGAGAAAGAAAACGTCAAGAACCCCAAGAACCCAAGACCCGCAAGACTCACGAACCTCAAGAAGCTGAAGAACCCTAGATTCTCACAAATCAAGGACCTCAAGAACCTCAAGACCCTTAAGAACCCAAGTTCCTCGCGAACTTCAGAACCCAAGATTATAGTGCATGGTTGTCACCCAAAGAGGAATGGATACTTCGCATATAGGTGATGAGCATTAGAGAGACGGCAAAGATTTTTCCCCACCGGGAGACTTTTTCGACCCTCCCCCTTTGCCATCTACGCCAAGAGTTGCACTCATCCTATGGAGATGATGGTCAAGTCGATGTTGGACATGATAGCACAACAACAAGAAACAAATCGAGTTGCAATTGCACAACTCACAAGCAAAGCAAAAGCACAAGAAGTCAAGGACCGCGAGCGCGATGAAAGAAACGCCACACTTGCCGCAAAACAAGAAGAAATCGCCTTGCTCAGGAAAGTGAGCGCATTGCTCTTGCCGCAAAACAAGAAGAACATCGACTTGCTTTCAAACGCGAGCGCGATGAAGAAGAGGCGCAAAGAGAGATTCGTCATCAAGAATTTATTTCCCACATCCTAGCCTCGAAGACCGAACCACCCAAAGACCGTGGAAGTTCGTCAAGTGGCGCAAGCCATGACGCGGATTCCAACCATCCAATCACAAAAAAGTTGACTTTCAGTAAGTATGACGGTAGGATGGATGCTACAAATATTCATTCTTGGTTGCATCAATTTAATGCTTATTTTGCGACAACTAAGAAGACAGGCAATAGCAAAGTTTTGACGGCAGCTATGTACCTTGCCGGTGATGCCATCAATTGGTACCATGCATGGCAAGAGGCACAGCTAGCCACGCACCTAGAGACAGCCGATGATTTCGCGCCCCTTTCTTTTAATTGGGCCGATTTCCAAGACAAGCTCAAGGCGCGGTTTATGCCACCTCAGTACCTTGCACGATTGAAAGACGATTGGTGCACTCTCAAGCAAAATGGTATGCTGGTTATGTCTTTTTGTAATCGTGTTTTACAGTTGGGCACCCAATTACGCATGTCAGATGATGAGCGCAAAGAGGCTTTTCTCTTTGGATTGGACGAGTATATCAAGTATGATGTCGAGGTATTCGATCCAATCGATCTCAACAAGGCGGTAGCGATTGCTCTCGCACAGGAGATGAAGCACAACAAGGGAAAGCCTAAGGAGAACAAGACTTCCACAAGTACCTCTCAAACTTCTCAGAACCCTCAGAATGGTAAGAACGGTAAGAATGGTAAGAATGATAACTCTTCTAACCAGTCTTCCAACAATATCTCATCAAAGAATTCTTCCAATGAATCTAAGGGTAAGGCTAACACAACTGCTAAACCTAAGCTTACTCCAGATGAAAAGGTAGCAGAAGGACTTGTAGGAGGTTACATCACGTCGGAAGAACAAAGCACTTATTCTAAAGAAGTTCGTTGTTTTCATTGTCACATTAAGGGTCACAGAAAAAGAACATGTCCTAAGCTTGAATCGAATGAATCTAAAGAACCCACAGCACCCACTACATCTGTCAATGCAATGAATGATAACACGATTGTGCGCACAGTTTCTCAAGACCCTCCCATTGCTGATTCTCTCATTAAATATTATGGTCGTACGTCGGGGCACCGTTTTGTCATATTGTTTGACCCAGGTAGTATGCATGATGTGATCAGTTCCTCTCTTGTTGAGAGAGCCTACCTCGAAGTTAGAGTCCGAGATCTCCTATTGAGGTCTCTGGCTTTCATTGTGGTATAGAGGCTCTCATCACCGAGGAATGCCTTGATGTGTTATTTGCAATTAAACAGACTGCCTTCACTAGAAGATTTGTTGTTTCTCCTCTCTCAGGATGTGATATGATTTTGGGCATTCGATGATTTCGTGATAATGACGCTCTCATGGATTTTCTGACGAACACTATAACTCTCAATGCCAAAACTGATTCTCCTATTGTCATTCATGGAGAGGACATTGCTCATTCTCCATCTCTCATTGCTAATATGTAGGACAAGGTTGAAAGGATTTGAGATATGAAGACTCTCTCAGTCTCTTTGTCTCCACAGCATGACACACAGAATTTTCATGATTATGAGAAGCATGATGATTTGAATGATAATGGTTTGCATGATGATTTGGATGAAAAAGACAAGCATGATGAATTGCATGAAGATGATGTGATTGTTCACAAGGATGTTGTGTTAGTTGATGCTTTTTCTAGCGAAGCTAACCTCGTTGTAAAATCGATCAATCACCAAGAATCGATCTTGGCTTTTGAGTCGAGGTCCACAGATCCCCCACAAGAAGATTCGATACACCCCGAAGAACCGATCTTGGCTCTCGAGTCTAGGCCCAAACAACCCTCACAGGAAGTATTATGTGTTTGCATGATTGATACGCACGCATTGTTCGAGTGTTTCATTTGTGATCGTTTACTGTATTTTACTCAGCGTCTTTATGTGATCCCTTTTCCTAGGCATGACATATTGTACGTTGAGCATGTTTCACTCATGAATGAGCACAAATGTATGCGGATTTTTCATGAAAAGCTGAAAAGTATGCATTCAAGGAAGTCACATTCCATGTCTCTTCCTTGGCATGACACATTCGTAGAATGAGCACATGAAAATATGAGCACCAAGCATGGGCATTTCCGTTGTGAATTGCCAAAATTGATTGCTCTAGATCATAAGAGAAATATTCGATCTCATTGTTTGCGTGTGTTTGGTGAACGGTTTAGCACTCCGTCTCTTTGTTCATCTACATTGCATGCACGGTCTTTGAGAAACACAAGATATTTTTCCACTCACTTTATATGGAATAGGTATGTTCATGTTTTTGTGTTGGAAGTGGTTTCAGGAATTTTCAGCCTCGGAGATTCTTGAAGAAGAAAGAAGCAGGACTCTAGACGACGTTGAAGCATCGAAGGAGCCACAGAAGACTTTGTGTTGCTTTCGGCGCGGCCCAAAGAAGAATACTTTGCAGACCTTTATGAAGTTCAAGTACTGCATGACCCACACATTAGAGTGGGCCGGCGAAGAGTCCGTTCCAAGATTCCGGATGCTATTGGCGATCTCCCTCGACGCCATACAATTCGGTACCAGTACCTCACTTTGAAAAGGAGGGGATGTCACATGACACATCCAACCCTATGTGTCCGTGGACAAGCTACAGCATGATTAGGGTTCAGTCAGTCCAGTCAGTCTAGATTTAGAAGTGATCTGGCACTTTTATGAGTCTATTCATAGACCGTGCATGCCCAGTCACTTAGCATAGATGCATATCCTATGGTTGCACACAGCATGATCATCAGCATTCCCATTAGAATCCATCAGGAGAATTTTCCAGTGCATTTAGCCTATTTTACCTATTTTTGGCATTTTTCACTTATTAATTTAAGTGACTTTCCAACAAAAGTAGGTAGGGCAATTTGGGTAAGAAAATATATAAGCAAACCAAAGTTAGCACTAAATGGCAGAAGAGGCAACAGGAGCTAAGCTCAGCAGGCAACTTCTCACAAGAACCTTGGTGGACTTTTCCCTCCAAGCAGCAAATTCCCTCACGTAGTGTTTTTGCACATCATCCCTAGCCTTGCATGTTTGCATCAGATCTGCATCGCCAACAGTACCTAGCACCTAGCATTTTGCAAGAACCACAAGTGCTAGCATTTTTTATCATCAGATTCATTGGTGTTTTTGGATTTCAGCAGCAGATAAAGACCGGCAATTTTCACCTAAAGTGTAGTAGATTCAACCCGGACAGACCATCGGTTTTCAGCCTAAAGATACCTAAGTTTTCAGCCCTAAACCTGCAGATTTTCAGTGACAAAGACCCACAAAAAATAGCCCCAAAATCAGCTTTTTTGGCTCAGTCACAGATTTCAGCCCATAGCGTTTTTGGACAGTAGTAGGAAGATTTGCAGATTTCAACCCTTATGTCGTTGTCGTCATCACCGTCCCCATCACCGACATAGCATAGACTTGCATCAGTCTCATGCATACCATTTGTACAAGATTGTGCAATCATAAGTAGACCACTCTCGCCGATGAGAGTGGGGCCGTCGAAGGAGGGTTTTACAACGTCTCTGGTGTCGTATCTCTTCTCTCTCCTTCTCTCAGTCTCATTCACTTGCACGCACAATATCCACTCACTTTGTTCGTGATCACAGCACTCTACAAGGTGGAAGGCTCTAGATTTGCAGATTTCAGCCCTTATGTCGTTGTCGTCATCACCGTCCCCATCGTCGACATAGCCTAGACTTGCATCAGTCTCATGCATACCATTTGTACCAGATTGTGCAATCATAAGTAGACCACTCTCACCGACGAGAGTGGGGCCTTCGAAGGAGGGTTTTACAACGTCTCTGGTGTCATATCTCTTCTCTCTCCTTCTCTCAGTCTCATTCACTTGCACGTACAATATCCACTCACTTTGTTCGTGATCACAACACTCTACAAGGCGGAAGGCTCTCTCGTCCCCTAAGAACTAAAACGAACCTTGAGCAATAAAGATCACTAATCTTGAGAAAATACAACATTCATTCCGCTGCACCTTACACTGCCATATCCCTTGATCAAGGTAGAGCTGCTACTACAAGTTAAGGAAAGATTATACAAAGACATGCAGGTAGAAGGGGAAGAGGAGGTCCACCCCAAGTAGAGAAAGAGCTGGTTGAACAAGAATCCTAGATACTTGATTCTGTTCACAAGAGCACCTGAAGCACTTCAGAAAGAACCAGCCTTTTGTCCTGTACCAAGAGTAAGGACATGGCAAGCACATGCAACAATGACAAAGAAGCAGCCTACATGGCTGAATTATCAAAGATTGCCAACTCCAGAAAAGAAAACATTGACAGAGGAATACACGGTGAAAATCCTAACGGGTTCCATGACATTCTTCAAAAGTCTCCCTAATCTCTCATGTGCTATGCTCTACAAAATTTGCCGAATGCTGCTCACATGCATTGAAGCTTTTCACGAGACAGAGCAAGTAGGAGCACGATGGATGTCATTCCTCGAGGGTAATAAGGGTCTTTGTTATGACCTAAGCGACCAACCTTTTGAATAAGTTCTTTATGGCTTCTACTTCCGATTCATGTTCTTGCCATCAGCCACACCGAGCTAAAAAACCGGGTCACTATGCAATTTTTGCAGGTTCCAGATAAAGAAAGAAAGATCAGATATGAGAAAGCTTTACATGCACTTAAAGATCGCTTCACCAACCGTCAACCTGAAGATTACTCCATAAAGCTGTGTCAAGGGACGACACAGGAGAAGAGGGGAGGAGTGTTAGCAGCAGCAAGCTAACTCGAATACCATTTTTCAGAGCTTTCATTGTAAAAACATTTATTATTTGATAAATCGAAAATATTGTAACTCCTATTTTCCGGATAAACTTTGTAATTGATGAGCCGGGGCTACAAGCTTCCAGATTGTATCAACCCGTCTTTAGTTAGAGCTCCTACATTATTAGTTTTGACCACCAAAAACCTTGGCTAACGTATAAAAGCCAATTTTTGTAAGATTTCATAAGTTTTGGATAATAGAAACACAACGTTGGCTAACAGTGCATGCTCACTTCTCTCCTTCGTGCGCTTCCTACTCCCTCCCCTGTTGTCACATTGCAGTCACGTCTGTTGCATTGCAACCGCAGGTAAGAGATCTATGCATTGGCATAAGCATTTCACGGTATTTCGTAGCTTTTGGCGTCGTTGACCTGCGGCCTAATCTCATCATAAGTAGGAACTTACACTTCAAAATAAAAAACTAAGTATAGGCGAGATATTGGGGCATCATTGCTAAGCATTTAAATGCATTGTGGGTCGAAAACGACTAGGCCAAAAACTCACTACTGTTAGTAATCGTGATTTTTGCACTTGGTCTAAAGTGAGATTTGAGACCATAAGCATGTGTGCTTAGGTCTTATAAAATTTTTTGTAATGTTTGGATGTCATTTGATGCTGTAATGGATGTGATTTGTTTGCCGATGAGTGATTAGCTTTTGGTGATTTCTGTCATTTGAGTGTAGCCTAAGTTAGATGCGAGTTGTTTGTTGTTTCCCAAGAGATTGACAATTACTTGTAGCCTCTATGCACTAGTCGAGTCAGCTTCGTCCCATGGATTGACAATTTATTCGTGGTTTAGGATTTTTTGTAATAAAATAGGAGTGAAGTTAGACACCCGTCCCACATGCAATTCGTAAAGCACAAAAGGTGCTTGAGGAGGTTCATATACGAGATGTCTCTTGGAATGCACTGACTTAAGAATTTTCCCAACTTGGGCAAGGCTAAGGATCTATGTAACCCCTCAAATCGTTAAACATTTGGCACTCAAAACCATGCTAAATTTTGTTGTGCAACAACCTTCGAAATAAGCAAGATGGTGCAAACTGCAACTTTGCAAGATTGATGTAAAGAACTCGCCATTTGTTCTATCGACCCAGCTTTAATAACTCTAACCATCAAACCATTTTGCACCCAAGCAAAGAGTAGATTTCACATGTGATTGAAAAAATCCAACCTATAGTAACAAGCCCCTTCAACATGGAAAAATACATGGCCAATAAACTCTAGAGTTCCCAATGCTACATTTCAATGTTTTTTGCTTTCCCTTCCGAATGTGGTGGTTGCATATAGGGATCTCTGCTTCTCATGCTGGATTGAGGGATATGCCCAACTTGGGCAAGGCCAAGGAGCTCTGGGTTCTTTCTAGCAGATGTGATTCCGACCCTCGTCCCTGCCACGCGTCAGTAGCTGCTCTATCCAGCGAGTACGCTCTGCAACTCAGGACACAGCGGGGGGTAGAGAGAGAGAGAGAGAGAGAGAGAGAGAGAGCGATAGAGAGCGAAGCATTTTGTTCTATACAAACTGTGTTGAGAGAGAGACTCTTTGCTGGCAAGGACTGTCTGCATGTCCACTAAAATCCGAGGGTCGCTTGCACACAAGTAATGTGAGAGAGAGAGAGTGAGTGAGTGAGAGAGATAGTAGCAACATCTCTATAGCTCTAATAGCTACTATTGCAGTAGTCCCTCCGTATCAGTTTGCACATTACTCATGCCTGTCTGCTCACCCCTCCGCAAGGGTGATGCCATATACGGGATGGCAAAGAGACACAGGGGTTGTTGAAAGGAAACGGAGTGCTTGGGCAATGCCTTGGTTGACATGTATGCCTAATCTTGTCTCAAGGAGTGTATTGATTGGTGGATGTGCCCAACTTGGACAGGGCCAAGGAGCTCCATACCGTTTTTAGGTGATGCAGAGAGGGCATCTCTCATGATGCAATGTTGTCTCAAGGAGTGCATTGATTACAGGATAAGCCCAACTTGGCAAGGCCAAGGAGCTCTGGGCGTTTTTCAACGGATGCGAAGGGAGGGTGTCTACTTAGATGCAATCGCATACGCTCTAGGCTGTTTTCAGTTGATGCAAAGAGAGGGCATTTTCCATGATGCAATGTTTTCAACCATTCAGATCTTGCATGTCCGTCATTCCAACATGGATCTCCTCTCAGAGGTATGGAAGAGTTTGGAAAGCAGTTTGGAAGGCATGTTTGTAGATCCATGCCCTTACAAATGTAATGTGTGTGTATATGAAAGACATTTCATTCTCTTCGTGTACTTTTGAGCTTTTGAAACTTTTGCATATCAAAAGAAAAGGTGTCTTTCCAGGACATCTGTGTACAATGCTTCATTTTGGTTATAGGCTATTGAATACTTGGAAGTTGGAAGCTAGAAAGTGAGATCACCCAAAACCCATTTTCTTGAGGTAGACATATGGGTCCACTTTCACCCAAAACCCATGAATTACCCTTTGAGATTCCCTTGGGAATTTGCCAATTTGAAAGGAAAGGGTCTACGGCTGTGGCCATCATCGCCCGCACACATGAGCTCGTCTCCCCCTCTCCCGCCACGGATGGGTCTGCATAATGCTTCCTCACTTTTCCCTTCCCTCGCCAAGTAGAGTTGCTCTCTCTCTCTCTCTCTCTCTTCACCTCGGCTCCATTCTCCAGCTCGCTCGAACCGTTACCTGGAGTGGTTCCATTTGCACGTTACCCACCCTGCGTTAGTTTCCACCAAGAATGATATAGACTTCCCTGACACGTAGGGAACTTTGCCGGAAAGATATAATCAGAACGTCTTAGCATGCGAGCTATATAGAAGCTCGCATGTAGCATTGATGCATCCACATTGCTTATTAGGGCAGTGGGCAAATCCTTCCAAACCTCATGTGAATCTGGAAGAGCAAACCCAAACAAAGATGCATCAATGCGATCATCAAACCACCCCTTACAGCCCACCACAAAATGAAGGGAAAATATCAGTTGATTACCTCCAGGAAAGTACCCCGTTCCATCTTCCCCTCTTTCAGGAAGAGAGCTTGCAATGGAACTTTATCAGTGAAGTACCATACCGGTTGCTGCCAAGGTTGCTTCCTTGCTGCAGCGCCGAGCAAGAGGCTAAAAGCAGGCCTGGCCTAAAATTCGGACTCTCAAGAGTTGCCTGTTCATCGCCTTGCACAAACCATCGATTGCAACCGCCTTAAGCACAGAGACAAAAATCTCTCTCTCCCCTTGTCTTGTCGACCTGACACACAGGATCTCTGAAGACTCATGCCTTGTATCTCTCTCTCTCTCTCTCTCTCTCTCTCTCTCTCTCTCTCGGTTATGCCGTTTCCCTCTTAAATAACAAGTCTTAAGTTCAACTCTCGTTGGATAGATGTTTGAGGTCTCTCGGGATAGTTTCCCACCACGTTAAAAATTCTCTTCTTTTTCTTCTTCTTATCTCCCCTACATGTGCTAGCAACCCCTCACTAACTGTTATTGGAGTTTTAAAAAATGGATAATTTTCTGAGTGGGTGTTGGAAACAAAAGGCATTCATTGCAAAGATAAGTTGATCTATTCACCTCTCATAATGTAGGTGTATACGTTTTTTTATGGCCTGCAAAAACAAAAAAGACCAATTAGTGGATTAAAAAGAACGTATTCTCATGATGAAGCTATATTATGGAGATGGTAATGATAACGATAAGGTGGGATTGGTGGAATATGACAACCATCACTCATTTTGAAAACTTCAAGACTGCCTATATCATGACCCAAAATCGATTCGGATATCTTCAACTTCAAAATAGTGGACCTTCATTTTGAAAGCTAAAGTTTTGGATGCAAGTGCACAAGCAGAAGTTGATCGCCCCACAATCCCCATAACAAGGCCTCTGCACCGTCTCATCCCTTGACAAACCTCGCTCTGCCAGAATGTGAGTACACTGGAGCAACCCATAAACCAAAGCAATGATAGTGTCAGCTATTTCTTCTGCCCGCCCATTGTCTACGTGCAGGAGGTGAAGCCCTAATTCATTTGCAAGCGAGGAGTCAACTGCCTTGTCCACCGATCCAAGACACAGAAGAAGCTGCCATGGTTGCAAGCGGCGTTGTGCTGCCTGCGGAAGAAAGGAAAGAGAATGCAAGAGCAATGCAATAGCCGCTTCAAATTTTCCCTCGAGAACTGCTGCAAGCCTGTTAGGACAAAGGCAAGGCCAGGGAGTCACGAACTGGGCCAGGGGACAGGCTAGGTAGTGTGGACAAGGGGATCCGTCTAGGGCAAAAGGCTAGGAGCCTGCCTTTATATTGGGAGGTTGGGAGGAGGATCCTAAGGTCTAGTCACCCAAGTTCTTACACTGGTATCAAGAGCCATCCTTTTTTGGGACACAACAGGCGTGGAGAGTGGGACTCTTTGCATGACATGCAAGCCCCAGGAGGCCGCACAACGGGCATGGCCGCTTAGCAGGGGAGTGGAAGCATCTCAGCCTGCGTGGGATCCGACCCTATTGAAGGGGGTGAGGAGAAGCGAGGACAACCAAATTGCTTGCTCTTGGGCTCAACAGTTGTGCGTGAACCCGCTGGGCAGGTATTCGTCACAGGAGCTGCACAAGAGGAGCACCATAACGCTCACCATCTCTCTCTCCCTCTTGCTCGCCATCGGCGTTTACTGCCTGCCATAGCCAAGCCTTGCTTATTTTCGGCCTTCCCAAATTGAGCCGCCCAAAATCTTAGGGCAAACCAAAATCAAGTTAGGACGAGTACCCACAGGGGTTGCAGCTTGCGAAGGTGTACTCGGCCATCATCGACAAGCATACTCGACCATCATCGGCAAAGGGCCGGGTCTTTTTCCGCACGCAACAAATTGACAATTACTATACGAAATTACAGTATTGCATCAAGCTTAATCTACGACGGCTTGTGAGTTTTTCAAACAAGTATCCAAATATTACTTATAATCTTTGAAAGATAGAATCAACGGTGGCACGCTTCACGGCGGTGTAAGTGAACGAGGTGGAAGTGAACGAACGGATTAAAAGGTTTTGACGATCAACGTAATTAGCACGGCTAATTACTGATTGCAGTGAAAAATACGACTACGGGATTGTTTTTCGAATCAAGGTATTCTTCTTTCTCTTTTTTACACTGAACGGTGTTGCCATGGATTCAAATATCAATATGATCACCTTTGATTTCGAGCATCGTACACCTGATCCTACCCATGATGGCTCGCGGTTGGATGCTCTCACGGAGGGTGCCCGCGACGCTACGGGAGGTGATGATGCTTATGAATTGCTTGATATTCAGGAATTTCATGCACTTCAGACACGCATATCAGTAATAGAAGAAAATTTTGCATCTTTATACAAAAATGTCACTAAATTATCTACGTTAGTGATACAATTTATGCAGCAACAGGCCAAGGGCCCTGTTGACACACACATGCACCAGCACACTGCTACTCAGGGACAAGGCCCTTCTGATCATGGACAAGGTCCATCTCTAGATTCTTTGCACACTCTCACTGCAAAGGAGGTGGATGAGTTGTTGAAAAACACCAAACCATCGACTTTAAAGGGGGAAGACCGAGATCGCAATAAGGATGCAATGAATATCTTTCTCAGTAAGTGGAATGGAATTCACGTTTTGCGGCGTACTCCGAATGCAGTCAGAGCACTACAAACAAGTCTGACTCTGGAAGGCAAGGCCTACAAATGGTGGATGTCTCTCAAGGAGAAGAACATCATACCACACAGTTGGGCAGCCTTTGAAGCTATGTTTCGAAAAGCATTTTGTCTACAAATGAGGCAGATCGAAATTGGACGGCTTGGGACATGTGTTCCATGCGCCAACACCCATCATTACCTAAATATATCTCTCACTATCGGGATGCCATCCTCAAGTTGGAAGGACTAGACACCTTTCAGTAAGGACGTGGGTTTATTTGTGGTTTGACACCAGAGCTTAAGAAGCACGTCAAGACTCAGGACCCTAAAACACTTGAGGAGGCCATAGTGAAAGCACACATTCATGATGATCCAGATGAAAAGAAATCACATAATAATCACGTGGCTGCTTATGCACATGGTAATACACGTACACAATATGGGCACAATAAAAGGAAATTTATAGTAGCCAATTATGAAGCCATTAAAAACCCAAGGGGTCCCGTGGTTCTCTCTCTCCTGAGGACTTTGATAAGGCTAAAATAGAGAAGTTATGTTTTCAATGCTTGGGAAGCGGCCATGGCAAAAAAAATTGTCCCAAGGGAAAATCTGATGCTCATGGCAAGGAGAAAGTAGTGCACATGGTGCAACTGCTGCCCCTTGAGTCTTCGCCACGATTCTCTACGGTGGAAGTAACACACACCGAGGTGGTGCATAAATGTTGTATCATAGCTTCCATGTGGCAACAGACCTTTGGTCCACAATAGTTCGTGTGTATGCATGGATCTCTGCAAGGGCACAAGGTGCGCATCTTGGTAGATGACGGTGCTACTCACAATCTCATTAATTATGCATTGATGAAAAAACTCAAATTGCCTAAAACTCCGAGTTCCCACCGCTACAAGGTAGCAATGATGAATGGTTATGATGCCAAAATTTGGGATACTTAAGTCTGAGCTGTACCGTTGGAAATACAAGGCTACTTCACATCCTTGGATTTTCAAGTTTTAAACATGGAGAGGGCAGATGTGGTACTTGGTAGGAAAGGGTTGCATAGCGTAGGACCATCATTGAAGCGTAGCTATGAGCACAACAGCTTGATGTTTGAATCCCATGGCGTACGTGTGTTGTTGTTAGGAGAGAAGGATGTGCCTTCCTCACCACTGATATGTACAACTGAGCTTATCCTGCTTGTTTTTGATAATGAAATAGATCAAGTTTTCTTGTGTTACTCATTGTCTCATTTTTTGTATAATATTGAATCTGTTGAACATTCCTCAACGTCGTATGCTTCTCTCTCATCTCCTCCACCAACGGCTACTTCTCAACAAGCAAAGGTTGCTAGTGCTTTAAAAAATTTATTAAAGAAATTTCTCGAATGTTTTTCCTAATGATCTGCCATCAGGATTACCGTCGATACGATCGGTGCAACATAGCATCGATGTGGTTGCAGGCAGTAAACCAATAAGTAAACCACACTACCACATGAGTTACTCTGAAGCTGATGAGATGGAACGTCAGCTTGCTGACTATCTTATCAGAGGGTTTATCCAGACCTGTTCTTCACCATGGGCTTCTCCTATCCTATTAGTGAAGAAAAAAGATGGTAGTATGCGCATGTGCGTAGACTACTGTGGCTTAAATGCGGTTATTGTTAAGAACAAATACCCATTGCCACACGTGGATTAGTTGTTCGACAAGCTCAGTCATGCTCGTATTTTTATGAAAATAAACTTGAGGTTATCACCAAGTACGTATTCGACTTGATGATATACCCAAAACTGCATTCCGAACAAGGTTTGGACACTACAGGTTTTTAATTATGCCTTTTGGGTTAACCAATGCGCCCGCAACATTCATGACACTTATGGATAATGTCTTGAAACCGTACATGGGCAAATTTGTCATCGTTTTTCTCGATGACATTCTAGTATACAATGCTTCTGAGGAAGAACACTTACAAAATCTAAGGCAAGTGTTTGAATTGTTACGAACAAATCGGTTATATGCCAAGGAATCCAAGTGTGATTTTTTGAAGGAGGAAATTCACTATCTTAGGCATGTTATTTCAGCTACTGGGCTACACATGGATCAATCCAAAGTGGATGCATTCGGCAGTGTCGATCCTTCTCCTAAAAATCTAGAAGGGTTACAATTTTTTTAAAGATTTGCAAGTTTTTATCGAAGGTTCGTGAAAAATTATGCTAATATTGTTGCTCCCATGACGGACAAACTGAAAGGCAAAGGCAAGACCTTTCAGTGGGGACCCGCTCAACAGCATAGTTTTGGTACGCTCAAGGATGCATTAGCTACAACTCCAATTCTAGCTATTGTAGATCCTTTGAAACCATTTGTTTTGGAAACGGATGCTAGTGACCGTGCTATTGGAGCAGTCCTGCTACAAGAAGGGTGGCCAATTGCATTTGAAAGCAAGAAGCTTGATTCAGCACAGAAGAATTATTCTGCTTACGAACACAAACTCTATGCAATAGTGTCTGCCTTGAAAACATGGAGACATAATTTGTATGGCGCTCAATTTGAGATTGTGTTTGACCATGAAAGCATTAAATGGTTTACACAACAAACCGATTTGAAGGGTCAAAAAGCCAGGTGGGCTGAGATTCTTCAGGAATATGACGCAAAGCTCCGGTATCGTAAAGGATGATACAATGTGGTGGCTGATGCTCTTAGTCATATGCATGAGATCAATTCTCTCTTGTTCACGAAACTTTGTAGTGAATACTTGGATTCTCTAAAGGGAAAATATGAGCAGGATGACGCATATTCCAAAGTGTGGAGCCATGTGCAAATAGGGGATCCTTCTCACTCCAATGCTAGTAGTGTATCGTTAACCTCCACACACAGTTCTCCTCTGTGGAGTGATGAACTAAGTGATGGAAGAATTTTACCAATGGCAATGGGTACCTACTTTATAAGGGGAGATTTTGTGTACCGACGGACATAGACATTTGGTGCCAACTTCTGTATGAATGTCATGACAGTCCAAGTGCAGGGCACTCGGGTCTTAAAAAGACTTATGCTCTCGTACGACGACAGTTTTACTGGCCAGGTTTACATGGCTTTGTTCGAGATTATGTCTTGCATTGCCAAAAAATGTCAAGTTAACAAAGCAAAGCGCCTGAAGGCAAGATGACTCTTACCATCCTTTGGAGACTTTCAATGGGAAATGGGAAAGTATCTCTATGGATTTTACTGTGGGTTTACAAACCATTGTGCGAGGTCATGACTCAGTATGGGTGGTCGTAAAGCGGTTGACTAAACTATGTAAGTTTATTTCAACCAAATCAATGATTAAGACTCCAAAATCATCCAAGTTATTTGTGGACAATCTATACAAGTTGTATGGCTTGCCAAGTAACATTGTGAGTGATCGTGATCCCAAGTTTAACGGTCAATTTTGGAGGGCTATGTTTAAACGATTGGGTACACAACTCAACCTCAATACAACCGATCATACAAAAACGGATGTTCAGACTGAACGAGTTAACCAAGCACTAGAGGATATGCTACGCGCATATCTTAGCAAGAAACAAACAGACTGGGAAGAATATCTACCTCTTCTTGAGTTTGCTTACAACAGTGCTAAGCATGTCACGACTGGCTTTAGTCCTATGGTTTTCAACCAAGGTCATCTGTTACGGTGGGGTTGGAAACTGAAAAACTCCAACAGGTTAAGGATTTTCTCCAAGACCATATGGATATGCTGAAACTCGCTTGTCAGAACGTTCGACAAGCACAGGATCGGTATAAGAAGTACGTTGATGAGAAACGTCGGCAAGTTACCTTTGAGGAAGGGGAGAAAGTATTTTTACATGTGCCAGAGAATTTAGAAAGTCTGAAAACTGGGCCAACACCTAAATTATCTCCAAGATATTGTGGGCCTTTCAAAATACTCAAGCGAGTTGGTGATCGTGCCTACAAACTATCGTTACCCACACATTCTCGTATCCATCCGGTGTTTCATGTAAGCCATTTACGTAAGAGATTACATGGGGATGACAATGTCATTGACCAAAAAATTCTGGTCGATTTCATTGAACCTCCTACCCTGCTGCATGAACCTGAACGAATTCTTGACTATCATGATTTACGTACGCGTCATCATGTATGTCGACAAGTTTTAATCAAGTGGAAAGATAGAATTGAGGAAGGTGCCACTTGGGAAAACATTAGTGCTCTTAAGAAGAAGTTTCCCACTGTTACCATATACATGTGGTAGTGATGTGTGTGAACACACTAGGACCGCCGGGGCATTTTTTCCCTCTTTAGGAAGTTTTTTTCCTCCGTGCATTGTATATACGCCCATCACTCTAGGGCCATCAATCTTTCCATTGCACACTAAGTAATACACTCTCTATTGTGTACCTTGAGCTTCCTTTGTCTTCTCCAAGCTGTGTGTGTCTCTCTGCAACCCGAATTCCAACAATTGGTATCAGAGCAAGCTAGTTGCGTCCTCCTGGGCTTAGTCGCCAGCTGCTCCATCACACTCCTACTCACTTTCTCCGATTTCAGTGAGCTTCGGCGAGCGTTCGCAGGTCGACAAATATTTTGGGAATTTTGATTTGGGCTCATTTCGGCCTCTGTTTATACTACAGGCAGTGCTACAGAGGCTATTTCATCATTTTGTGCAGAATTTTTGTCAGTGCCGTTTTCTGCATAACAGGTGCCTTATAGTCTTCTACAGTTTGTGCTATATAGCACAGATTGTTCCCGCTCCGTTTCTCCTAGTTTCGGGCACCACTCACATCAGGTGCAGCATTTACCATGGCTGACAACAACAACACAGATGTGTTCAAGATGTTTGCTGTTGAGGACAGGTTGGATGGGGACAACTACCCTATGTGGGCTTATATGATGCAACATGTTCTTGTGTCAAAGGGTGTCTGGAACATTGTGCAGGGCATTGATGTACGTCTTGGTTCTGAGGATGTAGGCGATGTTGAGGATGTTGCAGGTCTTACTGCAAGGATTGCAACTCTTAGAGTTGTTTTGCATATGGTAGAACAAGCTCGTTGGGATGTTAAGCATGCGCAGGCTCATGCACTTATTGCGTTGTATGTGAAGCGCACCATTGTTCCTCACATCCGTTCAGCAAAATCTGCAAAATGGGCTTGGGACATTCTAGCAGGTCTTTATGCAAGCCGCAATGAGGCTAAAATTGCTTTGCTGCGTAAAGAGCTGGAGTCGAAGATTATACATGAGGAAGATGATATGGAGACTTTCCTTGCTAGTGTCAAGGATATCAATGAGCAACTTATTTCTACAGGTGAAGTTATTTCAGACAGCTTTTGCAGACTGTTCTTGATGCCTTACCAGATTCTTACCAGACTTTTGCTAGTACTTGGAGACTTATGACCCAAGGAAATCCAGAAGTTGTCAAGTTTGATGCATTATGCACATTGCTATTGCAAGAGTCACTTTCCAGAAAAAACAGGACTAGATAACCTTGCAGATCTTTTCACAAAGGCATTCTCTCGTGAGAAGCTTGAAGCTTTCCGCAAAGCTTTGGGCTTACTCCCCTTTGTGGACTGATCATGTCCTCAGGGCATGGCACTTCCCTTTACTCATGTGCTAGCTCTCGTTCACCGCATCACTCCAGGGGGGATTTGTTACCATATACAAGTGGTAGTGATGTGTGTGAACACACTAGGACCGCCGGGGCATTTTTTCCCTCTTTAGGAGGTTTTTCCCCCCATGCATTGTATATACGCCCATCACTCTAGGGCTATCAATCTTTCCATTGCACACTAAGTAATACACTCTCTATTGTGTGCCTTGAGCTTCCTTCGTCTTCTCCAAGCTGTGTGTGTCTCTCTGCAACACTGATTCCAACACCCACTTTTGTTTTCGAGGACGAAAGCTCTTCCTTGAGGGGGGAGTCATGTCAGGAGAAGGACAGGGAGTCAGGGACTCGGCCAGGGGCCAGGCTACGCAGTGTGGACAAGGGGATCCGTCTAGGGCAAGAGGTTAGGAGCCTACCTTTATATTGGGAGTTTGGGAGGAGGATCCTAAGGTCTAGTCACCCAAGTTCTTACAAAGCCCACATGCTGAATTTGTGCAACCCCCGCAAGTGCCTCCTCGAGATGGTAATCTTCTAGGCTCCTCCATCTCTATTTGTGTCTCGCCCACGTCTTAGTCCCCCAGCTCTCGTGCGAAGGACTCTTTGTCTTCCTCTCATACCTACCTCTGTACCTACCTGTTTGCTCACAATATCTCTCCCCACATCTCTGTCACACCCTGCACCCCCACTAGGAGCCTCTCTAGTTGCACACAATGTGCTCCTCTCCCACCGACCTCTCTTCTCCCTCAGTTGAGGCCTCCCTTGCACACCAAAATTTATGTAAAGCTGAAGCCTCCCCTGCAGATTAGCAAGAGAGAGAGAGAGAGCATCTACTCCTCTTTGACCTCCTCCGTGATTACCTGCCATCTCCTTCACGTGGGGTGTCGCCTGCATACGAGAGAGAGAGAGAGGTAGAGAGAGAGAGAGAGAGTGCTCGTGCAGTTGTAGTTTAGAACTAGTTGTTCGCATCTCTATGCACAAATTGGAGCCATGCATGGTGGTGGTCAGTCTACTCCCTCTCTGCTACTGATGCATTTACTCAGTACTTGCACGCATATAATCACCTCCCGGGATGGGGCCTCGCATGTGGATGCAGACGATCAATACTGTGATGTAATGAAGTGCAAGGCGGAGCTTGGAAGGTTCCTACTAAGGACCTCCTCTACTGCCGAGCAGCCCATGCCCACGCCTCAAGGACATGAGGCTCCTCTAATCTCCAAAGATCAGGACCTACTTTGATTTTGAGGATTGGGCCCTTGCCGCTTGGAAGGGTGAACAACGTGGTGTTGCGTCCCAACTTGGAGCCGGCCACACACCATCGGCCATTACAAAACTTGGCAAACTTACATATGAAAGACAATAGAGGTGAGCTGATTAAGTTTGAGGGTTTTAATATCAAAGTACAGTACATGTTTAAATATTTTGTACTTTCAAATATAAACTTTAGGTAAATCTCAAAATTTGTAGGGGGATTACACTAAATCTAGGTTTTTTTAGCATTGGCTTCAATTCACATTCAATTCTGAAGAGTTGCTGTCAGCGATAAAATCTCAGTTTCTTTCAGGACGCATGCAAAATATAGGGCCACATCTATGCAATGTTCCACTAGGGCATGAACCTCTCGGTGCCTCTCGGTGCCTCTCGGTGTTTAAACACTTTATAATGGCCCGCAATCCATGTGCGCATGCCCTAACCACCCATTCTTCGAGCCTGTTGACAAAAAAGATTTCACAAAAGTCTACAAGCACCAAAAGGCTTTTGATCTATATTATTGCGATAGTAGTACCACATTTATAGAGTTGGAGTTTGTCGCAAACATATTCTTCTTCCTGATTGGTTGGACCTTTGACTCCACTTGCATCAATATGAATCTATACGCTTGCAAGGAGGCTTGCTCCTTTAACTACTCTTGCCAAGGCATTTCCTACCACAACAACACATGATACATCGAGTTGCTTAATCCTCATCACCCAAAACATGAGCTTATTGACCATCACACAGTACTCCAATCACTCTTCCTGGAACTACACAACAATGTCACTAGATACAATGTTTTTGTCACAGTATAGAGCTTATATTGTCCGTAAAAATGGCCACTTCAATATTTGCTGAAGGGATGTTGAATACTTTATGGATATATAAAGTGACTCTTGACTTTATGTGTGTGTGTGTCTGAGAGAGAGAGAGAGAGAAAGACAGAGGCCAAGATGGAAACTAGTGCCGAGTGCTCCTGATCTCTCTTTTCCATGAGCCATATTTCTCCCCAAAGCTCTCACTAGCATGTTCTTGCATGCATCAATCCTCCCTTCCCTCTCTTCCGCTTCCCAATGTAGCTCATGCCGCTTTTTCTCACTCTTGGTTCTCTGGCCAGTCACACACATATGGATAGCAACAACGTTCTCCCTTGTCACTTGGAAGCACAAGGATGTGTTCGTGCACTAGTTGTTCCTCCTACATAACAATGAGCTTTGCCCTGACATCTTGCTAGACGTGGGCACAGGCTCATCCCTCTCTCAATTCCCTCATCCAACCCGAAAAGGTTGCATATCCTAGTGATGAACACACACGGTCTGATCCACAACAGTGGAGGAGGAAAATAAGGCACACTGAAAAAGGTTACTTAGCATCCGATACACCGTCACTAGGGGGAGAGAAAAGAGGCCTATCCACCTATCTCGACTTGTTTTGCTCCCTCTGCCCCTCTCTTGTCCTTTCACTATTTGACCCTAAACCTCTTTAATCATGATTTTATCACTTATTTTAAAGATATTCTCAAGGGTAGGCCTCGTGATTTTATCACTTGTTTTCTTTGTAAAGACACAAGATCATCTATGTAGATTCTACTTAAAGAAATGAAAAAAAAAACATTTTTGCAACATGCTGGTTAGATCTTGACCTCTATTTAACTTTCTTGCTTGCATTCAGCACTGAAAGAACTTAGGGTAATTTAAGCTAAAAGTTAAAATACAAAGGCCCACATTGGGGAGAGACAGAGAGAGCTGGAAAAAAATGTTATGTCCATGCCTCCAAAAGGCCATTGTGATATGAAGTGAGAGAGAGAATACTTTTTTTTAATTTGCTTTATGAAATTTGTGAGGAGCAAGGGGCTTGAGGGTAAGAAGGGCCATGCCGCCAAAGGTGGCGTCGTTTTATTAGTAAAGACAATAATCACATATAGAAAATCACACAAAGGCGTGTGTAGTACGTAGGCTTGGGAGCCATGAGCAACTTACCCGATCGGCAGAGGGCAGACCCTACATGCAGAGACTAAACACTCAAAGCAGAGAGCGTTCCCAACTACCTCTAGGGCGTAAAGAACAACCACTTAGGCAAGCGGCACCAAGGTGACTGCAAAGGATGCAAATGCAAACAAACCCCAAACCTCAACAACTCTCAAAGCTCACCAACATATGACTTCAGAACAACAACTTTCAAGTTTTTGCCATAGCTTAGGTTTTCAGCATCTCTCAGGTTTTCACCATAGTGGACTCTAATTGAGTGTCAAACCTTGGCATTGAGTTACTACACATTGTCTTTTTGGCCTACCCCAAAGGGGTAAGGCCATAGTGATGCCTTCTCTTTTTGCTAATGAAAAAGGGAAGTTTATTAAATTTACATAGTTTTTCTTTAGATGAAAGAATTAGAAGATCCTCATTATGAAGACTCCTCTAGATAAGATAGTGATGCCTTTATAGGGTGGGTGGAATTGGGTGATACTCTCAATAAATAAAACACTCATTGGGATTCGTAGAAGATTCTTTTCAAGATTCTTGACTCAAACAATGAGTGGTCGGTCTAGTGGCCTCGATGTCGACATATCCCCGCTTGAGCTTGGGGGGAAAGAGAGTGTAAAACAAGGGGAACTAGAACCTAGGAGTCCACCACCCAACCACCTAGTATATAGCATGGCCCCTGGCCCTTTGCCCTAGTTTGACTCCCTTTCCACACTGCCTAGCCCGGCCTTGCCCTTGTCTAGTCCGCCAGCCTTGCCGGTGTTCCGACATTACTCCCCCCTTAAAGAAGAGTTTTCCTTCTCAAAAACAAAAGTGGGGGACTTCTTCTGAAGAACACTAATGTTTTCCCAAGTGGCACCCTTCATGGATCCAACTGTTTGGTTGATCGGAACACGTCTCAGTAGGAGGTTCAATGAAACCAAGAGTAAAGAGTAACATCTTGATTTTTCACATTGTTGTCCATATGCAACCATCTTGTGTTACAGATTCCTATCCAATCATAGTGTGTAGACTCCATTTAGAACACACATGAGTATGCTGTTGCACTTTTTTTTGGCCAAGGGCATGGGAGTTTCGATCGAGAAAGAGAGCATGTAGTGCAAGAGATTTGACATTTTAGCGAGTTACAATGGTCATTTTATTATGAATCATTGATGATACTCTCACTTCATTTTCCAAGAGGAGTTTGCTTTGATAGGCAATGAAGATGTCGACTTATTATGGAATTATGATTAAAGAGAAGAGAACTTGGAGATGCTCAACTTGATGGCATTGGTGCAATTGTGCCTTTTTTGTATCATGGTGGTGCAAAAGTTCCTTGAAGGTCATGAAGGTTGCAGACAACCCTAAAAGATGAAGTTTCTTTTGAAGTAATGTTTGTGGATTATAATCGCGACAAATGAAGTGAGGGCCGTTATGAAGTGGCACTTTGTTTTTGTGCGTATACTGGTGTGTTCATTACCATGGGTGAGCGCATATACAAAGGAGCAAGGAAAATATCAAAGAGCCACCACCCAGCCCTAAAGAGGAGCGACACCCTTTAACGAGGGGCAAACAGTGCATGTCGTGAAGGGCTTGAGTGTGAACGGGATCTTGAAGTAGCTTTGATTTAAACAAACAAAATGGGTGTTCTAATATGTTTTCTTTTTATGATCTAACAAAAGGTGGCGGGATAGAGGAGCGCGACCAGAGAGATGTCAATGGAGAGTCGTAAGGCCGCCGGTTGTAGAGGGTGAGACTTAGAGAGAGAAAGATTGTGATTAGAGAGTCGCCAGGGGGAATCCATACCCATGGGGAACCATCACAAGAATATTTATAAATTTTATCATGTAGGAAAATGGGGTCTTTCTCAATGTTTTTCATACAATGCATAACATCATGAGCTTTTGTTCGAGAGGCATCGCATACCTAGCTAGGTATGCAGTGCCTCCCTCACAGAAGCTCATGATGTTGAGGTAACTCACAATGTGGGAATTATTGTGAGAATTTGTCCAAAACTTCTTGTGCATGGTGGGAAGACATAAAGGGGTAGAGAGAGATCTCATGCAGATCTCGTAGAGAGAGAGAGAGCATGAGAAGAGCCGCCGTATGCAGGCCAGGCAAGCAGAAGGGGTGCTTGAGAGAGTTGTGAGAGAGGCATCAGGGGTAGGCAGCGCAGAGAGAGGCGATGATGATGAGGTTTTTTAGCATGCCACGAGAGCGGCGAGGTTAGTGCTTAAGTGGGTTGTAGTTTGCAAGCCTTTTGAGAGAGAACGAGGGTGGCCAAAATGAGAGTCAAAGGGCTACCGAAGTCGTGAAATAGAGAGAGAGAGAGAGAGAGAGAGAGAGAGAGAGAGAGAGAGAGAGAGAGAGAGAGAGAGAGAGAGAGAGAGAGAGAGAGAGAGAGAGAGTCTCTCTGAGTGAAAACGAGGAGAGAGAAAGCCTCTGTGGGTTATCGAGTGAAGCGAGAGAGAGAGAGAACTGCCCTGCAGGACCAAATCGAGAGGGAAAAAGGGCTCTCTCTGCAGATCGAAAGGAGTTTTTTTTACCTTGTAATTAAACTATCCATTTTACTTTATAAACTAACCAAGGGGGGAAGGGCTCCCCATAGGCAAGACAAAGTGAGAATTTGTCTGAGCAAGTTTGAAAGGGAGATGAGAGAGAGAGAGAGAGAGAGAGAGAGAGCAGGGAGTGCACTCTGCACAATCAAGAAGGGGAGAGAAAGAGAGAAGCTATGAATAGAATTTGAGCGAAGGAGAGTATTCCTCTGAGACTGCGACGATAAGCGACATCATTTTGATGCATGCAGGAAGAAAAGTTTTGGTAAGATTCAGAGTTGAAGTCTAAGATGCTGATAAGTCTCTCTACCATATGTTTGTAAACATGAATGAAAATTTGATGATAGCAAAAAACATAAATCACACATTTACAGTGTCTCTTTTGCTCTCTGCGTCTCTCTCCATTTTCATAATAAACACATAAGTGTCTTCTCATGGTTCTGTTCTCGTGTTTGAGCGAGTATGTGCAGCCCGAGCTCTTTGTTTGGGTTAGAAAGAGAGATTATTTGATACATGTTTTGGTAGATGATTTATCCGCATTTGCATTGTTTAGGCTCCTTGTTTTGGGAGTAAGCGTAGCATATTGCTGGAGCTCTTTTGTTTGCTAGCTTTTTCTTGGTCTTGGTTTGCTCCATGGCCTGGCCATAGAAAAATATCTATGAGTGGCACACCCGGTGGGACCAGCTTGCAGCATCTAGGTGTTCTAGTGAAGAGCCTGCATCCTAAACGGAGTTTTTTTTTCCTATTCCACTTCAGAAGAAAATTTGCATTATATCGCATTTTGCCCAATTTTTTTGGGATATGCTTTTATGTGAGAAACTTATTTTGGTTGATCACCAGTCATTGCCACCACCCTAGCATGTGCATGTAAACTTGGACCCAAGCACCTATAAATCCATCTGTAAACTCCCATAAACCTGAGTGTTTTAGGTCATTGAGAGGGCCCCACTTGAGGGTATTGGAGAGTCATCAAGGATCATTAGAAGTGCTAAGTCAGGTCATCCTTATCATGTTAAAGGGGGGGTTGTTCTATTTGCATTTATGATCATCTTGTGATTGAATGGTTTTCACCTATTTTTCCTTGATATCTTTTAGCTATGCCTAATGGATAAGGCACCAGTCTTACCCAAGTTCTGGGTTCTCTTGTTATTCGCCTAGCTTTTACCTGTAAACTTGGACCCAAGCGCCTATAAATCCCTCTGTAAACCTCCATAAGCCTAGGTGTTTTAAGGTCATTGGGAAAGATCCACTTGAGGTCATTGGAGAGTCATCAAGGATCATTAGGAGTGTCAAGTTAAGTCATCAATGCAAGGCTAGGGGATTATTACCATTTTGCATCTTTGTGTGATTGCATATTGTCCGTCTCTTGGTTGTTCATATTTTATTTTATTTTTTATTTCTCAACATACATCATCTATAGCCCAATGGATAAGGCACCGGTCTTCACCGGAGTTTTGGGTTTGACACTAGCATGCTATTTTTCCCCGCAGGACGCCAATGTTGCACTTTTTTTTGGCCAAGAGCATGTGAGTTTCGACCGAGAAAGAGAGCATGTAGTGCAAGAGATTTAACATTTTAGTGAGTTACAATGGTCATTTTATTATGAATCATTGATGATACTCTCACTTGATTTGCCAAGAGGAGTTTGTTTTGACAGGCAATGAAGACGTCGACTTATTATGGAATTATGATTAAAGAGAAGAGAACTTGGAGATGCTCAACTTGATGGCCTTGGTGCAATTGTGCCTTTTCTATATCATGGTGGTGCAGAAGTTCCTTGAAGGTCATGAAGGTTGCAAACAACCCGAAAAGATGAAGTTTCTTTTTAAGTAACGCTTATGGATTATAATCGCGACAAATGAAGTGAGGGACGTTATGAAGAGGCACTTTGTTTTGTGCGTATATTGGTGTGTTCATTACCATGGGTGAGCGCATATACAAAGGAGCAAGGAAAATATCAAAGAGCCACCACCCAGCCCTAAAGAGGAGCCGACACCCTTTAACCAGGGGCAAACAGTGCATGTCGTGAAGGGCTCGAGTGTGAACGGGAGCTTGAAGTAGCTTTGATTTAAACAAACAAAATGGGTGTTCTAATGGGTGTTCTAATATGTTTTCTTTTTATGATCTAATGAAAGGTGGCAGGACAGAGGAGCGCGACCAGAGAGATGTCAATGGAGAGTCGTAAGGCGGCCGGTTGCAGAGGGTGAGACTTAGAGAGAGAAAGATTGTCAATTAGAGAGTCGCCAGGGGGGATCCATACCCAGGGGGAACCATGGCGGTCAGACATAAACGGGTAGAGAGAGATCTCATGCGGATCTCGTAGAGAGAGAGAGAGCATGAGAAGAGCCGCCGTATACAGGCCAGGCGAGCAGAAGGGGTTCTTGAGAGATTCATGAGAGAGGCATCAGGGGTTGGCAACGCAAAGAGAGGCCATGATGATGAGGCTTTTATGCATGCCATGAGAGAGGCAAGGTTAGTCCTTAAGCGGGCTATAGTTTGCAAGCCTTTTGAGAGAGAACGAGGGTGGCCAAAATGAGAGTCAAAGGGCTACTGAAGTCGTGAAAGAGAGAGAGAGTCTCTCTGAGTGAAAACGAGGAGAGAGAAATCCTCTGTGGGCTGCCGAGTGAAGCGAGAGAGAGAGAGAGAACCGCTCTGCAGGACCAAATCGAGAGGGAGAAAGAGCTCTCTCTGCAGATCGAAAGGAGTTTTTTTTACCTTGTAATTAAACTATCCATTTTACTATCTAAACTAACCAAGGGGGGAAGGTCTCCCCATAGGCAAGAGAGAGTGAGAATCTGTTTGAGCGAGTTTGAAAGGGAGATGAGAGAGAGAGAGAGAGAGAGAGAGAGAGAGAGAGCAAGGGGGGCACTCTGCACAATCAAGAAGGGGAGAGAAAGAGAGAAGTTATGAATAGAATTTGAGTGAAGGAGAGTATTCCTCCGAGACTACGACGATAAGCGACATCGTTTGGATGCATGCACGAAGAAAAGTTTTGGCAAGATTCAGAGTTGATGTCTAAGCTGCTGATAAGTCTCTCTACCATATTTCTGTAAACATGAATGAAAATTTGATGATAGCAAAAAACGTACATCACATGCACATTTACAGTATCTCTTTCGCTCTCTGTGTCTCTCTCCATTTTCATAATAAACACATAAGTGTCTTCTCATGATTCTGTTCTCGTGTTTGAGCGAGTATGTGCAACTTGATCACTTTGTGTGGGTTAGAAAGAGAGATTATTTAATACATGTTTTGGCATATGATTGGACCAGCACTTAGCGACTTTGTCGTGACACGTACTTGAAATAGTGGGCGCCAATGTCAGTCCCAGAGACTCATATCCTCCACATGTGGAATATGTCTCATGTAAGAATGTCTGAAAAAGAGCATTCTTCAAGTACAAGATATACTTGTGCATGGAGGTAATTGCAAACACTCTACGACAGGAGGGAGAGGGACCCTCATTATCCTTGCTCCACACTGGCTAAACCAAACTCCTTGAGTCCCTAGACCATGTTGTATCCCATGTGACAACATGTGCCAAATCGAATCCTACCAGTGGATTCATAACAGCATAATGTACATTGGACACTACGGCCCCAAATAGTTGTTTTGACATGCCCTTGGCATGGCCCTGAAATATTCAATCGTATTTAAATGACTTGAAAAAAACAAGCAATGTATACTAAAAATTGTAATAACACCAAATCAATAGATGCGTACCTGAAGATTGAACTGAATATTCACTTACCCGCATTCAAATACAGAGGAACATGTCGTCCACGTGTGAAGAAACAGGCAACATTGCACTGGAAACCCTGGGTGTTGCCTTTGCAATCCAAACCCTTTGATTAGAATCTATGTAGTCAAAACCTTTGGTAAGACCCTTTGTAGAAACTGCTCGACTAGCAAGTGATGGTAACCAACCTAGTTAACCGTGGATAGAATGATGAGAGTCAACTTGTAAAGTTGAATTTTTCCGCTACCGCGTGGTAGATTGCGGAATTATTTTCTTGAAAGTATAATGGGAATAGATCAAACTGTGATCCTCAATGCCTATGGGGTGATTTAGTAAGCACCCACGGGGTCTTACCCAGAACAGTGCATCCATAGACACTCATAGTTCTATAGAGAGAGAGAAGATCTACACCAGTGGAAAGCCTAGCTCTTATGCACAGCCATGCTGTCGCCATTGTATGTTGCATCTAAAATCCATGGTAGAAATCAGCTGAGTTGAGTTTATGGTTATCCAAACTCAACTCAAGTGTCACACTGAAATCATGTCGTGCAAAAATGACACCGAAAAACATCCGTAATGACAAGACTCTTGCTTGTCCATTAACGTAGTTGTGTACTACACAAGCATCCAAGGAATTCCAACAGTTGGGTCGTACCCAAGATCTGACCATGACTCATAGCCAGCGTGTGGCGCTCATAGTCCGTATGGCAATTAGTGTTCAATCGATTAAATGATGAAGACTGATGTAGAGGGCATCTTGCCAAATTTCTAGCTGAGAGTTAGAGCATTTTGGCTCATGCTGACTCTCAAACAGAACATGTATCAAAAACTGCGTAGGAAGTTTTCATTTTTCATGGAGGTAAAGAAGAAAGAGAGTGAGAAAATGCTGGGCTGAGGAACTTTTCTTATGTGACGACTTTGTATATGTTGTGCCCAATCTGTGTGCTCTGACGCATCTTATGCCTGGCTTGCAGCTTATCATATAAGCATGCAACAATCTATGTATAACACTCTCATCGAGAGAGGGAACAGAAAACAGAAGCCACAACTTGACCCTCTTATAGCTTACCATGTATGGGGTCGTGACTTTACAAAAATGACTTAATATGGCACTTTGCCTGTGAAATAAGTCCTAGATTTAGGTTCCATTTAGTGGTATTGTGCATTGACAGAACCCATAAATTTAAACAATCTACAATTTAGTTTGTCCATGACAGAGTGTCTGGTGGGATAGCGGAAGCGTAATCTTTGAAGCGGTTGAATTCATGCCCCCTGGTTAGCATACCTTGCATACAGATTTTTAAGCCCATGGCAAGAGTGAGGGCCTCAAACGTGAGAGCCAATACCGCAAACGCCTTACTAGTAGGGATTCTGTGAGCTGAGATTCCCTATTTTTCTAGTCTCCCAAACTTGTGTGCCAATGCCCTTGATGCCAAGTTATTGGGTAGTACCTTAGCACAAGGAAGAAGCCTTGCTTCATGTAGGATTGTCAAAGCACATTGCTTTGCACAAAAGCAATAGTTTCCAGTCAAAGATGTAAACATGGAAAAAATAAGAAGATTGTAAAATTGGCTAACCTGGTTGTTGCTGTAGCCAGTTGGCCTGATATTCTGTGAAGAAAAAAAATACCCGGTTAAAAATGGCGCATAGCCATATCTGCTGCATGAGTGGGAGCTATCATATGGACAGATACGTCCCTTGTAACATATACACCCGTCTATCACGTAATGAAATAACTTGTAAGCATATTGTTAAGTCTGTCCCAAGTTTGTATGCTCATAGCATAGACCGAACGTGGGGAGTCGTAATGCAGATGCATAAATTGAAGCCTTGCTTCACAAAAGTACTTATGGAGTTCCTGAGAGCTCCTATACAAAGAAAGTCGACCTTGTCTACTTGTAGATCTCATTAAGTACTCTTGTCGATGAGTCTTGCCGCCGATTTCAAGAAACATTGACAATTGATCTTCCATGCCGATCATGTGTGCTGTTGTCGGTTGTCTTAGTCGTGGGAAAAAGAGTGTTGTCTATCCCGCAAAGAGTCGGCCATGCCGAATAATTTTGTACTGTGGATGAAGTCGAGGTACAAGCCATGATGACCTTCATGAGGTCTGATTAGTCTTGCATGGCCCTTGGCCTGACAGTACTGCATTTAACTAATCTAAGCCATGCTTGATATGGGTTTGCAACTAATCATTGACCTTTTGCCAATAACATATGCAACAAAATTTTAATGTTGAAGATTAATGTCACAAGCTTTGCTTGTGCTTGGAGTGCCTAAAGTGCGCTCATCTCCGTTGCAAGATAAATTCATGCAACATATTTTGAAACATTTTCCAAATAAACTAAAAATTTAGACTTACCTTGAATGTTTTCGGATGCACATTGAAGCCTCTCTAATAGGCTAAATAATCCTCAACATTAGCAATTTTGAAGATTTCTACTCTGAGTTGTCTATGCTGAGCATCTTTGCTACTAGGCCAAGCTATGAAAAAATCTCAAAATACCATGCTGCAAAGTCTGCAAATTTTTGAGACTCTCTTTTTGAAAGGGTCTAGGAACTGCCGTGTTGTATCATTGCCGATTTGCAGCCTTTTCATCATAGTAAAACCTCTTTTGTATGAAGAGATGTCCTACTTCCTTGGCAAAAACCTTGCCCGATCTAAATCATGGCCATGCTACTACGTTGAACACCTTGGAGGTTTTACTTCGGCCTTTGGCACATAGCCCCTTGCATGATGTGCATGCAAAATGAGATTTCCTGTTTAATCCCGACTCCAACCTATGCGTGAAAACGCTGGTGCTGGTGCTGGTGTGCATGGTTGGGTTCCTTGAACCTATTCATGCTTGCAACCGTGTCAACTTGCTAAACTCTGTCAACTGAAGCCGCGGGCCAAAGCCCTTAATAGGGAGGTTACCCAAAATTAGGGCACCCACTTTGTAAAATACAAAAAAAATAAAAATAAAAAAAATTGACCCTCACTGTTCAAGCGATGGCGGTGGGTAGCTACACAGGGCTTGCAAACGAAGGAGCTCGAGTTGTGCTGCTCACCGGGGTGTGGCATTATGACGTGAACCATCTGGCTCGGAGGCGCGCACAGTTCAAGCCCGCCCTTGGGTCGATTGGTGCAGATCGACCATCTTTCCTCCCTCAGCACAAGCGGCCTTGCACACAGTGTTATCGACTCCCTTCGGCTCTACCCTTCCTAAGCAGGGCTACACACGCCAGGGCTTCTCTTCCTGCCTTCCCCGCCTGTGGAGCACTCCTTCCCATGGCCATGCCCTATCGGCTTGTCTACGAACGGAGAGCGAGAGACAGTGCCCTTGAGAGGCCATGCCTCATGCTGAAGTCAATCGAGAGAGAGAGATCGAGAGAGAGAACGGGAGAGAAGGACATGCTTCTTCCCCTCGTCCATGGTTGCTCCCTCCCTGAGCTGTGATACCAGTGTAAGATATGGGGAACTAGAACCTAGGATTCCACCACCCAACCCCCCACTATATAGCATGGCCCCTGGCCCTTTCCCCTAGTTGGACTCCCTTTCCACACTGCCTAGCCCGGCCTTGCGCTTGTCTAGTTCGGCCTTGCTGGTGTCCTGAGAGAGAGAGAGAGAGAGAGAGAGAGAGAGAGAGAGAGAGAGAGAGAGAGAGAGAGAGAGAGAGAGAGAGAGAGAGAGAGAGAGAGAGAGAGAGAGAGAGAGAGAGATTAAGGCTAAACTCCAAGGGTATCCTAGCTTGTGAAGGCTAAACTCCAAGGTAAGATGAGCGGGTGGGAAATTGGCAATATGAGCTGTCCAGAATAAATCAATGTTGGACTCTCTCCCAGTGTCCCACGCTCCTGTCATGTGCTCTCTCTCTCTCTCTCTCTCTCTCTCTCTCTCTCTCTCTCTCTCTCTCTCTCTCTCTCTCTCTCTCTCTCTCTCTCTCTCTCTCTCTCTCTCTCTCTCTCTCTCCAAGCCGTCACCACCTCTTACATCGGATGCTGCGTAACCAGGGAATTTAATTTTGAAACTGCAGGGCATTGAGAGAGAGAGAGAGAGAGAGAGAGAGAGAGAGAGAGAGAGAGAGAGAGAGAGAGAGAGAGAGAGAGAGAGAGAGAGAGAGAGAGAGAGAGAGAGAGAGAGAGAGAGAGAGAGAGAGAGAGAGAGAGAGCTCCAAGCTGTCAAACATGCCATCGCCCATAGATTTTCACATTGATGATGGAGAAACCATTGAGCACAGCATTGAGTACAAATATCTACCAAGGACCTGCTTCCTATGTGGTAGAGATGGTCATTTTGTGAGAGATTGTCCCAGTAATTTTCCCCAGAAAGCTGCTCCCCTAAGCCCCTCCCCCTCTGGCACGAGTCAGGTAAGTCCTCCTTCGGTGGTTAAGCCAAAATAGGCTCCTTCAACCAAGCCATTTGACAAGACTAACCCTACAAATAATAGAGCCAATCCTGTTAAGAAATCTGACCCCAAAGGAAAGTTGTTGCATATTAATCGTTTTTCCATTTTGGCAAGGATCCAGGACTATGTTAATTCAGACTCGGAGGACTCAGGAAATTTGATTCCCCCTACTCAAAACCTTGAAGTATAGTCATCTTCTCGGCTAGAGGAGGAGGTCAACGCGATGGATACACAGCCCCTCCCTGATCTTCACAAGGAGAATAGTCCTAGTGCTCAAGGTGTAGCCCATCAGCCCATTCAAGAGCCCTCCCCCATGGAGGTTCTCAAGGATAACAAAAGGAATCACTCTAATGTGGCGGAAACTCCCCCAAGGCCTTCTAGGGGGAAGAAAGACAAAAGGAGTGCTAAATGAAGCTCCTTTCCTGGAATGTGAAGGGTCTCTCAGACCCACTCAAAGCCAAAAAGATTGCCAACTGGCTCAGGAACAACCTTCATGATGTGATTACACTTCAAGAAGTCAAAACCTCAGGAGCCATCCTTCAAACGGCTTTGAAAACCATCTCCAAGGATCATTTGTGGATAGTGGACTCTCACCATCATGGGTCAGGCGGAAGTGTTATTGGTATCCCCGCAGGCAACAATGATCTCCTTCAATCAGTCTAGATAGGACACGATTGGTGCTCGGTGACTCTCCCTCATCCTGCTCAGGCTAGGTTAGTAAGTTTCTATGGAGGTGGCTCTATCTCCAATCGTACCCGACTGTGGAATGAGCTCCACTCTCTTCAAGACCATTTCATGTTAGTGGGCGACCTCAATATGGTCGAATCTCTCAATAATTGTTTCCTAGCGAGGGGTTCAGTGGTAAAGGGGGCTGAACTTATTGCCTAGGAATCCCTCAAAGCTAAGAAAGGTCTTTGGGATGTGGGTATAGAAGGTGAGTTCACGTGGCAGAATTATTGTAAAGGGGATACTGCTAGGAAGGCCCGCCTTGATAGGTGCTACATGAACCTTAGTCTAATTAGCTCTTTTCCCAGAGTCAAGGCTAAACCAAAATTCACCTCCTGTTTATCAGACCACTACCCACTCTCAGTCACAATGGATGACAAATGGCAAAAGGTGAGGAATCATTGGTTCCATATGGATCCAACCCTATTTAGACTCCCAGTTGTCCTGGAATCCATGCAGCTCATCTAGTCTCAAGCCTACTAAAGGAACATTTCACCCTCCAGAGCTTGGAGTCAAGCAGTTCAACGTACTCAAGCCTTCCTAGTTCAAACTAGGAAAGAAGTAACCTTGATTATAAGAAAACGCAGGGACAAAATTTATGATGAATTGATCATGTTAGAAAGTGGGCCTCCAACTCCCCGCACCCAGGCAGAGATCTCCTCTCTCAGATCAAGGCTAAAGGTGGAACAGTATATTGTACTTAGCCACTCTACCCATTTCTTCAAACAATGGTAGGCTGGGAAAGTTGATCGATCGACCAAGGAAATGTTTAAGTCTATTCATAGAAAGAACTCTAAAGAAAAAGTTCCCTTTTTCAAAGCGGACACTCCCATCACCACTGAAGCTCAGAATCTGGAGTTTACTAGAAGTCATTTCAGCAGAATGTTCAATCCTAAAGAGCATTTAAGTCTTGAAATGGCAGGTGTTTGCATCGAAGTCTTCTCCCATCGAACAAGAGTTCTTTTCACCCAAAAATCAACTATGGCAGACTCCCGGCACCAGTAGCAGACATTCAGTTAGCCATTGACACCTTGAAGCCTAACAAGACCCTGGGGTTGGATGGTCTACCAACTGAATTCTTTTCCACCTTTGGGGATCTACTAACACCATACCTTCTTGCTGTATGGGAGGAGTCCCTTTCTCACCAAGCCCTTCTGTGCTCAATTAACACTTGGGTGATTAAGCTGTTGCACAAGAGGGGAGCTAATGACAAGTTGACTAACTGGCGTCCACTCACTATGTTGAATACAACATATTAAATTTATGTGAAAGCAATTTCTAATAGGATTACAAGCTTGTTAATGAAATGGATCTCAAGAGAACAAAAAGGGTTCATAAAAGGGAGGAAATTGGTCGAAGCAGTGATCTCTCTTTGGGAAGGATCTGAGTATGCAGCAGACTGAGGCCAGGATTTTGTTTTTATAAAGATTTACTTCGATAAGGCATATGACAGATTGGAGTGGTCTTTTATTTTGAGATGTTTGGAGGCCATGGGGTTTGGTACTCGACTAATACTTTATGTGAAAACTTTGTTTGGGAATTCTCGTGCGAGAGTGGCATTGAATGGACACTTGTCTGAAGTGTTTGACTTGTCTCGCCTAGTCCGACAAGGCTGCCCTATTTCTCCCCTCTTGTTTGTTGTAGCCGCTGACAGTCTCAATTGCATGATCAAGGACAGGATGAGGAGAGGTATTATAAAGGAAATCTCTCTCCCTAACTCTGAGAAGTCCCAGTGTCTCTCCCAGTTTGCAGATGAGACAAACACCATGTTAGTGAATCATGAACCCTCCATCAAAGAGTTCTGGCTAGTGATGGACTTGTTTTGCCTTGCGTCTGGTTCAAAAGTAAATCACTTCAACATAGGGGTCTTCTCCTATTCCCCCCTCCCTGAGTGGCTTATCAAGACAGGATGTAAGACCATTCAAGAAGGACATATTTTCAGACTTATAGCTGTACCGGGAGATTGTCATTTAGTCATACTTGCCAAAACCTATAGAATCTGCACCCTACCCAAGAGCAAGGGAGGCCTCGGCATTGTCAACTTGAAGACCCTGGCTCACAAGATGGCTGTTAAACTCATAATTTATGCGCTCCAATTTTCGGATGAGGAGTGGTCACTCCTTTTGTTCAGAAACTCGAAGAAATTCAAGCTATCTGACAATAGAACCTGGAGCAACCTCCCCCTACCCACTATCTTTTTTAGTAGAAAGAATGTCACTGCTTCGGGTTCAGATCTCATCAAATCGCTATGCCAGGCCTCGAACCGTCACAAGAGCTCTCTCAAACCCAATGACCTTTCTCCATCCCCTCTGGTGTCTCTATTTGGTGGCCCTCTCTTCAGCTCCCCCCTGTTCCTACCCATCAACTGAAGCGAGCGTTGAGCTTACACAACAAAGGTATCCATGTCTGGAATCATCTCTGGGATTATAAGATTCAGGATTGGTTGTCAGATCTGGACATATCTCTACAGTTCAGGACCTGTCCTTGGGAATTGACTCTGCTCAAAGCAAGGATGAATATCTTCCCAGAAGATCTGAAATGGGCTCTCCAAGATTCACTCTCCTTAAACCTTCACGCTTACGTCTGGGATGGTGGATTCAAAATGGAAAATCCTCAGTGGGATCCACCGGAACCTTAACCCCCACGGTATGCTACATTAAATAACAGGTGGATGGTATCTCTATCCAAGAAGCAATGGGATTTCAAGTTTACTAACATTTGGTCAAAATGTATAGAACCCAAGAAGTCTATACTCCTGTGGCTAATATTACGCAAGGCCTCGTGGACAGGAAAAAGGATGGTACACTCTAATCTAGGGGATGGGAGATGTGTTCAATTTCACCAACACATCGAGGATATCTTCCACATGTCCCTCTAACCAACAGGTCCTCGACCCCTTAGTTAAAGTTTTGGGCTTCACCCCTTGTTGGAAGCAACTTTTACTTGGGGACTATGCTGGCCATCTAACTGTTTTTTGGAACAAAGCTAGGGTTGAGTTTCTATGGATCTCTTGGCCGGCAAAGGAATTTCTTGATCTTTGAGGGTCCCTATCAGATGCCTAGTTTGAGAACTTTTTTTGGGACATTAATTTGCAGGAATTTAAGATAGTTGAGGATCAAGTCACTCTTTACAGGACTAAGAAGTTCATTTTGAAGGACTCTGAGTTCCATTCCCTAGTGACTCTGAGCTCAATAGGGACCAGAGGGAGAGAAGCAAATCCATCGAGCTATGCCATCTCGAGATTCAAATTCAAGAAGGAAACTTGTTCCTTACTTTGCTGCAAAATGAGATTGACTCTCTCCCCCAGGTTGCACAATGAGATTTACTGTATTCTACCCTGTTTTTGTTATCCCCAGACCTTGTATTCTACCCTGCTTTTGTAGTCCGCCTCTTGATTTGAGGAACTTTGCCCTGTTAGATAAGATATTGTTTTTTGTTATCCTGAGGATGGCGTGGCTACCTCTTGATGTAAATCCCTGACCTTTCTTAATAGAATTTCCCCACGTTTATGGTATTAAAAGAGAGAGAGAGAGAGAGAGAGAGAGAGAGAGAGAGAGAGAGAGAGAGAGAGAGAGAGAGAGAGAGAGAGAGAGAGAGAGAGAGAGAGAGAGGTGTGCAGGCCCTCCCCTTCCAGATGAAACAGAGAGGCTGAAGAAGGAAAAAATTTGACTCGTAGTTGAAGTTTCATGGGTGCACAGAGCTTGTACTCTATATAAAAGACCATGCAAGAGCTTCTACTAAAGACATAAAGAGATTCTTTAGTCTCGACCCACTGTTGGCGGAAGAAGCTACAAAGCTGCAGTTTCCAGAGAAGGAGTCACATTTTAGTGGGAAACCCTTGTCAAATTCTTTTGTAAGAGAGCATCACTAAGCTGAGAACTTGTAAAAGAATTTATGATTATTTTTCTGGGAGCAATTGTGTATTAGAGAGCCATTTAGAAGTTTAGGAGCTTTTGGCCGGGCAAGCCATTTGTAAAGACCTAAACTATAAAGGTCAATTTTGTAAGTTTGAACATCATCTTTTTTATGGGAAACGAAGAAGACAGCGTACGTTTGAGAGCTTCGTCTTGCTCCAACCTGTAATCTTCGCTACTGTGGCTACAGTAATCCAAATTCAGATTCGTTTATTGCATTGTGTTCCTCTTACTTTACTCTTCCATTCAAGTGTAATCATTCAAGATTCGGTGTAGGTTTTTAACAACGGGTTTGGGACCTTAAATCGTTGTTTTGAGTGCTTATATGCGTATTTTATGTTGTTTTGACCCTAGGAGAAGCTTTAGGGACCCTAAAATGAGCCATTCACCTGTTTGTTGTTTCTGCTGACTTTGGGATGAACAATCGCGATCTTTGTACCTCTCCAAAATGCAGGGACAGTGATAGGATATGCTCCAGATAGTCCCTTGTAGCTTCCCTTAAAGTTTCATGCGAATCCGACACGATTTGCATGGTAAACGGGCGTGATGACTGTAGAGCTGTGTACAACGACATTGGCAGATTACTTGGCTTTAGTGCGTTTGATTTGCTTGAAGAGTTAGTAGTTGCATCTCTTTGAGTTCACTTCATTAGGATTGACACCCTAGTGAGTTTCCATGCCTCATCGTGGTCGCTTCCCTTGTATTGATATTTTATGTTGATGCATGAGAGCTATGCTATAGACGTCCGTCGCGGCGACTTGCAAATATTGGTGCCGCTGCTGGGGAATGCACCTTAGGCGATGAGTGACCGAGTGCTCAGTTAGCTTCCTTAAAAGAAGATCAATCGACAAATCCTTATTACACCTCAGTTAGGCTGCTAGACAGGGGTTTAGAGCTTAGTGGAGTCTAGAGTCAGTGGACCGGCTAGATAATTGGGAAACACTTGTCAGAGGGAGCAGAAAAAATTTCATCAGATTTGGCCCAGGTACTACGATCACCATCGGTGTACCTAAGTGCCAGAATTGCACAAGATTTGTTGTGTGCCTTCCTTATAGGATTCGAAACAAGTTTGTCTAAAGCAACCACACCCAAAAACATCAAAAATCAAGGAAATCAGGCCACTTGGGTAAAACTAGCCTGACAGACCCTGAAAGTGCAAAATCTTGGCTTTTGGTGATCCAAATGCAAAAAGACTTGGGGGATAGCCTTAAAACATCAGTGTCTACAAGCATGCCAAATTTGGTCTAATTTGGGCTCAAAACTACGATCGCGATCGGTGTACCTAAGTGCCAGATTTTGACCAGATTTCATATGTGAGATCCTTAGGTGTATAAAAACATAAAAGTCTAAAGGACCTAGAGCCAGAAACCTCAAAATACCTGTCAAACTATTTGAATACAGATCCAAGTAAAAAACTGCTAAACTGGCATGGAAATTGACTTTCAGTAGACCAAAACACATCAAAAGTGGGAAGAAACCATACAGAGGGATAGCCTGCCTATACACAGGACAACCCCAGATAGCTTTCAAATCCCAAAACAAACACCAAAATCAAGTCAAACTGACAGATCCAGGAAAACAGACACTTCCAACCAAGAACTGGTAAAAGCTTGACTTTTAGGAGTTTGAATACAAAAGTATTAGGTGGGTAGTCTTAAAATATCCTAGTGAACAAGCTGGTGAAGTTTCATCAAATTTGGGCTCAAAAGTACAATCGCGATCAGTGTACCTTTGGCCTAGATTTGACTCATTTTTGACTTGTTCATAGACCTAGACTATTTAAGATATCAGGAGTTGTCAAAACCCAAATTGGACATACTGTCAATAATTTGCAAGCAAAATTGTGTTGAATTCATTGTGAAGTTGTTGAATCTGCTGACAATTGGAATGATACAGTGATCTCATAGCTATCAAGTGTATTCATGTGCAGAGACCGATCAAGTATCAATCCATGCAGTCATGTGAGTTGGAAGATCACTCCATCTCTAGGTAAGAGGTTTGGATTCAGTTGATAAATTCCACTTTCTTCATGTTTTTGAGATCCGAAAAAAAAATCAACAACCAACACCGAAATTTAGTGGATCAAGCAAGTGTTTTATCAACGGAGGAGAGTGTAAACCAAGGTGTAGTACGACCGTTAGAGCCGATCCCTGAAGAAAGTATTTCCGATACTTCTTCAGAGAGATCTTATGAGTATTTCACGGAACACTTGGGACATTTAAAACTAAACGAAGGAGAAAACATAGCAGTAGGACCATCAGACCCTTCGGACACAATGAAGCTGTTGTTTATCAAGCATCAATATGAGAACAAGCAAGGTGCCAAGATCTACAAAGATGGTATGGACCGCTAATGTGTGAAAATAGAAGATAGACCAAGTGAATTCAAGGACTTAGTGCCTGTGAGCTATAGCGGAGATAGGTACCTAGATGACGAAGGTATCATGTACTTGGTAGTCCTAAATCCTAACATTGTGGACAAGTGGGGATTGATGGGCACGAAAGCCAAAGTAGATGAGGAACCTAAGGAGAAAGCACCAACAATGAGCTTCCCTAATGCGAGGTTAAGGCGAGAAAACGAAACTTTGAGATTCAACACAGACAACGTCTATGTGGGGTTATACAAATATAATAATGGAGAGGAAGATCTCTATTATAGATGCGAGGAACCTTACGTCGATGAGTTGACAGAGCAGAAAAGACTTTATGTCTTCACCTACACAGAGGGATCAGAAACAAAAATTGTCGCATACGACAAATATGGAAGACGATATGCAGTAATAAATAAAAAGGAGTTGGAAGGATATACGTACTTTGGTGGACCACTCCACCATTATTATGTCACTCCAAGCCCATTGAGACCAGCACCTACAGCTGTCATGCCAAACCCGATGGCAACAGGTGGAGAGAGGACTCATGTAGCTGATTCTTTCAGTCAACCTTAGTATTCTATGCCAAGCCCCATTTGAACATTATGTTCCAGGGAATCAATGACTACGAATCAAGGGAGTGCAGTTCCTATTTCTACACATACTGCAGTAGGTCCAACATTCGCAGCAACACCATTACGTTTGCCTCCTAGTAGTAGATTCGTGGTAAAGGAGCCACCGAGAGAAACCCACGACATCCATGATGTACGAGAACGATTAAGTCCAGACACGGGAGTATTGAGATTGGTCGCAGACCAAAGACGGATGAGGACATCCTAGGTAGCGAAGTGCATGCCAAAGAAGTATAGCGGATTAGGGGATCCATATGCCCATGTGTCGCTCTTCAATCAAGTCTTAAGAGCAGAGCAGATCACTGATTTTCATACTCAATATGAAGGATTTGGTCTTACCTTGGAAGGGACGGCCCTAACGTGGTTTCAACCTTTGAACCTTGAAACTTGTCCGAATATTGAACGTGTATTGCGGGAGTTCGCGGAAGAATTCTCAAAAAGGGGTATAAGACATAATACTGTATCATAGATATATGCTTTTAAACAAAAGGAAAACAAAAAGGTGAAGGAAGCATCCTTGAGATTCAAGCAATACATCAAGAGGTTCCCAGGGAGAGAATTTCTGCAGGACGAGAGATTGTCTGTGCTCTTCTTGAAGGACTCAGAAACAAAACCTTGAAAAAGGACCTTCACTTGAAAGCTTGAAACTCATTTGAACAGGTTACAAGGGAAGCGTTATATCTTGTTGATAACTGCAAAGCATATGGGGAAGTGTTAGAGGATACTGATTCAGTAACCAGTGGCTCTTCATCTATTAAGAGTGAACCCTCTACCAAGAAAGAGGCTCAGGCTTCTTTGATGCCGACAGCTGACCAAATGATAGAAGAAGTAACGAAGAGAATGCAGCAACATATGAGATCAAATCCGAGGATGAGACAGCCTCAGATGAGGAAATGTGACATATGTGGGGGGGATCACCCGACGCCGTGGTGCACACAACAGCCGAAAGCACCAGTTGCTAATGGACGAGTACTGAAATGGTGCGCCATAGATAAAAAATGGACAAACCATGGCACGGATGAGTGTTTTTACAACAAAAACTATGTGAGGGAAAGGCCGTATGGACCTCCAGCAGGACCACCCCAGCCACCTCCTCCAAGATATCAAGTTGTGCCAAATGTGAATATGGTAGGAGGAGCAGACAAACTTCAACCTGTGTTGGGTCAACAACCTCCATTACCACAGGAAAATAGGGCCATGATTAGGTATGCTCAACCTTACGAAGCATCACCAGGAACAAATAGTATGCCTCAAATTTCTTATTATGAGGAACCGAATGAGCCTTACGTAACTGAACCTGAACCACAGATGTACGAAGACGAAGCCTATCAACCGCGGGGAAATAACGAGGGTATGGCACAACCAACGTATGTAGCACAACTTTCGAGGGATCAATATTTGGTGGACGAAAGAACGCTAATGTTCATTGAACACCAGAAATACAAACCAAGAGGATACCCTAATAGGGCGGGAAAACCATGAAGTCGCGGAGCGGAGCATGGGTCGACTCTCTCTCACACACACACAGTGAGCTTACACAGTACAGTACGCAGAGAACTGTTAGAAGGGTTATCTCCCAATTCCTTAGTCTTCACAAAGTATAAGTTAGTATATACAAAGAGTTAGAGGAAAGTGAGTTAGGCGGGCGGCCAACCATATCGGCATAAGAGGCCACTTGGGCTTTAATCCCAACAACCTCCCACTTAAAGTCCAATGTGGCACTTTAAGTAACTGTAAATCTATGAACATAAATGTACAAAGATTTACATGGCTGCCATCTATCCAATGCCCAATAATTCACGACAATGCACAAAGCCCTCTCCTGGAAGTCCCTTTGTGAGTAGATCAGCAGGATTGTCCTTGGTGTGGATCTTCAGCAGTTGTATCTGCTTGTCTTCAAGTACTTCCCTAATGAAGTGATATTTGACATCAATATGCTTAGAATGGAACACTGGATTCTTTGCCAATTGTATAGCACTTTGACTATCACAATATAACTCTGGCATATCTACTTTGATTCCCAAGTCTGCAACCAATCTACCAAGCCAAATAGCTTCTTTGCATGCCTCATTTGCTGCAACATACTCAGCTTCTATAGTAGACTGCGTAACACAATCTTGTAATCGAGATCGCCATGATATGGCACCTCCAGCCAATGTAAAGACATAGCCTGATGTAGATCTCCTCTTATCCAAGTCTCCTGCATAATCTGAGTCAGTGCATCCTCTGACACTCAAATCCTGACTACCATAGCATATGCGCATACTCTTTGTATGTTTTAAGTATCTCATGATACCTTTCACAGCCTCCCAATGTTTCTTGTCGGGATTTGACATATATCTGCTAACCACTCCCACTGCAAATGCAATATCCGGACGTGTAGCAATCATTGCATACATCAAACTACCCACTGCAGACGCATATGGAATCTTATCCATTTCAGCCTTTTCTTCCTCAGACACAGGACAATCTTGTTTGCTAAGTTTCACATATGGTGGCAATGGAACACTCAATGACTTTCCCTTCTCCATATTGAAACGTTGCAAAACCTTGTCAATATACTCTGTTTGAGATAACCAAATCAACTTCTTTGATCTATCTCTCTCAATGCGCATACCAAGTATATGACTTGCCTCACCCATGTCTTTCATGTCAAACGATTTTGCCATCTTTGACTTCAAAGCTGAAATTTCTTCCAAGTGTTTGCCAGCAATCAACATGTCATCCACATACAAAATAAGGATCAGCCAACTGCCATCCTTAGCCTTCTTTGTATATAGACAGTGATCGAACTCACTACGTTTGTAGCCTTGAGAAAGCATAAACTGGTGGAACTTATGGTACCATGCCCTCGGTGATTGTTTTAAGCCATAAAGACTCTTTAACAACTGGCATACCAAATGTTCCATGCCTTTCTCAACAAACCCTTCTGGCTGCTGCATGTAAATTTCCACATCTAAATCACCATGCAAGAACGTTGTCTTGACATCCATTTGGTGCAACACCAAATCCAATATAGAAACCAATGCAAGAAAGCATCTCAATGTAGTCATCTTGACCACTGGAGAGAAGACTTCATCAAAGTCAATGCCTTGTTCTTGCTTAAAGCCCTTGGCAACAAGCCTTGCTTTGTACTTTGGCTGACTATCATGAGCGGTGATCTTATACCTGTAAACCCATTTACAAGGTAGAGCCTTTTTGCCCTGTGGTAATTTAACCAACTTCCATGTCTGGTTTTTATGCGGAGCTGTCATCTCTGACTGCATGGCCAACTGCCATTTTTTCGAGTCAACCACTTGTAATGCTTCCTTGTAACAAGATGGTTCTCCGCAATCTGTGAGCATGACATAATTTAGAGATGGCACATAACGATCAAGTGGTTTGGAGACACGCTCAGAACGTCTCACCACAACTGATTCTGCCTCTCTAGCCACTATAGGCTGTTCCTGAGCCTGACCATGCTGTCTTGATGTGCTAGCACTAGGTCCATCTTCCCTGAAGACAACTCTTCTGATCTCCTCTGTCTTCTCTGGCTTAGCGTGAAACTTGGCTTCATTGAAATGCACATCATTGCTACGAATAAGCTTTCTGGACTCAGGATCCCAAAGCCGGTAACCCATCTCGCCCGATTCTCCGTAGCCAAGAAATATACACTTCTTGCTCTTTGGTTCTAACTTATTTCTGAACTCCTTAGGAATATGGCTATAAGCTTTACAACCAAAGACTCTGAGATGCTTATACGAAGGTGCCTTGCCTGTCCATAGCATCTCGGCCACTGCACTCTTATCCAGAACCCTACTAGGAGACCTGTTGATCAAATGGACTGCTGTAGCCACTGCTTCCGCCCAAAATCCATCAGGCAACTCAGCATTTGACAACATGCTTCTGACCTTCTCTTGTATGGTCCTATTCATACGTTCTACAACCCCATTCTATGAAGGATTATATGGTGCAGTAAGTTCCCGCTTAATCCCTTTTGCTTCACAAAAGTCTTGAAAAGCTTTGGAAATGTACTCTCCACCATTGTCAGTTCTCAAGCACTTCAGCTTCTGACCACTCTGATTCTCCACCAGCTGCAAGAATGTCTTAAAGACCTTGAGCACCTCATCCTTGTGCTTCAAGAAGTAAACCCATACTTTGCGAGAATAGTCATCTATGAATGTACAAAAGTACGCTGCTCCCCCTAGTGACAAACTAGGCATTGGTCCGCATAGATCACTGTGTACAAGAGCTAACCGTTCGTCCCTACGATTCCTCTTTGATCTGTGCGGTTCCTGTGTTTGCTTACCATAAACACAATGCTCACAAAACTCGAAATCTTGAAATGAAAAGCCAGGCAAATAACCATAATGAGAAAGTATTTCCATTCCTCTTTTTGACATATGTCCCAACCTACGATGCCATAGTGACACACTTGGTTGCTCAATCACATTAATTACATGGTTTTTAACCTTTGAAACATGTAAAGTGTACAGAGTTCCTGACTTACTGCCATGTGCTACAGTCATCGAACCTTTGGAGATCTTCCAAGCGCTGTTCCCAAAAATTGTTACATAACCCGCATCATCCAACTTCCCTGTACTAATCAAGCTCTTTCGGATTGCTGGAACATGTCTGACATTCTTGAGCCATAAAGAAGAGCCATTTTGAAACTTTAACTGCACATCTCCCACTTTAAGTATGTCACAAACCTGCTCATTGCCAAGTCTGACATAATCTTTAGTAGCCACATATGATGTAAACCACTCTTTGTGCGGAGAAACATGTAAAGATGCCCCTTAGTCGATAATCCAATCACTCATAGCATGTCCATCCTCTGCAGTCAAGAAAACAGAATCAAGATTGCTTGTAAGGAAGATGTCACCAGCTGCTATACCAGAATCACTGTCTGAACCAGATCCTGTGACATTCACCTCTTCAATCTTCACTGAACTCTTCTTTTCATCTTGCTCAGAACTCTTTGTTTTTCTTTTTTCTTGTTTCCACTTCGTACAGTCTCGCTTCATGTGACCCTTCTTGCCACAATGGTAGCATTCTATGTCATCCTTTGACTTCGAATCACGAGACTTACTTCGGTTTTGTGCCTTCTTACCCTTCTTCTCTTTAAACTGTTGTCTCCCTCGAACGACCAAAGCACTATTGCCTTTGCCTTTGTCAATGTTCTTCCTGTTCACTTCCTCTGTGAGCAAGCTGCCTTCTACATTGGCACTTGTAAGACCTTCTGGCACGACAGAATTACTTAACGCTGTGCGAAAAGTATCCCAACTGTCTGGCAAAGTGATTAAGAGAAACATAGCCTTCACTGAATCTGGAAAGACTATTTCCTGTGCTGTTAACTGGCTGAAAATTGTGTGAAACTCATTCAGATGATTTGACATGGCTGTCCCTTCCTTCATCTTCAAATCCACCAATTTCTTGAGCCAGTAAATCTGAGAAGCAGCACTTTGTTTCTCGTACATACCACATAGCTTTTGCCATACGCCATACGCTGTAGTCTCTTCTGCTACGTTGAAGTAAACATTTTCTACCAGTGTCAGCATGATTGTGGAACAAGCTAACTCGTCAAGCTCTTCCCACTCATCTTCAGCCATACCTTCTGGTCTCTCCCCTTTGAGCTTCAGTGGCTTCACTTGTTTATTCTACACCAAAACCTGCCAAATCTGCTTCTTCCAGAATGGAAAGTTTGTGCCATCCAGCTTCTTTATGTTGTAAAGAGTCTCACTTTGAGAAGATGCCATATCTGCCAAACTGCTTACTCCTGAGAAAAATCCGGCAGAGTTTCCCCTGTAAACTGGCCTCTGTACACAGTAAACAAGCTGTAATCAACAAGCTGAACACCTCTCCTCAGGAACTGTCAGTATTTTGAAAATTTTTGACAGAGTCTCCCCTGTAAACTGAGCTCTGGGAACCAAAAGATAGCTCAAAAAACAATCATAAATAGCTGACCATTGACAAATCTAAAAAATCTCTGTAATATGCTGTCCTGTAAGCATACACTGTCTCCTCTCTGGGCGATGACAAAACCTGTATCTGTCTCAAGACTGAACCCTGAACAATGCCTCAACGGCCTGACGCATAAGATGCAATCCAGTGTCTACACAAAGTCATACATCCTAAGGGATAAAAGTCACCGAAGAGGATGCGTGTAGAGGGGAACTCCAGCAACCTAATCCACCTCACACTGGGTAACCCAGCCCCCAGTGCTTGGCTTCAAAAAACCTCACACACGATTCTCTCAGATGGCTCAGCAAACTACCCAGAACTAGCATACATCCTATAATAGACCAATCACTGTCTTATGACCGCTGCGGCGGTCTGTCTGCTAGCGTGACTCACAACTAGCAGACCCACAATCACAGTACATCAATCTGCAATACATGCCAGTGGTGTCAAGCCGTCGTATGGCCACACCTCCCCTGGAACCTGGCAAGCACAAGAAGTAACAATGCAGACTGCAATATATATATCTGATGATATATATGTGTACCTGGTCTATAGATGATGCTCTGAAGACTAATGAGTGATGTATGTCGATGCCGATATTGATGTCGGCCACCTCCTGCTTGCCAATCTACACAAGACGGATTTCTTTGCGGCTGAAATCTATCTTCTGCTGTAGTGCTCAGAACGAAATTCTGAGGGCATAAACGGCTTCGAAAGGGGGGTAAAACCCCAGGTCACCTATGGAAACGCTCCCGGAACGCCGGGTGTGAATTTTCGAACTCCGGATCCAGAATCTGCCGAAAAAGTGCGCGCGCGCGCGATTGTGCAAAACCGCACTGAACCAAGGCTCTGATACCAATTGAAGTCGCGGAGCGGAGCGTGGGTCGACTCTCTCATACACACACACAGTGAGCTTACACAGTACAGTACGCAGAGAACTGTTAGAAGGGTTATCTCCCAATTCCTTAGTATTCACAAAGTATAAGTTAGTATATACAAAGAGTTAGAGGAAAGTGATTTAGGTGGGCGGCCAACCATATCCGCACAAGAGGCCACTTGGGCTTTAATCCCAACAAACCTATGGGACCACCTCCTCAAAATCAACCACCAATTGGACCGTGCTATAGCTGTGGAAGTACTAATCATTGGGAGCGTAATTGTCCTTTCAAAGACAAAAGAGTGAAATTTTTTTGGGTTTTGTGACGGGTGTGGTGTGAATCACATATTGCCCGATTGCCCAAGGAATCCGAACAACAAGGGAAAAAAAACTATAAATATTGTGGGGGTGTTACCAAGTGCAAGCAGTGGATCAGAAACCGAATCCATGATCCAAATCAAGGCGGTAACCAGAGCCCAAGCCAAGGACTTAGAGAAAAACAAGCCATTGGAAGAAAAGGTCGAGTTGCCAATACCCACGGAAAACGAGAGTTTATCTGTGAGAACACAACGAAAATCTTGGAAGGCAAAATGAGACAGAATGAAAACAAGAAGGATAAAAACCCAAATTTCCATGCAAAATGAGTTACATGAAATGAAAGAGCAACTGAAACAAGAGAGAGATAGTAAAACTGCTGAGGACAACAACAAGCCAAGGAAAACATCCACAGGGGGATCAATCTTGGTGGAGAAAGTGCTAGAGCCTTTAGAGGATCTATTACAAGCATATGAAGCAATGCTAAAAACAAACCAAACCTTAGAGCAGAGATGGTTGACTTATCCTCAACCAGAAGTGGAAACGAAGCGTTTGGAAATGTGTAAACACCTCATTGAAACAGCCCATGCATTGATGGAACCTAATGCGATTAGAACCCCAGAACAAAAAGTGAGGATTCACAAAGAGCGAGAAAAACTGAAGATCGATGAATCAAAACACGTAAATGGACCCAAGCCTGAAACAATATTGTCATAGGATCACCGAGTGGTGCTGAACACCACTGATGATGCTAAGTCAATGACTATAATGCCAATTCCAGCAGTGGAAGAACCATGGCCATAACACTTATGGGAAACTATTAGAAATAGAAAGAACGGAAGCGCGACGTTACAGTCTGCACCAATTCCTGAGGTTAACATGGACAACGAATTTTTTCCAGGAGATATATATGGAGATGCAGGAATGGAGGTTTCGATGGAAAGCAAAGCTCAATCCCTGAAAACCCTGCCTTCATTTATAGGTGAACACGAGGCACAATTGGAGATAAGATTAGTTCCATCCCAGATGAGAACTATTCCACAAATGATTGACTCAAAAAGTCTTCAAGAGATGCTGTCGACACCTGTAACATGCACAATCACCCTATTAGAACTCTTGAGAGTTAGACCACAATTATGGGTTGACATGGGGAAACATTTGGTGAACAAAGGAATAAAGATTCCTCTTCAGACAAACCCTACAGTAGAAAAAAAAAACGGGAAGGTCAACCCAAATCCCAACCTGTGCCCATAAACAAGGCCGGAGATTACTGTGAAGGTGAGGAAGGTACTACAACCTTACCTGTCGAGTATCGGGATATAAAGACGATAGCTATCCTAGACAGTGGAGCAGGAGTTGCGATTGCTATAAAGCAAATCTGGGAGAATGGGGCCGTCCAGCTCTTAGAAAGACGAGAATGAAACTGCAACTCGCAGATGGGTATGTAGAGAGACCATTGGGAATCCTGGACCAAATAGTTGTAACTTTGTGTGGAATTAACTATGAGCACACCTTTGCCGTGGTAGATTTCGGGAAAATGAACAACTTTGATATTATTTTGGGGCGACCTTTTATGCGTCAACTCACAATGATACAAGATTGGGGGTACGACCACATTTACCTCAGGCATGATGAGCTAATAACAAAAATCAACATGAAAGATCACAGCTATAGAGACGTTGCAAAAAGACCAGTGCAAGAATTTGATTCAACCACAGTGAACGGAAAAGAAATACCTATGTGGTTACAAACGAAAACACATGTCTGGATGTGTGGAGCATCTGATCGTGGAGACTTAATAAAAGAGGAATGTGTATTAGAAAGATCCGTAGAAGACGAGGCTTATCTACCAGAACCTTTCCCTGAACATTTATTTGAGCCATTTGGGTGGACTCAAATATTGTCAACCTTGGATGTATGTGTTAACGAATGCACGCCTACAAAATTTTGTGACGATAAAGGATATGACCTAGTAACGTTGCAAATGGCTAGCGTCATCCTTGAGTCAAGATCAGAGAGTGAGGAACAAGAAGAACCACTATGTTAGATTGAGTGTAAAAGAATAGTTGATGAGATATCTGCAGTGGACGATAGGAATCGAACAGAGAAGGAATTCACAGATTCACTAAGCGGTGACCTTCCATCATTGGATGATGAAATCCAAATGATAGATGCTGATGACAAAAGATCAAGTGGATCAGAGACGAATAGGAAGTACATGTGGAGACAGGACAGGTTTTACGAGTTTCCTAACCAAAAACCTAGTCGACAAGGGCGGTATAGATCAAAGAGAACAAGGAAAGCAAGAGCGAATAAGCATAAACCCATGCCTCTTGTCAATGACAAAACGAAATATCTAAGGCTTGTAAAAGCTGACGATTGTGTCAAAGACGAGGTCACTGGCCGGTTTATCAAAACTAAACCATGGAAAAACAATAAGAAGAACATGCGCGAAAAGCAAATGACTGAGACATATAAGGAGGGGGAAACAGGGTCTAGAATGACCAAAACAGAGTACAATAAGCTCAAACGGACCCTCAAAGACGTATGGACAACTGAAATGGAAACAAATGAGTACACGAATTCTGACAAGATGGATATGCCGTCCCATTATAAGAAGTATACCATACAAGATAGGAAAATCATAATGCAACAACCGATGAGGGAATTGAAGGAACCTAGTACGTCATACGATGGTCCTGAAAAGGCCAAACGAATAGATCTAGCGGAGCCAGGAGAAGATCCAAAACCTACTTATATTGCCACGGATCTTACTGAAGAAGATAAAAAGCTTTTGATAGCTACTCTTAAACAATATAGAGATGTGTTTGCTTGGTCATACAAAGATCTTAAGGGGGTGGATCCAAGTATCTGTCAGCACACAATACCCCTTAAGAATGATGCCAAACCAAGCAGACAACTTTCTTATAGTTACAATGAGACGTTTGCAAGGAAGATCAAGGAGGAGATAGATAAGCTGAGAGAGGCAGAGTTTATTTACAAAATTGAGCACACTAACTGGGTTTCACCGATTGTGGTGGTCCCGAAGAAAAATGGAAAGTTGAGAGTGTGCGTCAATCTCAAGAAAGTAAACGCTGCTACAATTCGGGACAACTATCCCCTATCCATTACTGATCATGTAATAGAAAGAGTGGCAGGAAAAGAAGCTTACAGTTTCTTAGATGGCTTTTCAGGATACAACCAGCTCGCAATAAAGCCAGAGGATCAGCACAAGACGGCTTTTGCAACCAAATGGGGCATTTTTTCATTCAGGGTAATGGATTTTGGCTTAACCAATGCACAATGCCACATTTCAGAGGCTGATGGGTCATGCTTTTAAAGAATATCTAAGACAGTTCCTAGAAATTTACATGGATGACTTGTGCGTTCACTCTCTCGTAAGATTGGAGCACATAGAGCACTTGACCAAAGTGTTCGAAAAATACAGATTGTATCGGATTTGCTTGAATCCACAGAAATGTGTCTTCATGGTAAGACAAGGCAAAATATTGGGACATATAGTGTCCAAAAATGGTATTTCCACAGACATGGAGAAGATCAACGTAATTGTTGATCTACCACGACCACTAAAGGTAAAGGAGGTACAGGCATTTATGGGCCATTGTGGATATTATCGGAGATTTATCTACTCATACGCTATAATTGCAAAACCACTTTACGCGTTGATAACTAAATTTGAGTGGACAAATGAGTGCGAGGAAGATTTTTAAACTTTGAAGCAAAGATTGATATCCGCTCCAATTTTGAAGGCTGCAGATTGGAAAAAGATATTCCACGTCCACGTAGATGCATGAGCATTTGCTATAGAATGCATACTAGCACAACCTGGAGAAAACAACATGGATTTTCCAATTAGTTACTCCAGTAGACAACTAAACAGCGCAGAGAAGAATTACACAAAAGCTGAAAGCGAGGGTTTGGGTATGATCTATGCTGTGAAAAAGTTTAGACATTACCTACTTTCCAATAAATTTGTATTCTTCGTTGATCACCAAGCACTACTGTACTTATAAACAAACCTTGCAGTACGGGGTGGATTGTACGATGGTTCATCATACTGCTTGAGTTTGACTTCACGGTTGTAGTCAAAAAAGGAACTACACACCAAAGAGCGAATCGTTTATCTAGAATGGTGCATGGAGAAAACCCTGTAGGAGTTGATGATGATTTTCCAGATGCATATCTCTTCAACATAGAAATGGTTCCAAGATGGAGCGAGGATGTAATTTCTTTGTTGACTATTGGGTCATTGAATTTGACAAGACAACCATCTACCATTGCAACATCTAGATCATTGGTAATGCTAGTTGGAAAGCTATACAAACAGGGATCGGATCAAATCCTTAGGCTTTGTGTCGAATCAAGTGAACAGGACTTGTATCTACACCAGTCTCATGTGCAAACCACGGGGATTCACAATGGGCATGCACATACGTATCAAAAATTAATGAGAATGGGTGTATATTGGCCAAAAATGCAACAAAGTGTTCATATGCATATCAAATCATGTGATATCTGCACTTTTTCAAAAGCCGATAGAACACGTGACTCTATTCAAATTATCTGTAGCACCCCGATGGAGTAACTACATTGTTGAATACCTCACCACCGGGATACTGCCTGAAGGGATGAGTAGATCACGTATCAAAACGATCACAAAAGAGGCCGAAAACTATGTATTGATTGAGGAAAATCTTTACAAGAGGGGAAAAGACAATCAATTGAGAATTTGTGCGACAGAAGAGAAATACATTCCTATTTTAGAGCAAGCACATGGCGAACAAGATGGAGGACATTTCTGAGCTGACAAAACAGACAAAGCAATTCTTATTGCTGGCATATGGTGGCCTACACTATTCATGGAGGCTGAAGAGTTTGTGAAATGATGTGACGATTGCCAGAGAACAGAAATTCCTAGAGCATTAGATGACATGCCCTTGAGGCCAATGATGGGGACAAGAGTGTTTACAAAATGGGGAATAGATTTTGTAGGACCAATTGCGCCTCCTGGACATAAAACGCACGCTCAATACATTATTGTGGCAATAGATTATCTCACCGAATGGGTTGAAGCGAAAGAAACAACCAAAAATGATGCGAAAATGACAACACAGTTTTTGTATGAGAACATTTTCACCAGGTATGGCTTACCAATAGAGATAGTGCGCGATAGAGGGACTCATTTTGTCAATGAAGTGATCAAATTCCTATTGGATGAATTCATGGTAATTCACAGGAAGTCAGCTTCCTATCATCCACAAGCTAACGGCCAAGCAGAAAGTACGAACAATATTTTGGTGATAATTCTCACGAAAATTGTTAGTGAATCGAGAGCTGACTGGGATCAGAAGCTGCATTTAGCTTTGTGGGCATATAGAGTAGCGTACAAAACCTCAATCGGAACAACTCCGTTCAACATGGTTTATGGAATTGAAGCGATTTTGCCACTTGAATTTCTTATCCCCACACTTCGGGTAGCTAAAGAATTAGAATGGACGGGTCATGAATTATCCGATCAAATAGATAACCTGGAAAAATTGGATGAAACGAGATTGAGAGCAGTTGCATCAATATACGCGCAAAAACAAAACATGAAATCATTCTTTGACCAACATTTTATCAGCAAGGAATTTGCTACGGGGGATTACGTCTTAATGTATACCCTGAAACAGCATTCCCGGAAACTCAAAAAGCGAGGCAATGGACCCTATGTGATTCATGACATATCATCTACTGGTGCCATTAAGCTTGCAACATTAGAGGGAGAGGAGATGCCTAATTGGATTAGTGGCTGCAGATTAAAGAAGTACAAACTACCACTAACCTCAGAGATGCTTGCCAAAATCCACATTGCAAAGGAGCGCAAGAACAGAGCAAATGAGACAAAGGTTCAAGCACAGGAGGAGGCCAAAATCGGAATTTTAAAGCGGAAACAAAAATTACAGCAACAAAGACTTCCTCAAATAGCAGATACGGCTCAAATTCCTCTTTCTATAATTCACACTGACGAGCAATGGGAAATAGAAATTCATGTTCACATCAATGTCAGACTTTCGAATGGAAGATATCAATGAGCATTGATTGACATAGGGGCAAGAGTCAATGTGGTCAATTTCTCCACTTACAAGATGCTTACCGACGAACCCCTAGTGCAACCCACCCGAGATTTACAAGCTGCAAACGGGGCAACAATGCCAACATTGGGGATAGAAAACTTACCAATCAATATTGATGGAAATAGTTGTCCTCATCAATTTTTCATAATGAAAGACGGAGAAATCAGAGAATCACTATGTTTGGGAGTTCCATGGATGAGAACGTACAATGCAGTTATTGAATGGTCAGAACATGCGCTGATGTACACACAACTCTAACACGTACATGACTCCATTCGCTAAAACAGATCACTCGTGGCCGATTATCCCCTTTGACAAAAAGCAATAAGCTCATCAGCCAGAAACACCGAAAACGGCTGTTCGGAAAATTTAGATAAAGAAAACCGTCATGCAGAACAAACAGAGACAGATATGGCTACCCAAGGCACAACTCCTGATGAAAGCAACACCATATCAAAGACCTTCAAGAGATAATCCAGAGTGGCAACGACAAAACCTGGAGACAACAAAAAATTCAGGGACAAAGATCGAACGGTGACCAAAAAGTCAACACAGGAAGCCTGAACTAACAAATAGGCAATGGAAACCTAAGAAAATTCAGGAACCTACATCAAAATCGGCAAATATGGAAAAAACTGAATACAAATGGGTTCCAAAATTAGTTTCCACTCAAAACACCAACAATCAACGAAAGAGGAATTGAACTGCAAGCTCTTTTGTTCCATAAACAGCTAGACTTGGCATCCAAAGCCACTGAAAATTACATTTAGTCCCCGTATCTTGCAGAGCACCTTGTCACCCAATGCATTGTCTCAAACATGAGGATAGGGCCACATTACACGGTCGTGCATAGACACAGATTTCAAAACCCATGCACATGCACACAACCTTCGTCCGAGACGACTCAGTTTAGGAAGGGGAGAGTAACTGCTGAATCTAGCAGCAGTCAGGACCATTGAGGGGTCCAACGTGTATATATGTAAATAATGCGTGTGTTTGTTGTTTATTTTCATTTTTTAGAGTTCAATTTCGAACAAATTTGATCAAAATCTGGCATTTTTTAGCGTTTTTATCATCCAACCAGCATAATAACGAGCTGTAATGACAAAATCTGGAGCATTGGGATGCTTCTAGTGAAAATATATGCTTAGGGGTGAGTATAATAATTTTTGGCTAATTTTTGATAGTTAATAAGTATTTTCAATTTATTTCGTTTGATTTTTGTTAATAATCTTCCAAAAATTGAAAAATATCGCCCATAGTGTCGAAATCAAGTTCTGGAAGCAAACGCCGAAGTATCATGATAAGGTAATCAAGCATGGAAGATATGAAGCTAATATGAAGATGTCGAAGTTCAGCCTTAATGATCGAGACCACATTTTGCCAGAATCGCATCAAATGGTCATACTACGCTAGGAGAACGAACGGTTCGACCCGTAGATGGTATGCAAATTATCTCGAGATCAAAGGTAAGGAAAATCAGCCATATGTCACGAAAACGTCGGGGAGATATAGGTTAGGTAGGCCAAAATTCTAGCTCATTCTTCATTTTCACATTTTGAGAGAGAAGAAGAGAGCTTCTTGACCTAGAGCGAGCTACCACATTTCTACCCCGTACGGACGGTTGGAGCCAGCATTTCATACCAAATTTCACAGGTATGTTCCTTATCAAGTAAAGATCAAGTCTATTACGCATGCAAGCGTGAAGCATTGCAACAACGGGCGAATGGATCAAATCAAAGTCGGATTGAGTCAAATAGGTCAAGGGCCCTTAGAGGCATCAAAACAAAATTTTTTCCAAGCACAGAACACATCAATGTGCTCCCCACAATGTCACGAACAAAGCAATATGATCAGTTCTCAGTTTGGTGGTGGTACAACGATCGCGATCGGTGTACGCCACTGACCAAACTTGGCATAGAAATTTCAAAAGGCATCCTCTCAGCTTCGCCAACAAACTGCAGATGTCAGAATTCATTTTGGGATCCAGGGTACGATCGCGATCAGTGCCCCCAGATGCGGGTTTTGTAAATTTTGGCTTGGCCCAGGCTTAGAACTCAATGAAAGATACACTATCTTGAATTTTCATGGAAAATGCACAAGTTTTGCTCATAGAATGGGCCAAATTTGTCAAACACAACCGAAACGGGAAAGTTTGACCTACAATTACCAAAATTTGACTGAAAATTATGATGGGTGGTTTGAAGGGCATACCTGTCCAACTAGGAGTCAGCACGGTAGTAGAAAACCCCGAATGGATTTCAGAGTCCCCTACAACAACAGAGATGACCAATTCAGTCTCGAGTGATCACACAAGGGAAGAATTTGGCCGAACTATTGTCAAAGACTAAAAGGCGACTTAGAGATGCCAAAATATCCCATTAGTATCCAAAGAATGCTGGAAAAATGCACAAGTCTGGAAAATCCCCAAAGACGGGGTAAAAAGTGTCTGATCAAGTCAGAATCAGACAGCGGAGTACGGTGATGATAGCAACACATCATGGAAGCAGTGAAAGCTCAAAAACTAACTTCAACTAACTCCAGGCTCCAACCAAAATTCATCAGGAAAAACCCAATACGGTTAGACTTAGTAAAATAAGGTCAAATAGTGGAAAATTGCTCTAATTTGTTCATTTTAAGTCCAAACTTGAAAATAAATCATCAGTGGGCTAGGTAGGCATAGGGGACCAAGGCCATCCAGTTTTCACCCAAAAAAGCCCAGGTACTACGATTGCGATCGGTGTATCTCAGCATCAGAATTTGACCAAAACCTAACAGATCTCTTGTACACATCTTGTTCAAGTCACCCACCAAGTTTTAAGCCAATTGGACATCAAAAACCCATGAAAAATCAAAGTCTAGTCCAAAACTCCCTTGTAACCCAAAATTGGGAGTTATAAACTCAAAAGTGGTTCAAATAAAAGACAGAGTGGACCAAAATGACCCTCTAGCTATCAACAAACCACTCATGTGATCAAATCTCATTTTGTTCTCTGTACTACGATCGCGACCGGTGTACCTCAAGCCTAGATTTGGCTCAGATTTCAATCAGTCATAGCTCTAGTCTTCCTAGTCCCACTGATGAAATATGGATGAGATTTGTTCAAGTTATGATCAGTTTTAATTTTTGAAATTCTTTTTACTAAAAGTCTAAATGCTACTGGTTGCGAAAGGAAAATCTTGACAGCTTGTGATTCTACTGACACAGAATGCCTCGCCAAAAGAAAGAAAGGCAGTGGATAGCTGCACCATATGAAGTGGATGAGCTCGCTACAAATGAAAAACCTCACATCTCAGATGAAATACTAGCTCAGATCCCTTCTCACATTTTCATCGCGAAGTTTAGGGATGCTGATGGTGACATGGTAAAGACGACTATCATGCCACGGGAAATATGGAATCTCCACTGAAGACCGGAGGTCACAGAAGCCGTGCGGGCTGTGCATTTGGAGCAGTTTTTCAGATTGCAGCCATGGGGACTCATGAGCTCGATACAGTATGATGGGCCAGAGATACTCACTGACAAGGATGGATCAAAGGTAAAGGTAAATATCACAAAAGAAATCAGCAACGAAGCTTTGCATTTCCTTCGAGGGCAACACGACTTGCTGGCAAAGACCAAGTCACTGGATAACGAGAAGGCATTCATCAAAGAAAAAGGAAACAAGTACAAATACAGTGACATGATATACGATGAGTTGGAGTTACCGATGAGATTGATCTCTCAACATTTCAGAGTACAAAAGCCTCCTCGCTACACCGAGCCAATCGTGCATATTGCAGTGGTCATGGCTCTAGCAACAGTTGAAAATAGAACCATCCACTGCGATTATGGTTCTTACATCTTGGAGAACTCGATCCAAGCAAATTTGAAAAGCTCGGCAAAGAACAAAAGCTACATGAGTACAGGGCCAATGCTAACAAGAATAGCATACCAAGCTTTGGGAACGATTGAAGATCTGCCGGCGGCCAGTTCTCAAATGACACTGATTCAGAAAGCAAATCTTGTTGCTTATTCAGTAAGGATGACCACTAGCACCACATCATCGCGCTCGGCCAAGGCATCCAACAAAAGCTCGAGTGATGAAGAAAAGGCTGGTACTGAAGAAGAGGGAAACTCTCAAGGGTCTAAAGACAAAGAACCATCTGAGTTTGAAGAAAGCGAGGAGGAAGACACCAACACACCACTTGAGAAAAGAAAGAGGGAAAGAAGTACAGTGCTGCAGTCTGACCTTCAAAAATCATATGCAGAGGCCCAACAAAGAGTTGAGGAAAGAAGGACCAAGTTGCAGGCTGACAGAAAAGCGAGAGCTGCTGCAACACAACAAGCAGAGAAACGAAGGTTCGAGAAGGAAAGACAAGAAAGAATAGAAAATGCAGCTTGCATACGGGCTGAAAAGAAAAGGTTAGAAGCGGAACAAAAGGCTGCAGAAGTGGACATTTCTTCGCAGTCCACTGAATGAACAAAGGAAAAAGAAGCGGCTGATGATACAAACCAAGCAAAGCAGTTAAAGAAAACTCAAAGAGAGAGGAATGTGGAAGCACGACGGGCGACGGATTTGACTCGCCAAAGAATAATAAAGGTTTTAAAGAAAAGAAAAGCGGAAGCGTCTGCTTCACAGCCAAGGGAAGATACAACGAAAAAGAGGCATGTCCAAAAAGTGCCGAAATCACCACCTCCTCCCTCACCTAAATCACCATCTCCTCCCTTGCCGAAATCTCCTCCTCCTCCTCCTTCTCCATCAACCAAAAAACCACCACCTCCTCCTCCTTCATCCTCACAAAAAGAGTCTATGCCTACAGAAGCAATAGGATACCAAGAAGCCTGTCAGGCTATTGTTGATTTTGACTACAGGAAAACCTTACAGGAATTAGAAAGACAATTCCAATGCCAGCACATGGTGCTAAGAGAAAAATAAAAGCAGGTACAGGACGCTCAACAAAAGAAAGCATCTAGGCAAGAGGAGTTAGAGAGCCTACGGGCACAATTGGAGCTCACAACGAAGGAAAGAGACACTGAGAAACAACAGGCTCAGTCTCTGATTAGAGATCTGGTGGACGTCAGGACGGAGTTGACCACCAAGGAAAAACAATGCCAAGAATTGACAGCGAATGTACAGAAAGCAGCGGAGCAGCTTGCTTACGAAAGCGCAAGGTTTCAGAGAATTAATAGTTCATACATCACTGTCAAAAGTACTCTGACAACCTTGATGGAAAACCAGGAACCTGCTGGAGCATTGGTCTCCACATTAGACAATGCCAGAGCAGTGAAAACCCTAGCAGCACTGAAAGGAGATCTAGAGCAAGAAAGACTTCAGAGACAACTGCACTTATGAGGAATGATGACCCAGATGGCAGCCACCGAGCAAAAGGTAAACGAGCTGGAGCAGCAATTGGCACAAGCAAGGGCCAAGTTAGAGACTCAGAAACAGATCAGCGAGACACTGCTGAAAGAAAAGGAAGACCTGATTTCTCAACAACAAATCAAAACAGAGGCAGCCCAGGTGCAATTGCAACTGCTGTCTAGTCAAGACCTGCCAAATTTGCTTGAAACTTCACATAAAGAAGAACAAGGACAGGGATCGGCCGAGGGTGGCTTAGATATTAGAGATTAGCTCACTGAAAGCATGAAGGACATGCCAGAGGGACCAAGAAAAGAGTACATGATGTATGAAAAGAAGATAATGGAGTCAGCGGCCCTGGCATTCTTACAGCCAGAAGAGCAGGTGGAGGGGTTATGCCATGAATACCTACCTTTTCCTTTGATATTCCACGAAGCAATCCTATGGAGGGAGAAGATGCGGCCGACCCTGCCACGAAACAAAGACGGAGATTACGAAGGTGTAGCACTGACAACTGAAGAAGCTCACGCTCTCATTGAAGGTCACCCAAAGTGGAGGCAGAAGTGGCTGGACAAGCGGCCACAGGATCTAACCAACTACCACAATGTCCTCAACACATTCAAATAGATCCTACTTTCTGTCGAGTCCCTAGAAGACGCACATGGAAGGAATTTGCCATATGGAAAGGCTCGAGGAAGCAAAAGCTGAACTACCCAGTCCTTACAACCCAAAATCCTCCTATAGTAGCCTATGTAGTCAACACACTGAATTTGACAATCACCTTGCTGCGGGATGTCCCCGATGTGGCTTGTCAGATGTTGGTAAAGATAGCCCGGATGATCGTCACCTGCATCTAGGTGTTCAAAGACGCTGAAGGCGACAATCACCTGTGGAATCTGTTCTTAGAAGGGCATCGAGGAATTTGTTGGAATTTGCAAGACTCGCCGCCACGACATATCCTGATGGCAATGTACTCCAGACTCATGCACCTGCCTTCACATTACTTGCAGACTTTTGAAGAGGCCTTCGTCACAGGTTTCTTTGAAATCGAATCAAGGGTCTTTCATCCTACGGCGAAGGACCTCAGGGCACTGTACGTAGCATACCAGCACACTTTAAGTGAAAATCCTTTCAGACAGCATCAAGAAGCCCTGGAGGTTATCCTTCAAACACGGAGCTTTTCAGCAACACTTACTTCGTTGGAGCCCCATCAATGACCAAATCTCTGAACACACACGAGGGCGTGCAAGGATAAGGAAGGGGGGAGTGTCTAGCGGACAAAGCGATGAAGCTGTGGTTTCCAGAGAAGGAGTCACATTTTAGTGGGAAACCCTTGTAGAATTATTTTGTAAGAGAGCACCACTAAGCTGAGAACTTGTAAAAGAATTTATGATTATTTTTCTGGGAGCAATAATGTATTAGAGAGCCAGTTAGAAGTTTAGGAGATTTTGGCCTAAACTATAAAGGTCAATCTTTTAGATGTTGACCTGAACTATAAAGGTCAATTTTGTAAGTTTGAACATCATCTTTTTTATGGGAAACGAAGAAGACAGCATACGTTTGAGAGCTTCTTCTTGCTCCAACTTGTAATCTTCGCTACTGTGGCTACGGTAATCCAAATTCAGATTTGTTTATTGCATTGTGCTCCTCTTACTTTGCTCTTCCATTCTAGTGTAATCATTCAAGATTCGGTGTAGGTTTTTAACTACGAGTTTGAGACCTTAAATTGATATTTTGAGTGCTTATATGCGTATTTTATGTTGTTTTGACCCTAGGAGAGGCTTAAGGGATCCTAAAACGACCCATTAGGATCACCTGTTCGCTGTTTTTGCTGACTTTTGGATGAACGATCGCGATCTTTGTACCTCTCCAAAATGCTATGACAGTGATAGGATATGCTCCTGATAGTCCCCTGTAGCTTCCCTTAAAGTTTCGTGTGAATCCGACATGATTTGCATGGTAAACAGGCGTGATGACTGTAGAGCTGTGTAGAAGGACATTGGCAGATTACTTGGCTTTAGTGCATTTGATTTTCTTGAAGAGTTAGTAGTTGCATCTCTTCGAGTTCACTTCATTAGGATTGACACCCTAGTGAGTTTCCATGCCTCATCCTGGTTGCTTCCCTTGTATTGATATTTTATGTTGATCCGTGAGAGCTATGCCATGGACGTCCGTCGCGGCGACCTGCAAACACCCACATTGCAGAGTGCACAATGGCCAGCTTGCTTCAAAACTCAGACCCCGACTCCCACTGCCCACGGGACTCATATCTCGGGTCTCTCTCTCTCTCTCTCTCTCTCTCTCTCTCTCTCTCTCTCTCTCTCTCTCTCTCTCTCTCTCTCTCTCTCTCTCTCTCTCTCTCTCTCTCTCTCTCTCTCTCTCTCTCTCTCTCTCTCTCTCTCTCCCTAGACTTCGCATTGTCATGGATTATGACTTGCAGGCTAGCGACCAATGTTGCTCTGTTCTCAGAATCTTAGTACTCACTAGTAGGATCGACCGCCTTCGGCGGCCTCTCTCTCTTTCTCTCTCCCTAAGTCCCTCTTTATCGTGTGTCCAAGAGCCACTTTTTTTTTGTTGGAATCTAGCCTTCATCCCATAGCTTGCGCCACCCTTCTGCCATAAGTAGATTTCTCACTCTCTCCTTCCAATTTTTTTGGGCATTGCTAATAAGTGCGAAGACTATAGTCTCTCTTCGCCTTGAGATTCGAAGGCTTGACAAATTAGAAGGCCGCAGACTTTAGAGTCCCAAGTCCCGAGGGTTCGGAACCTCTTAATAAACTCTCTAAACATATAAATACACACACACACATATATATATATATGTCTCTCTCTCTCAAGTTGCCTGGTGCACACCAATGAAGTGTTTCAAAATGCCTCAAGAGAAACTATTCGGCGACTACAACCATGGTGGAGAGTTTGTCAAAATGCTAGGCATGACCAGTAGGACTAGCAGGTTATAGTGGGACTTTTTCCATTCACGTCTTAGTTGTGGATCTACTCAATGCAGTCGATGTAAGTGTGCCGACAACCAGCTCTCAACGCTATGCAAGCTCTGTATTTGTGTTTATGAGGAGTCAATCAAGAAACAATGCCGGTTTAGTAGGGGTCGGGGTGGTCCTATGTGCCAATTGTGAAGTGCGGCCACTGAGAAGGAGGAGCTTTTCAAGCTAGCTCATCAACTATGTTTCCCATATTGAGACTAGGCAGATAGCACGAGCCGCATCCTCGCTATGTCTGGCATCTTCATCACCATCAAGATTTCCATGGGTTACCCTTGGAAGTTTCTGGCCTGCCCCTCCATCCCAACCCGCTCTGCAAGTCCTTCGTCCTTCCTTAGAACCTGCGTACCCCCATAGCCTCCTCCGACCTATTCAAACATGTGGCCAAGCCTCACTACGAAGTCCGCGATGGCATTTCCTTCACCCCGCTTGGCTACCCCACCGTCTGCCATGTTAACCCAGCCTACACCACCCAGATCAACAAGCTCAACCTCACCTTCTTGTGTGATGCAAAAACCACCCTGATTGACAATGTTTGTGCCATTTTCCACCAGATAAATTGGCTCTCCTTCTCTTACCATTGCTAGTTGGGCAAAGGGAGAAGTCCCCCAAGCAGCTCGAGCGCTTCTGCTCCCTAGAGCTAGTGCATGATCTACTACATAGTAACATAGGCCAAAATGGAGGTCAGCTGACAGATCCTGAGGTAGCTACCTTTGACCCCTTCCTCTTCTTCCACCATGCCAATGTGTGCCGCCTCCTCACTGTGTGGAAAACTGTTACCCCAGTGTCTGGAATGTCATCCACGGCTTGGCGACAAAAGAGAATATGGTCACCCTCTGAAATTCTTGTGAAGGTTAGGCCTGAGAGAGCAGGTTGACCAACATCTACTACTTGCCTTGCAGAGAGGGTTATGCCTGAGTTAAGAGGTTGAGTGGCTACGACATGCATTGTAGTCTTCTTAGCACATAATATAGCGGTCATGGGATCAGAGTGGAAACGGTTCTTGCTAGAACAAAGGAGAAGATGAGCTTCAAGCCATAAATACTTTTGAATATTGAGAATGTGAACTCTCTAAATAGAGGCCCTTGTAGTTGCTTTGTATGCCTCATTTGTAGGCATGCTGCATTTTATTGCCCTTGATATCGGTCATCAACAACATCATCAATAACACAAATTGCAACATTGGAGCTGTTGTTTGGCTGCAGGGTGGAAACATATGGTTTCCCACAATGCTATCTCCGTCCTCTCTCGAAAGTTTTGGCCCAATGACATGCTCCAGCTGCATACTACTCGCCTACATCCACACCATCTTTGTGAGAGGAAGTATCAAGAAGCAACTGATGCTCTCCACCTTCATACCCCAGCACACCTCCACTTGACTAGTCTCTACAAATTTGCACACAAAGAGCTGTTTGTGCGCACGCGAGTTGTGCTATATAACCTTTTGCCTCTAGAAAGTTGGTAGAGGCTATTGAGCTATGAGGAATTATCAACGTTCCTTTCTCTCTCCCTATGCTTGAGATTTCATCCATGCTAAGGACACACCCTTGCATGAGTCATCATTGTAAAAAAAGGGTTGGTGGGTCGCATGATGGTTCTGGAAGGGCTGCACAATGGTGGTGTTGAACAAGGGGATTGTTGGCACCCCAAGAAGGTAGGGATTCCTCCTTGTGGAGGTTTATCTCTTACATGACGTGTGGTTAGGCTATCTATTATTCTTTTATTTGACATTGCTTGTGTGGCTACAAGTCCAAAGTTAGTTGCCAGTTTCTTTAATCGAAATGGTGTAAACTAGGGTTGTGATTTGTTCTTGCATCCCTTCGAGGTAATATCCCTAAAGTTTCATATATCACCAAGAAGGAGAAAATCTTCAAAGTCGGCTTTGGCTTCATACCAAAGAATATAAAAGAAGAAGAAATGGTTCTTAATTCTTGATCAACCCTTTATTTTCTACTCTTGCCATTTTTGATTCTCAAAGGCGCCAAGCAAGGTGTTTAAATAAACATTTTAAAATTTACTTGGCACTCCTACTTGATCAGTGTCTTTACACGGGGATTGCATGGTGTTATGCATTGTCATTGATTAACTTGTCCATTACCTTTATCGCTCTTTTACAATCATAGGGGCATGCCTCGTCTACAATTGAGGAAATGCACTTCTCCCCATCTCAATCATCATGACTTGAGAGAGAGAGAGAGAGAGAGAGAGAGAGAGAGAGAGAGCTCAAAAGTAGCTCATACAAGCCAAATAGATGTCTTTAATGGTTTTCTTGGCAAGGTGTGTCGTGCTTTTCTTTTTTTCCATTTGTGCTTAGGTGCATCTCATGCATGACCACTCTTTTCAAGCTTTGATTTTGTTGGGGAATAGAGCTCAATGCATTGCCCACATGCGCTTTACAATAGGCCATACGACCAATGCATGCATATGAGGCATAGATGTGAGGATATGTGTGTATGTCAAGTCAAGATGTGATCATATGTATGCATGTATGTGCAAGCCTTGTGATTTATCACTTGTTAAAGATTCCAATGGTGGCATTAGCCTTCCCGTATTCTTATGAAGGGTAGGCCTTGTGATTTTATCACTTGTTCTTATTACTAATATGGTTAGAGTTTTCCAACTTCAAACATGCCTTTCCATGGCGAGACTCCCAACTAAAGGGGTATGTCTACAAATATTCAAGTAAAAAAAGTAACATTTTCTTGAGGTCTTTTGTTAGATCTCGACATCTATTTAACTTTCTTTCTTGTATTCACCACCGAAAGAACTTAGGATAACTTAAGCTAAAAATTGAAAGACAAAGGCCCACATTGTGGGGGGGGGGGGGGGGGGGGGGGGGGGGGGGGGGGGGGAAGAGAGAGAGAGAGAGAGATGAAACAAAATGAAACAAAATGCTATATCCATCTATTCTACTCTATTACTGAGGATTCAATTCCGGCATGCCATGTGGTTATCTATACAATCATGGATGGGGTGGTGGTCTCCTCCTCCTTGCAACAAATGCTACAGCTATTTTCCTACAAAATACAAGAGGGGAGGACATCTCAAATCTTACCGTGCATGGCGAAGGTCCCAAAAGCTCAAGAAGTTCCAAGAGGGAGAAAAGAGTATCTCTTTTCTCACCTATCATGGCACCTTTGGTGCTATCGACAAAGTATTGGCCTTCATCTAGCAATTTGATACGGCCTTTGGAGACGAGGGCTTCATGAAATCCTCCAAGCTATGCCATGTAGCTATGCAAAAGATTGAGGAGGCTATATCCATCTCTCAACAAAGGCAAAAAGCTATTGCTGACAAGCACAGAAGGGCCTTAAAGTTCAAAGAGAATGATTGGGTCTTACTTAAGTTTCCCAAGTCTTGATTGAGAGGCAAATGACGGGCAAAAATCCTACGGGCCATCAAAATTATTATGCTAAACTAGCAGAAAGATACTATGGTCCTTTTCAAATCTTGAAGCCAATCAATGAGATGGCTTATCAACTCAAGCTGCCAAACCATTGGCTCATACACAATGATTTTCATGTGAGCCTACTTAAGCCCTAAAAAGGAGAGCCACCAAGTGAGCCAATTATTGAAGGACCCTCCCAAAATCGAAGATCAAGAAGAGGTTCTACAACCCGACGCTATCCTTCATCATGAAGACAAGGTACTACACCATGATAAGATTATCCAACGGTATCTTATCAAGTTCAAAAATTATCCTTTTGAAGATGCTAGATTGATGCAAGGAATACAGCTTCTTAAGGGTAGAATGAACCTTGTCAATGCTTACAATGCTACGTTAGAGTAATCAAATGTAGATGTTTCTTATAAATGACCAATTTTTTTTTGTCTCATAAGACCAATTCTCTTTTTATTGTGCACAAATTTAAGTAGTATGCATGCTTAGAATCATGTTTGTGATGACGATGTCTCTCAAACACAAAGTAGAATTTTCCACTCTACTTTGGAGAATGAAATAGACTAAAGAGCTGAAATGCTTACGGCACCTACATCTCCCAAGCACCAAATGGATTAGCCATCCATCTTGGAATGATGCAGTAGGGTAAAAAGGGATCCTCTGCCCGCTAAGAAACATTAAGTAATGACTAAGTCTTTGTCTCTTTCACCTCATAGTCGAAGACGACTATGATTTCAAGAGAGAGGTAATGTCATGAAATCTAATATCTAACCAACCCAAACGATTTTCTCATATCAAACTGATAATTTAATGGGGGAGAATAAACGGGAACAAGAGCTAGAATATAGACATGTGCTTACGGGTCTATCTTAACACGGGGCCAATGGTAAAGGGGTCCAAATGAAAGATGGTATGTCAAAGAAAAAGGCTAGCTAATGGAGCTTAAAGACCTTAGGGTTAGCTTCATTAAAGACATCCAAAGGTTTGGATGAAAGTCCTTAGACCTTTGGTTAAAGCTAGGCCTATGCTTGAGGTGCGTGATATTTAAAAGTTCATGAGATGCTTGATAACTAAGGTGAAACTTAAGCTAGGCATGTGCTCGAGCACCTTAACCAGCAATTCTCTCATGGACATCCTACACAAAATCATATGCATGCAACTATATTCTGTTTGATCCTACAATGGTAAGCCCTTTTCGGACACACCACATGGCTTTAAGAGAAATCGAAGAAATTCTTTAGCACGAGCACCGTCGACGTGCATGTGAGACGGACTATCAAGTGGGAGGTGAACATGTAACAAGTGGCCTAGGGGGAGTGAAATATAGAGTTGAGAGAATGGAAGATGAACCGTTCACATCACATATCCTAGAGAGAGAAAGATCGTGAGGCCGTTTACAGGTTTTCTAGTGGTGTAAGTTGCCTAGGTGGATGGCTTAGATAGTGGTGTGATACTTGGAGAGCACAAGCTAGGCAAGTGGACGAAATAATAGCAAACCTAGAGCAACAATGCATCCTAGAGACTCTTTCTTTTTGGAGGTTAGCTCTCCTCTAATATATTCAAATAATGTTTTTGAAAATGATACTATCTAAGATAGTGTGCCTAGTATTGAAAGCTAAGAAGTCATTCCCAAGGGCATAAACTCCATGCACACAAAACCATTAACAATTTGTGCCCCCCGCATTAGAGTAGAGTAGATTAGATAAATAAGTGTAGCAGCCTTGAGATCAATGGCCAAATAGTCGAGCTTGACTTGACACTTTGTGTCCTATAACATGAGAGGAACATGAGCGAGCTAGTGTGATTATAGAGTGTGCCCATTGTGCAAAAAAGCATGCAAGGAAAGTCTTTTGTAACAGCCACGTGCGCATGAAGGCAACACGCGTGCAAGGTGAGGCCAAGGTAATGCTCTACGGGTATTTGAAGCCGTGGTGAGGAGATAAGGGGGCTTAAAGGGGAAATGCGCTCAACGCACACACACACAGAGAGAGAGAGAGAGAGAGAGAGAGAGAGAGAGAGAGAGAGAGAGAGAGAGAGAGAGAGAGAGAGAGAGAGAGAGAGAGAGAGAGATGCTAGCTCTGGTAGAGTTCCCTTCTTATTTTCTCCAAAGGATGAGACAAAGTACATGTGAGAAACATAAATCGTCAATGTTTTAGTGTGCATGCAGTCTATACACTTGCGAATGACTTTTTAGGTTTCAATAGTAGGCACACTATCTTAGATAGTAATGTTTTCAAAAATGCTATTTGCATCCATTAGAGGAGAGTTAACCTCCAAAAAGAAATGGGCTCTGGCATGCATTGCCGCTCCAGGTTTTCTATTATATGGTTCACCTTGCCTTGCTCTTTCTCTCCAAGTAGCGCACCCCTGTCGTGCCATCCACCTGGGAAACTTCCACCACTTAAAACCCCGTAAAAAATGATCCCATTAAATGCTCGATCTTAACACCCAAAAACAAACAAGGTGTCACACATTGAGCATGAAGTAGTGGTAGTTAGGAGTGACAATAGTGCGTGCACTAGCTCTTGGGCATTGTTGTGTCTTTCTACCACGATGACGCTGTTGCTTCAAAGATTCACTGCAGCACATCCTCGCAAGTTCATTCCATGCCAATAACTCCATACCTTACGGTGTCTCCAATTGTTCCCATCACATGCAAGAGCAGCTCTCAACAGCTGAAGCGTTGTGTTTGAGACAAGGGAGGGGGGGGGTCAAGAGGTATGGTTAAGGTTGATTCCATACCTATGTAAGGTCCCTATGTCTCTAGGATTTATATTAGTTGTGTTAGACACTTCAAATGATTCTAATTCTCTAAAATAGGCCTCCTCAAAAACCTGTCTGATTACCACATTCTAAAAACCTATACATAACATCTCGCATATACCCGCCCCTCAGGGGGGGTGTCAAAGAGGTATGGTTAAGGTTGATTCCATACCTATGTAAGGTCCTTATGTCTCTGGGAGTTATATTAGTTGTGTTAGACACTTCAAATGATTTAATTCTCTAATATAGGCCTCCTTAGAAACCTGGTTGATTACCACATTCTACAAACCTATATATAGAGTCTCGCATATAACCCCCCCCCCCCCCCCCCCCCCCCCCCCCCACACACACACACACACACACACACAAATTCATATTACCCTTTTTTAGAAGCCAACATGACCTATGCAAGAAGGAAGGGGAGAGAGAGAGAGAGAGAGAGAGAGAGAGAGAGAGAGAGAGAGAGAGAGAGAGAGAGAGAGAGAGAGAGAGAGAGAGAGAGAGAGAGAGAGAGAGAGATTAATTTATCATCCACAAAGGTCAGATATGGCCCATGGGACCATCATAAAAACATTACAACAGCTTGTTTCTTCTAAGTGAAGCCATTGAATACATATCAGTTAAGGACTGAGGGTCCAATCAAGAAAAGGAAAAAAAGAAAAAAGATCTAAGGAGGATGGGGTAGAGCCTTTTTAGGGGCTTGAAACTCTTGGATGATGGTTTACCACCTCGGTAGACTGCCCGTTTACCTTGCTTGCGGGCTTCGTGCATCTTCTTGAGTTCGCTCTTTTTTACCTTCAGTGGATTTGTTGTAAGCTCCTCGTTGATCCAAATCTTTCTACCTTTGAGGAGTTGGGCTTGCCATGCATCTGCATCTTATCCTCTTTGTCTTTGAAAGAGAGAAGACCATGTTCAGGTGGCACCTGCCTATGTGTATCGTTGATGCAAGAAACCTTTTCAGGTTTGATGCGAACAGGTTGAAAGATGTCAATGAGCTTAGTGATCGCTTCTTGAAGAGTGTCCTCAATGATGCACCATGGCGAAGGGAGCCCACCAATGTGAACCTTGAGGGCGTTTTCTTATTGGAATGTTTGTTTGCAAAACTCTGTTATCACACAAGTATGCACTTGGCGAAGGCTATTACCATATGCATGTGGTAGTGATGTGTGTGAACACACTAGGACCGCCAGGGCCTTTTTTCCCTCTTTAGGAGGTTTTTTCCCATGTGCATTGTACATACGCCCATCACTCTAGGGCTATCAATATTTCCATTGCACGCTAAGTAATATACTCTCTATTGTGTGCCTTGAGCTTCCTTCACCTTCTCCAAGCTGTGTATGTTTTCCTGCAACCCTAATTCCAACAACTGGTATCAGAGTAGGCTGCATCCTCCCGTGCTTAGTTGCCAGCGCGCAGTTCCAGCATACGCTTTCTCACTTTCTCGAATTTTAGTAAGGTTTGGCGAGTGTTCGTAGGTCGACAAATTTTTTGGGGAAGCTCGTAGAGACTAATCTACTCAGATTTCTGATTCAGGCTTATTTCGGCATGTCTTTATGTAAGTCGCAATGAGGCTAAAATTGCTTTGCTGCGTAAAGAGCTGGAATCTAAGATTATGCATGAGGAAGATGATGACACTTTCCTTGCTAGTGTCAAGGATATCAATGAGCAACTTATTTGTGCAGGTGAAGTCATTTCAAACAGATCCCTTGTGCAGATTGTTCTTGATGCCTTACCAGATTCTCACTAGACTTTAACTAGTACTTCTGGCTTATGACCCAAGGAAATCCTGAAGTTTTCAAGTTTGATGCATTATGCACATTGCTGTTTCAAGAGTCACTTTCCAGAAAAAAAGGACTAGGCAGCGTGTAGTTGAACATGATTTTATTGCTTCTCAAAGAAAGGGTGGCAACAGCAATGCAGCCACTTCTTATGGTTCTACTGCGAGTGGCAAAAATTCTGTTCCTAATGGTTTTGCTGGAAGTAATTCGTGTGGAAATTCTAATGATAAGGGAAAAAAGCTGTTGCATTGCCATTATTGTAAAGCTAATGATCACTTGATCAAGTAGTGTCCTAAGTTGAAGGCCAAAGAGGCTAAGAAGAAAGAGGGTGGTTCCACTGCAAATGCTGGTTCCACTACAAATGCAGCCATTGTTGAGTCTTCTATGAAAGGAGACTGTGATACTCATGTTGATACAGAATGGGCTTTTAATGGAGAGTGCACTTACAATCCTGCTGTCCATGATGCATGCATGTCATTTGCTGCAGATTCACATGTCTGGTATTTCGACAGTGGTACTACAAAGCACATTACCTTACATTGTGAATTGTTCAACTCTCTCCAGTCTGTCCCTCATGGGAATTCTGTCACTTGTGCCAACAATTCCCTTTATCCGGTTCAAGGAGTTGGAAATATTGTACTTACTACTGCAAATGGTAGTTATTTCACTTCTTTGCCGGCTCTTGAATCACCTGTCAAACATGTTTGTGAAGACTGTATTTTGGGTAAACTGCAGCGTTCTAAGTTTCCAAAGGATGGTTCAGCTAGGGCCACATGCAGGTTGCAGCTTGTGCATAGTGATGTTTGTGGGTCCATGCAAACTCCGTCCTTGGGCAATTACCTTTACTTCGTTACTTTCATTGATGATTACTCCAGGCATGTATGGGTATTTCTGCTTAAAGAAAATTCCAAAGTTTTTATGTGCTTCAAACAATTTCTAGCTATGGCTAAAAATGCATCAAAATGTACTATGGGTACCCTCCATTCCGATCGAGGGGGGGAGTATATGTCTCATGAATTTAAAGCATTTCTGGCTAGTCGTGGGATAAAACACCAATGTACAATTCCTTATACACCTCAACAAAATGGTATTGCTGAGAGAAAAAACAGGTCACTTACGGAAATGACACGATGTATGGTCAAAAGTCAAGCTTTGTCGCATTCTTTTTGTCTTGGGACCATCATGTGTGCCACTTATGCACTTAACAGGTGTCCTATGAAAGCTTTGCAGTCTACTAATCCATATGAAGCATGGCATGATAGAAAGCCTTGTATTGAGCACATGCGTGTTTTTGGTTGTTTGGCATATTCTTTGGTGCCACAAATACAACAGAAAAACTTGGATGATAAGGTTGTCAAATGTATTTTTTTTGTTTATAGTGCTAAAAGAAAAGGTTACATGCTGTATCATCCGCAGACAAAGCATATTTTGGTTTCACGGGATATAGTGTTTGTGGAAGATTCTGTTCAGCCCTTGCTGTCATGTACTAGAGACAGTAATGTAAGCTCACAGGACATTTATGACACTTTGTTGCCTCTTTTCCGTGGTGGAAGTTTGAATGTAAATTCCAATGAGGAAAATGTACATCTTATGGGGGTTTCCAAGAATTTTATAGATCAGCCTATTACTAATGCAGATGTACATGATGTACTTGATGACGAAAGGGTTGAAAATGAGCAAGCTAGAGGTATGCCAAAATGACTGGTGTGTACATTGCGTGATAGTAAATTGGATGCATCTTTGTCTAGTCGTACTCGTTCAGGCTCTCACCATGCATCTTATGCATCAGATTGCTGTGCTTTGGTTGTGCCTAGCTTACAAGATATTGAGGAACCTCTGTCTTTTGATGAAGCACAGGATTCAAAAAATTGGATGGCTGCCATGCAATCAAAATATGATGCACTTATAGAAAATGACACATGGACTTTATGTGATTTGCCTCCTAGCAAAAAGGCCATTGGTACGAAGTGGTTTTACAAGTTGAAACGCAAGCCAGATGGTGAGATCGCTCGCCATAAGGCTCGACTTGTTGCAAAGGGTGATGCACAACAAAAAGGCATAGATTATGAAGATACTCTGTGTTTCCTATGTGCATTGGCAGCTCATTTTGGTTGGGATGTACATCAGTCAAACATTGTTACTGCTTTGTTGAATGGTGACATATTGAGGAAGTTTATGTAACGCAGCCTCGCGTTTTTTCAAAAAAGGACAAGAGGACAAAGTGTGCAGATGTAAGAAGGCTTTGTATGGGTTGAAGAAATCTCCTCTTGCTTGGTATAAGAAAGCTGACACTCATTTGGTCAAACAAGGCTTTCATAACAGTCCAACAGAAAGCACATTGTATGTAAAGTGTGAGGGTGATGTGCTTCTCATTGCGGCTCTTTATGTCGATGATTTGTTGATCACTGGACCAAATGAGAGACATATTGATGGATTTAAGGTTGTTTTGAATGCTGCTTTCAAGATGAAAGATTTGGGACTGTTGCATCATGCTGTCTCACATCATCAACTTCTTCTTCGGTAAAAGGTATGTTTGGGATATTCTCAGCTGTAGCATCTAAGATCTCGAAATTCTTTACATAATCTTCAAAGCGATCCCTTTGAGTTCTTCGAGAAGATCCAGACATAGCCTCAAACGAGGGCTTCCATAATTTGCTCAAATCCCCTTTGAGCATCCTTTGAGCTCTGAAACTTTCCATTAGTCGTTCCAGCCTTGCTACTTTCTGTGACTTTGTTTCCTTTACTGGCACCTGTAGAGTTTCTTTCTTTCCCTTCTTGGGCTATGGCGGCTCTTCTAGCACTGTCTCTAAACGGCACTTCAACCTTGTGGCTACCCTTGGAGCCTTAGGAAGCTCTTCTTCTTTGTCTTTCTTCAGCTTGAGCCAATCATTTTGGGAGGGAGGTAGAGGCCAATTTCCTTTGGCATGCAATGCTCCATAGATGACTTTGGTTATCAACTCACCAGGCACAATATAAGTGGGATTTTTGGTCCCCATTTTCACAAGGTTGTCGTGAATGTAAGCGGCATAGTTTATCTCCCTCGGGTGGCTCTTCTGCATCGCCCAAGTGAAAGTGGTGGCAATAGCTCCAGGTGGCATCCTGTATTTCTATGGCCGCTTTGTACACATATGGAAGTACCGATTGTATAATTGGATCATGATGGCCACCTTCGGGTTTGCAATATCTTCAAATGTATAGTTATTTTTCTTCTCTGAGGAGACCTTTATGTCATCCCGCCTCTTAGTCACACCGTCTCCTTTGTTAGAGAGGTCAAGTGCTGTTGCCACCACCTTCTCTATGATGACAATCATTGTATTAGGCTTGCCTTGTAGATCTATAACTCTGGCTATGCCGTCCTCTTTGATTGTGGTGACAAATTCCCACACTCTTTTAACATCAATCCCTGCCAGCAAGGCATCAAAGTAATTGTGGAGATCTAGTTTCTCCAAGTAGTCCCCCATCTTTCTCCTGACAAATTCATTGAGCTCTTGAGGGATCATGGGTAGCTCCACTGCATTTCCCTCCGGATCTTTAAACACTCCTTGGTAGATTCTCAGATCATTTGTTTCTAGTAGGTCATCTTGAATCCAAGTTCTTGTGGGCTTCAGGGTTCCCTTTGGGATAACAAAAGGCTCCACTTCTTCTAAGTAGTCCTTGATACTCATCCTATTCTTCTTTGCAGGCGACTTTGTGGCTGCCATGGATCCTATTGCACTCAGTAGTCCAAAGTGAGCGCTCTTTACAGATTAGCTGATAAACTGAGTTCTGACTACCCAAATGACTTGAAAATTGAAGTAAGAACTCAAAAGGGACTAGGGAAGCCATGCACGTGCCCATAGTAGGTTTTTGGCTAAAAAATAAGCATGTAGACATCCTACGCGTAGGATATCTACCTTCTCTGATTTGGATGAAACTTGACAGGCTTGTGGCCCTTGACCTGTACAACATGGCTATGTACTTGGAATTTGGTTTGGACATCAAAAAGTGCAATTTTGAACAGATTTAGGCTTTTGGCTCACAAAATGGGTAGGATGTCCTATATGGATGGGCAAATGATATCCAACTGGATTGAAATTTGATATAAAGGCTTCTTATATCATGTAAAGGACTCCCATGATGTCAATTCCTGCACAGAAGGTCAATATGACCCTGGAGACATCCTATGCGTACGATATCTCTTTTCTCAGAATGACTTGATTTTGGTTCTGTGGGTAGCCCTTAGCATGTAGAACATGGCCTTGTTCTTAGATTGTGATTTGGATATTGGTGTTGTTAGGAGCATGTGTAGTGTTTTTAGGCTCAGAAAAGTGCATCTTTGAGGTTTGGGGGCCAAATGTGAGGGGTCTGGCTTGAAATTAGATATATGAGCTTGTGAAGATGTTATAAAGATATCTGGAACTCAAAAACACCAGCTGGAGATCAAATAGGGCATTTAGACATCCTACGCGTAGGATGTCTATATCACTATTTTTCATATCTGACTCCACAGTTAGCTTGGCAATGTGCTAATGAGTATATTGTGCAAGTTTCATGTGATTTGGACTAGTTTTGGTAGGTCTATGATTCTTTATTGCCTCTATGCTCTGACTTTTTGTTTTCTGATGCATATGAGGTCAACTCTTGTCCAAATGTGATGAAACTTGATGGCTAGCATGTATAAGCTATGTAGAAGCTGTGTATGAGGTGAGATATTGAGTTTGGTGCCCAAACATGGCCTTGAGACATCCTACGCGTAGGATGTCTCCTGAAGAATTCTTTTGGAGGAGTGCTACTAGTGTATGCCCTTAGGCCCCCTGAGTCCCCTTCAAGCCTTATTTCAATAAAAAAGTCAAAAAGATAGATAGAAACTCCCTGTTTGTCTTTCAGAGCCTCTTAGTCGTTTTTTGACTCTTGGAGTGCTTTTCGGCGATGAAATTTCTTGATGTTAGTCTCCATAGCTTCATGGTTCCCTGGATAACCTTGCCATATAGTTTTTGTTGTCTTTGGCTTCACCGGAGCTCCGTTTGGTGATTTGTCGCTCTGGAAGCGCCCGTGGTTGCGTTTGCATGCCGTCGATGACTTGTGGTGGTCTACCACCATAGGACTTGGTTTTTGATGGTCTAGGCAAGCCGCTCGTGAAGTTTGGTGGCAAACGAACATCCGGTTTGGCCGTGAGAGCCAGTTGACGCTTTGTGTGTCTGATGCCGTTTCTGAAGCTTAGTCCCGCTTCGTGTCGCCTTATGGCCATGTGGGATATATAGCCTTGTATAGAATGTCGAGATGCTCCTAACCATGAGTTTTGGTAGCATTTGGGAGACTTTCCACCGATATACCACTTGGTGGCCTCTTGCAGGGCTCTAGAAGTTAGGGTTTTCCCCAATGGTTTTTTGCTGCCTTTGTGCATTCAAGAGTGCTCTCCTATGCTAGGTTAAACCCCCTATGAAGCCTTATTGCTATTGGGGTAGCCGTTAGGTGGCTACCTCTACTTGTAGGTCTCTACTGCCCATTCCCCGTGTGAACCCCACACTAGTTTTCGCGATAAAACATCAAACATACGCGAAAAGCTCAAAGTGGTGAGCCTACCTCTCATATCTGGAGCCTGTCGCGTGGTTGTGCGCGTCGTAGAAGTAGCTGGAAGTCCGGTTCGTTCTAGGTGGGAAGCGCTCTCTCTCAAGAAGGAAGTAGTAGAAATGAGCTCTAAGTGAAGTGAAAAAATCTTATAATGGGGGTCCCCGGACCACTTTCTATGAAATTCGACATGTGCTCCCAGCTTCTTGCGAGATGCGGTTTAGGCTCGAAGAGTTCTTGATTTGGACTCCGTTTGCCCAGTTTCCGAGAAATTTGACGTTCCTATCAAAATCTGGCCAAAACACGCCTCCCGCTCCATTCACATGATTGCACCCCCATTGTACCATAGGTTGTCCTATTGTCACTGATTATCCTCATATTTTTTGTTTTTTATTACGACCATATTTCACCCGCTTTTTGTATTTTTGAAGTTTTTCTGCCGATAATTAGTAAAATTAAAAAGAAAGTAGCAAAATAAACATAGAAAATCCCCAAAAAACACAATAACTCAAAAACATCACCGCAAAACACTATGTACACTCACATGCAATTTTTATGGCCGGATTTCTCCGTTTTACCAATATTTTGTCCGAAAAATGGATGTTTTTACATATATACACACACCTAGAGGCCTAATTTGGCGTTTGGCCCCATACTTGTAGATTGGTGTTGTATAAGGGCATATGTACTTAGGTTAGTGCATAAACTTTTGCAATCAAACGAAAAACCTTCAAAATAGTCGAAAAACATGCCCTTTTTTTGCTCTTTTCACCTTCATTGGGTCCGCATTGAGAATGCCTCCCCCCCTCCTAGTCGGAGTCCTCCCCGACGACAAGGTATCGCCTCGGCGTATGTGTAGTGCATGGGTTAAAAATTGTGCTAATGCTTGGCCTTGTAATGTGGCCCTATTTGATGCATACTCAGTCAATGCATGGAAAAATTAATGTTGTTCGAGAGGAGGGAATAAGCAAGATTCTTATTGGCATTCGACGTCGAGGTTTCCTGTTGGTTGTTGATTTGGTTGGCGGATTTTCTTTGCAAGTATAACTTGTAACTCTACAGCTCTTTGTTTGATCGTCTTTTTTGCAAAAGTTGCTTGGTTTGCCGCTATTGTCGATATGTCCGTGGTTGTTTCCGTGGATGAAAGTGTCATTTCTGTTGTAGCTATAATCTTGTTCTCTGTTAATTGCCCTTTGGAGTTTTGTTGTGGAGGCTTCTATAGGTTTATTGCCTCGTCCTTGGTCGTCATTGTTGTTCTACTGATCGACACCCACATAGATCGGTTTACCGGTTTCATATGTAGTGAGTGTCTGGTTGCTGGTGTTGCTTGTACTGAAGGGAGTTCGTGTTGCTTTGGTTTGGGGATCCAAATGAGAGTCACATTTAAGTGGTTATTGAGCATTCTCTTTGGGATCCATATCTTTTTTATTCCCTTGGTTGTTGGTTTAACTGTGTTCTTCTGTTGACTTCTGTTGTTGTATTGTGGTTTGTATGCCAGGTTGCCTCTATCCTTCTGTACCCATACTTGTTTTTTGCGTGTTGCTAACCTTGATCTATTCACTGTAGTCTGTGTTGTCTTATTTTTGTAGTGAACATGGTTGGCAGTTCCCTGGTTGTTCTCCATGGGTATCGTGTTGTGCTTTATTGGCACCCATCCTTTTTGTTCTTTATCAAGTGATGGTGATGCTATCATCTGGTTCTTCCGGGTTGTCTGAGAAAAGGCTACCACCTTTTGGTCTTGTGCATGCTGAATTTTGACTGTATTCACACTCCAATCTATCTGCACATTATCTTCTTTCTGCCATGGTTGTTCCAATAACATTTGGTGCTGTGCTCGCATCCTCAACCACATGAAACTTGTGGGGATAAACATATTGATGTATTTGTACATGCAATATCGTCCAGCTCAATGTGCTTAATGAATGTGATGTACTGCTTTCTAGCACTTGTTGAGTAGGATGTAGTTGATCTTCGAGCTTGAGTTGTTTATATAGTTTATAAGAGATCAGATTTTCTTGAGCTCCGGAATCAAGCAATGTCGTCAATTCAACTTGATTGCTACCCACTTTGACTGCAATTATTTGTTCCTTTGTGTCTTCATCAAAATTCGTTAATCGAATAGCATTTATTCGCAAAGGTGATCCACTTTGTTGTTGTTGTCGTAGAAGCCTTCTTTTTGCAATGCGTTCTTTTGCTTCTACTTGTGCTTCTTCTCGTACCCTCTGTTTCTCCTTCATCTGTTGTTTTTCTTGATGGATTTGTTGAAGCATATCCTGTGTTAGTGGAAAATGATACTTTTTTAACCGACACCCACTAATCCAATTTGGCATTTCTTCTCCTGCCAATGTAGCAAGCTTGACAGGTCCACTTTGTGATAAGTCACTAATCACAAAGGGTCTCATCCCTCGCTTTTTAAGTTTCTTGGCATATTGCTTCAAAGTACAAACAAGTACATAATCACCTGTTTTGAACTCCTTCGTATGCACATGCTTGTCAAAAAACTCTTTTTGTCTTCTCTTTTTAGCATAGATCGAAGCTACAGCTCTCAGTAAAAGTTCATCTTGCTTTTCAAGATCATCTATTTTTGAAGAGAGATTATGCCCTGTCCATTCTAAGCGTTTCGCTACTCGTAGAGTTTGAACTAAAAACTCTATGGGTAATATAGCTTTTAGACCAAACACCATGTTGCACGGTGTTGTTCCAATTGATGTTTTGTAAGCTACCCTGTATGCCCATAGTGTTGAGTGTAATTCCCGATCCTAGTCTGTCCTTGACTCCGATACAATTTTAGTCAAAACAGTGCATAGTGTTTTCTTTGTGGCCTCGGCTTGTCCATTTGCCTGTGGATGATATGGTGCATATTTTCTATGTATGACCATGATTTCCTCTAGCAGATATTCAATGACTTCATTAAGAAAATGTGTTCCTCGATCACTAACAATTTCCATTGGTAATCCGTATCGTACAAAGATATTCCCATTCAAAAATTGTGCAGTGGTTCTTGCGTTTGCTTTTTGTGTTTCTTTGGCTTCCGCCCATTTTGTGAGATAGTTCGTAGACACAATGATATATTGGGTATGGGTGCAATATCCAGGGGGTGAAAAGATCTCACAAAATCAATTTTCCATTTTGCAAATGTCCGTGCTCCCATCATTGGCTGTAGTGGCATCTCATCTCTCTTTATCGGCACCTTAGTGCGCTAACATGCATCACAACGCTTTACAAACTCCTCAGCATCCATGTGCAATGTAGGCCACCATATTCCTGCGGTTAAGACAATTTTTACCGTCTTATCACCAGAAAAATGGCCTCCACTTATTCCTCCATGTGCTTGTTGTAGAATCAGCAGGCATTCACTTTCACTTGCACAAATTCTAAGTTGATTGTCCTTTCCTCTCTTGTAGAGTTGATTTCCAATTAAATTAAAGTCTCAAGCCTCCAACTCTATAGCCCTTTTTCGCTCTTTTGTTATGTTTTCAGGAAATATCCTTGTTGTTAAGAAATCAATGATATATTGACTCCATGTAGGTGCAATGGTTACCTGAAACAATGTCGCATGATCCACCGGTCATTTCGGACTACATCCAATATAGTTTTTAACATAGGCATGTGTGTCAACATACATAGTTGGCCAATAAACTCCTAAGTGTTTCAATCTTTGGTGCATTTTCATTGTTGAACAATGAAATGCACAATCCTGGATGTTGCTTCTTCAAGATAACACTCGAGTTCCTTTGGATTTATACATAATCGTAGAATTTGATCCGAGCCTAGATGGTACAGTCGTCCTGCAACCAACTGGAAATTTTTTGTTTGTCAAAATGTTTGTTGTTTGGATCTGTCTTCCTTGTTATCAAATCTTCCTTCAAAGGAAAGAATGCCAACAATTTCCTGAGACCCTTTGGGTATCATTTCAATATTGAAAAGATAAGCATCAGGTATGTCATCATCTACTCCTTCAGGAGCTTCCTCGTTTTATAGCCTTGAAAGATGATCCGCGCGTAGATGAGTTTTACCCTTTTTTACTACCACAGTGAAGTCAAACTCTAGCAATATAATAAACCAGCGTACAATTATCCCAGTATTGCATGGTTTATTCACTAGATACAAAAGAGCTTGATGATCTGCAAATTTGTTTGCAAGCAAGTAATGTCGAAATTTCTTTACAACATAAACCCTTCCTAATCTCTCTCTTTTAGTGGTAGTGTAGTTCTTTTCTGCACTATTTAGCTGTCGACTCGCATAACAAACTGGGAAATCCATTGTTCCGTCTCCAGGTTGAGCGAGAATACTCCCAATTGCAAATGCAGATGCATCAATGTGAACATGGAATATCTTTTTCCAATCTGGTGCTTTAAGTACAGGTGCTAATACGAGGTTTTCCTTAAGCTTTTGGAATGAAGTTTCACACTCCTCAGCCCAGTCGAAACTGACTAATAAGAGACATAGGGGTTGTGCAATGACCGCAGACATATATATGAATGTTCGATAGTATCTACAGTGTCCCATGAAAGATTGTACTTGTTTGGCATTAGTAGGTCTAGGCAAGTCTACTATGACTCTAATTTTGTCTAGATGGTTATGCCATTTCTTGAGACAATATGTCCTGAGATACGGCCTTGCCTTACCATAAAAATGCAGCTTTCCGGGTTGAGCCAGATTCGATATGTTCTGCACTTCTCAAATACCTTTTGTAAATGGTCAATATGTTCTTCTCGTATAAGAGAGTGGACACAGAGATCATCCATATATATTTCTAAGAATATTCTCACCCATATATGTCTCACTCCGTGGAAAATGCTCTTTTGTGTTGATCCTCTATTGCAATTGCCAATTGGTTATACCCCGAAAACCCATCTAAAAAGGAATAAGCCCGTTTTCCAGCCACCCTCTCAAGCACATGTTCTGTGATCGGCAAGGGATAATTATCCCTTATTGTGGCTGCGTTCACTTTTTTGAGGTTCCCACACACATGCAGCTTTCCGGGCTCTTTTTGGGGACAACCACAATGGGTGACACCCAATCTGTATGCTCGATTTCATAGATAAATTCAGCGTCCACTAGCTTGTCAATCTCTTCTTTGATTCGTTTAGCGAATGTGTCATTATATGTGTAAGGATGTTGTTTGCTAGGTTTGGCATCTGATTTCAAAGGAATTGTATGTTGGCATATCGATGGATCAACTCCTCTAAGGTCTTTGTAGGTCCATGCAAACACATGTTTATACTTCTTGAGAAGTTTTGTTAGCCTTTCTTCTTCTTCAGGCTCTAAATCATTTGCTATATAGACAGGCTGAGGCTCTTCGCTTGGCACAGCGATGTCTATCCGTTTTGCATTTTTCGGCCCATCGTAAGATTCCTGGTGGTGTCATTATGATTTTTCTATCTTGGATGGTGAATTTTTGATAGTGGGATGGTACATTCATGTTTCCTTTTTCTGAATCCTCCTTACCATCACTTTCTCCCTCAGTAGTCCATACCTCTCGTAACGACCGTTTTAGTTCCTAGTATTTCGTTTTACGCTCCATTTTGGTCCACTCTGGATCTTTTGTCTTTTCCTGTTTTGATTGTTGAGATTTTCTTGTTTTTGTTTCTGTTTTAGTCTTTCGTGCTTGTTTTATTTCCTCACGTGTCCTTTCCCTTCGAACTCTTTAGCATCTTCCTAATATTTGGTCTTTTACACAATTCTCTACCTTGACAAGCATTAGATAGTAAGTTTTATCTTTTATCCTGGGCATCAGGTTCTCTCTAATTTTGTTTTTTGATCTTTTTTTTTTTAGCGTTCCTGGCGTCTATGGTGTTGATTTGCAAAATCATAAAATCTGATATTCACGGTTGTCTCCCCATGCTCGCTGGAGCTGTCTGAACACTCGTTATCTGCATCGTCACTTAGTTCCAGATGCTCAAAGGAGTTATAAAACTCTTCTTGTTCTGGTGAGTCTACATTCTCATCTCTGGCTGGTATAAGGCTAACCATGTAATAGGGTAGGACATCTTAGACATCCTTATCACAAAATTTTATCGTTGGGCTATTTGTAATGGTACAGACATCCAATGTTGCTAGTATGTGTTCCCATTCCAGAGGTTCTAAGGCATCTTCAGAAAAAGGTTTTGAAATGTTATCCTTGTCCTCAACAGCTCTTTCTAAGATGCATTCCTCTCTTTTTAAGCTCCCACAATGTGAAGCTCAACACATCCATAGCTCTTTTTTTTGCCCTAACCATGCTGGGAGTTCGGACCCTGCCAATGTAGCTGAATCAAACTCTTCCATTGGTGTCTGGTTCACATCCTTGTAAGTGTGGTCTTTTAGGTATATTTTGGTTTTAGTCTGCCCATGTCTGAGGTATATGTGGTCGTAACCCCAATCTTGCACCATCTTTAATTGTCTCATGAATGGTCTTCCCAAGATGATCTCGTAATTCTTCTTTTTGTCGAAATCAACTATTGCAAATGTATGCTCATACTCGATTCCGCAAGAGGTGACAATTAGTTTTTCTAAAAGTCCAAGAGGCTTTTCCATGAACCCATCTGCCAGTTGCAATTTCATTCTGGTAGTTCTCAAAGCCGGTTTTCCCCATTTTTTACAGATTTCTTTGGTGGCGATAGCGACTCTCGCTCCACTGTCAAGAATAGCTTTGGAAACTACTCCCTGGAATTCTACTGGTAGTGTGGTATTTCCATCTTCTCCCTCGCAATATTCTCCAACCTTGTTTAAAGGCACTAGTCTAGTGTTTATTTAAGGCTTGTCCAATTCTCTGATTCCTTCTTGAAGCTTCGAGTCAGGGTCTTTTACTCCAAATTTTTCGAAGTATTTGCCTACAGTGGTCCACATGTTTGGTCGTAACCTCAGGAGTTCGGCTAACGTGATTATGCATGCCACAGGTGTGGATAATAACTCAATCAACCCTTGTGAATCCATCCCTCTGCTGGAATAAAGTCTTTGAGATGGGATTGCTCTCACCTCAGACTTAGCTTCATACTCCTGTAGGTAGGAGGGTAGATTTTTTAGCAAGTCTGGTTGGCTGTGCCTTGAACTAATTGAACCCTGGTCTCCCCCTTGTGAATGCATATCACACTTCATTTGTGATCTTGCCTCAACTCTTCAATGGGAGGTAAGATCTCATTTTCCCCCTTTCTCGTTCTATTTATTTGGTGGTTCACCCTGTTAGCTTAATTTCTTTCTTGGACTTGCTTCCATAGGTCATCTAGACTGTTACAATCCTTACCCATTTCTACCAATGTTTTAGGCTAGAAACCATCAATTATATCATCTGTTGTATTGGGCACTATGATAGGTTCTCTCCTAGACTCAGAGGCAGTTGTGAGTCTCTCCTTCGTGTCTACTTGTTTCTCTAGAGTTGGTTTGATAGTGGTTGGAGTTGGTACCTCGTGCCAACTTGCAGGTTTACCAAGCGGATTTTCTATCAAGGATTGGGCTGTTTCAATCATCTTTCGACACATTTTCAACCTCTGTTTTTATATTTCTGCATATGGATAAGTCATCCATCTTTGCTCTTGGGTTTGGTTCTTTTTGAGTCTCGCTTTGTATGCTTTTAAAAGTGCGTCCAACTTCTCATTTGCTTTTTCTACCAGCACTAATCCTCCTGATTCTGCACTTCGGGGTTCCTTTACTTCCTTGGGCCCTATTGTTGCCGCAGTGTGTGAGATTAAACTAGTTAGATCCTCTAACCACTCCAATCTATCCTTTGTGTGTTTTAACTCTTTAGATAGATCCGTTTTCTCTCGTTCTCTCTTGGATTTCATACGCGCCTTTCTAGCTTTCCCAGTGCTTCTCTAATTTTTCATTTCTGTACTTAGGGCATCGGTCTTTGGCTCTTCAATTATGGGTTCGTTTGTCATTCTTTGTGCTTGGACTCGTGTCACTGCCTGAATAGGTATTATTGTCTCGTTTTCTGACCCTCCACTGGAAGGCAATGCTTCCAGCATGTTCAAAGTAGTTTTTGCTCCTTTGCTCGGGTTCTTAGGGCAATCAGGAATCAAGTGAGTAATTCCACACTCGGTGCAATACGCGTTGACCCTAATGATTTCATCGTGAGAACAATCCCTTAGCCAATGATCTTCGCCACACTTGTAGCAGGGTCCCTTAGGCTATTGAGGTACTCCTTGAGCTCCTCTTTGTTGGTATGCATGCCTTGGCCCACCCATGCCTCTGTTGGCTCTGAACAACAGTGTTCGTTCATCCAAGCTTTATCTTCTTTCTCCTACTGCCTGTGGAGCTGTTGGTGGTCCTCTACTTCCAGTCATGCTCCAAGGTTCTGACGTTGGGGGTTCTTCAGGTGGATAATAGACAAGATTTGATGCATATCCATTGAAATCTTCGTAATATGCATGCATAGGTACCAAAGCCTTCTCTTCTGGTTCGTTCATCATTGGTGTGTATCTTATGCCGACGGATCATAATCTTGGTAGGGGTGGTTGTTGCCCCAATATTGGTTGTGGTCTTTGAACTCCCACATGTCCTGGTAGGTTGCCTACTTGATACCTAGGTATCGATGGAAGTTGAGGAGATGCTACCTGAGCTTGGGGAGCATAAGGTCGCTCTCTCATATATCCATTGTTACAATAACATTCCTCTGTCACAAGGCTTGTCCATTTTTTTTCAATAGGACACCACTTTGGCTTCTTAGCCTAAGGTTTGGCATATATATTAATTTTTTTTAGCACTTCCTCCACAAGCTACTCCTGGATTATAGCTACTTCTTCTTTCGGTGTTGTCTTAGCAGACTTGCTTCCACTTTGTTGTGAGGATGAATCGTCATCAAGATCCTTGAATTCACCCTCCTTGTAGACCGCACAATTGTCTACAAGGTAAAGAGCCTCCTTAGTTAACTCATTTAACGTCGTGCTCCTCTTCATATGTAAGTCCTTCTGGAGATCTGCTTTCCTTAGTCCTTGAATAAATACGAGCATAATTCTGGACTGGGTTGGTAGTTCTTCCACACGGCAAAACTTCACATATCTTTTTAGTCGTAGGACTGTCTTTCGCACAGAATCCCCTTCTTTCTGTTTGAATTTATGGATTTATGAGACTGTATTATGAGCTATCCCCCTTTGTGATAATTCCTCAATAAACTCCTTAAACACCTCCTCCATAGACTCGGAATCTCTACGCTCCACAAAGTCAAACCAGGTAGCAGCATCCTCTTCTAGGGTAAGCCCAAACCCTTCAAATTGAGTAGGGAAGTCCAAAACTTGTTCAGCTCTAATTACACACACCCTAGAATCTCTGTTTCCCATGTATTTCTTGTTTACCCATTTTTGCACCTAGGAAGGTCTAATTCTACGTTGGTCTACAAATCTCATCATTGGTTCTCCTCGTCCTACTTGATATATGTAAAGAATGAGGATGCAAGAGAGCTACACAAGGCAAGCACAAAGCACACAGAGATGGAAAGCTTCTTCTTCTTCTTCACAGAAAAGAGAGTACACAAATGACTAAGTGCTAAAGCTAAAAAGTAGCACATATGTACATGCGGTCACTAAGTGTGAACTCGCTAGAAGCGTACTAGGCTGGCACTATAAGTGTAGTCCACCTGTAGAATCACTGGCAGAGATCCTCCGTGTCGGTCACCTAACGCGCCAGTGATTAAATGCCGTAAGCGGCCAAGACCCGTAGTGGATGCCAGCTCAAGGTGTAGAGCTCGACATCTCAACACTCCCCCTCGAGCTCTGCATGTCGCAGAGTCCAAGCATAGTCCGGAAACGTCGAAGCTTCTCAGCTTCGAGGGCCTTGGTAAAGATATCCGCTATCTGATCCTCTATGCTGACGTAGACCAAGTCGATGTCGCCCGCCAACACTCGCTCTCGAACGTAGTGGTAATGGACCTCTATGTGTTTGGTCCTAGCATGGAACACTGGGTTCCTAGCCAACTGCATGCTGCTGAGGTTGTCACAATGAATGAAAATCTGCTGGTCCCCCTGCACTCCCAAGTCCTCAAGTAATGTGCGTAGCCAAGCTACCTCGCACGCCGCAACTGCTGCACCTCTGTACTCGGCCTCTATGCTCGATAAAGCAACCGTAGGCTGCTTTTTGCTGCTCCAAGTAACAGCAGCACTCCCAAAAGAGAACATGAAGCCACTCGTAGATCTCCTATCAACAATGCTACCTGCCCAATCTGCATCTGTATACCCATACAATGCTAATGGTGCATCTGCTGCATAGAACAATGCGTAGTCAAGAGTCCCTTGCACATACCTAAGTGTGCGTCGTACTCCATCCAAATGTGGCTTCCTCGGAAGCTGCATGAACTGACTCTCCAAGACTACTGTGTAGCTCAAGTCTGGCCTTGTGATAGTCAAGTAGATTAGACTACCCACCATCTTCCTGTACATATTGACATCCTCAACAACATCACCCTTCTCTGCACTCAGCTTTGCATTCACATCCAAGGGAATGGAAATCGGCTTACAATCAGCCATACCATACTTTGACAACATGTCCAAAGCATATTGTCTCTGTGACAGCCATACACCCTCTGGAGTCCTAATCACCTCAATGCCAAGAAAGTAGCGCAACTCGCCCAAATCTTTCATTTCAAACTCCTGTTTGAGAAGACCCTTCACATGGTCAATCTCCATAGCATTGTCACCAACAATAATAAGGTCATCTACATATATGGTAATGACCACAATCCCCACATCACTCTCACGTACATAGAGTGAATGATCAGCATGAGCTCTCCTAAAACCAATACTGACAAGATACTTGGCAATCCTATCATACCATTCTCTAGAGCCTTGCTTCAAACCATACAAAGCTTTGAGAAGTCTGCATACATAATCTGGGTAACCTGGATCGACATAACCAGGTGGCTGATCCATATACACTTCCTCTTGCAACTCACCATTCAAGAAGGCATTCTTTACATCCATTTGATGCATAATCCATCCTCTAGATGCAGCTACTGCTATGGCAGCTCTCACAGTCGTCATCTTTGCCACTGGAGCAAAGGTCTCCTCATAGTCTATGCCATACGTCTGTGCATAACCCTTTGCGACCAGCCTTGCCTTGTGACGCTCAATGTTACCATCAGCCTTATGCTTGGTTTTATACACCCATTTACAGCCAATAGCTTTCTTGCCACTTGGCAATGGCACCAACTCCCATGTGTCATTTGCTTCCAATGCAGCCATCTCTTCATTCATTGCATCATCCCAATGCACATTTCCAACTGCATCCTCAAAACATGTGGGCTCCACATCCTGTATCACCTTAGCCATGTAGGCTTGGTGATGCGCTAGATACCCATCATAAGTCAATTTTTGAACTGGATTTTTGACTCTATTAGATCTGCGCAGTCCTTGGTCACTCCTTTGCCCTCTAGCATCTTCTTGTACTTTCCTTACACCAGGTGTCCTGACAGCCGGAATTCCAAATTCCTCATCAAGACTTTGTTCAGAACCATCTGAATCCATGTCTACATGTGAAAAACCTGATGATGCATCAACCATAAAGGGAGGTTCATCAACCTTTTCCTTTCCTTTTCGTGATACATTCCCTGTACCTGTTGGTGGAGTAACCTGCGTACGTAGTCTACCATTCCATGGTTTCTCAACAGAGCCACGAGAAGAGGACTCTTGTGGTCCACTCAAAACCTGTGACTGTGGCCTCACATTTTGTACAACCACATCATCTTTTACATCAGCCCCAATAGTGCCATGTGCATTACTGTACCAGCTGCTCATCTCATCAAAGACTACATCTCTGCTCACTCGTAATTCTCGTGTAGTAGGATTGTAGCACCTGTACCCCTTTTGTTCAAGGGAATATCCCACAAGAATACATTTCTCTGCTTTAGGATCCAATTTCCTACGCAACTCATCTGGTACATGCACGTAAGCTATGCAACCAAACACTTTCAAGTGTGCCAAATCAGGCTTTGTACCTGTAAACTTTTCCTCAGGTGTTACATCATGCACCGCAGCTGTAGGTGTCCTGTTCATAATGTACACAGCTGTATTTACAGCTTCAGCCCAGAAATGATGAGGCATGTTCTTCTCATTCATCAATGCACGTGCAATCTCTGCAATGTGCCTGTTTTTCCTTTCTGCGACCCCATTCTGCTGTGGAGTATATCTGCATGTAAACTGCCTGTGTATACCATGCATTCACAGAAAATCTGAAAAATCATTGGAGAAGTACTCTCCCCCTCCATCTGACCTCAATGTCTTGATTTGCATATCTGTCTCCTTCTCAATCATGACTTTGAAGTCTTGAAAGTGACCAAACACTTCACTTTTGTTACGCATGAAGTAGACCCATACTTTCCTTGTATGGTCATCAATGAAAGAGACATAATACCTGCAACCATGTATACTTGCAATATCGGTTGGACCCCAAACATCTGTGTGCACCACCTCAAGTGGCCTTTTACATACATTGCGCTCATGTGGAAATGAGCCCTTTGACTGTTTTCCAAACTGGCATGCTGTACACACTTTATGCATACCATCCACCTTGAATTTGGGCAAACCTTTTACAATCTGTTTTGATTGCATGCTGCGCAATCTCTGCTCATTGACATGGCCAATGCGTTTGTGCCAAATGTCAACATCAGCCACAACACCTGTGCCCTGTGCAAATAATGCAGCTTTTACCTCAGGCATGTCTACATTCAGCGTAAACATTCTGCCCACACATTTGCCCTCTGTGATCAGCTTACAGCCATTCTGGAAATCTTCTACATAACAGCCATTTGGATTGAAGCGAACCTGCAAACCCTGCTCAACCATTTGTCCAACAGAAACAAGATTCTTTGTAATGTTTGGGACATGAAGTACATCTGCTAAGTACTTTGATTTCCCACTCTTCGTATTTAGAGGTATGTCCCCTACATGAGCAATGGGGTGAGCTGTATCATCTCCTGTCTGCACATAGCCTGACACATCTGGTTTGCGCATATCTCTAAACCACTCTCCACGAGACGTCATGTGATTAGAGGCACCTGAATCCACATACCAAACATCATCTTGGGTGGAATTCTCTGCAGTCATTGTATTCATTACATGCTGTATAACAAACATGCGCTCGTTTTTGCTGTCATCTGCATCTCTGCTAGTAGATGCATAGTTGTCCTGTTCTCTCTTTCTACTTGCTTTTCCCTTTGGACAGTCACGTGACATGTGACCTCTTTCACCACAAGTCCAACATTCTCTACTATCTGGAGTATGTTGCTGCCTGCTTGATCCTGCACCACGACCTCTTTGACTCCCCCTGCCTTGAGACTGGTTTCCCCTGCCACCTGTATTGTTTTGATTTGATTGACCTTCCAGAAATTGGCCCCTGCAACCCCTTGGGCCTCGACCACGACCTCTACCTCTACCTCTGTTGGAGTTAGAATAAAAGGCCTGTTCAGAATTATTTCTGCCATGAGAAGAAGATGTGTCAAGGTTCTTCTCCTCAAGAATAAGCATAGAAATCAAATCTTGGAACACGGGGATGTCGTCTCTTGTATTCATGGAAGACCTAAAATGTACACACTCATCTCCTAGACCATCCAAGCATGCACGGACAATGTCATCGTCTTCCACTGACACTTTAATAGATCCAAGAGCCTCAATGATACTCTTGATCTTCAAGGCATAATCATTGATTGAGAGGTTGTTCCTCTTAACCTGATTTATCTCCGACTTTAGTTGAAGCTTCCTGGCCTTGGTGTTCACCTCGAACACTCTGCCTAAGTTTCTCCATGCAATGGCGGGGGTTTCAGCATCCTGTAGATAGCCCATCATGCCATCTGTGATGCTCATAGACAGCCAATACATCACTTTGCTCTGGCCTTGTTGCCAGTCCCTCAAAGCTTTCCTTTGTTCTGCTGTAGCATTTGCCTCGGGAATCTCTGGTTCCTTTTCATTGTCTCCTTCTACATAGTCCCAATAACCTTTTCCTTTTAGGAAATTTGTTATTCTGAACTTCCATGCAGGGTAGTTATTTTTCTCAAGCTTCTCAGTAACAATCTGACTGAAACCGTCAGACATCTTGAAGCACTAAGACAAAATAGCTGCAATCTGCAAAAACCTGCAAATCTGCTGAACCTGCTATCGTGGTTCCTATAACGCTTTCTACACTCAACGAGTGTCCACAATCAAGCGTTTCACAACCACTGTACTTGTACAGTAAATCTCTGTATACTGCACTTTGGAGACCTGTTCAGAAACTTGTGCGATTGCGAACGATTGCGAACGAAGGGATTGTGATGCTCTTGCTCTCTTAGCCTCTCTTGCCTGCACCAGGCTCTGATACCATGTAAAGAATGAGGATGCAAGAGAGCTACACACGGCAAGCACAAAGCACACAGAGATGGAAAGCTTCTTCTTCTTCTTCACAGAAAAGAGAGTACAAAAATGACTAAGTGCTAAAGCTAAAAAGTAGCACATATGTACATGCGGTCACTAAGTGTGAACTCGCTAGAAGCGTACTAGGCTGGCACTATAAGTGTAGTCCAGCTGTAGAATCACTGGCAGAGATCCTCCGTGTCGGTCACCTAACGCGCCAGTGATTAAATGCCGTAAGCGGCCAAGACCCGTAGTGGATGCCAGCTCAAGGTGTAGAGCTCGACATCTCAACAATATACCTCCTCTGGCCTTTGGTAGTGGGAGGGTTCCTCTCCCAGAGGTGCCCCTAAGCCATAATTTCTGATGGTTCTTGCAAGAGGTGGTTCATCTCTTCGAACTCGTTCTATGGGTTGTCTTCCAGGCTCTGTGGACTCTTGAGTTTTTGGCTTACTCTCGCCTTGATATCGTGAATAGAGTGGTGGTTCTTGTAAATCTCTTAGCCCTCATGCGGGTGGATAACCATCTTTGTTTCGGTCTTGTTCTAATGTCGCACTTTTTTGAAGCCATGCCTGCAATGATGGTTGGGTTGCTTGCTGGTTCTAGTAGTTGAACGTCTATTGTCGGTTAGAATGTGATGTTGCATGGTACTCTTCTGAAAATGGATTTGTTGACTTGCTAGTGGTATAGGTGGACCTTGGTACTTTTTCAGGGGCATATGTTGATGTTTCTTGAACTGTCGCCTTTTGTACCTCCTCTGGGAGAATTCGTTTGAATTCTCGCCTGTGCCTATCAACAAAAATGGTATCCTTCCCCATAGAAATTTCATAAGAGAATAAGTAAAGAACCTTGTCTTTGCTTAACTCATTTGGGTAGGGTTCTTTGCATCAAAAATAAGAAATTACTCCCTCGCTCTCATGTTTGTAAATTCCCACATTCTTATTATAGGTAGAGACCCTGGTTGTTTTTTTATCATACATAAAAAGAGCTCCAGGTCGATCAATTTTTGGAGGCGGCTCTTGAGCCTCTAAGACCATTTTTCCTTTTGCCACATTATCTCCATATCTGTTGTAGTACTCAGGGTTACTAACTATCAGATAGTGGTTCCACTTTTCGTCTCAAAATCTATCTCCATCATTGTAGACTCGAATTATCTCCAATCTCTGAGATAGTCTTTTTTCTATACAAATACACTTGCGTCCCCGATAGTCAGAATAAACTAGAGCTCCCCTAGAGTTTCTTCCTTCTAAGAAGATTATAGTGAACTTGGCATCGTTCAAAGGGTTTTGGGAGGTACTTCCTCCTAGTATTGGTCCTTCACCGGAGAAACCTCCTGGTTGTTGACTACCCATCATGAAGAAGGACTTATCTGATGAAGTGTTAGTATCACTACCCTCCTCAATGATTGGTGCTAATGCATCTAGCCTTGCCTGAGTTACACTCTCCTCAGTGGACACTAAGCTACCATGATCACCTCCACTTTTTGGTCTCTAGGAATGTGTCTTCCTTATCTTAAATTCATCAAACTTAGCAATGCAATTTATCACAAATCCAACCACTCACCTGGCAAGGGACAGGTTTCCGCACAGCTTATTGCCTTGCCGCTGAATATACATGTACACAAGCGTTTAATTTCGGCAATCGAATCAAAGCATTTAACCGCTAGAGGTGGTCTTAGTAATGATTAGTATAACTAGAGGGTTAACCTCAAGCACTATTGTACTCTATACACTTCGGATGTTCTTGATTAGGTCTGCTAATCTGGAACTGTACTTTACCTGTGTGTTTGTCAGTTTAGAGGTAAAGTCTTAATTCTATCTTTGCTCTGTCAAAAGGTCAAACAAGGTCCAATTTCACTTCTAAAAGAAGTTCTGGAACTCTTAAGTCAATTGGAACATCACTCTATGTCCATAGTCAAAGTTTGACTTCAATAAGCCCCTGTAGACATCCTACGCGTAGCATGTCTACCTGCTCTATTTTGGCTGAAATTTGCACTATAGATTCCCCTTGATGTGCTGAGTTCATAGCTATTCTCACTTTTTGATTTGGACACCTATAAGCTAGTCAACTGATCAAAAATATGTTCTAGCAGTCTGATGTTGATCTGACGAGTCAAATCAACTCCAATTTGGACCAAAATTGACTACGAGGCTTGCCTAAGGCTATACAACACCCTGCTATGCCTACAATCAGATTTTGACTTCAATATCATGCATTAGACATCCTACGCGTAGCATGTCTAACTGCTCAAAATTTCTCCAATTTCAAACCACAGGCTCCCCTTAAGGTACTGATTACTCTGGTATGCTCACAATTGGATTTGGAGTGCTAAATCATTGTGAACACATCCTACACGTAGGGTATCTAAGTGCTATGATTGACTCCAAACTTGATTGAGAGCTTTCCCTTGATGTCAGCAACCCAATGCTATGCTTGGTTTTAAGTTTGGATTTCAAAAGACCCCAATTTTACCTATTCTAGCCTTTTTTCAGTCAAAAATGCTAAAGTCTGCTTAAAACCCAGTTTTCTCACCCAATTGAGATGAAACCTTTCTCATGCACTCAATAAATCATGTAGATCATGCTCATGAAGCCATCCTATGGTTTTGGTCTTAAAATAAAGCCTTGGGCCCAATTTGGGTAAGATGTGTGGCAATTTCCATCTTTTGGCCTTATCCTGTCAAGATATGGTCAAGTTCCCCCTTCCAGGTGAAAATAGGGTAATTGCTACCTTCTAAACACACTAGTCAACTCAGATTTTCAAAATTCTCACCAGAACACCCTGGAGACATCCTACGCGTAGCATGTCTACTGCTCCTTTTTCTCAGACTAAAGTGCTACTCTGCCTTCCCTATGCTCTCAAAAAGTGTCAATATGCCTTACAAGTGTAAAAATATGCAAATTTCTCTCAATTTAAACCTTTTCTGAACTTTTACATTTTTTAAGTCCGCCTTTCAGCTTTTGGGCAATCCAATAAGGGAAAAACACTCAAGTCTATATGTTACTAGGGTGAAACCCACCCTCTCAACACACAGGTGACCTTAGTTTCCACAAATTCCCTGCTAAAATCCCCCTGGAGACATGCTACGCATAGGATGTCTATTGTCTTACAATTTAAATTTTTTCTGACAAAAGTACTCCCTATCCCCAGCAGCTCTCTCAGAAATACTCACAGAAACTTTTGAGCTTCAATTCAGCTTCTAAACACTCTTTTCCGTCTTTTACAGCTCTTTGATGAGCCTAACAACAAGTATAACATGCATGAAGTGCTCCAGATTATAAATCATGATGTCCTACTTAGTCTACTCATACTCATCATGTGAGATGGTGATTTTGGTATCTCGGTTGCTTCTTGGCCTCCCCGGACTCTCAAGCTATCCTTTCACCTCCTCTATCACTCTAACTCCTACTCTCCTACCTAATACTACCTAAGTCGAAGGATCTAGGTTAGAGACACACTCCCTAGACTCCTCCTAAGACCTAGAGAGTCCACCACCCTCTGGTCCTATCTAAATGTAAAACAAGACAGTAGGATATCTGATCAAAACATACAGGTCGATGTTTCTGAAAACTAAAGTGCCTAATGTGTAGCTCTACTCATTGCGAACACGTGGATATGCTGAAATGCAAAAACGGACAACGTATGCTCAACGAATCACCAGATATAGCTCGTGGGTTGATCTCGCAAAACCGGGCCGTACACCTGCAATGTAGGTGTTGGCGCGTAGCTCTCTTTGGGGGCAACACATTGCACTTCTCAGCACTTGATTCCGACCACCAGTGCGCACGCAGCGTCAAGATAAAACTCTCACTACCTCTCGTACACAGAGTACGCTCAACTCTCACATACAAAACTTATAAAAAGTGGTATAAATACCTTACAATCTCAAACCCTAATGTTCCAATTTAACCATTTACTAAGTCTAAATGTCAAAAATGGGATACATTTTGGAAGCTTCTGCAAGCCCCACTATTTACAAAGGTGAAATGACGGTTTCTTCTCAATTAAGGAATGATTTACAAAGGAAATTATTATTCCGCTGGGCAATCATCCTCGGTTGGGTGTGTCCAGCCGCTAACAAGAACTGATAAGGGATCATCAAACGATAACGCTTGCACTGGACATCTTTTAATGTATTTCTTGAAGAAAAGTAAAGCTTCCTTCACCTCTTCATTCTCCTTCTCCTTAAACGCATAGATTTGGGAAACCATGTTATGCTTGATTCCCCTTTTAGAGAATTCCTTGGTAAACTCTCACAAGAGTTGATCAATGTTCAAGAAGTCTCTATTGTTTAGTGGCTAAAACCAAGTCAACCTTGGAGAGGGGGCAAGGGGAACACACCCAGCACACTAAACAATGCCTTGCTATAGCCCAAGGTCTACACAGTGCCCCAATCCACTAGAGTTCACCTTCAAAACTCCACACTACCCGCCGTTGGGAAGCAAGCAAACTGGAACACCTCTATAGCGATGTCTCCCAAGAGCATTGAAACAGCTCTACAAGAACAACAAAATATTTGTGAAACCCCTTTGAAACACCAAAAATACAACAAGAGTAGTCCCCTTGGGAATTTACTCGCCGTCGCCCACCCACGATACTATGCAACAAAGAAGGAAGAAACCTGTTTAGGCACGGAATTACGGACGTCGCCTACCAATTCTCTTGAAAACAAATATTTCTCCTTCATCAAAAACCACTTTAAAAGTCCCCCTTCAAAGCATACATCACCCACAAGACATATGGGTTTCCGCAACTCAACCTACATAGTTTTGCCCCAAAGCTGCCATACACTGTTGGCTGCAGAGAATAGAGCATAACCCCAAAACCCCAACTCCAAAAGACATGATTTCAAACTTCAAAAAATCTCTAAAAACTCTGCAACAAAATTTTGAAATCCTTCAAATCAAACCCACGCACAACTATGTGCATAATCTACGCGAACAAGAGGTTGTAGCAGGAATACTAGGTATAGAGAGAGCTAGTCGAGGGCAAAAAACTGCATCCAAAGGCATCAAGAAGCCAGAACGAGCTCAAACCTGAACAATTCTGAGCTTTTGCTAAAATTTTTGAAGTTTTCACATGAGTTTAAGTTAGATACAAGTCTACGTTCAAAATACTCACTCACAGGTAGTTACAGTAGCCCGACAGCTGTCACTAGACTAGCGACTTGCAGTGCATATACATGTGCTTGCTAAACCAAGTTAAAAAAATCACAAAAATAAAGCCCACACACCCTTTTGACATCGGGTGTCATGTCCGTATGTACAAATTTACAAAAACGGGGTGTCAGAAATGCACCCAACATACTTTTCCAACCCCCCAGTCTGCTAGAGAATTCATGCTCAGCAGTAGCATAAACATGTTGTCCACCTGGATCAAAGGGCCATACAACATAAGCACAAAATGCATGAAGAAACACCAGCCATATCAATTGTGTCACTCCCAATATTAAATCATAAACCATATGTAGAATCCAAATCATGTTTAAGCATAAAGTACTCTCAACCAATACAGCAGAGAAAGACCCTTTCATTATTATAGCATGCAAGGAATCCTTTAACATCTCATCCAAAAAGTCTTCAACTTTTATCTCAGACATTCTTATATCCTCATGCATATCCATTTCATTCTCCCCACTCTTCATTAAGCCTCTATCCAATTCAACCATATCATGCTTGATAGGTAATCCATCTTCCATATATACCTTAGGCTCCTTGACAAGAGGATCAAACAAGGTAGCTTCAAACATATTAACATGAGGCATAATAAGACAATCTCCATCATTTTCTATATCTTCTAAAACCTCAATATTCTCTTCATCATTTAAGATAGGATCACACCATCATGCACATCATCAAGTTTCCCATTGATAGGCTCCTCGTCAACAACACAAGTAGTATACTTAGTTGCTTGATCACCTTTTTGCATACAATCACCGAAAGCATATACTTGAAAACCCTCATCATACACATCACCATCTTTCCCATTGCTAACTTCCTTGACCTCCATCATGTGATCTTTCACTACTTCATCTACACAAAGAGAACTCCCAAGAGTTACATTTTTATCACAAACATTCTCCTCTTCATTAGAACATACATTACAAGCATCAACCAAGTTACTTGGATATTCAAAATTCTCATTTCCTTGCATTTGAGACTCATTCATGACCATGGTAGCCTTCTTGATTACATCCATCTTACTAGCATCATCATCTTTGACATGAATGTTGACATCAAATTGCTTAAACAACAAAGATGGCATACATTGAGCATTCTTCTTGATCTCATTGTGCATATGGAATTCTTCTTTCACATGCTCAAGAGAATGAGAAACATGGAAGTCTGCATTGCATACGTTGTCCATATTTATGTCTAAAACATAAGATACATTTGGATTCACATCTTCTTGCAATCCAAGCTGCTTCACTCTCTCTAGCTTCCATTCCTTACGCTTTGCAACCTTTATTGCATCATGAAATGTAAGTGGCCTTTTAATCTCAACCTTCAACTTCAAATCAGCCCTCAAATGTTGCATAAACATACACTTTTTAAGCATAAGAGGAGGAGAAACACTTCCCAAAGAAACACACCATCTTCTCCACAAAGCATTTAACTCCTTGACAAAGGCATCTACACTTTGACCATCACATTGCACAAGTCTTTCAATGGAGTGCCATGCATCCGTTGGGTCCTCTACCTTCTTGAACTTCGCAAGAAAAGCCTTCTTTAATGCATCATAAGTCATCACCAATGGAGATTGAGACGATTTCAACAAAACCTCATACTCATCATTCCATATCCTTGCATCCTCTTTCAAGCAAAAGAACAAAATGTTGACCATAATCATTGGATCTTCCTTATTTTCCATCAAACAAGAAAACTCCATCTTCTCAATGAATGCATCAGAATCCTCACCTACATGGACATAGAACCTTGGAAACTCTATCACCATAGCCATCAAAGCTATCAAATAAAGGTCACCTGAAAAGATCCTCGGTGCCGGGCACCAAAACACTGCTGGGAAACAAGCAAACTGGAACACCTCTATAGCGATGTCTCCCAAGAGCATTGAAATAGCTCTACAAGAACACCAAAAGATTTTGGAAACCCCTTTGAAACACCACAAATCCAACAAGAGTAGTCCCCTTGGGAATTTACGGGCCATCGGCCACCAAGGAGACTATGCCACAAAGAAGGAAGAAACCTGTTTAGGCATGGAATTACGGACGTCGCCTACAAATTCTCTTGAAAACAAAGCTTTCCCCTTCATCAAAAACCACTTTAAAAGTCCCCTTCAAAGCATACATCACCCACAAGACATATGGGTTTCCACAACTCAACTACATAGTTTTGCCCCAAAGCTGCCATACACTGTAGGCTGCAGAGAATAGAGCATAACCCCAAAACCCCAACTCCAAAAGACATGATTTCAAACAGGCGCCAAATGATGTATACCCACAACAGCTCCAAGTGACACCACTGCTAATATATCACTGTACTCCAGGTACCTGTACCTGTGTGAATCACCTGTACCTGTAACCTGTAACCTGCAACCTGTAACCTGCAACCTGTAATCCCAAATCTCGAAGCTCGAAGCTCGAAGCAGAAGGTACTCGAAGAAGATCCTCAGTGGGGGCACCAAAAGAATGTGATCGGGATGGAAACACACAGATAGCCTCTATAACGACCCGACACACACTCTTGGGAAGATACACACACACACTAGGGGGCACCACTCGACTTACACGACACACCTGACCGAGACAGGGAACACACCTATGGAGTGAGGAGAGAGACTACCCATTTACCCACTCCACACAAAGACACACACACACACACAAACTCAAAAAAACTCAGCTCAAAAGAGGAGAACTTGTGATTTTTAGATACAATATAGCTTGGGCCAACACCAATGGGGCAAATAGCTCACACAATATGGGTAAAAGATACCAGATACAATCACAAATTGGAGCAGAAGCTTCGCTCACAGGAGAAACTTACACAACCAAAACAGCAAAAAAAAGAGTGAGTAATTTGGCAAAATGGACAGCGCCATCGCGTCCGGAACAGCCCAAAACCCCAATCTACAATGTCAAAGTGTCCAAATCCAACCTCGGATGAGCAGTTTACGGCCAAAACAGGCTCCCAAAACCCCAAAAACACACCTGCAGCTGTTCCTCCTCTCTTCTCCACGTTTTTTCTGATCTTCTCTCTGTTTTTTCAGTTCCCACACTTAGCTTTATTAGTTGGGCACCCTTGTTCTTTTAGATGACCTCAAACGGACCCCGAACAGGCCAAAAACTGACCTCACAGTGCATAGTTGTCACCTTTTTGCATCATCCGCACACCTGGCACTCAGCTTTTTTCAATAATGCATCCCACGACCACGTGAAGTGGCCCCAAAAAGTGGTCCTCATGATGAACTTTTTGCATAATTATCACAAGAAAACACCCACGTTGTGTCCGTACTTATCCACATGCAAATATTGACCCCATTCGACGTCCTGACGCCACTAGATGCCATCTGACGCACCTGCTTACCTCATGTCGTCGGCCCGCGGATAGCTTCCTCAAGAAGCTTTAAGCGCTACAAACTCCTCATTATTGTAGAAAAAACACACTGGTACTGGTAATAGTGAAAATCGATGCATTATGTACACCCTGTCCTACCTGTACACATGTGGGCCCCACGTAACCACCTGGCTATGGAAAATGGGCAATACTTTATTTGATGCACCATGCATGGGTATGAACATATGTGCAATCCCTTGCTCCAAAAAACTCCTAACAACGGAAACTTGGCTGCCGTGCAAAATACCCGAAATATCCCAATACATACCATAAAAACGATAAATTGTCATATCTGAATCATCGCACATGCACATGATCGATCTCAACAAGAACATAGAGAGATAGACAGCAAGATAGAGCGAGGGGGAATGTGCAACTGCACATCCGGCAATTGTCACAGCAAAACATGTCACCTCATAATTGTTGACTAGCCATAAATGACATTGTTTTCTGCTACTAAAATAATTAAAGCGTGCAACTTTGACTATACACGAACAGATAATGAACATGTTATATAAATTTATAGAATGGCTTCCAAGGCTAAGTTGATCAGTGGATATTGGTCTCACATCAAAGATTTACTAAGCTTAATCAATAACTATTTTGGCCATGGGTCAAAAGATACGGAACTATTGGACTCATCATTCCAAGATTCATTATAGATAAATTTGTTGAACATAGTTTCTCTTCAAATTTCAATTTCATTATTAAGGACTTTCAAGTGTTAATACATACCTGCTTGAATCTAACACAAAATCATCTTTATTGCTTTGCCTTTGAGAAGCCCTTTTGCAGATGAAGCTAACTACAATCCTATCATATCAGACAACCTCTAGGTATGGAATTTCACTGTATTCAATAACCTACATCTAGTAAGGTCATTTTTTAATAACCTTTATTGAGTAGTTTCTCTCTTTATGTATCTTTACACCCAAATACCATATATATCATACCCAAGATACTACTTACTCTGCTTATTCTCCTATCTTCAGGACTCTAGATTTCTCACCACCTATTAGAACAACTTTTACATGACAATCCCCTAGTTTAATATCTCTTTGATAAATAAATTCTCATTGTATTAAGGTGCTAGATCAATTATTTTTTAGTTCATGGTTTGTACTTATTGAAACTTCTACTAAGATGAATTATCAAGAAGCTATGCTACTACTTACATGAGCTCTGTTGATTTGGGATGACTGTCAACATTTGGTACATACTTTTTCATTTTAAACTACCTCACTTTTGTACCAGGTCATAGTTTTATATGTTTTTATGCCTAGCCTAGTCTATTGGTCACAGACACATAGATTTGCCGATTTAGGCAGTTTGTAGATACTCATCTCGGTGCAGATCCGCCGATTTAGGCAGCTTGCCCACATCCTATGGGACCTCATTTCTTGATGTACCTTCAAGACCATGATCTTTGATGGCATTGTGGAGAGCTTTCCACTGGTTATACTTCACATTGGATGAATCCTTCTTGGCATTTACCTTTCCTAGTTTGCCATGAAACCCTAGGAAAGCTCTGGCCTTCACACCACCAACAAAGACCTTTCTAGGCACATTGTTTCCATTTGAAGATCTCTTCAGGTCTGTTTCAATCTTAACCTTATTGATAAAACCCTTTCAATACATTTCATTGCAGCATCTCTAGCTGCTTTTGGCTGTAACTTCCAGGCAAACCCCACATACAGATGTACAATTTTCTCCACAATTCTGCAAAGAGCATGTAGAGTGCATATGTGGACATTAGCAAGTGGAATATTTAAAACTGCTTTGAAGTTTGGATCTTGAGTATGCCTATTGGGTGCTTTGTTCCAATTTGCAGGATTACATTCTTTTGTTGATGCCATACAATACAGACAAGGGCTCTTTGCCATAGATTCTTTGGAGACATTGTACAAACATTTAAGGGTTTTAAGGTCTCCTCCCATGTGCCATTCCACCTTGTAACTTCCAAACCCTTCAACTTCAAGCTCTTCCCCTAATTCTTGTGCATTAATGACTTCGGGTATTGTTGTTTGATGGTAAACCCAATCAAGAACATCAAAGTCTTCACTCTCTACTTCAAAAGCACCTAGCCACCAGACATTCTTCTCTGATTGCATGCTGAAGTACTTGGTATCCTTCGGTTTCAATGCTCTGTTCATTAAAGTTATGGAAATCCTCTCAATTTTTCTGTTCTTAACAATCTCGCATTCATCAAGCTTTATCACAAAACTGACAACACCATTTGCTTCTGTATGCTCCAGCTCATAGAATCTGATCATTTCCTTCTGAAGTGTCTTCAAGTCAAGGAAAATATTATTGAACTCGTCAAATTGAAGATCCCTCTTTTTACCATGATAGGTACCATGAATGTGGTGAGGCTCACCCAACATCTCCATTATCCTCTCATTGATCTTTTTCCTCGCCTGCTGCACAATGGATGGCTTTGGAAGCAAAGAGGACCTAACTTTACATTGCTTTAACCTTGAGTTCACATTTCTAAACAGCTTGCTATAACCATCTCTGCTAATGCCTACCTTATCCATAGTATATTGCACATCCTCCTTGTCCAAGCAAGAGCTCTACAAAAATCCCTCAATGCACTGCTCCTTTGCCTTGTTAAACTTCTTCTCTGTGAAAATATTTTTGGCAACCTTGGGAGGTAAAACATCACAATAATGTTTAGCTGCCATTTCCATGTTTGATGCAGAGTTTGGTTGTAGCAAAGTCCTAAATCAAAAGGTACAAAATTAACTGATTATTGATCTTGTCCAAATGACACCAACAAAATAAACAAACAGTGATCAAATAAATTAAATCATTTAATAAAGACCAACTGCAATAGGGTCTTAATAACAACCTAACAAAAAGATTAACAACCTAACAAAGAAAAGTAACCTACGCATATTAACAAAGAAAAGTAACCTAAGCATATTAACAAATAATAGTAGCAACTTAACAATATAAAATAAGCATATATACCTTGCTGCTCTGATTCTCCTGCTGCAACCTCCTCCACCACGTCTCAAGGCTTCAATGTTCTTTGACTTCTTTTCTCTTTGTCTGTTTCCTAACATTGTATTCTTTCTTCTAGCTTGTTTGAGCTGAGTTTGTATCTTTTCGTTGCTCTCTTTACATTCCTCAAGCTGTTGTTTAAGAGTATTTATCATTTGTTTGGCCAAATGATCTTCTAACTTAAGAATATCTCTCTCTACCGCAAGACTCTGTGTATAACCCAGCAACCCTCTTTGACCATCACCCACAAATTTTATCAAAGATGAACAATTTGATAATGGGGGAGTGCTCTTTGTCATTGGGTCCACTGGATACAATCTTCCATCAGTCCAGAGATCAATGTGTTTTTTTTAATCTTGCCGCATTGCTTCAAATATGGACGAGGACACCTCTGCACATTTGTTTCTCTTGCGCATTGGACAATATTCTTCATTTAGCTCAATGTGTAGATGGTATAAGCTTCTCTTCTCCATGGAAGTCTATTAACAGTATTTGTTAGAGATAGTCCTATAGAGAAAAGCTCTGCAGATACGAGGAAGAAGACGACACAGAAAAGGTTTGTTTTCAGCAAGTGAAATTTTGAATTTTGGGCCAGAACTGACGTTTTCGTTAGTTTTGGAGGGAGTATTTTTTAGAATACTAAAGATCCTAGAAAGATTTGACAATGACATGTTTCCGCGGAGGTAAAAAGGACGCAAACTCACCTTTTTACAAACATTTCACTATTTTTTAAATAAAGTATATATTCCCTCTCTACATATTCTTACAGGGCACAAAAGTGACCTCAAAATTCCCCTAATGCAAGGGAGGCATGCATCCATATAAAGGAAGGGAGGATTCGTGTGATTCGAGGATCATCATCTCATTAAACGCTCTCTCATGGAGAAGAGTCAAGAGCACTAATCTCCCATTAAGAACCCCTAAGCTCTCATGAATCGCGCTTAAAGCTCTCTAAGACTTAACCATGCTCATCTTCTTAAGCTTAACAAGCCATCCTTAACCCACTCTAAACCACATATGTCATCCAAAACCTATTCGAATCCTCAAGATTAAGCTCTTAAGCTCTTGTAAGAGCGCTAATCCTAATCTCGAAAGCCTAATCCAAGCCTAAGGCGAATTCATCCTCTTCTCTCCGGAGGAGAATATCAAGCGAAGACAAAGCTTGCTTACTCAAGGAAGACAATTAAGCCCGGATTATCAAAGGTAAGTTTTTTAGCCATTCGAATCCTCAAGCTTAACCTCATAAGCTATCATTAACCTTCTCTTAACCTCCATAATCCAAGCTTCATAGCCTAATCTCTCTCTTAATCTGAATCTCATCAGCATCTTAACGATAACCTCTCTAAGCCACCTCTCGGGGATTCTTCTTAGCCTTCGTAATCTTAAGCTTAATCCAAGTTGTTTGATCCATTGAAGCCAAAGCCCTCACTAAGCTTGAGCTCTAATCCTCAATCATAAGCCAAGCTGAGATTTTAAACTTCATTAGCCAAAGCTTTCAAGCTTGATCAGCCATTCAATTTCTCCCAAAGCCATAGCTGAAAACAAGATCTCTCTCTCTCTCGACCTTGAAGCAACAGGAAGGAGCGAAACAGGTCATCATTAAATTCCTTGATTAGCACCTGGATTAAGCCAGGTTCCATCTTGTAAGGAGCATTAATCCTCCATTAGTGATTGATTAATCATGGATACTGTTGGTTAACTGGAATTAAGCGACGTGCTTGTTTTGAGCTCAGTTGTCGATAATTGTGTCTGTTGCACCTCTTTCCAAACGCACCTTTCACAGCCAGGGGCCCGGTGCCTTCCCGGATCTCCTTTCTATTAAACTCACGTGATAGGTTACATTTTTATTAGGTGACCTACCTGGGCTTAGCATCCGATACACCGTCGCTAGGGGGAGAGAAAAGAGGCCTATCCACCTCTCTCTATTTGTTTTTCTCCCTCTGCCTCTCTCTTGTCCTTTCACTATTTGACCCTAAACCTCTTTAAGCATGATTTTATCACTTATTTTAAAGATATTCTCAAGGGTAGGCCTCGTGATTTTATCACTTGTTTTCTATGTAAAGACACAAGAGCATCTACGTAGATTCTACTTAAAGAAATGAAAAAAAAAAAAAACGTTTTCGCAACATGCTGGTTAGATCTTGACATCTATTTAACTTTCTTGCTTGCATTCAACACTGAAAGAACTTAGGGTAATTTAAGCTAAAAATTAAAAGACAAAGGCCCACATTGGGGAGAGATAGAGAGAGCAGAAAAAAATGTTATGTCCATGCCTCCAAAAGGACACTGTGATCTAAAGTGAGAGAGAGAATAGTTTCTTTTTATTTGCTTTATGGAATTTGTGAGGAGCAAGGGGCTTGAGGGTAAGAAGGGCCATGCCGCCGAAGGTGGCGTCGTTTTATTAGTAAAGACAATAAGCACGCATAGCAAATCACACAAAGACGTGTGTAGTAGGTAGGCTTGGGAGCCACGAGCAACTTACCCGATCGGTAGAGGGCAGACCCTACATGTGGAGACTAAGCACCCAGAGCAGAGAGCGTTTCCAACTACCTCTAGGGAGTAAAAAACAACCACTTAGGCAAGAGGCACCAAGGTGACTCTAAAGGACAAATGCAAAAAAATCCTAAACCTCAACAGCTCCCAAAGCTCACAACCATATGACTTCAGAACAACAACTTTCAGGTTTTTGCCATAGCTTAGGTTTTCAGCATCTCTCAGGTTTTCACCATAGTGAACTCTAATTGAGTGTCAAACCTTGGCATTGAGTAACTACACATTGTCTTTTCGGCCTACCCCAATGGGGTAAGGCCATAGTGATGCCTTCCCTTTTTGCTAATGAAAAAGGGAAGTTTATTAAATTTACATAGTTTTTCTTTAGATGAAAGAATTAGAAGATCCTCATTACGAAGACTCCTCTAGATAAGATAGTGATGCCTTTATGGATGGGTGGAATTGGGTGATACTCTCAATAAATAAAACACTCATTGGGATTTGTAGAAGATTTTTTTCAAGATTCTTGACTCAAACAATGAGTGGTCGGTTTGGTGGCCTCGATTTCAACATATCCCAGCTTGAGCTTGAAGGGAGAGAGAGTGTAAGACAAGGGGAACTAGAACCTAGGAGTCCACCACCCAACCACCCACTATATAGCATGGCCCCTGGCCCTTTGCCCTAGTTAGACTCCCTTTCCACATTGCCTAGCCCTTGTCTAGTCTGGCCTTGCCGGTGTCGTGACATTACTCCCCCCTTAAAGAAGAGTGTTCGTCCTCAAAAACAAAAGTGGGGAACTTCTTCTAAATAACACTAATGTTTTCCCAAGTGGCACCCTTCATGGATCCAGCTGTTTGGTTGACCAGAACACGGTTCAGCAGGAGGTTCAATGAAACCAAGAGTAACATCTTGATCTTTCACATTGTTGTCCATATGCAACCATCTTGTGTTACCGATTCCTATCCAATCATAGTGTGCAGACTCCATTTAGAACACACATCAGTATGCAAAACGAGTTATCACACAAAGATGTACCCTAAAGAGTATCTCTTTCACTTTCCATGAAAGTAACTTGCTAACATGACTCATCAACCAAGTTTAAGTCCTTGACTTGTTTTCCAAGTTCAACAGTAAATAACCCCACCATAACTAGTATTCAAGGTTGAACATGAAGAGACTACACCTAATCACAAACATGCTTTAACTTATGGTAAGAAAACTCCAACTAGAGCAATACATGCTTACTAATTGGATCGTGTGGTGCTAATGTTTGCACTTGCATATCCTTTAGCACAAGATTACACTTTGTAATCTGCATATCCCCTTGGACAAGTGACAGGACTGAGGTGTGTTTCCCCAAGTTTTACAGCGAGTCGTTCTATATGGCTAGTAAACGGGGATCACAATATCGTACCACATTGCTGAGAAATCAACAGTTGGCTGAATAACCATCGTGGTGAACATGAAAGATCCACAAACACCCAAACCGATCCATGACCTCTATTGGTGATTGGTAGACTGAAAAGTAAACTCATTGAGATACTGCACAGAGAGTGCAAAATACTTCATAAGCAACCACTTGATGAATACGCATGCCGTTCCAAATCAGTGTTTGCTAAACACTAGGGCCCATAACACCTAGTGTGCATGCATTTAACAAAAAACAGATCCGAACCTGTATATCCATGGTGATCCTTGCCAATACTTATGGAAAATGTGATGCACCTAGCACACACAAAAAAAGGAATGTAAATACTTATGAAAAGAAACTAAATACTTTTAGTTTCCATCTGTTGCAAGCCTTGCTGAAACGTCTGAACCATAATAGAAGGTGAAATAGTTACCACTTCTAGGTACAAACAATGAAACTTTTTTATTTACTATATGTATAAACAACCAAGTGTAATGTTGTTTAGCAGTACTTGTACCTTAACAAGTCATTCTAAGTATCCCACAATTTCTGGCCACTGAAATTGCTCCTGATACGCCCTGCTAAAAATGGTCTAGAAAATTGATTGGACCAGCACTTAGGGACTTTGTCGTGACACGTACTTGAAATAGTGGGCACCAGTGTTAGTCCCAGAGACTCATATCCTCCACATGTGGAATATGTCTCAGGTAAGAATGTCTAAAAAAGAACATTCTTCATGTACAAGATGTACTTGTGCATGGAGGTAACTGCAAACACTCTACGATGGGAGTGAGAGGGACCCTCATTATCCTTGCTCCACACTAGCTAAACCGAACTCCTTGAGTCCCTAGAACATGTTGTATCCCATGTGACAACATGTGCCAAATTGAATCCTACCAGTGGATTTATAACATCATAATGTACATTGGACACTACGGCCCAAAATACTTGTTTTGACATGCCCTTGGCATGGCCCTGAAATATTCAAGCATATTTAAACGACTTGAAAAAACCAAGAAATGTATACTAAAAATTGGAATAACACCAAATCAATAGATGCGTACCTGGAGATTGAACTGAATGTTCACTTACCCGTATTCAAATACAGAGGAACACGTCGTCCACGTGTGAAAAAACAAGCAACATTGCACTGGAAACCCTGGGTGTTGCCTTTGCAATCAAAACCCTTTCATTATAATCTACGTAGTCAAAACCTTTGGTAAGACCCTTTGTAGAAACTGCGCGACTAGCAGGTGACGGTAACCAACTTAGTTAACCGTGGACAGAATGATGAGAGTCAACTTGAAAAGTTGAATTTTTCCGCTACCGCGTGGTAGATTGCGGAATTATTTCCTTGAAAGTACAATTGGAATAGATCAAACTATGATCCTCAATGCCTATGGGTTGATTTAATAAGAACCCGCGGGGTCTTATCTCAGAACAGTTCGTCCATAGACACTCATAGTGCTATAGAGAGAGAGAAGATCTACACCAGGGGAAAGCCTAGCTCTTATGCACAGCCATGCTGTCACCACTGTATGTTGCATCTAAAATCCATGGTAGAAACTAGTTGAGTTGAGTTTATGGTTATCCAAACTCAACTCAAGTGTCACACTGAAATCGTGTCGTGCAAAAATGACACTGAAAAATATCCGTAATGACAAGACTCTTGCTTGTCCATGAACATCGTTGTGTACTACACAAGAATCCAAGGAATGCCAATAGTTGGGTCGTACGCAAGATCTGACCATGACTCGTAGCGAGTGTGTGTGGCTCATAGTCCGTATGGCAATTAGTGTTCAATCAATTAAATGATGAAGACTGATGTAGAGGGCGTCTTGCCCAATTTCTAGCTGAGAGTTAGAGAACCTTGGCTCATGCTGACTCTCAAACAAAACATGTATCAAAAACTGCGTAGGAAGTTTTCATTTTTCATGGAGGGAAAGAAGAAACAGAGTGATAAAATGCTGGTATGAGGAACTTTTCTTATGTGACGACTTTGGATATGTTGTGCCCAATCTGTGTGCTCTGACACATCTTATGCCTGACTTGCAGCTTATCATATAAGCATGCAACAATTTGTGTATAACGCTCTCATCGAGAGAGGGAACAGAAAACATAAGCCACAGCTTGACCCTCTTACCATGTATGGGATCGTGACTTTACAAAAATGACTTAATATGGCACTTTGCCTATGAAATAAGTCCTAGATTTAGGTTCCATTTAGTGGTATTGTGCATTGATAGCAACCATAAATTTAAACAATCCAAAATTTAGTTTGTATATCACAGAGTGTCTGGTGGGATAGCGGAAGCGTAATCTTTGAAGCGGTTGAATTCATGCCCCCTGGTAACCATACCTTGCATACAGATTTTTAAGCCCATGGCAAGAGTGAGGGCCTGAAAAGTGAGAGCCAAAACTGCAAGCGCCTTACTGGTAGGGATTCTGTGAGCTGAGGTTCCCTATTTTTCCAGTCTCCCAAACTTGTGTGCCAATGCCCTTAATGCCAAGTTATTAGGTAGTACCTTAGTACAAGGAAGAAGCCTTGCTTCATGTAGGATTGTCAAAGCACATTGCTTTGCACAAAAGAAATAGTTTCCAATCAAAGTGTAAACATGGAAAAAATAAGAAGATTGTAAAATTGGCTAACCCGGTCGTTGTTGTAACCAGTTGGCCCGATATGTTGTGGAGAAAAAAATAACCCGCTTAAAAATGGCGCATAGCCATATCTGTTGCATGAGTGGGAGATGTCATATGGACAGATACCTCCCTTGTAACATATACGCTCGTTTGTCACGTAATGAAATAACCTGCAAGCATATTGTTAAGTCCGTCCCAAGTTTGTATGCTCATAGCATAGACCGAACGTGGGGAGTCGTAATGCAGATGCATAAATTGAAGCCTTGCTTCACAAAAGTAATTATGGAGTTCCTGAGAGCTCATATCCAAAGAAATTTGACCTTGTCTACTTGTAGATCTCATTAAGTACTCCTGTCGATGAATCTTGCCGCCGATTTCAAGCAACAGTGACAATTAGTCGGCCATACCCATCATGTGTGCTACTGTCGGTTGTCTTAGTCATGGGAAAAAGAGTGTTGTCTATCCTGCAAAGAGTCTGCCATGCCGAATAATTTTGTATTGTGGATCAAGTCGAGGTACAAGCCATGCTGATCTTCATGAGGTCCAATTAGTCTTGCCTGGCCCTTGGCCTGACAGTACTCCATTTAACCTCCAACAAGCGTGTGTTGTCGAGACTATTGTATATCTAAGCCATGCTTGATATGGGTTTGCAACTAATCATTGAGATTTTTCCAATAACACATGCACGTTGAAGCCTCTCTAATAGGCTTAATAATCCTCAACATTAGCAATTTTGAAGATTTTTGCTCTGAGTCGTCCATGCTGAGCATCTTTGCTACTAGGCCAAGCTATGAAAAAATCTCAAAATACCAAACTGCAAAGTCTCCAAATTTTTGAGACTCCCTTTTTGAAAGGGTCTGGGAACTGCCGTGTTGTATCATTGCCAATTTGCAGCCTTGTCATCATAGTTGTGAGGCCAGTGGGTAGACAGACATGCAAATAACCTCCCAACCATCCTATATATAGGCCCCTCGCCTTCTTCCATATATAGACCCCTTTACTACATGTGTGTCCGGCACATTGCCCGGGCCGTGCCCGTCTAGTCCTACCCTTGTCATGACATTACTCCCCCCTTAGAGAAGCGTTTTCTTCCTCGAAAACACAAGTGGTGGTATCTTCATAAGAACACTAATGTTTTCCACCGTGGCATCCCTCATGGATCCAACGATTCATTGAATCGGAACCCGGTTCATTGGGAGGTTCAATGAAATCAAGACTAACATCTTGATTTTCTACATTCTTGTCCTTGTGCAACCGTCTTGGTTAACCGACTCATAATCAAGAGAGCATGAAGGCTCCATTTAGAAATCACTTGAGAATGCTAAACGAGTTATCACAACTAAGAGGTATTTAAATGCATACCCAAGTTTCAGACTTTCTGAAGGTACTGAAATGTGCAATATAACCTCAGCTCATCTTTCCATGAAAGTACTATGCTGACATACTCATCAGCAGCAACCAAGTCCTTGACTTGCGGTGGTTTTGTGCCAATAGTCAACCTCATCCAAACTGGTGATTAAGGTTGATAACTTGAGAATAACAGGCAGAGACTAGAACTAGCCGTAACATGCCTTTCATCATATGAAGCAAACTCCAAACCAGAAAGGTAACCGATCCAGTTGGTTTACTTCTTGCTAATGTATGTACTTAGCATATTCTTTAGCGTGGTTTACTAACGTATGCACTTTGCATATCCTTTAGTACTAAATAGAATACTTGTAAGATGCCCATCCTACGCGGAATGAATAGCAACAGTAAGAGTGAGGTGCTTTCCCCCAACCACTTACAGACAGTCGCCCACGACTGATGACAAACTATGACTCAATCATTGAGTATCCAGCCATAAACTCGATATGGAATGGAGACAACCAACTAGGTTGAAAGCAGATTGGAGTTTCAAGCAGCCAATCACGAACACCCATACTCAGTCATCACCTTGTATGGAAGGGTGTAAACTCATACTAAATCTGCAAGAGATATTGCACTGGCAGTGCAAAAAAATTGAAGAAACAATAATGTCCATGCATTTGCATGCCGCTCCGAATAAATTTGTGTTAAACACTAGGGCCCATAACACCTAGTGTGCATGCATTTAACACAAACATATCCGAACCGCAATTCCATGATGAGACTTTCCACGGTATGTACGTGAAAGTCTTGCAACAAATTTGGACCATAATAGAATGTGACAACCCAATCACACCTAGGTACCAACCATGAGACATTGTCATGAATATAGCATATTTAGCTATATGTAGAAACGACCCTCCGTTAAGGTGGTTTCATAGCACTTGTAATCGTAACAAGTTTGTACTTAGTACCCGACAATTTCTGGCCACTGAAATTGCTCCTGATATTGTGTGCGTAGAATGGTCGAACCAATGGATGCGATCAGCACCTAGGGACTTCGTCGCGACACATTGGTAAAAAGTTGGTGCCAGTGTCAGTCCAAGAGACTCATATTCTCCACATGTGGAATATGTCTCAAACAAGGATATCAAGAAAAGCGACATCCATCAAGTACTTTGGTACTTGTGTGTGGAGGTAACTGCAAACACTCCGCTACAAGAGTGAGAGGGACCCTCATTATCATGCTCCACACTGGCTAAACTGAACTCCTTGAGTTCCTAGACCATGTTGTGTCCCATGTGACAACATGTGCCAAATCGAACCCTACAACTAGGCTCGTAACAGCATAAGGTATAGTGGACGCTACGGTCCAAAATACTCAGGTAAGACCATATTAGGTATTTTGGTAAAAGTCTCACATTATGGGAATCTCCAAATCGACCGAATTCATGTAATTTGGGAATTTTCCACTTAAAGTGGGAAAAATTGAGGTGTGTGGCTAGTAAATAAAGTGAAAATCTCATAGGATTGTGGTGTTGATAAACACCAAAAGTCAAGAGGATGTACAACACATGGATTTGAATAATAACTATAAATTACATAAAACAAAGGAAGATACAAAAAAGATTTTGTTTACAAATTGACTAGTATAGTCACAATAGAAGCTCCACATAATTCTACTCCACATTTGATACCATATCTGAACTTTGATCCAAGTGTGGCTGATGTACACGAGTGAGGCCTTCTTTGGCTTTTAGAGCATGTCTTTCTGGAATCTTTATTCTAGAAAATGGTCCTTCTTTGTTGGGTCTCCAGGACCAAACAATTGCATCTATAGTTTCCCACACTTGTGGGTCCTTATAGTTGACAGCCCAATAACCCTTCCAACAATTACTGTAAGCTTGAGTATCTGTCATCCCACTTTTTCTCGCGCAAGGTGCCCAATATTGAATCAAGATTTTTCTGTAGTTTGGTGATGTAGGCTCATTATCAATGTCAGATAAAGCCATTGCAAGCCACACTGGATAGATTTCTGTGTCACTCGGAACAAGCATAAGAAAGTCACCTTGGTGCACATCAGACATAGGGTCAAACTCTTCCCTTGGCCTATCTCATTGAGGCCCACAAAAATGATCGTTCAACTCTTCAAGGCCTAGGAATCTTTCTGCTCCTTGTTGCAAATTCATTGTAGTGCTTTGTAGGTGAGAATATTCTTGAGTTTTTGGCCAAAACATTTCATACAAGACTCCCTCTGATATGATTGCTTTTCCAATCTCTTCAATTACCTTACTCCAATAATCTATCACGGGTCTATAATATCGCGGAATACTTGAACCATTCCCTAAATTTTTCCAAAATTTTATATAGTTCTTTAGCCCCAAAATGACTTCTTCGTGGGCCTTGACATACTCCGCCATTTGTACTAGAGGTGGATCTCCATGTGGTAACATTGGCTTGCCTTCTGTGTCTGTTTTCCAAAGGCGAATACTTCCACTCCAACTTGATACACCTACATGTGCCTTATATTGCATCATTGGTGTCTCATCCTGCATAAAGAACCTGAACTGAAGCGGTTTGGAATGTCCAACAAGTATGTCTTGTCCATCACAAAGATAGCCATCACAATATTGCTTGAAATCGGGGATCTTTGTGAGAAAAAATAGAGCTGGAGATGAAGATGAGCTGTTTCGTAATGTATCCATCAAATGTGGCAAAGTATAGGTTTGTGTAACTCTCAACTTCTCTGAAAACCTACTAAACATGGCGTCTATGTCCTCATGTGTATGCCCAACCATTAAAAATCCCAGCTGGATGGTTTTGAAAACACTCCTTGCAACAAGCATTGACAAATAGGCAAATAAGTATCAATTTTTGTTTTCCCCTGCACAATTATCCAATTGTAGCAACAAGTTCTCTGGCAATCTGCGAAATGTTGACCCCAATTCCTCTTCTGCAATTTCTGACGACTGCACAATGGGCTCTTTTCCATCACTCAAGTTATGGTAGTCCAAAGCATCCCTTGAGTTCAAAGCATGTAGTAGTGAAATATTGCTCCTTGGAAGTCCATTTGTTACTAGATCACCAAGAGGATGCTTATCTATCCTCTCGAGGTTATGTAAACAATTAGCAATTGAGCCAATTGTAAGATTTGGATCAGCTGGCCACAAACCATTCAAGACAAAGTGTCCGTAATGACCTTCTCCATGTCCATGAGTGATCATGCCAATCAATGCCACCTGCAGATTATATCCTGAATCCACACCCTTGGGAACAATGCGTAATCTAGGAATGGCAGTCTTCTTTTGATCCATCTTATCATGGATTATGCATACATATTTTTGTGGTTGAGTTTCTGAATACGTGCGCCATGCATAATATAGGCTTCTGCAACTCTTTTGTTGTGCCATGTGAACTTATCTCTCCCTCAAGAGAAGAGCTCTCTCTTCAAGAGAAGTTTTAGCTTCTAACCTTGCCTTGATTGAGCTACAAATATTGCACTTAGAGAACTCACTCGTCTTTGTTAAAGTGACATGCGGGTACTCTTTGTTCCAAATTCTACCAAAAGAAGATTGGGATAGCTTCTTCTCATAGCCCATTTGGTCAAGTGTCGTGTTGATTTCACATAAAATATCCACTTGTTTGTATGTTGATGGAATCACCAATTGAGTCTCTCTTGAGCCATCTAGCAATGTTCTACTTCTATGTGGCATCTTCTCAGAGTTGTTTTCCACAAACTCATTTAGTAGTGCTCTTGCTAAACTAGTATGTTGAAGTCCCCTTCTCAATGTACATGTGTTCCCATGTACATATTGGCGCACACCATTTTCAAAGTTCTCCTTGTATCGATAAAATGATGTCTTTGGTATTCCATGTAGCTCATACCATGCTCTACAACAAACAATAGAGCCATTTAGCCTGAATTGGTATCGTGACTTCTCATCTTTCTGATAACATATAGAAAGAACATCATAAACATAATTAGTGCGTGATTTTTGAGACTCTCCCCAAAATTGTTGTCGTAACCTTGTTACCATATCACGATCTGCAAATTGGCAGCATTTTTGTGCACAACAATCAATGCATGATACCCTTTGAATTGATTTGTTTGAAAGGTAAAAAGTCGAAGCTAGTGCTGCTTTTGATTTTTGAGTCCTGTTCATGAAAGTGTATCGTCTCTTCCTTGACAACTGGACAACATTACTCCCATCAAGTTTTTTTCCAACATTGCCATCATTGTATACATCCTCATATGTAGCATGCATGCCATCAACAAGAACAAAGCGTTGTAATGGGCTCCCATTCAACATTGTTGTCTGCTTGATGGGCCACTTTAGCAAAGTGATGCTACCCACTTCAACCACATCATCAATGCTTGCATTTTCTCTTTCAATACCCACACCCACACAATCAGGACCAAGTTCCTGAAAGTTGACATAATCATGTGGAAATACATATAAGATGGTCCCTTCATTCATGGTTTGCATCATTGTGTCATCTTTTAAAAGGACCCTCTGATTTCTCCAAGACTCTCGAATCATTGCTTCAAATTTTGGGCTTGTCATAGGTATTGCATCTGTAACTAGAGGATCAGAATGATCATGTTCTTCATCACCATTGTAGCTTTCATGTGGATCAATTAAGTTCCCATTTAATACAAAAGATTGCAAAAGAAGCTTTGACCATCGAACAGCACTCCATAATGAGCCTTGGAGAGATGAAGTATCCATTGTAGGAAAAGGTAGGACCACATCCTTCAAGCATTCCTCCACTAGTATGGAGACATTTCCCAGCCCTATCTTTGTACCACCACAAGTGGAATCTGGATCTGTTCTACACACACAACCAATACCAACGATTTCATTGTCAAGTATCATATGTACTTTCTCCCCAGATTCGAAGTCCATCCTGTAAGTAAAAAGATTACATTGTTAAATCCATAGTTATAGAAAAATACACTTCAAACAAAAAATCATGCTACAACATGAAAAAGGTTTGCATAGGTTGGACAAGTGGTGAACCTTGAGACCAAATCCTCCTTGCTATATTAATGGAAGCAAGGTTGGACAAGTGGTGGACCTTGAAACCAAAGCCTCTTTGCTATATGAGAGCATAGGTTGGACAAGTGGTGGACCTAGTTGTAATACCCACTGCCACCTATCAACTACTATAGGACTATGCTTTCCAATGTCCAAGTATCCCTTGAGTCTTTCAAGGTTGAACACGTGGTGGACCTTGAAACAAAAATCCCCTTTCTATATCAGAGCATAGCTTGGACAAGTGGTGGACCTAGTTATAATGCCCAATATCCAAGGTGAAATACCTTAGGACTTTGCTACCTTGCTTGCCAATGTTTACGTAGCCCCTCATTTCTTTAATGGAAGTAAGGTTGGACAAGTGGTGGACCTTGAAACCAAAGCCTCTTTGCTATATAAGAGCATAGGTTGGACCTAGTTTTAATACCCACTGCCACCTATCAACTACTATAGGACTATGCTTTCCAATGTCCAAGTATCCCTTGAGTCTTTCAAGGTTGAGCACGTGGTGGACCTTGAAACGAAAATCCCCTTTCTATATTAGAAAGGTTGAACACATGGTGGACCTTGAAACGAAAATCCCCTTTCTTTATCAGAGCATAGCTTGGACAAGTGGTGGACCTAGTTATAATGCCCAATATCCAAGGTGAAACACCTTAGGACCTTGCTACCTTGCTTGCCAATGTTTACGTAGCCCCTCATTTCTTTAATGGAAGCAAGGTTGGACAAGTGGTGGACCTTGAAAGCAAAGCCTCTTTGCTATATGAGAGCATAGGTTGGACCTAGTTGTAATACCCACTGCCACCTATCAACTACTATAGGACTATGCTTTCCAATGTCCAAGTATCCCTTGAGTCTTGCAAGGTTGAACACGTGGTGGACCTTGAAACCTAAATCCCCTTTCTATATCAGAGCATAGCTTGGACAAGTGGTGGACCTAGTTATAAAGCCCCTCCTTTCTTTAATGGAAGAAAGGTTGGAAAAGTGGTGAATCTTGAAACCCAAACCCTTTGGCTATATATAGAGGATATCTTGGACAAGTGGTGGGCTTAGTTGTAGTATCCAATGTCCAAGGTCCAAGGTGAACTATGTAAAGACCTTACTTCCAAAAACAGAGTCGTACAAGTGGTTCTCCTTGAAACCAAAACCTCCTTAGTGTATTAGAACATAGCTTGGAGAAGTGGTGGACTTAGTTGTAATGGTGAATGTCCAAATCAAACTATTATAGGACCTTGCTTCCCAAATCAAGTTTGGACAAGTGGTGGATCTTGAAACCAAAACCCCCTTACTCTATTAAAGCATAGCTTAGATAAGTGGTGGACCTAGCTGCCATGGAAAATGTTCAATCTGAACTGCTGCAAGACCTTGCTATTAAATGTCTAAGTAGATCTAGCTTCTTTAATGGAATCAAGGTTGGGAAAGTGGTGCATCTTGAAACCAAAAGCCCTTTATTGTATTAGAGCATAGCTTGGACAAGTGAGGGACCTAGTTTTAATGTGTGATGTCCGAAGAAAAGTATTACAAGACCTTGCTTTCCAATATTTGAATTGGTCAAGTGGTTAAAACTAAGTATAAAACTTTGTCCATTTTTTTCTCGAATTGCCAAAAAGCTAGTTTTAGACACACCTAAATGAAAATGGTTTAGGGTGGCCTTAAACAATGTTTTTTCAAAGACTTGAACAAAAGGGTTGCCGAAGAGTAATGACAATTTATTGTGGCTTGAAGTGCCTGAGTATGTGAAAACAAGCCTAGGTTTTCCACGAGGCAAAAGGTGACATAATAAGAACATTGGAAAGTTAGGATTGACCATGTGGCCTAAACTTTGGCAAGTGAAGTGGTGGCCAAGTTTTGTGGCACAGTGTGCACTTGGTCCTATATGTGTTGACCACTTGGCTAAATCTAGGACCATAAGGCCAAACCTTTGGCACCTTAAATATAGTATAGGACATAATCTAGAACTGCTATAGTAAATTAGTAGTATAGCTAATATGTTAATATTTGTATTATATTTAAGTATATGCTAATATAATTTATGTTCAAAATTTCACTAATGAAGAATGTTCCCATTTAGCACTCCAGATACGGGGTCTTAGGGCAATGCCACAATGGGGTGACAAGGCAGCGCTTCCACGTGAGGTTTGGGGGTAGCGCTCTTGATGGGGATGTGGAATATAGCGCTCTCGATGGCGGGGCTTGGGAGGTTGATTTTGGGATATTGTTCTGGGCGGGGTCCGGGGCAGCGCCCCAGGCGGGGTCTGGGCCGTGTGAATTGGTTAATTTTTTATATTGCTTTTGTTTTTTTTAATCCTATGATAAAACATGGACTTGTAGCATACGTGGCATTCTAATAAACCCTATCAAGATTAGGCACACAGAGAGCGCACGAGAAACGCACACAGAGAAAGCAAGCGAGCAGCAAACACACAGAAAGCGCACACGGATCGCACAAAGTTGGAGTATACGCGCGCGTAGAGGAGCAAGCTCGGCATCGTACACAACACACAGGTGGAGTGCACAGGATTGAAAGTTCGCGCACAAGATAAAGAAACAGCAGCGTACACAACGCTTTCCAGAAGGGCAGGATCGGGCAGTCTTCTCAGGAGACATTGCACACCTCACGAATAGAGAAAAAACAGGTATTTCTCTCTCTCTCACTCTCTGTCTTTCTCCATATAGAGAAGATGGTTCTCTGTAACTCTTCTTGCACACACACTCTCTCGTCAAAAGACAGAGATACATAGTTTAAAAGTATCCCCGCACACATACACATATTCCCACACATCGTCTTCCTCTCTTCCACATACATAACCACAGTGAAATCTGTTATCTTGCTGTCTCTCTCTTGAAAATACATGCACATATTCCCACACATCGTCTTCCTCACTTCCACATACATAACCACAATGAAATCTGTTATCTTGTTGTCTCTCTCTTGAAAATACGTGCACATATTCCCATACATCGTCTTCCTCTCTTCCACATACATAAACACAGTGAAATCTGTTATCTTTCTCTCTCCTCTCTCTAAAAAACAGGTATTTATCTTTCTCTCTCTCTCTCTCTCTCTCTCTCTCTCTATCTATCTATCTTTCTCTGTATCTTGCTATCTCTCTCTTGAAAATACATGCTCATGTATGTGTGCGTCTGTGTTATCTATGTGTATGTATGTATATTTGTGTTATTTCATTGTAATACTCATACATAATGCAGATACACAATTCCACTTAATTACGATATGCACACATAGTATATATACATACATAAATATCACAAATAACTAACACATTGTAATACTAGTAAAATTGAATGGAAGACTTACTTGCGTGATCTGTTAAAGTCGATTCTTGTAGCGAGTTCTGGATGTATGCTGAGCTGATTTTCCTCTAATCCATTTGTAGATATGATTGTAACTTCTGTTTCTCAAAAATAGTAGTGTTGTTTAGTGACACACCTAATGGACATAAATGGTTTAAACTAGGACATGTAGACCAAAAATACGTGTATTTCTTTGGATGAATATATACACTTTTTGGTGACCCTTACCACAAGTGGTGGACCTTGAGACCAGTGGACTATAAGGACCTCCAAACAATACCTTGTACACTCAATCCTTCTTGGTATGTAGGTTGGACAAGTGGTGGACCTTGTTCAAATTCTCTAACCACTCTCTCTAACATGGTGACATAATTTAGGTGTGATAAATTCATATCTATGCAAACTAATATCAGTTTAGGCTTGTTAATTTGAATTTGTTTGAATTTATGTACAATATAATGATTTGAGGTTTGCATATTAGAATTTAGGTGGTATAATGATATCTTTTTGTGGTAAACTTGAATTTAAAATCAATTTCGCATGGAATATAATGACATAGAGTGAAAAAGTGGTGAATCTTGAGACAAAACAACTCATGCTACTAGCACTAATAGCTTGGACAAGTGGTGGACCTTGAACGTAAACCCCCCATGTTTCAATAGAGTTACCTTAGACAAATGGTGGAGCATCCTTCTCTCCATGTTTCAATGGAGCCTAGCTTAGACAAGTGGTGGACCTTTGCTTCTCTCTATGATTCAATAGAGTTAGCTTGGACAAGTGGTGGACCTTGGAACCAAAGCCCCATGTAAAACCTATCATGGTCACTCCAAGTGGTAATAAAGAATAACCTTTAAGATGTAGCCTTATAGGTTGGACAAGTGGTGGACCTTAACACGCGCATATTCTTAATATAATGACATAGAGTGGAAAAATGGTGAATCTTGAGACCAAACCACTCGGGCTAGTAGCAATAATCGCTTGGACAAGTGGTGGACCTTGACTGTAAACCCCTCATCTATGACATATCGTGGGTTTAATGTTTTTCAATGGAGCCTAGCATCTTGGAGACATGGTGCACCTTGCTTCTCCTCATGTTTCAATGGAGCCTACCTTGGACAAATGGTGGAGCATCCTTCTCTCCATGTTTCAATGGACCTTAGCTTAGACAAGGGGTGGACCTTTGCTTCTCTCTATGTTTCATTAGAGTTAGCTTGGACAAGTGGTGGACCTTGGAACCAAACCCCCATGTAAAACCTATCATGGTCACTCCAAGTAGTAAGAAAGAATAACCTTTAAGATGTAGCCTTATATATTGGACAAGTGGTGGACCTTAACACCCACATATTCTTAATAAAAGTGGTGAATCTTGAGACCAAACCACTCAGGCTACTAGCAATAATAGCTTGGACAAGTGGTGGACCTTGAATGTAAACCCCTCATCTACGAAATATCGTGGGTTTAATGTATTTCGATGGAGCATAGCATCTTGGAGACATGGTGCATCTTCCTTCTCGTCATGTTTCAATGGATCCTATCTTGGAGAAATGGTGGAGCATCCTTCTCTCCATGCTTCAATGGACCCTAGCTTGGACAAGTGGTGGACCTTTGTTTCTCTCTATGTTTCAATAGAGTTAGCTTGGACAAGTGGTGGACCTTGGAACCAAACCTTCATGTAAAACCTATCATGGTCACTCAAAGTGGTAATAAAGAATAACCTTTAAGATGTAGCCTTATAGGTTGGACAAGTGGTGGACCTTAACACGCGCATATTCTTAATATAATGACATAGAGTGGAAAAGTGGTGAATCTTGAGACCAAACCACTCAGGCTACTAGCAATAATAGCTTGGACAAGTGGTGGACCTTGAATGTAAACCCCTCATCTACCACATATCGTGGGTTTAATGTTTCAATGGAGCCTACCTTGGACAAATGGTGGAGCATCCTTCTCTCCATGTTTCAATGGACCTTAGCTTAGACAAGGGGTGGACATTTGCTTCTCTCTATGTTTCAATAGAGTTAGCTTGGACAAGTGGTGGACCTTGGAACCAAACCCCCATGTAAAACCTATCATGGTCACTCCAAGTGGTAATAAAGAATAACCTTTAAGATGTAGCCTTATAGGTTGGACAAGTGGTGGACCTTAACACCCACATATTCTTAATAAAAGTGGTGAATCTTGAGACCAAACCACTCAGGCTACTAGCAATAATAGCTTGGACAAGTGGTGGACCTTGAATGTAAACCCCTCATCTACGAAATATCGTGGGTTTAATGTATTTCGATGGAGCCTAGCATCTTGGAGACATGGTGCAGCTTGCTTCTCGTCATGTTTCAATGGAGCTTATCTTGGACAAATGGTGGAGCATCCTTCTCTCCATGGTTCAATGGACCCTAGCTTGGACAAGTGGTGGACCTTTGTTTCTCTCTATGTTTCAATAGAGTTAGCTTGGACAAGTGGTGGACCTTGGAACCAAACCCCCATGTAAAACCTATCATGGTCACTCCAAGTGGTAATAAAGAATAACCTTAAAGATGTAGCCTTATAGGTTGGACAAGTGGTGGACCTTAACACGCGCATACTCTTAATATAATGACATAGAGTGGAAAAGTGGTGAATCTTGAGACCAAACCACTCAAGCTACTACCAATAATAGCTTGGACAAGTGCTGGACCTTGAATGTAAACCCCTCATCTACGACATATCGTGGGTTTAATGTTTTTCGATGGAGCCTAGCATCTTGGAGACATGGTGCACCTTGATTCTCCTTATGTTTCAATGGAGCCTACCTTGGACAAATGGTGGAGCATCCTTCTCTCCATGTTTCAATGGACCCTAGCTTAGACAAGGGGTGGACCTTTGCTTCTCTCTATGTTTCAATAGAGTTAGCTTGGACAAGTGGTGGACCTTGGAACCAAACCCCCATGTAAAACCTATCATGGTCACTCCAAGTAGTAAGAAAGAATAACCTTTAAGATGTATCCTTATAGGTGGGACAAGTGGTGGACCTTAACACCCACATATTCTTAATAATAGTGGTGAATCTTGAGACCAAACCACTCAGGCTACTAGCAATAATTTATCGTGGGTTTAATGTATTTCGATGGAGCCTAGCATCTTGGAGACATGGTGCAGCTTGCTTCTCGTCATGTTTCAATGGAGCCTATCTTGGACAAATGGTGGAGCATCCTTCTCTCCATGTTTCAATGGACCCTAGCTTGGACAAGTGGTGGACCTTTGTTTCTCTCTATGTTTCAATAGAGTTAGCTTGGACAAGTGGTGGACCTTGGAACCAAACCCCCATGTAAAACCTATCATGGTCACTCCAAGTGGTAATAAAGAATAACCTTTAAGATGTAGCCTTATAGGTTGGACAAGTGGTGGACCTTAACACGCGCATATTCTTAATATAATGACATAGAGTGGAAAAGTGGTGAATCTTGAGACCAAACCACTCAAGCTACTACCAATAATAGCTTGGACAAGTGTGGACCTTGAATGTAAACCCCTCATCTACGAAATATCGTGGGTTTAATGTATTTCGATGGAGCCTAGCATCTTGGAGACATGGTGCATCTTCCTTCTCGTCATGTTTCAATGGATCCTATCTTGGACAAATGGTGGAGCATCCTTCTCTCCATGTTTCAATGGACCCTAACGTGGACAAGTGGTGGACCTTTGTTTCTCTCTATGTTTCAATAGAGTTAGCTTGGACAAGTGGTGGACCTTGGAACCAAACCCCCATGTAAAACCTATCATGGTCACTCTAAGTGGTGATAAAGAATAACCTTTAAGATGTAGCCTTATAGGTTGGACAAGTGGTGGACCTTAACACGCGCATATTCTTAATATAATGACATAGAGTGGAAAAGTGGTGAATCTTGCGACCAAACCACTCAAGCTACTACCAATAATAGCTTGGACAAGTGGTGGACCTTGAATGTAAACCCCTCATCTACCACATATCGTGGGTTTAATGTTTCAATGGAGCCTACCTTGGACAAATGGTGGAGCATCCTTCTCTCCATGTTTCAATGGACCCTAGCTTAGACAAGGGGTGGACCTTTGCTTCTCTCTATGTTTCAATAGAGTTAGCTTGGACAAGTGGTGGACCTTGGAACCAAACCCCCATGTAAAACCTATCATGGTCACTCCAAGTAGTAAGAAAGAATAACCTTTAAGATGTAGCCTTATAGGTTGGACAAGTGGTGGACCTTAACACCCACATATTCTTAATAAAAGTGGTGAATCTTGAGACCAAACCACTCAGGCTACTAGCAATAATAGCTTGGACAAGTGGTGGACCTTGAATGTAAACCCCTCATCTACGAAATATCGTGGGTTTAATGTATTTCGATGGAGCCTAGCATCTTGGAGACATGGTGCAGCTTGCTTCTCGTTATGTTTCAATGGAGCTTATCTTGGACAAATGGTGGAGCATCCTTCTCTCCATGGTTCAATGGACCCTAGCTTGGACAAGTGGTGGACCTTTGTTTCTCTCTATGTTTCAATAGAGTTAGCTTGGACAAGTGGTGGACCTTGGAACCAAACCCCCATGTAAAACCTATCATGGTCACTCCAAGTGGTAATAAAGAATAAACTTTAAGATGTAGCTTTATAGGTTGGACACGTGGTGGACCTTAACACGCGCATATTCTTAATATAATGACATAGAGTGGAAAAGTGGTGAATCTTGAGACCAAACCACTCAAGCTACTACCAAAAATAGCTTGGACAAGTGCTGGACCTTGAATGTAAACCCCTCATCTACGACATATCATGGGTTTAATGTTTTTCGATAGAGCCTAGCATCTTGGAGACATGGTGCACCTTGATTCTCCTTATGTTTCAATGGAGCCTACCTTGGACAAATGGTGGAGCATCCTTCTCTCCATGTTTCAATGGACCCTAGCTTAGACAAGGGGTGGACCTTTGCTTCTCTCTATGTTTCAATAGAGTTAGCTTGGACAAGTGGTGGACCTTGGAACCAAACCCCCATGTAAAACCTATCATGGTCACTCCAAGTAGTATGAAAGAATAACCTTTAAGATGTATCCTTATAGGTGGGACAAGTGGTGGACCTTAACACCCACATATTCTTAATAATAGTGGTGAATCTTGAGACCAAACCACTCAGGCTACTAGCAATAATTTATCGTGGGTTTAATGTATTTCGATGGAGCCTAGCATCTTGGAGACATGGTGCAGCTTGCTTCTCGTCATGTTTCAATGGAGCCTATCTTGGACAAATGGTGGAGCATCCTTCTCTCCATGTTTCAATGGACCCTAGCTTGGACAAGTGGTGGACCTTTGTTTCTCTATGTTTCTAGAGTTAGCTTGGACAAGTGGTGGACCTTGGAACCAAACCCCCATGTAAAACCTATCATGGTCACTCCAAGTGGTAATAAAGAATAACCTTTAAGATGTAGCCTTATAGGTTGGACAAGTGGTGGACCTTAACACGCGCATATTCTTAATATAATGACATAGAGTGGAAAAGTCGTGAATCTTGAGACCAAACCACTCAGGCTACTACCAATAATAGCTTGGACAAGTGTGGACCTTGAATGTAAACCCCTCATCTACGAAATATCGTGGGTTTAATGTATTTCGATGGAGCCTAGCATCTTGGAGACATGGTGCATCTTCCTTCTCGTCATGTTTCAATGGATCCTATCTTGGACAAATGGTGGAGCATCCTTCTCTCCATGTTTCAATGGACCCTAGCGTGGACAAGTGGTGGACCTTTGTTTCTCTCTTTGTTTCAATAGAGTTAGCTTGGACAAGTGGTGGACCTTGGAACCAAACCCCCATGTAAAACCTATCATGGTCACTCCAAGTGGTAATAAAGAATAACCTTTAAGATGTAGCCTTATAGGTTGGACAAGTGGTGGACCTTAACACGCGCATATTCTTAATATAATGACATAGAGTGGAAAAGTGGTGAATCTTGAGACCAAACCACTCAGGCTACTAGCAATAATAGCTTGGACAAGTGGTGGACCTTGAATGTAAACCCCTCATCTACCACATATCGTGGGTTTAATGTTTCAATGGAGCCTACCTTGGACAAATGGTGGAGCATCCTTCTCTCCATGTTTCAATGGACCCTAGCTTAGACAAGGGGTGGACCTTTGCTTCTCTCTATGTTTCAATAGAGTTAGCTTGGACAAGTGGTGGACCTTGGAACCAAACCCCCATGTAAAACCTATCATGGTCACTCCAAGTAGTAAGAAAGAATAACCTTTAAGATGTAGCCTTATAGGTTGGACAAGTGGTGGACCTTAACACCCACATATTCTTAATAAAAGTGGTGAATCTTGAGACCAAACCACTCAGGCTACTAGCAATAATAGCTTGGACAAGTGGTGGACCTTGAATGTAAACCCCTCATCTACGAAATATCGTGGGTTTAATGTATTTCGATGGAGCCTAGCATCTTGGAGACATGGTGCAGCTTGCTTCTCGTCATGTTTCAATGGAGCCTATCTTGGACAAATGGTGGAGCATCCTTCTCTCCATGTTTCAATGGACCCTAGCTTGGACAAGTGGTGGACCTTTGTTTCTCTCTATGTTTCAATAGAGTTAGCTTGGACAAGTGGTGGACCTTGGAACCAAACCCCCATGTAAAACCTATCATGGTCACTCCAAGTGGTAATAAAGAATAACCTTTAAGATGTAGCCTTATAGGTTGGACAAGTGGTGGACCTTAACACGCGCATATTCTTAATATAATGACATAGAGTGGAAAAGTGGTGAATCTTGAGACCAAACCACTCAGGCTACTAGCAATAATAGCTTGGACAAGTGGTGGACCTTGAATGTAAACCCTCATCTACCACATATCGTGGGTTTAATGTTTTTCGATGGAGCCTAGCATCTTGGAGACATGGTGCACCTTGCTTCTCCTCATGTTTCAATGGAGCCTACCTTGGACAAATGGTGGAGCATCCTTCTCTCCATGTTTCAATGGACCCTAGCTTAGACAAGGGGTGGACCTTTGCTTCTCTCTATGTTTCAATAGAGTTAGCTTGGACAAGTGGTGGACCTTGGAACCAAACCCCCATGTAAAACCTATCATGGTCACTCCAAGTAGTAAGAAAGAATAACCTTTAAGATGTAGCCTTATAGGTTGGACAAGTGGTGGACCTTAACACCCACATATTCTTAATAAAGTGGTGAATCTTGAGACCCCAACCACTCAGGCTACTAGCAATAATTTATCGTGGGTTTAATGTATTTCGATGGAGCCTAGCATCTTGGAGACATGGTGCAGCTTGCTTCTCGTCATGTTTCAATGGAGCCTATCTTGGACAAATGGTGGAGCATCCTTCTCTCCATGTTTCAATGGACCCTAGCTTGGACAAGTGGTGGACCTTTGTTTCTCTCTATGTTTCAATAGAGTTAGCTTGGACAAGTGGTGGACCTTGGAACCAAACCCCCATGTAAAACCTATCATGGTCACTCCAAGTGGTAATAAAGAATAACCTTTAAGATGTAGCCTTATAGGTTGGACAAGTGGTGGACCTTAACACGCGCATATTCTTAATATAATGACATAGAGTGGAAAAGTGGTGAATCTTGAGACCAAACCACTCAGGCTACTACCAATAATAGCTTGGACAAGTGTGGACCTTGAATGTAAACCCCTCATCTACGACATATCGTGCGTTTAATGTTTTTGGATGGAGCCTAGCATCTTGGAGACATGGTGCACCCTGATTCTCCTCATGTTTCAATGGAGCCTACCTTGGACAAATGGTGGAGCATCCTTCTCTCCATGTTTCAATGGACCCTAGCTTAGACAAGGGGTGGACCTTTGCTTCTCTCTATGTTTCAATAGAGTTAGCTTGGACAAGTGGTGGACCTTGGAAACAAACCCCCATGTAAAACCTATCATGGTCACTCCAAGTAGTAAGAAAGAATAACCTTTAAGATGTAGCCTTATAGGTTGGACAAGTGGTGGACCTTAACACCCACATATTCTTAATAAAAGTGGTGAATCTTGAAACCAAACCACTCAGGCTACTAGCAATAATAGCTTGGACAAGTGGTGGACCTTGAATGTAAACCCCTCATCTACGAAATATCGTGGGTTTAATGTATTTCGATGGAGCCTAGCATCTTGGAGACATGGTGCACCTTGCTTCTCGTCATGTTTCAATGGAGCCTATCTTGGACAAATGGTGGAGCATCCTTCTCTCCATGTTTCAATGGACCCTAGCTTGGACAAGTGGTGGACCTTTGTTTCTCTCTATGTTTCAATAGAGTTAGCTTGGACAAGTGGTGGACCTTGAAACCAAACCCCCATGTAAAACATATCATTGTCACTCCAAGAGGTAATAAAGAATAACCTTTAAGCTGTAGCCTTATAGGTTGGACAAGTGGTGGACCTTAACACGCGCATATTCTTAATATAATGACATAGAGTGGAAAAGTGGTGAATCTTGAGACCAAACCACTCAGGCTACTAGCAATAATAGCTTGGACAAGTGGTGGACCTTGAATGTAAACCCCTCATCTACGACATATCGTGGGTTTAATGTTTTTCGATGGAGCCTAGCATCTTGGAGACATGGTGCACCTTGCTTCTCCTCATGTTTCAATGGAGCCTACCTTGGACAAATGGTGGAGCATCCTTCTCTCCATGTTTCAATGGACCCTAGCTTAGACAAGGGGTGGAACTTTGCTTCTCTCTATGTTTCAATAGAGTTAGCTTGGACAAGTGGTGGACCTTGGAACCAAACCCCCATGTAAAACCTATCATGGTCACTCCAAGTAGTAAGAAAGAATAACCTTTAAGATGTAGCCTTATAGGTTGGACAAGTGGTGGACCTTAACACCCACATATTCTTAATAAAAGTGGTGAATCTTGAGACCAAACCACTCAGGCTACTAGCAATAATAGCTTGGACAAGTGGTGGACCTTGAATGTAAACCCCTCATCTACGAAATATCATGGGTTTAATGTATTTCGATGGAGCCTAGCATCTTGGAGACATGGTGCAGCTTGCTTCTCGTTCATGTTTCAATGGAGCCTATCTTGGACAAATGGTGGAGCATCCTTCTCTCCATGTTTCAATGGACCCTAGCTTGGACAGGTGGTGGACCTTTGTTTCTCTCTATGTTTCAATAGAGTTAGCTTGGACAAGTGGTGGACCTTGGAACCAAACCCCCATGTAAAACCTATCATGGTCACTCCAAGTGGTAATAAAGAATAACCTTTAAGATGTAGCCTTATAGGTTGGACAAGTGGTGGACCTTAACACGCGCATATTCTTAATATAATGACATAGAGTGGAAAAGTGGTGAATCTTGAGACCAAACCACTCAGGCTACTACCAATAATAGCTTGGACAAGTGTGGACCTTGAATGTAAACCCCTCATCTACGACATATCGTGCGTTTAATGTTTTTGGATGGAGCCTAGCATCTTGGAGACATGGTGCACCCTGATTCTCCTCATGTTTCAATGGAGCCTACCTTGGACAAATGGTGGAGCATCCTTCTCTCCATGTTTCAATGGACCCTTAGACAAGGGGTGGACCTTTGCTTCTCTCTATGTTTCAATAGAGTTAGCTTGGACAAGTGGTGGACCTTGGAAACAAACCCCCATGTAAAACCTATCATGGTCACTCCAAGTAGTAAGAAAGAATAACCTTTAAGATGTAGCCTTATAGGTTGGACAAGTGGTGGACCTTAACACCCACATATTCTTAATAAAAGTGGTGAATCTTGAGACCAAACCACTCAGGCTACTAGCGACAATAGCTAGGGATAACCATTAAGATATAGTCTTTCAAGGGGTGAGAAAGAATAACCATTAACATATAGTCTTATAGGTTGGACAAGTGGTGGACCTTAACACCCAAATATTCTTAATATAATGACAAAGAGTGAAAAAGTGGTGAATCTTGAGAGCAAACCACTCACGCTACTAGCGATAATAGGTTGGACAAATTGTTGATCCTGAATGTAAACTCCCCATGTACAAAATAACGTGGGTTTAAGGTATTTCGATGGAGGCTAGCATCTTGGAGATATGGTGCAGCTTGCTTCTCTTCATGTTTCAATGGAGTCTATCTTGGACAAATGGTGTAGCATCCTTCTCTCCATGTTTCAATAGACCCTAGCTTAGACAAGTGGTGGACCTTTGCTTCTCTCTATGTTTCAATAGAGTTAGCTTGGACAAGTGGTGGACCTTGGAACCAAACCCCCATGTAAAACCTTTCATGGTCACTCCAAGTGGTCAGAAAGAATAACCATTAAGATATAGTCTTATAGGTTGGACAAGTGGTGGACCTTAATACCCAAATATTATTAATATAATGACAGAGAGTGAAAAAGTGGTGAATCTTGAGACCAAACGCCTCATGCTACTAGCGTTAATAGGTTGGACAACTGGTGGACCTTGAATGTAAACCTTCCATGTTTCAATAGAGTTAGCTTCGAAAAATGGTGGAGCATCCTTCTCTCCATGTTTCAATGGAGCCTAGCTTGGACAAGTGGTGGACCTTTTGCTTCTCTCTATGAGAAGAATAAAGTTAGCTTGGATAAGGGGTGGACCTTGGAACCAAACCCCTATGTAAAACATATCATGGACATTTCAAGTGGTGAGAAAGAATACCCTTTAAGATATACCCTTATAGGTTGGACAAGTGGTCGACCTTAACACCTAGATCTTCTTTATATAATGACATAGAGTGGAAAAGTGGTGAATCTTGAGACCAAACCACTCATGCTACTAGGATAATAGCTTGGAAAGTGACTGGCCTTGACGTTAAACCCACATGTAAACAATATCGTGGGTTTAAGGTATTTCAATGGATCCTAGAATCTTGGAGACATGGTGCAACTTGCTTCTTTTCATGTTTCAATGAAGCCTATCTTCCACCAATGGGGGATCATCCTTCTCTAAATGTCTCAGTGGAGCCTAGCTTGGACAAGTGGTGGACCTTTGCTTCTCTCTATGTTTCCATAGAGTTAGCTTGGACAAGTGGTGGACCTTGAAACCAAACCCCATGTAAAACATATCATGGTCATTCCAAGTGGTGAGAAATAATACCCTTTAAGATCTAGCCTTATAGGTTGGACAAGTGGTCGACCTTAAAACCTAGATCTTCATAATATAACGACATAGAGTGGAAAAGTGGTAAATCTTGAGACCAAACCACTCATGCTACTAAGAATAATAGGTTGGACAAGTGGTGGACCTTGAATGTAAACCCCCCATGTACGAAATATCATGGGTTTAAGGTATTTCAATGGAGCCTAGCATCTTGGAGACATGGTGCAGATTGCTTCCCTTCATGTTTCAATGGAGCCTATCTTGGACAAATGGTGGAGCATCCTTCTCTCCATGTTTCAATGGAGCCTAGCTTGGACAAGTGGTGGACCTTTGCTTCTCTCTATGTTTCAATAGAGTTAGCTTGGACAAGTGGTGGGCCTTGGAACCAAACTCCCATGTAAAACCTATCTTGGTAACTCCAAGTGGTGAGAAAGAATAAAGTTTAAGATATAGCCTTATAGGTTGGACAAGTGGTGGACCTTAGCACCCAGATATTCTTAATAGAATGACATAGAGTGGAAAAATGGTGAATCTTGAGACCAAACCACTCATGCTACTAGAGATAATAGGTTGGACAAGTGGTGGACCTTGAATGTAAACCCCCATGTACAAAATATCATGGGTTTGAGGTATTTCAATGGAGCCTAGCATCTTGGAGACATGGTGTAGCTTGCTTCTCTTCATGTTTCAATGGAGCGTATCTTGGACAAATGGTGGAGCATCCTTCTCTCCATGTTTCAATGGACCCTAGCTTGGACAAGTGGTGGACCTTTGATTCTCTCTATGTTTCAATAGAGTTAGCTTGGACAAGTGGTGGACCTTGAAACAAAACCCCATGTAAAACCTATATGGTCACTCCAAGTGGTGAGAAAGAATAACCCTTAAGATATAGCCTTATAGGTTGGACAAGTGGTGGACCTTAACACCCAAATATTCTTAATAAATGACATAGAGTGAAAAAGTGGTGAATCTTGAGACCAAACCACTCATGCTACTAGCGTTAATAGGTTGGACAAGTGGTGGACCTTGAATGTAAACCCCCCATGTTTCAATAGAGTTAGCTTCGACAAATGGTAGAGGATCCTTCTCTCCATGTTTCAATGGAGCCTAGCTTGGACAAGTGGTGGACCTTTGTTTCTCTCTATGTTTCAATAGAGTTAGCTTGGACAAGTGGTGGACCTTGGAGCCAAACCCCCATGTAAAACATATCATGGACATTTCAAGTGGTGACAAAAAACATATCGGACATTTTCAAGTGGTGAGAAAGAATACCCCTTAAGAAAAACCCTTATAGGTTTGGACAAGTGGTCGACCTTAACACCCAGATCTTCTTAACGTAATGACATAGAGTGGAAAAGTGGTGAATCTTGAGACCAAACCACTCATGCTACTAGAGATAATAGGTTGGACAAGTGTGGACCTTGAATGTAAACTCCCCATGTACAAAATATCGTGGGTTTAAGGTATTTCAATGGATCTTAGCATCTTGGAGACATGGTGCAGCTTGCTTCTCTTCATGTTTCAATGGAGCCTATCTTGAAAAATGGTGGAGCATCCTTCTCTCCATGTTTCAATGGACCCTAGCTTAGACAAGTGGTGGACCTTTGCTTCTCTCTATGTTTCAATAGAGTTAGCTTGGACAAGTGGTGGAACTTGGAACCAAACCCCCATGTAAAACCTATCATGGCATTCCAAGTGGTGAGAAAGAAATACCCTTTAAGATATAGCCTATAGGTTGGACAAGTGGTGGACCTTAACACCCAGATCTTCTTAATATAATGACATAGAGTGGAAAAGTGGTGAATCTTGACATCAAACCACTCATGCTACTAGTGATAATAGGTTGGACAAGTGGTGGACCTTGAATGTAAACCCCCCATGTACGAAATATCATGGGTTTAAGATATTTCAATGGAGCCTAGCATTTTGGAGACATGGTGCAGCTTGCTTCTCTTCATGTTTCAATCAACCTGGCTTGGACAAATGGTGGAGCATCCTTCTCTCCATGTTTCAATGGAGCCTAGCTTGGACAAGTGGTGGACCTTTGATTCTCTCTATGTTTCAATAGAGTTAGCTTGGACAAGTGGTGGACCTTGGAACCATACCCCTATGTAAAACCCATCATGTGCATTCCAAGTGGTGGTAAATAATACCATTTAAGATATAGCCTTATAGGTTGGACAAGTGGTGGACCTTAACACCCAGATCTTCTTAATATAATGACATAGAGTGGAAAAGTGGTGAATCTTGAGACCAAACCCACTCATGCTACTAGGGATAATAGGTTGGACAAGTGGTGGACCTTGAATTTAAACCCCACATATACAAAATATCATGGTTTTAAGGTATTTCAATGGAGCCTAGCATCTCAAAGACATGGTGCATCTTGCTTCTCTTCATGTTTCAATGGAGCCTATTTTGGACAAATGGTGGAGCATCCTTCTCTCCATGTTTCAATGGACCCTAGATTGGACAAGTGGTGGACCTTTGCTTCTCTCTATGTTTCAATATAGTTAGCCTATATTAGACAATTAGTAGACCTCGAATCTCTCCATGTTGTCTAGAGCTGAGCTTGGACAAGTGGTGGACCTTACTTCTCCCTTCCCTTAGTTTACTAGCTTAAATGATCACTATGTATACTTGCTTAGATCTAGCTTGAACAAGTGGTGGAACTTGTATTCACACAAACTTAATCCATTACAAAAAAGTATATGTTAAAATAACATTTGTTTTTTTTGTTTCAGGAAAGATGGCTCCAAAAAAACAGGTTGCAAGGGTTGCTGTCTCAGTTGACTATACTTGCAATGATCTTAGGAAATGGTATTTGGACATACATGGTATAGAGGGTGCACAGGTGCATCTATTTATTGCCAAAAAGGAGAATGACAGCTTGTTTGAAGATGTTGGACAAGTTGTGGAAGCATCTGTCTCTGTAGTTGATAGTCATCCAGAGGTGGAATGCATTGACATTCTAGTTCCAATGAATCTAGAATTTCAACTATCTCCAGGAGCATATGCATTGGAGCGCATGTCTAGAAACAAAGAAGAGGACAATGTTTCTCGAGGATGGAAGTTTGCAGAATCAAATCCAAATATCACAGCAGATCAACTTCAAAGCTCCATCATTGCCACACTACAACGAAAAAAGGTGAAAGCTTCACGACCACCATCCACAAAGAAGCAAGCAAAAGTGCAGAAAGTAGAAGCTAAGCGAACTAGTTCCATTTTTGGATGTAGACAAGGCATCTTTGGCATCCTCATCAACAGAGGGTTCAATGTCAAAGATGAGAATTGTGGATCCAGATGTTTTAGAAGCTGAGGCCATGAAAGGACAAGAAAAAATACAGTGGAATGAATAAGTACATAAATTATTTTCCTTTCCAATATAGGGAATTTGATATCCCTATTCAAAATTGTTGGCTTGCTCCTGATCACTATAATGCACGTATTATGGATAAAAAACACGCTGAAAGTGTGTTATTTGGATTTTCACGGAGTACGACCAAGCCTGCAGCATGTGCATATTTGATGCCTGTTCGAAATGCAAAATCAAAGAAGGGGACTCCTTTGGCAGTAGAAGAGGTAGAGGAGCAAAAAATTAAAGATTATCATTATTGGATTCTTGATGGCAGCATTCAATCTATGCTGCAAAAGTTTTGCTTCACAATGAACAAAACAACAAAGAGATCTTTGAAAGACTGATTAGCGTGTATAAATTTAGAAAGGCTCGCATTGTTGTGAATGCTCCTCCATTTGTTGCAACTGCTATATCTGCCATTGCAAATGAGGAGGCTCAGGCATTGTATGTCAAGCAACCTTACAGCCAAATATTGAGACATTTACGGAGTCAATGGATCTTCTCAGGACGACCACCAAAGGCAGCAAGTGGAATTGCAGAGGGACATGCATCTCGTGCCGGATGGATGTAAGTTATTTTCTTTGTCTTTTTGATAGTGTTTAATTAACAAATCTTGCTCAATAGTTTAATTATTTTCTCTATTTCTTTTTAGGCTTTTCTTCGATTGGCAAGAATGAGTGCAGCAGCAAGTTGGATTGCTAAACAGGCACACATGGTCACGTACTCTGATTTAGTTTATGATTGCTGGATAGAAATCATTGAAAACTAGAAGAGGAGAATAAGAAACCCCCAACAACTGTATTTAGATACCTTTGTGGCCTTGAGGAATCAGAGGTAAAGACTATTCAAGAAGAGATTAGAGATGAGAAGATTTTACTGTCAAAGAGTGCAAAGGATGGTGATGCAACTGACATGTATGATCGAATCAAGCAGTTGAAGCAAGACAAATTGATTCAAGATGCACTTCTTGAAGGCTTCAAAAATTTGAATGAGTCTTCACCATGTAAAGACTGGGAGGAGGTGGTCAAAATGTATAACATCAATGATGTTGTTTATAAAACACTTTTAATGTTATGCGAGGAATGGATCAGATCTAGTTTGACGCGTGGAACAAAGAAAATGGATTTTCCAGATGGAGCAATAAAATACATGCAATGGACAATTCACCTTCAAAAGGAGAAAACTGATCCTAGAGATTTTCCATGGTCAATCTATGTGGTGAGCCTACAAATGGAAGGCAATCTCTACTTGATGCGCCACTTCAATAATAAAGTGCCTATTGGCTTATTGTTTTAGATATGACAAAAAACGTTGGAGGCAATTTGAAGTGGAGTGAGGAGACATTTAACAATGCTTTGGATGGGATCTTTGCTATTGTTGGAGGGTCAACAGATCCTGGATTTGTCTCTCTTGCATTTGTGGATTTCACTAACTTCACAAAATTCCAATGTGCCTTTCACGCCATGGGAGATAATCTGAGCTACCATTGTTGTGGTGCATTGCATCACTTTCCATCAGCTCCTTGCAAAGGAGCAATTCAATTCCTAACAGTTATTGCCTTCTTGGGACAAGGCAATGCATTTGAAGACCTGAGAAGAAGATCAGAGGAACATCCCATGCCAATTGATTGTTCTCTTCTTCAGAAGTAGCAAGTTAGGCGAGCTGTCAGATTTTGCAATATTTGGAGGCAAAAAAAGAGCTTTGGTGTCAGGAGCACTACCATTCTGCTAGACTTTCTCATGAAGGCCGCAAGCTTGTTGATGTTTTTGGTGATGGCTCCTTGGTTGCACAAGAAGGAATACAACAGAAAAAAGAAGTTATCTGCTTAATTGATAGTGTGGAGGAGGCAAAAAGCGTGGAGACCATGCTGCTAGACTTTGTTAAGTCTCATGAAGATATAGAAAAATGGGCTGGACTTCAACAATCCACTTCGCAATCAGGCGACATTGTGCCTGTTACAGAGGAGTGCTCTCCACAAAGAGAAGAAGAACAACAACAACACCATCCTCTGTCAATGGAGGACTTTTTGGAAATGGAGACACGTATGTTTTGAGTTTCTTGTGCATGTTAGTGTTTCTTGTTACTGATTTGATACTCTTAATGTTAGATTTTGCTTTATATAGTATTGATTGAGTTTGTATTTTTTATCTCAAGCATTCAAGGTTTGAATGTAAATAGTAAATTACTTGAGTTTTTGAATGGTGGATCTGTAGACTAAAACTATAACATTTAATACTCACAAAGACTTAATTACTTAAGAGCTTGAACTCAATAAGTTTTGGACCTTTTATCAATACCCCCTTGATATGATACATTAGATCGTAGCATGGTTAAATGGTGATGCTTCATAAATTGAACCTAGCTTAGACAGGTGCTGGAGCCTAAATTTAAACTAACCTTGCTAGAAGGGAGCTTATGTTTGGACTTTGAGAACTAGCATAAGTAATCAATTAGAGCATAGATTAGACATGTGGTGGTGGCCGGCCTTAGAGACCAAAATCTTAATGAGCTTGGAAAGGTATTTAAGTACTGCAATTTACTTAGTTTTAGTACTCATTAAATGCATAGCTTGACAAAAGGTGGACCTTACATGGATCCTAATTTCAAGAGGTGTGGTAGACCTTCAAAAACAAGCTCATATAGCTTGGACATGTGGTAGACCTTGCATGAAGACTAGTTTAGACAAGTGTGGTACACCTTGTAACCAACACCCATTTGTTATATTAGCTTGGACAAGTGGTGGACCTTGCTTTTATGTTTCAATGGAGCATATTTTGGACAGGTGGTAGACCTTGTTTCTCTCCATGCTTCAATGGAGAGAAACTTTAGCTTGGACAAGTGGTGGACCTTGTTTTTATGTTTTAAAGGAGCATATTTCGGACAAGTGGTAGACATAGTTTCTCTCCATGGTTCAATGGAACCCACCTTAGACAAGTGAAGTACCTTGAAACCAAACCCCCATAATACAACCTACTAAATAGGTTGGAAAATTGGTGGGATATGAAACCATCCATGATAGAGCATAGTATAGGTGAAAACGTAGTGGTCCTTATATCAATTACCCATGCATAGCTTGGACAAGTGGTGGACCTTGATTCTCTCTATGTTTCAATGGATCCTATCTTGGACTAGAGATATATCTTACTTAGTTCCATGCTTCAATGGATTGTAGCTTGGATAAGGAGTGGAACTTCAAACAAAACTCCACAGCATAGCATATATTAACAATTCATGGGTTTTATAGAGATTGTCTTGCCTATTTTGGAGAGTTGGTACACCTTTATTCTCCATTCTTCAATGGATCTGAGGTTGGACAAGCGGAGCTGGAGAAGTGGTCAACCTTAAAATGAAACCTCCCATGCTACAACCCATCATAGATCGTATATGTAGTGGACCTTGAAACTCTTTTATGTCCCTAGCTTAGAGAAGCATTGCACTCTTGATTATCTCCATACATGAAGGCAAGGTTGGACAAGTGGTGGACCTTCAAACCAGAATCTCTATGCAATAATAGGCAAGTGGTGGAGCTTGTTTTCTCCATGTTCCAATGGAGCCTAGCTTAGACAAACAATGGAGCTTGCTTCTCTCCATGTTTCAATGGATCCTAGCTTAGAAAAGTGGTGGAGCTTTGCTTCTCTCCATGTTCCAATGGACCATAGCTTAGACAAGTGGTAGACCTTGAAAAACACCCCCGTATACAACATATTATGGGGTTTTCATGTTTCAATGGCTCCTAGCTTGGACAAATGGTAGAGCTTGCTTCTCTTTATGTTTCAATGGATCCAATCTTAGCCAAGTGGTGGACCTTGAAACAAGAATCCCCCCCCCCCCATGTACAACGTATTATGGGTTTTGAAAGCACTGGGAGAAAATAATAGCTTTGATAAGTGGTGGACCTTGCTTCTACTCCATGCTTCAATGGAGCCGAGTTGGACACATTTGGAGAGAAGATGGTTGCCCATGAAATAAGACCATGCATGCTATAATCAATCATATGTTTTACACATGGTGGACCTTGCAATTGTTTTATATGCCTAACTTGGACAAGTGGAGGACCCTTGATTACCTCCAGATATCAACAACAAGCCAAGTTTGGACAAGTGTAGTACCACCAAACCAGAATCTATATGCTACAATAGAGTATAGGTAGGACACGCGATGAACCTTGATATCAAACCATCCATGCTACTAGAGATGATAGGTTTCACATGTGGTGGAACCTTGTATCAATGTTCTATGTGTAGTTTTTGACTAGTGATAGACCTTGAAACTAATCCCTCTAGGCTACAAGAAAAAAGAGATGGATGAGGAGGCTAAACTACTTTTTGTTGCATCAATGCATCCCATGTTACCACATATACTATAGGGTTTTTTCTGGATAAGTGTTTTGGGTTCATCCCAAAGATGTAATTTTCCATATTAACGGTGTGGATTTTGAAGTGCGACTTTCATGTATTGAAGGAGCTGGTTTATGGGCTATTTGTGCATACTACCCCTGAAAGTGGTTTGACTATTCTAAACTATGGAGGGCAAATAAGTATAGATTTAAAGACTGGAAAAAGATATGCAAAATATTTCCAAGAGCTTATAAATATTCTCTTCTAGAGGATCCAAACATAGAAGAAGAGGAAGATCAATCATACATTATTGGTTGTGTAGAAGAAGGAAACGTCGGGCTATATAAATAGTTCTCACAGTACAAATGTCTGTCCCAACGTACACTATACATTTGATCCAAATTTGCCACCTTGGCATAAATGCACCTCTTCACACATCAAGTCAGAAGAATATGGCCATGTATGCATTGAGACTATTTGTCAAGTTGAAGCAGGAGAAGAGTTGTTTGCTGACTATAACTTTACTTGACATTGTAAAGTATTGTACATGGATGGAAATCTCAAGTACATGCATCATTTTCATTTTTCATGGATGAAATCTCAAGTAATATAACATTTGATTATTGTTTAGTTTATGCTCAACGAGAATCTAGAGTGCTCTTATGCTTTGTGTGTTGTCTAACATATTTGACTACCTTGGCCATAGAATCTTGATTCTACTCTAGATTTGTGATAAATCTTACCAAAATTTAATCAATGTCTAGGTTGGACAAGTGGTGGGGCTTCAAACATTACTGTCTTAAACAAGTGGAGTTATCTTACTTGAATAAGTGGTGGCCTTTGAATCCAAATCTAAGCCAAATCTCTAATTATTTTCTTGTAGTCTAGGTTGGACATTTGGTGGACCTTGTATCCATGTTTCCTCAACAAGGGTGGCTTTTAGTTTTCACTTTAAGTACTCATCTTTAATAAAGTGTAGGATGGAAAATGTTGAGTTAGTAGATTGTATTTTAGACAAGTGGTGTTTGGTGTACGAATGCTGAAAATGGTTGCAAGGATTCTAACAACGACTTTACCTTAAATAAATTTCTTACTAGGAGTTCTACATATAAATATGGTGAATAAAATTCTAGTGGTTTTGAGATACCATTTGTGTGTGTGTTTTCTTAGATTCACAAACTGGGATGGATAATGCTCCTATGGTTCAGTCAACAACTATAGAATCCATAGATTCTATGGTTTCTAAAGTGCCCAAGATGGATGATATTTCTATACTAGAGTCTAGTGTTGTGCAACTTGAGCAAGCTTCCAATAATGAGAACCAAGAAATCGATGCTTCAAAAATGCAACATACATCAAAAGAGACTGAAAAGTCCACTCACGAGCTATTGCCAATTGGTACTACGTCATGTAGGTAGATGTTGAGAAATCCATGCTTACAATTATATTGGATTTAAATGGTCTATTGTTGAAACGTTCCCCTCAACCATCCTCACACCACAACTCAGTGCAAATGGATTCAAAAAGATATATTATACTCAGGCCAGGTTGCATCCAATTCTTGAAGACTATTTTACAAAGGTTTAATGTTGCAATTTGGTCGACAGCTACTAGGAATAATGTGTATCAAATCCTTGCAGCACTAAACAACTTAGCTGAGGATACATTGCCTTTCTTTGCAATTTGGTCGCAAGATGTTTGCTACACCGCTCAAACTCAAAAATTGTTTAGACCCGACAATCCAAACGTTGAGGCAATGTTCAAGCCTCTAGCCAAAATTGCCATGGGGTTTGAATGTGATCCACAAAGAACAGTGCTTATTGATGACTCTCCTTACAAGGGATGTATTTCACCAGCAAACAATTGCATTTTTCCACCACAATTTGATGCTGAGAAGATGGTTGACAATATGCTCTTGGAGGAGCTACTGCCATACTTGATTCAGCTTGATGAGAGAAGGGATGTGCGTGATTTAATTGCTTCTAATCGTTATGGACAACCTATAGTGACAAATGATAGTGAATACAAACAAATCATGGAGTATTGGAAGCAGAAAAATGATGTTTGGTCAGCTAAGGTGTTCTTTACAAGAAGAATACCACCTGCAAAAGGTGACAGAGATGAAACTATCATTGAAGATGCAAGTGACACAAGCCACCGCAATGAAATGAGAAGAGCCCAAATACAAGAGATCTTGGCAAAGGAGCGTACACCCATTGAAAGCATGAAGGCGTCACAATTGACCACTTTAGCTAGGCAATTGGGTTGTAACACAAAAGGAGTTTTGAAGGCAACCACAGCAAAGGCTTATATAATAAGGTGAAAGCTGAGAACAATCTTCTAAGGCTGGATAGAAAGCAACCCTAAGGTACTAGTGACATGTCATATATTCTTGATACACATGCTTGAACACTCATGTGCATGGTATCTAACAAATCTTTCTTTTTATTCCTTCTTGCAGGATCTTACAAAGGATACTACTAGATGGAGCTCAATCAATAGAGATTTTGATATTTTTGCTCAAAATAATGAAGCAGTCACCTACATTTTTTGTTTATCAATTTCTTGAGAGACTTTATTTTAGTTTGTAATCATCAAATGAAATGAAAAGTATCCTTCTTATTAAGATTGTTGATCTTTTTCTTGTTCAAACCTTTCAATTGTGATTTATAGTTTTGTTAGCATGAGATTGTGCTTTTTTAGTTTGAAAAAAACTGTCAAAGATCCAAGTCTTTTTGGCTTTACTTAAGTTATTAATTGTGAAAGATCCAAGTCTTTTTGCTTTACTTAAGTTATTGATTGCCTATGTAATAGTCCTTAAAACAATATCGGATGGCTTTCTTGCTCCCATGTCTCACATTGGTCTTTAGGTAAGACAAGTGGTGACCTTGAAAGTATGGTCTCATATCTCGATCAAGTGAAGAGACATGAAGCTTAAATATCACTACTATGTATCTAGTGTTAAACTCCATCGAGACAAAGACTAGATAGCCAAATTGCAGTCGAGTTTAAGTGAAAAATCCATTTGAGCTAAGGTAAAACTTATAGTGCCTCATTTTTTAGGATTCTACCCCATCAAGGAAGTTAGGATCTAGCACAAACCAATTAAGACTCTTTTGGAGCCTAGATAGGACAATTCGTGGAACTTATGAAACTTATTATTGAGTTAGAGTCTAGTTTAGATAAGCAAAAGATCTTCAAACCAGCACTTGACTTTCTTACTATTCAATATTCAAAGTCCCTTGAGGCTAACAAATTACATACCCACTTGTAACCTAACTAATGAGTAATTATATAGATCTAAGCAAGTATATATAATGATTCTTCAAACTAATAATCCAAGGGAAGAGAGTAGCAAGGTCCACTACTTGTCCAAGCTCAGCTCTAGACAACATAGAAAGATGCTAGTTCTACTAATTGTCTAATTATAGGCATGGAGAAATGATAGAAGGTTGACCACTTGTCCAACCTATCATCTCTAGTAAGATGGGAGGTTTGGCCTTAAGATTCACCATGTAACCAACCTATACATCATTGTATTATGAAGAGTAAAAAAGCAAAGCTCCACCACTTGTCCAAGCTAGTTCTAAAATCCACATGGAGATAAGCAAGCTCCACCATTTGTCGAATCTCTCTTCCATTAAAACATGAAAAAACTCAGCTATGTTGTACAGGGGGACTTTTTTTCCAAGGTCCACCACTTGTCCAAGCTAGGATCCCTAGTAGCACGAGTGGTTTGGTCTCAAGATACACCACTTGTACACTCTATGTCATTATATTAAGAAGAACTATGTATTAAGGTCCACCACTTGTCCAACCTATAAGGTTATATCTTAAATGGTATCCTTTCTCACCACTTGAAATGCCCATGATATGTTTTACACGGGGGTTTCATTCCAAGGTCCACCACTTGTCCAAGCTAACTCTATTCAAACATAGAGAGAAGCAAAGGTCCACCACTTGTCCAAGCTAACTCTATTCAAACATAGAGAGAAGCAAAGGTTCACCACTTGTCAAAGCTAGGCTCCGTTGAAGTATGGAGAGAAGTAACCTCCATCATTTTTCCAAGATAGGTGCCATTCAAACATGGAAAGAATCAAGATCTACCATGTCTCCGAGATTCTAGGCTCCATTGAAACACCCTAAAACCATGATATTTTGTACATGGGGTGTTTACATTCAAGGTCTACCACTTCTCTAACGTATTATACCTAGTAGCATGAGTGATTTGGTCTTAAGATTCACCACTTATCCACTCTATGTCATTATATTAAGAATAACTGGGTGTTAAGGTCCACCACTTGTCCAACCTATAAGGGTATATCTTAAATGGTATCCTTCACCACTTGTCAAGGTCCATCACCACTTTTCCAACCTATAAGGTTATATCTTGAATGATATTTTTCCTCATCACTTGTAATGTCCATGCTATGTTTTACAAAGGGGTTTTGTTCCAAGACCCACCACTTGTCCAAGCTAACTCATTAAAACATAGAAGAAGCAAAGGTCCACCACTTGTCCAATAGGCTCCATTGAAACATGGAGAGAAGGATGATCCACCATTTCTCCAAGATAGGTTCCATTGAAACATTGAGAGAAGCAATCTCCACCATGTCTCCAAGCTAGGCTCCATTGAAATACCCTAAACCCATAATTTTGTACATGAGGGGTTTACATTCAAGGTCCACCACTTGTCCAACCTATTATCCCTAGTAGCAAGAGTGGTTTGGTCTCAAGATTCACCACTTGTACACTCTATGTCATTATATTAAGAAGAAATATGTGTTAAGGTCCACCACTTGTCCAGCCTATAAGGTTATATTTTAAATAGTATCCTTTCTCACCACTTGAAATGCCCATGATATGTTTTACATGGGGGTTTCATTCCAAGGTCCACCACTTGTCCAAGCTAACTCTATTAAAACATATAGAGAAAGAAAGGTCCACCACTTGTCCAAGCTAGGCTCATTGAAACATGGAGAGAAGGAACCTCCACTGTTTCTCGTAGATAGGCTCCATTGAAACATGGAGAGAAATAAGCTCCACCATGTCTCCAAGTTGCTAGGCTCCATTGAAATACCCAATACCCATAATTTTTTGTACATGGGGGTTTTACATTCAAGGTTCACCACTTGTCCAACCTATTATCCCTAGTAGGTTTGGTCTCATGATTCACCACTTGTCCACTCTATGTCATTATATTAAGAGGAATTAGGTGTTAAGGTCCACCACTTGTCCAACCTATAATGTTATAGCTTGAATGGTATTTTTTCTCACCACTTGTAATGCCCATGACATGATTTACATGGGGGTTTTGTTCCAAGGTACACCACTTGTCCAAGATAAATCTATTGAAACATAGAGAGAAACAAAGGTCCACCACTTTTCCAAGCTACATTGAAACATGGACCTTAATACGAAATTATTTCTAGTAGCATGAGTGATATTTTGTACATGGGGCGTTTACATTCAAGGTCCACCACTTGTCCAACCTATTTCCTAGTAGGTTTGGTCCCAATTTCACCACTTATCCACTCTATGTCATTATATTAAGAATAATTGGTGTTAAGGTCCACCACTTGTCCAACCTATAAGGTTATATATTGAATGGTATTTTTTTCTCACCACTTGTAATGCCCATGATATGTTTTACATGGGGTTTTTGTTCCAAGGTCCACCACTTTTCCAAGATAACTCTATTCAAACATAGAGAGAAACAAAGGTCCACCACTTGTCCAAGCTAGGATCCATTGAAACATGGAGAGAATGATGCTGCACCATTTATCCAAGATAGGCTACATTGAAACATGGAGAGAAGCAAGCTTTACCATGTTTCCAAGCTAGGCTCCATTGAAACACTCTAGGGGGTTTTATTTCAAGGCCCACCACTTGTTTAACCTATTATCCCTAGTAGCATGAGTGGTTTGGTTTCAAGATTCACCACTTGTACACTCTATGTCATTATATTGTTCCAAGTCCACCACTTGTCCAACCTATAAGGTTATATCTTAAATGGTATCCTTTCTCGCCACTTGAAATGCCCATGATATGTTTTACATGGGAGTTTCATTCCAAGATCCACCACTTGTCCAAGCTAACCATATTCAAACATAGAGAGAAACAAAGGTCCACGACTTGTCCAAGCTAGGCTCCATTGAAACATGGAGAGAAGGAACCTCCACCATTTCTCCTAGATAGGCTCCATTAAAACAGGAGAGAAGTAAGTTCCACCATGTCTCCAAGATGCTAGGCTCCATTGAAATACGCAAAACCCATGATATTTTGTACATGGGTGATTTACATTCAAGGTCAACCATTTCTCCAACCTATTATCCCTAGTAGGTTTGGTCTCACAATTCACCACTTTTCCACTATATGTCATTATAATAAGAGGAATTGGGTGCTAAGGTCCACCACTTGTCCAGCCTATAAGGTTATACCTTGAATGGTATTTTTTCTCACACACTTGTAATGCCCATGACATGCTTTACATGGGGGTTTTGTTCCAAGGTTCACCACTTGTCCAAGCAAATTCTATTGAAACATAGAGAGAAACAAAGGTCCACCACTTTTCCAAGCTAGGCCCCATTGAAACATGGACCTTAATACCAAATTATTCCTAGTAGCATGAGTAATATTTTGTACATGGGGGGTTTGCATTCAAGGTCCACCACTTGTCCAACGTACTTTTCCTAGTAGGTTTGGTCGCAAGATTCACCACTTGTCCACTCTATGTCATTATATTAATAATAATTGGGTATTAAGGTCCACCACTTTTCCAACCTATAAGGTTATATATTGAATGGTATTTTTTCTCACCACTTGTAATGTCCATGATATGTTTTACATGGGGATTTTGTTCCAAGGTCCACCACTTGTCCAAGCTAAATCTGTTCAAACATAGAGAGAAACAAACGTGCACCACTTGTCCAAGGTAGGCTCCATTGAAACATGGAGAGAATGATGCTCCACCATTTATCCAAGATAGACTCCATTGAAACATGGAGAGAAGTAAGCTCACACCATGTTTCCAAGATGCTAGAGTCCATTGAAATACCCAAAACCCCTGATACTTTGTACATGGGGGGTTTACATTCAAGGTCCACCACTTGTCCAACCTATTATCCCTAGTAGCATGAGTGGCTTGGTCTCAGGATTCACCACTTGTCCACTCTATATCATTATATTAAGAAAAATTGGGTTTCCATATCTAAATGGATCTTTGCTTGGATAAGTGGTAGACCTTGAGACCTAAATACCCATTCTACACTAGAGCATTGGTTAAGCCTTATACACTTCAAGCATACCTTTAACAACAAGTAGTAGTTATTAGTTGACTTAAGTCTAGTTGAACTCCATGGTATTGAGACTAAGAGAGAGTGTAGCATAAAAAAGAGTCAGGATTTTAATTTGACTTTCTTTCTATTAATGAGTAGATCATAGATGGATTTTGGTATCTAATAAAACCTTAGGGTAGACAATGTAAAACTCATGTCTATTGTTGTGTTTGCATTAAGTGTTCTTGTTCTTTAATTTCAGAACCATTACAGAAAAATGGATTGGCTATATGCTGGCATAAATTGAAGAAAACTATTGAATTACCCATCCAACCTCCTCCAAGACCTTGTCCAAGGAATGAATCACCTCCTTATCACACTACCACTTGCTTTCAAGGACATCAAAAGAGTACTTATCTTGGATCTAGAGGGGTTACTTCTCAAGACAGTTGAAATGAAACATGGAGATTCTATGCCATCTTGGGCTCAACACATGCGACTTGTGGAGGACAAAGATGAAGTTTATCATGTGGTGCGACCAGACGCACAAAGTTTTTTGGATTTTTGTGCTGAATACTTTGAGCTATGGATATGGAGTTGCTATAACTTAACAAGGGTGCAACGCATCACACAAAAGTGTTTTCCTGAGCAGTATACCAAGTTCAAGGTGTTTATGAGTAACAAAAATTGCCAAAATCCAAATATCATGTTAGGATTTACAAGGGTTTATCACAAAAATCTGAGTGATATTTGGAAGATATTTGAGGATTTGGATGCAAACAATACCTTAATTTTTGATGACACTCCATATAGGGTGATGTGGAACATGCCAGGGACATATCTTATATTTCCAAAGATGTGGAGGCAAACTTCCGAGCAACTTCAAAACTTCTTGCAGAGAACCATAATTCCATGGTTGGTAGGATGGTTGTATGCAAGAGATAAGAGAGTCTATACATACAACACAATTGTAAATCAGTATAGTGATTCTGAGACAAATTATGTCCTTGGTGTGTACTTGTCAACACGAAAGCATTGAATAAATATGGCTATAAGATGCTTTTTTTATTCTAGTGTGTATCTTTCAACATTTGTATAATTTGATATAGTCTTTTTTTTTTTTAAAAAGGTGTGTCAATTTTATGAACACTTGAATGGAGTGCACCCTACTCTAAGGGGACTTCAATGTACTATTGGAGTGCATCCTATTGTAAGGGGACTCTGATGTATTGCTAGAGTGCACCCAAATTTTTGGGGACTCATTTTTTATTTGATTGGGGCCTATGTTGGGTCATATAGTAAAAGAAATTCATTTTTTGTCAATTCATATCGAGGTTGCATTTATTTGGAACTATGAAAGAATTGATGTTTGATGTCAAAATAAAACTTGTAAGTGTGGATCAGAGAATTCATGGACTTTAAATATGTGAGAGGGATCTTTTTCTTGGGCACAAATGTTTGCTTCAAGAATTTTGTCATTACATACTTTATGTGAAAGAGTTTTAGAACCTAAAAGACTTTGAAAACAAAACTATGGAATCTAAGTGCATGTATTCTTGAATGGCTTGAAAGTTGATGTATACATGCATGTCGCCTTGATGAAGATTTAGATCTGACAAGATGGAAAGATATAATTCTTGGACGTTACCTTTGTCAATTTGGTAATAACATATTTAACTTTCTTTTAATATGGGTGGAAAATATATTATTATGTGCATTTGGAACCTAATTGCTTGACCTTCAAACCAAGATTCCTATGTTATTTTTTCATATACTTTTTTGTACTGAATTAAGATTGTGGATGCAAGGTCCACCACTTGTTCAAGCTAGATCTAAGAAAGTATATATACTGAGTCTTCAAACTAGTAAACCAAGGGAAGAGAGAAGCAGGGTCCATCACTTGTCCAAGCTCATCTCTAGACAACATAGAGAGATGTTATGTCTACTAATTGTCCAATATAGTCATGGAGAAATGATAGAAGGTTGATCCACTTGTCCAACCTATCATCTCTAGTAAAATGGGAGGTTTGGCCTTAAGATTCACCATGTAACCAACATATACTTCATTGTATTATGAAGAGTAGAAAAGAAAAGCTCCACCACTTGTCTAAGGTAGTTCCAAAATCAACATGGAGAGAAGAAAGCTTCACCATTTGTCCAAGATAGGTTCCATTAAAACATGGAAAACCTCATATATGTTGTACATGGAAGCTTTTTTCCAAGGTCCACCACTTGTCCAAGCTAGGATCCATTAAAACATGGATAGAAACAAGGCTCCACAACTCGTCCAACCTTTATAGCTGCGAAGTGTACCGTTGTCTAAACTAGGCATGGGAAAATAATAGAAGGTCCACCACTTATCCAATATATTATCTCTAATAGCATGGGAGGTTTGGTCTCAAGATTTAGGAATTGGCTGACCTGTATTTCATTGTATTATGATGAATTTGGTTTTAAAGTCAACTACTTATCCAAGCTATAAGTTTATATCTTGAATGGTATTCCTTCCCATCACTTAGAAAACCAATGATATGTTGTACATGGAGGGTTTGTTACAAGGTCCACCACTTGTCCAAGCTAGTTTCATTGAAACATGGATGAAGACAAGCTCCACCATTTGTTAAATCTAGACTCCATTGAAATCTAGAAAATCCATTCTATGTTGTACATGGGGTTTTTGTTTTAAGGTCCAACACTTGTCCAAGCTAAGATCCATTGAAACATGGAGTAGAGAAACACTCCACCACTTGTCCAAGCTAGGCAACATTGATAGTAGTTGGTTTATTTTGAAGATCCACCACGTGTCTAAGCTAACTCTATTGAAACATAGAGAGAAGCAAAGGTCCACCAACTGTTCAAGCTAGGCTCCATTGAAACATGGACAGAAGCAAGCTCCACCATTTCTCCAAGATAGACTCCATTGAAACATGGAGAGAATCAAAGGTCCACCATTTCTCCAAGCCAAGATCTAGTTGTCCAACCTATAAGGTTATATCTTAAATGGTAATCTTTCTAATCACTTGGAATACCCATGATATGTTTTACATGGGGGTTTTGTTCCAAGATCACCACTTGTCCAAGCTAACTCTATTGAAACATAGAGAGAAGCAAAGGTCCACCACTTGTCCAAGCTAGTCTCCATTGAAACAAGGAGAGAAGCAAGCTCCATCATTTCTCCAAGATAGGCTAGCATGGATAAGTGCACCTTGAAACCAACCTTCCTATGAGGCAATAGAGCATATGCTACATATTTTATGTATGCCCCATGCCTCAAATTAAGAAGTTATAGATTAGAAGTGGACCTTGCTTAAATGTCACATGCAATAAATTAAGGAAAAATAGCCAAGTGGATTGTATTCCTCAATGGATCCTTGCTTTCACAAGTTGTGAACCTTGAGTCACTTTTACATTAACTTGGACAAGTGGTGGACCTAGAAACCAAGCTCTCCATGTTGAGATAAGTTGTAGGTAGGACAGTAGAACATAGACAACGATAATGGATGCAATATACTCCTCTCCTAATAATCCAATTGATTGAAACCATGATATTTTAGTTGTTTTCATTGTGTATTGTATGTGCATAAAGTGGAATGAGACCTTAAGAAAACTCAAATTTTTGACAAAATCTCTATATTTTATACATGATATATTGAAAGTTGTCCAACCTGGGAATTGGGATTTTCCCACTTTACCTAATATGGTCTTAGGTCCAACATGCCTTGGCATGCTATGAAACATTCAAGCGTATTTATACGACTTGTACTGGAAACCGTGGGTGTTGCCTGCGCAATCCGACCCCGTTGGTTAACATTTACGTAGTCAAAACCCATGGTAAGACCCTTTGTAGAAACTGCTCAACTACCAGGTAACGAAAACCAACATAGTTAACCGTGTACATAATGATTGGAATCAACTTGAAAAGTTGAGTTTGTCCACTACCGCGTGGTAGATTGCGGAATTATTTCCTTGAAAGTCTAACTAGGAGAGGTCAAACTGTGATGCTCAATGCAAATCAACTGTGATCCTCAATGTAGATCAACTATGAGCCTCAATGCCGATGGGGTGATGTAGTAGTCAACCGCCGGGTCGTACCCGAAAACACTATGTCCATAGACACTCCATAGTGCTATAGAGAGAGCTAAAAATCCACACAAGTGAATTGTCGAGCTCTAGTGGACAGCCATGCTATCGCAACTGATTGCTGCATCTGTACTTCCTTGTAGAGATCAACTGCTGTGAGTTGAAGATTATTAAAAACTCAACTTGAGTGTCGCACTGAAAACCTGTAGTGCAAAAATGACACCCTAAACATCCGTAATAACAAGACTCTTGCTTGTACATTAACGTCGATGTATACTTCCCTGGGTAGATCTGTTCACGCTTGAAAACAATCACCCAAAAAAATGCCAATATTGGGTCTTACCCTTGGCCTGACAATGGCTCTTAGCATGTGTGGCTCATAGCCCTTGTGCAAATTAGTGTTCAATGGACGAACCGATGAATACTAATTTGAGGAGCATCTTAGCCACGTGCTAGCTGAGAGTTAGAGCACCTTGGCTCAGGCTGACTCATGAGAAAAACACGTATCAAAAGCTTCTTAGAAGATTTTCATTATTCCCTGAAAGAGAGAGAACGAGAGAGAAGAAGAGCATGCTGGGCTCCGGAACTTGCCTTGAACGACTATGACGTGTATAGTTGATTGCCATGCTCATGTGCATCTTATGCCTAACGTGCAGCGTATCCTATAAGCATGCGAGAGTTTTTGTTGTGACTCTCTCAGTGAGAGAGGTAACAGAAAAACACAAGACATCTTGATTTACTTGCCTTGCAGGGTCGTGATTGTATGAAAATGACTTAGCATTGGCACTTTGCCTGTGCAATAAGTCCTAGATTTAGGTTCCTTTTAGTGCTGTTGGTGTTGATAGAAACCACCATCAGGTTCAACAATCCATCACTTAGTCTGTCCTTGACAGAGTTGCGAGTGTGATAGCGGAAGCATAATGCATAAAGTGGTGGAATCCATGCCACCTGCTTAGCATGCCTTGCATGCAAAAATGTAAGCCCTTGGCTACTATAACGGTCTCAAGCGTGAGAACCAAAACCATAAGTGCCTTGCACATAATAAACTGGTAGGGATTTTGTGAGCCGACATTCCCTATTTTTCCAGTTTTCCAAACTCGTGTGCCAAAGCCCTTGCTTCCAAATCAATGGCAGTATCTCGGCACAAGGGAGAATCCGTGCTTCATGTAAAATTGTCAAAGCAGTTTGCTTTGCACAATGACAGTAATTGCCAAGTAAAGTGTAAACATGGAAAAAATAAGAAAAACTTAAACTTGGCTAATCTGGTAGTTGTTGCTGCAACCAGTTGTCATGAGATTCCAAATGGAAAGCTCGTGTAAGATGGCTCATAGCCAAATCTGCCGTGCGAGAGAGACTTGTCGCATATGGATATACGCCCTCTTGTATCATATACATCCGTCGTATACGAAATGAAATAACCTGTAAACAGTTTGTTAAAACCTTCCCAAGTTTGTATGCTCATAGCATATGCCAAACGTGGGGAGTCACAATGCAAGCTGCATAAATAGAAGCCTTGCTTCACATAAGTTCATCAAATGGATGAGATAAGAATGTAACCTGAGTGCTCATAGCTAACAGATGCTCTTGGTGACACACATGTGTCCGAGAAAAAAAAGATTGACCTTGGCAAAATTTCATCAAAGCAACCTTTGCTTGACAAGTTGGCATTGTGAAAATTCATATGGTGGTCAACATATTGCATTCAGATCCTAGCTGTGGATGTCAATATTTTTTCCACGATTCTTCATGTGCCTAGACCACCTGCTCCTTAACAAGCTGCAATGGCTTGGACAAGATTATGCATCCAATGCATGGAGCCATGCTCCCAAAACATAATAACCGGTCGGCCTTGCCGAATAACGTATTCACAGGCCCTGCTTGAGTTGCCGTTGTATAAACAATCAACCTCTGACTCGCCTGTGGTGTCGAGGGATTGTGTACTCAAGACCATGCTTGATTGTGATCCTTGAATCAAGACATTAATTCTGTGCAAACAAAGTATGCTACAAAATTTAGTGCGTACCTGAATCACATGACTCGTCTCGAAGCTTCCCGACCTTGTCGGCCACATAATTTGTGCATTCAAATTTCCATCGAGAGAGATCTCGAAAGTGAAGGCGGCGATTAAGTTGAAAAGAAAGATCAACTTGTAGCCGGCGAGGAACTTGAAAACACCGATCAATTGGCAGTTGCCGACGATGTGGCTTGCATCGTATGCAATATGCCAAAACGGTGGAAAATTTCCAACCAAATTCCGGCCTTTCGAAAGTTTGAAATCTGGTTTTGCAGCAGCTTCCAAATGTAGAGCTATCCCCGATCAACCGGAACGTGTGCTCGTTTGCGTCCACCGAGTGGAAGATGGGAGCAATAGGGTCGATTGCAAGCTTGCCGCCCAAAACTGTCTATGAACCATCTCTTGCAAAGGACGCCCACCTTATGTATCCCTAAAACTTTTTTTTTTAATGAGTTTTTTACCTGCAACAGAGTCGGTGACTCTGTGCGATGCAAAGGCGGAGATATCTCTCGCTGGAGCCACAATTAGAAGCCACGACAATGTCAAAACTTCCCCACCTTCTCAAGGCGCTTCCAATGATGGTATTCTGGTCCAATTTTAAGCAAGGCGAAGTTTTCCTCTTCCCCGACTTGGGGTTCCTGCACACGGACAATTTCGTCGTGCTCTACCCGGCTTGTAGATGTTGCACACGGACCTTGCTTGCATGCTTCATGCATGCTTGCATGCAATTCCCTCCGGCCTACTTTTTTCTTGATCCGGCGTGGCTGCCTGCCGATCCAAGCTCGCCAGGAAAGGGAGTCTATCCTTCGATCGAGAGAGAGAGAGAGAGAGAGAGAGAGAGAGAGAGAGAGAGAGAGAGAGAGAGAGAGAGAGAGAGAACAAGAGGGAGAGAGAAGACCATGCTTGCAATACCTCCTCCATCGCTCCCTGCTGCCTCCTCCTCTCCACCTTGCTCTGATACCAATGTGAGGCCAACGGTTAGACATACATGCGAATAACCTCCCAACCATCCTATATATAGGCCCCTGGCCCTCTTCCATATATAGACCCCTTTACTACATGTGTGTCCGGCACATTGCCCGGGCCGTGCCCATCTAGTCCTACCCTTGGCATTACAATAGTGAAACCTCTTTTGTGTGAAGAGATGTCCTACTTCCTTGGCAAAAGCCTTGCCCGATCTAAATCGTGGCCATGCTACTACGTTGAACACCTTGGAGGTTTTACTTCGGCCTTTGGCACATAGCCCATTGCATGATGTGCATGCAAAATTCGATTTCCTGTTTAATCCTGACTCCAACCTATGCGTGAAAACGCTATTGTTGGTGTTGGTGTGCATGGTTGGGTTCCTTGAACCTATTCATGCTTGCAACCATGTCAACCTGCTGAACTCTGTCGACTGAAGCTGCGGCCCAAAGCCCTTAATTGGGGGCTTGCCCAAAATTAGGGCACCCACTTTGTAAAATACAAAAAATAAAAATAAAAAAGTTTAACCCTCACTATTCAAGCGATGGTGGCGGGTAGCTGCGCAATGCTGGCAGATGAAGGACCTTGAGTTGTGCTGATCGCCAGGGTGCGGTGTTATGACGTGAACCATCTGGCTCGGCGGCCCGCACAGTTCAAGCCCGCCCTCGGGTCGATTGGTGCAAGTCGACCATCTTTCCTCCCTCGCCGCAAGCGGCCTTGCACACATCGTTATCGACTCCCTTTGTCTCTACCCTTTGTAAGCGGGCCTGCACACGCCGGGGCTTCTCTTCCCGCCTTCCCGGCCTGTGGAGCACTCCTTCCCACGTGCCCTGTCAGCTTTGATTCCCGGCTTCCCCACCTGTGGAGCACTCCTTCCCACGGCTATGCCCTGTCGGCTTGTCTACGAATGGAGAGCGAGAGAGAGTGCCCTTGAGAGGCCATGCCTCATGATGAAGTCGATCAAGAGAAAGAACGGGAGAGAAGGACATGCTTCTTCCCCTCCTCCATGGATGCTCCCTCCCTGAGATCTGATACTAGTGTAAGACAAGGGGAACTAGAACCTAGGATTCCACCACCCAGCCACCCACTATATAGCATGGCCCCTGGCCCTTTGCCCTAGTTGGACTCCCTTCCCACACTGCCTAGCTCAGCCTTGCCCTTGTCTAGTGCGGCCTTGCCGGTGTCCAGAGGGAGAGAGAGAGAGAGAGAGAGAGAGAGAGAGAGAGAGAGAGAGAGAAGAGGCTAAACTCCAAGGATATCGTAGCTTGTGAAGGCTAAACTCCAAGGAAAGATGAGCGTGGGAAATTGGGCAATATGAAGATGAAAAAATAGAAGGAATGTGTCCAGGAGTATAAATCATCTCTCTCATCTCTCTCGTCTCTGCTCTCTCTATCTCTCTCTCTCTCTCTCTCTCTCTCTCTCTCTCTCTCTCTCTCTCTCTCTCTCTCTCTCTCTCTCTCTCTCTCTCTCTCTCTCTCTCTCTTCTGCTCTCGTCTCTCTCTCTCTCTCTCTCTCATTGCTCTCTCTCTCGATCTCGCTCTCTCTCTCTCTCTCTCTCTCATCTCAATCTCTCGTCTCTCACTCAGCCCTACAGTTTCAAAATTAAATTCCTGTTTACGCACATCCAATGCAAGAGGTGGTGACACCTTGGGGTGGGGGGAGAGAGAGAGAGAGAGAGAGAGAGAGAGAGAGAGAGAGAGAGAGAGAGAGAGAGAGAGAGAGAGAGAGAGAGAGAGAGAGAGAGAGAGCTCCAAGCCGTCAAACATGCCATCACCCATATATTTTCACATTGATGATGGAGAAACCATTTAGCATAGCATTGAGTACAAATATCTACCAAGGACCTACTTCCTATGTGGCAGAGATAGTCATTTTGTGAGAGATTGTCCCAGTAAATTTCCCCAGCCCCTCCCCCTCTGGCACGAGTCAGGTAAGTCCTCCTCTAGTGGTTAAGCCAAAAGAGGCTCCTTCAACCAAGCCAGTTGACAAGACCAACCCTACCAATAATTTGAGCCAATCCTGGTAAGAAATCTGACCCCAAAGGAAAGCTATCACATATTAATTGTTTTTCCATTTTGGCAAGGATCAAAGACTATGTTGATTCAGACTCGGAGGACTCAGGCGATTTCATTCCCCCTACTCAAAACCTTGAAGTGCAATCATCTTCTCGGCTAGAGGAGGAGGTCAACGTGATGGATACACATCCCCTCCCTAATCTTCACAAGGAGAATAGTCCTAGTGCTCAAGGTGTAGCCCATCAACCCATTCAAGATCCCTCCCCCATGAAGGTTCTCAAGGATAACAAAAGGAATCACTCTAATGTGGCTCAAACTCCCCCAAGGCCTTCTGGGAGGAAGAAAGACAAAAGGAGTGCTAAATGAAGCTCCTTTCTTGGAATGTGAAGGGTCTCTCAGACCCACTCAAAGCCTGGCTCAAGAACCACCCTCATGATGTGATTACTCTTCAAGAAGTCAAAACCTCATGAACCATCCTTCAAACGGCTTTGAAAACCATCTCCAAGGATCATTTGTGGATAGTGGACTCTCACCATCATGGGTCAGGCGGAAGTGTTATTGGTATCCCCACAGGAAACAACGATCTCCTTCAATCAGTCCAGATAGGATACAATTGGTTCTCGGTGACTCTCCCTCATCCTGCTAATGTTAGGTTAGTAAGTGTCTATGCATGTGGCTCTATCTCGGATCGTACCCGACTGTGGAATGAGCTCCACTCTCTTCAAGACCATTTCATGTTAGTGGGCGACCTCAATATGGTCAAATCTCTCAATGACCATTTCCTAGCGAGGGGCTCAATGGTAAAGGGGGCTGAACTTGTTGCCAAGGTCTTTGGGATGTGGGTATAGAAGGTGAGTTCACGTGGCAGAATTATTGTAAAGGGGATACTACTAGGAAGGCTCGCCTTGATAGGTGTGACATGAACCTTGGTCTAATTAACTCTTTTCCCAGAGTCAAGGCTAAACCGAGATTTACCTCTTGTTTATCAGACCACTACCCACTCTCAGTCACAATGGAAGACAAAGGGGAGAAGGTGAGGAATCATTGGTTCCATACGGATCCAACCGTATTTAGACTCCTAGTTGTATAGGAATCCATGTAGCTTATCTGGTCTCAAGCCTTCCAAAGGAACATTTCACCCTACAAAGCTTGGAGTCAAGCAGTTCAGCGTACGCAAGCCTTCCTAGTCCAAACTTGGAAAGAAGTAACCTTGATTAGAAGGAAACACAGGGACAAAATTTATGATGAATTGATCATGTTAGAAAGTGGGCCTCAAACTCCCCGCACCCAGGCAGAGATCTCCTCTCTCAGATCAAGGATAAAGGTGAAAGAGGATATTGTACTTAGCCACTCTACCTATTTCTTCAAACAATGGTGGGCTGGGAAAGTTGATCGACCGACCAAGGAAATGTTTAAGTCTGTTCGTAGAAAGGACTCTAAAGAAAAAGTTCCCTTTTTCAAAGCAGACACTCCCATCACCACTGAAGCTCAGAATCTGGAGTTTACTAGAAGTCATTTTAGCAGAATGCTCACTCCTAAAGAGCATTTAAGTCTTGAAATGGCAGGTGCTCGCATCGATGTCTTCTCCCATCGAACAAGAGTTCTTTCCACCCAGGAATCAACTATGGCAGACTCCAGGCTATCAGTAGCAGACATTCAGTTAGCCATTGACGCCTTGAAGCCTAGCAAGGCCCCGAGGTTGGATGGTCTACCAATTGAATTCTTTTCCACCTTCAGGGATCTGCTAACACCATACCTTCTTGTTGTATGGGAGGAGTCCCTTTCTCACCAATCCCTTCCGTGTTCAATTGACACTGGGGTGATTAAGCTGTTGCACAAGAGAGGAGCTAAGGACGAGTTGACTAAATGACGCCCACTCACTATGTTGCATATAAAATTTATGCGAAAGCAATTGCTAATAGGATTACAGGCCTATTAATGAAATGGATCTCAAGAGAACAAAAAGGGTTCATAAAAGGGAGGAAATTGGTCGAAGCAGTGATCTCTCTTTGGGAAGGATTTGAGTATGCAACAGACTCAAGCCAGGATTTGGTCTTCATAAAGATTGACTTCAATAAGGCATATGACAGATTGGAGTGGTCTTCTATTTTGAGATGTTTGGAGGCCATGTGGTTTGGTACTCGACTAATACTTTATGTGAAAACTTTGTTTGGGAATTCTCATGCCAGAGTGGCATTGAATGTACACTTGTCTAAGTGTTTGACTTGTCTCGCTCAGTCCGACAAGGCTACCCTATTGCTCCCCTCTTGTTTGTTGTAGCCGCTGACATTCTCAATTGCATGATCAAGGACAGGATGAGGAGAGTTCTTATAAAGGGAATCTCTCTCCCTAACTCTGAGAAGTCCCAGTGTCTCTCCCATTTGCAGATGACACAAACGCCATGTTAGCGAATCATGAACCCTCCATCAAAGAGTTCTGGCTAGTGATAGACTTGTTTTGCCTTGCGTCTGGTTCAAAAGTAAATCACTCCAAGACAGGGGTCTTCTCCTATTCCCCCCTCCTTGAGTGGCTTATAAGAGAGGATGTAAGAACATTCAGGAAGGACAGATTTTCAGACTTCTAGGTGTCCCCATGGGTTTTGGGGTTTCTTTAAAATCTCGATGGGATTGGGTCTGTGACTTGTTCAGAAGCAAACTCAATAGGTGGATTGGATTTCAACACTCGCTGGCGGGACGAGTGTTGGTTATAAACCACTTTCTAAATGCATATGTATTATTATTTTTTGGTTGTTGGAGACCGGGAGATTGTCATTTAGTCATAACTGCCAAAACCTGTAGAAACTTCCTTTGGGTAGGTGATCCTTTCAGTTATAAAGCATCCAAGGTATCTTGGGAAATCTGCACCCTACCCAAGAGCAAGGGAGGCCACGGCATCGTCAACTTGAAGACCTTGGCTCACAAGATGGTTGTTAAACTCATAATTTCTGCGCTCCAATTGCCGGATGAGGAGTGGTCACTCCTTTTGTTCAGGAACTCAAAGAAATTCAAGCTACGTGACAATAGAAGCTCGAGCAACCTCCCCCTACCCACTATCTTTTTCAGTAGAAAGAATGTCACTGCTTCACGTTCAGATCTCGCCAGATCACTATGCCAGGCATGGAACCGTTTCCTACCCATCAGCTGAAGCGGGCGTTGAGCTTACACAACAAAGGTATCAGTGTCTGGAATCATCTCTGGGATTATAAGAATCAGGATTGGTTGTCAGATCTGGACATATCTCTACAGTTCAGGACCCGTCCTTGGGAATTGACTCAGCAAGGATGAATATCTTCCCAGAAGATCTGAAATGGGCTCTCCAAGCTTCGCCCTCCTTAAACCTTCGCGCTTACGTCTGGGATGGTGGATTCAAAATGGAAAACCCCCGGTGGGATCCCTCGGAACTTAACCCCCCACTGTATGCTACATTAAATAATAGGTGGAAGGTATCTCTATCCAAGAAGCAATGGGAATTCAAGCTTACTAACATTTGGTCAGAATGTATAGAACCCAAGAAGTCTATACTCCTGTGGCCAATATTATACAAGTCCTTGTGGACAGGAAAAAGGATGGTGCACGCTAATCTAGGAGATGGGAGATGTGTTCGATGTCACCAACACATCGAGGATATCTTCCACCTGATTCTTAACTGTCCCACTAACCAGCAGGTCCTGGCCCTTTTAGTTAAAGTCTTGGGCTTTACCCCTTCTTGGAAGAAACTTTTACTTGGGGACTATGCTGGCCATTTAATTGTTTTTCGGAACAAATTTAGGGTTGAGTTTCTATGGATCTCTTGGCGGCAAAGGAATTTCTTGATCTTTGAGGGTCCCTATCATACGCCTAGTTTGAGAACTTTTTTTTGTGACATTAATTTATAAAAATTTAAGATAGCTGAGGATCAAGTCACCTTTTAAAGGACTAAGAAATCTATTTTGAAGGACTTTGAGTTCCATTTCAAGAGGATTCTTGCTGGTCAGCTGCCTTCCTTATCTATCGTGGATAAGATGCTCACTAGGGCCTAGTGGGAGAGAAGCAAAGCCATGGAGCTACGCCATCTCAAGATTCAAATTCAAGAAGGAAACTTGTTCCTTACCCAGTTGCAAAATGAGATTGACTCTCTCCCCCAGGTTGCACAATGAGCTTTTACTATATTCTACCTTGTTTTTGTTATCCCCAGACCCTGTATTCTACCCTGCTTTTGTAGGCCACCTCTTCATTTGAGGAACTTTGCCGTGTTAGATAAGATAATGTTTTTTGTTATCTTGAGGATGGCGTGGCTACCTCTTGATGTAATTCCTGATCTTTATTAATAGAATTTCCCCGCGTTTATGGTAATTAAAAAAAAAGAAAGAGAGAGAGAGAGAGAGAGAGAGAGAGAGAAGAAGAGAGAGAGAGAGCCCAAGCCATCGCCACCTTTGCATCGGATGCTGCGTAACCAGGGAATTTAATTTTGAAACTACAGGGCACAGAGAGAGAGAGAGAGAGAGAGAGAGAGAGAGAGGTGCGGGCCCTTCCCTTCCAGATGAAATAGAGAGGCTGAAGAAGGAAAACATTCGACTCACAGTTGAAGTCTCATGGGTGCACATACCTTTCCTCTATATAAAAGACCATGCAAGACTTCTTACTAAACACATAAGAGATTCTTTAGTCCCGACCCAGTTGCGGAGTGTGCAATAGCCAGCTTTCTAAAACTTGGGCCCTCACTCCCACTGCCCACGGGACTCATATCTCGGTCTCTCTCTCTCTCTATCTCTCGTCTCGTCTCTATCTAGAGTCTCTAGTCTCTTGTGTCTCTATCTCTCTCTCACTCTAGCCTCTCTCTCTTCTCTCATCTCTCTCTCAGCTCTCTCTCTCTCTCTCTCTCTCTCTCTCTCTCTCTCTCTCTCTCTCTCTCTCTCTCTCTCTCTCTCTCTCTCTCTCTCTCTCTCTCTCGTCTCTCTCACTCTCTCTCTCTCTCTCTCTCTCTCTCTCTCTCTCTCTCTCTCTCTCTCTCTCTCTCTCTCTCTCTATCTCTATTCTCTTCTCGGATCTCTCTCTCTCTCTCTCTCTCTCTCTCTCTCTCTCTCTCTCTCTCCTCATTCTCTCTCTCTCTCTCTGTCCTCAGTCTCATCTCTGCTCTCACTCTCTCTCCGCTCTCTATCTCGTACTCTCTCTCTCTCTCTCCCCCCCAGACTTCGCGTTGTCATGCATTATGGCTTGCAGGCTAGCGACCAATGTTGCTTTGTTCTCAGAATCTTAGTACTCACTAGTAGGATCGACCACCTTCGGCGGCCTCTCTCTCTTTCTCTCTCCCTGAGTCCCTCTTTATCGTGTGTCCAGGAACCACTCTTTTTTTTCTTGAATCTAGCCTTCATCCCATAGCTTGCACCACCCTTACGCCATAAGTAGATTTCTCACTCTCTCCTTCCAATTTTGTTGGGCATTGCTAATAAGCGCAAATACTAGCGTCTGTCTTCGCCTTGAGGTTCGAAGGCTTGACAAATTAGAAGGCCGCAGACTTTAGAGTCCCGAATCCCGAGGGTTGGGAACCTCTTAATAAACTCTCTAAACATATACATATACATATATATATATATATATATATATATATATATATATATTTCTCTCTCTCTCAAGTTGCATGGCGCACACCAATGAAGTGTTTCAAAACGCCTCAAGAGAGCTTGTCAAAATGCTAGGCATGACCAGTAGGACTATCATGTTGCAGTGGGAATTTTTCCATGCACGTCTTAGTTGTGGATCTGCTCAATGCAGTCGATGTAAGTGCGTTGACAACCAGCTCTCAGCGCTATGCAAGCTCTCTATTTGTGTTTATGAGGAGTCAATCAAGAAACAATGCCGGTTTAGTAGGGGTCGGGGTGGTCCTATGTGCCACTTGTGAAGTGCGGCCAAGCTGGTTGTGACGGTGTCGTTCTCCAATGCCACTGAGAAGGAGGAGCCTGGAAAGCTAGCTGATCAACTACGTTTCCCCTATTGAGACTAGGTAGATAGCACGAGCTACATCCTCGTTGTATCTGGTGTCTTCACCACCATCAAGATTTCCGTGGGTTACCCTTGGAAGTTTATGGCCTGCCCCTCCATCCCAACCCGCTCTGCAAGTCCTTCGTCCTTCCTGAGAACACCCCCATAGCCTCCTCTGACCTATTCAAACATGTGGCCAAGCCTGACTACCAAGTCCTCCATGGCATTTCCTTCACCCTGCTTGGCTACCCCACCGTTCGCCATGTTAACCGATCCTACACCACCCAGATCAACAAGCTCAACCTCACCTTCTTGTGTGATGCAAAAACCACCCTAATTGACAATGTCTATGCCATTTTCCACCATATAGGTTGGCTCTCCTTCTCTTACCATTGCTAGTTGGCAAAGGGGAGAAGTCCCCAAGCAGCTCGGGCACTTCTGCTCCCTAGAGCTAGTGCACGACCTGGTGCATAGTACCACAGGCCGAAATGGAGGTCAGTTGACACATCCTGAGGTAGCTACCTTTGACCCCTTCCTCTTCTTCCACCATGCAAATGTGTGCCGCCTCCTCACTGTGTGGAAAAACTGTTACCCCAATGTCTGGAATGACATCCACGGCTTGGCGACAAAAGAGAATATGGTCACCCTATGAAATTCTTGTGAAGGTTAGTCCTAAGAGAGCAGGTTGACCAACATCTACTACTTGCCCTAGGGAGAGGGTTAGGCCTGAGTTAACAGGCTGAGTGGCTAAGACATGCGTTGTAATCTTCTTAGCACATAATAATATGGGTATGGGATCAGAGTGGAAATGGTTCTTGCTCTAACAAAGGAGAATATGAGCTTCAAGCCATAAATCCTTTTGAATATTGAGAATCTGAACTCTCTAAATAGCGGCCCTCATAGTTGCTTTGTATGCCTCATTTGTAGGCATGCTGCATTTTATTGCCCTTGAATATCGGTCATCAACAAGATCATCAATAGCACAAATTGCAACGTTGAAGCTGTTGTTTGGATGCAGGGGGGAAACATATGTTTTCCCACAATGCTATCTCCGTCCTCTCTCAAATTTCTGGCCCAATGACATGCTCCAGCTTCATGCTACTCGCCTACATCCACACCATCTTTGTGAGAAGAAGTATCAAGAAGCAACTGATGCTCTCCACCTTCATACCCCAGCACACCTCCACTTGACTAGTGTCTACAAATTTGCACACAAAGAGTTGTTTGTGCGCGCGCGAGTTGTGCTATATAACCTTTTGCCTCTAGAAAGTTGGTAGAGGCTATTGAGCTGTGAGGAATTATCAATGTTCCTTTCTCTCTCCTTGTGCTTGAGATTCCATCCATGTTAAGGACATACCCTTGCATGAGTCATCATTGTACAAAAAGGGTTGGTGGGTCGCATGATGGTGCTGGAAGGGTTGCACAATGGTGGTGCTGAACAAGGGGATTGTTGGCCCCCCAAGAAGGTAGGGATTCTCCTTGTGGAGGTTTTGCTCTTACGTGACGTGTGGTTAGGATCTTTGTTATTCTTTTATTTGAAATTGTTGTGTGGCTACAAGTCCAATGTTAGTTGCAAGTTCCTTTAATCAAAATGGTGTAAATTACGTTTTTGATTTGTTGTTGCATCCCTTCGAGGTAATATCCCTAAAGTTGCATATATCACCAAGAAGGAGAAAATCTTCAAAGTCGGCTTTGGCTTCATATCAAAGAATATAAAAGAAGAAGAAATGGTTCTTAATTCTTGATCAACCCTTTTATTTTCTACTCTTGCCATTTTTTATTCTCAAAGGCACCAAGAAAGGTGTTTAAAAAAACATTTTAAAATTTACTTGGCACTCCTACTAGATCAGTGTTTTTACACGGGGATTGTATGGTGTTATGCATTGGTCATTGAGTAACTTGTCCATTACCTTTATTGCTCTTTTACAATCATAGGGGCATGCCTCGTCTACAATCGAGGAAATGCACTTCTCCCCATCTCAATCATCATGACTTTTGAGAGAGAGAGAGAGAGAGAGAGAGAGAGAGAGAGAGGGAGAGAGAGAGAGCGAGCGAGCTCAAAATTAGCTCTTACAAGCCAAATAGATGTCTTTAATGGTTTTCTTAGCAAGGTGCATCGTGCTTTAATTTGTTTCATTTGTGCTTAGGTGCATCTCATGCATGGCCACTCTTTTCAAGCTTTAATTTTGTTGGGGAACGGAGCTCAATGCATTTGCCACATGGGCTTTATAGTAGGCCATACGACCAATGCATGCATATGAGGCATAGATGTGAGGATATGTATGTATGTCAAGTAAAGATGTGATCATATGTATGTATGTGCAAGCCTTCTGATTTATCACTTGTTAAAGATTACGATGGTGGCATTAGCCTTCCCGTATTCTTATGAAGGGTAGTCCTTGTGATTTTATCACTTGTTCTTATTACTAATATGATTAGAGCCTAAAAAGAAATTTGTAGTACTTTTTGCCTTCTTTTTGGAATGTTGTAATAGTGTGTCAAATAGTTTTCCAACTTCAAACATGCCTTTCCATGGCGAGACTTCCAAGTAAAGGGGTATGTCTACAAATATTCAAGTAAAAGAGGTAACATTTTCTTGAGTTTTTTTGTTAGATCTTGACATCTATTTAACTTTTTTGCTTGTATTCAGCACCGAAAGAACCTAGGATAACTTAAGCTAAAGATTGAAAGACAAAGGCCCACATTAGGGGGAGAGAGAGAGAGAGAGATGAAACAAAATGCTATATCCATCTATTCTACTCTATTACTGAGGATTCAATTCCGGCATGCCAAGTGGCTATCTATACAAGCATGGATGGGGTGGTGTTCTCCTCCTCCTTGCGACAAAAGCTACAGCTATTTTCCTACAGAATACAAGAGGGGAGGACATCGCAAATCTTACCCTGCATGGCGAAGGTCCCAAAAGCTCAAGAAGTTCAAAGAGGGAGAAAGGAGTATCTCTTTTCTCACCTATGATGGCACCTTTGGTGCTATCGACAAAGTATTGGCCTTCATCCAGCAATTTGATACGGCCTTTGGAGATGAGGGCTTCACGGAATCCTCCAAGCTATGCCATGTAGCTATGCACTTCCAAAAATCTGCTCGCCAATGGTGGGCTAGCCTTCATGGCGATGGTGAAGCCCCAAAGACATGGAAAACGCTACTAGTTTCCATCATGAAGAAATTCCTTGCAAGCGATGCAAAGGACAAAGTGCTTACCGATGAATGGCGGAGTTTGAAGCTTCTCTCCCATGAGTCTATCCACAAATATGTGGACAAGTTTTGGGTTTACATCTCAAAGCTACTATCTTTCAAAAGATAGACTTAGTTGAACAAAATCAACACTTTTGAGTGGGATTGCCTGAAGAGATGGCCGAATACGTCAACTCTCAATGGCCTGGTTCTATCACCAAAGTAATCCACTACACTATGGTTGCTTCGTGCATCAATTTCCAACAAGGGGTTAGAAGGAATGTAAAGCCCATGGAAAGCAAAGACAAAAGTGATTCAAAGGGGGAAAACTAATGCCCAAAATTCTTCCCAAGGCAATTCTAACAACAACAATTGGTCCAAAGAGAAGGGAGTTTACAAAGGTAAGAATAAACTCTCTCCTGAAGAGCTTGAAGCTTTTTGCAAGGACTGCAAATGTTTTAAGTGTGGGGTACAAGGACACGGCTATTGTTCTTGCCCCAAGAGGATGCTGATTTCAAAGGATCACCTCTATCCTATGCTTGTCGGGGAAAGGTAAGGGAGCACGATGCCTTCATCTTGTTGACCCTTGCTCTACTCACAACTTCATATCAATGGATTTGGCCACCAAGCTGGGCATTCAAGCTTTTGAGATGGGAGATATTGTAATTGCCGATACAACTTTTAAGGGACAGCAAGCCTCCGTTACTCCCTTGATTGGGAAGTTAAGGCTTCATGTCCAAAGCTACATTGACAAAGAATACTTTTCCATCTCTCCTCTCCAACATGAGGATGCTATTCTAAGGGCACCATGGTTCAACCACATGGTTGTCAACATGAAGTTCCCTAAAAGGAGAATCTACTTCACCTACATGGAAAACAACATGTAGCTAGATGCTAGTGAGTTTGGTCATATTATACCACTTGTAAATCCACCTGCTTTTGAAAAATCCATGAAAATCTCAGTTTCTGCATACATGGTTTTTGTCAAGAGTCCCTAAAAGGTCCTAATGTTTCATCAAATGTAAATGGTAGGAATCAAGAAGAGTTAGACTTGTCTAATTTTCTAAAAGGATTCCAAGATGTGTTCATCGATGATATCCTTATGGACTTACCTCCAAAACGAGGGGATGATGACCATTGAATTGAGCTCCTACCAGGAAGCTCACCTCCTAACAAGCCTCCTTATTGAGTTTTCCAAGCTCAACAAGATGAGATCATGAGACAAGTAGAAGAATTGGTAGACAAAGGGACGGTGATGCCTAGCTCCTCTCCCTTTTGTTTTCCACTCCTTTTAGTGAAAAAGAAAGATGGTACATACCGCATGTGTGTGGACTATCGAGCACTAAACCATATCACTATAAAACACAGTTTCCCATACCTTAGGTAGAAGATCTGTTTGATAAGCTACAAGGCTCTACCTACTTCAGTAGGATTGACCTTAAAAGTGGCTATCATTAAATAAGGATAGCAAATGAAGATATCCTAAAGACCGCGTTTCGTACATTGTTTGGTCTTTATGAATATCTAGTCATGCCTTTTGGCTTGACTAATGCACCGGCCGCGTTCAATCGTTTAATGGAGGAAATATTTAGACCCTATCGCAAATTCACTGGAGTGTTTATTGATAATATCATCATCTACTCCAAGTCCTTGGAGGAACACAAGCAACATCTCTAGGTGATTTTTCAAGCATTGAGGGAAAACAAGCTTTTCATCAATCAAAAGAAAAGAGAACTTTTTCTTCAAGAGATTCAATACTTAGGTCATATTATCTCTCAAGATGGTATCTGTATGGATCCATCAAAGTTGGAGGTAAGAAAAGCATGGCCTAATCCAAAGAATATACATGTGCTAAGAAGCTTTACTGGTATGTGTGCATACTATAGACGCTTCATAGAAAAATTCTCTCAAATAGTAGGATCATTACATGACTTAACAAAGAAGAATGTTAAGTGCTCATGGATTGCTAAGGAGCAAAATGCTTTTGAAAATCTCAAAGAGAAGCTTACCACTCCCTACCAGTCCTTATGCTTCCGGATTCTCAAATAAATTGGAGGATCAATGTGATGCTTGTGGTGGTGATTGTCTTGGAGTATTCTTGCTTCAAGAAGGGGATTCCATAGCATATGAGATGCGAAGGATCAATACAGATGAACAAGTCTTGGGCATATATGAAAAAGAGCTTTTAGCTGTTCTACATGCCCTAGACACACGGAAGCACTATTTATTGGGGACTCCATTTATTTTGCAAACCGACCACCAAAGTCTCAAGTACTTCTTGACACAAACCAAGCTTTTTGACAAACAAATGAGGTGGGAAAATTTTCTTTCGCAATTCTATTTTCATATTGCTCACGTTGTTGGTAAGCACAATCAAGTGGACGATGCTCTTTCACAAAGACCAAAAGTTAATGCGGTGTCTATAGAAATACATAATGATCTATCTTCTATGATAGATAAGTATGCTACTGACCCTCACTTTAAAGACATAATGTCACCCCTTACTTTGGGGAAGAAATAGGAACCATTCACCTTGCATGATGGTTATCTTCTCTATGGCAATAGGCTATGTGTTACCCACTCCCTTCATGAGAAAGTTATGTATCATCGCATCCTCCTCCTTATCTGGGGCATAGAGACAATCAACCTACTCTTTGAGGAGTAGAGACGCACTTCTATTTGCCTACCATGAAAGTGGAATGTTAGCGACTGGACACACTCAACGGTGGATAATTGCCCGGCTAGATACTAATTTCCCTTGTAATCAATCCTTAATTGAGAAGAAACCATCATTTCACCTTTGTAAATAGTGGGGCTTGCAAAAGCTTCCAAATTGTATCCCACTTTTGACATTTAGACTTAGTAAATGGTTAAATTGGAACATTAGGGTTTGAGATTGTAAGGTATTTATACCACTTTTGACCTTCATGCAAAAAAAACCTTTTTGTCATTTTTATAAGTTTTGTCTGTGTGAGTTGAGCGTACTCTGTGTACGAGAGAGAGTGAGAGTTTATCTTGACGCTACGCGCACACTGGTGGTCGGAATCAAGTGCGGAGAAGTGCAGCTTGTTGCCCCCAAAGAGAGCTATGCGCCAACACCTACAGTGCAGGTGTACGACCCAGCTTTGCAAGATTGACCCATGAGCTATATCTGGTGATTCGGTGAGCATACGTTGTTTGTTTTTGCATTTCAGCATATCCACTCATTTGCAATGAGTAGAGCTACACATTAGGCACTTTAGTTTTCAGAAACGACGACCTACAAAAACCTGTCAGACATCCTAAGTGATTCTGCACCGGGTGTTTAGGGTTGGGGTTTTGGGTCACGGACCTTAGGAAGAGTGACCTATTGGTGTTAATAGGATTTCCTTCAAGTTTCGTAGCGTTTCGAGAACGTTTGATGTGTATTTGGCTCTTGAAAGCGTTGTAGGAAATCTCCTCTTGTGTACTCTTGAAGGTTGTAACTTAGACATTGGGTAGAGACCTCTGTAGGAAGTAGTCAATAGTCGATCGAGTGTAGGTTGACACCCTATGCTTGCTTCCATGCGCCTGCGGGTCGAGATTTGTCCTTAGCTGACAAATCTTGTTAGGTGAGTTCTCACTGTGCTGACGTCCATCGCGGCATATCCGCCAACATTGGCGCCGTTACTAGAGACGAAAACCCAGGTAGGTGACCAAGACTAGTCCTTGAGGATAGGGATTCTCTGGCTTGCCAGAGTCTTGTTTTACATTTAGATAGGATCTGAGGGTGGTGGACTTTCTAGGTCTTAGGAGGAGTCTAGGAAGCGAGTGTCTGGCCTAGATCCTTCAACTTAGATAGTATTAGGTAGGAGAGTAGGAGTTGGAGTGATAAAGGCGGTGAAAGGATAGCTTGAGAGTCCGGGGAGTTCAGGAAGCAACCGAGACACCAAAATCACCATCTCACATGATGAGTTGGAGTAGCGTAAGTAGGACATCATGATTTACGATCTGGAGCACTTCATGGATGTTATAATTGTTGTTAGGCTAATAAAAGAGCTGTAAAAGAGGGAAAAGAGTGTTTAGAAGCTGAATTGAAGTTCAAAAGTTTCTGTGAGTATGTTTGAGAGAGCTGCAGAGCATAGGGAGTACTTCTGTCAAAAAATAAATAAATTTTAAGACATTAGACATCTTACGCGTAGCATGTCTCTAGGGGGTTTTTAGCAGGGAATTTGGGGAAACTCAGGTCACCTGTGTGTTCAGAGGGTGGGTTTCACCCTAGTAACATATAGACTTGAGTGTTTTTCCCTTATTGGATTCCCCAAAAGATAAAAGGCGCACTCACAAAACGTAAAAGTTCAGAAAAGGTTTAAAGTGAGAGAAATATACATATTTTTGCACTTGTAAGGCATATTGGCACTTTCTGAGAGCATAGGGAAGGCAAAGTAGCACTTTAGTCTGAGAAAAGGAGCAGTAGACATCCTACGTGTAGGATGTCTACAGGGTGTTCTTGTGAGAATTTTTAAAATCTAAGCTGACTAGTGCGTTTAGAAGGTAGAAATTACCCTATATTCACTTGGAAGGGGGAACTTGACCATATCTTGACAGGATAAGGCCAAAAGACGGAAATTGCCAGACATCTTACCCAAATTGGGCCCAAGGAATTATTTTAAGACCAAAACCATAGGATGTCTTCATGAGCATGATCTACATGATTTATTGAGTGCATGAGAAAGGTTTCATCTCAATTGGTGGAGAAAGTTGGGTTTTAAGCAGACTTTAGCATTTTTGACTGAAAAAGGCTAGAATAGCTAAATTTGGGGTCTTTTGAAAGCCAAACTAAAATCTAAGCATAGCATTGGGTTGCTAACATCAAGGGGACGATGTGGCTCAAGTTTGGAGTCAAACAGCGCACATAGACATCCTACACGTACTATGTGTTCACAATGATTTAGCACTCCAAATCCAATTGTGAGCATATCAAAGTGATCAACACCTTAAGAGGAGTCTGTGGTTTGAATTTGGAGCAATTTTGAGCAGTTAGATATGCTACACGTAGTATGCCTAAGGCATGCTATTGAAGTCAAAATCTGACTGTGGACATAGCAGGGTGTTGTATAGCCTTAGGCAAGCCTCCTAGTCAATTTTGGTTCAAATTGGAGTTGATTTGTTTGGTGAAATATCAGATCAACATCAGGCTGCTGGAACAGATTTCTGATCAGTTGACCAGCTTATAGGTGTCCAAATCAAAAAGTGAGAACAGCTATGGGCTCAGCACATCAAGGGGAATCTATAGTGCAAATTTCAGTCAAAATAGAGCAGGTAGACATACTATGCATAGGATGTCTACAGGGTCTTATTGAAGTCAAAATCTGACTATGGACATAGAGTGATGTTCCAATTGACTTTAGCGTTCCAGAACTTCTTTCAGAAGTGAAATTGGACCTTGTTTGACCTTTTGACGGAGCAAAGATGAAATTAAAACTTTACCTCTAAACTGATAAACACTTGGGTAAAGTAGAGTTCTAGATTAGCAGACCTAATCAAGAACATCCGAAGTGTATAGAGTACACTAGTGGTTGAGGTTAACCCCCTAGTTATACCAATCATTACTAAGACCACCTCTAGCGGTTCAATTCTTTGATTCGATTGCCGAAATTAAACGCTTGTGTACAGGTATATTCAGCACGGCAAGGCAAGAAGTTGGGTGGAAACTGATCCCTTGCCAAGTGAGTGGTTGGATTTGTGATAAATTGCATTGCTAAGTTTGATGAATTTAAGATCAGGAAGACACATTCCAAGAGACCAAAACGTGGCACGTGATCAGGGTAGCTTAGTATCCATTGAAGAAAGTGTAAACCAGGCAAGGCTAGATCCATTAGCACCAATCATTGAGGAGGGTAGTGATACTGACACTTCATCAGATAAGTCCTTCTTCATGATGGGTAGTCAACAGCCAAGATGTTACTTCGGCGAAGGACCAATGCTAGGAGGAAGTACCTCCCAAAACCCTTTGAACGATGTCAAGTTCACTATAATCTTCTTAGAAGGAACAAACTCTACTGTAGCCCTAGTTTATTATGACTATCAGGGACGCAAGTGTATTTGTCTAGAGGAAAGACCTTCTCAGAGACTGGAGATAATCCGAGTCTATGATGATGGATATCTGATAGTTAGTAACCCTGAGGATTACAACAGATATGGAGATAATGTGGCAAAAGGAAAAATGGTCTCAGAGGCTCACGAGCCACCTCCAAAAATTGATCGACTTGGAGCTCTTTTTATGTATGATAAAAAAAGAACCAGGGTCTCTACCTATAATGACAATGTGGGAATTTACAAGCATGAGAGCGAGGGAGTAGTCTCTTATTTTCGATGCAAAGAACCCTACCAAAATGAATTAAGCAAAGACAAGGTTCTTTACTTGTTCTCTTATGAAATTGCTATGGGGAAGGATATCATTTTTGTTGATAGGTACGGGCGATAATACAAACGAATTCTCCCAGAGGAGGTAGAAAAGGCAACAGTACCAGAAACATCAACATATGCCCCCGAAGAAGGACCAAGGTACACCTATACCCCGTAGCAAGTCAACAAATCCATTTTCAGAAGAGTAGGAGACAACATCACATTCTAACTGACAACAGACCTTCAACTACAAGAACCAACAAGCAACCCAACCATCATTCCAGGCATGGCTTCAACAAAGTGCGACATTAGAACAAGATCAAAACAGAGATGGTTATCTAGCCGCAAGAGGGCTAAGAGATTTACAAGAACCACCACTCTATTCACAGTATCAAGGGGAGAGTAAGACAAAAACTCAAGAGTCGACAGAGCTTGGAAGACAACCCATAGAATGAGTTAGAAGAGATGAACCACCTCTTGCAAGAACCATTAGAAATTATGGCTTAGGGGCACCTTTGGGAGAGGAACCCTCCCACTACCGAAGGCTAGAGGAGGTATATCGAGTAGGACGAGGAGAACCAATGATGAGATTTGTAGACCATCGTAGAATTAGACCTTCCCACGTGCAAAAATGGGTAAACAAGAAATACACGGGAAACAGAGATCCTAGGGATCATGTAGCAATCTTTGTGCGTGTAATTAGAGCTGAAGAAGTGTTGGACTTCCCTACTCAATTTGCAGGGTTTGGGTTTATTGTAGAAGAGGATGCCGCTACTTGGTTTGACTCTGTGGAGCGTAGAGATTTCGAGTCTATGGAGGAGGTTTTTGACGAGTTTTTTGAGGAATTCTCACAAAGGGGGATATCTCATAATACAATCTCACAAATCCATAAATTCTAACAAAAAGAAGGGGAATCTGTGCGAAAGGCAACCCTACGACTAAAAAGATATGTAAAGTTCTGCCCTATGGAAGAACTGCCAACTCAGTCCAGACTAATGCTTATATTTATTCAAGGACTAAGGAACACAAATCTCCAGAAGGACTTACATATGAAGAGGAGCACAATGTTAAATGAGTTAACTAAGGAGGCTCTTTACCTTGTAGACAATTGTGCGATCTACAAGGAGGGTGAATTCAAGGATCTTGGTGATGATTCATCCTCACAACAAAGTGGAAGCAATTCCGCTAAGACAACACCAAAAGGAGAAGTAGATGTAAGTCAGGAGCAGCTTGTAGAGGAAGTGCTAAAAAAATTTAATATGTAGGCCAAGCCTCAGGCTAAGCAGCCAAGGTGGTGTGCTATTGAACAAAAATGGACAAACCATGTGACGGAGGAATGTTATTATAACAAGGGATATGTGAGAGAGCGACCTTATTCTCCCCAAGCTCAGGTAGCATCTCCTCAACTTCCACCGATGCCTAGGTATCAAGCAGACAACCTACCAGGACCTGTAGGTGTTGAAAGACCACAAAAAATATTGGGGCAACAACCACCCCTACCAGGATTACAACCGGTACGCATAAGATACACACCAACGGTAAACGAACCAAAAGAGAAGGCTTTCGTACCTATGTATGGATATTACGAAGATTCCAATGGATATGCAGCAAATCCTGTCTATTATCCATCAGAAGAAACCCCAACGCCAAAACCTTGGAGCATGATTGGAAGTACAGGACCACCAACAGCTGCACAGGTAGCAGGAGAAGGAAGATCACAGCTTGGATGAACGAACACTATTGTTCATAGCCAACGGAGGCATGGATTGGCAAAGGCATGCATACCAAAAAATAGGAGCTCAAGGAGCACCTCAACAACCTAAGGGACTCTGCTACAAGTGTGGCGGAGATCATTGGCTAAGGGATTGTCCTCACGATGAAATCATTAGAGCATTAGGAAAATTTTGAACTCATTTTTGGGCCTTTTAAGAGTGCCACATCATCAAAGTTGTACAAAAGAAAGCAACCCGGTAGACCCCTCTAAATATTGCTTAGAACACCATGATATGACTTATCATTGGAAAGTTCTTGAAAAATGGATTCTAAAGAGCCAAGGTCCAAAAATTTTGGATGAATTCTATGAAAGTTATGCCAATTTTTTTCAATCGGCCAGGTTTTGTTACCGTTATGGTAATCTAAAATCACCTTTTTCTAGATCTACATGAAGGCAATGTCCGACACATGCATGCTATATATCAATAGATAGCATTTGAAGAGTAGATTCTAAATATCCAACCTGCGACAAGTTTGGATCTTATTTGCAAAAAATTTACCGATCCCCACTTTTTGAAAGCTATGCCACATCAACAATTCTCACAAGGCCCATTTTTGAGTCCAAACTTTTCCTAATGGTCAATGCGTATTGCACAAAGTGTGGAATTACTCACTTGATTCCTGATTGCCCTAAGAACCCGAGCAAAGGAGCAAAAAATACTTTGAACATGCTGGAAGTAGTGCCTTCCAGTGGAGGGTCAGAAAACGAGACAGTAATACCTATTCAGGCAGTGACAGGAGCACAAGCTCAAAGAATGACAAATGAACCTATAATTGGAGAGCCAAAGATCGATGCCCGAAGTGCAAAAATGAGAAATCAGAGAAGCACTTGGAAAGCTAGAAAGGCGCGTATGAAATCCAGGAGAGAACGAGAGCAAACGGCTCTATCCGAGGAGTTAAAACACACAAAGGATAGATTGGAGCGGTTAGAGGATCTAACTAGTTTAAGTTCACACGTTGCTACAACCAAAGGAGCCAAGGAAAGAGTAGAACCCAAAAGTGGAGGATCGAGAGGATCAGTGCTGGTAGAAAAAGTAAATGAGCAGCTGGACGCACTTTTAAAAGCATATGAAGCCAGACTCAGAAAAAACCAAAACCAAGAGCAAGATGGATGACTTATCCATATGCAGAAATAGAAAAACAGAGGTTGGAAATGTGTCGAAAGATGATTGAAACAGCCCAATCCTTGATAGAAAATCCGCTTGGTAAACTTGCAAGTTGGCATGAGGTACCAGCTCCAACCCCTATCAAACCAACTCTAGAGAAACAAGTAGACACAAAGGAGAGACTCATGACTGCCTCTGAGTCTAGGAGAGAACCTATCATAGTGCCAAATACAACAGATGAGACAATTGATGGTTTCCAGCCTAAAACATTGGTAGAAATGGGTAAGGATTGTAACAATCTAGATGACCCGTGGAAGCAAATCCGGGAAGCAAATGAAGCTAGCAGGGTGAACCACCAAATAAATAGCACAAGAAAGGAGAAAAATGAGATCTTACCTCCCATTGAATAGTTTAAGGCAAGATCACAAATGAACTTTGATATGCATTCACAAGGGGGAGACCAGGGTTCAATTAGTTTGGGGCACAGTCAACAAGACTCGCTAAAAACTCTACCCTCTTACCTAGGGGAGTATGAAGCTAAAAACTCTACCCTCTTACCTAGGGGTGTATGAAGCTAAGTCTGAGGTGAGAGCAATCCCATCTCAAAGACTTTCTTTCAACAGAGTGATGGATTCACAAGGATTGATTGAGTTATTGACCACCCGTGTGGCATGCAAAATCACGTTATCCGGACTCCTGAGGTTACGACCAAACATGTGGACCACCGTAGGCAAATGGTTAGAAAAATTTGGAGTAAAAGACCCTACCTCAAAGCTTCAAGAAGGGATCAGAGAATTGGATAAGCCTCAACTAAACACTAGGCCAGTACCTTTAAACAAGGTTGGAGAATATTATGAGGGAGAAGATGGAAATACCACACTACCAGTAGAATTTCAAGGAGTAGTATCCAAAGCTATTCTTGACAGTGGAGCAAGAGTCGCTATCGCCACCAAAGAAATTTGGAAAAAATGGGAAAAACCGGCTTTGAGAGCTACCATAATGAAATTGCAACTGGCACGTGGGTTCATGGAAAAGCCTCTAGGACTTTTAGAAAAAGTAATTGTCACCTCTTGCGGAATCGATTATGAGCATACATTTGCAATAGTTGATTTCAACAAAAAGAACAATTACGAGATCATCTTGGGAAGACCATTCATGAGACAATTAAAGATGGTCCAGGATTGGGGTTACGACAACATATACCTCATACATGGGGAGACTACAACCAGAATATACGTAAAAGACCATAGTTACAAGGATGTGAACCAGACACTAGTGGAAGAGTTTGATTCAGCTACATTGGCAGGGTCCGAATTCCCAGCATAGTTAGACCAGAAAAAAGAGCTGTGGATGTGCGGAGCTTCACATTGTGGGAGCTTAAAAAGAGAGGAATGCATCTTAGAAAGAGCTATTGATGACAAGGATTACATTCCGGAACCTTTCCCCGAAGATACCTTAGAACCTCTAGAATGGAAACACATACTAGCAACATTGGATGTTTGTACCATTACAGATAGCCCAACGATAAAATTTTGCGATAAGAATGGCTATGATGTGCTACCGTATTACATGGTAAACCTTATACCAGCAGGAGATGAGAATGTAGACTCACCAGAACAAGAAGAGTTGCATAACTCCTCTGAGCATCTGGAATTAAGTAACGATGCAGATAACGAGAGTTCAGACAGCTCGAGCGAGCGTGGGGAAACAACCGCGAATATCAAGTTTTATGATTTTTCAAATCAACACCCTAGACGCCAGGAACTCTATAGAAAAAAAGAACAGAAAACAAAAGTAGAGAGAACTTGATGCCCAGGATAAAAGATAAAACTCACTATCTAATGCTTGTCAAGGCAGAGGATTGTGTAAAAGACCAAATATCAGGAAGATTCTCAAGAGTTCGAAGGGAAGGGACACATAAGGAAATAAAACAAGCACGGAAGACTAAAATAGAAACAAAATCAAGAAAATCTCAACAATCAAAACAGGAAAAGACAAAAGATCCAGAGTGGACCAAAATGGAACGTAAAAAGAAATACCAAGAACTAAAACGGTCGTTACGAGAGGTATGGACCATTGAGGAAGAAAGTGACGGTAAGGAGGATTCAGAAAAAGGAAACATGAATGTACCCTCCCACTATCAAAAATTCACCATCCAAGACAGAAAAATCATAATGACACCACCAATAAGGGAAAGAATAAACCAGGAATCTTACGATGGGCCGGAAAATGCTAAACGGATAGACCTCGCTGCGCCAAGCGAAGAGCCTTAGCCTGTCTATATAGCAACTAATTTAGAGCCTGAAGAAGAAGAAAGGCTAACACAACTTCTCAATAAGTATAAAGATGTGTTTGCATGGTCCTACAAAGACCTCAAAGGAGTTGATCCATCGATATGCCAACATACAATTCCTTTGAAATCATATGCGAAACCTAGCAAACAACGTCCTTACACATATAATGACACATTTGTTAAACGTATCAAAGAAGAGATTGATAAGATGATGGATGCTGAATTCATCTATGAAATCGAGCATACAGATTGAGTGTCACCCATTGTGGTTGTCCCCAAAAAGAACAAAAAGTTGCGTGTGTGTGTGAACCTCAAAAAAGTGAATGCAGCCACAATAAGGGATAATTATCCCTTGCCGACCACAGAACATGTGCTTGAGAGGGTGGCGGGAAAACGGGCCTATTCCTTTTTAGATTGGTTTTCAGGGTATAACCAATTGGCAATTGCAATAGAGGATCAACATAAAACAGCATTTGCCACAAAGTGGGAAATATATACGTATAGAGTTATGCCTTTTGGCCTAACCAATGCCCCAGCTACCTTCCAAAGGTTAATGACTCATGCGTTCAAAGAATACCTAAGAGTATTCTTAGAAATATATATGGATGATCTCTGTGTCCACTCTCTTATACAAGAAGAGCATATTGACCATTTACAAAAGGTATTTGAGAAGTGCAGAACATATCGAATTTGTCTCAACCCGGAAAGGTGCATTTTTATGGTAAGGCAAGGCCGCATCTTATGACATATTGTCTCAAGAAATGGCATAACCATTGACCTAGACAAAATTAGAGTCATAGCAGACTTGCCCAGGCCTACTAATGCCAAACAAGTACAACCCTTCATGGGACACTGTGGATACTATCGAAGATTCATATATATGTATGTGGTCATATAGCGGTTATTAGTCAGTTTTGACTGGACTAAGGAGTGTAAAAATTCATTCCAAAAGCTTAAAGAAAACCTTGTATCAGCACCTGTACTTAAAGCACCAGATTGGGAAAAGATATTCCATGTTCACATTGATGCATCTGCATACGCAATCGGGAGTATTCTGGCTCAACCTGGAGAAGGAACAATGGATTTCCTAGTTTGTTATGCGAGCCGACAGTTAACTAGTGCAAAAAAGAACTAAACCACCACTAAAAGAGAGAGATTAGGAATGATTTATGTTGTAAAGAAATTTCGGCATTACTTGCTTGTAGACAAATTTGTTTTCTTCACAGATCATCAAGCTCTTTTGTATCTAGTAGATAAACCATGCAATACTGGGAGAATTGTACGGTGGTTTATTATATTGCTAGAGTTTGACTTCACAATGGTAGTAAAAAAGGGTAAAACTCATCTACGGGTGGATCATCTTTCAAAGCTACAAAATGGGGAAGCTCCTGAAGGAGTAGATGATGACATACCTGATGCTTATCTAGATGAACTTCGACTGAGAGCTGTAGCTTCGATCTATGCTAAAACGAGAAGACAAAAAGAGTTTTTTGACAAGCATGTGCGTACGAAAGAGTTCAAAACAGGTGATTATGTACTTGTTTATACTTTGAAGCAACATGCCAAAAAACTAAAAAAGCGAGGGATGGGACCCTTTGTGATTAGTGACTTATCACAAAGTGGAGCTGTCAAACTTGCTACATTGGCAGGAGATCGAAATTGGATTAGTGGGTGCCGGTTAAAAAAGTATCATTTACCACTAACACAGGATATGCTTCAACAAATCCATCAAGAAAAACAACGGATGAAGGAGAAACAGAGGGTACGAGAAGAAGCCCAAGCAGAAGCAAAAGAACGCATTGCAAAAAGAAGGCTTCTATGACAACAACAACAAAGTGGATCACCGTTGCGAATAAATGCTATTCAATTAACAAATTTTGGTGAAGACACAGTGGAACCAATAATTGCAGTCAAAGTGGGTAGCAATCAAGTGGAATCGACGGCATTGCTTGATTCGGGAGCTCAATCAAATCTGATCTCTTACAAATTATATAAACAGCTCAAGCTCGAAGATCAACTACATCCTACTCAACAAGTGCTGGAAAGTAGTACATCACATTCGCTAGGAACATTCGGCTGGACAATATTGCATCTACAAATACATCAATATGTTTACCCCCACAAGTTTTATGTGGTTGAGGATGCGAGCACACTACACCCCATGTTGTTGGGACAACCTTGGCAGAAAGAGTATAATGTGCAGATAGACTGGAATTGGATACAGTCGAAATTCAGCATGCACAAGAACAACAGGTGGTAGCCTTTGCTTAGACAAACCGAAAGAACCCAACAATGGTGCCACAATCAATTGATCAAGAGAAAAATAGATGGGTGCCACTTAACTAGCAAAAGATACCTACGAAGGATATACAACAAAAAGCCAATTGTCTTCAATCAAAAAATGAGATACCACAGGCGACAAATAATAGATCAAAGTCAGCAAGAAGCAAACAACAAGTATGGGTACGGAAAGATCCACGTGAACAAGCCTACAAACCAGAGTGCACTAGTAGACAGCCTCCAAAAAACCAGGTTAATCAAACACCAAACAGAGTCATTAAACAGATATGGATTCCGAAGAACATGCTCAATCTCCAACTACATGAGAAACGCGTTTGGATCCCCACGACGATGCTACAGGAACTCCCTTCAGCACAAGCAAAACTAGCAGCCAGACAAACAACATCGGCAAATCAATCTGTGTGGATGCCGATCAACAGAAAAGCGATCAAAACCAAAAAAGAGGCAATAAACCTACAAACGCATCCAAAGCAAAGCTACAAATGGCAAGCAAAAGAGAAAAAGATTACAGCCAATTCAGCCACGACAATTCTCTCCACGGAGACAACCACGGCCATATCGACAGTAGTAGCAACCCAAGAAACTTTTGCAAAGAAGACAATCAAACAAAGAGTTGTAGAGTTACAACTTTTACTTGCAAAGAAAATCCGCCAACCAAATCAACAACAAATCAGAAACCTTGATTATTCCCTCCTCTCGCACATCATTAATTTTTCCATGCATTGACTGAGTATGCATTAGATAGGGCCACATTACAAGGCCGCGCATTAGCACAATTTTTAACCCATGCACTTCACATCTCTCGAGGTGATACCTTGTCATCCGGGAGGACTCGGACTAGGAGGGGGGAGGCATTCTCAATGCGGACCCAATGAAGGCAAAAGAGCAAAGAAGGGCATGTTTTTCGACTATTTTGAAGGGTTTTCGTTTGATTGCGAAATTTTTTGGACTAACCTAAGTACATATGCCCTTATACAGCATGACTCTACAAGTATATGGGGCCAAACACCAAATTAGGCCTCTAGGTGTGTGTATATATGTAAAAAATAGCCATTTTTCGGACAAAATATTGGTAAAACGAAGAAATCTGGCCATAAAAATTGCATTTGAGTGTACATAGTATTTTGCGGTGATGTTTTTGAGTTATTGTGAGTTTGGGGGATTTTTTGGGTTTATTTTTCTATTTTCTTTTTAATTCTATTAATTATCGGCAGAAAAACTTTAAAAATACAAAAAGCAGGTGAAATACAGTCGTAATGAAAAACAAAAAATATGGGGATAATCAGTGACAATAGGACAACTTATGGTACATGGGGGGTGCAATTATGTGAATGTAGCGGGAGGCGTGTTTTGGGCAGATTTTGACCGAAATGTCAAATTTCTCGGAAACTGGGCAAACGGAGTCCAAATCAACAACTTTTCGACCCTAAACCGCATCTTGCAAGAAGTTAGGAGTAAATGTCAAATTTCATAGAAATTGGACCGGGGACCCCCATTATAAGATTTTTTCACCTCACTTAGAGCTCATTTCTACTATTTCCTTCTTGAGAGAGAGCTCTAGCCACCTTGAACGAACCGGACTTCCAAGGGCTTCTACGACGCGCACGACCACCCGACAGGCTCCAGATATGAGAGGTAGGCTCAGCAACTTGAGCTTTTCCCGTATGTTTGATGTTTTATCGCGAAAACTAGTGTAGGGTTCACACGGGGAACGGGTAGTAGAGACCTAGGGGTAGAGGTAGCCACCTAACGGCTAACCCAATAGCAATAACGCTTCATAGGGGGTTTACCCTAGCATAGTAGACCACTCTTGAATGCACAAAGGAGGCAAAAACCAACGGGAAAAACCCTAACTTCTAGAGCCCTGCAAGAGGCCACCAAGTGGTAAATCGGTGGAAAGTCGCCCAAATGCTACCAAAACTCATGGGTAGGAGCATCTCGACATGCTCTACAAGGCTATATAGCCCACATGGCCATAAGGCAACCCGAAGCGGGACTAAGCTTTAGAAACGGCATCAAACACACAAAGCGTCAACTGGCTCTCACGGCCAAACCGGATGTCCGTTTGCCACCAAACTTCACGAGCGGCTTGCCTAGACCATCAACAACCAAGTCCTATGGTGGTAGACCACCACAAGTCATCAAAGCATGCAAACTCAACCACGGGTGCTTCCAGAGTGACAAATCGCCAAACAGAGCTCCGGTGAAGCCAAAGCCAACAAAAACCTTATGGCAAGGTTCCCCAAGGAACCATGAATCTATGGAGACTAACATCAAGAAATTTCATCACCGAAAAGCACTCCAAGAGTCTAAAAATGACTCAAAGGCTCTGAAAGCCAAACATGGAGTTTCTATCTATCTTTTTGACTTTTTTATTGAAATGAGGCTTAAAGGGGACTCAGGGGGGCTAAGGGCATATACTAGTAGCACTTCTCAAAAAGAATTCATCAGAAGACATCCTACGCGTAGAATGTCTCAGGGCCTCTTTTGCAAGCCAAACTCAATATCTCACCTCATACAGAGTTTCTACATAGCTTATACATGCTAACCATCAAGTTTCATCACATTTGGACAAGAGTTGACCTCATATGCATAAAAAAAACCGGAAAGTCAGAGCATAGAGGCAACAAAGGGTCATAGACCTACCAAAACTACTCCAAATCACATGAAACTTGCACAATATACTCATTATCACATTGCCAAGCTAACTGTGGAGTTAGATATGAAAAATAATGAAATAGACATCCTACATGTAGGATGTCTAAATGCCCTGTTTGACCTCCAGCTGGTGTTTTTGAGTTCCACATATCTTTATAACATCTTCACATGCTCATATATCAAATTTCAAGCCAGACCCATCACATTTGGCCCCCAAAACCTCAAAGATGTACTTTTCTGAGCCTAAAAACACTAAACATGCTCCTAACACTAATACTTATCGAAATCAAAATCTAAGAACAGGGCCATGTTCTACATTCTAAGGGCTATCCATAGATCCAAAATCAAGTCATTCTGAGATGAGAGACATACTACGCGTAGATGTCTCCAGGGTCATATTGACCTTCTGTGCAGGAATTGACATCATGGGAGTCTTTTACATGGTATAAGAAGCCTATATATCAAATTTCAATCCAATTGGATATCATTTGCCCCTCCATATAGGACATCCTACCCATTTTGTGAGCCAAAAGCCTAAATCTGCTCAAAATTGCACTTTTTGATGTCCAAACATAATTCCAAGTACATAGCCATGTTGCATAGGTCAAGGGCCACAAGCATGTCAAGTTTCATCAAAATCAGACGAAGTAGACATACTACGCATAGGATGTCTACATGCTTATTTTTCAGCCAAAAACCTATTGTGGGCACATGCATGGCTTCCCTAGTCCCTTTTGAGTTCTTATTTCAATTTTTCAAGTCATTTGGGTAGTCAAAACTCAGCTTATCAGGATCCATGGCAGCCACAAAGTCACCTGCAAAGAAGAAGAGGATGACTATCAAGGACTACATAGAAGAAGTGGAGCATTTTGTTATCCTAGAGGGAACCCTGAAGCCCACAAGCACTTGGATTCAAGATGACCTACTAGAAACCAATGATCTGAGAATCTACCAAGGAGTGTTTAAAGATCCGGAGGAAAATGCAGTGGAGCTACCCATGATCCCTCAACAGCTCAATGAATTTGTCAGGAGCAAGATGGGGGACTACTTGGAGAAACTGGATCTACACAATTACTTTGAAGCCTTGCTAGCAGGGATTGATGTTAAAAGAGTGTGGGAATTTGTCACCACAATCAAAGAGGACGACATAGCCAGAGTTACAAATCTGCAAGGCAAGCCTAATAAGATGATTGTCATCACAGAGAAGGTGGTGGCAACAACACTTGACCTCTCTAACAAAGGAGCGGTGTGACTAAGAGGCGGGATGACATTAAGGTCTAATCAGAGAAGAAAAATAACTATACATTTGAAGATATTGCAAACCCTAAGGTGGCCATCATGAGCCAATTATACAATCAGTACTTCCACATGTGTACCAAGCGGCCATAGAAATACATGATGCCACCTGGAGCTATTGCCACCACTTTCACTTGGGCGATGCAGAAGAGCCGCCCGAGGGAGATAAACTATGTTGCTTACATTCACTACAACCTTGTGAGAGTACTGGGGACCAAAAGCCCACTTCTTGTAGAGATGTAGAGAGAAAGAGAGAGAGAGAGACGAGACAAGAGACACACCATATACGCTCCCAAAGACTGATTCATATTGAGGACAAGATACAAATATATAGGTGAGACCAAGTTCAGTAGAGTGATCCATATATAGCTCCAACACCCCCACTCAAACAAAGGTCTCTAGCTTTGGATGAAAAAACCCTTGGGTAGTTCAAGGGAAAAACCGAAGCCCCTATACAATGTGAAATATGAACCAGCGGTGATGATGTGAAAGTGAATTGTGCATTTATGTACAAATATTCAAGTGACTTAGATATCACAAGGTGCAAATATGGAGTGTGCATAGTGCATGGTACCTAAAAGATTACAATGTCATATGTAAAAAGCTATTACAATAGCAAAGAAGATAATCTAGAAAGAGTGAGGCCAAAGCAACTCCAAGCTCCGAGCGCAAGAGGATGAAACGTGACTCATTGAGGCCTTTGGTCAAAATTTCTACAATCATCTGGTCACTTGGACAGTGCTCAACCATAATGGTTCCTTTGCCTACTTCATACCTGACATAATGATAATGGACAGCAATGTGCTTTGACTTATTATGTTGAACATAGTCTTTTGCAAGACTAATAGCACTTTGGTTGTCACATCGCAAGGGTGTGCTAGAAAGAGGAGAGTGACCAATATCAACCAGCATTTGTTGAAGCCAAATCAACTCACGAGCTGCAAGTGATGCCGCAACATATTCTGACTCAGTCGTAGAAACTGCAACACAACGTTGTTTCTTGCTGGTCCAAGAAACAAAACAACCATTTATAAAGAAGTAATTTCCACTAGTAGATCGCATAGACAAATGTGAGCTTCCCCAGTTTGCATCTGTGTAACCCAAAAGAGAAAGAGATTGCATAGAATCCGATGTGAGTTGTCGTCGATAGACTAAACCAAAATTTGTAGTGCCTTTCAAGTATTTCAATACACGCTTTGCAGTAGACCAATGCTTAAGAGAAGGACATGCAATATGTTGTCCAAGATAATTAGCAGCAAACAGAATATCAGGACGAGTGTTCATGCCAACAAAATGAAGACATCCAATCAAGTTAGCATAAGGTTGATTTGTGACAAGTTGACCGCCATTGTCAGAAGTATTCTTCATAGAGCTCGCAAGACAAGGTATGTTGGCTGAATGTGCAGATTCCATACCAAATTTTTGAATAGTATCTGAAATAAACTTTGACTGTCGAAGGAATAAAATACCTTTTGTACGGTTCCATTGGATTTGAATGTCAAGACAAGAGTGAATCTCTCCAAGATCCACCATATCGAATGCAGAAGACAATAGCTTTTTCACTTGCTGAAGAAATCCCAAATCATTGGAAACAAGGATGGTATCATCCACATAAAGAGCAAGAATCACAAAACTGCTACCTTGGCGTTTTATGTATAAGTTGGGGTCTGACGAGCAAGAGATGAATCCTTTAGAGGTGAGAAAAAGATCAAATTTTGTATACCAGTCTCGCGAAGCTTGTTTGAGACTATATAGTGCCTTATGGAGTTGAGCAACAAGGTCTTCTTTACCTGGAATAACAAACCCTTCGGGTTGTTCCATACAAATTTCCTCTTCCAAGTCACCATTAAGAAAAGCAGTTCGCACATCCATTTGATGAGCTTCTAAATCAAATTGAACAACAAATGACAATAAAACTCGAACACTTGTAATGCGAACAACTGGTGAAAAAGTTTCTTGATAATCAACACCAGCTACTTGGGAGTAACCTTTTGCAACTAAACGCGCCTTGAACTTGTCAAAAGATCCATCTGCTTTTACTTTTTTCTTATACACCCACTTACATTTAATAGTTGTATGACAAGGAGGTAATTCAGTTAGTATCCATGTACCTTTAGAGATAAGAGAATCGTACTCTACTTTCATAGCCTCTTGCCATTGGTCCTTTTGTGGTGAAGAGATAGCTTCATCATAAGTAACGGGATCTTCAGAAGTAGAAAAAGCATTATCAGTAATATCGTCATCATAAACATGACATGAGCCATGTTTAAAATCAATAGGCAGATCAACAAAAATATCAATATCATCATTGGCAACATTTGGAATGGATGGTTGTGAAGAGGAAAGTTGCTCTATAGAAAGAGTTTCATCTTCTGAAAGAAATGGAAAAGCCTGAAGCAATGATTTAGTATCATCAGAATCATCCATGGACCATGAGCCTCCCATAAGCTGTTCATTAAAAGTGGCATCACGATTCACAATTACTTTCTTGGAGGAAGGGTCATAGAATTTGTAGCCTTTGGAAGTGTCAGAATATCCAATAAAAATAACTTTAAGACCAGGAGCATCAAGCTTTGTTCGTGTTTCTTTGGGAACATGAATATAAGCAATACATCCAAAGGTTCGAAAATGAGATACAGAAGGAATGTCACCTGTCCATGCTATGATGGGTATCTTACCAGAGGGTGAAGTAGTAGGAAGATGATTCTGATTAAATGCTACTGTCAAAGTAGCTTCAGCCCAGAAAACACGAGATAAGCCTGAATGAATTAGCATACATCTTACAGCATTGAGAATAGTACGATTCTTTCGTTCAGTAGCACCGTTCTGTTGAGGCGAATATGGAATAGTGTGTTCATGATGAATTCCACTGTCAGCACAGTAACTCACAAACTCTCGAGAAACATATTCGCCTCCATTGTCACTACGAAGCTTCTTAAGGCGACGACCAATTTGAAGTTCCGCAGCCTTGTGGAATTGTTTGAAAATAGATAAGGCTTCAGATTTTTGTCTAAGTAGAAATATAGTCGTATACCTTGAGAAATCATCAATGAAAGTAATGAAGTAGCGATATTGTGATCTCAAAGAAGGTAGAGGTCCACATATATCAGTATGAACAAGATCCAATATGTCATGAGAATGAGTTGTATTTGAAAAAGAAAAGGGTTTACGATTGTGTTTCCCAAGAGCACAAAATTCACAAATTCCCATATGGGGATGGGCTTTAAGATCCATGCCATGAACAAGATCACGACGTTGAAGATCAAGGAGTTTTGAGAAATCAGCATGAACAAAACGGTGATGCCATACTTTGCAATCATGATCACCTGGAGCAGTGACAATATTTGCTACAGCATCGTTGAGAGAGATTTCAAACAAATTACCGTTTCGAGGAGCAGTGGCTATAGTCTGTCCATCTTTCTCAATTCGGCATTTGGTATGATCAAATCCAACAAACAGACCAAGATCAACAAGTGTAGCAATTGAAAGAAGATTACGTTGAAGATCTGGTACATGTAATACTCCTCGCAAAATTCGAGTGGAAGAAGATAAGGTACCAAGGTATAAGTCTCCAATACCCTTTACTTAACAAGTAGTATCATCAGCAAGATAAACAACACGTTAAACTGGCAGTGGATGATAGTTATGGAGCCACTTAGACTGATATGTCATATTTCCTGTAGCACCAGAATCGATAATAAAAAGTGATCCATCACGTACATGAAGTATTCTGTCTGCAACGACTGAACATAGGACGCAGCTTGTTTCTGGTACATGTTGTTTCTATGTTCAGTAGCATGTGCTCTATTCCGATCTGTGTCGAATCGTCGCTTATAGCACATATGAGTGGGATGATCAGATCGTCCACAATATTCACAAGAAGAAGAAGAAGAGTCTCTAGATAAACGTGGTTGTTTTGTGGTAATATTGTGTTCTTCATCATATTGATGTGCCCAGCAATCATCTTCAGTATGGCCATTTCTGTTGCAGTAAGAACATTGCTTATTAGGAAATTTGAGACGAGAGAAAATATTGCCGCGACGGACACCTCTGCGGTTTCCTCGTTGAAATGGACGCCTTCGAGCATAAAAAGCACGTTTCATCTGTTGTGATTCAATCTCCTCTTGTGAAATCATAGCTGTTTCGTGACCAGCATTCCGACGTTTTTGACGTTGAGAGTATTCAATTAAAGACATGCAAGCTTGGTCGAAATCAAGACCATCTTTATTAGAGAGAATAGTAACAATGTTATCATAAGAACAGTCCTTCACCGTATCAAGGAGAAGTGTAATCAGTTGCTTTTGTGGAACAGAATCACCGGCAGAAACAAGTTGATTAATAATAGATTTGAAAGATTCAATATGTCTCGTCATGGCAGTACCAACTTCATATTGTAACTTGTTAAGCAACCCTCTCAAATAAAGTATTTCTGTAACATATTTCTTCTGAAAGTTTGCAATAAGGTACTTCCATACGTCGTGGGAAGTAGGCAGTTCATACATATCAAGCAAAAGGGAATCAGTAAGAGCAGAAAGAATATACCGACGAGCTGCTTTATCACGTCGTTGCCAACCGTATAGGCAACATTCCAATCTTCAAATATAGGTCCTTCAGTGATAAGCACGTTATCATTATCCGTATCAACAGGCTGAGGAGGACAAACACGATTTCCAAGAACAACATCGGAGAGTTCATCGCCTTCAAGAATTAACAACATCTTTGCTTTCCGGCCTGGAAATCCTTGACCTTGGAAAGGAGGAACAGAATGCTGGCCAGAAGGAAAGCCGTTGACGAGAATATTCATAGCCATATCTTGTTGCGAGAAGACGTATAAGATAAGATCGCAGAATTTACACACCATATATGGTGAAGGTTGCAATTGAGAATGAGAGCGATATGAGTACTACGTTCTGTCAACGATAAACGTAAGAAGGATGCTCAAGGAACGTCCAAAGATGTGAGAGACGTCACCCAAAAAAGGCAGGGTAAAGGAGACGTTAATAATAAACGAGTCCTCAAAATAGAGTGGCGTGAGACGCAAGATTGACGGCCACAATACGAATAGCAAAAAGATAAATCTTCTCAAAAAAGTTAACGCCAAAATAAGAAAAACGATCGCGGACGCTTCACGAAGAAGTAGGACGAAGAAAGCTGCGTCAAGCTCAATTGCAGTAAAAACAGCATAACTTTCTGCTGCGAACTCCGATTGACGCAAACCTAGAACTCAAATCGAAGAGCTCGAGGAGACGAGCCCGTTTCTCCAAATTTTGAGCAGAACAGCAAGAAAAATTGAGATGAAGTTCAGGGTGTCATCAACAAGAAAATGTAATCAACGATTAGATTGATTAGAAATAAACGCCACATAAAACACTAATCATATTCTTCTTAACACAAAACAACCACAGTTAACAAGAATCAACGCTCATAAATAAAATTTGTAGTAATTTTGAATCTTACATGCGAATCGCATACACATACTGTTGTGTCACCATGAATTGAATCGGCGCATGATCGTTACCGCTCTGATATCATGTTGAGATGTAGAGAGAAAGAGAGAGAGACGAGACAAGAGACACACCATATACGCTCCCAAAGACTGATTCATATTGAGGACAAGATACAAATATATAGGTGAGACCAAGTTCAGTAGAGTGAGCCATATATAGCTCCAACACTTATATTGTGCCTCGTGAGCTGATAACCAAAGTTATCTATAAAGCATTGGATGCCAGGGGAAATTGGCCTCTACCTCCCTCCCAAAATGATTGGCTCAAGCTGAAGGAAGACAAAGAAGAAGAGTCTCCTAAGGCTCCAAGGGTAGCCACAAGGTTGAAGCGCCATTTAGAGACAGTGCCAGAAGAGCTGCCACAGCCCAAGAAGGGGAAGAAAGAAACTCTACAGGTGCCAATAAAGGAAACAAAGTCATAGAAAGCAGCAAGGCTGGAAAGACTAATGGAGAGTTTCAGAGCTGAGAGGATGCTAAAAGGGGATTTGAGCGAATTATGGAAGCCCTCACTTGAGGCTATGTCTGGATCTTCTCGAAGGACTAAAAGGGATCGCTTTGAAGATTATATAAAGAATTTCCAGATCTTAGATGCTACAACTGAGAATATCCCAAACATACCTTTCAACAAAGAAGAAGTTGATGATATGAGGCGGCAACTTCTAGAAGAGCAGGAAGGGGAAGAAAGAGAGAGGAAAACAAAAGCTGACCGGGATTTCAAAAAGAAACCATCAACCCCGCCATCAAGCCGAGAGTCAAGTCCTCCACCATCATCACCTCCTCCTAGTCCTCGTCAACCCCGACAAACTGAGGAGTTGAACAAATCTGATGGGCAACAAGACTCCAAGGAAGAGGAGAACAAAGAGAAAATGCAGAAGGCAGAAATTAAACCAAAAGAGAAGAAGGCAGAAATTGGACCAAAAGAGGAGAAGCCAGATCTAGAAGAAAAAAACTATAGAATATTCCTTGATCTACTAGCTGTTGGATACTCTCGAGAAGAGGCAGCTAATGCATCTTTTCAGCTGTGTAGCACTAGGCCCAAAGAATATATGATGAGCCCTCAATTGATGGAGTTGAAGGAAATGGCCACAGATACAATGGATTTACAGCCACAAGCCAATGATTGGGATGAGGTGATGCAAAAACTCACTGAGCTCAGAGCAAGGTCTATGGCCACTAAGATTGAGTATGATAATCTCAAAGTAAATGAAGTTCAAATCAAAGCCTAGGTGGACTCACTGCAAAAGTAGGACCAAGAGAACACACAGAATCAAGACGAGCTGCAAGCTGATCTGGACGCGGCACTAAAAAGATGCCAAGAAGTGGAAAGTCAGAGTCGAGCAGCAGACCAAAAGCTTCAAAGAGCAGATGAGGAGTATAAGAAAATCAGCCAATCACTAATGGATGCAGAGAAAGAAAGGGACAACTTGAAACTCTAGCTTGCCGATGAGTCCAAAGAAGTGGAGACTTTGAGGAATGCTAAGGAAAAAGATGAGCTGGAACATGAGGCCAGCCAAGATGAAGTTATAGAGCTGAAAGATCAAATAAAAGTGAAAGATTAGACAATCGAGACGCTAAGGTCATCTTCGAGTAGAGTCAGAGCCGCTACCTCAACTAGCACTGCTTCAAAGAAGGATATGTATGAAGAACAGATGAAGGAACTCCAAAAGGAGTTGACACTAGAGAAGAAACAAAGATTGATGTTGGCTGAGGGCTCCCTAGTGATGCAAAGCCATTTGGAGGACGAGAACAAGGCCATGAAAGATGAGTTAGCAGCCTTGAAAAAGAAGATGGATGAGGATCTCAAGAAGATGCAAACTGAAAATGAAGACACCAAGAAGAAGTTAGAAGAGGCTGAGAAAGCCAATGCTGAATTGAACGATCTTTTAGTGACCATGGGGGATCAAGCTGAACAGGAAAAGAAATAATATCAAAAGCAAATTGATGAGCTAAAAGGCCAACAGCAGACTGAAGAGCCACACTTGAGCACAGGGCCAGCAGCTATGGAAGGAATTGATATAGACAATGTGTCAGATCCAGTGGACACAACAATGCAAGAGGACACCCTTGTGGGACCATCCGAAGAGCCCCGGGATCTGACACAAGAAGAAGAAGACAATCTACAAAAGGCAATAGAAGCGTCCATAAAAGACACCGCCAGAGAAGCAATGCAGTGGGAGTAGAGGATATTGAAGTCTATGACCATTCAAAAATTAGATGCAAATGTTGTTTGACATGAATGGCTACAACTCCCTCTCCCATATCCTCTTCTCAAGTATGAAGCTGCTACACTAAACAAGAGAATCAAAGAGGAGTTGATAGTGCCACTATACGAAGAAGATATCACCAAACGAGAAGGTGTTAAGATTATTGTGGATCTCAGCCAAAATGGAGAAAGGCATGGCTAACTAAATACCCATAGTATTTAGTACATCTGGTAGAGGCACCTAAAATAATCAGAAACAACCTTAGCTTTTGCCCTCTACCAAGGATGCGGACCTCGAAAGAACAAGAACTCTTGAAGAAATGCCATCCCATGTGGCTCAACTACCCAAAGCTGCCAGGCTTGAAGGCAGGTGAGAGAATGAGTGAGCAATACATGGTGAAAACCCTAACGGGTGCCATTAAATTGTTGACTGGCTCACCTGACCTCTCTTGCATTATGCTCAGGAAGATATCTAAAACCCTTATGGCAGTTTTTGAGATCTTTAAACCTGGACAGACAATAGACAACATATGTTTCTTCCAAGATACATATAGATGTGCGTATGAACTGCCTGCTCAACCTTCCCATGAGGTGATACATGCCCTCTACCAGCGAATGATGTTTTTGCCCTCGTACCATCTCCAGGCGTTTGAAGAAGCCTACTACACCGGTTTCTTCACAGTCGATACAGATATATTCAGCCCTACATTACTGGCCCAGCATGTATGGTATGAGTCTGTTCTGAAGATGCACAAAATCCTCCACTGAAGAAGCAGTTCTACTGTCCTATCGGGGACGACATGATCTAGAAGGGGAGGAGTGTTAGCGGCTGGACACACTCAACGGAGAATAATTTCCCCGGCGGGATACTAATTTCCCTTGTAATCATTCCTTAATTGAGAAGAAACCGTCATTTCACCTTTGTAAATAGTGGGGCTTGCAGAAGCTTCCAAATTCTATCCCATTTTTGACATTTAGACTTAAGTAAATGGTTAAATTCGAACATTACGGTTTGAGATTGAAAGGTATTTATACCACTTTTGACCTTAATGCAAAAAAACCCTTTTTGTCATTTTTATAATTTTTCTCTGTGTGAGTTGAGCGTACTTCGTGTACGAGAGAGAGTGAGAGTTTATCTTGACGCTACGCGCACATTGGTGGTCGGAATCAAGTGCGGAGAAGTGCAGCGTGTTGCCCCCGAAGAAAGCTATGTGCCAACACCTACATTGCAGGTGTACGGTCCGGCCCGGCTTTGCGAGATCGATCCACGAGCTATATCTGGTGATTCGATGAGCATATGTTGTCCGTTTTTGCATTTCAGCATATCCACGCGTTCGCAATGAGTAGAGCTACAGATTAGGCACTTTTGTTTTCAGAAACGATGGCATGCAAAAATCTGTCAGACATCCTACATGATTCTGCACCAGGTGTTTAGGGTTGGGATTTTGGGTCACGGACCTTAGGGAGAGTGACCTATTGGTGTTAATAGGATTTCCTTCAAGTTCCGTAGCATTTGGAGAACATTTGATGGGTATTTGTCTCTTCAAAGCGTCGTAGAAAATCCCCACTTGTGTACTCTTAAAGGCTGTACCTTAGACATTGGGTAGAGACCTCTGTAGGAAGTAGTCAATAGTTAGGCGAGTGTAGGTTGACACCCTATCCTTGCTTCCACGTGCCTGCGGGTCGAGCTTCATCCTTAGCTGACAAATCTTGTTAGGTGAGTTGTCGTTGTGCTGACGTCCATCGCGGCGTATCCGCCAACATGGACATACAAGAGTATGTTTCAAAATGTATGGTATGCCAAAAGACTATGTATGATAGAGGGAAGCAACATGGATTACTCCAGCTATTTCCAATCCTTAATTCACCATGGGAGAGTATATCCATGGATTTTATCTTTGGATTACCTAGGTCTATCCATGGGAATACAGGAATATGGACAATATTCGACAGGTTTAGCAAGCAAGCACACTTTTTTCCTGTCAAAAAGACTATTAAGGCACACGAATTGGCAACTCTCTTCATATTCCATATATCCAAACAAACACCATGGATTGCCAACATCCATCATGTCAGAGAGAGATCCTAGAATGACCAGTAATTTCTAAGAAGGTCTCTTTAAAAATATAGGTACAACATTGAATTTCTCTTTGACCTATCACCCACAAAAGGATGGCCAAAGTGAGATAGCCAATCTTACGATACTCAATCTTCTAAAGGCTTATGTTATAGAAGTAGATCAACACCCACAATGGAAAAAATACTTAGCCCTTGTAGAGTATGCACACAATAATACTGTCCATATTTCTACGGAAAAATCACCTTTTTAAATCAATGAGGGAAGACCTAAAAGTCCCTTGCTACTTAAAGTACATGGGAAGATCTTTTATGCAGATAAGGACAGTCGTGACCTACAAGAATCTTTCCAAAAGATTGAGGACGCTATATCCATCTCCCAACAAAGGCAAAAAGCTGCTATTGACAAGCACAGAAGGGCCTTAGCGTTCTAAGAAAATGATTGCGTCTTACTTAAGTTTCCCAAGGCTTGATTGAGAGGCAAATGACGGGAAAAACTCCTACGGGCCATCAAAAGTATTATGCTAAACTAGTAGAAAGATACTATGGTCCTTTTCAAATCTTGAAGCCAATCAATGAGATGGATTATCAACTCAAGCTGCCCAACCATTGGCTCATACACAATGATTTTCATGTGAGCCTACTTAAGCCCTACAAAGGAGAGCCACCAAGTGAGCCAACTATTGAAGGACCCTCCCAAAATCAAAGACCAAGAAGAGGTGCTACAACCCGAAGCTATCCTTCAGCATGAAGAGAAGGTACTACACCATGATAAGATTATCCAACGGTATCTTATCAAGTTCAAAAATTATCCTTTTGAAGATGCTAGATTGATGCAAGAAATACAGCTTCTTAAGGATAGAATGAACCTTGTCAATGCTTACAATGCTACGTTAGAGTAAGCAAATGTAGATGTTTTTTATAAATGACGAATGTTTTTTGTCTAATAAGATCAATTCTATTTTTATTGTGCAAAATTTAAGTAGTATGCATGCTTAGAATCATGTTTGTGATGAAGATGTCTCTCAAACACAAAGTAGAATTTGCCACTCTACTTGGAAGAATGAAATAGACTAAAGAGTAGACATGCTTATGGCAGCTACATCTCCCAAGCATCAAATGGATTAGCCATCCATCTTGGAATGATGTTGTAGGGTAAAAAGGGATCCTCTACCCGCTAAGAAACATTGAGTAATGACTAACTCTTTATCTCTTCCACCTCATACTCGAGGAAGAATATGATTTCAAGAGAGAGGTAATGCCATGAAATCTAATATCTAACCAACCCAAAAGATTTTCTCATATCAAAATGATAATTTGATGTGGGAGAATAAACGAGAACAAGGGCTAGAATATAGACATGTGCTTACGGGTCTATCTTAACACGGGGCCAATGGTAAAGGGGTCCAAATGAAAGATGGTATGTCAAAGAAAAAGGCTAGCTAATGGATCTTAAACAACTTAGAGTTATCTCCATTAAAGACATTGAAAGGTTTGTGTAGAAGTCCTTAGACCTTTGGTTAAAGCTAGGCCTATGATTGAGGTGCGTGATATTTAAAAATTCATGAGATGCTTGATAACTAAGGTGAAACTTAAGCTAGGCATGTGCTTGAAGGTCCAAGTCAATCCCTACAAGGAGGAGGCGAGTCCTTGAAGCTAGGGGGATGGTAGAGAGATAAGCCATACTCTTACTAACCCCATTCTTGCTGTCTTGGTGCTTAAGCAAGTAGGGGGCCAAGTAGCTTGGGTTTGAAAGTCAAGATGCAAGCCTACAAAGGAGGGAGCGAGCCATGCAAGTAGGGGGGATGGTTGGATGACTTCCCTCTCTCCCAAAGGGCCCCCCTTGCTCAAGAGGCAAGAAGGACACATGTCAAGCGGCTAGCTAGCTAGGTCGCCCTCAAGGAGTGTCCAAAGCCTATTGGTCAACCCAAGAACTAGGGGGCTTGGTTGCAGTATATACTCTCCCACACACACATACACACACACGCACACACACACACACACACACACACTCATTGTGTGAGTTGCAAAGTGCAAGAGCTCCATCTCCTTCTCCAAATCTTGTAGATAAGTTGAGAGCCTACACCAACACTCTTGTCTATGTAATGCAAATCCAACCAAGAGCTATGCTCCAATGCATAAGCTTGCCATCTTCTTCATCTTCATTACTATGATGTTATGTATGCTAAGCAAGAAGAGTGATGATAAGTTAGGAACTATTTCTTTCTTCTATGAATTTTTTGTCTTCCTCTTCCCTACCCTCATTCCCCACTAGCTCTCTCCACATTTGAAGGTGTTTGAGGCCTTGGGACTGAGAATGGGGATGGTTAATGCTTTTTACAAAGTCTATGTGATGCTCATGATGAATGAATCTTTCCACCTTCATTGCATCACCTAGGTCACGAGGAACACAAATATTGTATTGTACCAATTCTCTCTTGATGGGAGAATCTATTAGACAAAAGTCTATTGGAGGGGGGACGGACTCCACATAAATCTGGTCGTCAATTGTTGTCAAGTTCTGTAAACTCTCTCTCTTGCAAAAGTATTGTTCATGCCAAGTTAATTAAGTATTATGGTTAAGCTGCTACCGTTCAATAAGATCACCCTCTATTTTCGCAAAGTAGTCTGACAAAAATTCTCTCTCTAATTCTCCTAATTCCGTTATTCTCAAAGTTCATAGGCCATTTCCATTACAATAGCTATTGTGCGGTCAATGTTCATGTTCACTAAAAATTAGGATCAAAGAAGAGAGCATGAGATGACCACGGCGGAGGGACCTCTTGCAAGGCATGTTGCAAAAAGATGCGCCGTGATATTCAACTAAATGACAAGTTTTTGGAGTTGAGCACTCTTCTAGAGCCTGGCAGAACTCCCAAAATCGACAAGATAGTTATTCTTTTGGATGCACTTTGTACACTAAATTAGAAAAATGTTGAAGCTCAGTAGTTAAATGAGTCGAATGAAAAGCTTCAAGAATCTATAAAAAATTGAAGATAGATAAGGGCAAGCTTCAATATGACAAGAAAAGGTTAGAGGCAGAGAAAGAGAGGCTGGAGCAACATATGAAGTTAATGAGTAGGATATCTATCACACCTTGCTGCTTTGCTTGCATTTGCTGCTCAAATCCAAGTTGCTAGTGGCAAGGTTGCATCTGTTCCAGATTCTCAAGTAAGGAACTAGGCATGTGCCGATGGACGCCTCCGGCTTACTCGATAGGTCTCATAATCACATGTTGAGGCCGCCAGTGGCATAGGCTTCTGGGTGCTTTATGTGAAAATGCCCAATTTTTTCTATATGTTAAGAGCCATGAATTTTTCTCAGATTTGGACACGATTGGTGCCAACTATCTTATAAATCATTTGTCACAATTCATATGAAGTGTAATTGTGAAACAAATTTGTTTATCTCGTCTCTTTTCTTCCCTATCAATTTTTTTCATTGAAGTAAAAAGATGGGCATTGAGTAGGCAAAAACTTGCTTACTATAAAAAAATAGAGAGAGAGAGAGAGAGAGAGAGAGAGAGAGAGAGAGAGAGAGAGAGAGAGAGAGATACAAAGTCCTGCGAAGTAGGGTAATACTAGTAGCCAATGACATTGCAGATGGTATATCAAGGTGAGGGCATGTAAGTTATAATGCTTTTATTGATATGCATGCCGAGTGTAGTGTATTTTTTAAAGCACAACATGATCTTGACTAGTTTACCATTACCATGTCATCTCTTGGAGTACATTTAATGCAACATATACATGGAAATGCGAGAAAGTGGGTTGTTTCTAAAATCATCACCTATGCTTGCATTTTAAAGACTTGGTGCATAGTGCAAGAACTTGACAATATAAATGGAAAACAAGAAATATGTCGAGCACCTTAACCAACAATTCCCTCATGGACATCCCACACAAAATCATATGCATGCAACTATATTCTATTTGATCCTACTATGGTAAGCCCTTTTCAGACACACCACATGGCTTTAACAGAAATCAAAAAAAAAATTTAGCATGAGCACCATCGACGTGCATACGAGACGGACTATCAAGTGGGAGGTGAACATCTAACAAGTGGCCTAGGGGGAGTGAAATATAGAGTTGAGAGAGTGGAAGATGAACCGTTCACATCACATATCCTAGAGAGAGAAAGATCGTGAGGGCGTTTACAAGTTTTCTAGTGGTGGAAGTTGCCTAGGTGGATGGCTTAGATACTGGTCTGATACTTGGAGAGCACAAGCTAGGCAAGTGGACCAAATAATAGCAAACTTAGAGCAACAATGCCTCCTAGAGACTCTTTCTTTTTGGAGGGTAGCTCTCCTCTAATATATGCAAATAAAGTTTTTGAAAATGATACTATCTAAGATAGTGTGCCTAGTATCAAAAGATGAGAAGTCATTCCCAAGCTCATAAACTCCATGCACACAAAACCATTAACAAATCAATGGCCAAATAGTCGAGCTTGACATGACACTTTGTGTCCTATAACATGAGGGGAACATGAGCAAGCTGGTGTGATTACAGAGTGTTCCCATTGTGCAAAAAATCATGCAATGAAAGTCTTTTGTGACACCCATGTGCGCATGAAGGCAACACACGTGCAAGGTGAGGCCAAGGTAATGCTCTACGGGTATTTGAAGCCGTGGTGAGGAGATAAGGGGGCTTAAAGGGGCAATGCGCTCAACGCACAGAGAGAGAGAGAGAGAGAGAGAGAGAGAGAGAGAGAGAGAGAGAGATTCTAGCTCCGGTACAGTTCCCTTCTTATTTTCTCCAATGGATGAGACAAAGTACATGTGGGAAACACAAATCGTCAATGCTTTAGTGTGCATGAAGTCTATGCACTTGGAAATGACTTCTTAGGTTTCCATAGTAGGTTTCCATGGTAGAGAGATAAGCCATACTCTTACTAATCCCATTCTTGTTGTCTTTGTGCTTAAGCAAGTATGGGGCCAAGTAGCTTGGGCTTGAAAGTCAAGATGCAAGCCTACAAAGGAGGGAGCGAGCCATGCAAGTAGCGGGGATGGTTAGATGACTTCCCTCTCTCCCAAAGGGCCCCCCTTGCTCAAGAGGCAAGAAGGACACATGTCAAGCGGCTAGCTAGGTCTCCCTCAAGGAGTGTCCAAAGCCTATTGGTCGACCCAAGAACTAGGGGGCTTGATTACAGTATATACTCTCCCACACACACACACACACACACTCATTGTGTGAGTTGCAAAGTGCAAGAGCTCCATCTCCTTCTCCAAATCTTGTAGATAAGTTGAGAGCCTACACCAACACTCTTGTCTATGTAATGCAAATCCAACCAAGACCTATGCTCCAATGCATAAGCTTGCCATCTTCTCCATCTTCATTACTATGTTGTTATGTATGCTAAGCAAGAAGAGTGATGATAAGTTAGGAACTATTTCTTTCTTTTATGAATTTTTTGTCTTCCTCTTCCCTACCCTCATTCCCCACTAGCTCTCTCCACGTTTGAAGGTGTTTGAGGCCTTGGGACTGAGACTGGGGATGGTTAATGCTTTTTACAAAGTCTATGTGATGCTCATGATGAATGAAGCTTTCCACCTTCATTGCATCACCTAGGTCACGAGGAACACAAATATTGTATTGTACCAATTCTCTCTTGATGGGAGAATCTATTAGACAAAAGTCTATTGGAGGGGGGATGGACTCCACATAAATCCGGTCATCAATTTTTGTCAAATTCTGTAAACTCTCTCTCTTGCAAAAGTATTGTTCATGCCAAGTTAATTAAGTTTTATGGTTAAGCTGCTACCGCTCAATAAGATCACCCTTTATGTTCTCAAAGTAGTCTGACAAAAATCCTCTCTCTAATTCTCCTAATTCCTTTATTCTCAAAGTTCATAGGCCATTTCCATTACAATAGCTATTTGTGCGGTCAATGTTCATGATCACTAAAAATTAGGATCAAAGAAGAGAGCATGAGATGACCACGGTGGAGGGACCTCTTGAAAGGCATGTTCCAAAAAGATGCGCCGTGATATTCAACTAAATGACAAGTTTTGGGAGTTGAGCACTCTTCTAGAGCCTGGCAGAACTCCCAAAATCGACAAGATAGTGATTCTTTTGGATGCACTTTGTACACTAAATTAGAAAAATGCTGAAGCTCGGTAGTTAAATGAGTTGAATGAAAAGCTTCAAGAATCTATAAAAAATTGAAGATAGAAAAGGGTAAGCTTCAATATGACAAGCAAAGGTTAGAGGCAGAGAAAGAGAGGCTAGAGCAACATATGAAGTTAATGAGTAGGATATCTATCACACCTTGCTGCTTTGCTTGCATTTGCTGCTCAAATCCAGGTTGCTAGTGGCAAGTTTGCATCTGTTCCAGGTTCTCAAGTAAGGAACTAGGCATGTGCCGATGGACGCCTCCGGCTTACTCGATAGGTCTCATGATCACATGTTGAGGCCGCCAATGGCATAGGCTTCTAGGTGCTTTATGTGAAAATGCCCAATTTTTCCTAAATGTTAAGAGCCATGAATTTTGCTCAGATTTGGACACGATTGGTGCCAACTATCTTATAAATCATTTGTCACAATTCATATGAAGTGTAATTGTGAAACAATGTTGTTTATCTCAGATCTTTTCTTTCCTATCAATTTTTTTTCATTGAAGTAAATAGATGGGCATTGAGTAGGCAAAAACTTGCTTGCTATAAAATTTAAAAAAAAAAAATATATATATATATATATATATATATATATATATATATATATATATATATATATATAGAGAGAGAGAGAGAGAGAGAGAGACATATACAAAGTCCTGCGAAGTAGGGTAATACTAGTAGCCAATGACATTGCAGATGGTATATCAAGGTGAGGGCATGTAAGTTATAATGCTTTTATTGATATGCATGCCGAGTGTAGTGTACTTTTGAAGGCACAACATGATCTTGACTAGTTTCCAATTACCATGTCATCTCTTGGAGTACATTTAATGCAACATATACATGGAAATGCGAGAAAGTGGGTTGTTTCTAAAATCATCACCCGGAGCCATGGAGCATGTCAAAAGAATAATACATCTCTTACCAAGGGGAATCTTGGGGACAAAGATGAAGTGCTAAATACAACAAACATGAAAAAATTGGGTTCAAAATTATGAGTTGTAGAATCCCATAGAAACTATTCAATATCTAACCAAATTTGATCCTTATGACTAGATATGGTTACTACCTACAAAATGCATGTAGTTGTCACAAGAAACTAACAATATTGAAAAAGGTATACTTGATATTCTAGAATGTTTCGTTTTCTTCTATAATTGAAAAAATCAACCATAGTTGTCTACTATGCAAAAAAGGATATTAGGTGCCCCAAAACTCAAGGAATATTAGCTTTATGTTACAATATGCGGCATAGAAAATCAAAACTGCATTTGGATATCATGAAAGCCACCAAAAAAATCATAGAAGAGCTAAAATTGGCTAAAAAACAAGATTTGACAATTTTTGTAATTTGGTCATAACTTACAACTTTAACATTTATTTCTCCCTAGAAGCATCAGAACATGTTGAGGACTACTAAAGATAGTTTTCTAGCATTATAGACCTCACAAACATGAATCCTAGAGTGATATAGTTGCAAAAAGTTGAAAAAAGCCAAAAACAGGACCCGTTTTTTCACACAGTTTAGGTTGTGAAATGTTGTGCAAGGACAAGGTTAAAGATGGAATTAATATTCCAAAAAAATGTCGAGTTTTTTTCAGCTCATGAGACAACTTTCTAGACAGATAGCACCTCAAAATCCATTTTGAAACTCTTGACATAATTCAAGGAAAATGGTCACTTAACAGGACATAAAAGTGTCCCATTACCAACCTAGTGTTAAAAGCTTCTTTGTCCTGCTCTATGCATAGTCTACTGCCTCCTTGTATGTGCATGGCCCATCCAGCTCGACTTTATCCCGCACTTTGACATGCAAGCAGTCCATAAATTTGGTCAACTTCAAAAAATCGGCATTCTCTACAGCAGTTACCTTAACCAACTTGCTCCATATGGCCTCGAACTCCCACACGAATGCTCGAAAATCACCGTCAATGCTTTGCTTTAGGTTGTCCATCATTTGCTTCACTTCACTCCACTGCGGGTTGGCCACATATCGGCTTCAGAATGCCGCCTCCAATATATTCCAATCCAGCTTTTCTTCAGTCTTCAAGCTCTCATACCATACCTTTGCTTTGCCCCGAACCAGGAGCGGGAAAGCTTGGGCCACTCCCTCTTCTCTTGACAGGCCGCTCTCCAGCAGAAATAGACCATAGTCCTGTAGGCACACTTCAGCATCTTCAGCACCTGTAAAAGTAGGAAAACCCGACCACATCTTTTACACCCCTACCCACACAGATTTACACACACTATCACACAATCTGCAAACGACTACTGCATACATCCAGACTCAGACAACCCAGCCGCCCAATATGCAATCATAGCACCAATCCTCAACCTTCATAGCATCCATATCTAGATACATGCAATCCAATATCTACTGACACACTCAAATGCTTTTGAGACCTCTGTTTTAAGCCATGAGCTTCACACACAACTTCTCACCTACACCTATATGCATCGGCAAACAATTAGGTACAAGAGCGAGAGAGGAAATCGACAGCGATTTGAGAGTAGAGGTGATGAATTATATTAAGGCAGGTTCACAATGATGGAGTTGTATCTTTGTTTTGTCTTACTGCTATGAGTCGTCCTTCTCGCTTATGTTCTCCCTCTTTGTGGCGGCACGAGCCGACCAAGAGAATAGTCCGAAGCTTGCCCTCTATCTCCATATGCAGCCCCTTGTCGATAGCCCTTGGCTATTCTCCTGCAAGTGGTGGCTCTCCCCAAGCATCGCCACCCTAACCTGCAGCTCCTCCCCCGACTGGATGCTGACCAGATGGCGGCCACTGCATCTCCCCTCTCGGCTTCTGCCAGCCAGCCCGCCACCTCAAGGTGGTCCTCTCTTGTGCATCATAGGCTCCCCTCAGCAGCCCTCCCCACCTCTGCAAGGCGGCCCTTTGCTGTTACCAGCCCTCCCTTGGTGGTCTTTCCAATCCTTTGAGGGATCGTCTTTGCAGCCTTGCTTCAGGCCCGCCCCTTACACCTCCTTGTCTGTGGTGCTGCCCTGCCGTCCATGGCCATCCCCCTGCTCTCTCCTCTCGTTCCACCCATAGACTTCCCTTGGTAGCGCCCTCCCCTTGGCATGCAGATAGCGTCTGTTTCCCCCACACAATTGGAGGATGAGAACTGTAGCCGACTTCAGATGCGCCACCCTTCCACTGCAGATAGACGTACTCGTTTTTTGTTTAGCTTTAAGAAAAATGTAAGCCTCCCTTTATATTTAAAGAATCTCCAACCTTTCTGTCCTTTCCACGCCATCGACTACTAATGGTCAAAAAGCCTTACAAATTTTCCTTGTTTTCATGTCCTTCGACTCCACCTCATGCATACACTTTGACTCTTGAGTTCAATCACCTTAGAAAAATGATGGTTAGCTTCCTTTCACAACACCTGCGTCGATGTCCACCTTGAGCGCTCGTCGAGAATATTAAAACCGCAATACATTGTGAGTTGCATTCACTTTGTAATAGCCCTCGATGGACAATCCACAACATGCTTAGACTTCAAGTAGACAAAAACACTTGAACTCATCGAGCTTGAGCAACCATTTTGGATGCATCATTACTTTCTGACGAGGAAACCCACAATCCTTTCGCAACTTTAAGCTCGGACTAGGGAAGCTTGAAGATACCCTTGGCCTGCTAAGTACCTCATCCAAGGTACATATTGGAATAGCATCTGCTTTACACTGCATCAAGTATCTCCTCAAGCACTTTGCAATTTGCTTGAGAACCTCCATGTACAGGCATCAGGCCTGTCCTCCGGTTGACCCGATTTGGGTGCACCAATGTCCAAAATATAAAACTCCAAGATAATGAAATGGTGGAACACATCCTGTCCATAATCTGACCAGCTAGCCCATCCATAGTGTTTTAGACGTCTGATTGGTTCCTTGCCAGATGCATGTGCATTGAACTCCAACTTACGAGTCCAAACATCAATAACTTGAACTCCAATACAAGGGTCCAAATTAATTATAGGGAGCAATGCTTGCCCCTCTTTGCCACTCACAAGCCTCTCTCCTGGCTGAAGCTAGTGGTCACACCTATCATTCGACTAGAAATATGACATCAAGGCCATTGTGGCCACTGCCATGAGTGCCATGCCGATCTCCTTTGTCAAATCTTTATTACCATAATCTCAGTCCAGCTTGCCTTTGTCCTTGTCTATTTGTGCGTTCTTGCTTTTGCCTTCGGCTTCAAACGCTCAAGCCAACCAAAGCGTCAAATCATAATCATGACTGTGGTCGCACCCTCGGTTATCGAGGTAGCTAACTTAGTACTAGTTCTTCCATCCGTGTCCAACTGACCTTTGCTGTTGTCCTCTAGTAAACTCCTCCATTTGCTTTTGACTTCATAAACTCGAGCCAAAACAAATTGTCAGGTTCCTTCAGAACTGTGCCGGTGTACAGGCCGCTAAATGAATGGACGAAGATCCATTATCCATAGCTTTGGTTGTCTTTGGTTGATGTCATCGCGCTGTCAGGAGTTTTTTGGAGCAAGGGATTGCGCATATGTATATACACTTGCATGGTGCATCAAATAAAGGATTGCCCATTTTCCAAAGCCAGGTGGTTACGTGGGGCCCACATGTGTACAGGTAGGACAACATGTACATAGTGCATCGACTTTCACTATCACTAGTACCAGTGTGTGTTTTCTACAATAATGAGGAGTTTCTAGCACGTAAAACTTCTCGAAGAAGCTATCCGTGGGCCGACGACATGAGGTAAGCAAGTGCGTCAGATGGCATCTAGTGGCGTCAGGAGGCCGAACGGGGTCAATATTTGCACGTGGATGAGTACGGACACAACGTGGGTGTTTTCTTGTGAGAGTTATGCAGAAAATTATTTTGGGGCCACTTCACGTGGTTACGAGACGCATTGTTGAAAAATGTTGAGTGCCAGGTGTGCGGATGCTGCAAAAAGGTGACAACTATGCACTGCGAGGTCAGTTTTTGGCCTATTCGGGGTCCGTTTGAGGTCATCTAAAAGGCCAAGGGTGACCAACTAATAAAGCTAAGTGTGGGAACTGAAAAAACAGATAGAAGACCAGCAAAAACGTGGAGAAGAGAGGAGGAAAAATCGCAGGTGTGTTTTTGCTCATTTTGGAGCCTGTTTTGGCCGTAAACTGCTCATCCGAGGTTGGATTTGAGCACTTTGACATTGTAGACTGGGGTTTTGGGCCATTCCGGACGCGATGGCGTTGTCCATTTTGCCAAATTCCTCACTCTTTTTCTGTTGTTTTTGCTATGTAAGTTTCTCCTATGAGCAAAGCTTCTGTTCCAATTTGTGATTGTATCTAGTATCTTTTACCCATATTGTGTGAGCTATTTGCCCCATTGGTGTTGGCCCAAGCTCATTTGTATCTAAACATCAAAAGTTATCCTGTTTTGAGCTGAGTTTTTTGGGTGTGTGTGTGTGTGTGTGTGTGTCTCTGTGTGGAGTGGGTAAATAGACAGTCTCTCTCCGCTCACTCCATCGGTGTGTTCCCAGTCTCGGCCAGGTGGTTGTGTAAGCCGAGTGGTGCCCCATAGTGTGTGTGTGTGTGTGTGTGTGTGTGTGTGTGTGTGTGTGTGTGTGTGTGTGTGTGTGTGTGTGTGTGTGTGTGTGTGTGTGTGTGTGTGTGTATCATTCCAAGAGTGTGTGTCGGGTCGTTATAGAGGCGTTCTGTGTGTTTCCATCCCGCTCACATTCTTTTGGTGCCCCCACGGAGGATCTTCTTCGAGTACCTTCTACTTCGAGCTTCAAGCTTTGAGATTCGGGATTACAGGTTGCAGATTGCAGATTACAGGTTTCAGGTTGCAGGCTACAGGTTACAGGTTATAGGTTACAGGTACAGGTACAGGTGATTCACACAGGTACAGGTAGCTGGAGTACAGTGGTATACTAGTAGTGAAGTCACTTGCAATTGTTGTGGGTATGCATCATTTGGCGCTTGTTTGAGCGCATTGTCTCTATTGGTATTGTACGTTACTTGTGGAAACTGCCATTGTAAGCCTTTGTGGAGCCTACTTGGTTTTCTTTGGCAGTCCCAGCCATTTCTAAGACTTGGTCTGGAAGATAGTCATTTCTGAGACTTGACTATACGCAATTTGCATTAGCCTTCGTGTGAGGGTCGATAGCGTGAGGTTTTATTGAGCTGGGGGATTCTCAAATGTGGAGATCCTTTCGGTGATACAGGTAGCTGGAGCACGCTTTTCATGACCTCGCCATAGGCTATGTATTAGTGATTCCTATTTGATGCTCGGGTTCTATTTGTGGCAGTTTATGCATACATATAGAGTCTATATTTTGGGTTCCTACTGCTCTACTTCTGGGGAAACTCTGCCAAAATTTTTCCAAGATATGATGGCTGGTTTTTTGGTCTTTTGAGCCATTTATGTTGTTATGCTGATGAAGTTTTGGCAAAATCAAAGGATAAGATAGGTGTGCTTTCTTGGGAGCTGCATGGTTGACTTTAATGGATGATCAAAATGGACCTCAGTTCACTCCTTTTCATTTAACTCAGAGAATCCAGATAAATGTTCATGTGTCCAGGAATATTTTTTTTCAGCAGCGCATAGTCTTTATGTTCGGGCCAAGAAGATTAAGAGAGATCCTAGAATGTCCTTTGCCTGTAGTAATTCCGATGATCAACTACGAAAACTCATTTGATGTGCATGTGTTTGTCCTTATATAAAGTTGAGCTCCATAGAAGTTTTTGGGGATTGGGTCAGTAAAAAGTTTTGGGTTCTTGCATGTGTGTTCGAGGGGGCTCTCAAAGCATCATAGCTTGGGTAGCCATGGCTTTCTCTTATCCAGAGTTTCATGGAAGAAGTGATGAAGATGTGGAAGACTTTTTGGAAAAGATGAAGGTTGCTTGCATTAGCAACCAAATTCATGACCCGGCGCAGATGTTACGTCTTCTCCAAATCTGTTTGAAGAGTGATGCACGAGTTTGGTCTAAAGCATTTGAAGAGGAGTTGCGTGTGGCTAATCCACCTGTAAGATTGAATAAGGACAATCTAAGGCATGGATTGGAAGTGGAGTTTGTGAAGATAGAAGATCCTGACAAAGTGTGGCAAGAAGTACAGGCTTTGGTGCAAAAGGAAGGTGAGCCAGCAGATGTGTACATATGTAAGTTCTCATTGGCATGGGAGAGGATGTGCAAGGCCTTAACACCACAAGTACCCCCAACTGACATGATGAAGAAGGACAGGTTCTTGGCTGGTCTTTGGGAGAATATACGTTGGAGAGTGGAGCTAAAGAATCCTAGGACATATGAAGATGCACTAGAGGTAGCAAGGAACAAAGAGTGGAAGCTGAGGAAAATGAGTCAGTTAGGGGTGGAGTCTTTGCCCATGAGGTCTGAATTTCAACATATGGATTCTTCGCAAGGTCGCATGCCAGGGGTTCATCATGAACCAGTGGTTCCTGTTACTCCTCAAGTTATGCCAACAGTGGTCACTACAACGGTGCAAGATGATGGGCTAAGGCAAGACATGAGGCAAGTGGTAGATTTGATGAAGAATCTCAGCCTAAACATGCTAGGTCAAGTGGGAAATAATCGAGGTCGAGGGAGGTTTGCAAATCGGCCAGGAGGTGAAGAAAGACCTAGGAATGGTGTTGGACAAAGTAATGGTAGGTTCTGGAGGCAGACGCCCACATGTTATAATTGCGGAGAGTTGGGCCACATCAGCCCGCAATGTGATAAGCCACCAAGGATGGGTGGAGACATGTATCCATTGCCAAGACAGGTGCTAACTAGGTCCAATGATTATGGCATCGAAATTAAGGGAGATGAATGAACCAGTGGATTAACCCAGGAGGAAAAGGGAAAGACAAAAGTGCTAAGTGTAGTCACCTTGGAGAAGGCATCAAAGCTAGAGGATACATTGGTGATTCATATTGGGAAGAGGACCACAGAGGAAAATGAAGGAAGAAGTGCCCCAGGTCCTAGCAAGAAGAAGGGAAAGAGCCATGAGGCGAAGATGTCAAGGGCAAGAGGAAAAGGAGGGCTCGTCGCAAGTTTCATGTTTCGGATTTTCCACTAGGGGATGGGCAATTAAGCTATGACTTAAAGGAGGATCTGACAAGCAGGAAGGCAGATGTTACTTTTGGGCAGCTCATAGAGATGGTTCCTAAACTAAAGCGACAGTGGAAGAGGATGGTTAACCCAATGGAGAAAGAACCAGAGAGAGGTTCAGTGAAGGTGTTGGCAATGGATGAGCTACCAAACATTTGTCCAATCGTAGATGTGTGGCACAAAAGAAAAAATTTGGGACAATGTTATGTGGATGGTGGAGCCCAAATATGGGTCATAACACACTCATGCGTTGAGAAGATGGGTCTTACAGTGAGTGGGGTGTCAGGTTTCCGGATCAAATTGGCAAACCATCAAAAAGTAAAATGTTTGGGTGTTGTAAAGAGCTTAGAAGTGGAGGCATATGATGCAAAGGCAGTGGTTGATTTTCATGTGATGCCAGCAAGGTTGGGAGCATATCCTATTATATTGGGTAGACCATGGTTACGTGCAATAGGAGCTGTTCAGGATTGGACATGGTACGATCAGCCTCTATGGAAAGACAGGTGCCAAGAAGCTATACAATATGGACACAAGGAAACGATTGGAAGAGATTTATGAAGATGAGGATGGGTCTAGTGATGAAGACTATTCCACAGTGTCTGATGAGGACAGTGATAGTACTACCAGCAGTGATGAGGATGCTGATGTTGCATTTCTTTTGATGGACAAAGGAATCCAGGAGTCTGGTGTAGTCGCATTTGCAAATGACGTTGAAGATGAAAGTGAAGGGCCTTATGAAGTGATTGAAGGGCTGATGCAAACCAAGGGTGAATGGTCAAAAAAGCAGGAATTGATGACACAAATGATCAGTGGAGACCTCTCAACTATGGAGAGAAAGATATATTTGCACATGCCGGTCTATGCCAAAATAATTGATGGTTTTCTTGATGCAAGGTTGATATATGGCATCTCTACATGTTTTCCTTGGGAACGAGGTGGAAGCTTGATTAACTTTTTGATGCAGGGAATGCAAAGTGTTTTTGTGTGGGATCCAGGTGGAATGAGCATCTACTAGTGTTACTGCTGCTGAGCATGAATGCTCTAGCAGGCTAGGGGATGGGCAAATTATGTCAGGAGTTTTTTGGAGCAAGGGATTGCGCATATGTATATACACATGCATGGTGCATCAAATAAAGGATTGCCCATTTTCCAGAGCCAGGTGGTTACGTGGGGCCCACATGTGTACAGGTAGGACATGTACATAGTGCATCAACTTTCACTATCACTAGTACCAGTGTGTGTTTTCTACAATAATGAGGAGTTTCTAGCGCGTAAAACTTCTCGAGGAAGCTATCCACGGGCCGACGACATGAGGTAAGCAAGTGCGTCAGATGGCATCTAGTGGCGTCAGGAGGCCGAACGGGGTCAATATTTGCACGTGGATGAGTACGGACACAACGTGGGTGTTTTCTTGTGAGAGTTATGCAAAAATTTCATCATTAGGACCATATTTTGGGGCCACTTCACGTGGTTACGAGACGCATTATTGAGAAATGTTGAGTGCCAGGTGGGCGGATGCTGCAAAAAGGTGACAACTATGCACTGCGAGGTCAGTTTTTGGCCTGTTCGGGGTCCATTTGAGGTCATCTAAAAGGCCAAGGGTGACCAACTAATAAAGCTAAGTGTGGGAACTGAAAAAACAGATAGAAGACCAGCAAAAATGTGGAGAAGAGAGGAGGAACAATCGCAGGTGTGTTTTTGCTCATTTTGGAGCCTGTTTTGGCCGTAAACTGCTCATCCGAGGTTGGATTTGAGCACTTTGACATTGTAGACTGGGGTTTTGGGCCATTCCGGACGCGATGGCGCTGTCCATTTTTCCAAATTCCTCACTCTTTTTCTACTGTTTTTGCTGTGTAAGTTTCTCCTATGAGCGAAGCTTCTGCTCCAATTTGTGATTGTATCTGGTATCTTTTACCCATATTGTGTGAGCTGTTTTCCCCATTGGTGTTGGCCCAAGCTCATTTGTATCTAAACATCAGAAGTTCTCCTCTTTTGAGCTGATTTTTTTGGGTGTGTGTGTGTGTATGTCTCTGTGTGGAGTGGGTAAACAGACAGTCTCTCTCCGCTCACTCCATCGGTGTGTTCCCTGTCTCGGCCAGGTGGTTGTGTAAGCCGAGTGGTGCCCCATAGTGTGTGTGTGTATCATTCCAAGAGTGTGTGTCGGGTCGTTATAGAGGCGTTCTGTGTGTTTCCATCCCGCTCACAGCGCCTCGAGCAAGATAGGGACATATTGAAGTTGCAAGATCTCGTAATTGGGTACCTTCTTGCACTCCGAAAAATGGCCGTACAAACCAAACCAAAAAAGCTCCAAGCCACTTCAACTCCATCGCAAAGGGAACTCCACACGCAATGGGCTCCGCACAATCTACTATCCCTCTCTGACATCCAAAACTCTCTCGCCAATATCCGCTCTGCATGTTTTCCCTGTGGTAGGCCTCGAACAATTCCAAAGCTCCACAATAAACTATGGATAGTGATGGCTAAGAATTCCATCCAAGTTGCACAAAATTGTCCAAGCCGCTTCGCACTTACTGCAATCCTCACCTCCAAGAGCTGCAAGATTGACACCAAGCCAATTCCCAAAGCCAATCTTTCACGCCCTCTCTTGACTCCTCAAGCCAAGACTGCTCCTCAAATGGACACCATTGCCTAGTGGCAATCACAAGCCCGCAGCACATTCTCCAAAGCCTTGTCAATCTCCTGCACTAAAGAGCCCACTGCCTTTCGCAAGAAGCATTTTAAAATGCTAAGACCAATAGGGGGGTTGGGGCGGGAATGGTCGTTGCCTAGGGAAATTGCTGCAGTTGGCATTTCCAAACGCAGGTGAGAAGGACAGGGGTCGCCAAGATGCTGCCTGGTAGTGTTTCAAAACGTAACAAAGAGGGGTGAGGGCAGGGTGCTATCTATCAGTGTTTTAAAATATGAGCTGGGGGGGAGGGGAGATGTCACTGCCAGGCATAGGATAGCGTTTTAAATTGCTGCCATGTGTTGCTATGCAAGCCTCTGTCATTGTTGATGGTAGGTGACACCTAGAGGAACAACATGTTGCCTTCCTGTTGCTAGGGAGCGTTTTGATACGCTCGCGGGCAGGCTAGGCCAGTAGAAATGCTACCATGCGCTAGCAATTCAAAATGCATGCGACACAGGGAAAGTCAGTGTTGGAACGAGGGCTAGCTATGGTGGATGCCATCTCATGCAAGCCATGGCGGGAGAGGAAGCTGCAGCAAGAGAGTATACGAGAAGGAGAGAGCAGATCGACACAAACCTCAAAAGCCACAAAAATACTATTGTATTAGATTAAATTTTGAATTCTTTACATATAGAAGCTGCTTGCCATGCAAACTGAATGCGAACTAAACCATGCAACTGCATGCTACAAAAGATCTTTCTATTGCATGCCTATAAGAGGCTTTCCCACGGGCTGGCCGACAAGGGCTTGGACCCAACAATCCCCCCCTCAAGCCTGAACTGGACAGACCCTCTCATGATACCTCGAGTTTTTGGTATACTCGGCAACCGGGAGTTTTAGGTTCTCTCACAACCAAGGATTTTTGGTTTATCCATAACCTGGTGCTAGATCAGTAACCCCCCCTTGAACAGATAGGGTGTAGGTCAAAACATTAGCTACCAAAAGTATTGGAGTTTTTGGTTCACTGCCAAACCTTGGGTTTATGGTGTACCCAGTAACCTCATGAGAAGTGCAACAATGGGCTGAGAACTAACAAAACATTGGGAGGTCTTACCACTTATCTTTGTGGTAGTGTCTATATCCCGTACAAATTTTGGCATGACAATAATTGACAAACAGACAAAAGCATAACAATTTATGATAACATAAAGAAATGCGAGGACATGACTTTTGACTAGAACCATTGGACTGAGGAAATGTTGAAGAATTCTGCCAAAAAAAAAAAAGGCCAAAATAGGATGAAAGAAACCGATCCGAACTTGCTTCTTTTGTGACTCTTTTTCTGTGTGACTGCTTTCTTTCCCTTTTGTGCCGATTCTTATAGTTACTCTTGGGATGATGATGATGATGATTATGCCGCCGGCGATTTTGTCTACTCGTATGCGATGTGCAAGTACATGGTGGATCATAAACATCTGCAGCAAAAATAACATGCTTCTCGGCCGGTGTCCAAGGCCATACTTTTCAAAACCACCTCGTAATGCTGGAATCTTTGTGTGCACTTGGAGTTTGTTGTAATGAATCTTCAACTCCGAATTATTCGTCATGGTAGAAAACCTGCTTTCGCTGTCCTTCTCGATATGAGCTTAATCACCACCGTCGTCAAGACCTTGGTCGAGTCACTCACCGTCTTGAGAAGAGTGGGATGGTCCTCTTAATCCAATTAATTTCCAAATCAATTAATTTCCAAATGGTGTGAACACCCAAGAAAAGAAAAATTCTGCGTTTTTCTGTAGCAGCATTCGACGACACAGAGCTAGAACTCTCCTTGATTTGGCGGCCCGCCTGGGCTCTGGCAGTATTAGCGCCCTCCTGGGCTTGCTGAAATCCGACTGTTGTTGCCACCTATCAAAACAGTAGCGTGCTGATCTTCCTGCCCGCCTTGCTGTACTTCTTTGCCTTCGTCCAATGTCCTGCTAGTTTCCCTGCTCGCTACAGAAGGACTTGCCTCGTGTTGATATGCTCAGCTGCAAAATTACTGCAGCTTCCCTTGGCGGCCCACGGCGTCTTGAGAGATGCCCACTCGCCTGGGAGTTGCCGCTGCACTGTGTGGCTCGACGCCGGTGGCCAAGCTATGCCCGCCTCGAGAGAGCACCTACTGCTGATACAAGTTGTTGGAACGAGGGCTAGCTATGGTGGATGCCATCTCATGCAAGCCATGGCGGGAGAGGAAGCTGCAGCAAGAGAGTATACGAGAAGGAGAGAGCAGATCGACACAAACCTCAAAAGCCACAAAAATACTATTGTATTAGATTAAATTTTGAATTCTTTACATATAGAAGCTGCTTGCCATGCAAACTGAATGCAAACTAAACCATGCAACTGCATGCTACAAAAGATCTTTCTACTGCATGCCTATAAGAGGCTTTCCCACGGGCTGGCCGACAAGGGCTTGGACCCAACAGTCAGACCACTGGGTGGTGCCTTTCAAAACGCAAGAGCGGGGGGGGGAATCCCTTCTTCTCTTTGCTCCAGTCTCCTCCTCCATGCCAAGGGCTTCAAGCCTACTACTCAGATACCATGTCAAAGTTGACAATGTGGAAGCGTAGAGAGAGAGTTTCAACTATTAACAGTATACATAACACATGAGATATTCTACAAAGACCTTGGCCTACAGATAAAGTACAAAGTCATGTATTTCTTTCGACAGTTTATCCAAAGCAAAAACATCATAGTAACAGGCCATTAAAGGGTAGGATGGTCCTGTTATAGTCCAATAGTTACAAGTACAGCACTTCATCTTCTTAATCAATTGCCAAGGAGAGGACACCCTTACCTGCATCCACAGTAAGAAAACAAACTATTCGTTACCTTCTAAACAGCATTGCAGGTAACTGGGGTGACCTAGTTGTCATCCATGTCACCAAGGTATCAAAAAAAGAAAAATCATGTTGCTAAGGTTTAAAGTGATTAGTAATATTTTGTTTCCCTAAACTAGAATGGAATTTTGAAACAACTTTCCAGTTTCAATTCAAGTAAAAATCCTTCCTTCCGTACTTTAAAATTTAGTTTTTATCGATCAAAACAGTGTTCATGCTATATCAGTTGTTTTTTATGTTACTGTGAAGTCAGGTCTTACTGTTTTTCATCCAGATTAATCAATCATTAACATGGCTGTCCACCTCTACCAGTATTTCCACCATCAAAAATATTTCAAAAAGCCTATTTTAATGAGTTAAAGCAATCTTTGAGTCACAACTTTTCTTTAAAAACCAAAAACCCAAACAATAATGATCCGAGATTTTAGTCAGCAGACAAAAGAATTTTTTACCGCCAGCCTTTTTATCGTCCGGTTATGCTACCATTTAATCATATAGAGAATAAATAGAAATATATTTTGTAACCCCACTCATTCAGGTCGAACGAGGGGCCCATATCCCTCATGTGTTTCCAAAATAAATCCTTAAACCAACCATTAGACCAACCCATGTTATGACTACAGCCTGCTGTCGGTTCATTTCTCCGCAACAAAATGCTCAACTGTTAGTATTTTATTGCTTTACATAGCCTGCAAAATAGAAGTCAGTCGAGGGAAAAACCAGTCCGTTCCGAGACCTAATGTCATCCAGCCGTTCTAAACACACGATGTATCGACTAAATAGTATAGATTTGTAAGAGCCAATCCCAAGGTCATGCAACCCTATCCCTATAAATGAAAAAGAGCATATGTATACAGTCACTCAATCAAGCTAGTGTGAGAAAATGCATCAGCACGAACAACCTCCTAAATCCAGATAGAAAGAATATGAGCATATGCATACATTCACATCCAATCCAGTCATTCAATTGGTATTTCTCTTAGGCCAAAATAAACCAAAAGCTCCTATCTAGTACAAATACTTGTATGTAAAATATGGCTTTTAGAAAAACAAATAATTGCCATAGCTACCAGTCAGTTAAAATCAGAGAAAAAGAGTATGGCTCCGGCACCAGCTAAGATCAGCAAAGGCCATTAAACAATTTTCCACATAGAGTGGGGAGCCTTTAAGCCGTTCTGTTCCCAAACCAACTCAATCACCAGAATATGCTTCAGCCCTAAACAACTCATTAGGTCAGTCCATCCTATCCGTCAATCGCTGCAAGACAAACTTAATACTTAAGTTTAAGCATCATAACTGTATATACAAGGTAGCAGTTTAATGAACCAGCAATCCAGCCGGAAAAACCAGTCATCCTATCCAACATACCACTACCAGATAGTGCCTAGAGTCAAGGTAGACCAATCCCAAGAGTCAGCAGCAGTGAATATAACCAGCAAACCAGTCGGCAAAAATAACCCCAAGACCAGCAAAGGATAGCTTACCCTACCATATATCAAACTTCGGCAAGGATTCTCACAAAACAACTCATTAGGTCAGTCCAACCTACCCGTCAAAAACGCTGCAAGATAGAGTTAATATTTAAGAGTAAGCATCATAGCTATATCATATTAGGCAGCGGTTTAATTCACCAGCAATTAGTCGGAAAAAAACCCGTCATCCTATCCAACATACCACTACCAGATAGTGCCAAGAGTAGAGGTAAGCCAATCCTAAGAGTCGGCAGTCGTGAGTAACACCAGCAAACCAATCGGCCAAAACGAGCATAGGATAGCTTTTCTTACCATAAATTTACCAACGGCAAGGATCCTTACATAGTCAACAATCAATCTCAGTCCATCCACTGATTAGACACATCACTACTAGATAATGCCAAGAGTCAAGGTAGATCCAGCCCAACCCCTCAAAATGAGAGAGAAGAGTAGTCCAACAGCCCGAGACTACACCTTGTCTCAAAACCTTAATCCTTAACGGATATACTGAGCCATGCAACAGTCCGAAATAGAAGCTTAAGCTTTTGTAAGATATCCATAGAAAGAAAGACAACTCAGTCTACAAAATAGATAGGACATTATAAGAAAGCATACATTACCCCATACCAAACACCTGGACAGGATGGAATCCATCCTTTTATTCACGACATTCAGTAGAACACCCAAACAGTGTCAACCACTACTCGGATACAAGGCCAGTACAACCTTTTAAACGCATTGGATTACCCAGCACAATCCATTGAGCTATTGTGAGAAACCCAATCATACCATATCCAAAAAACCATAGAGTGAGCCTTGCTACAGCCCGAACCACGAGCTTCCATGTTCCCCATTAGAGATAGAAAGCATATTTTAATTATTTTGCAAAGTTTAAACCAAAAATGGTGTAAGAAAAATCAGTGAATTACCCAGCAGAAAAACCTTCATTTCAAACCGTTATATCAAAGCATACCATGCCCAAAGTGCCATTCAATATTAAAATCACACAGGGTACCTCTGTAGATTTGGCCAGCGACTTCTTGTTAGGAGCCATCACCAAAGGACTTTCAGAGATGAAGCCACTCACAATCTCAACACTATTGAAAAAGACAGAAAGGAAACCCAATGCGGAGTGGAAGCTAAGTGAGCTTAGGCTCACCTTATATAGTATTGCCAAAGAAAGTCCGCAGTCGCTGTTGGGGTTCTTCAACACAAACAGAGCTAAAGTATTGACAACATGTCACACACACTAAAGACAGAGTAAGAACAAAGGCAAATACATCCAACTCATCAGCATTTCATCATTCACAAACTTCCGACACAGCAGACTGCAGAACAAGCATGAAGCATAGAGCAAGAGACTACACAGATGATTCATCTTGGTCCATAGATAATTTCCATTTCAACCCCAAAATTACATTCTCGCGTGAAGCAGCATGACCTTTAAATAGGAACTTCTGACAGTTATAACTATTACATCCGATTGACCAAAATCCGACTTATCAAATTCCGACTAACTAAGATCCGACTGACTAAGAGTTGATTGATTAAACATAAGTACAAGTACTGATCTGGTGTAGGTTCAACACCTGGCACAGCCCGGTGGTGGATTTCCTTGAAATCCGACTTGGATTCACAATCCCTTGATCTGCATATTCTCCACCACCAACATTACTATGTACACTGGTTCAGCTTCATTCTGAGCCTCCTCATCTAGCTCAGCCATACCCTGCTCTTCAACTACTGACTCAGGTGCCACTATGCCAATAGGTACAGTTTCCACTGCTTCAAGCACTTCAACCTGCTGTTCAACCTGCTGATTCATCTCTGCATCATCCTTCAATTCTTGACCTTTCTCAATCTGTTCCTCCAACTGAACATCATCCATATCCCCTTGCAATTCTTTCATCTTTAAATCCTGAGCTAATTTGAACCACATGTCTCTGTCCTTTTTTACATCCTCTAACTCCTGCAGTAATTCACCCTCATGCTCACTTACAAATCCCTGCTTCATTGTCTCATATGGATGTTTTATTGCTACAGCAAGTCTTTTCTTCATAGACTTCCACACTTCGTGAACTGCTTGCAACAGCTATTCTTTCAAGACAGAAATTTCTCCCTCTGACATAAGCACTGCATTGACATCCACATCCTCACCTTTTACTTGCTTCTCCAATTCCTGCAAAGGAATCAATCTCTGATGTAACATTTGAACCTGAACCTGCAACTCAGCATTAGTCTTTGACAAATGCTCCATTTCCTCATTCAATCTGGCATCTAACTTCATTGTCCAATCTCTGAACAGTCCCAAAGACATTTTTATTTTTGAAACTTCTGCATGATGCTTTTTTACCATATCCTCTAACTTCTTCTGATGTACTTCCTGAATCTGTGCCAACTGCAAAGTCATAGCTTCCAACTCCATGTCCTTCTGCTTTACTTGAACTTTACCTACTGCTTTACTTGCCCTGTGGTGACTTTGAAAGCAGTTCTGAATGACCACAGAGCTGAATGCAACTTCAGGTCCCAATCCTTATGATCATCCTGCACAATCTTTTTCAAAATTTTAACCAGAATTTTGTTGCTACTCTCTGCCTTTCCATTGGCCTGGGGATGATATGGGGTAGACTTCTTGTGTAATATCATATGAGTTTTAGTCAGCTCATGTATGACCTCATTCAAAAAATGTGTCCCCCTATCACTCACCAACTCAACCGGACACCCAAATCTTGTCATAATGTTATGATACAAAAACTTTGCCACACTGGCTGCTTTGTTATCCTTCAGTGCCACAGCTTCCACCCACTTAGTACAATAATCTGTAGCAACCAAAATGTACATGTTCCCCCTAGAGCTAGTGGGCTTCACTGGTCCTACAAAGTCCATACCCCATTTTTGAAAAGGTTCCAGGGGTAGAATAGGATGATCTGACATCCTGTCCCTATTGTCTGGTTGACCAAGCTTTTGACACACCACACATCTTTTGGCATACTCATGTGCATCTTTTAACAAAGTAGGCCACCACAAACTTACCTGCAAAATTTTCTTTCCTGTAATGTCTCCTGAAAAATGTCCACCAGCTTGTCCATAATGAGCTTCCTGTAGAATTACTGACTGTTCAAATTCTGGAACACACCTTCTTATCACTTGATCAATACCCTTCTTGTATAATGCTCCTGCAATCACCAAAAATGGTCTACCTCTCAATGCAAATTTCTTCCTTTGATCAGGTGAAAACCCTCCTGGCATAACCCCATCAGTTAGGTACACCAACATCTGATCATCCCAAGAATCTGGAACTTCCTGCTGAACTGAAAATAAACATGCATTAGGTAACTGATCATCCACACCTGTTGGAGATTCCCCTGTTTCCAGTCTGCTCAAATAATCTGCCACAGCATGGTCTTTCCCAGGAGTATGAATAATCACAAACTCAAATTCCTGCAAAAGCAACATCCACCTTGCTAATCTCCCTGTAAGCATAGGCTTCTTAACCAAGTACAACAAAGCTTGGTGATCAACATGAAACATCACCCTGTTACCGAGTAAGTAATGCCTGAACTTATTCAATGAATATACCATGCCCAAAGCTTCTCTCTCAGTCACAGTGTGATTCTTTTCTGCTGGTGTCAACATCCTACTTGCATAATACAATGGTCTATACCATCCCCTGACCTTTTCCTGCATCAACACAGCTCCAATTGCAATATCCGATGCATCAACAAAAACATGAAAAGGCAATGTCCAATCAAGAGGCTGCAGTATTGGTGCTACTGATAGCATTTTCTTTAACATTTGAAAGGTTGTCTCCTGTGGTTCATCCCATTTAAAGGCAACATCTTTCTTTCTAAGATGAGTCAAAGGTGCACATATATTAGCCAAATATCTAATATACCTTGAGTGTCACTTCACCTGGCCCACAAACCTGCTGAGCTCCTTCACATTCTGAGGTGATTTGGCTTCCTAAATTGCTTCAATCTTTTTGGCATCAATGGCCATCCCTTCAGCAGATACTACATGTCCCAATAAAATACCACTCCTGACTTCAAGTACACTTTTATATGGATTCAAGGCCATGTAAAACAATCTGCATCTTTCCAAACATAACTTCAAGTGAACCAAAAGCTGATCCTTCTTTCCAAATACTGAAAAGTCATCTACAAAAACCCTCATAAAATCCTGAAGATAAGGTTCAAATGTCTTATGAGCCACAAAGTTGAAGGAAGGTGGACCATTCTTCAAACCAAAACTCATCACTGTATACGCAAATGCTCCCCACTCAGTGATGAAGGTTGTCTTGTGTTGGTCTTCTAGAGCTACCTTAATCTGATTGTAACCTAAAAAACCATCAAGAAAGCTATACATCTCATGTCCAGCTACTGCATCCAACACAGCATCACAAAATGGCATAGGGAATGGATCAGTAATAGTTGCAGCATTTAAATTCCTGTAATCCACACACACCCTCAACTTCCCATTCTTCTTTGGCACAACAATAATTGGTGACAACCATGACACTTCATTAACTGGATTGATGAATCCAACTGCCAATAACTTATCTATTTCCTGCTTTACTTGCTTTGAAAAATTGGGGTTCAATCTGTATCTCTGTTGTATGATTGGTTTAGCATCCTCTCTGAGATTAATGTGATGTTGATGTAGTTCAGGATCAATGCCCTTTACCTGTGAATAATCCCAAGCAAATACATCTTTATACTCTTGCAATAGCTGAATCAAACCTTTCAAAAATTCCCCTTCAGCATGGATGCTAATTGTGACCATCCTGGGATCTTCTTCAGTTCCCAAATTAAACTCTCTAACTTCATCCTCTTTTACTCTACTGGAGGTACCAAACCTTTTATCATAGATTTTTTCTGCCATTACCCTTGCTTCCTTCTACTCTTGATCACTTTGCTCTTTCTGAGGCACCTCAGAATTCTTATCCATCATCTGCAACACTTCTGATCCAGCAATCTCCTGGCCTGGAACTATTTCTACTTCTTCCTCACTTTGATCTTCAACCTTCTGTATTATCCCTTCTACATCAACCTCAAAGAGAGGCACAATAGTGGGATTAGCTCTCAAAAATTCCTCCTCTTCATCATCTTCCACTGCATCTGCCAAGTTTATGGTCTGAGCACATAATGGTTTAGTCTCTGGAGGGATTTTTTCTCTTCCCTGCATTGATATGGTTACTGGCTGCTTCCCCTTTTTCATCATGACCACATTTTCTCCCCAATCCTGCTTAACTCTAGCTTGTCTAAACCATAAACCAGGGTCTTCCCAACAGCATCTTGTAGGAAGAATTTGAATCCTTCATTCTAAGTACCACAAAGTTCACAAAGAAAACCATACCTGCAATTTCAATTGCTTGCTGATTGAGAATTTCTAAAGGCTGGACTCTCCTCTCGTCTGCCATCTTCACTTGAAATGGTGTTGGAGCTAATGTTCCTCCTAACTTCAATCTTCTATAAACCTCCTCAGGAAGTATATTCACCCCTGATCCTCCATCCAAAAGCACCTCTTGAAATAGAATGCCTTGAAACATTACTGCCACCACAGGTACTACAAAATCCACATCTACTGGATCAATCTGCTGTAGCATTACTTCAGGATTTTGGTTTGCCAACACTTGGTCTTGCTGACCCTGAAGCTTCTTCAACAATTTCTCTTTAAAGGCTGGAACTATACATAATAATTGATCTAATGACAATTGCAAGGGAGAGTTCACCAGCACCTCAAACCAATCTTTGTCTTCTTTTGTTGGCATCAAATCTGGCTTGTCAAGCTTATGCTGCTTCTTGGATACCTCCGACTCTTCATTCTTCTCTTCTGCATACTGAACCTGCTCTCTCTGCACTTTTTCATGAACCTTATCCCTCACATCTTTCTGCTCTCTCCAATTAATTGGTCCCTTAGCTTTTGCTCTTGTGACTGTCAATGCTTCAGCTTCTTCCACCTGACCACATTGGTAACAATCACAATACCATCCTTCTTCATGTTCCTTATGCTCAGCCTGATGTATTATGACTGACTCTAGTTCCTGCTACTCCTGAATGTCCACCAAAATAACATTGGCGTGAGCTGGTTGATTATGCTGTGGTTACTGCTGCACTCCCTGTTGGTCTGCCTGACCAGGCCTCACAATGGGCATCCCTCTTTCTCCCCTGTGTCTAACCCATAATTCACAATTAAGACCAACCCAATGGTCTGGTGATCCACAATAGACACAAGGAATCACTCTATCTCCTCTTCTCTGATTATTGTTTTGCTCTCTCCAAGGAGGTCTTGGTGGTCTATTAAATGGTTGTCTTTCTCTAAATGGAGGTACTTGATTTGCTGCAGCTTCAGCTCTACCTCTTCCTGTATTTGGTTGCTCCCTATTTCTGGGGTTAAACCAACACCTAGAGGTGGCATGTCCTTCTTTGTCACATATTTCACAATACAACTTAGCTTTGGGTGCCAACACTGAATAACCAATGCTCTTTAATTTACTCACCAATTCCCCTTCTTGAGTTGCTTTATCCTTTTTGGACTTCTTCTTTGTGCTTTTCTTCTTCTTTTTTGACTTTTCTTCAATATCACTTGACTCAGTGTCATCATCTGAATCAGCATCTTCATCAGTTTCATGGGCATCATTAGAGTCTGACTGATCATCAGAATCATCATCCTCTTTGGACCTGCTCTTCATTTTGGGTCTGCCAAGTCTTTTCTCGACTCTGACTGCTGCATCAACTAGTGCAGCAAAACCTGTACCTATATCCACACTTGCCACAGCATTCTTTAAATCTTTCCTCAAACCTGTCAAAAAATATCCTACCAACATCTCATCAGTGGGTCTCTCATTGCCCTGAAGTCTCTCAACCAAAACTTTGAACTTTTGAGCAAAATCTTCAACCACCATATCCCTTTGTCTGATCACCCTGAGTTTCTTCACAATATCTGTAGGAGTCTTCTCCTTTCTGAATCTCTGTAAAAAGGCTGCTTTCAAAGCATCATAGGTAGCAAAATGAGCTATACCATATTGGCTAAACCAACTCATGGCTTTGCCTTCTAGTGTAGCTGCAAATTGCTCCATCTTTGTTTGGTCATTATACAAGGCTTGATAACCACTTGCCTGCCACTTTGTTTCAAACTGGACAGCATGGCATTCTGCATCTTCTTTGAACTTTCCTCTAAATTTGGTTGCTTTCACTGTAGGGTTTGGATGGGCCATGGGAGGATTTCTGGGTGGTCTCCTAGGTCTTTGCCTGGTAGCCCCCTGTAGTGGGTCAAACTGAAGCCTTCTTCTTGTCCCTGCAGGTCTTTCTGTCAAGGAAAGTGCTCCAACAAATTGCCTGACGTGCCTCCCATATGCTCTCACGGAACCCTCAGCCCCTTGGTTCAATAACTCCTGTTCACTGTCACCGAACTCCTCCTCTCCATCAAAGGCATCATCATAATGAAAAAGATCAATATCAAGGTTTCCTGCTCACGCCCGTGCCCTCGTATAATAAACTCTGCCTACTCTCCTCTCTTGTTGTGACATACATGATTCTCCACAGATTCACAACAGTAGGATCGCCAAAGTGTTGGGGTTCTTCAACACAAACAGAACTAAAGTGTTGACAACATGTCACACACACTAAAGACAAAGTAAGAACAAAGGAAAATACATACAACTCATCAGCATTTCATCATTCACAAACTTCCGACACAGCAGACTGCAGAACAAGCATGAAGCATAGAGCAAGAGGCTACACAGTTGATTCATCTTGGTCCACAGATAATTTCCATTTCAACCCCAAAATTACATTCTCGTGTGAACCAGCATGACCTTTAAGTAGGAACTTCTGACAGTTATAAATGTTACATCCGATTGACCAAAATCCGACTTATCAAATTCCGACTAACTAAGATCCGACTGACTAAGAGTTGATTGATAAAACATAAGTACAAGTACTGATCTGGTGTAGGTTGAACAGTCGCATTCAACTGGCCGAGGAGCCCTCTTCGGGGAAGATGGAGAGGCTGGCTGGCAGCGCATTCGATTCCTCCCCCATCCGATGACGGGCGGTGCTCTGTGCATGCAACCCAAAAACAGTCAGTGGCGCTACCTTTTGCCATTGAAGTCGATATGATGTGCTGTCACGCCTCATTATGCAATGCTATATTTGGTTAGAAAAATGAAGACCCTCAAAAAAGTCCAAGGCGCCCAAGAAGTCTTCTTTTCACACATAATATCAAGGGGTGAAAGAAACCCCAGGTAGTTACCATGGATGAAGAGTTGCCAGTCCTTTATATATATATATATATATATATATATATATATAGAGAGAGAGAGAGAGAGAGAGAGAGAGAGAGAAAAGGGTCAAAGTAAATCAGAGAGTTACAATGTAGTAGATACGATATCCAGTCCGATCTAGTCTAGTGTTTAGACCAAGCCAGAGATAGGATGTGGTAGATCAAATCCCGTTGATACCAAGTATGTATGTATATATATATATATATATATATATATATATATATATATATATATATATAGAGAGAGAGAGAGAGAGAGAGAGAGAGACCCACCCTTACCCAGGGGAAGATCTTCCATTTTGTGAGGGGGGTCAGCACCAAGTGGTGAGACCTCCCCTACAACCAATGTATCAGTGTATGAGTGTTAGAAGTTCAATAATAGTCTCCTTGTCAGCCAAGCATAAGGGCCAAGAGTTTTTAGCGAGAAAATTCCTAACCGTGCCTTGTAGTTCTTTCATGGAAAAACCATTTGCCTTATATTTCCTCATAAGGTGACAAATTGCCTGAAAGGCTAAGAATGAGTCCGAGGATGAGTACATAATCAAATACACCATGCCGAGACATGTTTTTACAGTTATCTTATGTGGACGATTACTCTTCCTTTTGACGTATTCGATCAAGCTCAGGTGCAGATTATCTCTTTTCCAGGAGAATTTTGTGACAAACCTCCCAATTAATGGATAAAGAAGTGATAACTCTATATTTAGAAATATTGTTTTAGTAATGATATTCAGCTCGGTATCGTTCACGCAATCCAACGAGGTAGGTTCAATTTGAAGTGTGTCAGGATATATTAGTGGTAAGTACTTTGCAAAATTGGGATTGTTTGGACTCAATAAGTCATCCATATACCTGTAGGTATGCCGAAAGAGTGTTAAGTCAATAGTGGTGTCCGTTGTCTCTAGTTGTTTCATTATCCATCTATACTCAAAAAAAGCAAGGTAGAGATTGCACATAACAGGTGAACATGAGAATCCCATAGGGATACCATGAATCTGCCAAAAGCATTGATTCCCTAACAAAACAAAGCAATTCTGAAATAGCCATTCAATAATCATAGTCAGACTACACCAATTATAGTGAGTGGGTGGTCCCTTACGTGCATTTTTTACCCATCTGGGACTCCGGGTAAGTGAAATAGCGTGATAACCTATCAAACTTCTTTTTTCAAACACCCATTTAATCATCTGTTGTAGGACAGAAAACAGCCCCAAAGGTTCAAATAGTGATATGTTTTCATAGCATTGCATGATATCTGCTGAAAACATGAAAAAGATGCATTGTGGTAGATTAATGAACACCTCAGTCGCGTTTTTTACTAGCCAAAATTTGTTCACTTGAACCCCTGTGAAGGTCCTAGCTGCTATAAATTTTTCTTCGCAGATGTTGGTAAAGTCGGTGAGAATGAGATTGAGACATGCAGTAATTACGTCTGTGGCGTGTAAAATAATGCAATTAGAGGCATCTGAAATCCACCTAAACTTGTGTTTGTGACTCTTATATGAGGGAAATAATAAAGGTAGTTTCAAACTATGAGTGTCTAGTTTTAAGTTATTTAGTGAAATTCCGAGGTATCGTGTGGTTTCTTTTGGACACATTTCAGATATTAGGAACTCTGGTCCTTTAAGCCTAGCCTCAGCTGCTACTTTGGCTAGGTGCTTGCAGATAAGAGTAGGTATATGCGGGGCTTTGTCAAGTCCTACCACAAACCAATCCTGTTTTAGTTTATTTGTCATATACAGCAGTGAAGGAGATAGCCAAGTTGTTTCCTGGCTTAACCATGTAGGTGGGATTGCTCCAATACATGTTTGAAAATATGAGAAAATAAACTCAGAAAGTCTAGCATGTTGTAGACTTTCTAAATTCAATACCTTGGCTATGTTAGCCAAGCAGGTAAGTAGTGCGGCCAATGCCAAGTGCGGGTTCAAAGGTTGTAAGGGGATATGATTTAGACCTTTACTCAATAGGTCTTTGATTTCCTTTGAACCAATTAGAGATCGATCTGTAGTACAAACGTGTTGTCCAAACTCACCAAAATCCGAACAGTAGTCTCTGAAAAGAGGACATGTGCATGATGGTTGTTTGTCAGAAGTCAAAAATTTTGTAGAGTATACAAAATACTTCAGTGGTGGGTCAAAGGTCCAACCAAAAGTCAATTCATCTAACATGTTAGTATTGCCAAAAAACGTTGAAATGCATATTGCATCAAAGACTTTGGTGTATAAAGATCAAAAAACCGATTTGAAAAATGGCAGTGAATTAAAAGCTTCTTCAGATAATCTTTTTTGCATAGAACCAGCTTCCCAAAATCAGTCCGCTTGATCTGAAAAATCAATACAATCAAGAGTTAAACATTTTCTTGATAGGGAGATTCTTCCCTCTTCCTTTGATATAGCTTCTAGCTTTATTACGTCCTTCAGAAGAGCTAGGTGTAGAAGAAGGGGATAGAAATGAGGTGATAGAGTGAGAAGCAGAACTAGTCAGTAGAGGCCTTTTAAGAGTGGGGGACTCATCTGTATCTAGTGATGGTTTGAGAAGGGATAGAATATGTTTGATCCCTTTAGAAGCACTAAGATTTGACAGTAGATGACTAGGTGCATCTAACTTTAGCTCCTTCAGAGCTTCATACACGAAATTCTTGAAATGTAGATATGCAATCTGGGCTCGCACAACTTCCTTAGCTTGGTCACCAAGCCATGAACAGATCATAGGTAAAAAATTCTCCTCTGTGTGTGAAGGGAAGAGGTCCTCTAGATGGTTGAGAAGAAACCAGATGGCATGATCAAACCAAAGGATGTTGCTTTCACGGTCTGGTTTTGCATCCAAAGCTTTACAAGCACACTTGATGTAAGGACGGTAGATGTTCCAAATAAACTCAGAGTAGAATTCACTGCTTTGTTTAGAAAAGGTCATCGTCCCCTTGGTTCTAACATAGATGCCTAATAAGATCGGGCATTTCCTAGAATCCAAGAAGTGCATACTGAAAGGTGCTTTTATCACATCACCTTTGTCCAAGAACTGAACTCCTTTGAGGGTCTCTAGTCGACAGTCTTCACTAGTAGAGGCCGGTAGTGCTGCTAAGAAGACCCGAGTCTCTATAGAGATGGGTGCAACAAAGGCTTTGTTCTGAAGTTCCCAAAGCTGATGGTCAAGCTCAATTCCTTCAATTGCAATCTGCCTGGGAGGGAGAAAAGGAAAACATTTTGAGACTTTTGGAACCATATCAAGTAAATAAGTTTCACTTGACGAGCTAAGTCCCTGTTGAAAGATTTTTACAGCTTCCAAAGCCGCGTCATCCCTGCAAAAAAGGCCTTTAGGAGCCTTAGCAGGATCGAATGATTTAGTGAAAGAAAACATGAAGTGAGGCCACATAACTTTCTGATAAAGTTAGATAGGTCCGCTCCCTTAGCTGAGAATTGTAGCAGATCAATTTTATGACTTATTTCAATAGCAGATAGATTGGAAGCCAATCTCTGTAGATGAAGTACCCCTTCCTTTGAATCAGTAACCAGGTTGGCGAGGATCAAAACCCAGTCATTGAAAGTTAACAGATTCATGATCGAATCATAGGCCTCTGTTACTTTTGAGTGTTGATTCAGGAGGGAAATGGCTAAAGCATCTCCGATTAGTTTAATCACGAGCAGGGATGCCGGTGAGAAGGGCAAGGTAGAAAGGTCAAGGGTAGCAGAGATAGGGATAATCTGAAGCCAAAAATAGGAAAAAATTAGTAACATTCAAAAGAGGTGTTGGTAAGTATTCCATCTTAACAAAAACCAAGACAGAAGGTCATAGCGGTTGTGTGGGATACTCCATATCCCGAAAAATATGGTTGCAAGCCATATCTTCTAAGGATAAACACCCTGTAGACTAGGTCTTGGTGCTTTAGGCCAACCCGAGGGCTAAAAAGCAACCATGTGCTTAAGGAGAGAGAGTTTTAACTATTAACAGTATACATAACACATGAGATATTCTACAAAGACCTTGGCCTACAGATAAAGTACAAAGTCATGTATTTCTTTCGACAGTTTATCCAAAGCAAATACATCATAGTAACAGGCCATTAAAGGGTAGGATGGTCCCGCTATAGTCCAATAGTTACAAGTACAGCACTTCATCTTCTTAATCAATTGCCAAGGAGAGGACACCCTTACCTGCATCCACAGTAAGAAAACAAACTATTCGCTAGCTTCTAAACAGCATTGCAGGTAACTGGGGTGACCTAGTTGTCATCCATGTCACCAAGGTATCAAAAAAAGAAAAATTCCCTAAACTAGAATGGAATTTTGAAACAACTTTCCAGTTTCAATTCAAGTAAAAATCCTTCCTTCCGTACTTTTAAATTTAGTTTTTATCGATCAAAACAGTGTTCATGCTATATCAGTTGTTTTTATGTTATTGTGAAGTCAGATCTTACTGTTTTTCATCCAGATTAATCAATCATTAACATGGCTGTCCACCTCTACCAGTATTTCCACCATCAAAAATATTTCAAAAAGCCTATTTTAATGAGTTAAAGCAATCTTTGAGTCACAGCTTTTCTTTAAAAACCAAAAACCCAAACAGTAATGATCCGAGGTATTAGTCAGCAGACAAAAGAATTTTTTACCACCAACCTTTTTATCGTCCGGTTATGCTACCATTTAATCATATAGAGAATAAATAGAAATATATTTTGCAACCCCACTCATTCAGGTCGAACGAGGGGCCCATATCCCTCATGTGTTTCCAAAATAAATCCTTAAATCAACCATTAGACCAACCCATGTTATGACTACAACCTGCTGTCGGTTCATTTCTCCGCAACAGAATGCTCAACTATTAGTATTTTATTGCTTTACATAGCCTACAAAATAGAACTCAGTCCAGGGAAAAACCAGTCCGTTCCCAGACCTAATGTCATCCAGCCGTTCTAAACACACACTGTATCGACTAATAGTATAGATTTGTAAGAGCCAATCCCAAGGTCATGCAACCCTATCCCTATAAATGAAAAAGAGCATATGTATACAGTCACTCAATCAAGCTAGTGTGAGAAAATGCATCAGCACGAACAACCTCCTAAATCCAGATAGAAAGAATATGAGCATATGCATACATTCACATCCAATCTAGTCATTCAATTGGTATTTCTCTCATGCCAAAAAAAAACAAAAGCTCCTAGCTAGTACAAATACTTGTATGTAAAATATGGCTTTTAGAAAAACAAATAATTGCCATAGCTACCAGTCAGTTAAAATCAGAGAAAAAGAGTATGGCTCCGGCACCAGCTAAGATCAGCAAAGGCCATTAAACAATTTTCCACATAGAGTGGGGAGCCTTTAAGCCGTTCTGTTCCCAAACCAACTCAATCACCAAAATATGCTTCAGCCCTAAACAACTCATTAGGTCAGTCCATCCTATCCGTCAATCGCTGCAAGACAAACTTAATACTTAAGTTTAAGCATCATAACTGTATATACGAGGCAGCAGTTTAATGAACCAGCAATCCAGTCGGAAAAACCAGTCATCCTATCCAACATACCACTACCAGATAGTGCCTAGAGTCAAGGTAGAGCAATCCCAAGAGTCAACAACAGTGAATATAACCAGCAAACCAGTCGGCAAAAATAATCCCAAGACCAGCAGAGGATAGCTTACCGTACCATATATCAAACTTCGGCAAGGATTCTCACAAAACAACTCATTAGGTCAGTCCAACCTACTCGTCAAAAACGCTGCAAGATAGAGTTAATATTTAAGAGTAAGCATCATAGTTGTATCATATTAGGCAGCGGTTTAATTCACCAGCAATTAGTCGAAAAAAAACCCGTCATCCTATCCAACATACCACTACCAGATAGTGCCAAGAGTCGAGGTAAGCCAATCCTAAGAGTCGGCAGTCGTGAGTAACACCAGCAAACCAATCGGCCAAAACCAGCATAGGATAGCTTTTCTTACCATATATTTACCAACGGCAAGGATCCTTACATAGTCAACAATCAATCTCAGTCCATCCACTGATTAGACACATCACTACTAGATAATGCCAAGAGTCAAGGTAGATCCAACCCAACGCCTCAAAATGAGAGAGAAGAGTAGTCCAACAACCCGAGACTACACCTTGTCTCAAAACCTTAATCCTTAACGGATATACTGATCTATGCAACAGTCCGAAATAGAAGCTTAAGATTTTGTAAGATATCCATAGAAAGAAAGACAACTCAGTCTGCAAAATAGATAGGACATTATAAGAAAGCATACATTACCCCATACCAAACACCTGGACAGGATGGAATCCATCCTTTTATTCACGACATTCAGTAGAACACCCAAACAGTGTCAACCACTACTCAGATACAAGGCCAGTACAACCTTTTAAACGCATTGGATTACCCAGCACAATCCATTGAGCTATTGTGAGAAACCCAATCATACCATATCCAAAAAACCATAGAGTGAGCCTTGCTACAGCCCGAACCACGAGCTTCCATGTTCCCCATTAGAGATAGAAAGCATATTTTAATTATTTTGCAAAGTTTAAACCGAAAATGGTGTAAGAAAAATCAGTGAATTACCCAGCAGAAAAACCTTCATTTCAAACCGTTATATCAAAGCATACCATGCCCAAAGTTCCATTCAATATTAAAATCACGCAGGGTACCTCTGTAGATTCGTCCAGCGACTTCTTGTTAGGAGCCATCACCAAAGGACTTGCAGAGATGAAGCCACTCACAATCTCAACAGTATTAAAAAAGACAGAAAGGAAACCCAATGCGGAGTGGAAGCTAAGTGAGCTTAGGCTCACCTTATATAGTATGGCCAAAGAAAGTCCGTAGTTGCATTCAACTGGCCGTCGAGCCCTCTTCGGGGCAGATGGAGAGGCTGGCTGGTAGCGCATTCGATTCTTCCCCCATCCGATGTCGGGCGGTGCTCTGTGCATGCAACCCAAAAACAGTAAGCGGCGCTACCTTCTGCCATTGAATTCGATATGATGTGCTGTCACGCCTCATTATGCAATGAGATATTTGGTTAGAAAAATGATGACCCTCAAAAAAGTCCAAGGCACCCAAGAAGTCTTCTTTTTACACAATAATATCAAGGGGTGAAAGAAACCCCAAGTAGTTACCATGGATGAAGAGTCGCCAATCCTTTAGCAAGATAGAGAGAGAGAGAGAGAGAGAGAGAGAGAGAGAGAGAAGGGTCAAATTAAATCAGAGAGTTACAATGTAGTAGATATGATATCCAGTCCGATCTATTCTAGTGTTTAGACCAAGCCAGAGATAGGATGCGGTAGATCAAATCCCGTTGATACCAAGTATATATATATATATATATCTATATATATATATATATATATATATATATATAGAGAGAGAGAGAGAGAGTCACTTGAACCAATCAACCTTCGCATTGAATAACTAAATGTGTATACAATGGAGGCAAGGGGTTGCTTATATAGCACCCTTAATAAATTGCCCTACCTAAGACTTTGACAAATAAGTAAAATAAATACCTAAATCCAAACTAAATAATGGGATCACATTGGGCAGTTCACTTGAGATGCCTAAACTTTAACAAGGAAGATGGTTGCCACATTCACCAAGGATACAACTGTCGCCATTTCCTCCAACCTCGTTCTAAAGCAAGTGGAGGATCTTGCCCCTCTTATCACCAACACTTCTATCTCCTCTCAAAGAGACCACCAAGATACACAGCTTCAAATCATGCAGTTGCAACTACTTTCATGCAAGTGTTGAAGTCAACCACAAGGCAAGCAATAGATCACACGTAGTACATGCTTACAACACTCAAGAGCATAAAGAAGGAAGGAAAGATAACATATTTGGGTGCTTTAGAAGTTCTAACACGAATTGCATACCATGCTATTGGAATGGCTGATAACTTGCCACCAATACCATATCAGAAAACATGGATAGTCTCAGCTCAAACCTCTCCATGAACCACTAGATCAAAGAAGAAAAGGGTATATAAATCAGATGAAGAATCAACAAAAACCTCGCATGAAGCCCACAGCAGTGAAAGCTTTGACAATGAATAAAATAGGACAAGAAGAGAGGAAATGAAGAAGAAAGCAATGGCAATCCATGAGGAAGAAGTGATGATTAGGCAAGTTCTTATAGGGCTAAAACCTAACCTTAAAATTTCCAGGACCAAGAACCCCTCGAAGAAGGTCCCAGAAGATCCAAAGGATTTTCTTGAGAAAATGTATGCAAAAGCTGAAGCCTTGAAAATACAAGAAACCCTAGAAGCGCAATGGAAAGCAAGAGAAAAGTTGGATGAGCAACAAAGGCAAGCAGAAGCTGCACAACAACCTGAACCACAACATGAACAAGGAGAGATGTCTCCAAGACCCACTTTACCCACTATGGAACCAGAAGACCATCCAATGCCGAGTCCAAGCCCTTCACCAACTGGTAAATCCAATGAAGGTGAGGAAGCAAAAGGAAAGGAGAAACAACATGAGGAAGCCAATTTTGAATAGCCCAAGAAAGCAGACAAAGACAAATCTGGACCTTCTACAACAGCACAAAGAGAATCAGTTGAAGCATCAACAAAGCATGAAGAAGATTTAGCTAAACCATCTACCAAGCCACAAGCAAAATTTACTGCACTATCAAAAGAGCCGCAAGCCAAATATGATGAGCTTCTAAGCAGCCTCATGTAGAACCTGAATAATGGAAAACAAATGATGAGGTCAGCATTCATGTTAATGAGTATGCAAAGCAAATGCAAATGATGATAGAGAAGATGCAAACAATAGCGCTTAGCCACAATGTTAAAGCTAAAGAGTTGGAAGAGGTAATAGATTCTCTACAAGGTAAGCTCAAGGATAGGATGAACATCATTGAAGATCTCCAAGGAAAGATTAAAGAACTAAAAAATGAAGCAAAACATCACCAAACTGTCAAGGAAAGGTAGCAAAAAGAGATGGAAGATTAAGGGGAGCTCCTCACAAAGCTATCAGATGCATGCAAAAGCAAGGATCAACAGCTGACAAAAGTGACCAACAAACTTTTAATCACTACTCAATTAGTCCAAAAGATCCAAGTGCAATTAGATGTAGCCAATGCCTCATTGCAATACTCCAAGCAAAGAATCAATGACCAAGCGGCATTCCTAAGGCAAATCAGGGAAAACCAAGCCGTAGCTTCACTCAAGGGGACAGATGAAGCCTACAAGACTTTGAAAAAGAGAAACAAGGACCTGGAACTTAAGTTGAAGCTGGAAAAGGAACAAATACAAAACCTTGCCTTAATGCTAGTACAAAGGGAAGAGTAGTTGCTCAAGGAGATAGAGGATTTAAAGAGAGCCAACCAGTTGCTGAGAGAAGGGCATATAAAAGCTCAAGAGGAGGCAGGAACCTGTGAACAACCAATTATAGACATACAATCAGTCTCCTTTGCGGATATGGAAACACAACCAACAAAAGGACAGACTGGAGATTTTGAATTCCAAGTACCAATGATTGAAGAAGAACACGTGCCAATGATCTAGCTTTCTAAAGCTGAAGAAGATGCACTGAAAGACTAGATTGTCCATGAAGTAGATGCTGATGGAAAGCGGCAATGGATTGGGAGTTGAGAGCTCTCCACTCAGTCAATGTAACCCACCTCTCTCCCAACCAAATCAATACTCAATGGCATCAACAGTCGCTGTCCTACCCTTTGTTAAAGGTGGAGCTACTGCAAGTCAAAGAAAGACTTTACAAGGATATGTAGGAAGAAAGTTAAGATGCTCTCCACCCCAAATGCAGAAAAAATTGGCTCAACAAGAAGTCAAAGTACCTCATTCTGTTTACAAGAGTACCTACAGCAATACAAAAAGACCCTACATTTTGTCATGTACCAAGGGTCAGGACGACATGGAAGGCACACAAAGCATTAAAGAAGAAAAGGTCACATGGCTCAATTACCCAATATTGCCAGCTCTAGAGCAGGGAATTGTGATGGTTCCTAAGAATAATGGGAAGTTAAGTGTCTATGTAGATTATAGAAATCTCAATGCTCATACTATTAAGGTTCCCTTTTCACTCCATTTATAGACATGCTACTTGACAAGATTGCAGGCCACAAGATGTATAGCTTTATTGATCGCTACAGTGGCTATAGTCAACTAAAAATCACACCTAAGGAAAGATCCAAGACAACATTTGTCACTGAATGGGGAGCATTCATGTACCTTGTAATTCCATTTGGGCTCTATAATGCTCTAGCCACATTTCAAAGATGTATGATTATATTTAGTGAATTTTCTGCACAAATTCTTGGAAATCTTTATGAATGATTTTACTATTGTCTCTAGTGAGGAAATGTGAGACCGCAGGGTAGACAGACATGCGAATAACCTCCCAACCATCCTATATATAGTCCCTTGGCCCTCTTCCATATATATACCCCTTTATTGCATGTGTGTCTGACACGTTGCCCCCCTAGTCCTACCCTTCTCATGACATTACTCTCCCCTTGGAGAAGAGTTTTTGTCCTCGAAAACACAAGTGGTGGTATCTTCATAAGAACACTAATGTTTTCCATCATGTCATCCCTCATGGATCCAATGGTTCATTGGATCGGAACCCGGTGGGAGGTTCAATGAAATCAAGAATAACATCTTGATTTTTCCACATTGTTGTCCCTGCGCAACCGTCTTGATTAACTGACCCATAACCAAAACAGCGTGGAACTCCATTTAGAACTCACTTGAGTATGCTAAACGAGTTATCGCAACTAAAAGGTGTCTAAATTCATACCCAAGTTTCAAACTTTTTGAAGGTACTGGAACGTGCAATAAGACCTCTGCTCAACTTTCCATGAAAGTAACATGTTGATATACTTATCAACACCAACCAAGTCCTTGACTTGCTGTTGTTTCTTGTCAGTAACCAACCTCATCCAAACTGATGATCAAGGTTGATAACCTAGAATAATAGGTAGAGACTAAAACTAGTCGCAACATGCCTTTCATCATGTGAAACAAACTCCCAACCAGAAACATAAGTGATCCGGTTGTGTCTGTTGCTTGCTAGCGTATGCACTTAGCATATCCTTTAGCGTGGTTAACTAACGTATGCGCTTAGCATATCCTTTAGTAATAAATAGAATTCTTGTAAGTTGCCCATCCAACGCGGGATGAATAGCAGAGAATAAGAGTGAGGTGCTTTCCCCAATCAATTATAGACAGTCTTCCATGACTGATGATAACCTATGACTCACCAAGTAAAGTTGCAGTCGTATACTTGATGTGAATCTGACCGAAGTAAACTCATAGAGTTTAGATCATCCAGTCACAAACACTAATAGTGAACCATTATCGTGTATGGCTGGGTGTGAACTCATAGTAAATCTGCAAGAGAGATTGCACTTGCAAAGGGTGCAGAAATAATAAAATCCAGGAATTTTCATGCCGCTCCAAATATATTTGTGTTAAACACTAGGGTCCATAACACCCACCCCGTCACACCTAGGTACCAACCTTGAGTCATTCTCATTAATATGGCACACTTGGCTCTTTGTAGAAACAACCATCCGTTACATGGTGGTTTCACAGCACTTGTAATCGCAACAAGTCTGTACTTAGTACCCAACAATTTCTGGCCACTAAAACTGTTTCTAATATTGTGTGCTCCAAATTTTCTAACAAACGAATGTGACCAGCACCTAGGGACTTCGTCACGACACATCACTAGGAGTTAGGTGCCACTGCCAGTCCCAGAGACTGGTACTCTCCACATGTGCAATATGTCTCAAATAAGGATGTCGAAAAAAAGGACATCCTTCAAGTACGAGATGTACTTGTGTGTGGAGGTAACTGCAAACACTCTGCAACGTGAGTGAGAGGGACCCTCATTATCATTGCTCCACACTGGCTAAACCAAACTCCTTGAGTTCCTAGACCATGTAGTATCCCATGCGACAACATGTGCCAGATAGAACCGTACCATGTAGGTCTGTAACTATTTCAACAAGAGTCGAATCCATCATAGTATCTTGATGAACAGGGAAAAGAGAAAATGACACTATTTTCTCAAAATGCTATGCTCTTACATGACCTTGTCACATGGCTAAAGACCAATCTGGATGAAATGCTTCTTGCGCAAACATCCCTTTGATGAAACTTAACCAAACTTAATTGGAAAGGAAAATAAACCCAAAAAGCATATACTTACAATGAGGTGGAAAATACCTGATACTTACCCGCGAGTCAAGTACATCCCTCAACCTGTAAGCGTACCATATCAAAATTTCTTTGACCTGCTAATCATTAACCCTGGGTGTTGCCTTGGCAATAATAACCCCTTGGTTAGAATCTACGTAGGCAAACCCCTTGGCAATACCCTTGATAGAAACTACTCAATTAGCAGTTAACGATAACTAACATAGTCGATCGTGTACAAAAATGATTGGAATCAACTGGAAAAGTTGAATGTGTCCACTACCCCGTGGTAGATTGTGGACTTCTTTCCTTGAAAGTACAACTATGATAGATCAAACTTTGATCCTCAATGCCTATGGAGTGATTTAGTAATCACCCGTAGGGTCTTACCCCAAAATTGTGCTTCCATAGACACTCATAATGCTATAGAGAGAGCAGGAGATACACAGAAGTGAAATGCCTAGCTCTTATGGACAGTTGAGCTGCTCAACTGTTTTTTGCATCTAGACTCCGTGGGATATATTAGTTGTTCTGCTGTGAGTTTACGATTATCAAGAACTCAACTCAAGCGTCGCACTAAAAACATGTAGTGCAAAAATGACACCCAAAACATCAATAATGACAAGACTCTTTCTTGTCCATTAACGTCGATGAGTATTCCACTTGGTTGATCTGTTTGATCTTGAGAACAATCACCCAAGGAATGCCGACAGTTGGGTCTTACCCTAGGTCTGACAATGGCTCTCAGCCTCTGTGGCGCATAGCCCGTATGCCAATAACAAATTAGTGTTCAATTGACGAACCGAGGAAGACTAATTTGGGTGGAATCTTGGCCACTTTCTAGCTGAGAGTTAGAACACCTTGGCTTAGGTTGACTCATGAGAAAAACATGTATCAAAATCTTCTTATAAAGTTGTCATTATTCTTCAAGAGAAATAAGAAAGAGAGATAAGAGATAGCATGCTGGGTTGAGGAAGGTTTCTTAACCTATTGTAGTGTGTACCCAATCTGTGTGCTCGTGTGCATCTTATGCCTTGGTTGCAGCTTATTCTATAAGCATACAACAATCTATCTGTATGACACTCTCATCAAGAGAGGCAACAAAAAACACAAGTCAAATCTTGACCCATCTACCTTGTATGGGGTCGTCACTGTACGAGGATGACTTGAATAACATAAAAAATGTTTTAAGATATCAGTGACGTACCCGTTCTTGGATAGAGTATTTAGTGTGATAGCGGAATTCGTATGTAATGATGGCTGTTGTATGGCCATCTTACGAGTATGCCATGCATACAAAGCAAAAAAGAGAGTAAAAAGCCCCTGGCATCAATGACCGTCTCAACCATGGGAGTTGTTGATGTATGTGATGTGCACGCCCCGGGGGATTCACCATGGAAAACTTACCGTACCACGTAAGTGCAGGGGAGGGGCATTTTTTTACAAGCTAAATAGGTGTATAAGTTAGGGGAAGTCCCCCAATAGTTTATCTCCCAAGCTTCAAAATAAGAGAGGGGAGTATCATATTGGGGGGGGGGGGGGGGGGGGGGGGCCTAACCCGGGTTGGTTACTTGGAACGATTGGTCACCGGTGTGCACTAGAACTTGGATGAATTTTGGGGAAGTTTTTAACCAGGTCACACATCAAATTTTGCATCAAATCAGTCATAGATAAGGACTGATTTGGAGCAGGTTAAGGGTTGATTTACACCAGCTTTGGATGTCTCAGAATTGGACGAGTAGCCAGAGTGCAGGCTGATCGGGGACATAGTATAAAAGTCAAACTAAGACACATTGAGGGTACATATAGTTATCAATAGAAGTGGTTCCTTACTACATTGCTAGTCACTATGTTGCACACTCTTTGACTAGTTTTACTTAGTTAGATCATGTGAGACCTAAATTTTATATGTAAGATAGGGTTATGATAGTTTTCTTTGTTGATTGTCGTATAAGTGTAGAAAGGGGGGGTAATATTTCCTAATATGAATCGTATATATGGGTTTTATCAAAGTTGTTTGCTCGCAGGTGGCATCCCGTTTTATATATAGAGTGAATCCCCCCGGGGTGCACGCTTACACTGGCATGGATACATCACAGTGCGCCATTACATACTATGAACTTATATCACGATAATGCCAAAGATGTGTGCCATTATCATTGATCTCAAGTCAATCGATAATACTTGGCACATAAGATAATTCATGCATGCTTCACATGAAGACAGGCAAAGCACTTTGCTTTGTACAGTTGCTTTGTATGGAGTCTGCCCAAGCACGTTGCTTTGCACAGCAAAGAGATCTGTCCAAAAATGAAAGTCAAACATAGACAAAAACAAACATACCTAGAAATTGAGTAACCTTGTCGCACTGTTGTGGCGAGTTTTTGTGAGTTTTTGGAAATAAAAACTCGCTTAAATCTGGCTCATAACCATATTTGCGGCGTGAACAAAGTAGTGACTGCCTCGTGTGATTTAAAAACCTGCACACATCTTGGCAAGTTCCCTAAGTTCGTATGCTATTAGCATATTCCCAACTTTGGAAACCGCTATGCTAAATGTCAAAAGAGAATCCATGCTTCACATAAGGTATTGATGGAGTTCTGGTACTCATAGCTAAAAAATACCCTTGCCAATCTGCAATGGTATAGCAAAAAAGTTTATAGAGAATCGGCCGTGCTGAGTCGTGCTGGTTATTGAGAATCATGGGATTGTTATTTCCAATGTACTTTGTGTACTATTGTTACTTTGCTCCCTGGCAAGCCATAATGGCTTTGAAGTGATAATGCATGTAATGCATTGAGCCGTGGTCCTGAAATCATAGCTTTCCCCGGCCTGTTAATGAGCACAAGGAGGATACATCAAAAATAAAAGAGCCAATGTAATATGCAAGTCAGTTGCTAGAATGTCTGTATATGGAGCCTTGATCTTATAATACGGCTTCAGGAAGTTGCACATCAACCGGAGTTTAAAGAAAATTAACCCTAGCAATAAGCAACCTTGTCAAGTAATTACTGGAACAACAATAGTGATGACGCCAATCTTTGACGCCTGCCAGAGTAACAAAATCCTTTCCGATGCATCACCACAAGCCTGCTTGTACTTTGGATAGTTCTGCAAAAACTATTAAAACACAAAAGTGAAAGTGCAAATGTAAACGTACTTACCAATTTGCCGTGAAAGTTAAGAAATCTACCCGCCTTGAGAGCTATGCTGATGTAAACTCAGAGCTACAAACCTTTTTCGATTGCCAAGCAAATTTAGCCTTGATGGCAAGAGCATAGTCATGCCAATTCGCAATAGTGTATATCCCCAAGTCACGGCTTTAGTCTTGTGTAGAAAGGGGGAAGAAGTGGTGGAAATACCAAATTAAAAAATATTTGGAGCACAGCGACTGCAACAATGGTTGTACATCACCTTCACCCCCTCCAAAATTGATGCTCTTTGTGCTTCTTGTTAGAGGAGAAGGGAAAAGGGGGGTTCACCAAGCACCCCCCCTTAATTGGTTTAAAACCCTAAGGCCCTTGGCCTTGGGGTGCCCATCATGTGAAGCAAATTAACAGAAAGAAAAACTTGACTTGCAGCAGCCATGGCGGCCGATTGCCACAGCGAGAGAGAAACTGAGAGGGAGCGCTTCAAGCCATGCCTCTCGGGCTTCAGCCCTGTGTCAAAATCCACTGGCTAGGGCATCGCAACCCTGACGAGCCCAGCCCATTTTTTTTCATGCACCTCGACCTTGCCCGCCTCCTCGACAATAGCGGCCCTCCACACGGGCCCTACACACGGACTTCATCGTGATCCTCTTGCTTAGCCTCCTTGCACACCACACCCTACATGAGCATGCCAAACATGCACATCTTGCTCTTGCAAACGAGAGAGAGAGAGAGAGAGAGAGAGAGAGAGAGAGAGAGAGAGAGAGAGAGAGAGAGAGAGAGAGAGAGAGAGAGAGAGAGAGAGAGAGAGAGAGAGAGAGAGAGAGAGAGAGCAACCCCTGTCAAAAAGGAGGCCATGTCTCATGCTGAGATCGAGAGAGAAACTGAGAGAGTCTTTTCCCCATTCCATGGTTCCTCCCTCTAAGCTCTGATGCCAATGTGAGACTGCAAGGTAGATAGACATGCAAATAACCTCCCAACCATCCTATATATAGGCCCTTGGCCCTCTTTCATATATAGACCCCTTTACTACATGTGTTTCCGGCACGTTTCCAGGGCCGTGCCCACCTATTCCTGCCCTTGTCATGACAGGAAATGCATTTACTCTTCTTGAAAATGGTCTTTGTGAGATGCAAGGAGAACAAGATTTTCTTGAACCCATTCAAATCAATATTCACGGTATGGAAGGGCCAGCTTCTAAGACATATTATTTCTAGAAATGGTATTGAGATGGCCAATGATAAGATTAAGTGTGTCGAGCAAGCCAGAGCTCCAACAAATGTATTTGAATTGAGTTCTTTTCTAGGATATGTGAACTTCTATCAAAGATTTATCCACATGTTTGCAGCTAAAGCACTTCCCTTATATGAGCTGACCAAGAATGGGAATAAGTTCATTTGGACCTAGGACTGTCAATTGAGTTTCCAGTGCTTGAAGGAGGCAATTAGTAGGAAGCCAGTTCTTTGTCCACTAGACTAGAAGGCAATAATTTATGTACATGTGGATTAATTTGGAATGGTGATGGGAGCTATATTGGCCCAACCTGATGGGAAGATAGAGTATCATGTCTACTTTATTGATTGTTGGTTCAGCTCAACTGAACAGGGTAATCTACCGGTGAGAGAAAAGCACTAGGAATGGCGTTCAATGCCACAAATTTTAGGCATTATTTGTTGGGAAATGTGCTTCACTTTTAAGTGGATCATGAGGAACTTCTCTTTCTGATCAACAAAGTGATTATTCGAGGTAGTTTGATTAGATGGACGTTAGATGGATAATTTTTCCGATGGACTTTGAATTCAAGATCTTCCATAAGCTAGGGAAAACCCATTGTGGTGTTGATTTCCTTTCAAGAAGCACGGAGGGCAGCTTGGACACATCATTTAGAGATGACCCAATTGATGCTCTACTTTTTAAGAATACAATTATATAAGGACAAGATCCTGAATGGCAAGACGTGTATGATTTCCTTCAATTGAGAGTTTTTATAGAATATTGGTCCCATGCAAATAAAAAGGCACTAATAATAAAGATCTTGAACTTTACCATCATTGGAGGATCTCTCTACAGATTGGGTGTTGATGGTGTACTTCAAAGATGTGTGCCTATGCAGCAAGAGAGGATGCAAGTAATCACAGAGGCTCATAGTGGAGATGTAGGTGGACATTTCTCTACTAACATTACCTATAATAAAATTTAGAAGCAAGCCTTTGGTGGAAAACAATGCTGGCAGATGTCAATTTGTTTTGCAAAACCTGCGATATTTGTCAGTGGCAGATGGGAAGACCAATAGCAGCTGACATGGCACGTCTAACTCTAATACACTAAGAGTAATTATGACATGGAGATTGGATTTATGGGTCCATTCAAAATGATTACTCCTAGAAAAATAGGTACACCATAATGGCGGCTGGTTATATGAATAAGTGGGTTGAAGCCAAGACACTGCCAGATCAACATCGATATTCTTGTATGAAAATATCATTTTCCTATATGAATGTCCTATCAAGAATGTCTCACATCAAGGCACACACTTCATGAATGAAAAAATTTTAATATTGACTGGAATATTTTCAGTTAAGCACCAGAAATTAATGCCATATTATCATAGGTGCAATGGACAGGTAGAAAGCAGCAACAAGATAATCAAGACAGTCTTGACTAGAATTGTTTAGAAAAAGTCACGTCAGTGGCATGCAAAACTCCAGATAGCATTGTGGGCTTATAGGACTACCTACAAGAAGGTCACTACAAGTATGACACCCTTCAGAATGGTATATGGTACAGAGGTAATAGCTCTAATGGAACTTACAATCTCAAGCCTCAGGCTAGCCTCATACTGGCAATCTAACATGGAATGGATTTGGATACCAATCTGAAATAGAGGTTGGATGAATCAGTAGAGTTAGATGACATCAAAAAATGAGTTATGATGGAGCAAGAGGTGGTCTACCAAAGAAGGAAACACTGGCATGATAATTGAGGTAGCTCAAGAAAGGAGATCTAGTATTGTTATACCAGTCAAAGTTGGGACCCAAAGAAACCTAATTTGAAGATAGCATGGCCTAGACCCTATGAGGTTGATTGAATATTCTCAAATGGCATAGTAAGATAAGGAGATGTATCAAGATTATTGCTGCCCAACGTTTATAATGGGGCCAAGATCAAATTGTGTTATGCCAAGATAGAAGAGATCCTAGCAACACTAGTACAAGAAACGCATTCAGAGTCAGAAAATAAACCACTTGATTTTTTTCATAGCATACTAGTTTAAAAGGAAGGCAGAAAAGAGTGTCTAATGCATATGTCCAATAATGGGACATCCTATTTATGCATACACAAAAATGCATGGAAAACAAAATGTTGTGCAAGAAACATTTTGAGGGGTTCTTCAGAAAGATGGTGTAGTAAAATCATATGACATGGCTTTGCAAGCTGGCACCCCTTAAAGAATGGTTTTTGTTGATGAGGATATGTGCTCTCCTCTTACTGTGCATTGTGTGTGAGTGTTGGACTCTACGACACTTCACCAACTGTAAGTTAATAGACTTCAAATTCTCATCCAGCATGAGCAACATGACTTTAGATATGCTCAACTCTTCCAGCTAGAGCGTAAGCCTAATAACTATGACTCTTAGCACAAAGTTTAATATGACTTGAAGCTTTGGAACTAGTGCTTTGCCCATTATATGGCTTAGCAACCCGACTGTGACTATGCCAAAGAGTGTTTTTTGCACCCTGGCGACTTGACTTTTTACATTCTTGTGCTTACTACAAACATTTCTTCAGGTAACAGTAAGCTTGAATCCTCAAAATGAGGATTAGTGAAGGACCCAATTGGCATTGAAGGTTTCTTTTTCCATACCTATTTTATCATCTTTGAATCTGCATTCTCGTTGGTTGGGTTGTCCTTTTGTGACTCCAAAGATTCCACTATTTGTTTGATTCTCCAATTAGGCCTGTTGATAGGAGTCTTTGATGTTGTTGTAGGCCTTTGTTCACTGTCAGCATTTGGCTTTTGACTAGCAGCATTGGAAGACTTAGGAATCCAAATCTTTTGAGAACCTTTGTAACTCCTTTGTTGACTTTGTTCAGCTCTAGGTCTTGTTGAGTTTTTGAGATCTTCATGTAGGTCTGGTGTAGCTGCAGTTGGCTTGTGGTTGATTGGTAGCCAAATCTTTGTATACCTTGTGTAGAATCCTTGTCCAAGAGGAAGATTCTTTGAGATCCATCTTTGTTTTGTATCCTCTTGAGAGTTGTGGTAGACTTTAGCATCTTTCAATGTTGTTCTGTTGTATACCTACTGCTTAGGTATCCTAGAATATTGTCGAGATTGGTACCTTGTGGTCCTTCTTTCTTGGGAGAGACTTGACATTACTTCATATGCTTTAACCTACGGTTTTGGTACCCATATCTGTTTCTTCCCTCTATAGTACTCATGTTCCTTTAAGCTCCATTGTGATGCTATACATCCTATGTGTTTGTCTTTCTTGTCTTCAATCCAAACCAGATTATTGACTTTGACTAAACTTCTCGAAACAAACACTTGCTTGCATTACGAAAGTTTTGAACTCATTTTTGGGCCTTTTAAGAGTGCCACATCATCAAAGTTGTACAAAAGAAAGCAACCCGGTAGACCCCTCTAAATATTTCTCAGAACCCCATGATATGACCTATCATTGGAAAGCTTTTAAAAAATGGATTCTAAAGAGATAAGGTCCGAAAAGTTTGGATGACTTCTATGAAAGTTATGCCATTTTTTCCAATCAACCAATTTTTGTTACCGTTACGGTAATCTAAAATCACCTTTTTATAGATCTATATGAAGGCAATGTGCGATACATGCATGCTATATATCAATAGATAGCATTTGAAGAGTAGATTCTAAATATCCAACCTCCGACAAGTTTGGATCTTATTTACAAAAATTTTACCGATCCCCACTTTTTGAAAGCTATACCACATCAACAATTCTTACAAGGCCCAAAAATGAGCTCAAAATTTTCCTAATGACTTTCCTTTTCTTTCTTGAGTACTTTGGCTGATATACCTTTTTTTTCTGGGTGTCTTCTGAGAGGTTTTAGTTGTGTCAACAATTGACTTTAAATTGTTAAAGCCTGACTTGCTTAAAGAAGCTGATCCATGAGGGTTCTTAGATGTAGAGTCATATTCTGTCACACCTTATTTGCTAATCGGTGGAAGTTCCACTTTGTCTTTACCTTTGTTTGTAAGATTTGTCTTTGATTCTTGTGACTTCTGCAACTCTGAATCTAGCATTAATGGTACATGTAGTTGTTGTTGGCTACCTCTTGGAAAAGATAGTATTAGCATTGTGTCTTTTTTGTAGGCCTTGTGTTGGTCTAGCCATTGATGTCCAAGGATGACATCTACATGCATGTCTTTTGAAGGCTTCACCTGAAACTTTACCTGCTCTTCATGATTTTGGATGCTAAGGGTAGCAACCATCTCTTCTTGACTTGTATCCTTACCCATGATTTTTCTATTATCTGGCTTGCTCTGAGTAATCTCAAGAATGCTTTTGATTTTTTTTGCAACCATATTGCACTTTGCTTATTTATCCAATAGAGCGTTGCATCTGACACTTGCTCCTTTGTACTGCTAAGAACTATAGCTATTCTCATTGTTAGTTCCATGAAAGATCTTTGCCTAGCTTTTGCCATGGTCTCATCTTGATCTAACTGTGTCTCGTTGGAGGGTAGCTTGAGACTATGATTTCCAATCTGACTTTCATCAGTTGATTCGACTGGAAATGTCTGGATTTGTGGACTTCTTATTGCTTCTTGAATTTTTACAAGCTCATTCTTTACTTCTTGTCTTGGTGGCATTCTTTTCTCAATAGTTATCGTGGTTGCATTTTTCTCTGTTTGATCAGCACTTGCTATTGCCTGATTTGCTTTAAGCTCTTTTGAAGATTTGTTTGATGGAGATGAATCATCTTCAATAAGACTTGCTTTAATATAAGTCTCCATATTAATTGTGCTTGAGGACTTTGTGCTGTCATCCGCGGGTGACTAGTCTTGGTCTTCATTCTTTGTTGTCTCTAAAGACTGCATCATGTTTACATTCTGTATCTTTGACATCTTCTTAGCCATTGGCATTCCCATGATGATGTTGTCTGGCATATCTTTTGTCGTGATTACGTGGAATTGAGCTATGATGATCTGTGAACTTACTTCAATGGTGGTGGAGATGATTCCCCAGCATTCTGCTAGTTTGTCTCCAGATATGCTCACAAATTTAGAAGCATCTTCTAGCTGTGGTTGGCCACATTTTTTCCAAGTGTGAAAGGACATGAGTTTCTTTTCTAGTTGAAAATATAGCTTTACTTCTCTTGACAACTTTTCTTTGTTTCCACCAACTTTTCTTCGTTTCCACCAACAATGTTGCACTTGATCGTCTCAAGATTTGTATCTGAATTGACTTCTTTTGCTATGGTAGTGTCCTTTAATTGAAATTTTTCTTCAACTTATTTGCTTTGATCACATGCTTCCATTGATGTCGACTCATATTGTTATAATGCTGCACTGTTAGCAGCAAGCTAACACGGATACCATTTTTTGGAGTTCTCTTTGTAAAACATTTATTATTTTGATAAATCGAGAATATTGTAACTCTTATTTTCTCGGATAAACTCTGTAATTAATGACCCGAGGCTACAAGCTTCCAGATTGTATCAGCCAGTCACTTCCTAGCTTTGGTAGAACTCCAGATTATTAGTTTTGACCACCCAAAAACCTTGGCTAAGGTATAAAAGCCAATTTTTGTAAATTTTTTATAAGTTTTTGGATAAGAGATACACAGTGTGAGCTAACGGTGCTCACGCCTCTCCTTCTCGCGCTTCCTACTCCCTCCCCAGTTGCCACATTGTAGTCGTGTTTGTTGCATTGCTACCGCAGGTAAGAGCTCTATGCATTGATATAAGTAGTTCATTGTATTTCGTAGCTTTTGGCGTCGTCGACCTGCGGACTAATTTCATCATAACTAGGAATTTTCACTTTCAAATCAAAAACTAAGCATAGGCGGGGTGTTGGGGCATCGCTAAGCATTTAGATGCATTCTGGGTCAAAAACGACTAGGTCAAAAATCCACTGCTGTTAATAATCGCAATTTTGGAACTTGACCTAAAGTGGGGTTTGAGACCATAAGCATGTGTGCTTAGGTCTTATAAATGTTTCCTAGAAGTTTCATTATTTTTGGATGTCAATTGATGTTGTAACGGATGTGATTTGTTTAGCGTTGAGCAATTGGCTTTTGGTGATTTCAGTCACTTGAGTGTAGCTTGAGTTAGATGCGAGTTGTTAGTTTTTTTTCGAGAGATTGACTACCTCTTATAGCCTCCATGCATTAGTCGAGTTAGCTTCATCCCATGGATTGACAAATTAATCGTGGTTCTTGCTGATACTGCAATAAGATAGGATGGTGAGGTTAAACATGCGTCCCACATTTGGCGCCGTTGCTGGGGATCGAAGAGACCTAAACTAGGAAAAAACACGAGCGTCTTGTGTAGTTTTCCTTTAACTTACTCTAGGTATTCCTAGAGCTCAAAACTTTCTTTTAGAGACCGCATAGCTTAAGATTATCGTCTTTTGCTGTGTAGAGATAGCTTGGAAGTAATCGTACTTGCTGAGTGCCTTTAGGATTGTAGGATTGTAGAAATAGATTAGGATTTTGAGAATGATTGGTAGACGAGACAAGTCTTAAGATCAGTGCTCAAAAAAACATAAAAGACAAGAAAACGAGTGTTTGTGGACACTTTCCACAACGCCATTGCATGAGAATCTAGGAGTAGGGTAAGTAGGATCCGAAGTGGATTTTAGAACATTGCTCTCTCTGCAAGAATCAAATGTGATTTGTTATTGGAAGTTGCAAAAATTCAGGTCTACGGCTAGAAATAGCTCGAAAAGACTCGAAACCACTTAATCCGACTGGAGAGTAAGCTTAAGAGTTGTATGAACCAGTTGGTAAGCTAAGACACTTCGAGATAAAAATTTCAAGAGTTGACCAAAACTGAGATTATTTACTTTTTCTTGATATTTTAGGCCAAATTAAGTTTTTACTTAATTCATAGGCTTAAAATAGCTCACATAAAGACTGTCTTTGAAAAAATTACAAAAAAGTGTTCATTTCAAGCCTGAAGTTAATAATCACGATTATTAACTTTTTACTCCAAATTGACCAAGGTTCATACCATTGACTCATTGCATGTGTACAAACAACTTTTGTAAAAGCCCAAGAGATTTGGATCACCAAACTGGCAAAAAAATGGGTGAAAACTAAAGTTTGTACTGACTTTTTGAATCTTGAGTGTAAATTAGAAAAAATTTGTCCAAACTTGTTGAAAATTGACTCATAGGCTTATATTGATGTGATAAACATGTGTACATGCTCATTTGACCAAAAATTTGTAAAAACTTGTTAGTTGTAAATAATCGTAATTATTTACAACTGCCCCATTTTCAACTTTTTTACCAAGTGAACATACCACTAGTTTTAACATGTTGTAATAAGCCCACAAACAAAATTTGGTAAGATTTGGATCACTGGATTGAAAATTGTAACCAAATTTGCAAAGTTAGTCTACGGACAGATAATTGATGACCATTTGACCAAAAATTGTCCAAACTTGATGAAACTTGGATAGTGACCTTAACTAGAGGTGCTTAACAGATTTGTGTCAAAGTTGGAGCAAAAATTTACAAAAATATAGCTGGAGTAAATAATCGCGATTATTTACATCTGCTTCAAAACTTGAGAAATTTGCAAGTTTGAGTGTACCACAAGGTCAAGCATATCAAGTAGACCTCACAAATCAATTTTGGTGAAATTTGGATCACAAAAGTGAGACTTAAGCCAGATTCTCGAAATCAAAGTCTGCGGACACAACACAGTTGATAAACTTGATCAGATTTTGTCCAAACTTGTTGAAACTTGTCCAGAGACTTTAACAAGTTGTATACTTGCCAAACCAATCAAAAAAGTGCAAAAAACTGACAAAAGTAAATAATCACGATTATTTAGTTCTGTTATCCAACGATATCAATTTTGACTTTTGAACTTATACAGTGTTAGACCAACATAATATAAAGCCACAGGGTAATTTTGGGTTCAATCGAATGAAAATTGGTACATGTACACTCAGTTCCCAGGTTGGAGATCAAACCTTTTATTTTTCCTAAGTCGAATCTCAAAGTCAAATTTTGACTCCCATAGGTCGATTTGACGTGATACACAAAGACCAATCACGAGAGTTAGCAAAAACTCTACTGTCTTTATAGAAGAATAGCTAACTTGATCAAATTTGTATAGGAATCAGGTTGCAGGCGAGGAATCAGTGGCTTGACAGAAAGTTGCAATTGAATCAAGTGGAAATTGACGACAAGTCAATCCAAAGGTGAGTACTCTATCGAGGGCTTCATAAGTCTATATGAACCTTAGATCTGGTCGTGTACTAGGAAATCGGGGCATACTCGAAGAAACCTCCAGTAGAGTATCCACCAAAGAAAGCGTGAATCAAGGCAATTCCTTGCACACAATTCTTGAAGAAGTCTCAGACACTTTTTTAGACTCAACATCCGAAATGTTTTCTTTCTCGTCTCACTTGAAAACCGGAACAACAATGCGCTATAAGCATATACTCTCTTTTTACAAGAATAACCATCATGGAGCCCAGGTTTACTTGGACCCTAATGAGGAGTATGCTATTTGCATTGATGACCATGGTATTGAGTCAAAGAAGAGATTAGGGTAAACAAACAAGGAAAAATGTACATGAACAGAAACGGAACTCAATATGTACAAGTTGAAAACCCTGATGTGGTAGACAAATGGGGGTTGTAAGTAAACACCATAATCCCAGATATGTCAGAAAAAGAAGGACCACCAACTTTAGAATTTGAGGGATACGATCAAGTAGACTTGAAGCCTTTGAAATGGCTTAGTACGGATAATCCTAGAATCGGAGTCTATTGTTGGGAAGATAGAAACATAAAATATCTTTTATGGACTTCACATGCCAAACCAAGACAACTAACGGCCATGAAGATCATCTATATCTTCAATATCAAAGATAAGGGATCAGCGGACCTACCAACCTGCATGTTTAGGGATTGTTATAACAACAACTTTGTTATGATGACTCCTGAGGAGGTAGAACAAACCAAATACCAAGGGTATTCCATACGGGATTGGATATTGGGACAAAGACCGGAGACTTCCAAGAGATGAACACCATGAGAGATCATCTGAGAGTAATGTAAAGGAACCAGAAACCACCTAATCACGTAGAAAACCGGGTGACATTAAGGCCAGTCCAGGGCTACATGAGTCACTATTTCCAACAGAATAGTTTGAAGGACTCGAAAAAGGACCAATTGTCAGAAGACCTAGAGTTGAACCAAACAGACGCGTCAGACCAGCTGATTTTCAGAAATGGGTGAGAAAATACAATGGATCATGGGATCCATATGACCACTTAGCAAGCTTTGTGCAAGTGCTAAGAGTAGAATGTATATTCGATTTCCATACTCATTTTGAGGGGTTTGGAATGACATCAGAAGAAAAAGCATTGACATGGTTCCAAAACATTCCACCAAGGTCAATAACAGACTTCAACACATTAGCTCAAGGATTTGTAGCTGCTTGTTCCAAAATAAGGATCAGACATAATACGGTAGCTCAAATCTACAGCTTTAAACAGAAACATGGTGAATCTGTTAGGGATTGTGCAACTCAAATGAAACAATACATTGTCAAAATCCCAGAGCTGAAGATACCTGTAAAAGAATGGCTTGTATCTTTGTTTTTGGAGGGACTGCTAAACAAAGAACTTCATGCTATACTCTATAGTAAAAATCATACGACCCTAGAAGCTTGTGTGCAAGATGCTATTGACTTAGGAGACAATTGCAAAATTTTCAACGAAGAAGATGTCCCTAAGAATAACCAAAGCAAGAAAACAGCATCCACTAAACCAGCACAAGTGGGATGGTTGCTGTAGCATCACTTTTAGCCATAGAAGATATGCTTAAAAGGATGAACAACATGATGAATAACATGCAAAAAGCACCTATGAGGGGACTAGGACAAGGGATACCTCCACAAGGACAACCAATTAGGCCACAAAAATGGTGTGCAATCGAGGGTAAATGGACCAACCATGAGACCCACGAGTGCTACTTCATACCAAAGTATGATGGGAATGTTCAGTACATTCCCATGAGGCCACAAGGACAACCCATGTACAGATATCAGCCTAATATGGCCCAAGCTCAAAGACCACCAATGGGTATGGAAAGACCTCAATGTGTGTTGGGACAACAACCTCCATATCCAAGACATAATGCAGTTCCTATAAAGTACATGCGCTCTGAAGGAGTCATAGATGAACAAGCATTAGTGCATGTTACACCCTATGCAGAGCCTAGTCCATCTACAGTAATGGTAGAAGGAGATTGGTATAATTTACATCCACCACCAATGGAAGAAACCGTGACTTATGCTCCACCAGAGCTCGCACCAATGTATTATGTAGCTAATCAAGGTGTCAGACCTCCCATGGTAAGACCCATGATGAAGCCAAGGACAGAAAACTGTCATAGCTGTGGTGCTGATGATCATTGAAAAAATGAATGTCGAGAACCTGAGAAAAACCTCAAACCAGTTGAAGCCTATTGCATACAATGTTGCAATAGGATGAATTATTGTCTTAAAAATCCTTTGAACAAGGGTAAAACCGTAGTAAACATAGTCCAAGTGATACTTAGTAGGTCATCAGAGAGTGAACCGATTGTTCGAATAAAGGTAATCACTGGATCCTAAGCCAAGAAAAAGAAACACAACTCCTCTGATGATTTGGAGAATACAAAAGTTTCCTGAAAAAGAATCAAAAGGAGTAGAAGCAAAAGATATGAGATGAGAAAACAAAAACAACGGGTAGAAATCGAGGAGAAAGCAAAAAAGCTATTCCAGGAAAAGTTGAAAGAAATTGGAAGTGAATTCAAGGAGACAACCGTGAAATCTGGAGGATCCATTCTGGTTGATAAAATTTTTGAGCCTATTAATGCCGCCTTGGAAGCCTACCATTTTAGACTTAAAGCATGCCAAACATGAAAAAAAAATGGAAAAACTATCCTTCTCCAAACATGGAAGCAGCTAAACTGGAAGCTTATCAAAATTTGATAAGAATCACGTAAGAAATGTTGGAAAAGCAAAAACCCAAGCTTGAAAGTATCACAAAACCTGAAGAGCTTGTGGTAAAAGACACTAAAGAAAAATCCGATGTGGTGGCAAAACCCCACCTTGAACAAAAGAACCAGAGCTTATAGTGTCTGACAGCGAAGATGCCTTAGACGGAATTCCATTCATAGATGAAGAATAGCCATGACACTTATGGAAAAAAGTGAGAGAGATCAATGATGGGAGCCTAACTCTAAAGTCAGCTCCTATAGAGGAAGTGTGGTTGGATAACCTACCTTCTGATATGAACATGGATGTACAATCCTTGTACAGGGATTTCAGATCTGAAGCTTCGGGAATGTCAAAACCATTGACCTTGAAAACATTAATTTCTTACTTGGGAGATAACAAAGATGAATCCATCATGTGTAAGACCACTCAAGTAAAAAAAGCTGAACAGACCCTAGAAGTAGACAACATTCATTCAATCATGTCTACACCCATCCAATGCACTCTTACCTTGGGAGAACTGTTAAAACTTAGACTATACTTATGGAATGATCTACAGAAAACCCTAGAAAAGGTGGGGATAACGGGGTTAATCTCAAAAAATTTGAAAAAGGTGAAAACTGAAATGGACAACAAAGAGATTCGCTATGTTCCAATAAACAAATTCGGAGAATATTATGAAGGAGAAGAAGGAAACACCACCCTCCCAGTGAAATATAATGACATTGAAACCATGGAAATACTGGATAGTGGAGCTGGCATAGCCATAGCCACTAAAGCAGTATGAGAATCCTGGGGACAGCCAGCCATTAGACAAACTCGAATGAAATTGCAGTTGATTGACGAACATGTTGAGAGACCATTAGGGCTTCTTGAAAAGGTGATAGTCAATTCTTGTGGAATTGAATATCAACACACTTTTGCCATAGTAGACTTTGGAAAAAAACTCAACTACAAAATCATACTGGGAAGACCTTTCATGCGACAAGTACAGCTTATCCAAGATTGGGGAAATAATTATCTGTTCTTGAAGCAAGTGGGATCTATAAATAGAGTCAATCTAAAAGATCACACTTATAGAGATGTCTTGAAAACACCCATCCAAGAGTTTGATTCAGTCTCTTCGACTGAAACTAAACTTCCATCCTGGTTAAACAAAGACACTCCTATTTGGATGTGTGGACCTTCAAAAAACGGAAGCTTAAGACGAGAAGAATGTATCCTAGGAAGGGACTACACAGATGAAGCCTATGTACATGAGCCCTTTCCAGAGCATTTGTTTGATCCATTCGAGTGGACTCAAATTTTAGCGACAATGGATGCGTCTATGCCTAATCAATTTTGAAATGAGGATGGCTACGACATAATTCCCATCCAAATGATTTCAATCCTCAACATTGAAGATGAAGATGAGGAACCCAAGGACTTAATGAAAGCTCAACAAGTATTTTTGGACCTCTATTACGATGCAACTGCTGAGTTAGAAGAACACGCGGCTACCTCAGAAGGTTCGGGGTTAGAAAAAGAGCATATAAGAGCTAAGCTACTCTTAAAAGGAGGGGAGGAAAAGTTTTTTAACTTTCCAAACCAGAAATCAAGAAGACAAAAATGGTATAGACGAAAAAGAGACACCAGAATTGTGAAAACACGACCTATGCCATCGGTCTCCAGTAGAACACAATCCCTGATGCAAATAGATGCAAATGATTGTGTCAAGGACAAAATAACTGGCAGATATCCTTCAAACAAAAACTCAGAAATGTCTCGAACATCGAGAAAAACAAGGAAGGATACTCAAGCTAAATCACAAGATAAGAAATCACTCATGACCAGAGTCGAGCGAAAAAAGAAATATCCAGAGTTGAAAAAAGCTCTAAAGGAGATATACACAACCCAAATGGAAACCACGGAAGAGGATGGTAAGGATGTAATGCGTGTTCCATCCCATTACAAAAAATATACTCTCCAAGATCAGAAAATCATAGACGAATAACTTGTTAGGGAACTACGAAAACAAGGCGAGTCTTATGAAGGGCCTGAAAACACTAAAAAAATAGACTTGGTTGAACCAGGAGAAGAGCTTAGACCGGCTTACTTTGTGAATGACCTAACAGAAGAAGAAGAAGAGCTCTTGTTGAGCTTGTTAAAGGAATACCGAGATATCTTTGCTTGGTCTTACAAGGATCTCAAGGGTGTTGATCCAGAAATCTGTCAATATACCATACCCATGAGAGATGATGCGAAACCAAGTAGACAAAGGTCATACACGTATAATGAAACATTTGCCAGAAAGATAAAAGAAGAGATTAAAAAAACTAAAGGAAGCTAAATTCATTTATGAAATTAAACAGATAGATTAGGTGTCTCCAATTGTGGTAGTACCCAAGAAGAATGGAAAATTATGAGTGTGTGTTAATCTCAAAAATGTGAATGCAGCTACCATTAAAGACAACTTTTCTCTTTCAATAACTAAGCATGTTTTAGAACGAGTTGCAGAAAAAGAAGCTTACAGCTTCTTAAACGGCTTTTTGGGATACAATCAACTTTTGGTTGACCCAAAAAGATCAGTATAAAACTGCTTTTGCAATAGAATGGGGTATATTTGCCTACCGGGTTATGCCGTTTGGGTTAACTAATGCTCCAGCCACATTTCAAGGTTGATGAGCCATGATTTCAAAGAATATCTTAGGAAATCCTTAGAAGTATATATGGATTATGTATGCGTACATTCATCAATCCGGGCTGATCATTTTGAACACCTCAAAAAGGTATTCGGAAAAAGTAAACTTTATAGGATTTGCTTAAATCCTGAAAAGTGCACATTCATGGGAAGACAAGGAAAAATTCTTGGACATATAGTGTCTAAAAATGGCATAGCTACTGATATTGAGAAGATTCATGTCATTGCTGATTTGCCTAGACCAACAACAGTCAAGGGGGTATAAGCCTTCATGGGGCATTGTGGATATTACCGACGGTTCATCTACATGTACGCTATAATTGCAAAACCCATGTATAGCTTGATTAAACACTTTGAATGGACCGAGGCATGTGAAGAATCCTTCATGAAGCTTAAGCAAGCTCTCACCTCAGCTCTAATATTGAAAGCACCATATTGGAATAAGGTATTCCACGTACATATAGATGCTTCCAATTTTGCTATCGGTTGTATACTAGCTCAACCAGGAGATGGAGAAATTGACTTTCCTATTTCTTATGTTAGTCGACAATTGAACATGGAAAAAAAGAATTACACCACCACCGAAAGGGAAAGATTAGGAATGATCTACGTCGTTAAAAAGTATAGACATTACCTATTAACCAACAAGTTTGTGTTCTTTGTGGACCACCAAGCTTTGTTGTATCTGGTCAATAAGCCATGCAGCATAGGAAGAATAGTGAGATGGTTCATCATTCTTTTGGAATTTGATTTCACTGTGGTTGTAAAAAAAGGCACTACACATCAACGAGCAAATCATTTGTCAAGGATTGTTTTGGGAGAACCACCTAAAGGGGTAGACGATGATCTACTGGAATGGTACCTCTATGGTCGGAAAACATTGTGTCATTGATGACAATAGCTCAAGTGGATTCACAAATACCACTTCCTATCACAATCGGATTAATCGAGCAATCGGCTATGTATCAATTACTAGCTGGTAGGCTATACAAAAGAAATCAGCACAGGATATTGCTTTTATGCATTAATCCTCAAGAAAAAGAACAATACCTAAGTCAAGCACATGTTACCATAGTAGGACTTCACTTTACGGAAGACCAAACTATGCAACGAATCTTGAGACTTGGAGTATTTTGGCCGACTATGAGGAGAGATGTTTGAACTTTTGTAAAGGGTTGTCCTCAATGTAAAAAAAAAACACCCATACCTCATGTAACATTTTTTCAAATGTCACATGTTCCTACGTGGAGTAGCTATCTAGTTACTTACTTATCGAGCCGAATATTTCTTGAGGATATGAGTAAACGCCATCAAAGAGCAATTGAAACTGAAGCAAGAGACTATGCTCTTATTGGGAACCAATTGTATCGGAAAGGTAAAGATCAACATTTGCATCTTTGTGCAAATGAAAACGAGTATATTCCGATTATAGAACAAGCACATGTTGGATTAGCTGGAGGTCACTTTCTAGTGAGACCACCGCAAGAGCGATCTTGATGGTAGGCATATGGTGGCCAACACTTTTACCAGATGCCAAAGAATATGTTCAAAGGTGTGATGCTTGTCAACGAGCAAAAATGCCAACATGAGTAGATAGCATGTCCTTAAGACCAATGATGGAGACTAGAGCTTTCGCAAAATGGGGTATAGATTTTGTTGGACCGATACAGCCACCTGCTTATAGAACCCAAGCTCAATATATCATTGTAGCTATCGACTATTTGACCAAGTGGGCCGAGGCTAATGCAACTCAAAAGAATGATGCCAGAACCACTGCTGCATTCTTATATGAGTATGTATTCACGAGATATGGACTACCAATAGAAATTGTCAGTGATCGGAAAACTCATTTCCTCAATGAGGTAATCAAGTATTTGATTAATGAGTTTATGGTCATCCATAACAAATCAGCTTTCTATCACCCACACGCAAATGGACAAGTTGAGCATACGAATAAAATTCTTAGCTTGGTGCTGACTAAATTGGTTAGTTCAAGAAGGACAGACTAGGAAATGAATCTCCATGCTGCTCTATGGGCTTATCGAGTTTCATTCAAAAGAGCTTTAAATGCTACACCCTTTAACCTTGTTTATGGTCTTGATGCCATACTTCCAATAGAATTTCTATTGCCGACATTAAGGGTAGCACAAAATCTTGAGTGGACTGAACATGAATTGTCAAAAAGACTTGAAGAGTTGGAAAAGCTAGATGAGCAAAGGCTAACTGTTGTAGCTCACATCTATGCACACAAGCGGAAACAAAATCAGTTTTTTGATTCCCACTTAATCACAAAAATACTCAAAAAGGGGGACTTAGTTTTAGTCTACTCCCTTAAGAAACACATTCCCAAGTTTAAGAAAAAGGAAAACGGAACGTTTATCATTGAAGATGTATCTCCAAGTGGAGCAGTAAAATTGTCCACCCTAGATGGTGAAGCAATGGCTAATTGGATTAGTGGATATCGTTTAAAGAAATACAATTTTCCGCTAACCAATGAATTACTAGAAAGAATGCATGCAGCCAAGCAAAGGAAGATTAAACGATAGCAGGTTATTGATGAAGCCCAAGAGGAAGCTCGTCTTTGGGTACTCAAGCGGAAAGCTGCTCTCAAGAATCAACAGATATAGATTCCCATCAACACTCTCGAAATAGATGACCGACAATGGGAATTACCTAAAGATGCAATTTCAACAGATGATGACTGGTTAGACAGAATGGACCTACGCATCAAAGTATAGCTCAACAATCATGGCACCAATGCTTTGGTCGACATAGAAGCTAGAGTAAATGCAGTCATTTATTCTATGTACAAGAAGTCAACAAGTCAAGCATTGACAGCAGGAATAGCGACAATCGAAGGATGCAACAAGAACCCAACCCCAACATTGGGAGTAGTCAACTTGAAAGTGATAGTACATGGATGTTCATGTCCTCATTAGTTTGTGTGTTTACCATATGAACACATGAATGAGACGATGATTCTTGGAATTCCCTGGATGCGAACATACAAAGAAGTACCAGATTGGGATACAAATCAGCTAAAGCTATCACCTAAAGGAGGGCAACTCATTATTCCAATTGCACCAAGCAAGGAGGAATGGAAAAGAAGCAATCAGCAGAGCAAACCACAAAGTAGTCAATCTTCTCCATCCCCTCGACAATCAAATGCTACAAGTAGCATGCAAGGAGTCAGGAAAATTTGGGTACCAAAAGCACAGCTTAAGGATAAACCAATTCAAATCTGGGTGCCTAAAACTTCACCGACAAAACAAAAGAAGGTTCCAAGGGTTAAAACACAGAGACGAGCATCTCCGAGCAAGGAACCTAACATGAAAATGGTTTGGAAGAAAAAGAAGCACTTATCTTCTCCACAAACCGTAAAATGAATCGAGCAATGGCGAGTTAAGTCTCAAAAGACTCTACCACACCATACAGCACCAAGCAGACCAAGCTACCAATGGCGAGAAAAAGCTCGATAACAGTCAAAAGTGCTATCAAAATCTCAAGCAATCAGTGTGTTGAAGCATCCTGATGGTACAATCAAACTGAGAGCACATAAGCTACAAGATTTTCTCTTTGAAAGACATCAGCAGCAAACCTCGACATCAGAAACCCTTCAGTTAATTACTCAAGACCCAGCTCTTGCACAGCATAATGGTTTGAACTGCATTGACCTTCATAGCATGGTAGAGCCAACCATGGCTATGCATAGACACAATTGTTCAACCCATGCACACAGTCGTCCCGGAGTACATCCTCTAGGAGGGGTGGAAGGGCACTAAGTATTAAGTAATTAAGGGCAATGTTTGAAGAGGGAGGAAAAAGTTCGATGTTCACGTGTGATTTTCTACAAAATTACCTAATAATGTCCTTATAATTCATCATCAAGGGAAAATTCACTAATAATATCTTCCCAATGAGTGTAAATAGTGTATATACTATCAGAAAATCATCAAAATAGTCCTTTTTTGTATTTTTCATCATTTTGATTGATAATGAGGCTTAAAAATAGAAAATTTTAACCAAAAAAAAAAGAAAGTTGTGTTTTTCAATGGATTTTCTTAATTATTGGCTTTTCACTTGACTTTTCAGAGCATTTTTCTATTTTCTTTGATTTTTTCAAATAAACAGGTCAAAAATTAATAATAAATAGCAGGGAAGCTCATATGGAAAAATGGAAGACACAATGGTGATCAGAAAGACAAGACAGACAAGGATAAAAAATTTCAATGAAATCGGAAGATGGAAGCGGGAAGCCTAAATTAGGTGGCCATGTCTACTTTTGCAGAATTCTTGCAGGATGAGCTACAGGAATCCGATCAAGGAAATTTTTGAGTCTAACATAAATTTCACGGCCTAGTAGGACTAACGGGGGATTCTGAGGAAAATTGGTTCAGGAAGTCCGGGTATATATATCCAAGGTAGGCTAAAACCACCTCATTTCCACTTGCAACCTTTGCAGAGAGATATTTCGACCTCTTTCGCACGACTTTTCCGGAGTCCACAGTTGACCATTTTCAGCGCCATCTCACACAAGACATAAGGGGTAAGTTCTTTACTCGTCAATGATCCATTTTGTACGCCCGGTAGCTAGTCTAAAGCCCTAGAAATCAAGTAGTGTACGAAGACCTACGACCAAAAACTGACCGTAGCGGCGTGGCAGCTCGACCAAATCAAATGGGATTTGAACCATAGCATGCCCTAACATAATAGAACCTTTCTATATCATCAAGACCATTCGGCAGGGGTTGAGGGGGTCCCTAGTAGAAAAGCTAGGTTTTTGGCAAATGCTAGAATTTCGATCTGACTCCAAAGATGGCTTGCTTATGAGGTCCATATACAATGTATATGATTGGTTTGGTGAAATCAATCAAGCAAAGCCTTCAAAAAGCAGAAAACGGCTCGAAGGTTACAAAGCGTCAAATTCGACATACGGGATCAAACTGACTCCAAATAAGCCAGAATTGGACAAATTGCTTCACGACTATGTTGTGGAAAAGTCCAAAGCCTTGAAGTTGACCGACCAACTCGACAGGCAGTATAGTCACAAAGACGGTGATTTCATAGTCGAATAAGCACAAAGTGATGCCGGCATGAACAAACTTGACCAAATTCAATTTAGGACTTGTTTTAGGTGTATAGAATATATCTAGGTCAAAAGTTGTAAGTTTTGCAAAGAATTTGTCACTGTTGTAAATAATCGCGATTATTTGCTTTTGCATCATTTTTGCTTGGAAATTGTCACCTCACCTATCATGTGTACACACCTATTACATGTCAAAAATCAAATATGAGCCAAAATGACCACCCATTACTTGGAAAATTGTCAAAAAACGCAAAGAAGTCTTTGCAAGCCAATTTCTTGGTTATGGACAACATTTTTTGATCCAAATCACCTTATATCTCATATTTAGGGTCTATATAATGCCTATAACCAACTTGTACAGAAAAATGTTAATTTTCAAAGAAAAGTTAATAATTGCGATTATTTACTTTCTACCCAAAATTGGGGAGTTTTGATATTTTGTCATCATACATCCAAAGTACATGATGTGTTAAGCCCACTAGCCAAGTTTGAACCAATTCGGAGCTCAAAATCTCAAAATCTCAAATTTCTTTTATATCTACTGTTTCAAAGACCTAAAACCAAAATCTAGTACCATTTTCACCCTATGCATCCAAATGAGCCCATATTTCACTCAGAGCATGTATTTGGTATATACTTCAAGTCTATGAAGCCAAGTTTGCAAAAAGTTGAAAAATTTTCTCAGCTGTAAATAATTGCAATTATTTACTTTGGTTGCAAAAATTTGTTTTGACTTCACATTTTTGCTTCTTGCATGTTTTAATTCATCTATGCTTGTTCAACAATTAATTTGAAGCAAATTGGACCAAAATTGTCAGCATTTCATACTAAAGGACATTTCAAAGAAAATTCTGACAAATCTACTAATTTTGCACTCTATTCACTGAACAAGAGCCATGCAAGCAGCATTGAGGGTCAAGAAAAAGCTCAACCAGAAAGAGAAGTTGCAAGAACTACCCGCTTATCAACTAGACCCTGATTCAGTCAAAGCAGCCAAGGCAGCATACCTCTCCAGAGAACAGCTAGAAGAGCATCACACTACAGTCTTCACCAGCACATTCAAGAGTGAAGAGGGGCATCATGTGGAGTTGCAACTCCTACCTAAGAAAGTATATGATGTTGCTACGAAGCCAGAGACCAAAGAAGCCAACCGCAGGCTAGGACTAAGAGACTTCTACGAATAAGAGCCTTGCGAAGTGGATTTTCAGAAAGCTTACGAGCTTTTATCCACAATCAAAGAAGATGGAACGGCCCAAATATCTGACACTCAAGGAAACAAGGTCGAGGTGGTCATAACCAAAGTTATAGTGGCAGAGGCACTCAGATGCCTACAGAGGGAATGACCATGAGAGCAAGGGATAGGAAAGCATCAGGGACTTTTACCAAAGAGACCGACGCGGCTACCTTTGAAGATTTGATTCACAAACCGGTGGAAGAGCCAGCCAGATTATACCATCAACACTTCCATTTTTTGGCAAAAAGGTCACCAAGGTACACTACGCCAAATCACGCGGCTGCCACCACATTTACCCAAGCTCTAAAGTTGACAACCAGGCAACTAGTGGACCATGCTCAGTATGTCCTGACCACCTTGAAGGACACCAAGAAGGAAGGCAAGATCACTTACTTGGGTGCACCAGAAGTGTTGACAAGGATAGCATACCATACCATTGGCATGGCCGACAATCTACCACCTTCCCCTGACCAAAACACCTGGATATTGGTAGCACAACCATCTCCGAGAGCTACAAGGTCAGGAAAAAGATCTTATAAATCCAATGAAGAATCAGCTCTGACACCTCTCCGAAAAGGCACAGCAGCGAGAGCTCTGATAACGAGGAGAAGAGAGCGATAAGGGAAGAAATGAAGAGAAAAGCTATGGCCGTCCACCAAGAAGAGCCCGTGCAGAAACAAGCTCGCTTCAAAAGAGAAAAACATGCCTACCAGCGTAGGTGACAAGCACAAGGGAAGGACCTAGAGAAATGGGTGCCGAGCGGACTTAAAGGCCCAAGAACGAAGCATCACACAAGAAAAGAGGCTGAAGATCCCACTAAGACATTGGAAAAAATGTACCAAGAAGCTGAAGCCCTAAAGCTAAAGGAGCCAAAGAAGCGGCTAGAAAAGCCAAAGAGGTGGAGGAACAAAGACAAGCCGAGGAAATGGCTAGAGAAGAAGCACAAGAACAAGGTTATGAGTCTCCCCGACCCACCTCACCGCCTATCGAACAACAGGACCATCCTATGCCAAGCCCACCACCATCACTTGAGAAAGAGAAAGCCAAAGATTATGAGTCCACCAAAGAAACAGAATCTGCACAAGAGGCGGACGAGCAAGAGAAAGGAGAACATAAAGAAGCAGTGCCAAAAAAAGAGGCTACCACTACACAAGAGGCCACTGCTACACAAGAGCAAAAACAACATAAAGAACCTGAGCCAGAGAAGGAAGTGAGCCATGCACTACACAGTCTGGGCCAGCACCCTCTACTTCCACACAGTAAGAAATAACTGAGGCATCCACAAGACCTCAAGACGACAAAGAAAAAAACCAACCCTCTACCTCCACGCAAGAAGAACCAGCAGCAACAACGCAGCAGAAAGACATACATGAGGCTGCAGGCACATCCACTCAGCTGGCAAGATAGGAGGATTGGCAGTCAAATGACGAGGTCATATTGCAAGTAAACAAATATGCAAGGCAGATGCAAGATATGATGGAGAGACTCCGATCAGGAGCACTTAGCCGTAGTACCAAGGCTAAAGAGCTCGAGATGGTGATTGACGCTCTCTAAGGAGAGTTAGAAGACAGGATGACTGCCATCACCGATCTTCAGAGACAAGTGCAGGAGATGAAAGTCAAAGCTAAACAGCATCAGCTAGCTAGAGATAGATAGCAGAAAGAAATGAAGGAGTTAGGTGATTTGCTGACCAAGTTATCTGATGCTTGCAAGGCAAAAGACGAACAGCTGACAAAAGTTACAAATGAAATTCTTACGACATCTTGTCAGCTCAAAAAATTCAAGTGCAATTGGATGTTGCAAATGCTTCTTTACAATACTCTGAACAACGAATCAATGATCAGGCAATCTTCTTACGGCAAATCAGAGAAAATCCAGTTGTAGCCTTGATCAAAGGGACTGATAAAGTATACAAGACACTAGAAAAGAAGAACAAGGACCTTGAGTTAGAATTAAAGTTGGAGCAATCACAGCATAGGGACCTAGCATTGATGTGGGTCTAGAGGGAAGAAGAGCTCCTGAAAGAAATAGTAGAGTTCAAGAGAGTTAACCAACGCCTCAGAGATGGAAAGCCAGAAATGTAGGATGAGGCAGGCACTTCAGAGCGACCGTAGATAGATATACCCTCGGTCTCATTTAATTGCAACTAAACTCTCTTTGGACCCCTTTGCCTCCTGGCCAATAGGAATCAGGCAAGCCATTGGGCTGCTGAATGCTCATTGGTCCCCTTGAGAGACTGCCCAATAGTCTTCTAGAGATCTTAATTCTTATTGGTTCTTTTATCAAGTGTTTGTAAATTAATTAAACTAGATTTACTCTAGCCTAATTCTCATTGGTCAACCTCCAAGGCCATCCAATAGGAATCAGGTACACCTTGTGGGCATCTGGGCTAGGGGGCTGACATGTGTCCCTCATTCCCTGTGTAAAGGGAGCTTGTGTGTGTGTGTGTGTGTGTGTGTGTGTGTGTGTGTGTGAGTTTCTCTCTCATCCCTACTTGCAAGGCTCGCCCCCTCCTATGTAGGGATCCACAAAGACTTTTTGTGACACACACTAAGCATCCAATTTCCCTAGCGTTTAGCCTTTGGACACAACCTTTGAATTTTGGAACCTTAGCATTTTGGAAGTCTTAATGGGCCGAATCTTAGGGTCTTTTAAGCTCATTGTTACACATTGCTCTTTTGCAGATGGCCCCCCCTTTGGATCCCTATTTTCCCTCCTTTGGATCCCTATTGTGGCCCACTCTGCTAGCTTAACCAATATTGTAGATTTTTCTCTCCTAACACTTCCCCATATTAAATGATCAGTTTAACATGAGAAAATCATTTAGGAGAATTAGATATTGATTATTATGACATTACCTCTCTCTTGAAATCATAGTCGTCCTCGACTATGGGGTAGAGAAGATAAAGCATACTCATTAGTCCTTTTCTTAGCGGGTAGAGGATCCCTATGTTACCCTACGGCATCATTCCACAATTGATGACTAGTCCATTTGGTGCTTGAGTGCCTGGGGTTACTGCAAGCATGTCTGCACATTAGACCTATCATCTTCCATAGTAGAGTGACAAGCTCTACTTGGTGTCCGGGAGACGTTGTCTCCGCAAAATTGATCTAAGCATACATACTACTTCATTTTTGTGCACAATAAAGAAAAAGAGAGTCTTACAAGACAAAAATTTTATTCATTTTTAACATTTGTACATTTGCTTACTCTTGGGAAGCATTGTAAGCATTGACAAGGTGTAGGTTATCCTTTAATTGTATGCCTTGCATCCATCTAGCATCTTCAAAAGGATAATTCTTAAACTTAATAAGATATCATCGGATAATTTGACCACCTCTTAGTACCTTGTCTTCATGTTCGAGAATGGACTCGGGCTGCAGCACCTCTTCTTGGTCCTCGATCTCCAGTGGGTCTTCAATAGTTGGTTCTTGAGGTGGCTCTCCTTTGTAAGGCTTTAGTAGGCTCACATGGAAAGCATTGTGTATGAGCCAATGGTTGAGCAACTTGATTTGATAGGCCATCTCATTGATTGTCCTAAGAATGTGGAAGAGACCATAGTACCTTTTTGCTAACTTAGCATAGTACTTTTGGTGTCCCGTAGGATTCTTGCCCGTCGTGTGCCTTAATCGAGCCTTGGGAAATTTGAGTAAGACCCCATCATTTTCTTTAAAGGCTTGGGCTCATCTGTGCTTGTCAGCAGCAGCCTTTTGTCTTTGCTATGAGATAGAGATAGCATCCTTAATCTTTTGGAAAGATTCTTGTAGGTCTCGGCTATACTCATCTGTAGCAAAGATCTTCCCGTGTATCTTAAGTAGCAAGAGACTTTTTGATCTTCCCTCAATTACCTCAAAACGTGCTTTTCCCGGAAGTATGTACAATGTTATTGTAGGCATACTCCACTAAGGGTAAGTACTTCTCCCATTGGGATCTTTGATCTACTTCCGTGACATAGGCTTTTAGTAGATCAAGAATTGTTAGGTTAGCTATTTCACTTTGGCCATCCATTTGTGCGTGATAGGCCGAAGAGAAATTTAGCCTTGTTCCTAAATTCTCAAAGAGACCCTTCCAGAAATTACTGGTCATTCTAGGATCTCTATCCGACACTATGGACATTGGCAAGCCATAGTACATGAAGATTTGTGAAATGAAGAGGGTTGCCATTTGATGGGCTTTGATAGTTTTTTTGACAGGTATAAAATGAGCTTGTTTAACTGAACATGTCTACTATGGTCCATATTCCCGTATTCCCATGGATAGACTTAGGCAATCCAAAGATAAAATCCATGGATATGCTCTCCCATGGTGAATTAGGGATTGGCAAAGGTTGAAGCAATCCAAGTTGCTTCCCTCTATCAAACTTTGTCTTTTGGCATACCACTCATTTAGAAACATACTCTTGTATGTTTGCTTTCATGGTAGGCCAATACAAATGTCGGGGTATAGGCGCCTGTGCCTTGCTCGGCCGCCCAGAGTCTGGGCGCCCACTGACTTGTATACCTTATGCATAGCATAGGTGTGTAGGGGGCTGCTCACTCTTTGAGTCTCCCCACCCATATCTGTGTGTCGTGTGTCTCCTTCTCTCTCTCACTCTCCGTCTGTGGTGCTCCCCGATCCCCTTCAATTGGTATCAGAGCAACAGGTGTGAGAGCGTAGATGGACGGCTTCGCGATAAACTCGTCGGCTATGGCAAAGAGGTCACAGATCTGAGCAAAGAAATAGAGGAGGCTTGTGGACAGCCATACAGAGGCGTGCAAGAGAGCTCTCAGGAGCTTCCTAGTGCTCACAGATTAGTCCACAATTCCTCTACAGATCAGCCCACTGTCTACAGCATTTTCTCTCTTCTCAGCAAGCTTCGCAATGGCTACATCGCCGACATATTGCAGCTTGGAGCTTCCATAGACATGGAAGCATTGTGAGATTGATGCATTCAGCTCACGCATCGAGGTGGGAAGTGATTTTGAGCCTTTCTATGAGCTCAAAGAAGCACAGAAGAAAGTCGTTTAGTTTTTGACAATTTGATAGTAGCAGTCCACTGTTTTGCTCATAAGTTGAGCTACAAAGCTTTGATTCCAAAACTTTTTGGTTCAAAACAGAGCTGGCTTTAAGCTCTACGACTTTGTAGAAGGAGTCATTTTCTGATTCGGAGTGCAAGTGGGTCTGAAATTAAAAACACAGAGACTGTTTTTTAGGACAGTTTTGGGCTCTGTTGTTTTCATTGCTGCAGACAACTTACCCGTGCACACTGCAGGTAGCAGGCACATTTGCAGGTGTTGCAAGATCGGTTTTGACTCCCAGGTATAGGTTGAGTCTAGTACTCCCACAGGTGTTTCCAGTTGCAGTTGAGTGGTTCTTCTGCAGTGTTATGGCTTGCATACATGGTCTTTGAGCGGGTAATGTTCTATGTATGCTTATGTGGTGAGCAGTAGATCTTGTGAGCAAGTGCAGAGGTTGGTTGTGGATGATATGTATGGTCACCTATGGTACTCTTTGTGAGCATTTGTTGGACACAGGTTTGCAGAGCTTATGCATGTATGTTGAGTGTAGTTTGATGCACATTGATTGCTCATTGTATTGAGCTTGCAGGACAATGGTTATTTTGTGTTGATAGCCATTGTGCGTCGAAACTCTGGCAAAATTTTCCCAGGAGTTTTATGCGCATCATTTATGCGATCCAGGTTGTGATTGTGATTGTGATTGCGATTGCACTCAGTGATTACGTGCGGTGTTCTTTGTAGGTGGGAGCTTAGTGCATGTATGCATCGATACCGCACAGTGTGGGCTTGGTGATTAGCTCACAGATGTATGCTCTATGACGGCGTGTGTGCAGGTGATCTTCAGACCAAACAAGTCATAACTTCTTGGAGAAGTTTTGGGCTGATTCTTGATGCACTACGGTTGGTAGTGCGGGGCCAAATTACGGACTGTTTTTGGCCATGCAACAGGGCGGACAATTTTGTAATTTTGGGCTGAATTTTAGGGCTGATTCGATGAAGATTATGCACATGGTTATGGTCGTCATGAATGCATCTTGTAAGTAGTGCGTTTGATTGTAGTGTGATACTAGAGTAGGCGAGGCTTGTATTGACATTGCGGGAGCTCTATGTTTGGAGTGTGTCTCACAGGTTTTACATTGTGTTTCTAGCCATATTTGTAGACAGTTTCCAGGTGTTGTTGGTGAGGTCGTTTTGCTACCTAGCTTGCTACTTGTGCTCATGGCAGAGACAAGTGATCGATCAGATTGTGATCTCTCACAGATGCGTGTGTTTGATGGGTCAGACTTTGTAGCATGGAGATATTGTATGCTTGATGCATTGACACAACGAGGGCAGCATGGACCATTGAGTGGTGATGCAGGTAGACCTTCATGCTTGTCTGACAATCAATGGCAGGAGCTAGATGAGATGGCATTATCTACGATATGTTTGCACCTTGCGGAGTCTATATTTTCTCTTGTTATGTATGAGACAACTACGAGAGCATGTTGGCAAAGATTGCATGAGATGTATGACAAATCTGAGTCATCTAAGACTCTTGTGAGACAACGGCATTCACATATGCGTCGACGGGTTACGTGTTGGCATTGTGGTCGTTCAGGGCACATTAGACAGTGATGCTTTCGTCGTATGAGACAGCACAGGAGACAGGCTAGTCTCAAGGATGTAGTAGATGTTATAGGCTCCGTTGACTTGACAGTTGCAGGATTAGATACAGTGTCTAGGTACCCTAGTGACAATGAGGTCACATTTGCTTCCTGTATTACTCGTGATTTTTTGACGTCTGAGGATAGTGCACTTCTTTTGCAGTGGGTGCTAGACAAGGATGCTACTTTTCATGTCACTCCATATCGTGACTGGTTCAGTAGCTATTCTAGCAGAGTGCATGGTAGTGTGAGACTGTCATTACCGAGAGGTGCATCGTACGTGCTCAGAGATGTGCGTCATGTGCCAGATTTGACGATGAGTTTGATCTCCGTTGGTCAGCTCAGGGATAGTGGATGTCGGGTATCGCTGCTTGAGCGACCTTTTGCGTTGGATTTGGGTTCGCTAGTGATTGCGAGAGGTTCTAGAGTTGACACATGGTACCCATTGTACGTAGTACAGGTGCGAGATGGTCGAGTCTCAATCTTGTTACAGCCATACAGAGAGCGAGAGACCGGGACAGTCTCTTTTGCTCATGGGTTGCAAGGTGCTTTGCATGGAGTGCAGAGTAGTGAGCTCGTTGTGCACACAGTTGGGGCACGACTTGAGCAGTCACACAGAGAGGTGACAGAGTCAGACATGCATGCTTTTCTAGTGACTGAGCAAAGCAGAGAGTCAGTTGTGCGAGATACTTCTATGCAGGATAGACAGGTAGAGCGGTCTTGCTCTAGTGAGTCACGACAGGAGGAAGTTGTGCAAGAGTCTATGCATAAGGAGTTAGAGCATGAGAGCTCTAGAGAGTCACACCGGATTGAGTGGTCATGTTTGCAGTGGATGATTGCATAGGAGGCTGAGACGTCAACGATTATGCAATCGTTCCTTTCTATGCTCGACAGTGAGCATGGGGATATAGTTGTGGAGGATATGTCTTCCAGCAGACACCTAGAGCAGCTGGTTTGCTCTGAGGTTGCACGACATGTTGATGCGTCTTTTGCGGACAGTTAGGAGATGCATGTGGCTGACATGCCTTGTCAGTCAGAGACGCCTATTGCCAGGGATATATATGTTGATGCATGCTCTGTAGAGCTAGCAGGGCCCGCTAGCATTGCATCGGCATTTGGTGGTCTCACGTATGAGATGTTGATCTTGAGACCGGATATCGCAGCTGCAGTGGGAGCATTTGCAGTTGGGGTTGTCAGTCGTTTGCTGATTGATGATGGCATAGTGCACGAGGGAAATATGCAAGTATTGTGTACATACTTGCAGTACATGTGCGGTACGTCTGGTGGTGTATGGACTTACACGGGAGCAGGACAACCGGATGCACACGATCACAACCAGCCAGTGGGCATCAGTTGAGAGCGATTTTCTCTCACGTTTTGTAGTCTTTAGACTAGGTTCCCTTGCTTAAAGGCACATTCGCCTTTAAGTGGGAGGTTGTTGGGGTATAGGCACATGTGCCTTGCCCGATCGCCTAGAGTTTGGGTGCCCACTGACTTGTATACCTTATACATAGCATAAGTGTATAGGGGGTTGCTCACTCTTTGAGTCTCCCCACCCATATCTGTGTGTCGTGTGTCTCCTTCTCTCTCTCACTCTCCGTCTGTGGTGCTCCCCAATCCCCTTCAAGAAATATGTTTCAATGCGCTTTAGGGTAGACTGAATCCCTCTATGTCCTGCATAAGGAGGAGCATGAGATTCATACATTACTTTCTCACATAGTGAGCTAGTAACACATAGTTTATTGCCATAGAGAAGATAACCATCTTGTAAATTAAATGGTTACTCTTTCTTCCCTAGTGCAAGGACTGAAATCACATCTCTAAAATTGGAATCAATAGCATACTCATCTATCATAGAAGATAGATCATTGTGAGTTGCTATGAAAACCACATTCACTCTCGGCCGTCTTGAGAGTGCATCGGCTACTTGATTATGCTTTCCAGCAATGTGAGCAATATGAAAATGAAATTGCGAAAGAAAATTTTCCCACCTCATTTGTTTGTCGGAGAGCTTGGTCTGCGTCATGAAGTACTTAAGACTTTGGTGATCCGTTTGCAGAATGAAAGGAATCCCCAATAAATAGTACTTCCATGAGTCTAAGGCATGTAGAACTGCAAGGAGTTCCTTTTCATATATGCATAGATCTTTCTCAACAGGGTCGAGACTTCGACTTTCATAGCCTATGGCGTGCCCTTCTTGAAGCAAAACAGCTCCAAGGCAATCACCACAAGCGTCATATTGGACCTCAAATGGCTTTGAGAGATCCGGTAGTGTAAGCACAGGTTGAGAGATAAGCTTTTCTTTAATCTTTTTGAAAGCATTTTCCTCCTTGGCAAACCATGTGTACCTAATGTTTTTCTTTGTTAGGTCATGTAATGGTCCTACTATTAGTGAAAACTTTTCTATGAAGCATCTATAGTATGCGCACATACCTATAAAGCTTCTTAATTCATGAAGATTCTTTGGTTTAGGCCATCCTTTTATTACCTCTAACTTTGATGGATCCATTTCGATGCCATCTTGAGAGATAATGTGACCTAAATACTAAATCTCTTGTAAGAAAAATTCACTTTTCTTTCGATTAACATAAAGTTTATTCTCTCTTAGAACTTCAAATGTTACCTGGAGGTGTCGCTTCTGATCGTCTAATAAATTAGAGTAGATGATGATATAATCAAAGAACAATCCAGTAAAGGTTCGGAGAGGCCTGAATAGCTTCTCTATCAAGTGGTTGAATGTGGTTGGTGCATTGGTCAAGCCAAAAGGCATGACAATGTATTCATAAAGACCAAAGGTAGTACGAAATGCGGTCTTGACAATGTCTTGATCAACTATCCTTATTTGATGATAGCCACTTTTCAGGTCAATCCTACTGAAGTAGGTGGAGCCTTGTAGCTTATCAAATAGGTCTTCTACCCGTGGAACGGGAAACCTATTTTTGATAGTGATCCTATTTAGTGCTCTATAGTCGACACACATACGATATGTGTCGTCTTTCTTTTGCACTAGTAGCACAGGAGAACAAAATGGAGATGAGCTAGGCCTAACCATGCCCTTCTCAACTAACTCATGCACTTGCCACATAATCTCCTCTTGTTGAGCTTGAGAAACTCTTTAAGGAGGTTTGTTAGGCGGTGAACTTCCTAGAAAAATTTCAATTGCATGGTCATCATTGCCTCGTTTAGGAGGTAGCTCACAAGGGATGTTGTCAATAAAGACATCTTGAAACCCTTTGAGAAAATTTGATAACTCTAATCCTTTTGATTGTGTATATTTTCTTTTGCTAAAACATTAGGTTCATTTTGAGAATCTTCAACAAAAATCATGTACATAGAAATAGAGCTCTTTATTGACTTGTTGAAAGCTTGTGTATGTACAGTGGGTATAGTGTTACCCATTTCCTTAGCATCTATATACATATCTTTTTCCCTGAACTTAGAGGAGATTCTCCTTTCAGGGAATTTAACATTGGCAGCCATGCGATCAAACCATGGTGCCCCTACGATTACATCCTCATGCTTGAGAGGAGAGATAAAAAGTCCTCTTTGTCCACATAGCTTTGGACATGGAGCCTCAATTTCCCGATTAAGGGAGTGACTGAAGCTTCTTGCCCCTTGAAAGCACCGTCTACATGTAGGACATCTCCCATCTCGTAGGTTTGTATGCCTAGCTTGGTGGCCAACTCTATAGTTATAAAATTATGAGTAGAACCAGGGTCAAAGAAAATAAAAGCATCATGTTATCTTACCTTTCCCCAAGCATGGCATAGAGGAGATCCTTTGTGGTAAGTTTCCTCCTCTTGGATTTCGACCAAAGTAGCTCTAGGAGGATCATGGTGTTTGTTCTTTTGGGGACAAGCGCGGTACGCATGCCCTTGTTTACCGCACTTGAAACACCGGTTATCCTTGCGATAATGCTCAAGATCTTCAGGAGAGAGTTTATTTTTGCCTTTATAAACTCCGTTCTCTTTAGCTTTGTTGGAGTTCCCCTTAGGAGACTTTTGGACATTGTCCTTCCCCTTAGGCTCATTGGAACCCTTGTTTTCAGGGGGCTTAGAATTCCTCTTAGCCCCTGTTTGGAAATTGATTTGAGAGGCCACCATAGTATAATGTATTACCCAACAGTGGCTTTGAGATTTAAGTCCCAAAACTTGTCTACATATTTGTGGGTGGATTCATAGGGGGAGATCTTCAAGCTTCGCCATTCGATGAGTACTTTGTCTTTGGCATCGATGGCCAAAAACTCCTTCATAATGGAAGCTCTTAAAGCTTTCCATGTTTGTGGAGCTTCACCATTGGCCCGTAGGCTAGACCACCATTGTCTGGCGGACTTTTGAAAGTGCATAGCTACATGGTGTAGCTTAGAGGACTTCGTGAAGCTCTCATCTCCGAACGCCGCATCAAATTGTTGGATAAAGGCCAAAACTTTGTCCATAGCACCAAAAGTGCGATCATAGGTAAGGAAAGAGATGCTCTTCCCTCCCTCTTTGAATTTCTTGAGCTTGGACGACCTCTTCCACGCGACACAGGATTTCCTATGGCCTCTTCTTTTTGATGGTTCAAAGGTTGCACCATCACTTTCTTCAAAAGATGAAGAATTTGAGGAAGATGGAGAAGAGGGTGACCTCTTTTTTGCCTTTTTCTTTCCTTGATCTTCTTTGTCTTCACCATCACTTTCATAGGAGGAAGAGGATGAAGAAGATGGAGAAGAGGGTGTCCTCTTTCTCGCCTTTTTCTTCTCTTGCTTTTTCTCATCCCTCTTTGAAGTACGGTGTGGAGAAGTATGCGATGGTCTTCTCTGTTTTGGAGGTGAGGGAGAGCGTTTAGCCCGCCGTCTTTGTGGAGCCATCTCCATCGAGGTGGCGGGAGACTCACTTCTTTCTCGTTCCTTCGGTGGAGGCTCTTGAAATCTCCTTTGATAAGGAGATGCATCATCAAGGAGCAAATGTTTGAGCCCTTCATAGGGATCCTCTTCTTCTTCTTACCGATCGGAGAGAGACCTCTTTTGGACATCTCGCAAGGAGGCTTCCTAGGTGTTCTCTCATCATGGTGGGGAGCTTGGAGAATCCCATCAGCACGAAGCTGCCGTTGCACTTCACTTTGGAGGGATGGATTGCCCATGGCTTGTTGAATCCTAGAAACAAGATAGTTAACAAGCATCGAGGCATCATTAGTAGCTTGCTCATTAGCAAAATCAAAGTTATCAACATTAATTCCACTCTCTTTACTATTGTCAGCCATTCTAACTTACTTTTAGGTGTAAACTTTTTAGGTGTACTTTGGCACTTCAAACCCTAGTTGCTACTCCTCTTTACCCCTTTAGAAAAATCACTCAAGCTACTGTACCCGTGGCTCGAATACCATTAATTGCAAGGAATAGAACAGAGGGTCGTTCAACACCAAAACAGCACCGGCTCCTATCAAGCTTCTAATAGCTCAATAGTGGTTCAGCCGTAGGCAGCCGTAGGCAAGCCCCGTAGGACTCCACTATTAAGACCATAGCTCTCGACGGTGATGCCCCGTTAACTACACAAAGGCAGGCGCACTGCAAGGATGAAAAATCCCTATTCTACTTACTCACATGAAATTAATAGTACCAACCATTTATAGCTAGCTTTAGGACCTCCCTTCTTGAGCAAGAAAAGAGAAACCTTGTGCTTTGATACCAATGTAACATTTAATGGCCTAGTAACTTGTGTGTACCGGAAAATAGCATGAACAAAGTAAGCATTTCATTAGAATAGATTCCTAATGAGATTAACAAGAGTGCTTGGGTGGAGAGAGCAACAAAAAGCATAACACCTAGTTAGATAGCATGAACAATACTTTGAAAGAGAAATTGACAACAGTTGAGGACCGGATTTGCATGGAGCCGGTCCCCCCTCCAAAAGGCTTTGTATTATGGTTTCTCCCATCAAGAAGAGACATTTTACAATACAATTTCTTGTGTTCCTTCAATACTAGCTAGTTCAATGAAGATGGAAACTTCATGCACTATGCAAAACACTTATCAAACACAACATCAATTCCCTCACAATCTCAGACCCAAGACCTCACACACCTTCAAAGATGGTGAGAGCTAGCGGGGTATGAGAGTAGATTGAGAGGAAGAAGGAGTATTCTTACGAGAAATATGTACATCTCTTCATAAAATCACTCATATTAGCATAGCTTAGCTTAGTAATTAGCATGGTAGAGGAGATGAGCATGCATTGAAGCTTGGCTCTTGGTTGGATTTGCATCACAAAGCCAAGAGTTGTTGGTGTAGGCCTTCCTTCTTACAAGCTTGGAGTAGGTGATAAGCTTTCCATTAAAGCTTGAGAAGGAGAGAGTCTTCTTTACTTCACATGAGATTGTGTGAGTGTGTGTGTGTGTGTGTGTGTGTGTGTGTGATAATGCCTTGCAAAAATCAATCCCCCTCTCTCTCTCCTGGTCGACCCCCCTTCCAATTTGCTCTTGCTACAGTCCTATTGGACCTCCCCAGGCCTAGACAATGGGAATTAAGCAGTATAGGTGATAGCCTTCTGACATGTGTCCCCCTTTCCCCTTTTGTGAGAGCTTTAGGTAATTAATAAATGCAACTAAACTCTCTTTGGACCCCTTTGCCTCCTGGCCAATAGGAATCAGGCAAGCCATTGGGTTGTTGAATGCTCATTGATCCCCTTGGGAGACTATCCAATAGTCTTCTAGAGAGCTTAATTCTTATTGGTTCTTTTATTAAGTGTTTTTAAATTAATTAAACTAGATTTACTCTAGCCTAATTCTCATTGGTCCACCTCCAAGGCCATCCAATAGGATTTGGGTACACCTTGTGGGCATCTGGGCTAGGGAGCTGACATGTGTCCCTCATTCCCTTTGTGTAAAGGGAGCTTGTGTGTGTGTGAGAGAGTTTTTCTCTCATCCCCTACTTGCAAGGCTTGCCCCCTTCTATGTGGGGATCCACAAAGACTTTTTGTGACACACACTAAGCATCCATTTTCCCTAGTGTTTGGCCTTTGGACACAACCTTTGAATGTTGGAACCTTAGCATTTTGGAAGTCTTAATGGGCTGAACCTTAGGGTCTTTTAAGCCCATTGTTACACATTGCTCTTTTGCAGATGGCCCCCCCTTTAAAATCCCTATTTTCCCTCCTTTGGATCCCATTGTGGCCCGGTCTGCTAGCTTAACCAATATTCTAGCTTTTTCTCCCTTGGCACTTCCCCATATTAAATGATCATTTTAACATGAGAAAATCGTTTAGGAGAATTAGATATTGATTATTATGACATATTTGATTCTATTCACAAGAGCACTTGCAGCCCTTCAAAGAGATCCAACATTTTGTCATGTACCCAGAGTAAGGGCATGGCAAGAGCATGCGGCACTGACAAAGAAGAGGCCAACCTGGCTAAACTACCCAAGACTGCCAGCTCCAGAGAAAGGACAAGCATCAGAGGAATACATGGTGAAAACCCTAACGGGCTCCATGTCTTTCTTCAAGACTCTACGAGACCTCTCCTATGCCATGTTATATAAAGTATACCGAATGCTGCTCACTTGTATTGAATTATTTCATGAACCAGAGCAAGTAGGCACCCCGTGGATGTCATTCCTCAAGGGAAAAAAGGGTTTATGCTATGATTTAAGTAGTCAGCCTTCCGAAGAAGTACTCTATGGCTTCTACGTCCGGTGTGTGTTCTTGCCATCACATAATATGTTGGCATTCGAGGAAGCTCTCTACAATGGATTCTTCACTTAGTGAACAAAGATCTTTGCACCACTGATCAGCAACCTCACATCCAGGCTACTCAGTGGTGGAGCTGAAGAACAGAGTGACCATGCAATATCCGCAAGTGCCAGACAAAGAAAGAAAAATCAGATACCAAAAGCCAGTGGATGCGCTTAAAGACCGCCTCACCAATTGTCAACCCGAAGATTATTTCAGCCCATAAAGTTGTGTCAAGGGACGACACAGGCAAGGAGGGGAGGAATATTAGCAGCAAGCTAACACGGATACCATTTTTTGGAGTTCTCTTTGTAAAACATTTATTATTTTGATAAATTGGGAATATTGTAACTCTTATTTTCTCGGATAAACTCTGTAATTAATGAGCCGGGGCTACAAGCTTCCAGATTGTATCAGCTAGACACTTCCCAGCTTTGGTAGAACTCCAGATTATTAGTTTTGACCACCCAAAAACATTGGCTAAGGTATAAAAGCCAATTTATGTAAGTTTTTCATAAGTTTTTGAATAAGAAATACACAATGTGAGCTAACGGGGCTCACTCCTCTCCTTCTCGGGCTTCCTACTCCCTCCCCGATTGTCACATTGCAATCGCGTGTGTTGCATTGCAACCGCAGGTAAGAGCTAGCTCTACGCATTGACGTAAGCAGTTCACAGTATTTGTAGCTTTTGGCATCACCAACCCACGGCCTAATTTCATCATAACTAGGAATTTACACTTTCAAATCAAAAATAAGCATAGGCAGGGTATTGGAGCATCATTGTTAATCATTTAGATGCATTCTCGGCTGGAAACGACTAGGTCAAAAATCCACTGTTGTTAATAATCGCAATTTTGGAACTTGACCTAAAGTGGGATTTGAGACCATAAGCATGTGTGCTTAGGTCTTATAAACGTTTCCTAGCAGTTTCATTACGTTTGGATGTCAATTGATGCTGTAACGGATGTGATTTGTTTGTCATGAGCAATTGGCTTTTGGTGATTTCAGTCACTTGAGTGTAGCTTGAGTTAGATGCGAGTTGTTAGTTGTTTTTCGAGAGATTGACTACCTCTTGTAGCCTCCATGCACTAGTCAAGTCAGCTTCATCCCATGGATTAACAAATTAACCGTGGTTCTCGCTAATACTGCAATAAGGTAGGATTGTGAGGTTAAACATGCGTCCCACATGCACCTTTTTGCAACTGTTGAGCATTGTCTACCGGCATCTAAGTAACTCTTGATCTTAATAGATCCATTGTACTTTTTGGCAGAATTTGTCTCTTCGGAGGAGATTTATGTGATGACCTTTGTGTAACTTTTTGGACTTTAGATCCCATTGACTTTGACTTTTCTACCACCTGTTCTAGCAGCTTGAGGCTTTGCACCATCTCTAGATAGTCTTTGACTTCAATCTTACCATCCAAAGGGCTTTGTACAAGGTCGTGATCTTGTTGATATTTGTTACCATGTGCATCTTGATATGGATATGTGAGCTTGATCACATGTAACTATTTGAACACTATGGGATTTGTTGGCTTTTGACTTTGATTTGTGGGAATCATCTGAAACTTTTTTCCTTAACACTAGGTTGGTAACCTAACTGGACACAAAAGTGTCCTTTCAGGGTTTTGAAAAAACCTCCAAAACCATGGTAGATCCACTCATTTTGTAAAATCCTTTCATGAGGTTATAGTTCAAGGCCTACTACACATGGAAAAAATAAGAGACTTGTAAAATTTCTCATCTTTTGGTCACACCAAGTCTCCAAAGTTGATGAACCAGTACATTTTCATCAAAACAGTCATTTCTTACGTTTTTTTGTATAAAAATAAGATTAGGGATTTTTGTAGGACTTGAAATAAATTCCCTTGTTAACTTCAATGGGTTGGTGATCAGAACATATGATTGCTTCTCACTCACTATTTTTTGTTTTGCCAAAAGAAATAGGTACAAAAAAGTTGAATTTTTACCATTCTGCAAACCTATCATCAAAGTTTCTATAGCCACGCTGAATACAAATAATATATGCATGTTTTCTTAGTTCCCTATTGTCCTTTAGGTTCATAAGGAGCCATGGAGCATGTCAAAAGAATAATAGATCTCTTACCAAGGGGAATCTTGGGGACAAAGATGAAGTGCTAAATACAGCAAACATGAAAAAACTGGGTTCAACATTATGAGTTGTAGAATCCCATAGAAACTATTGAATATCTAGCCAAATTTGATCCTTATGACTAGATATGGTTACTACCTACAAAATGCATATAGTTGTCACAAGAAATTAGCAATATTGAAAAAGCTATACTTGATATACTAGAATGTTTTGTTTTCTTCTATAATACAAAAAACCAACCATCGTTGTGTACTATGCAAAATAGGGTATTAGGTGCCCAAAAACTCAAGGAATATTAGCTTTATGTTACAATATGGTACATAGAAAATCAAAACTACATTTGGATATCATGAAAGCCACCAAAAAAATCATAGAAGAGCTAAAATTGGCTAAAAAACACGATTTGACAATTTTTGTAATTTGGTCATAACTTACAACTTTAACATTTATTTCTCCCTAGAAGAATCAGGACATGTTGAGGACTACTAAAGATAGTTCTCTAGCATTATAAACCTCACAAACATGAATTCTAGAGTGGTATAGTTGCAAAAAGTTGAAAAAAGCCAAAAACAGGACCCGTTTTTTCATACAGTTTAGGTTGTGAAATGTTGTGCAAGGACAAGGTTAAAGATGGAATTGATATTCCAAAAAAATGTCAAGTTTTTTTCAGCTCATGAGACAACTTTCTAGATAGATAGCACCTCAAAATCCATTTTGAAACTCTTGACATAATTCAAGAAAAATGGTCACTTAACAGGACATAAAAGTGTCCCAGGACATAAAAGTGTCCCATTACCAACCTAGTGTTAATGGTCTTCATGTAAGCATTTGTCTGCAGATTTTGTGGGAACCTGGGTCAATTGGAAACTTCCAACAACCATATGATCTTTCAATGGTTTCTACTTTGAAGGGGTCTGTTGGCTAGAAGCTCTAGGGCTTCTAACTGGTGTAGCATTTCTTGGTACATAAGCTGAGCTTGATGGATTTGCAGCTCCTCCCTTCCTAGGGTGATCACTATAGCATGCTTCTTTGTAAGAGTTCAAAATTGTTTGGCTCTGGTTTAGTCTCACCTTTTGGGATTGTGAAGGTACACTTTGGGTAGCACTGTTGATGTTTGGCATCTGTAAATCTTATGCATAGTTACCTATGTATCTCCGTGAAACATGACAGATTATTTTCCCAAGTCAAGCTGTAGATAGCATTATCTTTGCCCTGATATTGCCTATCCCATGGGTCTCCTATCATATGAGATTCTGTGGTTTCAAGACCCAAGACATCATAGATGCTAGACCGTCTCGTCTATATCTACGACTGTTTTGGTCAAAGTATATGCTCGTTTGGTCACAACATCGAAGCTTGATTGCCGACGGAGGAGAGTTCGGCTCTGAACAGATCTCTGGGTTCACTCGGGTAATATTCTTCATCTCTAGAGAGGATGGGCTATAATAGATTATTTTCTCTAAAATGAACCATCCTTTCTGATCTATCAAAGGACGTACTTCTTTGAGCTGGTATGTGGGCCGTCCAAACATTGGTTGATCCTTTTTGTACAGTTTCCCATTTTGGTCTACATAGTGTGCATATGAATTATGTGTACCATATAATGCTAACAACATTATGTTTGATGTGTCCCTTAGACTCATGAATGATTGCACACTTGTGGCAGTGGATGCAAAATCATTTGCAAACCTAACAGTCTTTTTAACTTTCGGTGATATCTGGACATCTTGACCAAATTCATGCACCAATTAGTTGTTCAAAGAATCAATTTTAAGCTTTTCAGGTGTTTGTGCATCTTTATGTTGATTTTGAACTTGCAATGCTTTTACTGGTGCTTCTAATGGTAATGCAGAATCATCTGATAGCATTAAGAGTGACAAGTTAAATGCACTTACATTGAGATTCCCATTTCTAATTTGCTTTGTACCAGTGAAATACACTTTTTTCAGCTATTTTTCTGCTTCACTTTGCACGGTGTGCTCCGTTTGCGGTGGTTGCTCGGTGTGCACTACACTTTTTCGGCTTTGCTTTTCGGCTTTTGATTTGCTTGTTGTGTTATTTGCTCGGCGTGTAACTTTTTCACTTTTCTGGGTTTTTCCCGTTTTTTATGACTCTTTTTGGTACTTCTAACAAGTTTCTTTTTATTTTTCTTAATTTTTTATAAAATTTATAATTTTTTAAATTATTTTAGTCTTTTTATTATTTTTTACGATTTCTTTTGAGAAACTTTTTCTTTTTATGAATTTTTCAAAGAATTTTAAAAACAATTGGGGTTTTTTTTCGTGATTTCCTTGAAGGTTTTATGATTTTTACGGTTTTTTGGGATTTTTTTCAATCAGTTTTTGATTTTTTAATAAATTTTTTGAGTTTTTATGAATTTTTTATGTTTTAGAAATTTATCTATGTCACTTTTTTATTTTTGTAATTTTTTGTGTGATTGATTTATCTGTGAATTTTCTATGTTTTTTCTATTTTTCTAAAAATTTTAAGCTCTTTTTTTTTCCTTTGTGATTTTTATTGGATTTTTTTTTCTTTTTTGATTTTTGAATTGTTTTTCGGTTTTTCTTTTTCTTTTTTCTTGATTTTTTTTTAAAAAAATTATTGGATTTTTTTTATTATTATTTTATGGTCTTTTAATGGCTTTTTTTATTTTTTATTTAATTATTTTTTATTTCTTTCTTTTTTTGTGTTTTATTTAATTAAAAAACACTTACTTGGCTGGTCGCATGCAGCCCGTTGGCGTTGACCTGCAGGTTTGCTTGTCACCGGCGCGCTTTACGAGGCGTGAGGAAGAAGAACGTGTGTGCGTGCAGGCAGTCAGAGCGAGAGCAGGGGACTCGGGCAATGTGTGTGTGTGTGTGTGTGTGTGTGTGTGTGTGTGTGTGTGTGTGTGTGTGTGTGTGTGTGTGTGTGTGTGTGTGTGTGTGTGTGTGTGTGTGTGTGTGTGTGTGTGTGTGTGTGTGTGTGTGAATGCGCGTGCATGGGTGGCACCTCAGCGGCCTCAGGAGTCACAGAGTTTAAAAGTGAGTGTGAGTGTGTGAGTAAGATAAAAGGGAGTTAAAGGGGTTTTCGCGCACGTGGGTTGGGCAGCGGGGGAGAGAGAGAGAGAGAGAGAGAGAGAGAGAGAGAGAGAGAGAGAGAGAGAGAGAGAGAGAGAGAGAGAGAGAGAGAGAGAGAGAGAGAGAGAGAGAGAGAGAGAGAGAGAGAGAGAGGAAGTTAAAGTAGAAGAGGGAGGTGGTTCACGCAAGGCTAGAAAAATATATTTTTCATAACCGAAGAAAATATGGCCAAGCTTGAAATTCTCCCGGTTTTTAGGTCAAAATTTAAAGTTTTCCCGTAATTACACTAAAATTTGTGAAAGCTTCCCGGTTTTCTTTAAGGCGAGCTCAAAATCTAACTGGGATTTTTAGTAGTTCAGCCGGTTAAAATACATTGGACCCCGGGTTTTTTTTTCTAACACTGGGTTCACGTACTGCGCCGAAAGGCAGAGAGAGAGAGAGAGAGAGAGAGAGAGAGAGAGAGAGAAAGAGAGTAAGTTAGAGAGAGAGAGAGAGAGATAGATAGATAGATAGTTCTATTATCGTCCTGGGAGGTCAAATATGACCTATGGGACCAAATGAACATGTCACGTGGTGTAAGTGGAGTTCATAAGTGACTCTCGATGCTCAAAAATGGCTGAAATGAGCGTCGCAATAGAGAGTCCACATCGTGGTTGGGAGAGGAAGGTATGTAGGGAGAGCTCATGGCTGAATATATGGGGTAAAGAGGACCTAATGTGGTCAAAAGCTGAGCACTCAAGTAGTGTGTGGTACTCACTCTCTCGCACTTGACGAGGGCATAAGGTGCAAAGTCGATGACACTCCTCGCCAGTGCCCCAACGTCCTGTCTCGCAGCGTAGAGAATGGGAGCTAAGACGAATGGAGGCAATGGTGCGGATCGCACTCAACGGGATGGGCTCAAGGATGTAGGAATGGGTTCGGTTACCTCGTTCCGAGAAGAAGAGAGATTTGTAGTTTGGCGCAACGTGTGTGGTGTAATGGCTGAAGCGAGAACCTCCGGATTTCTCCCAAGCCATGATACATTGGCGTTGTAAGAAGGCCTCATTAACTTGGGAGTCGATCGACGCATCCTTGACCAAGTGACATGCATCCCATCTTCCAAACCATTTCTTGATATCAAGCATCCACCCGAGAGAGAGAGAGAGAGAGAGAGAGAGAGAGAGAGAGAGAGAGAGAGAGGCGGGGGGAAGGTAGAGAAGACAGAGAGGGTGAGGGGGTGTGTTCACGCAGAACGAGACGAGCGCGGATGACAGAAAGAAGAAGATTCTTTTAACGTCGTAGGAAATTGTCCCAAGGGTGTCATAATAATCAATATATAATTCTCCTAAATGATTTTCTCATATTAAACTGATCATTTAATGTGGGGAAGGCCAGGGGAGAAAAAGCTAGAATATTGGTTAAGCTAGCAGACCGGCCACAGTAGGGATCCAAAGGAGGGAAAATAGGGATCCAAAGGGGGGGTCATCTGCAAAAGAGCCATGTGCAACAATGGGCTAAAAAGACCCTAAGGTTCAGCCCATTAAGACTTCCAAAATGCTAAGGTTCCAAAATTCAAAGGTTGTGTCCAAAGGTCAACCCTAGGGAAAATTGGATGCTTTGTGTGTGCCCTAAAAGTCTTTGCACATCCCTACATGGGAGGGGGCAAGCCCTAAAGGTAGGGGATGAGAGAGAAAGCCACACACACACACACACACAGGCTCCCTTTACACAAAGGGAATGAGGGACACATGTCAACTCCCTAGCCCAGATGCCCACAAGGTGTGCCCAATTCCTATTGGAAGACCATTGAAGTGGACCAATGAGAATTAAGCTAGAGTAAATGTAGTTTAATTAATTTAAAAACATTTAATAAAAGAAACCAATGAGAATTAAGTCTCCTAGAAGACTATTGGGCAGTCTCCCAAAGGGTCCAATGAGCATTCAGAAGCCCCATGGCTTGCCTGATTCCTGTTGGCCAGGAGGCAAAGGGGTCCAATGAGAGTTTAGTTTAATTATTTAATTACCTAAAGCTCTCACAAAAGGGGAAAGGGGGACACATGTCATAAATCTATCACTTATGCTGCTTAACACCCATTGGCTTGACTTGGGGAGGTCCAATGAGGCAAAAGCCAGACCAAATTAGCAACAAGGGCTCGCCCAAGAGAGAGAGAGAGGGGGCTGATTTTTGCAAGGCATTATCACACACACACTCACACAAGCTCATGTGTGAAGAAAGAGAAGACTATCTCCTCCCAAGCTTTAATGGAGAGCTCATCACCTACTCCAAGCTTGTGAGATAGAAGCCTACATCAACACTCTCTTGGCATGTGGATGCAAATCCAACCAAGAGCCAAGTTTCAATGCATGCTCATCTCCTCTACCAAGCTAATTACCAAGCTAAGCTATGCTAATATGAGTGATTATGTGAGGAGATGTACATCTTTCTCGTAAGATACTCCTTCTTCCTCTCAATCTACTCTCATACCCTGCTAGCTCTCACCATCTTCGAAGGTGTGTGAGGTCTTGGGTCTGAGAACGGGGATAATTCAAGTTGTGTTTGATTAAGTGTTTTGCTTGGTGTATGAAGCTTCCATCTTCATTGCACTAGCTAGTCTTGAAGGAACACAAAGAATTGTATTGTACAATGTCTCTCTTGATGGGGGAAACCATAATACAAAGCCTTTTGGAGGGGGGACCGGCTCCATGCAAATCCGGTCCTCAACTGTTGTCAATAGCTTAATTTCTCTCTCTTTTGAAAGTATTGTTGATGCTATCTAACTAGGTGTTATGCTTTTTGTTGCTCTCTCCACCCAAGCACTCTTGTAATTCTCATTAGGAATCTATTCTAATGAAATGCCCACTATGTTCATGCTAATTTCCGCTACACATAAGTTATTAGGCCATTAAATGTTACATTGGTATCAAAGCTCAAGGTTTCTCTTTTCTTGCTCAAGAAGAGAGGTCCTCAAGCTAGCTACAAATGGTTGGTACTATTAATTGCATGTGAGTAAGTAGAATAGGGATTTTTCAGCCTTGCAGTGCGCCTGCCTTTGTGCAGTTAACGGGGCATCACCGTCGAGAGCTATGGTCTTAATAGTGGAGTCCTACGGGGCTTGCCTACGGGTTAACCACTATTGAGCTATTAGAAGCTTGACAGGAGCCGGTGCTGTTTTGGTGTCGAAAGACCCTCTCTTCTATTCCTTGCAATTAATGGTATTTGAGCCGCGGGTACACTAGCTTGAGTGCTTTTTCTAAAGGGGTAAAGAGGAGTAGCAACTAGGGCTTGAAGTGCCAAAGTACACCTAAAAAGTTTACACCTAAAAGTTGTTAGAATGGCTGACAATAGTAAAGAGAGTGAAATTAATGTTGATAACTTTGATTTTGCTCATGAGTAAGCTACTAATGATGCTTCAATGCTTGTTAACTATCTTGTTTCTAGGCTTCAACAAGCCATGGGCAATCCATCTCTCCAAAGTGAAGTGCAACAGCAGCTCCGTGCTCACGGGATTCTCCAAGCTCATCACCATGACGAGAGAACACCTAGGAAGCCTCCTTGTGAGACTACCAAAAGAGGTCTCTCTCCGATTCGGGAAGAAGAAGAGAATCCATATGAAGGGCTCAAGAATTTACTTCTTGATGATGCATCTCCTTCCCAAAGGAGAACTCAAGAGCCTCCACCGAAGGAACGAGAAAGAAGCGAGTCTCCCGCCACCTCGGCGGAGATGGCTCCACGAAGACGGCAGGCTAAACGCTCTCCATCACCACCAAAGCGGAGAAGACCATCACACTCTTCTCCACGCCATAATTCAAAGAGGGATTATAAAAAGCAAGAGAAGAAAAAGGCAAGAAAGAAGACACCCTCTTCTCCATCTTCTTCATCCTGTTCCTCTTATGAAAACTATGGTGAAGATGACAAAGATCAAGACAAGAAAAAGGCGAGAAAGAGGTCACCCTCTTCTCCACCTTCTTCAAATTCTTTACTCCCTGAAGAAAGTGATGGTGCAACCTTTGAACCATCAAAAAGAAGAGGCCATAGGAAATCCTATGCCGCATGGAAGAGGTCGTCCAAGTTGAAGAAATTCAAAGAGGGAGGGAAGAGCATCTCTTTCCTTACCTATGATGGTACCTTTGGTGCTACGGACAAAGTCTTGGCCTTTATCCAGCAATTCGATGCGGCATTTGGAGATGAGGGCTTCACGGAGTCCTCTAAGCTACGCCATGTAGCTATGCACTTTCAAAAGTCCGCCAGACAATGGTGGTCTAGCCTACGAGCCAATGGTGAAGCTCCACGAACATGGAAGGCTATAAGAGCTTCCATTATGAAGCAATTTTTGGCCATCGATGCCAAAGACAAAGTACTCACCGAATGGCGAAGCTTAAAGCTCTCTCCCAATGAATCCATCCACAAATATGTAGACAAGTTTTGGGACCTACAACTCAAAGCCACTGTCTTCAAAAGGTTGGATTTTGGAGAGAAAAACAACAATTTTGTGCGGACTTAACCGAAGAAATGGCGGAGTATTTCAACTCCCAAAGGCCACGTACCATATCGGCGGTAATACACCATACTATGGTGGCCTCTTGAATCAATTTCCAAACGGGGGGTAAAAGAAATAATAAGCCCCCGGAAAACAAGCGTTCCAATGAGCCTAAGAGGAAGGACAATGTCCAAAAGTCTCCTAAGGGCAACTCCAACAAAGCTAAAGAGAAGGGAGTTTACAAAGGTAAAAATAAACTCTCTCTTGAAGAGCTTGAGCGTTATCGTAAGGATAACCGGTGTTTCAAGTGCAGCGAACAAGGGCATGCGTACCGCACTTGTCCCCAAAAGAACAACCGCCAAGATCCTCCTAGAGCTTCCTTGGTTGTAATCCAAGAGAAGGAGACTCACCAAACTCACCACAAAGGATCTCCTCTATGCCATGCTTGGGGAAAGGTAAGAGAACATGATGCTTTTATTCTCTTTGACCCTGGTTCTACTCACAATTTTATATCTATAGAGTTGGCCACCAAGCTAGGAATACAATCTTACGAGATGGGAGATGTCCTACCCGCAGACAGTGCCTTCAAGGGGCAAGAAGCTTCAGTCACTCCCTTAATTGGGAAATTGAGGCTTCATGTCCAAGGCTATGTGGACAAAGAGGACTTCTTTATCTCTCCTCTCAAGCATGAGGATGTAATCCTAGGGGCACCATGGTTTGACCGCCTGGCTGCCGATGTTAAATTTCGTGAAAAGAGAATCTCCTTTAAGTTCAGGGAAAAAGACATGTATATAGATGCTAAGGAAATGGGTAACACCATCCCCATTGTACATACACCAGCTTTCAACAAGTCAATAAAGAGCTCTATTTCCGTGTACATGATTTTTGTTAAAGACTCTCAAAATGAACCTAATGCTTTAGCAAAAGAAAATAAAAGCAACCAAACGGAATTAGAGTTATCCAATTTTCTCAAGGGGTTTCAAGATGTTTTTATTGACGACATCCCTTGTGAGCTACCTCCTAAACGAGGTAATGATGACCATGCAATTGAACTTCTTCCAAGAAGTTCACCGCCTAATAAACCTCCTTATAGAGTTTCTCAAGCTCAACAAGAGGAGATTATGCGGCAAGTGCATGAGTTAGTTGAGAAGGGTATGGTTAGGCCAAGCTCATCTTCATTTTGCTCACCTGTGCTATTAGTGCAAAAGAAAGACGGCATATATCGTCTGTGTGTCAACTATAGAGCACTAAATAGGATAACTATCAAGAATAGGTTTCCCGTTCCACGAGTAGAAGACCTATTTGATAAGCTACAAGGATCGACCTACTTCAGTAGGATTGACCTAAAAAGTGGCTATCATCAAATAAGGGTAGTTGATCAAGACATTGTAAAGACCGCATTTCGTACTACATTTGGTCTTTACGAATACATTGTCATGCCTTTTGGCTTGACCAATGCACCAGCCACATTCAACCGCTTGGTGGAGAAGCTGTTCAGGCCTCATCGAACCTTCACTGGAGTGTTCTTTGATGATATTATCATCTACTCTAATTCATTGGAGGAACACAAGCAACACCTCAAGGTAATATTTCAAGTTTTAAGAGAGAATAAACTTTATGTTAATCGAAAGAAAAGTGAATTTTTCTTGCAAGAGATTCAGTATTTAGGTCACATTATCTCTCAAGATGGCATCCAAATGGATCCATCCAAGTTAGAGGTAATAAAAGGATGGCCTAAACCAAGGAATCTTCATGAACTAAGAAGCTTTATAGGTATGTGTGCATACTATAGACGCTTCATAGAAAAGTTCTCACAAATTGCGGGACCATTACATGACCTAACAAAGAAAAGTGTTAGGCATACATGGTCTGCTAAGGAGAACAATGCTTTCGAAAATCTTAAAGAAAAGCTTATCTCTCAACCTGTGCTTACACTACCGGATCTCTCAAAACCATTTGAGGTCCAATGTGATGCTTGTGGTGATTGCCTTGGAGCTGTTTTGCTCCAAGAAGGGCACGCCATAGGCTATGAGAGTCGAAGGCTCGATACTATTGAGCAAGCTCTACGCATATACGAAAAGGAACTCCTTGCAGTTCTACATGCCTTAGACTCATGGAAGCACTATTTATTGGGGACTCCTTTCATTCTGCGAACGGATCACCAAAGTCTTAAGTACTTCATGACGCAGACCAAGCTCTCCGACAAACAAATGAGTTGGGAAAATTTCCTTTCGCAATTTCATTTTCATATTGCTCACATTGCTGGCACGCATAATCAAGTAGCTGATGCACTCTCAAGACGGCCAAGAGTGAATGCGGTTTCCATAGCAACTCACAATGATCTATCTTCAATGATAGATGAGTATGCTATTGATCCCGATTTTAGAGATGTGATTTCAGCCCTTGCATTAGGGAAGAAAGAAGAACCATTTACTTTACAAGATGGTTATCTTCTCTATGGCAATAGACTATGCGTTACTATCTCACTACGTGAGAAAGTAAGGTATGACTCTCATGCTCCACCTTATGCGGGGCATAGAGGGATTCAGTCTACCTTAAAGGGAATTGAAACATATTTCTATTGGCCTACCATGAAAGTGAACATACAAGAGTATGTTTCCAAATGTGTGGTATGCCAAAAGACAAAATTTGATAGAGGGAAGCAACCTGGATTGCTTCAACCCTTGCCAATCCCTAATTCACCATGGGAGAGCATATCCATGGATTTTATCTTTGGATTGCCTAAGTCTATCCATGGGAATACGAGAATATGGACGATAGTAGACAGGTTCAGTAAACAAGCTCATTTTATACCTGTCAAAAAGACTATCAAAGCCCATCAAATGGCAACCCTCTTCATTTCACAAATTTTCAAATACCATGGCTTGCCAATGTCCATAGTGTCGGATAGAGATCCTAGAATGACCAGTAATTTCTGGACGGGTCTCTTTGAGAATTTAGGAACAAGGCTAAACTTCTCTTCGGCCTATCATCCACAAACGGATGGCCAAAGTGAAATAGCTAACCTAACCATTCTCGATCTACTAAAAGCCTATGTAACGGAAGTAGATCAAAGATCCCAATGGGAGAAGTACTTACCCTTAGTGGAGTATGCTTACAATAACACTGTACATACTTCCATTGGAAAAGCACCTTTCGAGGTAATTGAGGGAAGATCAAAAAGTCCCTTGCTACTTAAGGTACATGGGAAGATCTTCGCTGCAGATGAGTATAGCCGAGACCTACAAGAATCTTTCCAAAAGATTAAGGATGCTATCTCTATCTCACAGCAAAGGCAAAAGGCTGCTGCTGACAAGCACAGAAGAGCCCAAGCCTTTAAAGAAAACGATTGGGTCTTGTTAAAGTTTCCCAAGGCTCGATTAAGGCACACGACGGGCAAGAATCCTATGGGCCACCAAAAGTACTATGCTAAACTAGCAAAAAGGTACTATGGTCCCTTCCAGATTCTTAGGCCAATCAATGAGATGGCCTATCAACTTAAGTTGCCTAATCATTGGCTCATACACAATGCTTTTCATGTGAGCCTATTAAAACCTTACAAAGGAGAGCCACCTCAAGAACCAACTATTGAAGACCCACTGGAGATCGAGGACCAAGAAGAGGTGTTGCAGCCCGAGTCCATTCTCCGACATGAAGACAAGGTATTAAGAGGCGGTAAGACTATCCGACGATATCTTATTAAGTTTAAGAATTATCCTTTTGAAGATGCTAGATGGATGCAAGGCATACAATTAAAGGATAACCTAAACCTTGTCAATGCTTACAATGCTTCCCAAGAGTAAGCAAATGTACAAAATGTTAAAAATGAACAAAGTTTTTGTCTTATAAGACTCTCTCTTTTTCTTTATTTGTGCACAAGAATGAAGTAGTATGCATGCTTAGATCAAGTTTGTGGAGAAGACGTCTCCCAAACACCAAGTAGAGCTTGTCACTCTACTATGGAAGACTGATAGGACAAATGTGCAGACATGCTTGGGGTAGCCTCAGGCTCTCAAGCGCCAAATGGACTAGTCATCTATTATGGAACGATGTCGTAGGGTAACATAGGGATCCTCTACCCGCTAAGAAAAGGACTCATGAATATGCTTTATCTTCTCTACACCATAGTCGAGGACGACTATGATTTCAAGAGAGAGGTAATGTCATAATAATCAATATCTAATTCTCCTAAATGATTTTCTCATATTAAACTGATCATTTAATGTGGGGAAGGCCAGGGGAGAAAAAGCTAGAATATTGGTTGAGCTAGCAGACCGGCCACATTAGGGATCCAAAGGAGGGAAAATAGGGATCCAAAGGGGGGGCCATCTGCAAAAGAGCCATGTGCAACAATGGGCTAAAAAGACCCTAAGGTTCAGCCCATTAAGACTTCCAAAATGCTAAGGTTCCAAAATTCAAAGGTTGTGTCCAAAGGTCAACCCTAGGAAAAATTGGATGCTTTGTGTGTGCCCTAAAAGTCTTTACACATCCCTACATGGGAGGGGGCGAGCCCTAAAGGTAGGGGATGAGAGAGAAAGCCACACACACACACACACACACAGAGAGAGAGGCTCCCTTTACACAAAGGGAATGAGGGACACATGTCAGCTCCCTAGGCCAGATGCCCACAAGGTGTGCCCAATTCCTATTGGAAGACCATTGAAGTGGACCAATGAGAATTAAGCTAGAGTAAATGTAGTTTAATTAATTTAAAAACATTTAATAAAAGAAACCAATGAGAATTAAGTCTCCTAGAAGACTATTGGGCAATCTCCCAAAGGGTCCAATGAGCATTCAGAAGCCCCATGGCTTGCCTGATTCCTATTGGCCAAGAGGCAAAGGGGTCCAATGAGAGTTTAGTTTAATTATTTAATTACCTAAAGCTCTCACAAAAGGGGAAAGGGGGACACATGTCATAAATCTATCACTTATGCTGCTTAACACCCATTGGCTTGACTTGGGGAGGTCCAATGAGGCAAAATCCAGACCAATTTAGCAACGAGGGCTCGTCCAAGAGAGAGAGAGGGGGCTGATTTTTGCTTGGCATGGACACACACACACTCACACTTGACCATGTGTGAAGGAATAATACTCTATCTCCTCCCAAGCTTTAATGGAGAGCTCATCACCTACTCCAAGCTTGTGAGATAGAAGCCTACATCAACACTCTCTTGGCATGTGGATGCAAATCCAACCAAGAGCCAAGCTTCAATGCATGCTCATCTCCTCTACCAAGCTAATTACTAAGCTAAGCTATGCTAATATGAGTGATTATGTGAGGATATGTACATCTTTCTCGTAAGATACTCCTTCTTCCTCTCAATCTACTCTCATACCCTGCTAGCTCTCACCATCTTCGAAGGTGTGTGAGGTCTTGGGTCTGAGAACGGGGATAATTCAAGTTGTGTTTGATTAAGTGTTTTTCTTAGTGCATGAAGCTTCCATCTTCATTGCACTAGCTAGTCTTGAAGGAACACAAAGAATTGTATTGTACAATGTCTCTCTTGATGGGGGAAACCATAATACAAAGCCTTTTGGAGGGGGGACCGGCTCCATGCAAATCCGGTCAGGCTCAACTGTTGTCAATAGCTTAATTTCTCTCTCTTTTGAAAGTATTGTTGATGCTATCTAACTAGGTGTTATGCTTTTTGTTGCTCTCTCCACCCAAGCACTCTTGTAATTCTCATTAGGAATCTATTCTAATGAAATGCCCACTATGTTCATGCTAATTTCCGCTACACATAAGTTATTAGGCCATTAAATGTTATAAAGGGACCGTGAAGGTCTATCCGATGAAGAGTCTTCTGCGCCGCAATGCACAGTTTCGAAGTCCGAAAATCGCTTGGCATCAATGGCCTCGGCTCAATCCTTGCAACATGGGAGCAGTCGCTTAGACAAGAGAGAGGAGGCTAATCGACTTGCACCAATTTGGGCATAAATTGCATCAACAGGAATGCCTAGGCCTGCTGGTGAAATTCCGACATTGCAAGCCCGCTTAATTCATCACGTACAGCCCGCTACTTCCTTCATCGTCGTCGTCGTTTGTTTGTGTTGCCACAAAGAGCTCGTTTTTCTTTTGTGCTCACACTTTATACAAAGTGTCCAACCTAATTTAACCCTTCAAGCAAAGTGGGCATTCACACCCTCGCAAGGGCTTATTCCATGCTTACACCTTCCGTGCTCGATGCTCAGTAGCACACTAGCTAGTGATTTTGAAGGCTTCTATTCAAGCTCAAAAACAGTGAATTGCAGATTTGTGAGAAATTAACAAAACTTTGGCTCGGAGCACAATGCAAACGACATCAAATCAAAATTTTCAAACATGGAATCGAAAGTAGATAAATTCAATGGATCCGGTTTCCACACCTGGCAAATTAAAGTAAAATGCTATCTTATGCGAAAAAATGTATGGAGTGTCGTGAAGCCGCTATCAAACGAGGAAGTAGGTACATCGGCTGCAGTTACCAAGGCATTATCTACCGAGCAACAACGCACGGACGAGCAAGCATTAGGTATTATTTTGACATCTCTTGAAGATGATTTTATTCATTATCTGGATGACGTGCAATCTGCAAACACTGCTTGGATGGAACTAGAGAAAGTGTTTGGTCCTAAAACCAAATACTCCAAAATGAGCCTTAAAATGGAGTTGTATTCTCTTTCTATGCGCGATGACGAGAATATTGCAACTTTAGCTAACATATTGAAAAGCATCGCACTTAGTTGATTTATGTTGAAGCCCCTATCCCAGATGAAGATCTTATAGCTGTTTTTCTTAATAGCCTACCTGCAAAATTTTATCAAATTGTAACTATTTCAAAGGAGAAGGATCCGCTCCCCTCTTTGGATGGTATTGTTAATTCATTGCAGGAAGAAGAGAAACGAGTACCACATATTAGTTCTGCCGTACCTACTGCATGTAGCTCATGGTTGCACTTCGACTGCAACCATGACCGAAACTTCAACCAGGTCTACTACCAGCACTAGACCTTGTGCGGTATGTGGCCTCTATCATAATAATCAATATCTAATTCTCCTAAATGATTTTCTCATATTAAACTGATCATTTAATGTGGGGAAGTGCCAGGGGAGAAAAAGCTAGAATATTGGTTAAGCTAGCAGACCGGCCACAGTAGGGATCCAAAGGAGGTAAAATAGGGATCCAAAGGGGGGGGCATCTGCAAAAGAGCCATGTGCAACAATGGACTAAAAAGACCCTAAGGTTCAGCACATTAAGACTTCCAAAATGCTAAGGTTCCAAAATTCAAAGGTTGTGTCCAAAGGTCAACCCTAGGAAAAATTGGATGCTTTGTGTGTGCCCTAAAAGTCTTTACACATCCCTACATGGGAGGGGGCGAGCCCCAAAGGTAGGGGATGAGAGAGAAAGACACACACACACACACACACACACACACACACACACACACACACACACACACAGAGGCTCCCTTTACACAAAGGGAATGAGGGACACATGTCAACTCCCTAGCCCAGATGCCCACAAGGTGTGCCCAATTCCTATTGGAAGACCCTTGAAGTGGACCAATGAGAATTAAGCTAGAGTAAATGTAGTTTAATTAATTTAAAAACATTTAATAAAAGAAACCAATGAGAATTAAGTCTCCTAGAAGACTATTGGGCAGTCTCCCAAAGGGTCCAATGAGCATTCAGAAACCCCATGGCTTGCCTGATTCCTATTGGCCAGGAGGCAAAGGGGTCCAATGAGAGTTTAGTTTAATTATTTAATTACCTAAAGCTCTCACAAAAGGGGAAAGGGGGACACATGTCAGAAGGCTATCACTTATGCTGCTTAATACCCATTGGCTTGACTTGGGGAGGTCCAATGAGGCAAAAGCCAGAACAAATTAGCAACAAGGGCTCGCCCAAGAGAGAGAGGGGGCTGTTTTTTGCAAGGCATTATCACACGCACACTCACACAAGCTCATGTGTGAAGAAAGAGAAGACTATCTCCTCCCAAGCTTTAATGGAGAGCTCATCACCTACTCCAAGCTTGTGAGATAGAAGCCTACATCAACACTCTCTTGGCATGTGGATGCAAATCCAACTAAGAGCCAAGCTTCAATGCATGCTCATCTCCTCTACCAAGCTAATTACTAAGCTAAGCTATGCTACATATGAGTGATTATGTGAGGAGATGTACATCTTTCTCGTAAGATACTCCTTCTTCCTCTCAATCTACTCTCATACCCTGCTAGCTCTCACCATCTTCGAAGGTGTGTGAGGTCTTGGGTCTGAGAACGGGGATAATTCAAGTTGTGTTTGATTAAGTGTTTTTCTTAGTGCATGAAGCTTCCATCTTCATTGCACTAGCTAGTCTTGAAGGAACACAAAGAATTGTATTGTACAATGTCTCTCTTGATGGGGGAAACCATAATACAAAGCCTTTTGGAGGGGGGACCGGCTCCATGCAAATCCGGTCAGGCTCAACTGTTGTCAATAGCTTAATTTCTCTCTCTTTTGAAAGTATTGTTGATGCTATCTAACTAGGTGTTATGCTTTTTGTTGCTCTCTCCACCCAAGCACTCTTGTAATTCTCATTAGGAATCTATTCTAATGAAATGCCCACTATGTTCATGCTAATTTCCGCTACACATAAGTTATTAGGCCATTAAATGTTACAAAGGGACCGTGAAGGTCTATCCGAGTCTTCTGCGCCACAATGCACGGTTTCGAAGTCCGAAAATTGCCTTTTTTTATTTAAAAATAATAATTTTCAAACATCCAAAGTTGCCAAAATTTGGCCAAAAATTAGCCGAAACTCCAAAAAATCGCCAGAAAATCCCAAAAATTGCCAAAAAAGTCCAAAAAAATTTTGCAAAGTTTTAAGAATCTTAGAAAGTCACCAATATTCACAATTGAACATTTCTAATACACAAAAGCACACCGAAGATAGCAGTTTTTACCGAAAATATAATTTGCAACACGATCGTTAATCCGGTCCTCAAAAATAGCAAAACACTCAAAACTCGACCACAGAGGGCACAAATGCGAACAAAATGATGCTTTAAATACGCACACACGAAATAGCTCATAAAGATCGCAAAATATCAAATTTGTATGGAATTAAACGAATATTAATGCAAAAAAGTATAAAAATTATCCAAAATTTTCTAAAAATTCTCCACACATTGGGGAATAGTGCAGACAAAATTAATTCGCACAAATCACATCAATTCAATTCAGTTGCCAAAGAATTTAATCAATAAAATCAAGACTCGGCAATTACACCAGCAAAATTAGCGACAAAATTACGTCAAAAATTGACTCAACTGGGATGTGTAAATCACTGTTTTGAGCACAAAAACGCAGCATTTAACCATTACACACATCAATCATGCAATCAAAGTATGAATGAATCGTGCAAATTAAACACTTTTTAGGCACACACACTCACACTAATAAAATTGGCAGTTTTTACCAATCTTTAGGTGCGCACACAAAAGGGTTAAACTTGTCGAATTTGCAATGTGACTTCACAAATCATTAGTTGGGTATGAGCACAACACAAATCAATCATCACTATTGAAAAATCATTAAGCACACATTGATTTTTAGGTGCACAAACATAGGTAAAATAGTGCACACCTAAAATTAGGCATACACACACTCAATTAAAATGCACACACACTTGATTTTAGTACACACACACTTGAAATTGACCATCCAAGCATGCAATCAACTCAATTAGGCACCCAATTAGCAATCTACAATCACCAATTAGCAATTGAAACTTGTCAAATTCATATGCCACCAAATTTTAAAAATTTTGGCATTACGACGGTATGAAAACGAACAATCGAAAAATTTTCAATCCAACATAGCATCACATTTCATTGCATCAACATAGCATAGCATTACATTGCATCATTATGTTGGAACACCATATTAGAGAGTTTGAGACTTTAGAGACAATTTGAGAATTACCATTATCTTTAAGATTTGACCGTATGGACAAATCTCAAATTATTTTTTAAGACTTAATCCTTCCAAAAGGTAGTACTTGAAAAGCTCTTACAAACCTTGCTCTCAAAAATGTGCCTAAAATTTGTCCATGTGATCAAATTCTAAGGTCATTTTGAAAGTGGGAATTGGGAAAATCCCAAATTCAGTAATATGGTGTTTTGGGATATCTACATAATTCTACACATTCTTAAATTCTAGGGAGGTTGAGAATACCACATTGATTACCTCTCCATTGAAGATCAATTGAATGGTTGAATGATCCAATACTTCATTGCAAATTAGTAAGTTAGCAAAAATTAGTGATAACAAGGGGTTAGCGTGAAATTAGAGTGTGTAAACACACAATTGGCAAGATACGGTGACACATTAGGGAATTATGAACACATTGCTTCATGGACACACATTCAAAATCCACAAAAACATAAACACACAAGTGAAATTAGTAGTGAAATTAGTGAGGGAACGCATTCGATTATGTCACAATTACACTAGCGTAGACCATCGTCCCCGGTAGCGGCTTCAAATGTTGGGGGTCCCATCGTTGCATAGCTCCAAAGACCAACAAAATTATCAATCCGGAGGGATGAGCTACCCAGCTATGGCATGGAAACACTCACACAATTAGTGAGCTAATCATGGAAACATGAATGGTTAACTCTACAAGGTGAGCTTCTCGGCCGGTGGAGGAACTGAGCCACAATGAAGGGCAATCTCCACATCCACTTCTCTTCACCTCTAATCAACCCAATCACACACAGTACGATTGCAAGATGCACACAACATTAATCTGATCATGCAACACACTAATCGCAAGCACACACACATAGATCTATCGAGCACCACACTCCAATCAAACCTACATGCACACACAAGCAAAAGAGGGCAATCACACAAGATTAGAGGGATTAACCATTGATTAGTTAAGATCTAGCTAATCTAAGCATCATAAGCAATCATAAGAACCATGAGAAAGGCATAGGGAAAGAGAATGAATCATTGATTAGTGTTAATCAAGTCTCATGAGCAAGGAGAAGCTCAAGGACTTCATAGCCACACACCTCAAGAGCTCTCACCAAAGAGTGCTCTCAACAGATGAGCTTGAGAACCCTAATTTCTTTTACACACTGCCTTATATACCTAGGGTAAAAAAATGCAATGTCTGGGCTCCCAAGGCCTTTAGGGCTCAACTACTAACTAAATTTGTAACCTAGGCACAGTAACTAACCTGTTCTTTACAGCTTGGAACTCCCATTGAGCCCGTAACACATTAAAATATTACAATGGCTTGAAATAAATCAAGAATTTACAATACATTACCATTTTGGAAAAATATGAAAAATGTGTAACTCCAATGTTTATTGCTTCTTTGTATTCATCCTCGATGTGCATCCGTATATATTCGGTCTATATCAGCTTCTGTTAACTGACTTTGACTCAGTTAACAAGAAAGTATAGAGTGATCGACACCACACTCCTCACCAAAGTCGCACACATCCTGCATGTATCTCACCATACGCTGCAAAATGCCCCTATGCTCAAGGCCAACGTCAATCAACATCACTGCACGACTAACTGCTCCCACTGCAAATGCACCTACCATAAATACAATCTCGATTCTCAAGACGAGTATCTTGTACATGAGACTCCCGAATATTGCTGATGCAATCCTAGAAATATCTACCAATTTGACCATCTCAGTCAAATATCGCTCAAAAATCCACTCATGGAAATCACCCTGACACCCGAACTTCGATCTCTAGAACCCATCCTCGTATCCATCACATGTGACATGCACACCAAGATCATCTGTCTGTCTTAAACCCAATATGGCAAGAGCAATGCGTACCTGTAACTCACACGCATCAGCCTCTCACATGAGCATATCCATGAATGACTGATTCACGTCTGAATCCTCAACACTCAAGCCATCCATATCGGTCATTGTTAGCAGCAGCTAACACAGGTTACACCATATACATCAAGCAGGAGATATGCTATGGTTGTGCATAATATTTCCCACTCACTTTGTATAAGTCTTGGGCTCACTTGGAGTTCCAAAGTTGTATATGCTAGTTAGAGGGCTCAAGCTTAAACCCATAGTAGAAGGGATTGTGGTGAAAGCCTTTAAAAGGAAGCCTTTATGGAAGGAGGCTTCATTCTTGAGAATCCACTCTTGAGGATCCACTTTTGAGAGCTCTCTCTCTCTCTTGAGTGTTCACTCTATGGCCTAGCTTTGAGCTTAATGTCCATGCTTAAGAGGCTAGGACTAATCCATTGTAATTAGATTAAGCTCTTCTTGATTAATCTAATTCCTATTTTTTCATTAGTCTACTTCTTCTCTACATTTCATTATGTCATGAGGTAGTATTACACTCTCATTATTCTAGATTTGAGAGAGGTATGTACTTCTTGCTATTAACCACTTCTATTCTTCTCTAAGCATTCAATTTTTGATATTTAGCATCACTAATTAGGATGATTAAGTTTTTTCTTAATCTTGTAATTAGTGTGTGTGCCCTTTTGTTTGCTTGTGTGTAGATAGGTTTTATGAAACTCTAGCACCATTCACCTAGTGTGTGTAGCTATTGATGAAGTGCCGCGATTGACATGTGGTGATTGGAGAGTCCAACACCAATGTAATTAGGGTGTGCTTGGGGTTTCTAGTCCATGGTAAGCCGGACTTTGATGGACTTGATGTGTGTAGGAGTTGATTGGTTAGTGATTAGAGTATGTTTAGAGTTAGTCTTGCCATGGCTAATCTCTACTTGCATTGGAGAGGTGATCTCTTGAATCCTCTATTTCTATTCATCTGATGCTCGTGCTTCCATGTCCTAACCGGGTTGCCGATCCATGGATTTGATAATTTAGTATGCGTTGCGATTAGGTCGTGCTACAATGCCTCCCAACATTCATCGTATCCACAAATGACATGCCATGTTGCACAACTATCTGAACAACTGGCTCAACATGCTCACAAACTAGAGCATCAAGCAACCTATCTGCAAAGGATACATGCCTCGTCTCTCTGAATGGCTGCATACTCACGAAGACTGTGTCGTCTTGTACATGACGTTCTCGCATTGTATGAATCATGCCAACACTAGCATCTCTTGCTATGACTTGCTGTCCACGATGCAATCTGAAACTGTGCTCATCCAGCACTACCTGGCATCCGCTATCTCGTAACTAACTTACAGAGATCAAGCTCTACGTAAAACCTAGCACATGGCATACATCTCGCAACATGTATGATACACCACTCGGCAACAATAGTCTGATATCTCCTGCACCAACTATGTCATGCATTGAACCATCAGCTAGACAGACACATCCAAGCATACCATTAGCATATGTGCTAGTGCTAAATCACTCATGACTCGGTGTGACATGAAATCTAGCACTCACATATAGTATCCAATGCAAAGGTAATGTGTCGTCAAAAACCGACCTAAGAAAGAAGAATAAACATGGAAGCAAAGTCAACATCTTCATCATACTTAACCATATACGCTACATTTGCTTCCACATCATCCAAAGTGATACATCTCTCTTGTGTTGTCTCATGTGCTATCTCTTCCGTCGAAAACAATGCCTACGTACATGCCCTAAATGCCAACACACAACATCTCTATGTCTGCAAGACCGTCCTTTGACAGTAGACATATCTCTAGACTCATTTGTGCCAAAAGTATTGCACAATCTTTTCCATAACTCTCTAGTTGTACACGCATCCAAACCAGTGCGATAGACAGACTCACCAAGGTGCAACATGATCGTTGAACGTGCAAGCTCATCCAAGTCCTCCCACTCATCATCAGTCATAGACTTTGGCTTAGCATCCATGCCCCGTAGTGGTGACACTTGGCCCAACTGAGTCAATGCATCATGCATACCTGCTTTCCAATGCTCAAAGTTTGAACCATCAAACTTTGTATGGAAAATCACAAACCCTAACAATGATATACATGCCAATCCATGGCGATAACTTGTGACAAGACCAAGCTTAAGTCAATCAACTGACAATATCCCAAGCCTGGATAACTCATACACCAAGTACTATCAAAATACAAGATAAGCTGGCATAAGCTATCTAAGAGAAGTGACAAGAATTATGGCGATCAATGTAACAAACAAGTGAGAAAACCCACTCAAATGAAAAAACCCGCTCTAATCCAAGAGCGCTATGTGGTAATCGATGAAACTATCATCAACAATCTCCCTCCTGAAGAGATTACCACATGTATGTCAAATGACATAATCTGGTGAGCAAACACTCTCACAATGTGATGCCAAAACACTATGGCAAAGCAACCATTGAGTGCCAAATGCAATCAAAACATGATTGCAAACCATGCATATAAACAAATAAACTTGCAAGAAAAATCCGACAGAGTTTCGGCAGTATTTGGCTATCTAACCATAATAACCATACATGCCATAAACATGCTCAAAACCATGAGCAAATCATGCACAAAATCTGCACTCAAGCATAGATGAGTTGCCCCAAAGTCTCAACTCCCTAAACTTGGAAAACCGTCATGTTATCCGGAACACAAAATGCATCAACCACACTCTACAAGTGAGGCATATACTAGCATAAACTTGGATGCAAACCAACCAAAATATGACACAAATTGATGCTCAAAACACCTGGAAATCAACCCACATATGCCATTGCAAGGCGAAGAATATCATCCGCCGAAAAGCGCACATCATGTGTATCCACAAGGCAATATAAACGAGCATCAAGCATGTACCAAATGTGTAGCAAATGAGCATCCAAATCAGTTGAGAATTCATCTCACAATCATGTTAAAAATGCTTGCAAAACTCTCTGCAAATCCATGCACCACACTCTTGAAATCTGCTTAATCACACAAGTCAATGTACATAACATGTGATGAATCCACTCTCGAATCCTGGGAGTCCACAAGAATGCATACATCCACAAAGTGTTCTCAACGTATGTGCATAAATTTGTTGAAAATCTCAACCCACACTCTTTTCACTGAGAGAAAAACATCAATGCACAAAACAAGAGAATGACAAAGCTCAATCCGAGATCTCCAAATGTAGCTAATTACCACAATATGCATACATAATCTTCAACCTTTCAAATACCATGCAGCCGGTAAGCCCATATCTCCCAAACCGTTCAGAATTTGCAGAAACTTCCTTCTGCAAAGTTGTAGACCACGCAAAAATGGTTGGGAGCAGAGGGAATGCACTTGAAATGTGCTATTTTTATAGGTCAAAACATATCTTTAAAAATCTACAGCTGTGGTGTATCCTAGACGTGCAGGCAGTCTAAGTGACGTATCTCAAAATTGATGAAGATTTGGAGAAAACTTTCTTTTGCAAGTTGAAGAGGACAAAAATTTGGCTAGGAAGTGTGGGAATTGGCTTGAATGAAGATGTTTTGACAAGTGAAAATAGATCTACAAAAACGTGCTGCAGTTTTTGATGCTTCTCCGCCTGCTTCCCCGCTGAGCTCCAATGGTGCTCCCAATCCGTGAGCTCCGATACCAATTGAAGTGCGTGAGCAAGAGAGTGTATGAGTGTGTGCAGCAATGGAGAAGAGGGGATGAGAGTAGACCTTGTGTTTGCAAGGGCTAAAACTCACTCTCTACATGTGAGCCCCCTTATTCTATTATGTACATAATGAATAAGTATAGTGGGCCAATGTTTGCGGGTCGCCGCGACGGACGTCCATAGCATACCTCTCAAGCATCAACATAAAATTATCGATACAGGGGAAGCGACTCAGATGAGGCATGGAAACTCACTACGGTGTCAATCCTAATGAAGTGAAGTCGAAGAGATGCAACTACTAACTCTACAAGCAAATCAAACGCACTAAAGCCAAGCAATCTGCCTATGTCCTTCTACACAGCTCTACAGTCATCATGCCCGTTCACCATGCAAATCATATCGGAATCGCACAAAACTTGAAGGGAAGCTACAGGGGACCATCAGGAACATATCCTATCACTGTCACAGCATTCTGGAGAGGTACAAAGATCGCGATCGTTCGTCCCACAGTACGCAAAAATAGTAAACGGATGATCCTAAAGGGTCGTTTTTGGGTCCCTAAAGCCTCTCCTAGGGTCAAAACAACATAAAATACGCATATAAACACTCAAAATAGCGATTTAAGGCCTAAACGGATGCGTTTGAAACCTTCACCGAATCTTGAATGCTTACACTTGAATGAAAAAGCAGAGTAAGAGGAACGCAATGCAAGAAACAAAACTGAATTTGGATTACCGTAGCCACAGAAGCTATGATTACAAGTTGGAGCAAAGAGGTAGCTCTCTGTGCGTAACGCAATAGTCACTTATCTTCAAAAAATGATCTCCCCTTTTCCCACTAACCTTAGTGTATTATATACCTAGGGCTTTCTAAAGTGGCCGGCGGCTAACTTCTCATGGACCTTTACATACATCATTGGAAAAATTACATCTTTGACTTAGACTTGACATAGAGATTGTCATTAGTCTTTTACACGGTTTGATGTGTAAACATTGGAAAAATAATGTGACCACATCAAAACTTTGGCCGACTGACCCAACGGGCGCCTTGTCTAGGTGGGCACTTGTATGTTGTTATCACCTCCAAATAGCGGGCACCTGGCCTAACCGGCCACATGGGGCTTTACCCCAACAGATGCAGCTTGGTATTGATTTACTATGCATATTCAAGCAGTCATAAAGGACTATGGTACATGGTATATGCATCAGCAAAGAGACTTCGGCTAGGCAAGGATGCCCTCTAAGTGCTATGTTGTATGCTATTGTGGTGCATCCTTTATTGTTGTAATTCGACTCTTTAACAACATTTGGCCAATTGCATGAATTGGAATTACCATCTTGTAATGATTTTTTGGCACAAGTGTATGCCGATGACTCCATGTTCTAGCCTAGAAATCATCCAAATGATGTTCAATGTATCATGGAAGCTCTGCATCTTTATGGATTGGTTGTTGGTCTGGAAGTTAACTTCCAAAAGTCTAAAATTTTACCATTGCACCTAATGAATTGGCATTCTATATTATGGCTAGGTGAGATAGTGAAGCCAAACCAGATTGTGTGACATCTTGGATATCTGCTGGTGTGGTCAGTAAGCAATGTCAAATTCTTGATACAATTAGGTCTAAATTACGTTATTGGAAATTGTCTACCTAGCCGTTACATGTAAGACTCAGTGCAGTCCATTTTGGTGGCATACATGCAATTTTTTTCTCCCATTACTACATTGTCCACCTCATCATCTTTGGACTTTCATGTCTACAATTTTGGTGCATTTTTTGTCTACTTGATCCCTAAAAAAAGGCCAGTGGTTGCTCGCTATGGATAAGCTATGTACTCCAAAGTATTGTGGTGGTCTGAATATTCTACTTTTTTGTTCTCATGTATTGCAAGGAAGGTCACTTTGTTATTAGTATTGATAGAGCAAAAACACTCCTGGATGCCGACATTTGTGTTTTTGTGTTCTCATGTGGTTTCTACACCAGCTTTTGGGCATTGGCAACCTTCTTATTGGGATGTGGTTTTTGGTAAATTTGAAGCCACGATACATGGTTTCCCCCTTGGTTCCAGTCTTGTAGCTAACTAGAAAATAGTCACAAAGGAATTGTCGTGGCATGGTCAAGATGATGTGAAAGGCAATTCTCTCTGAATGGAGAGTTTGCGTTGGAGTCAATTTTTTATTGTTTAGCAGTTTCCCTTGCACGCTTATTTTCTCTCTCGAAAAGGCAGTGAAAGCGGATGAGATCAATGTTGATAGATAGGTGTTCTTCTTTAGAAAATCTGCTCTAACATTTGGTCTTGGAATGCATTATAGACACATGTGGCACACCATTAAGGATCTGGTTGATTCCATATCTCCTATTCGGTTGCTTACTGCTAAGGATCAAATCTGTGATTGGCATTATGTTGGTTCTTCGATCCTCTATATATCCACGAAGAGGGTGTATGGCCATTTGTAGTCATCTTCCTAGATACATGAACACTGTAATAAGGTATGGAATATGAACAAAAGTGTTGCATGGTGGCACCATAAAATTATAAAAGTGTGGAATCCTAAGCTTCCTTTAAAGGAGAGGTTGTTTATGTGGAGATGCGTCATTGAAGTCCTCCCAATCGGCGGGTTTAGCTTCCTTGAGGTGATGTGTTTGTTGTGGTGCCAACTTTGAAAATATGGTCTTGTTCTCATACAAAACAAATTGTAGACTATATCTCCATTGAGCTCTTGTTCTCATACAAAATAGTTTGTAGACTATATCTCTATACCTCTTCACGTGTGTTTCTTGGAATACCTTTTAGTTGATAGTTCTAGATTTTGGGGTGCTTCTACCACTGCTTAAGCCTTATGCACCCTTTTTCGGTTGGGTTAGATTTTGGGTGCTATAGACTGGGTGTGGAGAGCACGTAATTTCCTCATCTTTCCATATATTCAACTGGAGTATGTACACTTCTTCAAAACATCTCTTTGGCAGACTCTCAAAGTTGCCTATAACTTGGATAAGCCCGGCTCCCCTCTCTTCATTACAAGCTCTACTTTGAATGTTTTTGATTTATTGCTTGTAATATGTTCTATGGGTTTTCCTTGAGCTGAGGTTTCTGATCAGTAATTCAATCCAACAATACTTTTTTTTTAAAGTGTGTGTGTTGGGGGGGGTGGGGGGGGGGGGGGGGGGGGGGGGGGGGGGGGGGGTGTTAAACCATGAAAATTTAGGCAAATTGAAACCATACAGAAAGGGTCTTCAACTTTTATCTATGGACAAGTTGACTTCTCCCAAGACTGCTGAAAAGCGCCTTGGAGGGCTGAGTGTTTTGAATTTGTGAAGTCATGTTTTGGCTCAAAAAGCTATGTTATTGCTAGTCTTGGTGGAACAGCAACAACCTTGGACACTCATGGTATCACAATTATGTCCCCATATTGTCATTCCATCCTTGGTCATTGGCAGCCTACATATTACGACATCATTTTTGGAAAGCTTGAAGGACACATTCCACAATGTCCCTTAACTTCTTCTCTTATTGTGTATTTGGAAGGTTGTCACTTCACATGTGCTATGGCATGGTCGACAATCTTCTCTAGGCAACCTTCTTTGATTGGAGAGTCTGCATTAGAGCACAACATTCTCTTCAAATTTGGTCCAACAGTCTCCTCACCATGCATATTTTCTTTCTCAAAAGGGAATATTCTAGGTGCATCACGTGGTGAATGGCACAGTCATGTTCTTTTGTTCACTGATGCAATGTCCCTTTTTGGTGGGAGATTCACAAGATTCTTTCTAATCACTCACCCATTCCTCCTTTGGATGTGGACTCCCGCTTCTCTTGTTGGAATCTTGCTACTACCATACAAGAATGCATTTCAATTAGCAATTTTTATGCCCTCTTGCAATCTAATGCATGGATTGTGCATCATGGTAATCAATTGTGGTGGAAACAAACATTGTCCACCATTTAGCAGAGTCATCTACCTCTAAAAGAACGTATTTCTTGTGGTGCTACTTAGTGGGAGCTCTATCTGTTGGCATATTGTGCCTATCAAATGCCATGAATCTTAGAAGAATGTGGTACACTTATTGCTAGGTTATTGTTGCTCCAGATCCTGTTAGGAAATAGGACATAGGTAAGTAGATAGTAGAGTAACTTACTTAATGGAGAGAGACAATTTTTCACACACGAGAGATCATAGAGTAGAGAGAGAGAGAGATCACACAATATACATGGTTCACCCAATGTGGGCTACATCCACATGAAAGAGAGACAATTTTCGTTGGTCCATATCCTGTTAGGAAATAGGACATAGCTAAGTAGATAGTAGAGTAACTAACTTAATGGAGGGAGACAATTTTTCACATACGAGAGATCATAGAGTAGAGAGAGAGAGAGAGAGAGAGAGAGAGAGAGAGAGAGAGAGAGAGAGAGAGAGAACACATGATATACATGGTTCACCCAATGTGGGCTACATCCATAGGAAAGCAAGCACTCAATGGCTTTAGTACTTCCAACAAGAAGTAGGTTACAAAGGGATTATACCCTTGATGGATCTCCCACCTTGCTTCACTCTCACCACCTCACACACACCTTGTTGCATCAACTTCACAATGCATTACAAAGATACGTTTTGTGTGTAGAAAAGGCCTCCTTTTATAGGCCAAAAGGGTTGCCCTCTCTCATGAGAGGCAGCCATGTGTAGATGCCCTTGTGTAGACAAGTCTAAGTTGGACTCTCCAATGCGCCCATGTGTGGCTGCCCTTGAGAAGACAAGTCCACCTTGAAATCAGCCATTGGCCATTGAATTTGGCCACCGGACACCAGCCATTGACAACCGGCCAGTCGACCTGCCATTTTTTGACCACTTTTTGACTGTCATCCGAACATAATATTATGGTGAAAAGGAATATTCTGACTAAGGCCGTTAATTATTGGTTTTCAGCAAGTACTTTTTCTTCACTCACAATGGCTTCTCCTTATAAGAGGGCCTTACAAATATGCATTTTTAATAATGAAAATTACAAGGGGTAAATCAAGCTACATGCTTAACAAGCTCCCACATGGAGACTGGTCTCCACACCAAACCTGTGATTGTTTTCCATCCCGGCTTCTTATCCTTGAATGCTGAAATTGAAGATGAGCAAAAGCTCAACTTCTCCTTGTTGACTACCTTTGTAAACATGTCTACAAGATTTTCACTTGTGTGTACCTTTCTTGGCTTTAGTTGTCCCTCTTCCAAAAGAGTGTGTATGAAGTGATATCTCACCTCAATAAATTGATTTTTCATCTTGCATTGAAAAAAAAAATTGTACCTTCTTGACGTAATCCTCTTGAGATAATTTTATTGTCTTCTTTGTCTTGTCCCTTGATATCTTTATACCAAGTATTCTCTTTTCAGCACCTATATCTTTCATGGAAAAAGATTTATATAAATCCTCTTTTAGTTATTTGGTTTCCTTCATGTTAGCATTTTCAATCAGCATATCATCAACATACAAAATTATGATGATGAACTGCCAATCTCCCAAATTCTTTGTGTAGACGCAATGATCTGAGCTGCATCTTCTGAATCCATGATCCAGCATCCATCGTTCAGACTTCAAGTACCACTATCTTGATGCTTGCTTTAAGCCATACAAGATCTTCTTTAAACTGCAAACCATTTTTTACTTCATATCCCTTTGGTTTGAAGCATGTAAATTTCCTCCTCTAAGTCATCATGAGAGGGAATGTCGTATTTACATCCATTTGCTCAAGATTGAGCAGCCACAAGGCTTAAGACAAGCCTAATTAAGTTCATTTTTATAACGAGAGAAAATATTTCATTGAAATTAATACCTTTATTTTGACAAAACCCTTTTACCACAAGCCTAGATTTGTACCTTTTTTTCCCACCTTCTTCTTTCTTCAGCTTGTACACCCATTTGTTCTGCAGTGCCGTCTTATCTTTAGGCACCTCAATCAACTTCCATGTTTGGTTGCGATGTAATGAGTCAATCTCTACTTGCATGCTCTTCATCCTTTCTTATTTGGATTCGTGTTGCATAGCTCCTTCATATGATTTTGGCTCTCCAAAATCTGAGATCAAGAGATATTTGAAGGAAGGGACAAATCTTTCTAGAGGTCTACTTGCTCTTGTAGATCTTCAGGGAATTGGTTGAGGCTCCTCATTTGGTTGACGTTGTTGCACGTTGTCACCGTTTGCACTCCTTGAGTCTTCACCATCCTCAAGCTCCATGTACTCATCACCTGTGTCTTTTATTTGTTTTCTTTCCAAGTAAATTACATTCAAAATTTTGTTTGTTTTTTTTCCAAGTAAATTTTGTTCATTGAAAATTACATCCCTACTTCTAAAGATTTTACCATCTTCAGGATTCCATAGGCGATACCCAAAGTCAGCTTCTCCATACCCAATGAAGAAACACTTTTAAGACTTTGCATCTAGCTTTGACCTTAGGCTTCTATCTATGATACAGCATCTTGCTCTACTTTACCTGCCACATTGGCCTTTGGTGCTGGCTTGTTGTCTTGAGACTCTAACTCCTTCTTCTTCTTGAAACAGCAATCCTTCTTGACGTGGCCCTTCTTGCCGTAGTTTCAACATTCAAGAACTGACATTGTTGTGACTTGCTCTGTCTTGAGCAATCACGACCCTTTTGGTTCTTGAAGCTCTCCTTTAGCTGTCCTCTTGTTTCCACTAACATTGCAGCACTTGATGATTCACCTGTGCTTCTCCTTCGCATTTCCTCCCTTAGGAGAACACCCACAGCATCATCAAACTTAAGACTTTTTGTGTCAAAGACAGAGTTACTTTCAGCCACCACAAGAGTTTCCCAACTATCTGGTAGAGACGATAGTATAAGGAGGGCTTGCACTTCATTGTCAAAATTGACCTTCATCAATCGAAGTTGGCTTATGTTGGTATTAAAGTTGTTTAGGTGTTTTGCAATTGAACCATTCTTTGTCATTTTTTAATTGAGCAAGCGCTTCATGAAAAATACCTTATTGGATGTCTATGGTTTCTCGTAGAGGCTGTCAAGTGACTTCATCAAGTCCTCCGTGGTCTTCATCTCCTACACGTTACAGGCCACCATTGACACCAAGCTTATTTAGATTGTTCCTAGTGCTTTTTGATCAAGGACAATCCATGCTTCATCTGCCATTGTTGTGGGCTTCTTTGCAAGACCGCCTAGTGGAAAATAAAGGTCCTTTTGATAGAGATAGCCTTGAATCTGCATCTTCCAGTGTTGGTAATTTTTATCGTTGAATTTCTCGATCTTGAGCTTACTTTTCTCCGCCTTTAGTACTCCCACTCAATTCAAGGAATCCTTTCCTTGAGATACTTTAGCTACAAGCACACCTTGCTCTGGTACCAATTGTTACAAAATAGTACGTAGCTAAGTAGATAGTAGAGTAGCTTACTTAGTGGAGAGAGACAATTCTTCACACACGAGAGATCATAGAGTAAAGAGAGATAGAGAGAGAGAGAGAGAGAGCACATGATATATGTGGTTCACCCAATGTGGGATACATCCACGGGAAAGCAGCCACTCAATATATTTGGTACTTCAAATAAGAAGTAGGCTACAAAGGGATTATACCCTTGATGGAGCTTTTGTTGTCATGCCGCTGTCATGCCAAGGGTAGGACCGAGCAGGGCCAAGGGCCAAGATGGACATGCAGTCAAGGGGGTCTTTATGTTTAGCAAGCCCACGGCCTATATAAAGCATGGTTGGGTGGAGATTAGCATGTTCCAGTCCCCTCTGCCTTTCACTAGTATCAGAGCTTCAGTCTATTCTAGGCAAAGTGGTTCGTGGACCTCCACTTTTAGCATGCTCATGCAATTGGGGAATTTGTCAAAGTCAAAGGGCGTGTGCAGAGATGCTTGACAAGACGAGGAGGACAAGGTCAAAGACCCGCGTGCAAGGAGGCTTGTGCCAAGAAGAGAGCCAAACTCGAACTCCACCAAATCGTGCTAGGGTGAGCTCTTTGGGGACAGGAACAAAACCCGTCATTGCTGTTGGGTGAGGAGAGCATCCACCTACAAGTTCTCTCCCTATCTCCAGCGGCGCAGTTTTGCTCGCCATAGCCATTGTGGAATTTCGTTTTTTTTTCGGGATATTTCTCACTTTTGGCCGCCCAAAGCCAAGGGGTGGCCAACCTTAAGTAGTTTTAAGGGGGGATACACACTCTCCCACACCCTATTAACAGCGTAGCAAAGTCGATAAGGTGCCAAAAGTTGACAACCAAGTGCATCCATCACTGAGTCAGCTGATTGGGGGACTGCAATTTTTTTAATTATTTCCAAGAATCTGAAAATAGTCGAGCAAGGCTCGAGATTCATCAAGGCATAATACCTTCAATCGCTCGCTCGAGATCTCTCTGTATTACAAGCTCGGTAAGCAAAGAAAATTTCAGGGTATGAATATCATAGTTCGACAAGCCAACAGTCGGACAAAACCCATACCAAAGCCATGCAAGGCACGGTGGTATGGAGAATCATGGCCCTACAAGGAGACCAACTTGCGATCTCAAAGCTTCATTATCAGCCCTCTTGGAGAATTTACCCCTAGGGCTTTCTTGAGATGGGATGAGACATGCTCAGCATGAAAGTACAAGCACAACCTGTGGTCACTAAGGCACAAATGTTTGGCCTGACAGCTTAATCGTTTTTGTTTACAAAAATGCAACTCAGGTACGCTTTGTTTGTGCTATTGATGTAAATGTTTTGATGCTTTGAGTATGGCAACTATCATGGAGCAAATGTTCAAGTGCCCCTGAGTTGACAAGGTCGTGGGCCATGAGCTAGAAATTGGGGATGAGGTAACTTCTTTTAGTTTCTCTTATTTCAGTCCCTCAAATTATAGCTAACGCATGTAGACAAGGTTTCTTGGAAACAAAGGCAAGCAATGCAGGGCCTGTGACTTGTAGATCAAGTTATGCGACAAGGTTGATCAATATTGCAATTCCAAGAAGTCGGCAGGGCTCTATTTCCATAGTTCGGAGTTTTGGTTTTTCTAGGTCATGGCTCCTAGGAAAATTTTTCCAAACCCGATACACTCACGACCATGCCATTGTTTTCAAGTTCATGGCAATGGGTGCACACCGCAAGGGGCAGCTACTTCAAAGGCAAGGTGCAATATGGAGTTTTTTTGTTTAAATCGATTGTGTAAGACACGCAAAGGCTATGAGCCGCAATCAAGTTGAGAAAGTCCCCGGACCACTTGATACAGCTTGCAAAGCCGACAAGGGTACTTCTATGTCGTATTCTGGATTTGCAATTTTGCTAGGGCATTGATCCTAGGAAAACTATTTTTTACACATCCTCCGATCAAGACAAATATATATGGTCAAGGACAATAGTAATCAAGTCAAGCAGGTATGAGGTACATCACTTACAAGTATTTTTTTGTTTTTCAATACATTGTCAATTCGACAAGGTCAATTATCTATGAATGCTCCACAAGGTCGACTTTCTTTTGTTATGCCATTGTAAATTTGCATGAGTATCTGCTCGCTATGCGCACCAGAACTCCACGAGTACTTATGTGAAGCAGAGCTTCCCTTTTGGTATTTGGCATCACGGTTTCCATAGTTTGGAATACGCTCTTAGCATACGAACGTGGGAAAACTTTCCAAGATATTTGCATGGTTTTACATCCCATGAGGTTGTATATGATACATACGCTAACTTCACTCGAGCAGTACATATGGCTATGAGCCAAATTCGAGCGAATCACCAAAAACCTAGCCACAAGTGGGCGACAAGGTTAGTAACTGTCCAATTATGTTTGTTTTGTCTATTTTTTACTTTTCACTTCACACAAGATCTCTTTACTCTGCAAAGCAAAGTGCTTGGGCAGACTCCATACGAAGCCGTTGAACAAAGCAAAGTGCTTTGCCACATTTCATGGAAAGTAAGGCTTCTCTTATGTGCCTAAACATAAGATCCAGTTGATTACCCATCAATTTTAATGGACAAGCAAGAGTCTTGACATTACTAATTTTTTGGGTGTTATTTTAGCACTACACTTTGAGTGTGAAGATCAAGTTGAGTTTTTGAACGTCTTAAACTCGTAAGAGCTTATCTCTACCAAGGTGTATAGATAAAGCTAGCATTTTTTATAGCCCAATTGTTCACAAAAACCCAAGATTATGGATTTTTGGGTCTAGAAAAGATCCAATTGTTAATACGATTACAACTTGAGTGGATCTCCTATTTCATCTACAACATTGAAAGTGTCCACAAGCTTCCACGGGGTAGTGGACAATTTCAATTTTCAAAGTTGACTTCAATTACTATTGGCTGCTAGTTGAACAGTTTCCCTGCAAAGTCTAACCAAGGGGTTGACAATGTCGATTTTGACCAAGGGGGTTTGGATTGCTAAGGCAACACCCAAGTTTACATATGCAATACTACTTGCATTTTACTAATTTTTAGTTAGTGTTCATAGGCCTTTGCAGGCAAGAAATTTTGGCAGGTGCCTTTCATTACAACAAAGTGAACACTATGTTCAGCCTCCAGTGAGATGACAAGGTCATGTAAGAGTGAAGAAATTTGGGTTGTAGTGTCCAAAATAAGTTTCTGCATTCCGTAGTTATGGACCCACTTGTAGGGCTTGATTTGGCACATGTTGTCACATGGGATACAACATGGTCTAGGAACTCAAGGAGTTCGGTTTGGCAGTGTGGAGCAAGGCTAATGAGGGTCCATCTCACTCTTGTCATAGAGTGTTTGCAATTACCTCCACGCAGAAGTACATCTTGTACTTAAAGGATGTTCTTTTTTCACATACCCTTACATCAGACATATTCCACATGTGGAGAATATGCGTCTCTGGGATAGACACCGGCGCCTACTATTTCGAGTATGTGTCACGACAAAGTCCCTAGGTGCTGGTCGAATCCATTTTCTAAACCGTTTTCAGCACGTCGTATCAGGAACAATTTCAATGGCCAGAAGTTATCGGATACTCGGAATGACTTGTTAAACGTACAAGTGCTGCTACACAACATTAACGGATGGTTGTTTATACATATAGCAAGGCTATGAGTTGTTAATGAAAAGGTTTCATTGTTTGTACCTAGAATTGATTAACGTCTCACCTTCTATTATCACTCAAATGTTTCAGCAAGGCTTGCAAATGATTGCAGTAGAAAGTATTTAGTTTCCTTTTAGAACTATTTACATTCCTCTTTAATGTGTGCTAGGAGCATCACACCTTGCCATCAGTATTGGCAAGGATGATCATGGATATACAGGTTCGAATCTATTTTTTGTTTAATGCGTGCACAGTAGGTGTTATGGGCCCTAGTGTTTAGCAAAGGCTAATTTGGAGTGGCATGCATATTCATCACACTAATTTGAATCCAGTAGAGATTTGATCAGGCCTGAATAGCTTCTCCATCAAGCGGTTGAATGTGGCTGGTGCATTGGTCAAGCCAAAAGGCATGACAATGTATTCATAAAGACCAAACATACTACGAAATGCGGTCTTTACAATGTCTTGATCAACTGTCCTTATTTGATGAAAGGCACTTTTTAGGTCAATCCTACTGAAGTAGGTGGAGCCTTGTAACTTATCAAATAGGTCTTCTACCCGTGAAATGGGAAACCTATTTTTGATAGTGATCCTATTTAGTGCTCTATAGTCGACACACATACGATATGTGCCGTCTTTCTTTTGCACTAGTAGCACAGGAGAACAAAACGGAGATGAGCTAGGCCTAACCATGCCCTTCTCAACTAACTCATGCAGTTGCCACATAATCTCCTCTTGTTGAGCTTGAGAAACTCTTCAAGGAGGTCTGTTAGGCGGTGAACTTCCTGGAAAAGTTCAATTGCATGGTCATCATTGCCTCGTTTAGGAGGTAGCTCACAAGGGATGTCGTCAATAAAGACATCTTGAAACCCTTTGAGAAAATTGGATAACTCTAATTCCTTTTGATTGTGTATATTTTCTTTTGCTAAAACATTAGGTTCATTTTGAGAATCTTCAACAAAAATCATGTACACGGAAATAGAGCTCTTTGTTGACTTGTTGAAAGCTTGTGTATGTACAATGGGTATAGAGTTACCCATTTCCTTAGCATCTATATACATATCTTTTTCCCTGAACTTAAAGGAGATTCTCCTTTCAGGGAATTTAACATTGGCAGCCATGCGATCAAACCATGGTGCCCCTACGATTACATCCTCATGCTTGAGAGGAGAGATAAAAAGTCCTCTTTGTCCACATAGCTTTGAACATGGAGCCTCAATTTCCCGATTAAGGGAGTGACTGAAGCTTCTTGCCCCCTGAAAGCACCGTCTGCCGGTAAGACATCTCCCATCTCGTAGGTTTGTATGCCTAGCTTGGTGGCCAACTCTATAGATATAAAATTATGAGTAGAACCGGGGTCAAAGAGAATAAAATCATCATGTTCGCTTACATTTCCCCAAGCATGTCATATAGGAGATCCTTTGTCGTGAGTTTCCTCCTCTTGGATTTCGACCAAGGTAGCTCTAGGAGGATCATGGCGGTTGTTCTTTTGGGGACAAGCGCAGTACGCATGCCCTTGTTCGCCGCACTTGAAACATCGGTTATCCTTGCGATAACGCGCAAGCTCTTAAGGAGAGAGTTTATATTTGCCTTTATAAACTCCCTCCTCTTTAGCTTTGTTGGAGTTGCCCTTAGGAGACTTTTGGGCATTGTCCTTCCCCTCAGGCTCATTGGAACCTTTGTTTTCAGGGGCCTTAGAATTCTTCTTAGCCCCTGTTTGGAAATTGATTCAAGAGGCCACCATAGTATGATGTATTACCACTGATATGGTGCGTGGCCTTTGGGAGTTTGACATACTCTGCCATTTCTTTGGTTAAGCCCGCACAAAATTGCTGTTTTTGCTCTCCAAAATCCAACTTTTGAAGACAGTGGCTTTGAGTTGTAGGTCCCAAAACTTGTCTACAAATTTGTGGATAGATTCATAGGGAGAGAGCTTTAAGCTATGCCATTCCATGAGTACTTCGTCTTTGGCATCGGTGGCCAAAAACTGCTTCATAATGGAAGCTCTTAAAGCTTTCCATGTTCATAGAGCTTCACAGTTGGACCGTAGGTTAGACCACCATTGTCTTGCGGACTTTTGAAAGTGCATAGCTACATGGCATAGCTTAGAGGACTCCGTGAAGCCCTCATCTTCGAACGCCGCATCGAATTGTTGGATAAAGGCCAAGACTTTTGTCCATAGCACCAAAAGTGCCATCGTAGGTAAGGAAAGGGATGCTCTTTCGTCCCTCTTTGAACTTCTTGAGCTTGGATGACCTCTTCCACATGGCATAGGATTTCCTATGGCCTCCTCTTTTTGATGGTTCAAAGGTTGCACCATCACTTTCTTCAAAAGATGAAGAATTTGAGGAAGATGGAGAAGAGGGTGACCTCTTTCTCGCCTTTTTCTTACCTTGATCTTCGTCGTCTTGACCATCACTTTCATAAGAGGAAGAGGATGAAGAAGATCAAGAAGAGGGTGTCCTCTTTCTCGCCTTTTTCTTCTCTTGCTTTTTGTCATCCCTCTTTGAAGTATGGTGTGGAGACGTATGCGATGGTCTTCTCCATTTTGGAGGTGATGGAGAGCATTTAGCCCGTCGTCTTCGTGGAGCCATCTCCGCCGAGGTGGCGGGAGACTCACTTCTTTCTCGTTCCTTCAGTGGAGGCTCTTGAATTCTCCTTTGAGAAGGAGATGCGTCATCAAGGAGCAAATTTGTGAGCCCTTCATAGGGATCCTCTTCTTCTTCGCGAATCAAAGAGAGACCTCTTTTGGAAGTCTCACAAGGAGGCTTCCTAGGTATTCTCTCGTCATGGTGGGGATCTTGGAGAATCCCATGAGCACGAAGCTGCCATTGCACTTCACTTTGGAGGAATGTATTTCCAATGGCTTGTTCAAGCCTAGAAACAGGATAGTTAACAAGCATCGAGGCATCATTAATAGCTTGCTCATTAGCAAAATCAAAATTATCAACATTAATTTCACTCTCTTTACTATTGTCAACCATTCTAACAACTTTTAGGTTGTAGGCATCTGGGCTAGGGAGCTGACATGTGTCCCTCATTCACTTTGTGTAAAGGGATCTTGTGTGTGTGTGTGTGTGTGTGTGTGTGTGTGTGTGTGAGAGAGAGAGAGAGTTTCTCTCTCATCCCCTACTTGCAAGGCTCGCCCCCTCCTATGTAGGGATCCACAAAGACTTTTTGTGACACACACTAAGCATCCAATTTCCCTATTGTTTGGCCTTTGGACACAAGCTTTGAATTTTGGAACCTTAGCATTTTGGAAGTCTTGATGGGCTGAACCTTAGGGTCTTTTAAGCCCATTGTTGCACATTGCTCTTTTGCAGATGGCCCCCCCTTTGGATCCCTACTGTGACCGGTCTGCTAGCTTAACCAATATTCTAGCTTTTTCTCCCCTAGCACTTCCCCATATTAAATGATCAATTTAACATGAGAAAATCATTTAGGAGAATTAGATATTGATTATTATGACATGCTTTGATTATATTTATAAAATGTATATTTTGGGGGGGGGGGGGGGGGGTTCTTACGTAGTAGGAGCAACGTGAAAGAACTTAAAGATCTACTTGGAAGGCCCCTGAACTCAAGACATCATGTAGGTAGTGTACACCAAATGAAGCATACACATCGTGCGTCTCTTTTGTGAGAGCTACGTATCACTGGTATCAAAGCTCGGGGATGGAGTCCACACGGGATTTGATATATATATTAACTCCAAAATCCTCCCTCCCTCTCCCTCTCTCTCTCTCTCTCACACACAGTCAACTCATTTTGGTGATCCTTTGAGCTAAGACAAATTAAACATCAAATCTCTAAAAGAAAACTCATTATTTTTGTTTGGACAAAAATAAAAGAAAACACTCGTTATTTTATTATTATTTTGCGATGAAAAAAGACTCACATCAAAACTCATCATTCACATAAATCTTAAATCAAATCTCATTAAGGAATGAAAAGAAATCATTGAAATAAGCCATACGGGCAATCGTCCCTCCCTCATCTTCCTCGAGTTGCTCTTCCTTCAAGGGAGAGGACCTTCCCTCACTCTTCTCCTTGGAGAGGGCTTGAGGAGGTCCAACTTTGAAGGATGGTGTGCTTTCGGGAAGAAGTAGGCCAATGGTAAACTCATTGAAACTGCAACCGATTAGATCTTTCCAATCTCGAAAAAATAAAGTCTCTCAAAACATCTTAAGTACATAAGTGACGGGGGAGTTTAAGGAATGAAAAGACCCATGAAAATGGGAAGTCCAAAGACTTTGGGTCCATAAAGAGAGATGGTCGAGTGCACATTGAAACATAATATCTGTTTTTCTTTTTATTATTTTTTCTTTAACGTTTTCTTCTCTTTACAATGTCGTTGCACTATATAGGTAGTGAATATTATTTTTTTTAAGCCATTAAGAGTTATTTTTCGTTGCAATTTTGAAAATCTAACTTAATCTACTTCAATTGTTTTTTGAATCTTTACGCATTTATTGAAAATCTAACTTTATCTACTTTTTTTGTGTTTCTCGATCTTTCGCACATTTTTCCAACAAGCTATTGTAAAATTTCACCTTGTTTTCTTAGCATGCTATAACATGCCTGGGAGGAGGAGAGAGAAAGGCATTCAAATTTTGTGGCACATTATGGATGTCTTCTATTTAGTGCCTCCTTTTGTTTAGTATGTCCACATGTAAACCAAGGGATTCTTGGTAACAACTGTGGCCGTTGGATAACCTTGTTGATTAGTGCCACATAGCAAGTTAGTGATGGCAAACCTTTTCTCTTCCTTTTCCTCGCAGGGTCATCAACTAAGCATTGGCTTATGTATATGCAGGCCATGTGCAAGGCTTCCCAAAACCAACTAAGAAAATGGCCAGTTACTACACAAACTCATTATATTTTACCGGTTTTTTCAAGGCAAGCTCGGAATCTACCCGGGATACAATTTTAGCCGGTTAAAATACACTACAACCCGGTTTTTGGCGAACACTGGGGCCCATGTGAGAGAGTTGACATTTGTTTTCCTATTTCTATAAAGAGAGGCAATGAGTCAGCAGCATCATGAATTCCATAGAAGCTTATTGCAATGTTTATTACATCAATTAAATGCAATACCCTTTCAGACTGCAAAGCAAACTGGTGTTTAAAACTTTGTAAGTACATCAGAATCTCACATGCATCCTCTTCCTTTTTACAAGCAGTGAGTTACTGCTTCAACTAAAGCCAAGGCACACCTCAACCTTTCAGCAAAGCCCTCCTTTTCTTTTTTCTTTTTAAGGGAGATGATGGCTTAGTGCACTGCTCACAGTACCAATCATTAGCAGGGACTTTCTCCAGGGGAGGCTTGCAGCAGTCTATGTGCATTGCAGTTCCACATCCACTCCCTTTGTCGTCTCCACAAAGGAGCATCACATCCTCCCGGTCAGATCGGCCACATACAGCACAGCAGATATCCTCCCCTCCAGCACCCTCTTCCCCCTTATCAATGCTTTCCTGCCTGCCCCTCTTGGCCCCTGCATTGCTGGCTTGCAGACGTGTCACCACAGCTTCAACTAAAGAATGGGTATCATAGAGTATATGTCTGTCAAGAGAAGACGACGGTTTACATACAAAATCCACAAAAAAATCTGTGGTTACACAGGCAATGTCATGGCTTAAGAATTCTTGGATCCATTGATCGTTCTTTGGAGTTCCTGGATTTACAATAGCAAAGTCGACTTTGGAAGCAAGGAATTTGGTGTAAGGAGGACATGTTGCAACAAGGTCAGCTCCTCCCGCTCTAATGGCCCTTCTCAGAGTATCCTGCGTTCATGAACCCCTTGTTCTGAATACCCATGTATCTTTAAGAACATGAAAAATACATCAGGGACATTAAATGTTTATGCTCATGTGCTAATTAATCCTTACCAAAGAAGGTATGATGCACTCTCCATAGAGCAATATACGCAATCCTTCCAAAGCGCAGCAACCAGCTGTTTCTCGCTGTTCTCTCCACTTCCTTGGAGCCTCAAAACTGATAGCTCCATCCTTGGTCATCCCTACTCCATGCCATTCATACTTCTTCTCATCCAAAAAGGAGCCAACCTCACAACTGTCCCGCAGATAATCATCTCGAACAATCCATCTGACCTAGCACATACCACTATACGAAGTGAGGCAAACAAGATACGAACACGAAAATGACTTTCACGTATCCAGAGAATATTTACCTTCCAGCAGCAGCAGCTGCAAATAGCTTTTCTGTGCGGCGAAGCTGCCCAGCAACCACTAAATGGGTTGTTTGATGGGACCACTGGTGAGACTCTCTACAAAGTTTACCTCCAAGCTTTTTCACCAGAGCTTGCAAGGGCTTGATGTCATCCTTACGCCCACTTAACGCAAAACATCTTTGGCTTGTGACCTTGGCCACATTTGACATCTTATCTTGAGACCCTGTCATTTCATGGGGCTTTCTTCCTACTGCAGCTTCCTGAGAAACCTTGCCTTCAGATTTGCAGTCATGGCTCTGACAAGCCACATTCTCTTTATCTAGAACCATCTTCTCTGCAGTCGAAATCCTTTTTTTTGTTGTGCTTACAATTTCCAAGTTCTTCGATTGCTTGCCCTGCTTTTTAGTCCCACTCACCTCAACATCTGATTTTGCCGTTTGATTTCGTTTCCCTTTACTCATGCTTGTAATCACAGGTACAGCTTTGTTAGGCAGATTTTTCCCTCCAATAGCAGCCATGTCACATTTAATAACTTCAGCAGTAGGGGTTGTTACCACCCCACCTTTGTTTAAGCCTGGTCTCCCAAGAACAGGCTCCAAGTTGGCAGCGTTTTCATCCGGTTTCGTAGGTGTTATGACCTTCAAAACTTTGTCAGCCTTGCTCAAGGAACCACCAGGATTGTCTCCTTCCATTTGAAGAATGCAAACAGACTCATCTGCACCATGTGTATCGCCACCTCGCATAAATAGATAGCCATTGTTGTTAGTGCTCCCTTCAACGTTCTGACTCTTGGGGCTGCTTGCTACCTCCGGATGACTAGTTACTTTCTTGTCTGAAACAACCTCTTCTGCTGTGTGAATCTTTTGTTCTGTTGTGCTTGTCAAGTCTGACTTTTTGGACATCTTTCCCTGCTTTTTGGTCCCACTGACCTTATTATCTTCCTTAGCAGACAGCCTTGACTTCCTTTTAGTCGTCTTGCTTCCACCCACAGGTACATCCAAAGTCATCTTTTCCACCTCACAAGAAACCTTGCATGGAGTTTCCTGGGGGATCAGGGTGTTTTTATCTTTCTCATCTTTGTTTATGCTGGAACTATTGAAAGCAAGCTTAAATTCTACAGAATTGCTGTTGCCCACATTAGGTGTAGCAAGCTTGGAAACATTTTTACCCTTGCATGATGATCCCAGATCACATCCTTCTAATAGTATAGTGCCAGGAGAGTCACCTCCAGCACATACGCGCACACCTTGCTCTAGCAGAGAACAACTATCATCTACATTTACCACAATTGTCTGTTTTTTAGAGCTCCTCAAAACATCCGGAGTTCCTTTTATCTGTGGAGAAGTGAGGTTTGCATGCCTTCCTTCTTCTTGCATCTCAGAAACAAACTCATTCTCAATGACAACGTTCTGCTCTCCCATAATGCTTGTCACATTACTTTTCTTCACAGTATCTCCCTGCTTTTGAGGCGATGAGAAGTCTGAAAAAATGTGTTCCTCTTTCTGTTTATCTTTAGCAGAATGCTCCACACTAAACTTGTTAATTTCCGCCTGAAACTTTACCTCCTCTCTTTCACCACCTGAGCATGGTATAGCTGGCCCCTTCGGAACCTCACTCTTTAGGAGGGAAGACTTTAAGTTACCGTCATCTTCAGAATCTTTTGCCTCCACCTCTGAAAGCTCCACTTCAAAACCACTAGACCCCCACAAGCAAGAAAGCAATTCCATATGAGAATGCAGACTCAAGCAAAAGGTGTACTTAGTAAGTACCTTTTTTTATAATCTTCTTCTGAGAGAAGAGCCCACGTCCTCAGGCTGCAAAGGCCATAAAAGAGAAGTAGCCAATGGTCAACTTCCAACACACCTAAGAGCTACTCAGAATACCAAAGCAGTAGCAGCATATAAGCAACTATTTCATCTGTTTCAAGGACAAGATGCTATGAGCGTATCAGAAAGAAAGCATCTCACCAGTCCTCAAGCCATTGGTGATTCACCAGTTTAAGGCCAAGTTGCTTTGCTAGACTGAACTTCTCCCCTATACACAAAGTTTCACTCATAGGTTCTCTCTCTCTCTCTCTCTCTCTCTCTCTCTCTCTCTCTCTCTCTCTCACACACACACACACACAAAGCATAGTAGAAGTGTCTGCACCGCACCACGCCTGCCTCTCTCTCTCTCTCTCTCTCTCTCTCTCTCTCTCTCTCTCTCTCTCTCTCTCTCTCAGCTGGACGTGGGCGAGCAGCCTGAGGCGAGCAGCTGGACCAGGGCGAGCAGCCTAAGGGCGAGCAGACTGTGGCGAGCAGTCTGACGAGGGCGAGCAGCCTGAGGAGGGCGAGCATTATGTGGCGAGCAGGCTGAGGGGAGGAGACTGAGGCGAAGGCGAGCAGGCTGAGTCAAACCCTCTAGCGCTGCCTTGCTGGACGAAGGACGAGCTCGTCGCGCTGCCAACTTGCTGGACGAAGGACGAGGGACGAGCTCTCTCTCTCTGCTGGTCGAGGGACGAGGGCGAGCTGCTGGTCGAAGGCGGGGCGAGCAGGTGGACCTGGTCGAGCTGCTGGTCCTGTGTCAAGAGGGCGAGCAGCTTGCCAAGGGCGAGGACGAGGGCCCTAACCTCTGAAGGACGAGGGCGAGCTGTGCCAAGGGCGAGAGCTAGCTGCCTACCAAGGGAGAGGGCTAGAAGAGCCAAGGGCGACCAGACGAGGCCAGTGCCAGGGCGAGGACGAGAGCAGTCAAGTCAGCCAGGACGAGGGCTAGGACTTGGTGACGAGGGCAAGGCCAACCAGGGCGGAGGCCAGACCTCATCTGGTGAGGGCCTTGACTCAGTGCTCGCTTTGTTCTTCTCTCTCGGATGGACCAACCAATCGAGGATGGTGATGCAAGTGGCTTCACCACGCCACAAAAAATGAAAGCGACATTCAAGCGGAGGAACAGAGATAGCATACTCTCGCCAAGCTCATTGCGGGCCTTGGTAAAACCGTCAGAATCCAAGATGATTTAATGATGGAGAGGGTTCAAGTGATGATTAAATCTGAGCTCAGCTTTATGAGAGATGACATCAGGAAAGAGATGTACGCAAACGCAGAAAGTTATAAGAATTCTATGTATGCAGATATGAGGAAAGAATTCGATAAAGCGATGCTTGGTAAGCATGATGAGATGTATCTATCTGTGAAAGGGGAGATGCAGGCTCTAATGCAGGCAGAAGTGAATGTAATGGAATGTATTATGCAGAAAAGTTGGATGAGGCAATCGCAAGCTTTGAATCTTGGAAAACCAATGTGGAAAAGTGCATGAAGGAAAAAGATGCAGTGATTGAAGAGCTTAAAGGGGAACTTGCAGCGTGCAAAATTATGCCCAAAACGGAAGGGGGAAATCAAACCTCGATGTTAAAGGAGCTCGAAGATATTAAGGAGCAGGTGAAAACTCTGTGCGAAGTGGAAGAACCAAACTCGAAAGAGGCTTCCTCATGGGCGGAGCGCCTTTCTAAAACACAGGATAAAGTTGACGAAGCAGAAAAATGGATTGAAGGTGCAAAGAAAGGAAAGGCCCGGATGCCAGAAGCCGCACAGACTTCTACCATCATCAATATGACCATTGAGGAGGAATAGAAGAGGAGGACTAGAGCCCTCCATGTGCGTATTACTGGTATCAAAGACACCGAAAATGTAGAAGACGAAGTGAAGGAACTCTTGCAACGCATGGGCATCCCGGAACCTATGCACACAGGTGCTTGGAGAGTAGGAAAGAAGGGAGTGGATGAGAAGGGAAACGTCAAAGAGAAAGCACTTATTTTGCGTTTCCCGACTTTGGAAACAAGGAAGGAATTCTTGAAGAAGAGACCAGCACTTAAGAAAACTGGAATATTTATGGGGGATGACCTTACTTTAGCACAAATAGCACATATGCAAGAGTTGATGCCAGAGATCAAGGCAGCAAGGGAGAAGGGAAAAATTGCCTTTTACAGAGGAGGGAAAGTAGTGATTTTATAAAAACGCACAGCATGACGGTGCGAGACATATGGGACCACACTCCGGATGGCGGCATGGAATTGTAATGGATCATATAGGCTGGATGTGGGTGCCTTTGAAGATAGCTTCAGAGATAGAGACATTGTCTTTTACTCGGAGACACATCAAAAATCTGGACAGTTGATGCCAAGTGTGACTGGCTATTTATGGGAGACAGCTTGTCGGCCAGACGCTAGATCCCAGCATGGAAGTCGAGGTTCAGGAGGGTAGCAGTCTTATCCAAGGAAGAGTTGCAACCGCTATTACAGATTGTCTGGAGAGATGACCAGGCGAGATACATGTGGGTGAGACTGAGAGCTGAGACAGACAGATTCTTATACATTGCTATATGTTACTTTCCCCCTAGCACATCAGTCTATACCTCACCTAGAGGGCAATCCCCTTTCTCTATACTTGATGATGACATATGGGAGTTCTCTAGAGATGGAGATATCATTCTCTTGGGAGACTTTAATGCCAGGACGGCCAACTCCCAAACGGTATTTTATGATACCTCGGAGGAGATGCTTAGAGAGATGGATATATCGGAGATGGGACTTGACAGACACTCACAGGATAAAGAGCACACAGAGTATGGGAGATATCTCATGGAGATGACAACTACGCATGGTCTGGCCATACTTAATGGTCTAGAGATTTTTCCTTCGTCTGGGGGATTCACATACTTTCCACACAGACATGGGGCCAATACAGTGGACTATGTCATGACTTCACCTAGCTTCATCTCTCATATTCAAGATCTCAGTGTGGGCCCTAGGCCTGTTGGAGTAGCAGTGGACCATGCTCTCCTGACTTTTTCAGTCTCTTTCCAATATAGTGTCTCTCAGACACCACGGAGGATTGCACACACACGGTATACTTTTACACCAGAGACGGATTCAGTTTATGTGGAAGAGATTTACAAACGGATGGGGGCAGCCGAGCCTGTATATATAGTGGAGGAGATCACCACTTTATTGACGGAGATCTTGCATGGGGCAACAGCAGAGGCATACCCACACACTCAACCAAATCAGAAAAGACGTTATGGGAACATGCCTCAGAATAGTTGGTATGATGAGGAGTGCAGAGAGATGAGAGTTCAGATTCAGAGCGAGCTTATACTTGGAGTCATTACATATAGACAGTCTCGGATTGCCCTTCGGCGTTTAGTGCGACGGAAGAAGCGGACCTTTTTAGCCCAGATGGAACGTGATTTGTATCAGCTCTTTTTGAGCCGAGATTCGGGTGAGGCCTGGCGTCTCTTCCATGAGCACTCACCTCCTCCAGTGATTACCTCTCCCGAGATTTGGGGTCAATATGCAGCATCATTATATACAGTACCTGGGCAACCACCATTACCAGACCCTCTAGAGCCATGTCCAGCCACTAGTACCTTCTTTACCACTGAGATGGTGAAGAACGTCATTGACAGGATGAGGACTAGGAGAGCATATGATCATGACGGTTTGGTGGCAGAGCACTTGATACATGCTAGAGATTTACTGTCAGAGGTTCTTGCACGGTTGTTTAACCATGTCATGTATGAGGGACTACCCGAGTCCTGGAGATTATCTACTATTGTACCTCTTTTCAAGGCAGGGGACCCCACGGTACCATGGAACTACCGTACTATTATGATAGGGCACACATTGGCACGGTTGTATGTATCCATTCTTGAACAGCAACTGAGTAAATGGGTAAAAAATGAGGGCATACAAGCAGCAGGACAGGCTGGATTCAAGAGGGATGTCACCAGCGTGTGACTACTATCTATCCTTTTTGTTGATTTCTTTCTTATTATCTATTTACTTTCACTTTTTGGAAATACCCCTCGGGAAATCTAACTGCACTGCATTGCATAGCTAGTGTGGAACTGTCCAGAGGGAGTCCAGGCCTAAGGGCAAGAGAGCACTAAGATTGGACAAGGACTATGGTTAGCCAAGTGGGGTCATTGACTAGCCAAAGTGGAATCCTTTGCTACAGAGGCTACATTTCAGTTCTGGATGTGGCCGCAGTGTACAAAGAGGGTCGGATGACCTAGAAAGATACAATGGCAGCATCTCCTAAAATTTAGGGAACTGCTATTTTGGGGCCTAAAAATGTGTTGACGTCATTACCTCCGGAATGACAAAGGGAACATTTTCTTACTCTGCCGTGAAGTCAACTGGGCAGCCGATTGGGAGATTTTTAGGCGGCAACCCTGAAACGGGAAAATGCTTGTAAATGTGTCAAGTGGCACCTTCTGGTGCACTTGCCTCATGCAACAAGAGTTGGCGCTGAATTTAGGAGGGGGAGAGCCTCATTTTCAATTTTGCCACAGGTTAAGAGCTATGGAGTGCTTGCTTTCCCTCTTATGCACAGTGCGGTGCCAGGAGTGATGCCCTGCACGCTACGCACTGCCCTCTCTCTCCCCTTTGGCAGTATGTTATGCCCCACTAGTGGGCTCTTCATTTGACCAATGTACAGTTGTGTGGGTTCATGCGCGATTGCCGAGGCAAGAGCCTCTTGCACAGGTACTGGATTAGCTAGCGACTAATCCCCCGCTGGTACAGGTGATTCGGAGAGGTTTTACGCTCGAAATCTCGTCCGATTCAAAGGGCAAGTAGCCCTACAGGTGCGGGAGCTCGAGGACTTGCTACGGATGCGACCAGCACGCGAAACGGAGCCCGAAACAGTAAATTACAGCTTGCTGTGTATTTTTGCAGGTGTAGGGTTTTGGCCCTAAATGGACCCTAATACCCCCAGGAGGTTCGGGGACGCAAGGGGACCGTTGTACAAGCGATCTGGCACATTTTCAGGGCTGAAAACAGAGAATTCAGCGTGCTGCAGATTCTCGCCAGGTTTTGCAAAGTGCCCGTATGCGTCGGGAAAGTCATTTAATGCGTGGGAATACTGACCGTGAAGGGTTCTAGTACAGTTATGTTGCCGAAATCAAGCCAGAAGAGTCAAAATTTAGCCAAGAATGTGCGAGGCAGCTTGGAAAGAACCACCTCTTTTAAACAATAAAGAAATACTAAAAGGGGCGCCTAAGTTAGGGGCCAATCTGGTGTCGGTCTTCTCATACAGGTGCATTCTAGCATCTGTATCCCATTCTCCTCTCTTGTGTCACTATAGCGCAGGTATAATAGACGACTAATAATGGGTGAAAGCTAAATCAAGATTTGAAGTAAAGTCTACCGCCCTTGTTGGATTCAAAAGGCCGGGTTCATGGTTCCATCGACGGGATTAAATCACTTTTTCCTATAGAAGTGAGCCTTGGTCAGTTTGGACTTGAAGACACAGGGGATCATAGACCAGACACAGGAAATAGCAATTATGGCTGACAGACCAGATGATGTGACTGAAGAGGTTTCCTCTTCCCAGGGTCAACAGACATGAAGTAGGTGAGTTCTAAAGACCACCACAGACAGATGATGATATATTCAGGACCTAGTTGGCTACTGCTGTGGCTATGTTCACGCAAGTAATGCAGAACCCGAGGTTTTTAGCCTTTCTGCAACCTCTTGTTCCGCCTGAGCAAGTTGGGTCACTGGATCATATTCAAAAGCCTGTTAAGGCTCGAGCACAGGTGATTCATACCACACAGTCAATGGAAACACCTGTACACTTGACGGAGAACATGCAGTCTCCACAACCTGTGCCTAAGGTGCAAGAACAGGTGGCTGAGATGCCAGTCTTTCAAGCTGTACCAGTTCAGTCCGCCACCTTTCAGCAGCCTATAGCTGGTTCTAATGGGCAGGGAAGCAACCTACAGGCTATGCAACAGGTCTTCCCACCACCTTCAATACACCCTGGCTATTTTGGAGGTGGATCGGTATTCCAGAGCATGGCTGGTCATGCACCTGGAAATCAGTTTTACACCCCAGAAACAGTGTTTGGGGGTGCTCAAACGATGATGCCTAACCCCATGTACAGTGTCATGGGTATGCAACCAGGGTTTCAGAGCACTCAGGGCCAATTTGGGATGCCACAGGCAAATTTTGGTATGACTGGAATTACAAATCAGCAGCCAAATATGGCATTTCCAGGTCAACTTAATTGCGGTCAGGGAACACAAATGAACCCTGACAGTGTTCCCATGTTTCAGTCACTTCCATATGACAATTTAACGCCGCTGGAGAGGCAAACTCCGTACAAAGAAGGTGGCAAAGGTGTGTCTTTCACAACCTTTGCAGGGTTTGATGACAGGAAGAAGGCTCTCTCATTCCTCTTGCCTGATCCTGCCTTGACGCCAGTGTTAAATTCACAATCTTCTCCCTTGAGCAAACCATTGCCAGTGTTTGCTACCTCGATGAGCTGTGTCAAAGTAGTGACTTTTGTCTTCGTACAATACTTTCTCAATCCTTTAGGTAGGCCACAACAGTATTTTTCAATCTGTTCTGTCAATGGCACAAACCTATAGGAAGTTATTGGAAGTAGAGCTTTCCAAAACTTCCGATTGTAATCATCCAGATTTCTGCAACTGGCAGCATTAAGTTGGTGCCATTCTGTCATGACATTTCCTTCAAAGTCATCAGATAACCATGCTGCTGCAAAAATCTGTTTGAAGTAAATCCATGTGGATGGGGCTTGCCCTTGAAGCAATAAAGTTGTCCACCATTGTCCCGCATTCCCTGTCAAGAAAGTGACTGCCTTGAGGACCTTTGAAGCCTCTGTAAAGTTTCCCCCTGCATAGGCCTTGTCAAAATTCAGCCAAGAAGCACCTTCCCAATGAGGCTCCTAAAGGGACTCAGGAGTCAGCCAACGCAGGGAAAGATAAAGCTAGGGCTGAATCAGAAAAGGGACCAGCAAAGAAATGGAAAAGACGTTTTCCTCGCAAGTCAGAAGAGCAAAAGAAGGTCCTGAGATCAGAGAACAAATGCTTTATATGTGAGCAACCTGGCCACATTGCTTACAATTGTCCTACAAAGAAAAGGCCAGCTGATTCTGATGACAAGGAAGACAAGAAAGGAAAGAAGCCCATGGCTGGTCTAGTGCCAGATATGGTGGGCGACAAGCCAAATTCAGATGCAAGTGAGCTTTGCAGAGCATGGGGAAAGGTCAAGGATCAAACAGTGCTTATCTTCTTTGATCCAAGTGCCAAAGCCAACTTTATTTCCCCAGAATTGGCTTCGAAGTTGGGAATCAGACCTGAAGAGATGGGGTATACAGCACAAGCAAGTTTGGCATGTCCTGGCCATACAGAGGCTGTGACACCCATCATCGGAAAGTTGCCTCTGGACAGACCCTTTGGCTGGGAGTGACACGTGGCAAGGTACCTACGGTGGTCTAATGGACGTCGTGGCCAGGTCACCACCACCACTCAGTTTGGAGATAGACTTAGCTGGCTGGACATTTATGGGCCGTTGGTGGCTCCTATGGTTGTACATATCAGTAGTCGTTTTGGGACAGTTCCATCTTATCTTGCAAGTAGTCGTCTAGAGAGTCTTACACAGAGCACTGCTTCACCATCCCTGCACATCTGAGCCTCGACACCCCATTTGTACCTGTGAGTCCTGGGCTGGAGCGGAGTGTGCTGCCACGCCAGAGTCTGTACATGGTTCTTGGAGCTAGTCGAGTCCACATGTTCTAGTCCACTGTTGTGTCTCTGTCGTTATCCATTGTTTCTATGTTGTTATCCGTTGTTTCTGTGTTTCATTCTGTTTGAGAGAGTTTTCATTTGTTTGAGTGAGATTGTCACGCTCATTGCACTGAGGGGCACCCACATTGTAGAGAGCACGACGCATTATCCGCGCTACTGGTGCTCTCATTTTGGCGATCACTACATTCTCCCACTGCAACGGGCTATACTGTTTAATCCACACTATCCCATGTGGATTCCACCAAATTCTCTTCAGCTCTCTGCAGTCTAGGGCTAAAAGATTTCGGGCCCAAGTGCAGTCTGTGCAGTTAACTTTTAGATGTTTTGCGGCGCCTCTCTTGGCATGGATCATAAACATACCTATCAACATAAATGAAGTGGATGAGGAACAGGGAACCTCGAAAGGGAAAAGGAAACCCGTGAGCATGCAAGTAGACCCCACAGTCACCAAGAAAAAGAAGATCAAAGCGAAAGTGATGAAGGATACAGTGAAGTCTCTACTCTCCTCGCCAGTTTCTGAGAGACAGCAGACTAGGGTACATCTTCAGCGTCATACGTCCACTGCTACACCTGGTTCTGCTGTGCCGACATCAATGTCTACTGCCACTCCTCAGGACAGGATGGTCACTTCACCCATACAAGATCCTCTTCCTTCTTCTCCCATCTTCACTCATACACCGGTCAACATATCACTCGCTGCACCTACAACAACAATCTATGAAGCACCTTCTACACCGAGTGTCCCTACTTCTAGCTCGCCGATTGTACCGCGATCTGCACCTACTTTTAGCTCGCCGGCAATGCCACATGTGCGCCCTCCAGCATCACATCCATCTGAGGGATCTTCAGGTAGGACCAACTCCACTTCTCTGTTTCAGCTTTCAGAGAAGTTGCTTCAGGACTCCAGAGCTGCTATTGCCACCATCGAGCTAGGCGTGGAGCAGCTAGCTGCAACCCACCAGTATCACTCTGCCACATACGCAGCTATGGAGGGATCCCTGCGAGTTGCCGAGAGTGCCATCGCAGATCGAGATGCAACGATTTTTGCACTACAGCAGGCATTGAAGATAAAGTCGAGAATTATTGATGACCTCAAAGCACAGGTGCAAGGATTTCAAGAAATGCTTATGTATGATAACAGGCCTACCCAGGCTACTGTGGGATATGGATGGACTAGGCCAGGGATACAGGTCCAGAGTCCAGCCACCTTTGCAGCGCCAGCAGGTCCCTCTCAGCACTCTCAACAGTTCATGGGACACTACCCACAGCCCCAGGTCCAGTACTTCACTCAGCAAGAGTCTCATATCCAGATGCCACAAATGCAGAGCCAGAGTGTTCCTTGCTGTGACGGTGTTATTGGTGCACACCGCCATGGTTGCGTTACTAGGCGTCCGGAGTTCACTTCAGGGCAGGTACTCCCATCCGCTGTGCAGCAGATGGCTGCTACAACCACAGGAAATCAAGGTATGCAAAGCACAGGACAGCAACCGCATGGTTACACTATTGATATGATGGCTCCTCCCGATCCGGAAGCTTTTGGAGCAGCAGTGGGGACGACCCTTTCCCTTGGGTGACAGGATTGTGCTCTTACCTCATCTTTCATGGTACATATAGTTACTTTTGCAGTTTCATTCAGTTTTGGCTCACCGAGACGGTGACCAGTCTTGTGGCGGGCAACCTGTAGCCTGCTACAGTGTCACTTCACAGGACAGGCAGTTGGACAGTTAGCTACAGTTGGTCTGGTTCACACTGGACGGACCCTTTGGCTGGGAGTGACACGTGGCAAGGTACCTACGGTGGTCTAGTGGACGTCGTGGCCAGGTCACCACCACCACTCAGTTTGGAGATAGACTTAGCTGGCTGGACATTTATGGGCCGTTGGTGGCTCCTATGGTTGTACATATCAGTAGTCGTTTTGGGACAGTTCCATCTTATCTTGCACGTAGTCGTCTAGAGAGTCTTACACAGAGCACTGCTTCACCATCCCTGCACATCTGAGCCTCGACACCCCATTTGTACCTGTGAGTCCTGGGCTGGAGCGGAGTGTGCTGCCACGCCAGAGTCTGTACATGGTTCTTGGAGCTAGTCGAGTCCACATGTTCTGGTCCACTGTTGTGTCTTTGTCGTTATCCATTGTTTCTGTGTTGTTATCCGTTGTTTCTGTGTTTCATTCTGTTTGAGAGAGTTTTCATTTGTTTGAGTGAGATTGTCACGCTCATTGCACTGAGGGGCACCCACACTGTAGAGAGCACGACGCATTATCCGCGCTACAAGCTGATTCAGCCCAGTTCATCTCCATTCTGTTCTCCAGTGTTGTTGGTGCAGAAAAAGGATGGCTCGTGGCGTATGTGCATTGACTACCGTGCACTGAACAAGAATACCATCAAGAATAGGTTCCCTATACCTAGAATTGATGATATTATCGACAAATTAGAAGGAGCAACTATGTTTAGCAGGATAGATCTAAAGAGTGGGTACCATCAGATCCGCATTAGATCAGAGGATGTGCACAAGACTGCTTTTAGAACCACGTTTGGCCTTTACGAATTTTTAGTGATGCCCTTTGGTCTCACAAATGCTCCTGCTACGTTCAATAGGATGATGGACAGAATTTTCCGTCCACACCAGCAGTTTGTTGGTACATTCTTTGATGACATGATAGTCTACTCAATGAATGAAGAGGAGCATAGGCATCACTTGGCCATTGTGTTCGAAGAGCTACGCAGTCATAGGTTGCTCATCAATGCAAAGAAAAGTGAGTTTTTTCTGGAAGAGATTCACTTTCTAGGACACATTGTCTCAAAGGATGGTGTCAGAATGGATCCTGCAAAAGTTGAAGTGATCAAGTCATGGCCAAATTTGAAGACGGTGCATGATGTCCGAAGCTTCTTGGGACTATGCTCCTATTACAGAAGGTTTATCCGAAATTTTGCTGAGATTGCTTCACCTTTACATGCTCTTCAAAAGAAAGCAATCACCTTTAGATGGACACAGAAAGAGATTTCAGCTTTTAATCTCTTAAAGGAAAAGATGACTTCAGATCCAGTCATTGTATTGCCAGATCTTAGGAAGTCATTTGTGGTCCAGTGTGATGCCTGTGGTAGTAGCATTGGTGCAATGCTAATGCAAGATGGCAGGGTAGTAGCCTATGAGAGCAAAATTTTGCAAGGGCCAGAGATGACCATGCAGGTCTATGAGAAAGAGTTACTGGCTGTGATTCATGCGCTCTTAAGTTGGAAACACTACCTGCTAGGTGCAGATTTCGTTGTCCAAACAGACCATCAGACCTTGCGATACTTCTTGACACAGACAAAGTTATCTGAGAAGCATATGCGATAGGCAAATATCTTGTCCATGTTCCATTTTCAGATTGTGCATGTGGAAGGCAAGAAGAACGTTGTGGCTGATGCCTTGTCTAAGAAGCCACAAATTTCAGCTGTGTCAATTCCTTATCATCATGAACTTGATGATATGAGAGAACAATATGCAAATGATGAAGATTTTGCAAGGGTCTTCGAGCAGCTAATGCAAGGACAACGTCATGAACACTATCTTCTCAAAGATGGGTTCATGATGATGCATGGCAGATTGTGTGTCACAAAGCCATTGCGACACAAAGTTATAGAAGAAAGTCATGTCCCACCGTATGCAGGGCATCGTGGTATCGATGCTACTGTTAAAGCGGTTGAGACATTCTTCTATTGGCCTACATTGAGAAGGAATGTGGATGCCTTTGTGCGAGAATGCCTAATTTGCCAGAAGGTCAAGTTTGACAGGCAAAAGGCACGAGGATTATTGCAACCACTACCTATTCCAGATAAACCATGGGAAAGTATTGCTATGGATTTTATCTTTGATCTTCCGAGAACGCAAACAGGAAACAATGGTATTTGGACCATTATTTGCAGATTCAGCAAATAGGCTCATTTTATTCCTGTCAGGAAGAAGATAAAGCCAGATCAGATGGCACGCTTGTTTATGAGCAATATTTTCAAGTATCATGGCATGCCACAGTCGATTGTTAGCGACCGTGATCCACGCATGACAAGTTTGTTCTAGAGAGGCTTGTTTGAGAATATGGGCACAACGCTCAAATTCTCTTCGTCATTTCATCCTCAAACAGATGGGCAGTCAAAAGAGGCAAATTCTACTGTCCTAGATCTGCTGAAGTGCTATGTGTCAGAGCATAAAGGAAAGTGGGAGCAGTATTTGCCATTGGTGGAGTATGCATACAATAATACAGTGCATTCATCAACTGGCAAGGCACCCTTTGAGATAGTTGAAGGTGGCAAGAAAGTTCCTCCCATACTGCATACAAAGGACAAGATATTTGAAGCAGATAAGTATGTTCAGGATATGGATGAAATGTACAAGAAGGTCAAAGTGGCCTTGGAAAAGACTCAGGCAAAGCAAAAGAAAGCAGCTGATCGTCACCGTCATGAAGTGGTATATTCACTTGGTGATTGGGTGCTTTTACGCTTTGAAAAGGCAAGGTTAAAGAAGATGAAAGGCAAGGAAAGACTGTTTCCAAAGCTCAGCATGCGTTACTATGGGCCTTTTCAAGTGTGCGACATAATCAGTGATGTTGCATATAGGCTGAAATTGCCTGACAGTTGGAAGATTCATAATGCGTTTCATGTGAGTCTTCTCAGACCCTATGTGGGTGATGTGCCAAAAGATATGCCAGCTGAAGATCAGTCGGAAGTCGAGGAACTTGACGAGATCTTGGTCCCGGAGCAAATTTTGGCACACAAAGAAAGGAAAGTGAAAGGCAAGGTTGCTAGGCGTTACTTGGTAAAGTTCAAAAACTATCCACCAATGGATGCTAAGTGGATGGAAGAAAGTGAATTTGCAGAATCACCAACTGTGTTATCACTTTACCTTGAAGCCTTTGATTTGCAACCTACCTTGACCCCTTGAGTTTCAGAGCTATATGGATTGTCAGTGTGACAATGGCTTTTGAAACAAATGATGTACATGGTATTTAAAGTGAGCTCAAATGAAATACCTGTTACATGAATGTTAGAGCTGTACAGATTGTCAGTTTGGCAATTGGTCTTATGGAATGTCCAAAAGTTTGGTTAGTGCTATAGAAGTGAGTATTTCTTGTCAGTTTGTCAAGGATACAGTAATTGCTTCTATTAAAGGGTACATGTGTAACTGCATTCTTAAACTGTTGGTTTGGGTATGCTCGAAAGTGTTACTGGATCCAATGTGTACTATAAGATAGTGGCAAAATGTGCAGCTACCATTTTGTCATTGGAAAGTTAGTGACTCAAAGCAATGACAGAGTGCGAAGCTACCACTATGTCATTGGGACAGGGTTCACACGCAGGCAATACATGTGTCGACGAGGTGTTGAGTACACCAGGGTTGACAATGAGCATGTATGTGTCGTATATGTGTCGACAGGTGTTGAATACATCAGTGTTGACAGTGAGCATGTACGACATAGATGCAACCGAGGACGTTTGAGATTTCAAGAGGGGGGTATGTCATCAGTGTGTGACTACTATCTATCCTTTTGGTTGATTTCTTTCTTATTATCTATTTACTTTCACTTTTTGGAAACACCCCTCGGGAAATCTAATTGCCCTGCATTGCATAGCTAGTGTGGAACTGTCCAGAGGGAGTCCAGGCTTGAGGGCAAGAGAGCACTAAGGTTGGACAAGGACTATGGTTAGCCAAGTGGGGTCATTGACTAGCCAAAGTGGAATCCTTTGCTACAGAGGCTACATTTCAGTTCTGGATGTGGCCGCAGTGTACAAAGAGGGTCGGATGACCTAGAAAGATACAATGGCAGCATCTCCTAAAATTTAGGGAACTGCTATTTTTGGACCTGAAAATGTGTTAAATCATTACCTCCGGAATGACAAAGGGAACATTTTCTTACTCTGCCCTGAAGTCAACTGGGCAGCCTGTTGGGAGATTTTTAGGCGGCAACCCCGAAACGGGAAAATGCTTGTAAATGTGCCAAGTGGCACCTTCTGGTGCACTTGCCTCATGCAACAAGAGTTGGCGCTGAATTTAGGAGAAGGAGAGCCTCATTTTCAATTTTGTCACAGGTTAAGAGCTATGGAGTGCTTGCTTTCCCTCTTATGCACAGTGCGGTGCCAGGAGTGATGCCCTGCACGCTACGCACTGCCCTCTCTCTCCCCTTTGGCAGAATGTTATGCCCCACTAGTGGGCTCTTCATTTGACCAATGTACAGTTGTGTGGGTTCATGCGCGATTGCCGAGGCAAGAGCCTCTTGCACAAGTACTAGATTAGCTAGCGGCTAATCCCCCACAGGTACAGGTGATTCGGAGAGGTTTTACGCTCGAAATCTCGTCCGATTCAAAGGGCAAGTAGCCCTATAGGTGCGGGAGCTCGAGGACTTGCTACGGATGGACCGGCACGCGAAACGGAGCCCGAAACAGTAAATTACAGCCTGCTGTGTATTTTTGCAGGTTTAGGGTTTTGGCCCTAAACGGACCCTAATACCCCAAGGAGGTTCGGGGACGCAAGGGGACCGCTGTACAAGCGATCTGGCGCATTTTCAGGGCTGAAAACAGAGAATTCAGCGTGCTGCAGATTCTCGCCAGGTTTTGCAAAGTGCCCGTATGCGTCGGGAAAGTCATTTAATGCGTGGGAATACTGACCGTGAAGGGTTCTAGTACAGTTATGTTGCCGAAATCAAGCTAGAACAGTCAAAATTCAGCCAAGGTTGTGCGGGGCAGCTTGGAAATAACCACAGCGTATATTCCCTCTTTTAAACAATAAAGAAATACCGAAAGGGGCGCCTAAGTTAGGGGCCAATCTGGTGTCGATCTTCTCATACAGGTGCATTCTAGCATCTGTATCCCATTCCCCTCTCTTGTGTCACTATAGCGCAAGTATAATAGACGACTAATAATGGGTGAAAGCTAAATCAAGGTTTGAAGTAAAGTCTACCGCCCTTGTTGGATTCAACAGGCCGGTTTCAGGTTTCTCCACTTTGGACCATATTCTTACACTCAGAGCCATTATTGAGGAGGGTCGGGCACATGGGAGATGGATGTATTGTTGCTTTGTGGACTTCCGCAAGGCATTTGACACGGTGCCGAGGGCCAGATTGATGCACAGGCTACTGAAGTTGGGAGTACCCACAGAGATCATATGGGGGATCATGGCTTTATACGGCTCAATGACTGGCCAGGTACGCACTCCTGAGGGGATTTCTGACATTGTTCATTCCACTATTGGAGTGAAACAGGGGTGTCCTTTGTCCCCTACACTTTTTGGTATGTATGTAGATGAGGTCTCTGACTACATTGACAGAGAGGGTGACAGAGGCGCTCAGCTGGCAAGGACATGGATCCCTTTATTATTATATGCCGATGATACTGTGTTAATGTCAGAGTCGCCAGAGGGCATGCAAAGACATTTGGATGCATTGCACAACTTTGCAGAGGATAGTGGACTGTCTGTGAACCTTGGTAAAACCAAGGTTATGGTGTTTAACACCACACCACAGTGGGTCAAGAGATCGGCACCTACACTCGTATATGGCCAAGACACTGTGGAGTATACAGATGAATATACATATCTGGGGGTGGTATTCACGGGACCGAGGTTTACCCTGAGGAGAGCAGCAGAGACTAGACTATCCAGAGCCTATGCGGCATTAGGAGGGCTAGAGAGGATGTGTTCGCAGGTTCAGTTTCAAGAACCACGAACAAAACTATGGCTCTTTGATACTTTGGTTGCTTCAGCTATGCTTTATGGGATCCAAGTTTGGGGACCATCTGTGATCATGACAATTGGAGGAACATGGAGAGACCCTTGGTATTTATGATATCCCGGATGATTAGAGTCAAGGCCTCTGTACCACATGCGATTATTCGAGCGGAGGTAGCCGCCCCTCCTATAGAGATTGAGGCTCTTACCAGATCAGTGTCCTTTATGCACAGTCTATGGGATACACATAGAGGCAGATATACTAGACTGGCTCTTGAGTCCTCTAGACAGTTAGCGATGCAGGAAGATGCATCATGTTGGTATGCACAGATGACCTCATGGTTTCAGAGGCATGGTCTCAGCATGGATAGATTGCCTCCCTTTCAGTATTCCTTGGATGCACCCTCCCTACCAGTCACACGGACGGAGATCACTAGACTCATTCGTCAGGATCTTATACAGTTGGACAACAGGAGGACATGGGTAGAGCCGATACAGGAGTTGAGCACGAAGATGGCTTTCTACAAAGAGCACCTTCTCCAACTTTCGGGGGATGGGTTTGTGACTCGTCCGAACTACATGGACACTCATTTATCTCATGGTCTGCGATGTGCTATTGGTCAGATTCGCACACCCTCACACCAGCTGGAGATTGAGACGGGTAGATTCAGAGGGATACCACCAGAGTCTAGGATATGTCAACTATGCGGTAGAGAGCCAGAGACAGAGCTACACTACATATGCCACTGCACTCTGTATTATGAGATACGAGGGCGCTTCCATTGCTTATTCAGGGAGGGTTTTGGACCCCTAGATAGAGTCATGAGGTATCAGGACCAGAGATGCCTTGGCTTATATCTACTTGAGCTACACCAACATAGAGACAGTCTGTTGGGGAGACATGGAGTATGACAGTCGCAGAGACAGATTACAGATTTCTTTGGATCGAGGGAGCCAAGAGACCAACCACCAGCACAGGGTTGTACCCGCATTCATACCAAAGACACCCTCATTGACAGGGCGATTGAGCTCGGGAGATCGAGACGACCATGACCGAGACACAGGAGCACACTACATCGACGGAGACTCCAGCAAAGGATCAGAGGCATTCTAGCACGACACCCAGATTGTCATTGAGGGCCTATTCTACATTTTCACATTTCACATTTCACACTTCATTTCAATTTTCATTTTTACTTTCAGTACTTTTTGTACTTGTACTTCAGACATTGTATTAGATTCACCACTTTGTATCTGATGGTCTCATAGGTCATTTTGGCCTTTTGAAGACGTTAATATATCATTTCATTTTCTCTCTCTTTTCAAAGATAGAGAAAAATTGAGAAAAGTGTGAAATTTCTTGTGAAAATCAAAATTGAGAGTGCGTGCGCGTGCGCGTGCGCGTGCGTGTGTGCGTGTGCGTGTGCGTGTGCGTGTGCGTGTGCGTGTGCGTGTGCGTGTGCGTGTGTGTGTGTGTGTGTGTGTGTGTGTGTGTGTGTGTGTGTGTGAGAGAGAGAGAGAGAGAGAGAGAGAGAGAGAGAGAGAGAGAGAGAATTGGACACCCTCACAGCACGTGGAAAAACAACGCAATAGTCTTTTCCCAGAGTTGGATTTGTTGACATTGCCTTTCGACATAAATGGAGAGTGTATGCCGAGGCAGTTTCAACCCTTGTACAACAAAGCATCCTACAAATTTTCGAAGGTCAGACGCCATCCATATTCTGTCATTCTAGAAAAGTAAAGGAAGCTCCAATGTCTTCCTTGGGCACCCCAACCACACGCAAAAGCTTCCTCACGGTGGCCGCTGCACCAAGAAAGGATCCTGCTGAGCGTCATGAAGCAAGAATTACTACCCTCGAGGCTCAAATCCAAGAACTCATCGAGGAGAATGAGAAACTCAAGCATCGCCTCCTTAAACTCGAGGAGACGAAGGAAGTAAAGAGCCAAGCTCTACTCACAAAAGCCCAAGGTGTTGAAGCCTCTCTTATCGAAACCGTCAAAGCAATGAAGGAAGTCCATGAAGTGAATCACAAGGAGATTGACGCCAAGATACAAGTAGCTTTACAAGAATGCTGATTGCAAGAATCCCTTGGTCTTAAGGTCAGAATCAGAGGACTCCACTCGCCATGTGGCATGGTGCACTAGCGAGGACACTCTCGAAGAAGCAATCGTCAAGCTCAATGACACTCTTCAACCTGTCAACATCAAGCCTGAGACCGTTTCTTGGAGCAACAACACACACAGACATGTGCCACCCGAGCATTGTATCCTCACAATCAAGGACAAAGAAGAACGCATGAAGCTACTACACGAATCTCACCTCCTAAATCATTTTGGATTGTTCAAGAATTGACCATAAATCAACTCAAAGGTAAGGCAAGCGAGCTCAAAAAGGTACATGAAGCCCGTAAACAAGGTAAATGGGCAGTCTACTGCGATGGAAAAGCCATCACCCAAGAGTTTCGAAATCCCAAATCAGCTCTTCCCATAGCTGATCCACCCTAGGTTTTGTTTCCCCTTTTCCTTTTTTTTTTTTTTGGCCATCCCGATGGACCCTCAATCCTTAACTGATTTGTATATCCACATCTTCTGCTTAGATGAAACCATTGTAATGTTTGTTCTTAGTCCCATGGGTGGACAATAATTTAATCTATCTATCTATCTCTCTCTCGAGTCTCAGTCACTGCCACTCACCATGATCCCAATCCAACTCAGCCAAGGGCCTTCCCTACCATATCCACAATCTCCAAAGCGGTACCTCCTCTGTAGTTAGAATAGGATCAACACAAAAGCACCTCTCTAAAGCATAGAACATGGTATTGAGAACGGGGTCGGGACAGCAATAGTTAGGGAATGGGGTCAGTGCCCGGAACGACAAAACAAATTCATGTTCTCTCTCTTTTTTTGGGCTACATGTAGGTACCATAGAGCTAAGAACACTTTGAGCATCGAATTGCACCAAAATAGAAAACTGACTTATAATAGCAAAATATGCCAATAAAAACAGCGATGGTGTGATGGAAAATACAAGAAGATAAGTACATGCCTGCAGCCTCAAGGGCTCGAAATGGCAAGTGATAAGAGGCACACACACACACACACAAAAAAAAAAAGATAAAGCTTAACTAGGGAGAGTGTGGGCCCACAATGGCACATCAAGCCCCGGAGGTGCTTGCCTCATGAGAAGGCCGAATATGAATCTCCACATCTTGAGAGTCGAAGTCATCAAGGCTGAGATCAAGAGCCGACTCTGCCTCTGCCTCTAAATGCTCATTGGCGAAGTCGCCTAATCTTGAGTCATCTCCCACTTAATGAAGGGATCCGCCTTCTTTGTTTGTCCCTTGCAAAGCATTCACAAAATGGCACTCACCATTGGCCCTCTGGACCCTCATACGGTTTCTCTTCCTAGAGGCAATGTGGTTGTACACACTCCAAAGCTGCTCCAAGCAACTGGAGCTCATGGCCTAGCCAAGAACACAAACAGAAAATTGTTGCAACTCAAGCCCATTTGATCCATAATCCTCCCACCACATGCACTCCAATCTTAGTGTAGTACAACTATGCATCTAGAGAACCAGAGGAGCCCTTCTTTTACTGATAGAGAGAGAGTTGATCCCTAACCTTGCACCAATGGTCTTTGTCAAGACAAAGGCGATTCAAGACAAGGTTGAACCCATTCATTAATTTCAAGAACAGGATGCATCCAGTCCTCAAGCCCCTATGTTCTTGAGAAAGTTGTTTAGGGAATGCGCCATGCAAAATGAAAACGTGAGTTGTGGGCATACGCTCGATGATGGCCACAAACACCCTATTTGATGCCTCTCCATCCGCAACCATGCCCACCACATTCTCGAGCCCAACGATCTCAATGGTCGTCACCCACTCGGCCGCAAGCACGTCGGCAGACTTTCCACTGCGGAATGGATCATGAGAGTTGTTGAAGTACATCTTTCCTCGAGAATAGGCCACCACTCCATGGATAGACCTCTTACGAGTGTCACTCCATCTGTAGCCCATAGTTCTGTCGTTGTCTCCGCGGCTTGCTCTACACTCCGCTTCTCCCTATCAAGCAAGGTCGTGCGGAGTGTCTTCGATAATGGGGCCACATAAGAGGACCCAGACTCCCTAATTTTTGTAACCATAGCTTTGAGATATGAAGACCTATTACAAATAGAGAATCCAATTAGTATGCAATCAAAGAGTCCTTGCAATGTAAGATAGAACTAGAAATTTTGCACTCAGTGAGCCACATGATAGGCAATGCGATCGTGGTAGAAGAAGCAAGCGACGCTCTTATCCACCTCTTCCTTCAATCTTGGATTCCAAGTCTCCCAAGGGTGGATTGGTGACGGGGACACCCATTGCGGAAGGAGAATGATAATGTGCTTAAGAGCTAAAAAGTTTCCCAAAATTGGAGCCACCCTCCATCTCCATTGATGTCGGTTGCGTGTCGTCATGGTGGAGAGATCAACAGCAACATGCCAAGCTCTCTTCGTCGCCTTGGTAGCCTCAAACACCTCGAGCTTCTCAAAGAGCTCCACTCTTTTTTCGGGGATGATGCATGTGAAAACCTCACCTCTTGGCCTTCTTCATGCAAAAAAAGTGTGCACACTTTGTTGGCGTTGGCAATCCTCTTATAGGAGCAAAAATTGCAAATCCAAGGTCTTGCACCACCACCGGAAATCACCTCATCCCACCATGTCCATGTTTGCATGGCACGCTATCTTCGAGAGGTGCCGGCTTAAGGAGACACCATTGATGCAAAATCCAAACAGAGAGTAGATAGAGGGAGCCCACAGCTTGAGAGAGAGAGAGAGAGAGAGAGAGAGAGAGATAGAAGCTTGATAGAGAGTAGATAGATGTCAAGTGCAGCGGAAGAGAATAAGGATTTTGCTCGGATCTAGTACTCCGCACACAAACACAAGGGACACTTTACTTCACTTGAAAGAACAAAACTGAGCTAAAAGAAAGAGAGACGACACAAGGATGTCGGGTTCCCAACCCTCAAGGGCCCCCTTGCTCTGTTGCCAGAGCAAGTACTTTCTTTATTCTTGCACAATGCTGCGACAATGACTAAATGCTAAGATGCTGATGCTAATGGGTATTGACACTACTGATGCTAGGTACTGGGTACTAAGGTACTAAAGGGGTATTGAAGTTCTATGTCGAAGACGATGATGTCGACGACGGGTACTGCAGGTTCTATGTCGAAGACGAGGAGGTCGACGACGAGGTCTATGTCGAAGATGATGAAGTTGACGACGAGGTACTAAGGGTCTTTGTCGATGACGATGAAGTCGACGACGAAACTATGTCGAAGACGGTGAAGTCGACGACGGTTCTGTGTCGAAGACGATGAAGTCCATGACGGTTCTGTGTCGAAGACGGTGATGTCGACGATGGGGTCTATGTCGAAGACGATGATGTCGACAACTGGTTCTGCTGGTCTATGTCGATGACGACGACGACGATGGAGACTGTGACGATGATGGTGTCGTCGTCAAGTCCAAGACTGCGATGATGATGAGGAAGGTGTCGTCGTCAAGATAGGGATCTGCGATGACGATGACAAAGGTGTTGTCATCAAGATAGGGACCATGATGACAATGACGATGTCGATGACGACAATAGTGTCAACGATGACGGCGTCAAGGCTGAAAACTGAAAACGTTGGGTTGTCTGCTGAAAACTGAAAACGCCGGGCCTTCTTCTTCTTGAGAAAACGCTAGGGCTACTATTGAGGTGCTGCCTGATTGCTGGGTGCCTGCCTCCTTGTGTCCCCGCTTCTTCTCTTCTACTGAGTGCCCAATGGGTTTCTTTTATAGATCTTTAGCAATTTGCCCTACCTACTTTTCCAACAAACTTACAAAAAGAATTCCAAAAGTCGCTTTTAATCAAATGACTTATAAAAGGTGGTTCGCGTGGTAAAATGTCTGCACGATGAAATGATTGTTCTTGTGCAAGAGAGGGTATGCAAGTGTGATTGGCCTGGACATGCACGTCCTACTAGAGGCTCACAAAGGTGGCAGGCTCAGTCCTAAGCTAAGACTCATGCTAGACTATGGCAGAAGCGTGTCCACGTGGCGCAAGTGAAGTGCGCACGTGACATCCCCCCTGTTACAAGTGAGGCACAGCTGTCGAACTTCTTTTTGTACTTCTGATGCTGACTGATGAATGCTTCTGATGTCGTGGATGCACAAACCAATGCAGATTCCTTTGAAACCAAGGTCTGATGGTAGTACGGGTGCTGTGGGTACTGTTGGCGATGCACATCGTGTAAGGGTCACTGTCCAACCTTACTACGATTGCCGAATATCAGCCTGGGCTCTATACCAGATAGTGCTGACTCTGCCTGCCGTAGCAAGAGCTGTTCCCGAAACACTGAATGTGGTGAAAGCATTACCGGTGCTGATGGACTTAGGTGTGGTTCCGGAGTCCTTTCCAAAGGTTCAATGATGAGGGAAATGGATGCACGCTACATGCGAATGCGAATGCAGAAGAGGTTAGGGATCTTGTCTACAACTCCTTTCATATCCGCATACAAAGCTAGGAGATCTTGGTACTCAAGATCTAGGTTCTCGTGTATCCGATGTCAATCTTCTTTCAAAGACATGGCAATGAAGATAGAATCTGGTAAATCCATGGTCGGGACTCAAAGATTCTTCAAGGAAAAAATTCTGGGAGAGATTCCTTGGGTTCTTGGGCTCGATGGTTCTTCTTGGTTCTTGAGGTTCTTCTTTAGGTTCTTGATGGTTCTTCCCTTGAGTTCGCAAAGCCGAAGAATAAGGATTTTGCTCGGATCTAGTACTCCGTACACAAACACAAGGGACACTTTACTTCACTTGAAAGAACTGAACTGAGCTAAAAGAAAGAGAGACGACGAGGAAGAGAAAAGCGACGACACAGGGATGTCGGGTTCCCAACCCTCAAGGGCCCCCTTGCTCTGTTGCTAGAGCAAGTACTTTCTTTACTCTTGCACAATGCTGCTACAATGACTAAATGCTAAGATGTTGATGCTAATGGGTACTGACACTACTGATGTTGGGTACTGGGTACTAAGGTACTGAAGAGGTACTGAGGTTCTATGTCGAAGACGATGATGTCGACGACGGGTACTGTGGGTTCTATGTCGAAGACGGGGAGGTCGATGACGAGATCTATGTCGAAGATGATGAAGTCGACGACGAGGTACTAAGGGTCTTTGTCGATGACGATGAAGTCGACGACAGTACTCTGTCGAAGACGGTGAAGTCGACGATGGTTCTGTGTCGAAGACGATGAAGTCGACGACGGTTCTATGTCGAAGATGGTGATGTCGACGACGGGGTCTATGTCGAAGACAATGATGTCGACGACTAGTTCTACTGGTCTATGTCGACGACGACGACGACGATGGTGACTGTGACAATGACGATGATGGTGTCGTCGTCAAGTCCGGGACTGCGATGATGATGACGAAGGTGTCGTCGTCAAGATAGGGATCTGCGATGACGATGACGATGACGATGACGAAGGTGTCCTCGTCAAAATAGGGATTGCGATGACTGACGATGTCAATTACAACAATGGTGTCGACGATGACGGCGTCAAGGCTGAAAGTTGAAAACGTTGGGTTGTCTGTTGAAAACTGAAAACACCGGGCCTTCTTCTTCTTGAGAAAACGCTAGGGCTACTGTTGAGGTGTTGCCTGACTGTTGGGTGTCTGCCTTCTTGTGTCCCTGCTTCTTCTCTTCTACTGAGTGCCCAATGGGTTTCTTTTGTAGATCTTTAGCAATTTGCCCTACCTACTTTTCCAACAAACTTACAAAAAGAATTCCAAAAGTCACTTTTAATAAAATGACTTATAAAAGGTGGTTCGCGCGGTAAAATGCCTGCATGATGAAATGACTATTCTTGTGCAAGAGAGGGTATGCAAGTGTGATTGGCTTGGACATGCACGTCCTGCTAGAGGCTCACAAAGGTGCCAAGCTCAATCCTAAGCTAAGACTCGTGCTAGACTATGGCAGAAGCGTGTCCACGTGGCGCAAGTGAAGTGCGCACGTGACAATAGAGAGAGCTAGAGAGAGAGAGAGAGAGAGAGAGAGTAGATAGAGGGAGCTTGAGACAGAGTAGATGCTAGATAGCAGAGGCTCCAAGAAGCTTCAAGCTTGAGCCATGAAACTTGTTGCACCTTGCAAGCAAGGGAGCTTGATGCTTAAAGGGCCAAGGCCCAAGTGAGCTAAGAGCTTGAGGCAATGAAATGAGGCTTGAGCATTGCAATTTGGAGGTCCTCCTGTCACAAACTGCTAACGTGTAAAGTCATTAAAGAACGAAGCCAACTTGCAGATCTCGGCTCAGAGGCCTAAAGTTTAAACCCTAGAAGCAGTAGTAGCAGAAGATGAAGCAAGACCAACACACACACACACACACAAAAGATACGCAGCCAACTGATGACGTGCTAGACTTGGACGGATTTTCGGATTTTGCACTGACATGCTGACGTGGCATATATGTACGGATTTTTGCGTTTTACGCTAACTGCTGACGTGGCAAAGCTGTACGGGTTTCTACTTTTGCGCTGGCAGCTTTTGGCATCTGTTTTTGGGCCAATTGCTTTTGAGTTTAAAAGCTTTTCATGTAACTTCTTTTTATGACCAAGGGCCTTTAAATATGTGCAGAGGGCTGATTCTTTGACACGCTTCAATACGAAGGTGCAGAGGTACTGAGTTCAAGCAATATAGAGAAATACCGAAAGGGGCATCAAGATTTGGGGCCAATGCTCTCTTGGGGTGGAATCCCGCCACTCCCCGTCTCGTGTCGTGCGTCTCTTTTAGTTCAATTGTTATTGAAAGTGCTTAAAGTTGTTCAGTCTGTTCTTTTCCGTTTTCACATGGTGACCGTACCGTGATATTGGTATCACAGCTTCAAGCATGTGCTTTTCTAAAAGCATACCAATCCTATCGAAGAGCAGACAGAGCAAGATGGCGCTTCCAAGTTTCACAGGGAGTTTTATTTGAAGTATCTTCGTGTCCCGACCCCGAACTTATTAGCCTCTCCCACCCTTACTCCATTGTGCATCGGGTGCGCTCCGTCTTCATCGATTTGTTTTACAGGGCATAAGCAATAAAGATCACTTACAAGAGAGGGATCCAAGGAAAAAAAATCAAGCCGTTGTTTTTCTCAGAAGAAGTGCCATACAAAGGTTGATGTCTATAGCTACCAAGCCGCACACTCCAAGGACTTGGCAAGCTTTCACGAAAAACTTTGCCCGAAGTTATATGTCTTCTAACAGTTTCTTTCAGAGTGCAACTTCTGGCAGAGTGGGTTATCCTGAAATGCTTGCCACGAAAACCCTAGCAGATTACAACTTGCAGTCTTTAGACATCTCTCAACAGGTGTCTCTCGCTGATAACCTTGGAGGTTCAGTGAGATTGCTATGTCTTGGGACTACCATCACCGCCACAGAGACACTGTCTATCCAAGAGCTGATGGACCATGCTGCAATCGGCTACGACCTTATGGAAGGAACCTTACCCTAATTTTTGGTACAGGTTTCAGGATGAAAAGTCGGCCGACTTTTTGAGCTCGACTAATGTCGAGATTGCTTTTTAAGTTTGAATTTTGTCTGAGAATTTGTTTGAGAACTTGTTTGGTGATCCTATTTGGAATCTGTTTGAAATGGATATTATTTGTTTTAAACCTGTCTTGGTGCCGGTTTGAATTGTTTTACTGTAGTCTTAATACTGGTTTCAATGATTGGTGATTTTACTCCCGGGTGGAGTACTGAGAAATAATGTTTGAGAATGCTTGTTCATACTCATGGCTGGGACCCTTGTTATTTGCGGGGGGAGTATTGAATGTTTGAAAAGTGTTGTTTTTACTCATGGCCCAGACCGTTGTGGTTATTTATGGGGGGATAATTGTTGTTGTTACTCATAGCCCAGACCTGTATGGTTATTTACAGGAGGAGTATTAAGAAGTTTGAGCAATGGTTACTCTTAGCACCTCCAAACGATGCAAGCTGCGGTTTGGGGGCGTTCGGTTGTAAAAGCCCTTTATATCTCCCGGCCCATACCTTTTTAGGTTATGCGGGAGAAGTAATGAGGGAGTTGTTCAATATCTCCCGGCCCGGACCTTGTTAGGTTATGCGAGAGGAGTGTTCATCGGTGGCTTTATGTTTCTATGTCTTGTAACATACATATGTGAGCATTCGTGTTGCATTGTGATGTGACAACCACTGAATATTCCTATTGGATGAGATACTTCTGGGAAACCAATGACCCAAGATATCAAGAGTTCCGATCTGGAATGAGACTCCTTATTGGATGAGATTCTTCTAAGAAACCAACGACCCAAGAAATCAAGAGCTCCGATTTGGAATGAGAAAACTGATTGTCCCTCGAATGACCCTCGGAAATTTTAAGCTAACTTGAGTTGTTTTGCAGATATGTTGTAATCGCGGACGATTACTTTCTTTCAAGAAGGGGCAATGTCACAAACTACTGACGTATAAAGTCACTGAAGAATGGAGCCAACCTGCAAATCCCGGATCAGAGGTCTAAAGTTTAAACCCTAGAGACAGCAGCAGAAGATAAAGCAAGACCAACATACACACAAAAGATACTCAACCACCTGATGAAGTGGCAAACTTGTACGGATTTTCGGATTTTACGTTGACATGCTAACGTGGCAGATCTATACAAATTTCTGCGTTTTACCATGACTGCTGACGTGGCAGAGCTGTACGGATTTCTGCTTTTGTGCTGACAACTTTTGGGCATCTGTTTTTGGGCCAAATGCTTTTGAGTTTGAAAGCTTTTCGTGTAATTGCTTTTTATGGCCAAAGGCCTTTAAATATGTGCAGAGGGCTCATTCGCTGACACGCTTCAGTAGAAAGGTGCAGAGGGTGGAGTACCAACATTGTATTGAGTTCAAGCAATATAAAGAAATACCGAAAGGAGTGCTCTCTTGGGGTGGAATTCCGCAACTCCCCGTCTTGTGTTGTGCATCTCTTTCAATTCCGCAAACACTATATACCGGGGGTTGTAGTTGTGGTATGCCTACGAGAGGGTAGTTGTCATGGTCTAAGAGCTAGGCAACCTCAACATAGTGAGGCCTTCCATGGATATTTGAAGTCATAACTTATTCAACATGATAGATCTCATCATTGTAGACATGCATTGAAACATAAAGATCCTGATTGTGAGTACAAGATTTGTTTAATGACCGCATGCGAGAGCGCAAAGAGGCTTTCTTGCGACTCTGCCACCCAAAGCCTTTCTTCACCATGGTTCATGGTACGCCTAGATGGCACTACCGTCCACCAGTGTGGCTTTTTCCTCCTTCCATTTTGTGACTTAGCCCTCATTGTACATATTTTGTTTACTCACCGAGAGAGTCTCCCCATGTTTTTGATGTAGCCCTCTCTAGTAGTGGTGGTTTGTAGCCCTATGGGTAGTTTTATTAACTAATGGAAGGATCTTTTTCTCGGAAAAAAAAAAGACAGATCTTTGTTATCAAGAAGATTAAATTATGTGAAAACAAAAGCAATCCCTCAAAATTTGATACAAGGTAATTTGAGAATCTCCACAGATTTTTGGGGTGCTTGGCAATTTTTTGTATTTAAAAAATTCAATTTACCCACAATTTTGGCATGGTGTTCGGAAAAAGTTTCCTTTTCCATGAAAAAACATACTGACATCTTGCAAAGTTTAAGAAGTGTCCAACAATAATCTGCTGAAGTTCTAACACAAAAGAGACTTAACTACACCAGCTCACAAAAAATTCAAATAAAACAGGATAGCCATGTGAAGGTGAAAGAAGTTATCTTCTTAAAGGCCCAAAAACAAGAAAGATTGGAAGAATCTCTAAAGCAGTGCTGATATACAGTTAGGATTTCATCCATAGAAAAGCATTTACTGGCATGTAACATGCATACAATTATTTATGCAGATTACCTTCAAACTTATAGCAGACCAAATGAGTAATTCTATGGGCAACCAATGGTTTTGAAAATTGTGCACCCATCATGTATACCATTCTCTGAAAAATAAAGCAGCTATAGTTTAGATTGCAAACAAGTCAAGCTTGATATTAAGCTTCACAAACAGGTGAAAGCAACTAGTATCTGTATAAATTTAAATTATGACCAGCACCACGAGCTTAAACCCTCGGTAATCCTTTTTCACGGCCTACCTATATGATCCAGCTGTTCTTTTCTCTTTGCACAAACATGTATTTTCTTAACCATGAAATAAAAGAGTTGGTATTTCTGGCTTAGAGTTAATGCTTAAGGCATCATGACTAATTAGCTTTGCCATGACGTGAGAAGTAGATTTTTGGAATAACACGTGGCTTATGTGCTCTAGGCTCAGCCCAAGTTTTGAAAGGCAGGATTACTGTGCTTCACAGCTTTCTAGAAATCTAACGAACATGGCCACATTTTTACCTGTTTCCATTTTCTTGTCTTAGTTTTACCATTAGATTAGAATCAGAAGTTACCTCAAAGGCACAAACCTGGTAGGATACAAAGACAATATAAAAGGCGTGTCCTTGGGTTGACTCTTTTTTTCAATCTCGTTATGAGGCCTGTCCTTTTCCTTTAAGGCAAACAATTGGTTGCATTACTAACAGACAGAAGTATACGTCCCCCAAAAGTTCATCCATAAAGACTATGCACCTTTTGGCTGAAACCTTTCAGCATGAGAGAGGGGAGTTTCCAAATTCTGATGAGGCTATGCTTCACTCTCTCTCATTCATAAACTTATCTAGAAAAAGGAATTCGATCCCCTTTTGAAGGATAAGAAATGGATTGTATTCATCTCTGAATTTGTTGACACATTAAATTATTGATCACTCTGTTCTAAAATAATTGGCATGACAAAATGATTGCAAACAATTTTTCTGAAAAAAGACTGGTATATGGCATCCTACCTAACCCTTGTTCAATAAGTTCCCCTCCTTATGCTAAGTCTTGGCAAAAACATGCCTTTAGCTTCAATAAATATAATTATTTTGATTCATAAGCTATACTAGCTAGCTGTCAATGAAACCTAAGAGATATAAGTTGGCCAAAAAAAAAAAAAAAATGGTAAGCAGAAATGAGTCTCTATGTTCTGATAGCAGCCATACAAAGCGCCATTATTCATTCAAAATAGACACAATATAAAATAAATTGAGCACCGGTTGAGCTAAAGTTTGTATTCTATGTAGAGGCCATCTGATTAATGCATGACTATTCTTTATATTTCTGTTAGAAAATACCATACCATAACATTCCGCCTCGCCGATCCTTGATATCCAGTCAAGCATACAACTAGATTCTTGGTGCCAGGAATACCTTGAGAATCACGTAATGGTCTATATACAACCTGTAAAAGTCCCAACAACTCTCTCTCTCTCTCTCTCTCTCTCTCTCTCTCTCTCTCTCTCTCTCTCTCTCTCTCTCTCTCTCTCTCTCTCTCTCTCTCTCTCTCTCTCTCTCTCTCTCTCTCTCTCTCTCTCTCTCTCTCTCTCTCTCTCTCTATATATATATATATATATATATTTATTTATTTATTTATTTATTTATTTATTTATTTATATATGATCGCTCGGATGATTCGGGCTAAGGCCTCAATGCCGCATGAGATTATCCGAGCCAAGCTAGCCGCCCCCCCCCCCCCCCCCCCCCCCCCCCCCCCCTCTCGTCGGTTGAGGCATTGACTAGATCAATATCCTTTATCAACAGTTTATGGGATCTCCCCAAGGACAGATATGCTCGGCTTGCCCTGGAGTCACCTCGACAACTAGGACTACAAGGAGATAGGGGATCTACTCAAAAGAATCAAAGATCTTTCGAGCCACGACTCTGCTAAGAGACAATGCCTTGCAGTGGTGGATGTCTATAGATACCAAGCCGCGCACTCCAAGGAATTAGCACGCTTTCAAGAAAAAATTTACCCAAAGTTACATGACAACTTCCTTCGAAGTGCAGTTTTTGGCAGAGTGGGGTATCTTGAAAATGCTTCCTACGGAAACCCTGACATATTACAGCTTCAAATTCCTAGACATCTATCTTCACGTCTCTCTTCAAGTTGATAACCTTAAAGGCCCAATGTGATCGCTATATCATTGGACTACCATTGCCACTACGGAAATGTAGTCTGTCCAAGCCAGTTTTGACTATTCAAGAGCTTATGGACCATGCTACTGTCAGCTATAATCTTATGGAAAGAACCTAACCCTAACTTTGGTGCAAGTCCCCGGATGGAAATCCAGTCATCTTTTCAAGCTCGATTGATCGAGATACACCAAAAAATTGACCGGTATCAAGCTACTTATCACTATCACTTTTGTGTTTTCTCAAAGTCAAGTTATGTGATCTTTTACATGCTTATCCAGAGCTTTCTTTCACTAATGCGATTTGTCACAATAGTGACAATACAATACTCTACAATTTCACATATAGAGGTTCAGCTTCTAAATGATTCAAACCTTTAATTTTCTTGGTTTTGCTCACCAATGCACATGCCCTTGATTCCAAGTTGGGCAATCTTGTCCATTCGAGCAAGGCCTTGCACACGTTGCACGGCTACTCCTTAAGCTATTGCACTTCCACAAGGAACATATGTGTGTCTATTTCTAAATCTCGCTCGCTCTTGAAGCCATCAAAATCTAATGGCATGCCTTTTGGCCAAAGAAGCCACACAGCTACAACAAATTATGGAGTAAGCATGCCTTTTTGGCCAAAGAAGACATACATATTACAACTGCAACAAATTATGGCTACTTGGTTGTTTGTGATCATATAGAGCACAGAAAATTTGACTATTGTGCACACGTAGGTTCCACTCGCTCTTGACATTGGTTAGCACACCGTGATGTGCTCACATTGCTCATGCTTGAGCTCTCATTCGAGATAGAGCTTATAGTGTCCACTATAATTTTCTTCGCAATTAGGTTGCTCCTATGATGTTGTCACATGTACATAGCTCTATATGTCATGTGGACATGCTTCATTGACTTCTAGAGCCAATTTTCCAATTTTGGAACCATCTTGCATGAATGGTTTGTACACGCGTTTTGACAGTTGTTACTACACTACAGTGGGCATTTGGCATAACATGCAAATAGTTTTAGGTTAGAGAAATCCAACGAGCCATTCCCCGCGTTGATCAAATTCCCGGGTGAACAAATGTGTAACAGTTTCACCCCGAAACAAACCCCCTCGTCAAACTTATTGATAAATCATTTTTATGATTTATTTGTAAGAATTTGACAAAGATTTTGCCCTACCTATCCCTTAATTGATTTATAACCATCAAATTTGGCCTATAAAGGGAGCACTTGGCCTAGCGTTTGAGATCAGTGAAGGAAGCGCAGCAAAAGTTCCAAATCAACCCTAGCATTTCCTGTTCCAGATCAGCCCAGGCATTTTGGTAGAGATCAGCTAGCCTTTTCATATTCAGCCCTATCACCACCTCTCCCCTGCAGATCACCCCTAGCGTTTCCAGTTTTCAGCCCTTCCCTCGCCAGATTGGCACGAATCTACACTCGCTAGCCATCTTCATTGTGGTTCAATACTTTGGCAGCCCATCGAGCCTCTCCTCGGCCATTTCCTCGCCGCCATCGAGTACTCCCATTGCTATCCATCATCGACATCATCAAGATCATCGAGATCTGCGTTTTTAGCCCTTCATTCATTCCTCTCACATCGAGAGCGCAATTTAGCCCTAGATCTACCCCTTGGTGGCCATCCGCAATCTTACATTGAAAAGGATCCAAAGGTGCATCAAATCAAACCGGGAGGTGCCTCATCTTGAGGAGTTACCACAGTGACATTCGTCATTCGAGTCAATAGAGATTTCACTTGAGGTATTGCATGTTTGTACATTCCATTTTTACAATCTAAAGCAAATACCACATTGGCAACTGTGTGGGGCCCTTGAGAGGGTTGGTTGAGACCCCATTGGGTGTCATTCTCCTCTTCTCTCCCTCTCCATCTCCCTCTACACATCTCTACCTCTCTCTCATTCCCTCTCTTCAAGGAAAGTAAAAGGAACCATCATTCATGCTAAAGCGATCACTAACGCAAGGAAAAGAAATATAAGATTTGTGCAAGTGTAAAACCTAGATCTTCAACATTTCAATTCCGTTGCACCTGACATTGATGCTTAATGTTCTTGTTAGGATTTCCAACCCGTACTTTTACCACTTTAACATGTTTCTCATTTGTCATTTGTTGAAGGGCCCATTGCAAAGAACAAGTTGGTTGTTTTTGGCTAGTCTAACAAGCCATAATTGGAATATTTCAAAGCAGTTCCTATGTCAGCATTTTTTTCTTTTCACATTCAAGGCTCTTAGCTAGCCAAAGCCATCTCAAAGTTGAGCACCTATTTGCGATCCCTCTCTCATCATTGTTTCCAAATGGTTGCCTATGTGTCCTCCCTGTAGAGAATCTATGCAGCCTTCTGTTGAGCTAACTAATGAACAAACCCAGTTATAAACATGAAGACGGTATACAACTTACGTGATTTACGTCTGCAATAACACCATGTTCCAAGCAATCAGAAACCCAAATCTCTGAGCAAAGACACTTGCCATCTTTTCTGGTTGCTGCACACACTGGATCATCCTGCTTGGAAATTGAAAAAGTTCAAAAAAAGCAGTTGGCAAAATAGCTATAAGACGCAAGATATGATAGCAATAAAATGCGCTACTTACCCATAGAAAAGTTCGTGGCACAATAACATGGGTACAGGATCCATTGTATTCACCCACATTAACACCCCCATGCTGTTCGAGGGCTTCTTCGAGCTGAATGCGGTCAAGTATGTATTAATACGTGTGTGTGTGTGTGTGTGTGTGTGTGTGTGTGTGTGTGTGCGCGCGCGCGCGGGGCGGGGATGGGGTGGAGAGAGAGAGAGAGAGAGAGAGAGAGAGAGAGAGAGAGAGAGAGAGAGAGAGAGAGGGGGGTACCTGAGATTGGGTGGATGGGTCGAACCCAGAAAGTAAGAAGAAGACGCCTGCAAAGAGGGGAGGGGGAGGCGAATCCTGGCTTCCGCTGTTGGTCACTACACCCAGCATTTCTCTCTTCTTTGACGACACGTCTCACAGCTTGAGCTTCAAGGCTCACTGCCATTCAAATTTTTGAGCGGGCAAGCCCCCATGAGAATCGGAGTTGGAGAGCGTGGGTTCGAAACGTGTAAAAGAGCATGAAGCCTCACATTTCTAGTCTTACGCTTATTATGGGCAGGCTCCCAGCCTCGTTTCACACACATGCCTGCCCAATCTCAAACAAAATAAGGAATAAATGTTTATGCATTCAGCAAAAAGTGTGCACCTTATTGATTGTGCCTACCCAATCCCCACCCAACGTTAGGCAAGGGAGGTTGGATGTCCACCCTCTTTTTCGACCTAACCGAATGGTTGGTTGCCACCTCGAGTCGGCACCAGCATGCCCAAGGCTGGGCAAGCGGTGTGTAGCCAACCTTAGTATTGTTTATATAAAGGTAGATTGGCCTCTCTCTCTCTCTCTCTCTCTCTCTCTCTCTCTCTCTCTCTCTCTCTCTCTCGTGTGTGTGTGGGTGTGTAAGAAGAGGAAACAACACAAGTGTGGTAGATTGGTTATAGAGTTCCCTTTAAAGTATCGGGTCTTGGGTTGAAGTCTTGTTGGATAGATCTTTGGGTCTCTTGGGATTGTTCCTACAATGCTAATATTTCTCCTCGTCTCATTTGTGTGTTGGAGTATTAATCTATATACTTTATTCACAACCTGAACATACAATTCAGAAAGAGAATTGACAAAGGTAAATAAAAATGTGTACATACATTTTTTTAATAAATATATGTACAATCGAAATAAAATATTGATGTTTTAATTACATTTAAGAAGAAAAAAATAAAGCAGCAGCAATAGATGTTTCTTGCTTAGTCTGATCGAACAACATTTGAATCCCAAGATAAAACAAGCCGGAATCTTTACATGCAACCATCATGCAAACAAAAAAATCATTAGCATTTTTGTTTAGTCATGAAATGCAAGTATAAGACGGACCCGCTAGTTGTCATCCATGTCCCTCTTATCCATACATTCAAATATGTCAATAACGACAAGAAGTATTGTTTAGAGTCATGTACGCTTATGGCAGCCAGGATTAAATCCTTTAGGCTTGTAAGTCTGTGAAAAACAAGATTTACAAATGAAAGTACTGAGCAAGGTAGGAGCAAGAATAAATTTTCATAGCATAATACTGATATAGATAAGAGCACAATTAGATTCTATCCCTGACGACTATAAGAAACATCTTCTAGACATGGTTTTTAGTGTAGGGTTTCGTTGAATTTAAGAACAAAAATTGGTATTAGCTCTTATGGTTTAGGAGAAATCAAACTAGAATTGAGTGACTAGCATTGAAAAAGTTTATTTGTGTGCTTGTTATGTACCCGAGGTTATTGTCTCCTTTGCATAATAGTAACTTATTTGATAAAGAGATTCCTTTAAACTCCTTGGGCATAGCATAATGTAGTAGTAAGCAGTATGACCAACCTATGGTTATTCCCACAACAGTAAGCATATAGACATATTTCTAAATTGCCATTTTTATGGATGTCTGAAACGGATAATAACTACAAACTTTCCTTGTCATGTATAATTTATTTACCCAGATTTTATATCTAAATTAGAAATATAAGCTTGGGCTATTTATCTTTAGTTCCCTAGGAAGGAAAAAACACACAATTATGCAATGTAGAGGAAGTTGACCACCTGAGAGAAGGAGGACGAGTCCACAGGTCCAATATCAGTTTTTTTTTTTGGGGTCATATTGAGAGTGGTTGTTTTGAAAAACTTGTCAATAAACGACTCCGAGATTGTGTGATCTCGTCTAGACCTTTTGAGGTTTACACCCTTATATAGGTAGTGATCTCGGCCATATGAGTGAGGCCCGTTGATTACGAAGAAGGAGATAATCCACTAACTCAGAATGTAATGTGTGATCTCGTTTAGACCTTTTGAGGTTTACACCCTTATATAGGTAGTGATCTCAGCCATAGGAGTGAGGCTCGATGATTACGAAGAAGGAGATAATCCACTAGCTTGGAATGTAACGTGCATTCGATGGGGATGGGTATGCATAAGCAGAGTGGGTGCGAGTGTAACGTATGTGTGTCGCAAATGTATATCCAAGCAACGCAGGTTGCACTTAGAGAGAGAGAGAGAGAGAGAGAGAGTAGGTTATCAAATTGGCCCCAAATACCTTCAAACTTTCTCCACAAATAATAATAATAAGAAGTGACAAAAGACCCATGTTTTTTGAGCACCCACATCCATGCTTGTATTTATCAATGCTTTGCAAATTACAAAATTGTAAAAAATGGGAGTGAGAGAGGTAGAAGTGTGTAGAGTAGCTTGGCGAAGTGTACTATTGCAAATGTTAAGGGAGAGATTGAGAAACTAAGTGCTTGTACCTGTTGAGGCTTCAATTTTTAGGCACGGTGGGTAGATCCTATGTTACTCAATGAAGTATGCTAGATCACTTGAGTCAATCAAACAAATGTCATCAAAGTATCTGTACGGAGTGCCAAGTTTGGCAAGCACATTCTTTGGGTTTGGTTGAGTTAATGTGTCGTTGATGTAATTCTATTCCAAGGCGTGAAGGTACAAGTTGCACCTGAGGGGAGAGCACGCCGATCCCATAGGGGTGCCATTACTTTGTTTGTAAACCTTTCCTTGGAATTGAATAAATACATTGCTAATTAGCCATGTGTTGAGAGTAATAACTTCATCAATATTGAAGGAAATCCCACTTATATGTCTATAGGAGGACCATGTGCCTTCAACACATTGAGAAGGTGGTCGCCTAAAAGATTTGAATTCTCCTTGTGTTGTGGAAAACACATACCTAATGAGTTTATTTATTAGCCAGATAAGTCCACGCCCTCCTCTATGTGGGATGTTTCATAGCATCTCTCAACATCGCCAAAGTAGAGTTGTGTTGCATTTTCTGGGTGGTTAATGATGTATTAATAAATTGACTCTACTATCCAACATGATTGTATGTGGATATTGTGACAAAGGAGTGCTTCCTGATCAAGTTTATGAGCTCTTGTCTTGAGAGCTAGTATGCTTGTTTTGAGTAAACAAGTCATAAGAAGGGATGCTTCCAAGTAGAAACAAGCGGATCCACATGTGATCCATCGGAATGCTTTCGCATGTTGCTTGTAGATGGATGTGAGGTAAGGTAGTGTTGGGTTTAGAGGTGGAATTATGTTCTCTAAAAAGTGGGAAATGGTATGAGTTACTTCTGCCATGTCTTGTGGCCAAAGGGAGAAATCATCTCCTTCCAATCGTTTGTTGGCCTCTTGAGATATAAGGGTCTTACATACAAGGGCTATATTATTAGGAGCCTTGTCTATGTATGTAATAAAGAAGTTTTTGCGCATTTCCCCTATCTTTGAGTCCAATATCAGGTGTGTTTGATGCACCTTCTTTGTTGGTAAATGGTGCTCACAATAGGCTAAGAAGAGGGAAGTTAGTAGAGAAGTGTTCAAGTTTGGTGGTAAAATTAAGCAATCCTTCTCTATGAGTGCTACGAGTACCCTTTGCAACTCTTGATAGGCCAAAAGGAAGTTAGGGGGCTTCGTAGGAATATGCCCAAGGCCATTTTGGCATAAATGTATTAATTCCCGACTTAAGAAATCATCTAGTTTGGTTGTGATGACATGTTCCACCCCATCCAAGTGGAATTCTTACAATTATAAGTAAAAGCAGTTTCTATGAGGTGAATACCTATTTGCCACCCATAGAGGAGTGGTTATGATTCCAAGAACAAAGAAGAAGAGCTTAAAAAAGCTTGCTACATTCCGTAAATTCAAAAAGGGGTTTACGAAATGAATGAACATAAAAGGCCGATTTTCTTGTTTTACGGGGTGAGACAAGGCGTCCATGTAGGTCACGAGCTACTTGCAATTAATCATAGAGTAAAATTTTAGCAATTTTTACACGGGTGGGGTTAAAGGTGAATTTGGTGTGGGGGATGGGTTTTACAAAGGGTTGGGTGAGAATAGATGAGAAGGAAGGAGGGGGGCATGGGGATCGTGCTACTAGTGGATGAGTGCGCGGGCAACGCCCGGCTCCATCAAGATCCCGTGGCAAAAGCTACGGAGCGTTGAGGTGTGCCATGGCGCACCCGTCCCCGATTGGGGGGTGTATGATCTCCACTGCGTGCCCGTTTGTGTGCCCGGTTGTCATGGGATCCCTTAGTGGGATGAACGGCAGCCAAGATGAATGCCTTGAGTTATGATGAAGAAGGCTTGACCAAAGAGCACCAAGTGGGTGACCTCCTACTATAGTTTTTCTCAGTAGAGAAAGTGTAGTAAAAGTGCCTCGACATGTTTTTTGAACACCCACAGCCATGCTTGTATTTATTAATGCTTTGCAAATTACAAAATTGTTAAAAATGGGAGTGAGAGAGATAGAAGTGTGTAGAGTAGCTTGGGGTTGAGCCTCCACTTGTTAGACCATTAACTAAAAGAAATCATTGTTACCTGTCTCCATCACCATAAAACAATAAGAAGTTAGCCCAATGGTGGACGACATGTGTCATAGAGGTCTCTTACATGTTATAGATGTCCACTTAATAATAAAACAAATGAAAAAATCTCAGACCTATGAGGAAGACTCCATGGAGAGGTAGGTGGTGTGTATGTGTGGTAGTGTCAGCTTCTTGGAGTGTAACATGTGTCCTAAGTGAGGGGACCTTTTCCCTTTTTATAGCTAGGCCCATGACTCTTGAGTTTCCCTCTTTTTTTTAGTTAGTTACTTTAGGAGAGGAGTGGGAGAGTAGGAAAACCCCCAAGATTGCAAGGGTGCACGGTTCTTCTTGGGTGGTTTCTTTTTAAATTTTTAGGGAAGGGTCCATGAGGTATCTCCCTATCCATGGGTCTATATGCTTAGCTTTGAAAAAAGGGGAGAGAGAGAGAGAATTTTTGCTTTGCTATGCTACGAGCAATTCTGTTTTTCCAGGCCAAGGATTCTACAGAGCCATTGTAGGGGTATGTGTGTGTGTGTGTGTGTGTGTGTGTGTGTGTTTATAACAATGATTCACATAGAACCTTAATCACGAGAGTAAGATATCCCCTATGCAAGTGGCAAGCACGCCAAGAACGGCCTGTCAACAATGAGTGCAACGATTTTTGCTTTCATAATTCCGGAACGGCCTTGCAGGTTGACACAAATTATTATTTGTCCTTGCTCAAATGCCACCGTCAGTATTTTATTATTGCGTTTGATGTGGTTCACACATTGAGCATAATTGTATCCTTGTAGGGGAGGGCGAAGAATGTTTTCTTAAATTTTTGTCGAATTATTGTATCAAAACCATTCGTGGTGTCCGATTATCAACTACCCACTACATAATTTGGAGATCCTCTAGACCAGCATGGCAGAGTTACAATGGGATAAGATTTTCTAAAAGGACTTTTCATCCACTTATTCCTTGGAAGGATGAATCTCTAGGCGGGTCAAAATACATTACCCTTATCAGCCGTAAAAGAAAGCAAACTTGAAATACTCCTATTTTTCAGGTCAAATTTGAAGTTTTTTGTCGGTAATACCCTAAGGTTTGTGTAAATTTCAGTTTTTGGTACACAAGCTCAAGAGTTAACCGGGATTTTGTAATTTTAGATGGTTAAACACCACTTGTACTTGGTTAAAGCAATGGTTCAAGATGACTATAAATTTCCAATATTAAAAAAGTTTTGAAAGTGACCTACTAGGTAGGTTTGTATTTTTAACTCCTAGGTTCAAAGTCCATAGCCATATGTGGTAGTAGGAGTTAATACAATATTTTGTCAATGACTAGTGTGTGTGTGTGTGTGTGTGTGTGTTTTCCCGCCCAAACCCAGGCACACTCACTCTATGAGGCAGTAGAGCCATAGAGTGGGGTCTACTGCCTCATCAAATTTTATGTTGGCTTTAGTTTAAGAGATTGAATAATGGTATTCATTATTTTAGGTTTTAGAAGCCCATTGTGCATAAACTTGTTTATCAGTTTAGTGATTTCTTCAAATGCTATGAAGGAATCATTAGAAGAGTACTAATGAGGTAGAGAACACCTAAGCAAGTATTAATCACGTTTTTATACGGGCGATTACTGTTTTCTTTGATAAATTCAATAGTAGTAAATTGAAATTTATCTCTTTTCCAACTATATCTTGTTGTAAAGTCCCATGTATATGGTTCAAGTAGCGTGATTTTTATCGGAAGATAAGTTGTACTAGTCATAAAGGGTGCCCCATTTAGTGCAATACTGGTGTCTTCTATTTGAAGCACATCTAAGGGGTAAATGTTGATAAGTTGTTCTTTGAAAAATTTATTGTTTACGCTAAGAATATCATCCATATATCTTGCAATATGTATAAATTGTGTAAGTTTTTTTTGTGTTTCCGAGTAATGTAATTGTATGATATACCATTTGTATTCAAAGTAAGCCAGGTAAAGATTACATAGTACCAGTGAACAAGAAAATCCCATAGGAATTCCTTTTTGTTGTTTAAAACAATTCGCTCCAAGTTGGATAAAGCTATTGTTGAGAAGCCAATGGCAGTGAATTATCAATTCCATTTGGTTAAAGTGAAAAGGGGCATTGTGCATGTATTTTTAAACCCATGTTGGTTCCTTAATGAGAGAAATAGCCAAGAAATGTTTTTTTGCCTCTATTTTTAAAGGCTATTTGAATCAGCTCTTCTAAGACAAAGAGTAAACCATTAGGTCCAAAAATGGAAATATTTCTATAGCATTGTGTAATGTTCGCCGTATAGACTTGTGTAGTTTGTTTTGGGAGGTTCAAGAATAGCTCGGTACTATACTTAATTATCCAAAATTGATTGTAGTTGATCCAAGAAACTTGTGAGTTGTTTTTTGTTTAGTTGGATAGTGGTGTTCTAGTTCTGTCAAGGATCAAATTAAGACATTTCGTCATCCAGATGTAATTTCTATGTAAATTCCATTTGAGGCATCTGAGATCCATCTAAATTTATGTTTGTGTGCTTTGTAAGTTGCAAAGAGTACATGAAGTTTTTTGTAAGCAGAATTGTAGCCTAGTTCCTGAAGTTGTGTTGTAAGTAAAATCCTAGTATCATTTGGGTTAAGAGAGAAGATGGAGAATTCGTCACCATTCAATCCTTGTAGTGTTGCCAAGTGCACTAGCTGTTTACATATAATTGTAGCTATATTTTCGGCCTTGTCCAATCCCACAATAAATAACTTAGATGCTAGATCTCTGATTTTTGTGAGTATATCAAGAGTATACCAAGTAGTTTTAGTTACAAGCCACTGTAGGTTCATGTTTACTACTTTGTTCGAGAAGGTGTGAAAAAGTAGTTAAGAGAGGTTGTGGATCACCTCTGACTCCAATTGGAGTTTAGTAACTAAGTTGGTTAAGCAATCAAGAAGGGCAACAAAAGCTAATGAGTGAGGGTTAAGTGGAGGAAGGGGAATATGATTAAATCCTTTGTTAAACAAAGCCCGAATCTCATGATCCTCGCAAATGTCTAGGTTTGGAGTACAAATGTGTGATCCAAATTTATCAAAATGAGATGTAACTCACTTTGACTAATGCAATTACACGTAGGTGTAATGTATAGTCTTAAAAAGTCGATATTGTAGAACCAATTTTCTAGTGGATATGTGTACTTCCAACCCAACATAAAAGAATTAAGTAGGAAAGTATTACCAAAATTTTGATAAAAGATTTCCATAAAAATGGATTTAGGTTGATATAATTCCATAATTTTGTTCACAAAAAGACAATGCACGAAAATATGGTTATGAGCCTCCTCCTTACTAATCAAGTATTCTTGCCTGCCATGTTAGTAATTACCTGAAAATATTACAATCACATATCAAGAAGATGTTTTACAAGAAGATTTTTGGCCCTCCCTCTACTAATATAACTTTTAGTCTTTCCTTTGTCAAAGTAAGAACTATAAGTAATAGAGGGAGTTAAAAAAGACATAAGCGAATTAGGGGTGTTAGTTTCAAAGAAATAGGTCTTTTTAGGGATGGGGTAGATTCTTCCTCCATATTGGGTTTAAGCAGACTAAAAAGAGTCTTTACTCCGTTTTAATTACCATAGCATGTCAGAAAAGTTACAGGTTCATTCTCTTTAAGCTCTTTGAGAACTTCAAGCATCATGTTGGGGAAGTGAATGAACGCGATCTGTGCTAAAACTAGGTTACAAGATTGGCTTCCAAGCCAAGAACCTATTAATGATAAGTGAAACTCCGCAGCTTTGTTAGGAAACAATAATTCCAAGTGATTAAGTATGTACCAGACTGCATGATCAAACCAAATGATACTGCACGCAGCTTTGTTGTCGAGGAACTTACAGGCACATTTGATGTAAGGCATGTAAATATTCCAAATAGAATTTAAATAGTAGTATGCATTTGGCTTAGACAAGGCCATAATACCCTTTGTGCGTCCATAAATCCCAGTATTAGTAGAGCATTTGGCCGGATCCAAAAAATTCATGGCTAAGGGAGCATTGATTAACTCTCCTTTATCCAAGAATTGAGTGCCTTTAAGAATATGAACCCGACATTCATCCATGCACGCAACTGGTAAGTTGGATTTAAAAATCCAAGATTCAAGTGAGATAGGAGCTAAGAAAGTTGATTGTCTACGCTTGCCTCTTCTACCTCAACTTTTTCAAGAAAGAAAAGGAAAGCATTTTGAGACTTTGGGAAACATTTCCAAAAGTGTAGACTCATTGAGAGCATAAATCTTGTTGGAAATTCTAAACTGCTTCTAGCACCGTAGGATTGCGACTAAAAATATTACTTGACATGTTGATAGATGGAGTTGTCGGTGTAGTAATGACGGTGTAGTAATGAAGGCCGAGTTAAGTCCACACAACTTTTTAAGAAAATTGGTTAACTCTGCACCTGATGAGGAAAAGGTAGCAAGTGACTGTGTGTGATTTTTTTTGAAGAAGAGGAAGTTGCTTTAATTCCACTTCTAAGAGATTAGGTCTCCCCAATCTCAAAAAAATATAAATTCTTTCGAAACATATTAAGTGCGTAAGTGAAGGGTGAATTTAGGAATTGAAAAGACAGATGAAGGTGGAAAGTCAAAAGAAATAGGTGTTTCTCTGGTCTTTCATTTTTTCTTTGGCATTTTTTTCTAAGTTCTCTATAGCGTTTTCCTCGCTCTCTCTCTCTCTCTCTCTCTCTCTCTCTCTCTCTCTCTCAGACACACACACACACACAGACACACAGAATGTTGTATTCATCTTTCTTAGGTAATATTGTTGCAAATATATGTGCTTCATCATGCCTATCATTACGTGCTATAGATTAACGCATCATTTTTCTTGTTTTTGAGTGGAATCTTTGAATTAGGAGCACCTTTTAATTTTTTTGAAGCCATTAGGAACACCTTATAATTTAAACTAGAGCAGCTAATAGCTTGATCCAATCATTGAAAGACATAAGTTGCAGTAAGGAATCGCGAGGATAACACTTTATATTTGTAGATCCAGCAATAAGTTTAGAACCTGTTGCATCCTCAATGCAACGTAAGACATAGACACTTGCTTTAGAAGAAGTGAGCTCGATAGGGAATTCCATCTCGAGGGCAAAATAATCAGTAGTTTTAAATTTATTTGGCAGCCCTAGCAAGAAAGGGTATCTATCTATCTACATGGTAATTCAAATACCGCCTACGGTTATGTTTGTAAATTTTGGCACGAGCCAGCCTAAGTGTTTCATTGATAGCATCTAGATTTTTTGGGGTATTGAGGGTCCATATTCAGGAAGTGTATTTGCAGTGTTACCTGAGAAAAAGGACAGGGAAAAAGAGTAAGATGGTAATACATACATCCTTTAAACCAGTCAATTCGAAGATATTATGATTGTGTGTATGTATCCCTATTAGAATTCTAGGTCAAAAATCTTGGAGCCTAGCTATGGCGGGTGAAGGCAAGCCATGGTGCAGCGTGCAGAGAAAGCAAGCCATAGAAGAGATGAATGAGAGAGAGAGAGAGAGAGAGAGAGAGAGAGAGAGAGAGAGAGAGAGAGAGAGAGAGAGAGAGAGAGAGAGATTCGACACACCAAAAACACACTCTTTGATTAATTAAAAGGGTACAATATAAGGCTTTGCCATGCAAACTTACCCGTTGCACTGAAGTTCTACTGCATGCTATAAAAGAAGTTCCCACTATGGGCATGACACGCTGAACTCGGGCTTAAATCCTAATAAAATCCCCCTCAAGCCCAACCCACTGACAATGGACTCGAGATAGACCATGGTAGAGTTCAATCACCTGAAACTATGAGTAGAAGTCCCCCCCCCTTGACAATAATAGGTGTGTGTGTGCACTTCCCTCAAACAACTATCAGCATGAGACAAACCAGAACTCAGAACCAAACATAAAAGGGCGGTCTTACCACTGATGTGTGGCAGTGTCTATAACCTGTACATTTTATTGACAATTGATTGACATAAAAAAAAGAAACATAAAACAAACTGAAAATACAGGACATCACTATCTACGAGAAGAATCGGTGCTTCATCATCTTCATCACTTTCAACCATGTTGATCTATCATTTATTCTTTTTAATACATTTATCCGAAGGATGATTGGTCTTTCCACAGTGGATGCAAGGATTTTTGTTGAAACAATCCTTGGTTTGATGATTATTGAGGCTGTAACATTTAATGGCCTAATAACTTATGTGTAGCGGAAATTAGCATGAACATAGTGGGCATTTCATTAGAATAGATTCCTAATGAGAATTACAAGAGTGCTTGAGTGGAGAGAGCAACAAAAAGCATAACACCTAGTTAGATAGCATCAACAATACTTTCAAAAGAGAGAGAAATTAAGCTATTGACAACCATTGAGGACCGGATTTGCATGGAGCCGGTCCCCCCTCCAAAAGGCTTTGTATTATGGTTTCTCCCATCAAGAGAGACATTGTACAATACAATTCTTTGTGTTCCTTCAAGACTAGCTAGTGCAATGAAGATGGAAGCTTCATGCACTAAGCAAAACACTTAATCAAACACAACTTGAATTATCCCCGTTCTCAGACCTAAGACCTCACACACCTTCGAAGATGGTGAGAGCTAGCAGGGTATGAGAGTAGATTGAGAGGAAGAAGGAGTATCTTACGAGAAAGATGTACATCTCCTCACATAATCACTCATATGTAGCATAGCTTAGCTTAGTAATTAGCTTGGTAGAGGAGATGAGCATGCATTGAAGCTTGGCTCTTGGTTGGATTTGCATCCACATGCCAAGAGAGTGTTGATGTAGGCTTCTATCTCACAAGCTTGGAGTAGGTGATGAGCTCTCCATTAAAGCTTGGGAGGAGATAGTCTTCTCTTTCTTCACACATGAGCTTGTGTGAGTGTGTGTGTGATAATGCCTTGCAAAAATCAGCCCCCTCTCTCTCTTGGGGGAGCCCTTGTCGCTAATTTGGTCTGGCTTTTGCCTCATTGGACCTCCCCAAGTCAAGCCAATGGGTATTAAGCAGCATAAGTGATAGCCTTTTGACATGTGTCCCCCTTTCCCCTTTTGTGAGAGCTTTAGGTAATTAAATAATTAAACTAAACTCTCATTGGACCCCTTTGCCTCCTGGCCAATAGGAATCAGGCAAGCCATGAGGCTTCTGAATGCTCATTGGACCCTTTGGGAGACTGCCCAATAGTCTTCTAGGAGACTTAATTCTCATTGGTTTCTTTTATTAAATGTTTTTAAATTAATTAAACTACATTTACTCTAGCTTAATTCTCATTGGTCCACTTCAAGGGTCTTCCAATAGGAATTGGGCACACCTTGTGGGCATCTGGGCTAGGGAGTTGACATGTGTCCCTCATTCCCTTTGTGTAAAGGGAGCCTGTGTATGTGTGTGTGTGTCTTTCTCTCTCATCCCCTACCTTTGGGGCTCGCCCCCTCCCATGTAGGGATGTGTAAAGACTTTTAGGGCACACATAAAGCATCCAATTTTTCCTAGGGTTGACCTTTGGACACAACCTTTGAATTTTGGAACCTTAGCATTTTGGAAGTCTTAATGGGCTGAACCTTAGCGTCTTTTTAGTCCATTGTTGCACATGGCTCTTTTGCAGATGGCCCCCCCTTTGGATCCCTATTTTCCCTCCTTTGGATCCCTACTGTGGCCGGTCTGCTAGCTTAACCAATATTCTAGCTTTTTCTCCCCTGGCACTTCCCCACATTAAATGATCAGTTTAATATGAGAAAATCATTTAGGAGAATTAGATATTGATTATTATGATAGAGGCCACATACCGCACAAGGTCTAGTGCTGGTAGTAGACCTGGTTGAAGTTTCGGTCATGGTTGCAGTCGAAGTGCAACCATGAGCTACATGCAGTAGGTACGGCAGAACTAATATGTGGTACTCGTTTCTCTTCTTCCTGCAATGAATTAACAATACCATCCAAAGAGGGGAGCGGATCCTTCTCCTTTGAAATAGTTACAATTTGATAAAATTTTGCAGGTAGGCTATTAAGAAAAACAGCTATAAGATCTTCATATGGGATAGGGGCTTCAACATAAATCAACTAAGTGCAATGCTTTTCAATATGTTAGCTAAAGCTGCAATATTCTCGTCATCGCGCATAGAAAGAGAATACAACTCCATTTTAAGGCTCATTTTGGAGTATTTGGCTTTAGGACCAAACACTTTCTCTAGTTCCATCCAAGCAGTGTTTGCAGATTGCACGTCATCCAGATAATGAATAAAATCATCTTCAAGAGATGTCAAAATAATACCTAATGCTTGCTCGTCCGTGCGTTGTTGCTCGGTAGATAATGCCTTGGTAACTGCAGCCGATGTACCTACTTCCTCGGTTGATAGCGGCTTCACGACACTCCATACATTTTTTCGCATAAGATAGCATTTTAGTTTAATTTGCCAGGTGTGGAAACCGGATCCATTGAATTTATCTACTTTCGATTCCATGTTTGAAAATTTTGATTTGATGTCGTTTGAATTGTGCTCCGAGCCAAAGTTTTGTTAATTTCTCGCAAATCTGCAATTCACTGTTTTTGAGCTTGAATAGAAGCCTTCAAAATCACTAGCTAGTGTGCTACTGAGCATCAAGCATGGAAGGTGTAAGCATGGAATAAGCCCTTGCGAGGGTGTGAATGCCCACTTTGCTTGAGGGGTTAAATTAGGTTGGACACTTTGTATAAAGTGTGAGCACAAAAGAAAAACGAGCTCTTTGTGGCAACACAAACAAACGACGACGATGAAGGAAGTAGCGGGCTGTACGTGATGAATTAAGCGGGCTTGCAATGTCGGAATTTCACCAGCAGGCCTAGGCATTCCTGTTGATGCAATTTATGCCCAAATTGGTGCAAGTCGATTAGCCTCCTCTCTCTTGTCTAAGCGACTGCTCCCATGTTGCAAGGATTGAGCCGAGGCCATTGATGCCAAGCCTAAGCAAAGCTCTCATACCAGTTGTTGGAGCCTGGATATGGCGGGTGAAGGCAAGCCATGGTGCAACCTGCAGAGAAAGCAAGCCACAGAAGAGATGAGAGAGAGAGAGAGAGAGAGAGAGAGAGAGAGAGAGAGAGAGAGAGAGAGAGAGAGAGAGAGAGAGAGAGAGAGAGAAAGAGATTGATTCGACACACCAAAAACACACTCTTTGATTAATTAAAAGAGTACAATATAAGGCTTTGCCATGCAAACTTACCCTATTGCACTGAAGTTCTACTGCATGCTATAAAAGAAGTTCCCACTATGGGGTTTACACGCTGACTTCGGGCTTGAATCCCAACAAAAAACCTATCTTTCTAATATTGAAATATCTTTGTCGTTCTCTTAGACCTAAATTGACAGGTCAATTACGTCCTTTTGCCTATTTGTGTGTGTTGGAGTATTGATCGATATACTTTATTCGCAACCTGAACATACAATTCACAAAGAACGGCAAGGAGTATTGTCTGTTACCATATACATGTGGTAGTGATGTGTGTGAACACACTTGGACCACCGATGCATTTTTTTCACTAGGAGGTTTTTTCCCCGTGCATTGTATATACGCCCATCATTCTAGGGTTATCTATCTTTCCATTGCACACTAAAGAATATACTCTCTGTTGTGTGCCTTGAGCTTCCCTCGTCCTCTCCGATCTGTGTGTGTTTTCCTGCAACCTTAATTCCAACAATTGGTATCAAAGCAGGTTACGTCCTCCTGCCAGCAGCTCCAACACACACCTGCTCACTTTCTCCGATTTCAATGATCTTTGGCGAGCGTTTGTAGGTCGACAAATTTTTTGGGAAAGCTTAAAGATCTTAGTCTGCTCAGATTTCTAATTCGGGCTCATTTCAACCTCCGTTTCCACTACACACAGTGTTGCACAAGCTATTTCCTCATTTTGTGTAGAATTTCTATCAGTGCCATTTTTTGCATAACATGTCCCTTACAATCTTCTACGGTTTGTGCTATATAGTACATGTTGTTCCCGCTTTGTTTCTCCTCTTTTTGGACAATTTTTACATCAGGTGCAACATTTACCATGGCTGACAACAACACATATGTGTTCAAGATGTTTGTTGCTGCTGAGGACAAATTGGATGGGGACAATTATCCTATGTGGGCTTATATGATGCAAGATGTTCTTGTGTTGAAGGTGTCTGGAATATTGTGCAGGATATTGATGTTCTTCTTGGTTCTGAGGATGTAGGCTATGTTGAGGATGTTGTAGGTCTTGCTGCTATTAGAGTTGTTTTGCTTACAGCTGAGCAAGCTCGTTGGGATGTAAAAGATGCATAGGCTCATGCATTGATCGTGTTTTCTGTGAAATGCACTATTACTCCGCACATTCGTTCAACGAAATTTGCCAAACAGGCTTGGAATAATCTGACTGGTCTTTATGCAAGTCGCAATGAGGCAAAAATTGCATTGCTACGTAAAGAGCTGGAATCGAAGATTATGCATGAGGAAGATGACATGGACACTTTCCTTGATGGTGTCAAGGATATCAATGAGCAACTTATTTCTATAGGTGAAGTCATTTCATACAGTTCCCTTGTGCAGACTGTTCTTGATGCCTTGCCAGATTCTTACCAGACTTTTGCTAGTACTTGGAGACTTATGACCCAAGGAGTTCCTGAAGTTGTTAAGTTTGATGCAGTATGCACATTGTTGTTGCAAGAGTCTCTTTTCAGAAAAACTAGGACTAGATAGAGTGCATTTGAACATGCCTTTATTGCTGCTTAAAGAAAAAGAGGTAACAATAATGCAGCCACTTCTCATGGTTCTTCTGCGAGTGGAAAATCACATGTTACTAATGCTTCTGCTGGTAACAATTCATCTGGAAATTCTGGTGATAAGGGCAAAAAGAAGATGGATTGCCATTATTGTAAAGCTAATGATCACTTGATCAAGTAGTGTCCTAAGTTGAAGGCCAAAGGGGCAAAGAAGAAAGAGGGTGGTTCCACTGCAAATGCTTGTTCCACTACAAATGCAGTTGTTGTTGAGTCTTCTGTGAAAGGAGACCGTGATGCTTATGTTGATGTAGAATGGTCTTTTAGTGCAGAGTGTACCTATAATCCTGCTGTCCATGATGCATGAATGTCAGTTGCTGCAGATTCACTTGTGTGGTATTTTGACAGTGGTGCTACAAAGCACATTACAACACATCGTGATTTGCTCACCTCTTTTGAGTCTATCCCTCATGGGAATTCAATTACTTGTGTCAACAATGCCTATTATAAGGTTCAGGCACTTGGAAAGATTGTACTTACTACTGCAAATGGCAGTTCTTTTACACTTGTTGATGCACTTTATGTACCTGGGATCAAGAAGAATATTTTGTCTGTATCTGCACTTGCTAGACTTGGTCTTGTAGTCAAATTTGTGGATGACAAATGTACTGTACATGATCTCAGTTTCGGTGATGAAATTGTTGCATCTGGCATTTTATGCCATGGGCTGTATAAGCTCACTTTGTATGACAAGTTGGGCAAAATTTTGCAAATGCAGTTGTGGACTCAAAGGCTATTTCAGATGCAAAACTTTGGCATGTGTGTTTTGGTCATCTGAATTTTTCCAATTTGCTGCGTTTATAGAAATCTGATATGGTTGCTTCTTTGCCGTCTCTTGAAGCACGTGTCAAACATGTTTGTGAAGGCTGCATTTTGGGTAAAATGCAGCGTTCTAAGTTTCCAAAGGATGGTTCAATTAGGGCCACATGCAGGTTGTAGCTTGTGCATAGTGATGTTTGTGGGCCCATGCAAACTCCGTCCTTGGGCAATTACCTGTACTTCGTGACTTTCATTGATGATTACTGCAGGCATGCATGGGTATTTCCGCTTAAAGCGGAGTCCGAAGTATTTATGTGCTTCAAACAATTTTTGGCTATGGCTGAAAATATCTCAAATTGTACTATGGGCACCCTCCGTTCCGATCGAGGGGGGGAGTATATGTCTCATGAATTTAATGCGTTTTTGGCTAGTCGTGGGATAAAACACCAATGTACAATGCCTTGTACGCCTCAGCAAAACGGTGTTGCTGAGAGGAAAAACAGGTCACTTACAAAAATGGCATGATGTATTGTCAAAAGTCAAGCTTTGTCGCATTCGTTTTGGCTTGAGGCCATCATGTGTGCCACTTATGTACTAAACAGGTGTCCTATGAAAGCTTTGCAGTCTATTACTCCATATGAATCATGGCATGATAGAAAGCCTTCTATTGAGCACATGCGTGTTTTTGGCCCTTTGCCATATGCTTTGCTGCCACAAACACAACACAGAAAATTGGATGATAAGGCTGTCAAATGTATTGTTGTTGGTTACAATGCTGAAAGCGAAGGTAATAGGTTGTATCATCCACAAACAAAGCATATTCTAGTTTCACGGGATGTTGTGTTTGTGGAAGATTCTGTTCAAGCCTTGTTGTCATGTACTAGAGACAATAATGTAAGCTCACAGGACATTTATGACACTTTGTTTCCTCTTTTTAGTGGTGGAAGTACGAATGTAAATTCCAATGAGGCAAATGTACAACCTATGGGGGGTTTTGAAAATGTTACAGAGCAGCCTATTACTGATGCAGATGTACATGATGTACTTGATGAGGAAAGGGCTGAGAATGAGCATGCTAGAGGTATGCCTAAATAGCTGTCTAGAGAATGAGTAGGCTAGAGGTATGCCTAAATAGTTGGTGCATACTTTGTGTGACAGTAAATTGGATGCACCTTTGTCTAGTCGTACTCGTTCAGGTTCTCACCATGCATCTTATGCATCAGATTGTTATGCTTTGGCTATGTCTAGCTTACACGATGTTGAGGAACCTCTGTCTTTTGATGAAGCACATAATTCAAAAAATTGGATGGCTGCCATGAAATAAGAAAATGATACACTTATAGAGAATGACACATGTACTTTATGTGATTTGCCTCCTGGCAAAAAGGCCATTGGTACGAAGTGGGTTTACAAGTTGAAACACAGCCGGATGGTGAAATTGATCGTTATAAGGCTCGACTTGTTGCAAAGGGTTATGCACAACAAAAAGGCATAGATTATGAAGAGACTATTGCTCCCACTTGTCGTATGACTACTGTGCATTTTCTATGTGCATTGGTAGCTCATTTGGTTGGGATGTACATCAATTAGACATTCTTACTGCTTTCTTGAATGGTGACATAGTTGAGGAAGTTTAACGCAACCTCACAATTTTGTCAAGAAAGGACAAGAGGATAGGGTGTGCAAATGTAACAAAGCTTTGTATGGGTTGAAGCAATCTCCTCGTGCTTGGTATGAGAAGGCTGACACTCATTTGGTCAAACGAGGCTTTTGTAACAGTCCAACATAAATCACATTGTATGTAAAGCGTGAGGGCGATGTACTTCTCATGATGGTTCTTTATGTAGATGATTTGCTGATCATTGAACCAAATGAGAGACATATTGCTGAATTTAAGGCTGATTTGAATGCTACTTTCAAGATGAAATATTTGGGACTGTTGCATTATTACTTGGGTATACAGTTTAAGCAGTGTGATGGTGGTATTGCCTTGTGTCATAAAAGTTACATTGAGACATTGCTATGTAAGTTTGGACTTGAGGGTTGCAAACATTTTTCCACTCCCATGGAAACAGGTTTGAAATTGAGTCTTCATGATACTAATGATCCTACATATGTCACTCTTTACCAAATTGTTGTTGGATGCCTCATTTATGTATGTTAGACAAGGCCGGATATTCAGTTTGCAGTCTCATAGGTCAACATGTTTATGTATATCCCAGGGTGTAAGCATTGCCAGTCTGTCAAGAGGATCTTTTGCTACTTGAGTGGCACTTTACATCTTGTCTTGTTTTATCCCAAGGGGGGATCATTGCCGCCATACTTACATGCTTTTTCGGACTCAGATTGGGCTGGTTGTTTTGACACGCGAGTGTCCACAAGTGGTTTTTGTTTCATGCTTGGCAGTTCATGTATATCATGGTTGAGCAAGAAGCAACCTACTATGGCCACTTCTAGTTATGGAAGCTTTCCGCAAAACTGTGGGCTTACTCCCCTTTGTGGATTGATCATGTCCTCAGGGCATGAAACTTCCCTTTACTCATGTGCCAGCTCTCGTTTACCGCATCACTCTAGGGAGGATTTGTCACCATATACATATGGTAGTGATGTGTGTGAACACACCTAGGACTCTCGGGGCATTTTTTCCCTCACTAGGAGGTTTTTTTCTACGTGCATTGTACATACGCCCATCATTCTAGGGCTATCTATATTTCCATTGCACACTAAGTAATATACTCTCTGTTGTGTGCCTTGAGCTTCCTTCATCTTCTCCAAGATGTGTGTGTTTTCTTGCAACCCTAATTCCAACATTGTCTAGAGCCACGTACGCTTATGGAAACCATGATTAGATCCTTTAGACTCATAGGTCAATGAAAAACAAGAGTTACAAATCAAAGTACTGAGTTAGGTAGGAGCGGGAATAACTTTTCATAGCATAATACTGAGCTAGATAAGAGCATGATTAGATTCTATCCCTAAAGACTATGAGAAACATCTTCTAGGCATGGTTTTTAGCGTAGTGTTTGCTGAGTTTAAGAAAAAAAATTGGTATTAGCTATCATGCTTTAGGAGAAATCGAGCTAAAATTGAGTAACTAGCATTGAAAAAGTTTATTTGAGTGCTTGTTATGTACCCGGGGTTATTGTCTCCTTCGCATAATAGTAATTTGTTTGATAAAGAGATTCCTTTAAACTCCTGGGCATAGCATAATGTAGCAGTAAGCACTATGACCAACCTATGGTTATTCCCACATCAGTAAGCATATAGACATATTTCTAAACTGCCATCGTTATGAATGTCTAAAATGGTTAATAACTCAAAACTTTTTTGTCATGTATAATTTATTTACCCAAATTTTATATCTAAATTAGAAATATAAGCTTGTACTATTTATTTTTAGTTCCCTAGGAAGGAAAGAACACACAATTATGCAATGTAGAGGAAGCTGCCCACCTAAGAGGAGGAGGGCGAGTCCACGGGTGCAATATCTAATTTTTTTTCCGCCATATCGAGAGTGGCCGACGATAAACGACTCCAAGATCGTGTGATCTCGTCTAGAGCTTTTGAGGTTTACACCTTTGTATAGGTAGAGATCTCAGCCACAAGAGTGAGGCCCGATGCTTATAAAAGTAGTATTTAACTTATTGTTAATGTTATCACGCCAAAACTACTGAGCTTACGAAGAAGGAGATAATCCAATAACTTGGAATGTAACCTGCATTCGATGGGGATGGGTATGGATACGCATAGTGAGCGTGAGTGTAATGTATGTGTGTAACAAAGGTATATCCAGGCAGCACAGGCTACCCTTAAATAGTGTGAGGCATGTGTAAATGCATGCGTGTGTGTGTGTGTGTGTGTGAGAGAGAGAGAGAGAGAGAGAGAGAGAGAGAGAGAGAGAGAGAGAGAGAGAGAGAGAGAGAGAGAGAGAGAGAGCCAATTTCTATTTTTCTATGCTACAAGTATCCTATTTTGCCAAGCTAACAATTCTACAGAGCCATTGTAGGTGTGTGTGTGTGTGTGAGTGTGTGTGTACAACAATGATTCAAACCGCACCTTATTTAACAAGATGAAGATATCCCTTGCACATGGGATAAAAATTTCCTAAAAGAATTTTCATCCACTTATTCCTTGGTAGGATGAATCTCTAAGGGGGCCAAAATACATTATCCTTATCCAATTAAAGGGAGCAAACTTGAAATACTCCTATTTTTCATGTCAAAATTTGAAGTTTTTTGCTTGTAATACCCCAAGGTTTGTGTAAATTTCCCTATTTTTGATACATAAGCTCAAGAGATAATCGAGATTCTGTAATTTTAGTTGGTTAAACATCACTTGTACCTGGTTAAAACAATGGTTCAAGGTGACTATGAATTTCCAATGTTAAAAAAGTTTTGAAAGTGATCGAAGAGGTAGGTTTGTACTTTTAACTCCTAGGCTCAAAGTTCATAGCCATATGTGGTAGTAGGAGTTAATACAATATTTTGTCAATGACTAATGTGTGTGTGTGTGTTTAAGTTCATAAAACCTATCATATTGATTCCCATGACAGACAATACTTACTATGAATGGAAAAATGAAGATAAAACACATTAGAATGATTCAATCTGACCAATATTTTTAACAATAGAACCACATATTTTTCATAGATTGATTAGCAGTTTACACTCAAATCTTCACTAGTCTAGAGGATGACAGAAGGAGACCCATAGCAAACCAAGGTTTAGAACTTTACATGCCACCATGCAACATCAAAAAAATATTAGAATATGCTCCAAAAATCTTGGGTAGACAATTATCCAAGCATCCTGAACCGCTTGTTATTGATGTCCAACTCACCTAGAACACTCTCTATCACCTCCTTTTAATGAGTTACTAGGGTTTATCATGTGATACAATTAGGGTAAATATGCAAGATATCTCGCCAGATATGTACAAGTCTCTTCAATCATTTCAAATACATGTGGTGGATAACTATTGTTATCATAGAGAGTTGCAAGGTAAGTCACTAATTTGTAGCATTCTTAGATACACATCATCTTATTGAATGTATCCCTGCAAAGGTGCCCAGTTAGAAGGATTGATCAGACTTGTGAATGCCACCATCACCATGTTGCTCGGCCTCAATGTTAGGCTCTGCACCAAATGCCAGAGGTTGACACTATGGCAATATGCTGAACCACACCAACAGGTCAACTGCAAAAGAGTGGCAAAGGAAAGACTAGTTATTGCATCATATTGATCTCTACACAACACCCATATATAGCGCCATAGCTTTTTGTTGAAATATGTACTCATAAAAAAATTGTATCCCTATCGAGATGGGTTTCCTTCAATTCCCTTTACATGGTTGATATAGATCAACCCTACTCCAACTCACATGCATGCAAGTAGTTCCTTAAAGAGGTATTACTATTTACAACTATGATTAGTTATCCAATAAGTGGATTATTTTGCGATGGTTTACATACTATCAGTAACCCTTGGCGTTTCAAGGCTACTACTTAATACGGCCACCAAAGCACGTAGTATGATTTTCAAGCGCAATTCCTTGCATAGGTTAGATAGAACTGGTACAAGTCTCTCAAACGGACTCAAATTTGGCAACAAAATCCTATTCACAACGGTAAGTATCACACATAATGAGCTTGAGAAACATTATCATAAACATATCCAGCTGTTTGAAGACACTTTCAAAACAATTACAAGAACTATTCAAATTCTCAAGACATATTGTCTATTTGGGTACCCATGTACAATTTATCAAGGTGAAAATACAAAAAAAAAACCCAAAATAAAGGCACTATTAAGGTATTTACAGAGGCATGGATTCTACCTAGTCCACCATCTTATCTCGAGAGAGAATTGTAGCTTGCAAATATGAGCTAGCATCCAAATGTAACCAAGTTCAGGAGTGAATCTACAACCTGGCCCATTTATTCGCAAAAACCAAGGTACAAGGCGTTCCAAGTTTTTTCAATAGCCATGATGCCAGATAAACATAATCCATCTTTCTCAATAAGATCCATTTGTATGCACCAAGAAAAATATCAAGAATAAAACAATCAATTCTGTGTGTGGGTGTGTGTGTATCCCTTCCCCATCCTCAAGGAAAGGACCACCTGGTGGAGGATAGGCCATTAACTTCCGAGTGGACATATCACCCACCCAAAGATCAATCAAGTTCTAGATATCAATTTTGCATTCAGGATATACATTCATCATAAAAAAGATTTGATATACAGAACTAGAACCTGTTGTGAAAAGCCATTCTCTACAAGAAAGGGATTAGTTTCACAAGGTCTACTTATGCGTATACAGTGTGAGATACATTATACAAAATGGGTAATACCTGTGATATACATATTTTAGTTGTGGCCTCCCTAGGTCGCATTGCAACAACATGTATAAAAGACACATTATGACACAACAATTTGTCTTTTTTCCAAGTAGTGAAAGAAATATAATCACCAGCAAAAGGTGGAAGCAGTTGGATCGTTGTGTCAAGGTATGTAGTGGAGTAGGTATCATAAGTGGGCTTGATTTTGAGGATATCAAGTGGATATATGGTGAAAGGGTCCTCTCAAGAGAGAGGTCTATCGTTCAAAAGACATTGTCGGTTGTTAAGAAATATGTGATCATCCATATGTCTCCAAGAATGAAAAAAGCTTCAAGCATTTCTCATTTTCCCAGGCGAGGTAATTTCCTACCAAAATCCAACTCGAACCATGTTAACTGAGTCAACGTCAGTTAGCAGAAGCTACTAAAGACCGAAGACGTACGTATGCACATCGAAGATCAACAAGAAGAAGCAGTAAAGATTGGAGTTACACATTTTTCACGTTTTCTCAAAATGGTCAAGTATCGTAAATTCCCGATTTATTTCAAGCCATTGTAATATTTTAATGTTTTACGGTCTCAATGGGAGTTCCAAGATGTAAAGAATATGACAGTTAGTGTGCGTAGGTAGCAGATTTAGTAAGTGGAGGAGCCCTAAAGGCCTTGGGCGCCCGAACATTGCATATTTTTACCCTAGGTATATAAGGCAGTGTGTAAAAGAAATTAGGGTTCTCAAGCTCATTTGTTGAGAGCACTCTTTGGTGAGAGCTCTTGAGGTGTGTGGCTATGGAGTCCTTGAGCTTCTCCTTGCTCATGAAATCTAATTAACACTAATCAATGAGTCATTCTCTTTCACTATGCCTCTCTCATACTTCTTATGATTTCCTATGATGCTTAGATTAACTAGACCTCAACTAATTAGTGGTTAATCCTTCTCTAATCTCGTGTGATTGCTCTCTTTTTCTTGTATGTGCATGTATGTTTGATTGGAGTGTGGTGCTCGATAGATCTATGTGTGTCTGTGCTTATGATTAGTGTGTTGCATGATAGGAGTAGTGTTGTGTGCGTCTTGCAATCGTAGTGTGTGTGATTGGGTTGATTGGAGGTGAAGAGAAGTGGAGTGGACATTGCCCTTCATTGTGGCTTAGCTCCTCCATAGGCCAAGAAGCTCACCTCATAGAGTTAACCATTTGTGTTTCCACGATTAGCTCACTAACCGTGTGAGTGTTTCCATGCACTAGCCGGGTAGCTCATCCCTCCATATTGACAATTTTGTTGGTCATTGGAGCTATTGCAATGATGGGACCCCCAACATTTGGCGCCGTTGTTGGGGACGATGGCCTATGCTAGTGTAATTGTGGCATAATCAAATGCGTTCCCTTACTAATTTCACTTGTGTGTTTATGTTTCTGTGGATTTTGAATGTGTGTGCATGAAGCAATGTGTTCATAATTCCCTAATGTGTCACCGTATCTTGACAATTGTGTGTTTACACACTCTAATTTCACACTAACCCTTGCTAATTTGACTAATTTTTGCTAACTTACTAATTTACTATGAATGATTGGAGCATTCGGCCATTCAATTGATCTTCAATGGAAAGGTAATCAAGGTGGTATTCTCAACCTTCCTAGAATCTAAGGATGTGTAGAATTGTGTAGAGATCCCACCATGATGCAATGTAATGTTGATGCAATGCTATGTTGGATTGAAATTTTTTCGATTGTTTGTTTTCATGCCGTCGTAATGCCGAAATTTCAAGATTTGGTGGCGTATAAATTTGACAAGTTTCAATTGCTAATTGGTGATTGTGGATTGCTAATTGGGTGCCTAATTGAGTTAGTTGCATGCTTGGATGGTCAATTTCAAATGTGTGTACACTAAAATAAAGTGTGTGCGCATTTCAATTGAGTGTGTGTATGCCTAATTTTGGGTGTGTGTGCACTAATTTGCCCATGTTTGTGCACGTAAAAATCAATGTGTGCGTGTTGATTTTTCAATTGTGATGATTGATTTGTGTTGTGCTCATATTCAACTAATGATTTGTGAAGTTACGTTGCAATTTCGACAAAAAATTGCCCTTTTGTGTGCGCACCTAAAGATTGGTAAAAACTACCAATTATTAGTGTGTGTGTGCTTAAAAAGTGTTTAATTTGCATGATTGATTCATATTTTGATTGCATAATAGATGTGTGTAATGGTTAAATGCTGCGTTTTTGTGTTCAAAACAGTGATTTACACTCTCCAATTGAGTCAATTTTTGACATAATTTTGTCGGTAATTTTGCCGGCTTAATTACCTAGTCTTGATTTTATTGATAAAATTGTTTAGCAATTGAATTAATGTGATTTATGTGATTTTATTTGGCTCACTAATCCCCTATGTGTGGAGAATTTGTAGAAAAGTTTTGGATATTTTTTGGATAATTTTTGTAATTTTTTGCTAATTTTTGCATTAATTTTCGGTTAATTCCATAAAAATTTAATATTTTGCGATTTTATGAGCTATTTTGTGTGTGCGTATTTACGGCATCATTTTGTTTGCATTTGTGCCCTCCGTGGTCAAGTTTTGAGCGTTTTGCTATTTTCAGGGACCGGGTTGACGATTGTGTCGCAAATTGCATTTTTGATAAAATATGCTATTTTCAATGTGCTTTTGCGTGTCGGAAATGCTCGGTTGTGAATGAAGATGATTTTCTAAGGTTTCTAGAATTTTTTGGATTTTTTTGGTGATTTTTGGGATTTTCGGGTGAGTTTTAGCATTTTCGGCTAATTTTCGACCTACTTTTGGCATTTATGAACGTTTTTTTTGTAGAAAACTCGAGTTTCGACACTGGTCCTTCCCCGCCGTGCCTTGCGGCGCATAAACTTCCGGTGGATAGATCTTTACGATCTGCTGGGGTATTATCGCCGACAATAAAATTCTTCTCTTCTTCCTCTTCTCTCCGGGGAACACCACCCATCACACACACACACACACACTGCCATCCACTCCCACACTCTCTCGCTCTCTCCTCCCTCTAACCCATCCACTCACTCTCTCTCTAACTTTCTCTCTCTCTCTCTCTCTCTCTCTCTCTCTCTCTCTCTCTCTCTCTCTCTCCTCCCTCTAACTTACTCTAGTCTCTCACTCACTCTCTCTCTCTCTCTCTCTCTTCTCCCACTCTCTCTCTTTGTCTTACCCTACTCTCTCTTTCCCTTATTCTCTCACTGCCGGTGTGCGCCAAGCCGCTAGGCCACTCTCTCTCTCTCTCTCTCTCTCTCTCTCTCTCTCTCTCTCTCTCTCTCTCTCTTTCCGTGCCCGCACGAGGTGCTGCCAGCCGGACCCATAAGCCGTGTCGTTTATTGACATGCCGTGCGCTGCCCCAACCGTCAACCCCGCCTCGTGCTCTGCGCCCTTGTTCCTCTCCGTCTGCTTCGCGCTACGCGTTGCCGACAGCCCCGCAATCATGCGGCAGGCAGGCCCGGGTCAACGCCAGGTTAGTTTAGTTAGCCCTAGGTTAGTTTAGTTAACTAGGTTAGGTTACTTTAGTGGTTAGTTAAAAATAAAAAAATAAAAAAATAAAAATAAATAGAAAAATCCAAAATAAAAAAAAGAAAATCAAATAAAAATTCACAAAAAGAATAAAAAAGAAAAAACTCATAAAAAAGAAAAAAATTGATCATTAAAAAAAATCAAAAAAGTGTTTGAAAATTTCTAGAAAATAGAGAAAACACATAGAAAATCCACAAAAAAATAAAAATCACACAAAAATCTATAAAAAATAAAAAAGTGGCTCGAAAAATTCATCAAAAATAAAAAATTCATAAAAAGCCACAAAAAATGATTAAAAATCATAAACTGATCGCAAAAAAAAATATAAAAAATAATTCATTAAATCTTCAAAAAACACCAAAAATTTCAAAAACTGTCCTAAAAAACACAATAAATCACAAAAAATTCTAAAAATCACATAAAAATTAAAAAAAATCCTTAAAATTCAAAACTTTCCCAAAAACATCTTTAAAAATCATAAAATTATTTTTATTTTTATTTTAAAATTCAAAATTTCACAAAAAATAATAAAAACAAAAAGAAAATCGTTGAAAGTGCCAAAAAAAGACCGAAAGAGCTAGAACGAGCCCAGGAAAGGACAAAAATAGCAAAAGCTAAGTCGAGAAAATCAAACCGGGCAAAAGGGAAGAAGTCAAAAGAAGAAAAGCCAAAAAAATTACGCACCTTAAAGCGAACCAGAGATCAGCCGGAGAAAGCGAGAAAAAAGATCAACTCGAACCAGTTGAGCGGCAAGCAAATTTTCAAAAAAAAATTGCAAGCTAGAAATTGACTAGTGCGAGTAATTGTGTTGCAAATGAACTTCCAAGTGGACAAACATGCACAAATCATGGTGGATTGCAGATTAATCTGTTAAAGGCCCAATTTTTCATCATTTCAAAAGATTGCAATTAATTTTGACACCGTCGATCTAGAATTAATCCACTCTTGTGAGTCTGATGAGCAGGCAACTGCAAAAGTGTTTTGCCACAAGTAGTTTTATAAAAAATGAGCACGAGAAATTCAGCTAATCAACATCAAAATCTGCTAGGAAACAGTTTTGATAGAACAATTCAACATGGACTCAAGTCGAGCTGAGAGTTCAAGTACAACAGAGCAAGCCAGTAGCGGTGGTAACACATGCACAAGTGCAACATACTAGATTTTACAGCTATATGGCTACAATTGAGATAAAGTCTTGTATACAGATTCAAAAGGTCACAGATACTTCGTGAGCATCAAAATCAACACAGGAACCAAGATCTTGTTGATCAGAGTGAAGCCAGATTCAGAAAATTCCCAGATGTTCACAGACTTCAGTGGAGCCAAGTATTGTAAGCTCAAAGATGAAGTGCAGATAGAAGTTCAGAAAATCGAACCAAGTGGTTATCTAGAAATCTGCCCAAGCCAACAAAACATACAGTTGGTACATATGGAATCAGGGTCATTGTACATGGACTATAGTGGTCAGATCTATAATCGAGAGCCAGAATTGCAAGATCCAATAGATCAACCAATAGAAGCCAATCTAATTGGAGAACCAAGCTAAAGACAGTACCAAGGTCAAGACGGAGCAATCTACAGCTTGATGCTCAGTGTTTTGAAAGAAGATGCCGACAACTTGGCCAGCAAAGAAGCAAAAACTTCTCAACAATAGCCTGACATGACAGAGCTAGTTGAAATACCACCAGTTGTGGCATATTTCTCAGATTGTCGACGAAAAGGAGGACATTTTTCTGAAGATTGTCCAAGAAATCCTGACAACAGGGACACATCAATCGCCAAGCAAGGCACATAGCAAATTGGAAATGCAAATCTCAATGTAAGTGCATTTAACTCGCCACTTTTAATGAAATCAAATGATTCTGCATTACCATTAGAAGCACAAGTAAAAGCACTGCAAGTTCAAAATCAGCATAAAGATGCACAAGCACCTAAAAGCTTAAAATTGATTCTTTGAACAACAAATTCTTGCAAGAGAAGTAAAGCTAGATTTTCAGTCAGACAAGAACCTCATATCTTTCCGCACTTGGAAAAGATGTGGACAACCACAACTGGAAGATACTCCTGAATTTGTGAGCATATTGGGAGACAAATGATCAGAATGGTGGGGAATCATCTCCACTACCACTGAGGTAAGTTCACATATCATTATAGCTAAACAAGATGCAGTCATCAAAGACGACAAAGAATGAAGACCAAGACTGGTCACCCGTGGACGATATCACAAAGTCCTCAAGCACAGTTAAAATGGAGACTGATATCAAAGAAGATCTTACATAAGATGATTCATCTCCATCGAATAGAACTTCAAAAGAGCTTTAAAGCAAATCAGGCAATAGCAAGTGCAGATCAAACAGAGCAAAGAGCAACCACGTAAGTTATTGGGCAAAGAATGCCATCCATGGAAGCTATTGGGCAGAGAATGCCATCAAGGCCAGAAGTTAAGAAGAACAGAGTTGTAGACAACCAAGAAGCAATAGGAAGTCCAAAGATCCAAACATTGCCAGTCAACTCAGGTGATGTAAATCAGATTGGAAAGCAGAGTCTCAAGTCACCCTCCATAGAGACACAGTTAGATCAAGATGAGACCATGGAAAAAGCATGACAAAAATCTTCAATATAACCAACAATGAGAATAACTATAGTTCTCAGCAATACAAAAGGAGCAAGCGTTAGATGCAATGCTCTATTGGATAAAGAAGTGAAGTGCAATATGATTGCAGACAACATCTAGAGAATTCTAGAGATTACTCAGGGCAAGCCAGATAATAGAGAAATCATGGGTAAGGCTACAAGTCAAGAAGAAATGGTTGCTATCCTTAGCATCCAAAATCATGAAGAGCAGGTAAAGTTTCAGGTGAAGCCTTCAAAGGAAATGCTTGCAAATGTCATCCTTGGACATAATGGTTAGACCAACACAAGGCCTACAAAGAAGATACAATGTTAATACTCTCTTTTCCAAGAGGTAGCCAACACCATTTACAAGTACCGTTAATGCTAGATTTAGAGTTGCAGGAGTCACAAGAATCAAAGACAAATTGTGCAGACAAAGGTAAAGCTAAAGTGGAACTTCCACCGATTAGCAAAGAAGGTGTGACAGCATATGCCTCTACATCAAAGAACCCTCATGGATTAGCCTCTTCAAGCAAGTCAAGCTTTCAAAATTTCAAGTCAATTTCTGACCCAACGGAAACCTCTAAGGAGACACACAAAAAAGCAAAGATATTTTAGCCAAAGTACTCAAGAAAGAAAAGGAAAGTCAAGCAAGTGTTTGTTCAGAGCAGTTTAGTCAAAGTCAATAATCCAGTTTGGATTGAAGACAAGAAATTGACACAGAAAGACAAACACATGGGATGGATAGCATCACAATGGATCTTAAAAGAATGGGAGTTTCTATGGAGGTAACAGAAAGATATGGGTACCAAAACAACAGGTTAGGGCATATGAAGTAACTTCAAGTCCCTCCCAGGAAAGAAGGCCCACAAGGTATCAACCTCAACAATATCCTAGGATACCTAAGCAGAAGGTATACATCATAACAACATCAAAAGATGCTAAAGTCAACCACAACTCTCAAGGGGATACATAAAAAAGATGGATCTCAAAGAATCTTCTTCTTAGACAAGGATTCTACAAAGGATATACAAAGATTTGGCTACCAGCCAACCACAAGCCAACTACAATCACACCAGACCTACATGAAGCTCTCAAGAACTCAACAAGACCTAGAGTGAAGCAAAGTCAACAATGGAGATACAAAGATCATCAAGAGATTGAGATTCCTAAGTCTTCCAATGCTCCTAGTCAAAAGCCAGAGGCCTACAGCCAACAAATGCCTACAACAACATCAAAGACTTCTATCAACATACCCAATTGGAGAATCAAATTGATAATGGAGTCTTCACAGTCAAAGAAGGACCACCTAGCCAACGTGAATGCAGATTCAAAGATGATAAAACAAGTTTGGCAAAAGAAACCTTCAATGCCAACTTGGTCCTTCATTAATCTTCTTTTTGAGGATTCAAGCTTACTTTTACCTGAAGAAATGTTTATAGTAAGCACAAGAACGTAAAAAGTCAAGTCGGCAGGGTGCAAAAAACACTCTTTGGCATAGTCAAAGTTGGGCTACTGAGCCATAAAATGAGCAAAGCATTAGTCCCAAAGCTTCAAGTCATATTAAACTTTGTGCTAAGAGTCATAGTTATTAGGCTTACGCGCTCAAGCTGGAAGAGTTGAGTGTATCTAAAGTCATGTTGCTCATGCTAGATGTGATGAGAGTCAAACTCTATTAATTTACAATTGGTGGAGTGTCGTAAAGTCCAACACTCACGCACAGTGCATAGTAAGATGAGAGCACATATCCTCGTCAACAAAAACCATTCTTAAAGGGGTGTCAGCTTGCAAAGCCATGTCATGTGCTTTTATAGCTACACCATCTTTCTGAAGACCCCTCAAAATCTTTCTTGCACAACATATTGTTTTCCATGCATTTTTGTGTATGCATAAATAGGATGTCCCATCATTGGACATATGCATTAGACACTCTTTTTTGCTTCCACCTATGCACCTTGAGTGGACTACAACAGGCAAACTAATGTTCCATCATGCTACCCTCTCATATTTGCTGCCTTTTTAATTCCATATCTATTAGCAAATAATCCCTTGAGTCCTTTATGAATATTTCCAATGCTAGTAAGTACTCCAATAATGTGCATATCCCAAAGGCACTTTTTTTCCACTCGGTTTTTCCCTTTGGTCATCCAGGTATTAGACCCTAATTTAGAACCTCATCATTCTACTTCCCTTGTACATACTTTTCATAAATAAATAGCGGCCTCATCATTATGCTATTACAACGCACAAATGCAACATCATCTCTTACATCAGACATATTCAGACGAATGAAGATGCTGCAGCACATTGAACCTCATCAATAAATTCAACGACAAATGAAGACAATCAGCCCATCAATAACCAATCAAAAACCTTCCACAGCCTCCACGGGCACTTTTCAACAGTGCCCGAGGACGGACACTAAAATTGGAAGGGGGGAATGTTAACTGAGTCAACATCAGTTAACAGAAGCTGCTAAAGACTAAAGACGTACGGATGCACATTGAAGATCAACAGGAAGAAGCAGTAAAGATTGGAGTTACACATTTTTTACGTTTTCCCAAAATGGTCATGTATTGTAAATTCTCCATTTATTTCAAGCCATTGTAATATTTTAATGTGTTACGGGCTCAATGGGAGTTCCAAGATGTAAAGAATATGACAATTAGTGTGCCTAGGTAGTAGATTCAGTAAGTGGAGGAGCCCTAAAGGCCTTGGGCGCCCGGACATTGCATATTTTTACCCTGGGTATATAAGGCAGTGTTTAAAAGAAATTAGGATTCTCAAGCTCATTTGTTGAGAGCACTCTTTGGTGAGAGCTCTTGAGGTGTGTGTCTATGGAGTCCTTGAGCTTCTCCTTGCTCATGAGACTTGATTTACACTAATCAATGATTCATTCTCTTTCACTATGCCTCTCTCATACTTCTTATGATTGCCTATGATGCTTAGATTAACTAGATCTTAACTAATTAGTGGTTAATCCCTCTCTAATCTTGTGAAATTGCCCTCTTTTGCTTGTGTGTGCATGTAGGTTTGATTGGACTGTGGTGCTCGATAGATCTATGTGTGTGTGTGTGCTTGCAATTAGTGTGTTGCATGATAGGATTAGTGTTGTGTGCATCTTGCAATCGTAGTGTGTGTGATTGGGTTGATTGGAGGTGAAGAGAAGTGGATGTGGATAATCCCTCTCTACACACATTGTGTGCAAGCTCACACTGAATATCCATAATACCACAAAGTGCCTCCCACCCATCCAAGAGGGACCTAGCATCTTTCATGAGATCAAAAGGAACATGTGGAATGTGATTTAGGCCTTTCTTAATATAGTCTTTCAACATCCTATGCCTAGCGATATCTGGACTGGTAGTGAGTACATGCTGCCCAAAAGGTGGAAAATTGACAAGAAATCCATAAAAACTATTTTGCGATTGACATGCACATGGCTTATCAATATCAAAAGGTTCAACAAAGGTGAGCAAAGGTTTATACAAAAGTGACCCTATACTCTTTGTGAACTCCATCCGAAAGAAATACAAAAAAATGGTTTTTGGAATGTGGTTCAATGTTTGAGAAATGCGCTATAGAACTTCTTTGGGTAAAAATGATCAAGGAATTTATCAATGAAAAGAAGATGCACAAACCTACCAGGATTCCTATGTTTATTTACTAATTGTTTATGTCCATTACTTGTCATAAAATCTAATATCTAATATCTAACCAACCCAAATGATTTTCTCATATTAAATGGATCACTTAATGTGGGAGAATAAACGGGAACAAGTGTTAAGATATAGACATGTGCTTATAGATCTGTCTCAACACCGGGCCAATGGTAAAGGGGCCCAAATGAGAGATGGTCTATCAGAGAGCAAGGCTAACAAATGGAGCATAAGACCTTAGGGTTAGGTTCATTGAATACCTCCAATAATGTGTGTAAAAGTCCTTTGATCTTAGGTAAGCTAGGGCTGATCTTGAGGCGCGGGAACCCGACCCAGGTCGAGGTGCTTGTCTTGCTTGTCATGCTTGATGACTAAGGTGCTTGAGGTGCTTGATGATTGAGGTGCTTGAGATGCTTGAGGTGCTTAATGATTGAGATGCTTGAGGTGCTTGACATGCTTGAGATGCTAGGGTTGCACTTGAGGTGAGAACCCAACCCAAGCTTAAAGTGCTTAAGAGCCAAGCTTGTGGTGGGAACTGGGCCTATGCATGAGGGGCTTGAGGTGTCAAAAAGTAAAATATTCAATCCCTACAAGGAGGGGGCGAGCCCTACATGAGGGGGTATGAGAGAGAACACCCACACACTCACACAAGGCATGCATGGTACAAAGAAAGCAAAAGGGACACTTGTCAAGTTCCTCCTCATGTTGCCCTCTAGTGTGCCTGAAGCCTATTGGTTGGCCACCCAAGGGGTCCAATAATAATTTAGGAGATTTAATTAATTGATTTTGCATTTATCTAGCCCTCTCTCTCAAAGGGGAAAGGGGGACACTTGTCTCAAGGCTACCCTTGCTGCTTGTAATGCCTCCTGCTTATGATTGGCTAGGCCTGGAGGGGTCCAATGAGCTTCAAGCATGAGCTACAAGGGGGGGTTGACCCAAGCAAGCTAGGGGGTTGCTTAGGGGGTATACTCACCCACACACACTCACAAACACTCTCATTGTGTGCTGTGCAAAGTGCAAGAGCTCTCTCTCCTTCTCCAAGCAAGTAGAGGTTGAGAGCCTACACCAACACTCTTGGATATGGAGTGCAAATCCAACCAAGAGCCATGCTTCAATGCTTAAGCTTGACATCTCCTTCTTCTTCATTACTATGCTATTATGTATGCTAGCAACAAGAGTTATGATAAGTGAGGAACTAATTATTTCTCCTACGAAATGTTTCTTCTTCCTCTTCCCTACCCTCATTCCCTGCTAGCTCTCTCCACCTTCGAAGGTGTTTGAGGTCTTGGGACTGAGGCTTGGGATAGTTAAAGCTTTCTTCAAATTTATGTTATGTTTGTGATGCATGAAGCTTTCCATGTTCATTGCATCACCTAGGTCACAAGGAACACAAACATTGTATTGTAACAAGTCTTTCTTAATGGGAGAAATTATAATACAAATGCCTATTGGAGGGGGGACTAGCTCCACATAAATCCGGTCCTCAACTGTTGTCATGTTCTCTAAATTCTCTCTCTTGCAAAAGTATTGTTCATGCCAAGTTAACTAATTGCTATGCTTATGTTGTTATCTTCAATTATGGTCACTCGGTATGCTCACAAAGTCATTTCTCGAAAGTACTCTCATTAATTTCCGCTACTCTCAAATTAATTTCCGCTACTCTCTGCTATGTTAGACCTACTCCTCTACTCTCTATAATTAACCACTTTGAGCCGTGGGTGTAAATACTTAAGAGCCAATTTTCAAAGGCTAAGAGGAGTGGCAACTAAGGTTTTGAATTGCCAAAGCATACACTAAGTACATACATAAATTTTGTTAACATGGCTGACAATAATCAAGAGAGTAGAATGAACATTGATAGCTTTGATTTTGCACATGAAGGTGCTAATGATGATGATCCCATGTTTGTGAATTATCTCGTCACTAGGTTGCGTCAAGCTATGGGCAACCCTGCTTTGCAAGCCGAAGTTACTCAACAACTTCGTGCTTATAGAATTTTCCTTCCTCTCCAAGAGGAGAGAGAGCTTAGGAGGCCTCTTGAAGAGACCCCCAAAAGAAGACTCTCTCCCATTCGAGAGGAGGAATCCAAAGAGCAAGAAAGCAATGAAAGTTTAAGTTCCTCTAAAGATGTGTCTCCACGAAGATGGCGGTCTAGACGATCGCCCACTCCTCCCAAGAGGAAAAGATCAACACATAGTCCTTCTCCTCATCACCCTGAAAGACAAGAGAGGAAACAAAGGAAGAAAAGGGCTAGGAAGAGGTCACCCTCTTCTCCTTCTTCTTCACCTTCCTCCTCTTCCGACGAAAGTTATGGCTATTCTCCTAGAGAATACAAGAGGGGAGGACATCTCAAATCATTTTCTGCATGGGGAAGGTCACAAATGCTAAAGAAGTTCAAGGAGTGAGGAAAGAGTATCTCTTTTCTCACCTATGATGGCACCTTTGGTGCTACTAACAAAGTGTTGGCCTTCATCCAGCAATTTGATGCGGCCTTTGGAGACGAGGGATTCACAGAGTCCTCCAAGCTACGCCATGTAGCTATGCACTTCCAAAAATCAGATCGTCAATGGTGGGCTAGCCTTCGTGGCAATGGTGTAGCCCCAAAGACATGGAAAACTCTGCGAGTTTCCATCATGAAGCAATTCCTTGCAAGCTATGCAAAAGACAAAGTGATTACTGAATGGTGCAGCTTGAAGCTTCTCTCTCATGTTGAGATGTCGAGCTCTACATCTTGAGCTGGCATCCACTACGGGTCTTGGCCGCTTACGGCATTTACTCACTGGCGCGTTAGGTGACCGACACGGAGGATCTCTGCCAGTGATTCTACAGCTGGACTGCACTTATAGTGCTAGCCTAGTACGCTTCTAGCGAGTTCCCACTTAGTGACCGCATGTACATATGTGCTACTTTTCAGCTTTAGCACTTGGTCATTTTGTACTCTCTTTTCTTAGAAGAAGAAGATTTCAATATCTTTGTGTTTTGTGCTTGTTTTGTGTAGCTCTCTTGCATCCTCATTCTTTACATGGTATCAGGGCCTGGTGCATGCAAGAGAGGCTAAGAGAGCAAGAGCATCACAATCTCCTCGTTTGCAATCCACGTACCAGTTTCTGAACAGGTCTCCAAAGTGCAGTATACAGAGATTTACTGTACAAGTACAGTGGTTGTATGTACGCTTGATTGTGGACACTCGTTGAGTGTAGAAAGTGTTACAGGTACAAAAATAGCAGTTTTAACAGATTTGCAGGTTTTTGCAGATTGCAGCTATTTTGTCTTAGTGCTTCAAGATGTCTGACGGTTTCAGTCAGATTGTCACTGAGAAGCTTGAGAAAAATAACTACCCTGCATGGAAGTTCAAAATAACTAATTTCCTAAAAGGGAAAGGTTATTGGGACTATGTAGAAGGAGACAATGAAAAGGAACCAGAGATTCCTGAGGCAAATGCTACGGCAGAGCAAAGAAAAGCTTTGAGGGACTAGCAACAAGGCCAGAGCAAAGTGATGTATTGGCTTTCTATGAGCATCACAGATGGCATGATGGGCTATCTACAGGATGCTGAAACCCCCGCCATTGCATGGAAAAACTTAGGTAGAGTGTTCGAGGTGAACACCAAGGCCAGGAAGCTTCAACTAAAGTCAAAGCTAAATCAGGTTAAGAGGAACAACCTCTCCATCAATGATTATTCCTTGAAGATCAAGAGTATCATTGAGGTTCTTGGATCTATTAAAGTCTAAGTGGAAGACGATGACATTGTCCGTGCATGCTTGGATGGTCTAGGAGATGAGTATGTACATTTCAGGTCTTCCATGAATATAAGAGATGACATCCCCGTGTTCCAAGATTTGATTTCTATGCTTATTGTTGAGGAGAAGAACCTTGGTCTTGACACATCTTCTTCTCGTGGCAGAAATAGGTCTGAACATGCCTTCTATTCTAACTCCAACAGAGGTAGAGGTCGTGGTCAAGGCCCGAGTGGTTGCAGGGGCCAATCTCGCAAAGGTCAATCAAATCAAAACAATACAGGTGGCAGGGGAAACCAGTCTCAAGGCAGGGGGAATCAAAGAGGTTGTGGTGCAAGATCAAGCAAGCAACAACATACTGCAAATAGCAGAGAATGTTGGCTTGTGGTGAAAAAGGCCACATGTCAGGTGACTGTCCAAAGGGAAAAGCAAGTGGAAAGAGAGAACATGACAACTATGAATCTACTAGCAGAGATGCAGATGACAGCAGAAGCGAGCGCATGTTTGTTATGCAACAAGTAATGAATACAATGACTGCAGAGAATTCCACCCAAGATGATGTTTGGTATGTGGATTCAGGTGCCTCTAATCACATGACGTTGTCAGGAGTTTTTTGGAGCAAGGGATTGCACATATGTTCATACACATGCATGATGCATCAAATAAAGGATTGCCCATTTTCCAGAGCTAGGTGGTTACGTGGGACCCACATGTGTACAGGTAGAACAACATGTACATAGTGCATCGATTTTCACTATTACCAGTATCAGTGTGTTTTTTCTACAATAATGAGGAGTTGGTAGCGCGTAAAACTTCTTGAGGAAGCTATCCGCGGGCCGACGACATGAGGTAAGCAGGTGCGTCAGATGGCATCTAGTGGCGTCAGGAGGTCGAATGGGATCAATATTTGCACGTGGATGAGTACGGACACAACGTGGATGTTTTCTTGTGATAATTATGCAGAAAGGTAATCATGAGGACCACTTTTTGGGGCCACTTCACGTGGTGGCGAGACGCATTATTGGAAAAAGCTGAGTGACAGGTGTGCATATGGATGCAAAAAGGTGACAACTATGCACTGTGAGGTCAGTTTTTGGCCTGTTCGGGGTCCGTTTGAGGTCATCTAAAAGGCCAAGGGTGCCCAACTAATAAAGCTAAGTGTGGGAACTGGAAATATTGAGAGAAAACCAGAAAAAACGTGGAGAAGAGAGGAGGAACAGCTGCAACTGTGTTTTTGCTCATTTTGGAGCCTGTCTTGGCCGCAAACTGCTCATCCGAGGTCGGATTTGAGCACTTTGACATTGTAGACTGGGGTTTTGGGCCGTTCCAAACGCGATGGCGCAATCCATTTTGACAAATTCCTCACTCTTTTTTTGCTGTTTTTCTGTGTAATCTTCTCCGGTAAGTGAAGCCTCTGCTTGACTTTGTGGTTGTATTTGGCTTATTTTACTCATACTGTGTGAGCTATTTGCCCCATTGGTGTTGGTCCAAGCTCATTTGTATCTAAATATCAGAATTTATCCTCTTTTGAGCTGAGTTTTTTTTTTGTGTGTGTGTGTGTGTGTGTGTGTGTGTCTCTGTGTGGAGTGGGCAAGTGGATAGTCTCTCTCCTCTCACTCCATAGGTGTGTTTCCTGTCTCGGCCAGGTTGGTTGTGTAAACCGAGTGGTGCCCCATAGCGTGTGTGTGTATCTTCCCAAGGGTGTGTGTCGGGTCGTTATAGAGGCGTTCTGTGTGTTTTCATCCCGCCCACATTCTTTTGGCGCCCCATGGAGGATCTTCTTTGAGTACCTTCTGCTTCGAGCTTCAAGGTTCGAGATTCGGGATTACCGGTTGCAGGTTGCAGATTACAGGTTACAGGTTACAGGGACAGGTACATATACAGGTGATTCACACAGGTACAGGTAGCTGGAGTACAGTGATATACTAGCAGAGGTGTCACTTGCAGCTGTTGTGGGTATGCATCATTGGCGCCTGTTTGAGCGCATTGTCTGCTGGATTGTACGTTACTTGTGGAAACTTCCATTGTACGCCTTTGTGGAGCCATACTTGGTTTTATTTGGCAGTCCCAGCCATTTCTGAGACTTGGTCTGGAAGATAGTCATTTCTGAGACTTGACTATATGCGAGTTGCATTAGCCTTCGTGTGAGGGTCGATAGCGTGAGGTTTTATTGAGCTGGGGGATTCTCAAATGTGGAGATCCTTTCGGTGATACAGGTAGCTGGAGTACCCTTTTTGTGACCTCGCCATAGGCTATGTACTAGTGATTCCTAATTGATGCTCGGGTTCTATTGTTGGCAGTTTATGCATACATAGACAGTCTATATTTTGGGTTCACACTGCTCTACTTCTGGGGAAACTCTGCCAAAAGTTTTCCAAGTTATGATGACTGGTTTTTTGGTATTTTGAACCATTTATGCTGTTATGCTGCTGAAATTTTGGCAAAATCAGAAGATAAGACAGGTGTGCTTCCTTGGGAGCTGCATGATTGACTTTAATGGATGATCAAAATGGCCCTCAATTCACTCCTTTTCATTTAACTCAGAGAATCCAGATAAATGTTCTTGTGTCCAGGAAGATTTTTTTCCAGCAGCGCATAGTCTTTATGTTCGGGCCAAGAAGATTAAGGGAGATACTGGAATGTCCTTTGCCTGTTGTAATTCCGATGATCAACTATGAAAACTCATTTGATGTGCATGTGTTTGTCCTTATCTAAAGCTAAGCTCCATTGAATTTTTTAGGGATTGAGTTTGTCAAAAGTTTTGGGTTCTTGCACGTGTGTTCAAAGGGGTTCTCAAAGCATCGTAATTTGGGTAGCCATGGCTTTCTCTTATCCGGAGTTTCATGGAAGAAGTGATGAAGATGTGGAAGACTTTTTGGAAAAGATGGAGGTTGCCTACAATAGCAACCAGATTCATGACCCGGCGCAGATGTTACGCCTTCTCCAAATTTGTTTGAAGAGTGATGCACGAGTTTGGTCCAAAGCATTTGAAGAGGAGTTGCGTGTGGCTGATCCACCTATAAGATTGAGTTGGGACAATCTACAGCATGGATTGGAAGTGGAGTTTGTGAAGATAGAAGATCCTGACAAAGTGTGGCAAGAAGTACAGGCTTTAGTGCAAAAGGAAGGTGAGCCGGTAGATGCGTACATACGAAAGTTTTCATTGGCATGGGAGCGGATGTGCAAGGCCTTAGCACCACAAGTACCTCCACCTGACATGATGAAGAAGGACAGGTTCTTGGCTGGTCTTTGGGAGAATATACATTGGAGAGTGGAGCTAAAGAAGCCTAGGACATATGAAGATGCACTAGAGGTAGCAAGGAACAAAGAGTGGAAGCTGAAGAAAATGAGCCAGTTAGGGGTTGAGTCTTTGTCCATGAGGTCTGAATTTCAGCCTATGGATTCTTTGCCAGGTCGCATGCCAGGGGTTCATCATGAACCAGTGGTTCCTGTTACTACTCAGGTTATGCCAGCAGTGGTCACTACATCTGTGCAAGAGAAGACATGAGGCAAGTGGTAAGCCTAAACATGCTAGGTCAAGTGGGAAATAATCGAGGTCGAGGGAGGTTTTCAAATCAGCCAGGAGGTGAAGAAAGACCTAGTAATGGTGCTGGACAAAGCAACGGTAGGTTCTGGAGGCAGACACCCACATGTTATAATTATGGAGAGTTGGGCCACATCAGCCCGCAATGTGATAAGCCACCAAGGATGGGGGGAGACATGTATCCATTGCCAAAACAGGTGCTAACTAGGTCCAATGATTATGGCATCGAAATTAAGGGAGATGAAGGAACTAGTGGATTAAGCTAGGAGGAAAAGGGAAAGACAAAAGTGTTAAGTGTAGTCACCTTGGAGAAGGCATCAAAGCTAGAGGATACATTAGTGATGCCTATTGGGAAGAGGAACACAGAGGAAAAGGAAGGAAGAAGTGCCCCAGGTCCTAGTAAGAAGAAAGGAAAGAGCCATGAAGGTGAGGATGTCAAGGCCAAGAGGAAAAGAAGGGCTCGTTGCAAGTTTCATGTCTCAGATTTTTCACTAGGGGATGGGCAATTAAGCTATGACTTGAAGGAGGATCTGACGAGCAAGAAAGCCAATGTTACTTTTGGACAGCTTATAGAGATGGTGCCTAAACTAAAGCGACAATGGAAGAGGATGGTTAACCCAATGGAGAAAGAGCCAGAGAGAGGTTCAGTGAAGGTGTTGGCAATGGATGAGCTACCAGATATTTGTCCAATAGTAGAAGTGTGGCACAAAAGAAAAAATTTGGGACAAGGTTATGTGGATGGTGGAGCCCAAATATGCGTCATAACACACTCATGCGTTGAGAAGATAGGTCTCACAGTGACTGGGGTGTCAGGCTTTCAGATCAGATTGGCAAATCATCAGAAAGTAAAATGTTTGGGTGTTGTAAAGAGCTTAGAAGTGGAAGCATATGATGCAAAGGCAGTGGTTGATTTTCATGTGATGCCAGCGGGGTTGGGAGCATATCCTATTATATTGGGTAGACCATGGTTACGTGCAGTGGGAGCTATTCAAGATTGGCGACGTGGTACTATTAGCCTCTATGGAAAGACATGTGCCAAGAAGCTTTATAATATGGACACAAGGAAACGATTGGAGGAGCTTTATGAAGATGAGGATGAGTCTAGTGATGAAGACTATTCCACAGTGTCTGATGAGGACAGTGATAGTACTACCAGCAGTGATGAGGATGCTGATGTTGCATTTCTTTTGATGGACAAAGGAATCCAGGAGTCTGGTGTAGTCGCATTTGCAAATGAGGTTGAAGATGAAAGTGAAGGGCCTTATGAAGTGATTGAAGGGCTAATGCAAACCAAGGTTGAATGGTCAAAAAAGTAGGAATTGATGACACAAATGATCAGTGGAGACCTCTCAGCTATGGAGAAGGAGATATATTTGCACATGCTGGCTAGTTTTCCTGATTTGTTCATTACTTCATATGAAGAGATCAGAGGGTTCAAGGGTGAAGAGATGCATATAGAGCTGAAAGAAGGTGCTAAGCCAGTGCGGAAAAGGCTAAGAAGGATGGGTCAAGAGCAAATGAAAGCCTTGCGGGAAGAGGTGGACAAGTTATTGAAGGCAGGGTTCATAGTCCCAGTGGAAACCACAAAATGGGTGAGTCCAGTCGTAGTCAGTCCAAAGAAGGATGGAAAGTGGAGGATCTGTGTAGATTTTAAACCCTTAAATGCAGCCACTAAAAAGAACCCATATCCTCTTCCATTCATCGATCAAATCTTGGATTTAGTGGCAGGTTATGAGAGGTACAGTGTGTGTGATGGTTTTTCAGGCTATTTTCAATTGAAGATTGCTCTTAAAGACCGCACAAAGACAACTTTCATTACGCCATGGGGCTGCTATTGCTACACAGTATTGCCGTTTGGGTTGACAAATGGACCATCCTTTTATCAAGAGAGAGCAAATTGGGTATTGGAACCATTCATTGGCAATTGTGTTAAAGCTTTTATGGATGACTTCTGTGTATACAGCAGTAGGGTTGAGCACCATGAGAAGCTGCAGATGGTATTGGCTCGATATGATGAATGTGGAGGACAACTAAATCCAAAGAAATGTCATCTAGCACAGCCAAGGGTGAAGTTATTGGGCCACATGGTGTCAAAAAATGGCATTGAGGCTGATCCAGACAAGGTTAAGTCTATTATTCTTCTTCCATCACCTACGAGTACGAAGCAATTGGCAACCTTTATACACAAAGTGAAGTACATGGCACGGTTTATTCCATCGTCTTCACAACTCCTTTATCCATTACAACAAGTGGCAAAGCATGATCCATTGCAATGGGATGACAAGTGTGAAGAAGTGTTTCAAGAGGTGAAAGAGGTGTTAGGGGGGCTGTCAGCCATGCAGGCTCCTGATTGGGAGAAAGTTTTTTATGTAAATCCATCAGTAGGGGATGATGCCATTGGAGCCATGCTATTGCAAAAGGGGAAGGGCAGCCATTATATGAGGCCAGTGTATTGTGCAAGTCGAGTGAAGTTGGTAGCAGAGAGAAAGCTCTCGGAAGTAGAGCTAGTGATGGCCAGTGTAATATTTGCTTGTCGACGATTTTGTCATTACTTGCTACCACGACCTTTTGTTTTCTTGACGAGTTATGCCTTTTTGCCACAGTTAATTAATGGCACTAACATGTCAAATGTGGTCAAGAAATGGATAATTGAGCGGCAAGAGTTCGAGTTCTCTTTTTTGGTGGAAGACAGTACAAGGGCTACCCTAGCCGATTTGTTGACCTACAAGGAGAATCCCCTTCTTGTTAAGGAAGAGGTGGTGAGAAAGGTAGTTGAAGAAGTGCCACAGATCAGCAATGCACACGTTTTGTTCTTTGATGGCTCATACAGAAAGAGCCATGATGCCGCTTTAGGGGGTATAGCACTTTATGATCCAGAGGGGAAGCTAGTATGCAAGAGAGGGTTCAAATTGGATGCTCATAGTAACAATGAGGCTGAATATGCTACTTTGGAAGCCGGATTACACATTTGTTTGAAGCATGGGAGTAGAAGGTTGAGCATAAAAGGTGATGCCTTGTTAGTTGTGAAGCAAGTCCTGGGTGTGTGGAAGAGCAAGAACAGCTCATTGAAGGAAATGTGTTTCAAAATTAAAGGCCTCTTAAAAAAGTTCGAAGCATGGAGCATCAGACACATTGAACGTGCTCTAAATGGAGAGGCACATGAAGCAGCTCAAAGCATGATTGGGGAGCTATTTGTGTTGAGGACCACTTTACCTCTTTATCATGGCCGGGAAAGTTTGGCTCAAGAAGAAGAGTTTTTGCTAACAGGAATCATTCCAAAGGAGATTCAGAAGTCGAAGAAGTATGGTTTTGTGCGTAGAGCATACATGTACAAATTGATTGGTGATGTCTTATACATGAAAGGGGCTGATCTCGTGTTGAGACGTGTACCTTGGCGGGAGGAGCTTTACAGAGTGTTGGAAGAGAATCATGAAGGCGCATGTGGCGGACATTTTGCTCTAAAGATCACCTTGCATAAGATCTTGCAAGAGGGGTATGTATGGCCTAGTTTGCACAAGGATGTTCACCATTGGTGTAGGTCTTGCAATAGGTGTCAAACATTTGGGAAGAGAGTGTTGAAGCCAGAGTTACGAAAAACCATTATGGCGTTTGATGTGTTTGAAAAGTGGGGGATTGATGCAATAGGCCCGTTCCCTATCACGAGCAGGGGCAAAAGCTATATTTTGACTGCAGTGGACTATCTCTCTAGATGGGCAGAGGCTATAGCAGTAAAATAGATCACTACAAAGGATGTGGCAAAATTTGTGTATGATGAAATATGTTGCAAGTTTGGGGTGCCATTGGAGCTACTCTCAGATAAGGGGCTAGGATTTAGAGCTAAACTTCTAGACTTTTTATGCGCGAAGATGAAGATTAGGCATCAACATACCACTCCTTATTACCCACAGTGTAATGGCTTAAATGAAAGATTCAATGGTGAGTTGGTACAGATTCTTTCAAAAGTGACAGAGCACGAAGGAAAGAATTGGGATTTGGAATTGCCTAGTGCATTATGGGCTTACCGTACTTCGGTGAAGACAGGTACATGGTTTACTCCATTTCATTTGGTGTATGGAAAGGAATCACTATTGCCTGTGGAGGTAGAGTTGCCTACAGTAAAGATGCTGGAGAAGTTGCTTGGGCCGCCTAGTGATGCATTCAAAGAGAGGCTCTTGCAGTTACAAGAGGTTCAGTTGGATAGGATGAGTGCATTGGAGCATTATGGGCAGATGCAAGATAAGACTTTGGCAAAGATAAATGAAAAGGTCAAAAGTAAGGGCATCAAGAAGCATGACTTGGTTTTGCGCTACAACAGTAAGCTGGAAAACACCTTCCAAAAGAAGTTTCAGATTAAGTGGGAGGGCCCTTTCAAGGTAGTGGAGTGTTTCCCGAATGGTACATATCAGTTGGCTAACCTGGATGGGATTCTACATAAGTCAAGGGTAAATGGATTGTGTCTTAAATTGTATCATGCCAGGTTAATGATGGTGGAGCAAGATGCGCTGTCTGTGGAGGAAGCAGTGTTGGTGAAGGATGACGAGACTTGTGATGCTGCGAGTCTCATATCGCTTTTTGCTGCTGCTGATCATGAATGATCTAGCAGGCTAGGGGATGGGCAAATTATGTCAGGAGTTTTTTGGAGCAAGGGATTGCGCATATGTTCATACACATGCATGATGCATCAAACTTTAAAGGATTGCCCATTTTCCAGAGCCAGGTGGTTACGTGGGACCCACATGTGTACAGGTAGAACAACATGTACATAGTGCATCGATTTTAACTATTACCAGTATCAGTGTGTTTTTTCTACAATAATGAGGAGTTGGTAGCGCGTAAAAATTCTTGAGGAAGCTATCCGCGGGCCGACGACATGAGGTAAGCAGGTGCATCAGATGGCATCTAATGGCGTTAGGAGGCCGAATGGGGTCAATATTTGCACGTGGATGAGTACGGACACAACGTGGATGTTTTCTTGTGATAATTATGCAGAAGGTCATCATGAGGACCACTTTTTGGGGCCACTTCACGTGGTGGCGAGACGCATTATTGGAAAAAGCTGAGTGACAGGAGTGCATATGGATGCAAAAAGGTGACAACTATGCACTGCGAGGTCAGTTTTTGGCCTGTTCGGGGTCCGTTTGAGGTCATCTAAAAGGCCAAGGGTGCCCAACTAATAAAGCTAAGTGTGGGAACTGAAAAAACTGAGAAAAGACCAGAAAAAATGTGGAGAAGAGAGGAGGAACAACCGCAACTTTGTTTTTGCTCATTTTGGAGCCTGTTTTGGCCGTAAACTGCTCATCCGAGGTCGGATTTGAGCACTTTGACATTGTAGACTGGGGTTTTGGGCCGTTCTGAACGCGATGGTGCTATCCATTTTTCCAAATTCCTCACTCTTTTTTTGCTGTTTTTTTGTGTAATCTTCTCCGGTGAGTGAAGCCTCTGCTTGACTTTGTGGTTGTATTTGGCTTATTTTACTCATACTGTGTGAGCTATTTGCCCCATTGGTGTTGGTCCAAGCTCATTTGTATCTAAATATCAGAAGTTATCCTCTTTTGAGCTGAGTTTTTTTTGTGGGTGTGTGTGTGTCTGTGTCTCTGTGTGGAGTGGGCAAGTGGATAGTCTCTCTCCTCTCACTCCATAGGTGTGTTTCCTGTCTTGGCCAGGTTGGTTGTGTAAGCCGAGTGGTGCCCCATAGCGTGTGTGTGTATCTTCCCAAGGGTGTGTGTCGGGTCATTATAGAGGCGTTCTGTGTGTTTTCATCCCGCCCACATTCTTTTGGCGCCCCCACGAAGGATCTTCTTTGAGTACCTTCTGCTTCGAGCTTCAAGCTTTGAGATTCAGGATTACATGTTGCAGGTTGCAGATTACATGTTACATGTTACAGGTTACAGGTTACAGGTTACAGGGACAGGTACAGATATGCGCAAACCAAATGTGTTAGTCTATGTGCAGACAGGAGATGACACAGCTCACCCCATTGCTCATGTAGGGGACATAGCTCTAAATACAAAGAGTGGGAAATCAAAGTACTTAGGAGATGTACTTCATGTCCCAAACATTACAAAGAATCTTGTTTCTGTTGGACAAATGGTTGAGCAGGGTTTGCAGGTTCACTTCAATCCGAATGGCTATTATGTAGAAGATTTCTAGAATGGCTGTAAGCTGATCACAGAGGGAAAATGTGTGGGCCGAATGTTTATGTTCAATGTAGACATGCCTGAGGTAAAAGCTGCATTATTTGCACTGGCATAGATGTTGTGGCTGATGTTGACATTTGGCACAAACGCATTGGCCATGTCAATGATCAGAGATTGTGCAGCATCATGCAATCAAAACAGATTGTAAAAGGTTTGCCCAAATTCAAGGTGAATGGTATGCATAAAGTGTGTGCAGCATGCCAGTTTGGAAAACAATCAAAGGGCTCATTTCCACATGAGCACAATGTATGTAAAAAGCCACTTGAGGTGGTGCACATAGATGTTTGGGGTCCAACCGATACTGCAAGTATACATGGTTGTTGCAGGTATTATGTCTCTTTCATTGATGACCATACAAGGAAAGTATGGGTCTACTTCATGCGTAACAAAAGTGAAGTGTTTGGTCACTTTTAGGACTTCAAAGTCATGATTGAGAAGGAGACAGATATGCAAATTAAGAAATTGAGGTCAGATGGAGGGGGAGAGTACTTCTCCAATGATTTTTCAAATTTTCTGCGAATGCATGGTATATGCAGGCAGTTTACATGCAGATATACTCCACAGCAGAATGGGGTCGCAGAAAGGAAAAACAGGCACATTGCAGAGGTTGCACGTGCATTGATGAATGTGAAGAACATGCCTCACCATTTTTGGGTTGAAGCTGTAAATACAGCTGTGTACATTATGAACAGGACACCTACAGTTGCGGTGCATGATGTAACACCTGAGGAAAAGTTTACAGGTACAAAGCTTGATTTGGCACACTTGAAAGTGTTTGGCTGCATAGCTTACGTGCATGTACCAGATGAGTTGCGTAGGAAATTGGATCCTAAAGCATAGAAATGTATTCTTGTGGGATATTCCCTTGAACAAAAGGGATACATGTGCTACAATCCTACCAGATGAGAATTCTGAGTGAGCAGAGATGTAGTCTTTGATGAAATGAGCAGTTGGTACAGTAATGCACATGGCACTATTGGGGCTGATGTAAAAGATGATGTGGTTGTACAAAATGTGAGGCCACAGTCACAGGTTTTGAGTGGACCACAAGAGTCCTCTTCTCGTGGCTCTGTTGAAAATCCATTGAATGGTAGACTACGTACGCAGGTCACTCCACCAGCAGGTACAACGAATGTATCACAAAAAGGAAAGGAAAAGGTTGATGAAGCTCCCTTTATGGTTGATGCATCATCAGGTTTTTCACATATAGACATGGATTCAGATGGTTCTGAACAAAGTCTTGATGAGGAATTTGGAATTCCGGCTGTCAGGACACCTGGTGTAAGGAAAGTACAAGAAGATGCTAGAGGGCAAAGGAGTGACCCAAGACCGCGCAGATCTAACAGAGTCAGAAATCCAGTTCAGAAATTGACTTATGATGGGTATCTAGCGCATCACCAAGCCTACATGGCTAAGGTGATATAGGATGTGGAGCCCACATGTTTTGAGGATGCAGTTGAAAATGTGCATTGGGATGATGCAATGAATGAAGAGATGGCTGCATTGGAAGCAAACGACACATGGGAGTTGGTGCCATTGCCAAGTGGCAAGAAAGCTATTGGCTGTAAATGGGTGTATAAAACCAAGCATAAGGCTGATGGTAACATTGAGCGTCACAAGGCAAGGCTGGTCGCAAAGGGTTATGCACAGACGTATGGCATAGACTATGAGGAGACCTTTGCTCCAGTGGCAAAGATGACGAATGTGAGAGCTGTCATAGTAGTGGCTGCATCTAGAGGCTGGATTATGCATCAAATGGATGTAAAGAATGCCTTCTTGAATGGTGAGTTGCAAGAGGAAGTGTATATGGATCAGCCACCTGGTTATGTCGATCCAGGTTACCCACATTATGTATGTAGACTTCTCAAAGCTTTGTATGGTTTGAAGCAGGGCTCTAGAGCATGGTATGACAGGATTGCCAAGTATCTTGTCAGTATTGGTTTTAGGAGAGCTCATGCTGATAATTCACTCTATGTACGTGAGAGTAATGTGGGGATTGTGGTCATTACCATATATGTAGATGACCTCATTATTGTTGGTGACAATGCTATGGAGATTGACCATGTGAAGGGTCTTCTCAAACAGGAGTTTGAAATGAAAGATTTAGGCGAGTTGCGCTACTTTCTTGGCATTGAGGTGATCAGGACTCCAGAGGGTGTATGGCTATCACAGAGACAGTATGCTTTGGACATGTTGTCAAAGTATGGTATGGCTGATTGTAAGCCAATTTCTATTCCCTTGGATGTGAATGCAAAGCTGAGTGCAGAGAAGGGTGATGTTGTTGAGGATGTCAAGATGTACAGGAAGATTGTGGGTAGTCTAATCTACTTAACTATCACGAGGCCAGACTTGAGCTACACAGTAGGCTTGGAGAGTCAGTTCATGCAGCTTACGAGGAAGCCACATTTGGATGGAGTACGACACACACTTGGGTATGTGCAAGGGACCTTTTACTACGCATTGTTCTATGCAGCAGATGCGCCATTAGCATTGTATGGGTATACATATGCAGATTGGGCAGGTAGCATTGTTGATAGGAGATCTACGAGTGGCTTCATGTTCTCTTTTGGGAGTGCTGCTGTTACTTGGAGCAGCAAAAAGCAGCCTACGGTTGCTTTATCGAGCACAGAGGCCGAGTACAGAGGTGCAGAAGTTGCGGCGTGCGAGGTAGCTTGGCTACACATATTACTTGAGGACTTGGGAGTGCAGGTGGACCAGCAGATTGTCATCCATTGTGACAACCTCAGCAACATAAAGTTGGCTAGGAACCCAGTGTTCCATGCTAGGACCAAGCACATAGAGGTCCATTACCACTACGTTCGAGAGCGAGTGTTGGCGGGCGACATCGACTTGGTCTACGTCACCATAGGGGAGCAGATAGCGGATATCTTTACCAAGGCCCTCGGAGCTGAGAAGTTTCGAAGTTTCCGGACTATGCTTGGACTCTGCGACATGCGGAGCTCGAGGGGGAGTGTTGAGATGTCGAGCTCTGCATCTTGAGATGGCATCCACTACGGGTCTTGGCCGCTTACGGCATTTACTCACTGGCGTGTTAGGTGATTGACACGTAGGTGATTCTACAGCTGGACTACACTTATAGTGCCAGCCTAGTACGCTTCTAGCGAGTTCACACTTAGTGACCGCATGTACATATGTGCTACTTTTCAGCTTTAGCACTTAGTCATTTTGTCCTCTCTTTTCTTAGCGAAGAAGAAGAAGAAGCTTTCAATCTGTGTGTGTTTTGTGCTTGTTTTGTGTAGCTCTCTTGCATCCTCATTCTTTACATCTCATGAGTCTATCCACAAGTACGTAGACAAGTTTTGGGATTCACATCTCAAGGCTACTGTATTTCGAAAGATAGATTTTGCGTGTGTAAGTGTGTGAAGGCGACACATAGACTTAAAACCTACTTTAATACAATGAGGCGTGCACGCATGCACACAGGCACACACACACACACACACACATACACACATGCACAAAGGAAATTCCATCGTGGACATCAAAAAACTGTATTTGCCCCATAGGATAATGTTTACATGGAAATGCTGTGGATGAAGGGTATGGGAAATCATTTTTTCAATGAATTGTACCATCGAGTAAGGGCAACATCTATTACCAGCCACCATCATACAAAAAAATAAAATATTATTAGTTTCTAAGGTTTTGAAGTCAATTGTGAGGGACATTTCCCACTTGGTTTTGATGTCCACTTTATGCTAAAAAATATACAAAATGTTCCCTCCCAAGATAAATTTGCATAGCTAACTTGTGTTGCTTGTTCCATGGGGTGAGGGTGAGGTAACAGAAATTAATATGGATCCATTGGCCCACTAATGACTCTGCAAATTCCAAACTTGAGGAGGTCATTACATGTAAAACTCGTAAATCGCATGCATTTGGAAACAAATCCCTTATGTAAGGATTTTTGAAGGGATATAATAAACTCTTTCGTTTTAAAATTTGTAAATTTTCTTCAGATTTTTAAAGCCTATCCTTGTGTAATTTATTTATGTAAGGTTTCAGCAACATTTATACCCTTGTGTTGAAATTGCAGAGGATTCTCTCCTCTTTTTGAAGGCGTGCCCCTAGGTCATCAGGAAAGGTCTAGAGATTGTACAAATATTCTCAGTAGCTTCGGGGTCCCAATGTAATATAGAGAACTCAAAGCTGATCTCCCTGTTGGAAAATGACTCATTTGACCCTTCTGACTGGTCGGGAGATTGTCACAAAAGGGAATATCTTCAGACATATGGGAACCCCCTTGGGGGTGGACGTAACTCACAAGCAAAGATTTGAGTGGGTGTTTGAGAAAATCAAAACAAAAATGAGTAGGTGGGAGTATGTTCTTCTCCCATTCCCAAGTCGGATAAAAGTGACTAATGCCTTTATGATCCCTTATATTGCCTTCACTAGCCCGATTCTCAAGATGGCTAAGTGTCACTCAAAAGAGTTCTTAAAACCAATAAAAAGGTTTTTGTGGAAAAACAACATGGCTCTAGGCCATGGCAATGGGCTTGTTGGGAATCAGTTTCTCGGTCGGTGAATCAAGGAGGCCTTGGAATTCTCAACCCTGTGGCCCATGCAGAAGCTTGCTGTGCCAAATTTGTTGTCTCCCTGGCTAAACATGATCAAGATTGGGCTGTCATGATCAGAGATATGATAGAAGCAGTTAAACTTGGCTCGAAAGGTGGAAAGTGGAGAGGGGTAGAGGTTCATGAAATTTTTTTAGCTCCGACGTGGTCTACTCTAAGACTGGGGGGCAGCTCAGGAGAATTGGTAAGAAAATGCAATAGAGCAGTAGGAGTCTTAAAGTGGGGGGAAGAAACAAGATACTTCAAGAACTCCATTTTACATTGGTCCCCCTGGCTCTCCAAAGTTGTAGATCCGCCACAAAATCCCTATTGGATAGAAACAGCCAGGAAGCTGAACAATAAGGGTCTAAATCGACTTGGGCACTTTTGGGATAGTGACTGCAAGAGTTGGAAAACCATTGACCTTCTGGTTACTTAATACCAACTCAATAGCTTGGAGGTCTTGCTTGTCAACAGAGTGATGAAAGAGCTTGACAATATAGTGATGCCAATTTGTGATTCGGAGTTTGACTGGAGTGCTTGGAAATGGCCCGGAAGCAGTCTCTTATGGAAACTGCATTCTAAAGGCATTTATCATACAATAATGCTTAAGAAGAATTGGTCTAGCCCCCTTAACAAGATATGGAAAAAACAATGGCCAGAGGAAAGGTGGGAGCAAGCAATGGAGAATATCTGGAAGCCAAAGTTTCCGCAGCACATGAAGGTATTCTTATGGAAGGTAATTTGGGGGGCTCTACCGACAGGGGTGAAGATTCAGGAGAGAGGGATTGGTTCAGATCGATGCTTAGGGTGCAGGTTGGCTAGTGAAGATCTGACCCACCTTTTCATGGAATGCCCAACTATCAAAGGTCTCGCAAGGAAAATATGCAAGTGGGTCCAAAGAACATGGAAAATTGGTTTTTTCAAGATTGATCTATTCCTTGGAGGGAAGAATTCAGGTAGTCCTGCCCTCCTCATCAGCACTCAAATGGTCAGGTACTTCTTCTTACATAATGTATGGCAGACAAGGAACCGCCGTGTGTTTGAAGGTGGTTTTGAGGTGGCAAGCTTCACAAAAATTATACATGAAAGCAAAGTGCTAATATGGACACTCGGGCGCAAGCAAAACTCGGAGGATTGGTCTAGGACTACTGGTGCCTTGTTGAAACAGATGGAATGCCTAGGAAGGGGAAAAACCTAGACCCATTGGTAAATAGAAGATCTCACAAGAACATGATAATTGACCTTGTGTATCTAAGATAGGAGGGCGGTTCGTTAAGGGTGGCTGTCCATATTGCCGTTGTAACTATGGTCCCTGGATGATGTCATGGCTCAACACGAGCATGGCAAGACCTTTTAATTCTTTGAGATGATCAATATAATTCACTCATAATTATGAGTTTTGCTTTTAAAAAAAAATTAAAAAAAATCTTTTTGTAAGTTGACAACACCACACCAAACAACACACACACACACACACACACACACACACACACACATCTCCTCCCCCCCCCCCCCCCCCCCCCCCAAAAAAAAAAAAAAAAAGGTGCCAAGGTCCTAGCAACCCCTTAAATAGCATGCATATTTGTTACATGGCTCTCTCCATACGAGTTTTTGTGGAGCCAATGTAATAATTCAGTTAGGAGAGGCCGAGAAGTAGGTTTGTTGGTGCATCCCCTTCTTTGGGAAGAAGCAATGATGATGATTAGTGGTAGGTGTACCCCCTATCCCTATCCTCTTGCTAGGGTTTGCGTGAGGGTTAAGGGGCCATACCATTACTTGATTACGCATAATCTAGCTTCTATATCTATGAAAGAGAGGTGTCCTTTTTTGAAATTCTCGAGATATGTGTAGCATGTTCTTATGTGTTAAGGAGGGAGGGAGAGTGTTAAGGAGAGAGAGAGAGAGAGAGAGAGAGAGAGAGTGTTTCGCTCCATCCAACCTTCCTAAATGGGTCCCTTGTCATTAGACCGAATCTCGCCAGATACCCTTAAGCTGTTAAGCTTTCACCAGGAAAACCTGACGAGAGGTTGTTTGCAGATCGAGCTGACGAGCTAGCGCGAATGAGCGAACGTTCAGCTTGAGACAAGCCAGCTCCTGTAGGTTCGTGCAATCTGTGCAAGAGCATACATTTAAAAAAAATATATGGCTTTCCTTCTTCTGCTCCGCCATTACCTCCGTTTCTCACCATTGCTGCCTCAAATAGACCATCTGTCTCTCTCTTTCCACAGCCCTCGCACAACTACCTTGCCATCAGACACAAGTCTGTCTCCTCCTGCATCCGCTTTCACATGGCAGCCTATCCCACAACAAGGCATGGATTTCTCTTATCCTCTCAGCCAAGGATCTCAATCGCATGCTCAACTTGATCTGTCGAGCGACCAATGATAGGTTCTAGCATACCTTGTTTAAGAAGCTTGGTGATGAGTGGATCTTGCATTGCCGCATCGATGCTGGCTAGTGCAATGGTGTGCGCTCAAGACAACGCCATCTAGCATCTGCTCTAGGCATCGCACAGAGAGAGAGAGAGAGAGAGAGAGAGAGAGAGAGAGAGAGAGAGAGAGAGAGAGAGAATGCCTTCATGTTGTCTAGGCCCCCTGCGCCTCGCCATAGTTGGCTATGTTCCTCCTCCATGCTCTGCTATGTCATACTGCGGAAGCACGCAGACAAAAAATCTCGCTCCGACCACCCACATCATTTGATCTCTCTCTCTCCCCCCTTCTCTCTCTCTTCCCCCTCCACGTGCCACCTTTGTCTTTGTCCTCCTTGAAGCCATGACAAGTTTCCTCCTTCAAACTTGTCAAACTTCTCAAATTACTCCTTAGATTCCAGGTAAAGAAAAATGTGTGCCACCCTATTTTGGGTGCTTTGTATTCCTTAGAGGGGGGAGTAAGCCCCCTCCAAGGGGTCGTAGTGCCCCAACACTTCCACTTCTTGTAAGATTGTATGGGGTCGCATTTGTATGGGAACTGGGTACATCTACCTACTCCTAGCTAGCTTTGTATAAGTCTCCATAGTTTAGCTCTTTCAAAGCCTTTAGTGCAAACAAGCTTTATGAGTTCTTTATCCGGGAAAATTCTTCGCCAGCAATTCCAAAATCAAAGGTCCCCTTGTCTCCCCGTTCCCACGCATGGGTGTAGTCAGGGTCTGCACCCTCAGTCGCCCACTTCTCGTATACAATCGCTCCTTTGTACCTTCTCAACTCCATCTCTGTCTCTCGTTGCCCAGCTTGCCCTTCAAGCGGCTAATTTGCCCTTCCTCAATCTTGCTCGTCGATCGCTCCTTCATTTCTAAATGTGGAGGGCACTACCTTTTTAAACCACTAGAGCCGCCTTCTCGTCTTCCTCGGCAGGAGCCTCCCTCCAATCCTTTGTCACTCGTCTCTGCCCAGCCTACCTTTTGTGATGCTGCGCCTCGCCTCTCTTACTTGCATATTGCTTTCACCCACGCACCTTGCACACCTTGCGTTCAACACTGTCACTAATCTGGCCTCACTGCGAGTTCAAGCAGCAGCCCCCTGGTGCGCATCTCTTAAGTAGAGAGAGAGAGAGAGAGAGAGAGAGAGAGAGAGAGAGAGAGAGAGAGAGAGAGAGATTTCTCTGCGTTGCTTCTTGCAATCTCCTCCTCTCTCTACAACTGCGGACGGCACTCGACACAACATCTTTGGGCATACTTATTGGGTCCATTGCATGCAAACGGATGGAAGCAAAAGTTGATGCTTGTCGTGATGTTGATCATCATGCTCGAGAGTCCCGCTCCATCACCTTCCCTAGCCTTGCATAGACACTCCGGAGACCTCCCCTTGCTTCCCTGTACGACCCCCATCCTCGCAACAAAACATGCCATGACTCATCATCTCCTTCCCTAGCTTCACCTAAGAATAAAGGGAGCCCATCGCTAGCTACCCCGCCTGTGCCCCTGGTCCATTGCCTTTCAGAGCATCCATGCAGAAAAACCAGAAAGAGAGAGGTAGACTTTGTGCCTCCGCCACACCAGCGAGAGAGAGAAGGGAAGGCTCCCCTCCTATCCCTGTGCAGAGAGAGAGAGAGAGAGAGAGAGAGAGAGAGAGAGAGAGAGAGTGAGTGGCATCTACCGTCTATGCAGGTGTCTTTGGGAAAAATCTTCCCCTCTTCTCTATCCCTCGGCCGGGTGGCGCGCTGCACTTTCCCCCCTTCCAAAATGCCCTTCAAATTTTTCAAAATTCCCAAAATACCACTGGGTGAATGGAAGATGTGAAAACTAGAATTTGAGTTGGTTATGCAAGCTTTTAGACATTATCGCCTTTTTTGCGATGTGATTTGTGACAAATTATAGGATCTCAATTGTCAAAAAAAGGAATTAAGATTAGAAAATCTTGATTTGCGTAAATTAGAGGGATATTTTGGTCATTTTTTAAAATCAAAATTACTTTCCTTTTCTCCCCCTCTAATCGTTTTGCTTTAGTTTTCCAAATGGCATCTTCCTAAGATTCTTTCAAATCTAATGAATCCAATATGTCCCCCTAATTTTTATAAGCTGGTGAATTAAGTAGAATCTGTGAAGATGCTTGTCTAAAAGCTTGGATAAGAAAATAGGAGGATAAGACACGTGTAGAGAGAGAGAGAGAGAGAGAGAGAGAGAGAGAGAGAGAAGATGCACGTGTAGAGAGAGAGAGAGAAGATCTGCCAAGTGTGGCGACGAAGCCGCACAGAGAGAGAGTGCAGGCCGTTGCATGGGGAAAATCCATTGAGGCTACGGACCTTCTCGAGTCGTTCTCTGCGAGGTCGATGGTTAACAGGGCAGGATAAACCTGTGCGCGTTGGTTCGCACGAGGCAAGTGTGAGGTTGGGGAAGTTGGTGCTAGGAGGCACTGTAAGGAGGTTGTCGCTCGCAGGGCCAGTGTGCGAGGAAAGAGAGATACACTCTGCATTGGGATGGGTACGGTCTGGAGCAGGTCAAATAGTGGAGGATGTTGGGCAAAAGAGGATAGAGGAAGAGAGGTGACTGCACGAGAGGACGGCACTGCAACAAATATGCTATGAGCAAGAGCATCAGATGGGCATCGAAGCTGTGTGCAAGGTCCCTCAGTCAAGAGTTGTGGCAAGGATGTAGGGCTTCTCTCTCTCTCTCTCTCTCTCTCTCTCTCTCTCTCTCTCTCAGCCATGTGCGACCCTGACTGCCTGCAGAGGCTTGTTTCCCCATATTGACTAACTCTCTCTCTCTCTCTCTCTCTCTCTCTCTGTTTCTCTCTCTCTCTCTCTCTCTCTCTCTCTCTCTCTCTCTCTCTCTGTCTCTCTCTCTCATTAGCTCATGCGTTAGTCGTTCGTACTTGGCTGGGATAGGATAGGGACAGACACAGAGAGCAAGGCAGACCACGATTGGGAGTTGCATGGCGATGAACCATGTGCTTGCATTAGAAGGGAATATTGTGCGTGAATGGGAGAGACATATGAGGGACCGAGAGAGAGGCGTCGTAGATGTTGGTAGTGGAGCAGACGAAACAAAATGGGCACAACCTGCGTGCAGAGGCAGCGATGGCGAGCATGGGGGTGATGATGGCAGCAAGAACACAGATGGCAACTGGCGTGGCAAGAGACTTTTCTTAGGAATTCTTAGATTTCGCAGATTCGGTCGAAATCTGAAGACATAATTAATTAACGAGTTAAACTCAAACTCATTAATTAATTGGCATGATTCGATTCCAAAGATTCAAAGATTCGAAACTTTGAACTTGAAGCGAAGTGAGCTTAAAATAATTGTTTGATATTCGAGATAGCCATATATGAGCTACGAATTGTAAACACAAAAAGTATCCTTTTGTCTTTTCCTTCTACTGCAAAAAGAGTCTTCCATAGAATTTTGAGTTGATATGCATACAATTTACAAAGGCTAGTTGTTTGGTACTAGACACACAAGCAGTGATGAAAATAGGCAGGTGCGGTTCTGTGCTAGCTAATGCAGGGGTGGTTAGTGTGTACCAACGTACAAAGGAGTCAACAAGGGAAGCTACATTCTAGTTGTCAAGGGGTGTAGGGGGAAATGTGGCTTTACTATTTTGGCTTTGGGGTGTGCCAAATTTGCCTCTCCCTCTTTGTGTTCAAGAAAAATCTATCCGTCCCCTCTTAGGTGTTCTTCCTTCATGTTGGGCTTCTCTTGCATTGCTCACATTCTATGTCCAAATTATGATGCAAGAGTTTCAAATCTTACATTTCAAATGGATCCCCTAACAACACTACATTGTTATTGTCCTTACATCATCAACATAAGGAGCAATAGTCTGAAGTGCATCATTTACATTCTTGACACAGAAAAGTGTTCTCAGTTTGCCTTCTCCGAAACCTATGCGCACTAGAATAAGCACATATCTTTTGATCCCAAGAATGAGAACCTTCTATTAAAGATGCGAATCTTTTTTAACCTACACTCTTTGTTTTCTTTCTCTTTCTGAACAAAATTATGAAGCTTTTCTACGTATACTTCCTCATGCAAACCACCATTGAAAAAGCAATTGTTATGTCCAATTGAGATACATTTCATTCATTATGAGATACGAATGCACAAATGCTATGAATGGTCTAGTCATTAAACAAGTGAACAATTTTTATGGCCGAAAGAGATACATGTCATTCATTATAAGTTACCAATGGGGTCCCCCAATTGAGCGTCACAATCATTGAGCATGGGCCTAATAGTGCTTGGCAAAAATAAGAGGCCCACCATTGGTACACATGTGAAAGGGGATATCCTGAACAAAATTTTTAAGCCCATTAACATTTAACTAGTGTGCCATGACTACTTCATACAAAACAGTTCAATTTAAGTAATATTCACAAATTAAATATGTGTAGAATCATAGTTTATGGCTCACATAGAGTCAGCAAACAAGGAAGTCCTTGCTCAGGAGAAAGGCCTACTACATGCACAATGTATAATGAAACAAAGTAAAAGATTATCCTTGATAGTTGGATCCACCTCAAGGGGTGAGGTGGGGGTCGGGGCTGGGGGGATGTTTTGTGTACAAAGACCCCACCCTTATGCAACCAAAATGCTCGTCATAAAGCATATGAAGAGATTAGAAAAAATCTTAAGGAGATGCCTCATGAAGGAAAGACACCCAAGGAGGAATCAAAGTCAACCAACAAGTAGGTACCCATGACAACATGCTTTGCCTCATGGTAAAAAACTCCAACTAGAGAGATAATTATTCCAACTTGATTTCTTGGTGCTAACATATGCACTTACCATATCCTTTAACACAAGATTAACACTTGTACATTGCCTATCATCTCTGGATAACTAACAATACTGAGGTGTGTTTCCCCACCGTTTATACAAAGTCCTCCAAACTGACTGGTAAACATTGATACTTTAGTGAGCTGATCTACAAGCACCCAAACCGAGCCATAACCTCTATTGGTGATTGATAGGTCTACAATTAATCTCATAGAGATATTGCACATAGAGTGCGAGAGGCTTTTAAAGCTACTAATGTCATGAATGTGCATGCCACTCCAAATCAATCTGTGTCAGTCTGTGTTGAACACTAGGGTCTATAACACCTATTGTGCATGCATTCAATAAAAATAGACCGGAACCTGCATATCCACATTGTACTTGCCAATGCTTATGGTTGATGTGATGCTCATAGCTCACGAGGAGAGAGCTAAATACTTTCCATGTAGAAAACCATGCTAACATATTTATGAAAATCCATCACATCTAGGTACCAAATGAACTAGTTCATTAACAAAACATAACCATGCGACGTGTAGAAACAACCACACGTTAAAGTTGTTAAACAATACTTGTAACCTTAACAAGTCTTACTAAGTATCCGACAATTTGTGGACATTGAAATTCTTCCTGATACATTGTGCTCAAAATGGGCTAGTGAACAGATTTAACCAACACCTAACCAGCACCTAGGGACATTTTTGCAACACGTAATTCAAATACCGGGTGCTAGTGTTAGTCCCAGAGACTCATATTCTCCACATGTGGAATATGTGGAGAATATGAATGTTAGTCCCAGAGACTCATATTCCACATGTGGAATATGTCTTAGATGTTTGAGAGAAAAACATCCTTCAAGTACGAGGTCTATTTGTGTGTGGAGGTACCTGTAAACACTTTGCAACGTGAGTGAGAGTGACCCTTTGTTATCCTTGCTCCACACTGGCTAAACCGAACTCCATGAGTTCCTAGACCATTTTGCTCCTCTTGTGACAACATGTACCAAACAATACGCTCCATGTGGGTCAACAACCGCACAATACATAAATGTATTGGGGACACTATGGTCCAAAATAGTTTGCTTCTACATGACCTTGTCATGTCTTTGAAAAGAGAAATGGATGAAAGCATTTAAGCTAACACATACTTCTTGGAAAATTCAAGCAAAGCATATTCAAAAATGAAATGGAACCAAATCAGATGCATACCTGGAGTTTGAACATAGCATTCACTAATCCATAGTCAAATGCACAAGACCAAATCCACCCACTTGAAAAGACGTAGCAACACTAATCAAAAGATTAGTAAAAATCAAGTAGTATTGCACTGATAACCCTGGTTATTGCCCTTGCAAGCCAAATCCCTTGGTTAAAATTGGGGATGTCAGACCCATTGGTTAGAGTTTTTATGACTATTGCTCAACCTAGTAGCCAACGATGACCAACATGGGCTACTATGTCTACTAGTAATTGGAATCAACTCCAATAGTAATGCCTATTGGAGGGGGGACCAACTCCACATAAATCCGGTCCTCAAATGTTGTCATGTTCTGTAAATTCTCTCGCTTGCAAAAGTATTGTTGATGCCAAGTTAACTAAATGCTATGTTTATGTTGCTAACTTCAATTATGTTCACCCTCTATGCTCACAAAGTAATTTCTCAAAAGTACTCTCTCTTTTCCGCTACTCTCAAGTTAATATGCCAATTCCATTACATTTTGATAATCCATGGTGTTTGAAAATCTGTGATATGAAGAGAGTTGCCATTTGGTGTGCCTTAATAGTCTTTTTTATAGGAATAAAGTGTGCTTGCTTGCTAAACCTGTCGACTATTGTCCATATTCCCATGGATAGACTTGGGTAATCCTAAGATGAAATCCATGGATATACTCTCCCATGTGGTGAATTTGGGATAGGCAATGGCTTGAGTAATCCAGGTTGCTTCCCTCTAAAAAAGGTTTCTACTCCGCGAAGAGTAGGTTGAATGCCTCTATGCCCCGCATAGGGAGGAGCATGGGATTCATACATAACCTCCTCCATAAAAGAATGGGTAACACATAGACTATTGCCATGGAGAAGATAACCATCTTGCAAGGTGAATGGATCCTCTTTCTTCCCCAAAGCAAGGGCTGAGATTATGTCTTTAAAGTTAGGGTCAGTAGCATACTCATGTATTGTAGAAGATAGATCATTGTGAGTAGCTACAGACACCACATTAACTTTTGGTCATCGTGAAAGTGTATCGGCCACTTGATTGTGCTTACCGGCAATGTGAGCAATATGAAAATTAAATTGCAAAAGAAAATTTTCCTACCTCATTTGTTTATCGGAAAGCTTGGTTTGCATCATGAAATACTTCAGACTTTGCTGGTCTATTCGGAGAATGAATGGAGTCCCCAATAAGTAGTGCTTCCATGTGTCTAGGACATGTAGAACAACTAGGAGCTCTTTCTCATAAACGCCCAAAACTCGTTCATCCGTATTGAGCCTTCGGCTCTCATATGCTATGGCATGCCCTTCTTGAAGCAAAATTGCTCCAAGGCAATCACCACAAGCATCACATTGAACCTCAAATGGCTTTGAGAGATCTAGAAGAATGAGGAATGGTTGGGAAGTAAGTTTCTCTTTGAGCTTATCAAAAACATTTTGCTCCTTAGCAGTCCATACATACTTAACGTTCTTCTTAGTTAAGTAATGTAGTGGTCCTTCTATTTAAGAGAATTTTGCTATGAAGCATCTATAGTATGCGCACATACCAATAAATCTTCTTAGCTTATGTAGATTCCTTGGATTGGGCCATGCTTTTATTACCTCTAACTTCAATGGATCCATACGGATAGCATCTTGAGAGATAATATGACCTACGTATTGAATCTCTTAAAGGAAAAATTTGCTTTTCTTTTGGCTGAGAAAAAGCTTGTTCTCCCTCAATGCTTGAAAAATCACTTGGAGATGTTGCTTATGTTCCTCCAAAGACTTGGAGTAGATGATGATATCATCAACCAGTGAACTTGCGATAAGGTCAGAGAGAGTTAAAAAAACAAGTAAAAGGGTCACATTGGCTTTCTAAAATAGTAAGAAAGTTATAAAGTCATTAGGCTAAGTTTAACTGGAATTGGTGTCTGGGAAAGGATTGCCTCAACTTAGCCTTCAGCCGGTAGCCATTGAAAACCATGGTAAAGGGAAGAAAAATGGTGAAATATGTGAGAAAAATAGTGCAGATTTATGCTAGTATTTTTGGCTTGCTTCTTTGTGATGAGGACATTAGAAGATTGAACGTAGCTGGTGCATTAGTCAAGCCAAAAGGCATGACTAGATATTCATAAAGACCAAACATTGTGCAAAACGCAGTTTTTAGATATCTTCATTCACTATCCTTATTTGATGATAGCGACTTTTAAGGTCAATCCTACTGAAGTAAGTAGATACTTGTAGCTTATAAATAGATCTTCTACCCGAGGCATGGGAAATTTGTTTTTGATAGTGATATGGTTTAGTGCTTGATAGTCCACACACATACGGTATGTACCATCTTTCTTCTGCACTAAAAGGACTAGAGAACAAAAGGAGAGGAGCTAGGCCTCACCATCCCTTTGTCTACTAATTCCTGTACTTGCCTCATGATCTCCTCCGGTTGAGCTTGAGAGACTCGATGAGGAGGCTTGTTAGGCGGTGAGATTCTTGGAAGGAGCTCAATTTGATGGTCATCATCCCCTTGTTTTGGAGGTAAGTCCATAAGGATATCATTGATGAACACATCTTGGAATCCTTTTAGAAAATTAGACAAGTCTAAATCTTCTTGATTTCTACCATTTACATTTGATGAATCATTAGGATCTTTTAGAGACTCTTTGACAAAAATCATGTACGCAGAAACTGAGCTCTTCATTGATTTATCAAAAGCAGGAGGATTCACAAGTGGAATAGTTGTTATAGGCACAGACATTTAGAATAGACAAACACGGGAATCAGAATGGAACTGGAACTGGAACAGAACGCAGAAACTGAAAACAGACTAATTCCTCCATAACTTCCGCCTTCACATTCCCAAGAAGACACTCATTGACAGTTACATAGTTGGAGAATACTAATAGCCAACGCCCTTTCCCAAGAACACCCCTTTGGATCCCTAAAGTACAAAAGTTGATTTCCAAATTCCACTAAGGTAAAACATCCAAAATTCCCTAGGCTTAACACTTGGCACAGCCCGGTGGCTAGAGCCATAGGCTGACCTAGACCCACAATCCCTTGATCAAGTATCCTGCTCCCCAGCATCACCTTCTGCATCTGTCTCCAAAGCCTTTTCTGCTGCAAAATCCGGATCCGCTTGCTTTCCACCTCTGCTTCCACCTACTTTTCCACTTCCGATTCCACTCCACCTGCTAAAATTTCGATCTGGTCCCAAAACATTACTACTTAGCTCCGATGTCCACTTACTCAGACCCCCTGCACTTACTTCAATTCCCTTCCTTTAATTCTTCAACTTCTCCATCTCTGCAGCTAGTTTCTCATTATCCATCTTCAATGCCTCATTCTCCCTCCTAATGCTCTCCTTTCCAGCTAGCTGAAACCAATTCTTGAAGCGGTCTGTTGAAACTTCCAAATGCTCCCTCCAAAGCCTAGTTGCTTTATTCCACATCTCCTGCGCATATTCCAGCACTTCCTACTTCAAGACATCCGCATCCGAATTAGCTACCAAGATGCCTGTCATTCCCTGGTTCTGCAATGCCGCTTTCTCCATATCCAGCAATGGAGTTAGTCTATTAATCATAAAAAAAATTTCAATGGTCAAATCAGCCACCTTGTCCCCCAATTCTTTAAATTGCTCATCCACTGCAGTCTTCAGTCCATCTGCCCACCTAATAAAATCCTCAGCTACACTCAAAACTTTAGCATTCCTTGCCATAGCCTCAGCTGTAATCAACTTAACCTCCTCCTGCAATCTTTCCTTATCCTACCTCTCTTGAAATAACTGCATCTTGACTTTCTACATTTCCCATTTTGGAATAGCACTACACTTATGTTCCATCTTCTCAGCTTCCATCACCCTAAGCACCGCATCCTGATTCTGCAGGAACTCATTCAAATGAGTCAAACAATTAGCTGCCTCTTTCACAGAGAAAATCCCCCTGGCCTCATAACTGTCACTGCTACCTGCCTTAACTTTCAAACTTTTCGGAACACTCTTCTCCGCAGTTCCACCCATTCCTTTCATAAACAGTGTGACCTTCTTACCTTTGGACTCCGACTTCTTAGATTCTGACTCCATGGTGAAACTGTTCAACTTTGATTCAGACTCCTCCAAACCCTTCCAAGAAACTTTAAAAGGTGATTTTGCCTTTTTCAACTGTTGGAGACCCCAACAACAACTTCTTCCACTTCATTCCACATAATGTTCCCTCTTCCTTTACCACATCTGCAATTGGTGTCTTCAAACCTTTTGCTACTGATGAAACCTTCAGAACATGCTCAAAAATTGCGGCCAAATAAGGTGCCACTCGGCCCACTGCTCGTGTCCGAAGCCGATCTCTCTTTCCAGTAAGCTGCATTCGATCATACAACACTGATGCCCAATCAACCTTAATGCCTCTCAACTTGAAACAATGGTGCAAAAGCCACCTTAGACATGTAAGCGGTCTTCTGCAGAATGCACACCTTTTCCAAATACCAAAAATAATTTGAGGCTCTGATTCCACTTGCATTCTTCACCATATAGTATGCCTTCATCCCAACCAGATTTCCAAATTTCCCCTTCATCTGGGAGTCAATCACCTTCCTCCCCTTAGCCGGCACAGGTAAACACGGAACTTTGAAAACTTTGGACACCAACCTTGGTGTCAAGCGCACATCCTCTGTAATCATTCCATCACTCTCCTTAATCATGTTCCACTGCTGCTCAGCGAACTCATTCTCTGCCCATGTGTCCCAAGGTAGACATGCAAACTCATAAAGGCCTATGCGCTTGAGCCATACATGGGTTTCTGCCTCATTTGGGTCAAACGCTTCCACCGCCGTCTCCACACTGCCCTAATCACTCAGAGACTCAGCCTCATCACTCTCCACCTCGATGTGCTCTTCCTGTTGCTGCACCTTGAACAACTCCTCCATCGCCATCTTCATTGACCTAGTGTTCGGCATTGATTCTGACGCATCGTCCTGCATACTCGCCATTAGATTTCCCTTAATATTTTCAGAAAACATTTCACCCTTCTTCTCCGACTTAACAGTCAATGAACTGCGACGTTCACACACTTGGATGTGATCTCCAACTCTTCTCACCACCTTAATCTTATAATGATGAATTTTCTCCTCGATTTGGGCACGCCATGCAAGATTCGCCCAAAAAATATTCGTCCTTAAGTGAGTCACATCAACACTAAACGATTTTTTAGCCTTAAAATGAGTACCCCACTTATGAGTACCCTTGGACCCTTTTGCCCAATTCCATTCCTCTGACTTTCCTCTTTCTGGACTTCCAATCCCACAGTCCGAATTCCAACTTCCAGTCCGCAATCCTAATTCCGAATTCCAGATCCCTTTACAAGTTTGAATTGCAACAACAAATTGCCAATTCTACCTCTGAAAATTCCACTGCAACCCACAAAACACCAACTGTTAACAATTTACTGCCAATATCCTCAGCCTTATTGACCATCCACTTGGGAACCTCAGGAACCTTTCCATAAAATTTCTTCAGTCTGAATCCATTCACTGGTTTCAAAATCTTGGTTCCAAAGACATCTTTCAACAAAAATGTTCCTTGGCCCTGTTCTGATTCACTCTGATAAGGTCCCAAATATCTCAGCTTCAACTTACCTGGATGTGGTCCCAGTTTAGAATTATATAACATCACCCAATCTCCTTCCTGAAATTTTTTTAATTTCACTTGCCTAGACATCTATGCTTGTCTCCTCTTCTGCCCAATTTCCACCAAGTAGGCACTCTGAATTCTATCCTCTTCCAATTTAAGCAGCTCTTTCTGTCTATGGGAAATTGATTCCTCCGGACTTAACTTATGTTGAATTGACAACCTCAAGCTTGGAATTACATATTCTATTGGCACCACAGCTTCAGTTCCAAACACCAATTTGAAAGGTGTCATTCCAATCGCCACCTTAAAAGCCGTCCAAAAAGCCCCTAGTGCCGAATCCAGCTTGTCATCCCAATCTGATTTCTTTTTCGACACAATCTTCTCCAATATTCTCACAGCACTTTATTGGAGCTTTCCACCTACCCATTTGCTTGCAGATGATATGGAGTAGATTTCTTATGCAAAATCATATGTCTGGATGTCAACTCCTGAATCACAGAATTCAAAAAGTGTGTTCCCTAATCCGACACCAACTTAATAGGACATCCAAATCTTGTCATAATGTTTTTATATAGAAACCATGCCACACTTGCTGCTTTATTATCTCTCAAAGCCACCGCTTCCACCCATTTGGTAGCATAATCTGTTGCAACAAGAATATATCAGAAACCCGTCCTCTTTGCCCGTGGTTTTATTGGGCCTACAAAATCCATTCCCCACTTTTGAAATGGTTCTAATGGAAAGACTGGATGATCCTGCATCCTATCCCCTTGTGTAGGCTGCCCCATCTTCTGACATTGAACACATTCCTTGGCAAAACTATGTGCATCTTTTAATAACAAAGGCCACCAAAGTCCAGCTTGTAAAATTTTCCGACCTGTAATTTCCCCTGAGAAATGTCCTCCAGTTGATCCCCAATGTGCCTCCTACAACACTGCTTTCTGCTCTTCATCCAGAACACATCGTCGTATAATCTAATCTGCTCCTCTTCTATATAATGCTCCAGCTATAATAAAAAATGGTCTGCTCCTCAATGCAAACTTCTTCCTCTGATCCAGAGACATTGTCGAAGGTAAAACTCCATCTACCAGAAACTGAACCATTTGATCATACCAATTAGCAAAAAACTGTCCTTCCACAGGGAACAAATCCGTATTAGTCAATTTATCCGATACTCCTAGTAATTCCTCCTTATGGTCCAATCTGCTGAGGTAATCCGCCAGTGCATGATGAGTTCCTGGAGTATGGACAACTATATAATCAAATTCTTGCAACATGAGCATCCACCTTTCTAATCTGCCTTCCAATTTTGGCTTCTTTACCAGAAACAATAAAGCGTGATGATCCACATAGAAAACTACTTTATTCCCTAGCAGATAATGTCGGAATTTTTCCAAAGCAAAAATCATTCCAAGAGCTTCCCTTTCCGTAACTGTGTAATTCTTCTTTGGTGCTCTTAACATTCTACTAGCATAATAAACCGGTCTAAACCATCCCTTAATCTTCCCTTGCATTAAAACAACTCCTACTGCCATGTTGAAAGCATCTACATACACATGAAACAGAAATTCCCAATTTGGTGGTTGAAGTATAGGTGAAACCACTAACATCTTTTTGATAATCTGAAAAGCTTTTTCTTGCGCTTCTCCCCAAACAAATTCCACTTCCTTCTTGGTCAAATGACTAAGTGGTGCGCTTACATCTGCCAAATACCGTAAATACCTACCATGCCATTTGATATGTCCACCAACAAACCACATCACTGCCTTCAAATTGTCTGGAGCTTCAGCTTTCTGAATTGCACTAATCTTGTCCCCATCAATCGACATTCCTTCTTGAGAGATGAGATGTCCCAACAACTTTCCCTTCTGCACTGCTATTGCACACTTCTGAGGATTAAGTGACATCTGAAACATCCTACATCTTTCAAAACACTTCCCTAAATATTCCAAATGTCTGACTTTTTTTCCAAAAACTGAAAAATCATCCATAAAAATCCTCATAAAATCTGTCAAATGTGGCTCAAAGGTTTTAAATGCTGCCTTCGAAAACGATGGTGGTCCATTCTTCAAACCAAAGCTCATCACTGTATATGCAAAAGCTCCCCATTCTGTGATAAAAATAGTTTTTTCAATATCCTCCTCAGCCATTGGTATTTGATTGTACCCTGAAAATCCATCAAGGAAAGTGTACATCTCATGTCCCGCTACATCATCCAGAACTAAATCAATAAAAGGTAATGGGAATGGATCTGAAACTGTTGCTGCATTCAATTTTCTGTAATCCACACAAACCCTTAACTTCCCATACTTCTTAGGTACCACCACAATTGGTGACAACCATTCCGCCTGATCCACTGGCACAATGAATCCCGCATTCAACAATTTGTCGAATTCCTCTTTCACCTACTTGGCATAATTTGGATTCATCCTATATCTTTGCTGAATCACTGTAACAACATCCATTCTCAAATTTATATGATGCTTGTACACTTGAGGATCTATGCCTTTCAAATCATAATAATCCCATGCAAAGACATCAATATACTCCAATAGTAATTCCTTCAAGTCCTTCTTGAAGCCATTCTCCAAATGAACACTAACTCTTACCATCTTTGGATGATCCTCCGTTCCCAAATTCAGATCCTGTAAATCATCCTCCTTAACTCGAGAAACTTTCTTTATCATCTTATCATACAGAGCCTCCGCTCTTTGAATTGCCTCCTTTGGCTCCAACTCCGAATCCTGAATCACAGTTTCTTCTTGGATTTTCCCTCTTCTGAATTTTCCTGTTCCCCACCATCTGTATTCCTCTGCAATTGATCAATTCCCAAACTGTTCTCTTTCATTGCATATTTGTCAATGATCCGCTCCACATCAACCTCAAATACCGGAACAATTGTTGGATTTGCTGCTAGGAAATATGCCTCTTCATCATCCTCCAATCCTTCAGACATGTTAATTGCTTGTGCCAACATTGGCTTCATCGATTCTGACAATTCCTTCTTCGGCCCCATTGATAATGTAACTTCTCTCCTTCCTTTCTTAACCGTCACTTCATTTTTTTCCCAATCCTGTTTTAGCTTAGCCATGCAAAACCATGGCCTCCCCAACAACATAGAATAAGTATTTTTTGAATCCTTCATCTTGATGACTACAAAGTTTACCAAAAACTGCAATCCATGAATGATAATACCTTGCCTTCTTAACATCCCCACTGGTTGAACTCTACTATGATCAGCCATACACACTTGAAATGGATCTGGTTTCAACTTGACATCTTGCATCCTTAGAAATTCCAATTCTGAAAGTATGTTGACACCTGATCCACCATCCAATAGAACATCGGAAAATTTGCGGTTATTAAATTCCAACGACAGTGTTGGTACTGAAAAATCCACATCCTCCGGGCTAATCTGGCAACTCTGAACTGTCTGCTGCACCTCATTCATACTCGAAATAGTCTTTGACCTCCGCATCATTGTATATAGTTTATCCCTGAAAACTGAAACTAATGACAACAACTGATCCAAGGTAAAATGTATAGAGGAATTAGTTAACTCTTCAAACAAGGCATCCGTCCCTTTTCTTTCCTTCTCCTCCTTTTTTACCCCTTTTTCCTTCGATTTCAGCTTGATCCGTTGTTGATCCTTTTCCATCAAATCTTCAACTACCTCATCCCTAATCTCCTTCTTCTCCTCCCAGTTCAGTGGAGGTTTCAATCTTGCTTTTGACCTTGTTGTCACTAATACATCTACTTCCTCTTACAAACATTTAGAACAATCACATTCCGGATGACAATCCGTAGCCACTTCATTCACCCCTTGATCTTGAAACGATTCTACTACTATCAAACTACTTCCCGGTTCTTTGTTTGCTTGGGCTGACTGTGCTGGTGGTGCTGGCAACTGCGACACTTGCCCCCTTGGCTGTTGCTGATTCCCCCCTTGATAATTCCAAACTGGCTAATTCCATCCTTGTGGTTGTGGCTGCAAATTGTGCCAATGCTGCTGCTGATCCCAATTTCCCCCCCATGGGGGTCTTGCATTCTGCCATCCTCCATGTAAAGAATGAGGATGCAAGAGAGCTACACAAGACAAGCACAAAGCACACAGAGATGGAAAGCTTCTTCTTCTTCTTCACAGAAAAGAGAGTACAAAATGACTAAGTGCTAAAGCTGAAAAGTAGCACATATGTACATGCGGTCACTAAGTGTGAACTCACTAGAAGCGTACTAGGCTGGCACTATAAGTGTAGTCCAGCTGTAGAATCACTGGCAGAGATCCTCCGTGTCGGTCACCTAACGCGCCAGTGAGTAAATGCCGTAAGCGGCCAAGACCCGTAGTGGATGCCAGCTCAAGGTGTAGAGCTCGACATCTCAACACTTCCCCTCGAGCTCTGCATGTCGCAGAGTCCAAGCATAGTCCGGAAACGTCGAAGCTTCTCAGCTCCGAGGGCCTTGGTAAAGATATCCGCTATCTGCTCCTCTGTGCTGACGTAGACCAAGTCGATGTCTCCCGCCAACACTCGCTCTCGAACGTAGTGGTAATGGACCTCTATGTGTTTGGTCCTGGCATGGAACACTGGGTTCCTAGCCAACTGCATGCTGCTGAGGTTGTCACAATGGATGAAAATCTGCTGGTCCACCTGCACTCCCACGTCCTCATGTAATGTGCGTAGCCAAGCTACCTCGCACGCCTCAACTGCTGCATCTCTATACTCGGCCTCTGTGCTCGATAAAGCAACCGTAGGATGCTTTTTGCTGCTCCAAGTAATAGCAGCACTCCCAAAAGATAACATGAAGCCACTCGTAGATCTCCTATTAACAATGCTACCTGCCCAATCTGCATCTGTATTCCCATACAATGCTAATGGTGCATCTGCTGCATAGAACAATGCGTAGTCAAGAGTACCTTGCACATACCTAAGTGTGCGTCGTACTCCATCCAAATGTGGCTTCCTCGGATGCTGCATGAACTGACTCTCCAAGCCTACTGTGTACCTCAAGTCTGGCCTCGTGATAGTCAAGTAGATTAGACTACCCACAATCTTTCTATACATGTTGACATCCTCAACAACATCACCCTTCTCTGCACTCAGCTTTGCATTCACATCCAAGGGAATAGAAATTGGCTTACAATCAGCCATACCATACTTTGACAACATGTCCAAAGCATACTGTCTCTGTGATAGCCATACACCCTCTGGAGTCCTGATCACCTCAATGCCAAGAAAGTAGCGCAACTCGCCTAAATCTTTCATTTCAAACTCCTGTTTGAGAAGACCCTTCACATGGTCAATCTCCATAGCATTGTCACCAACAATAATGAGGTCATCTACATATATGGTAATGACCACAATCCCCACATTACTCTCACGTACATAGAGTGAATTATCAGCATGAGCTCTCCTAAAACCAATACTGACAAGATACTTGGCAATCCTGTCATACCATGCTCTAGAGCCCTGCTTCAAACCATACAAAGCTTTGAGAAGTCTGCATACATAATCTGGGTAACCTGGATCGACATAACCAGGTGGCTGATCCATATACACTTCCTCTTGCAACTCACCATTCAAGAAGGCATTCTTTACATCCATTTGATGCATAATCCAGCCTCTAGATGCAGCCACTACTATGACAGCTCTCACATTCGTCATCTTTGCCACTGGAGCAAAGGTCTCCTCATAGTCTATGCCATACGTCTGTGCATAACCCTTTGCGACCAGCCTTGCCTTGTGACACTCAATGTTACCATCAGCCTTATGCTTGGTTTTATACACCCATTTACAGCCAATAGCTTTCTTGCCACTTGGCAATGGCACCAACTCCCATGTGTCGTTTGCTTCCAATGCAGCCATCTCTTCATTCATTGCATCATCCCTATACACATTTCCAAATGCATCCTCAAAACATGTGGGCTCCATATCCTGTATCACCTTAGCCATGTAGGCTTGGTGATGCGCTAGATACCCATCATAAGTCAATTTCTGAACTGGATTTCTGACTCTATTAGATCTGCCCGTTACTGGGTCACTCCTTTGCCCTCTAGCATCTTCTTGTACTTTCCTTACACCAAGTGTCCTGACAGCCGGAATTCCAAATTCCTCATCAAGACTTTTTTCAGAACCATCTGAATCCATGTCTACATGTGAAAATCCTGATGATGCATCAGCCATAAAGGGAGGTTCATCAACCTTTTCCTTTCCTTTTCATGATACATTCCCTGTACCTTTTGGTGGAGTAACCTGCGTACGTAGTCTACCATTCCATGGTTTCTCAACAGAGCCACGAGAAGAGGACTCTTGTGGTCCACTCAAAACCTGTGACTGTGGCCTCACATTTTGTACAACCACATCATCTTTTACATCATCCCCAATAGTGCTATGTGCATTACTGTACCAGCTGCTCATCTCATCAAAGACTACATCTCTGCTCACTTGTAATTTTCGTGTAGTAGGATTGTAGCACCTGTACCCCTTTTGTTCAAGGGAATATCCCACAAGAATACATTTCTCTGCTTTAGGATCCAATTTCCTACGCAACTCATCTGGTACATGCACGTAAGCTATGCAGCCAAACACTTTCAAGTGTGCCAAATCAGGCTTTGTACTTGTAAACTTTTCCTCAGGTGTTACATCATGCATCACAGCTGTAGGTGTCCTGTTCATAATGTACACACCTGTATTTACGGCTTCAGCCCAAAAATGATGAGGCATGTTCTTCTCATTCATCAATGCACGTGCAACCTCTGCAATGTGCATGTTTTTCCTTTCTGCGACCCCATTCTGTTGTGGAGTATATCTGCATGTAAATTGCCTGCGTATACCATGCATTCGCAGAAAATCTGAGAAATCATTGGAGAAGTACTCTCCCCCTCCATCCGACCTCAATGTCTTGATTTGCATATCTGTCTCCTTGTCAATCATGACTTTGAAGTCTTGAAAGTGACCAAACACTTCACTTTTGTTACGCATGAAGTAGACCCATACTTTCCTTGTATGGTCATCAATGAAAGAGACATAATACCTGCAACCATGTATACTTGCATTATCGGTTGGACCCCAAACATCTGTGTGCACCACCTCAAGTGGCTTTTTACATACATTGCGCTCATGTGGAAATGAGCCCTTTGACTGTTTTCCAAACTGGCATGCTGCACACACTTTATGCATACCATCCACCTTGAATTTGGGCAAACCTTTTACAATCTATTTTGATTGCATGCTGCGCAATCTCTGCTCATTGACATGGCCAATGCGTTTGTGCCAAATGTCAACATCAGCCACAACACCTGTGCCCTATGCAAATAATGCAGCCTTTACCTCAGGCATGTCTACATTCTGCGTAAACATTCTGCCCACACATTTGCCCTCTGTGATCAGCTTATAGCCATTCTGGAAATCTTCTACATAACAGCCATTTGGATTGAAGCAAACCTGCAAACCGTGCTCAACCACTGTGTCCAACAGAAACAAGATTTTTTGTAATGTTTGGGACATGAAGTACATCTGTTAAGTACTTGGATTTCCCACTCTTCGTATTTAGAGGTATGTCCCCTACATGAGCAATGGGGTGAGCTGTGTCATCTTCTGTCTGCATATAGCCTGACACATCTGGTTTGCGCATATCTCTAAACCACTCTCCACGAGACGTCATTTGATTAGAGGCACCTGAATCCACATACCAAACATCATCTTGGGTGGAATTCTCTACAGTCATTGTATTCATTACATGCTGCATAACAAACATGCGCTCGTTTTTGCTGTCATTTGCATCTTTGCTAGTAGATGCATAGTTGCCCTGTTCTCTCTTTCCACTTGCTTTTCCCTTTGGACAGTCACGTGACATGTGACCTCTTTCACCACAAGTCCAACATTCTCTGCTATATGGAGTATGTTGCTGCCTGCTTGATCCTGTACCACAACCTCTTTGAGTCCCGCTGCCTTGAGATTGGTTTTCCCTGCCACCTGTATTGTTTTGATTTGATTGACCTTCCAGAAATTGGCCCCTGCAACCCCTTGGGCCTCGACCACGACCTCTACCTCTACCTGTGTTGGAGTTAGAATAGAAGGCCTGTTCTCAATTATTTCTGCCATGAGAAGAAGATGTGTCAAGGTTCTTCTCCTCAAGAATAAGCATAGAAATCAAATCTTGGAACACGGGGATGTCGTCTCTTGTATTCATGGAAGACCTAAAATGTACATACTCATCTCCTAGACCATCCAAGCATGCACGGACAATGTCATCGTCTTCCACTGAGACTTTAATAGATCCAAGAGCCTCAATGATACTCTTGATCTTCAAGGCATAATCATTGAGTGAGAGGTTGTTCCTCTTAACCTGATTTAGCTCCGACTTTCGTTGAAGCTTCCTGGCCTTGGTGTTCACCTCGAACACTCTGCCTAAGTTTCTCCATGCAATGGCGGGGGTTTCAGCATCCTCCAAATAGCTCATCCAACCATCTGTGATGCTCATAGAAAGCCAATACATCACTTTGCTCTGGCCTTGTTGCTAGTCCCTCAAAGCTTTCCTTTGTTCTGCTGTAGCATTTGCCTCGGGAATCTCTTGTTCCTTTTCATTGTCTCCTTCTACATAGTCCCTATAACCGTTTCCTTTTAGGAAATTTGTTATTTTGGACTTCCATGCAGGGTAGTTATTTTTCTCAAGCTTCTTAGTAACAATCTGACTGAAACCGTCAGACATCTTGAATCACTAAGACAAAATAGCTGCAATCTGCAAAAACTTGCAAATCTGCTGAACCTGCTATCGTGGTACCTGTAACGCTTTCTACACTCAACGAGTGTCCACAATCAAGCGTACATACAACCACTGTACTTGTACAATAAATCTCTGTATCCTGCACTTTGGAGACCTGTTCAGAAACTTGTGCGAACGAAGGGATTGTGATGCTCTTGCTCTCTTAGCCTCTCTTGCCTACACCAGGCTCTGATACCATGTAAAGAATGAGGATGCAAGAAAGCTACACAAGACAAGCACAAAGCACACAGCAATGGAAAGCTTCTTCTTATTCTTCACAGAAAAGAGAGTACAAAATGACTAAGTGCTAAAGCTGAAAAGTAGCACATATGTACATGTGGTCACTAAGTGTGAACTAGCTAGAAGCGTACTAGGCTGGCACTATAAGTGTAGTCCAGCTGTAGAATCACTGGCAGAGATCCTCCGTGTCGGTCACCTAACGCGCCAGTGAGTAAATGCCGTAAGCGGCCAAGACCCGTAGTGGATGCCAGCTCAAGGTGTAGAGCTCGACATCTCAACACTCCATATCTCGATCCTCCTCCATAATTGAAATTTCCTCTAAATGATGGTCCCCCTTGATTAAACTGTGGTCTCCACCCAGAATACGGTTGTTGCCTTTGCCAACCTTGACTGTTGAACATCCTCTACCTTCCTACTGTCTCTGGAAACACCCATGAGTTTGAGGTCCTTGTTGCTGTATCTTCTGCTGAATCCTTTCTGGTACAACACCCCTAAAATTCGGATTAAACCAACATTCCTTTGTCCAATGCCCATCCTAACACAAATTTCACAATGAGGGGATTTTGATTCCACAACTTTCTGCACTCTCCCAACTTCTTCAATTTCTTTTCCACCAATTTTTCCACTCTATCATCTTTCCCTTTATCCTTGTACTTTTTCTTCAACTTCTTCTTGCTTTTCTTCTTCTTATCCACATCTCCTTCTGAATCCGAATCATCACTGGAATCCTCTTCACTATCAGAATCCGTTTCCGTATCTGAATCAGTATCAGTTTTCGAATCCAAATCGATGTCCGAATCCGAATCATCTGACCTATTCTTTTTCTTTGACCTGCTTTTCTTCTTTTCTTTAGATGACCTCTTGGCTGCTTTCCCATGAGAGACCCCAAACTTTTTCTCTGCTCTTTGAGTTGTTTCCACTAATGCTTGTAATCCACCCGCAACATCAACTCCAGCAACAGCATTCTTCAATTCCTTCCTTAATCCATTCAAAAAATACCCAGCAAGCATTTCATCAGTTGGCCTTTCTTGAGCAGTCAACCTTCTCACATATTGGTTAAACTTTTGTGCATAATCCTCAACAAACATTTTGCTTTGTTTCACTTCCCTAAGCTTGGTCAACACATCATGTGGAGTCTTTTCCCTTCCGAACCTATTCAAAAATGCTGCTTTTAAACCATCATAATCAGCAAAATGACCTACTGGAAAATTACTGAATCATTGCATAGCCTTCCCATCCAATGTAGCCTCAAACTGGTGCATCTTAGCCTGGGCATCGTACACTCTGGCAAATCCTATGGCTTGCCATCTTGTCTCATATTGAGATATGTGGCAATCGGGGTCTTCCTTCAACTTTTTTGAAAAGGTCCGGAATTTGACGCGCATATCCTGCCTAGCCACCGCCATATTTGTAAGTCCACCTGGTTGTACAAGACTTCCTGCACTGGTACTTCGCAACGGATCGAAAATCAATCTCCTTCTTCCCACTAAGGCATGCTGAAAAACTGCAATTGCCAACAACCGCGGAAATATATCCTGTTCTTCATTTGCTACTTCTTCTTCCCACCTATCACTCAAATAATCCTCTTCGCCATCCAAATCTTCCACAGTATCATCTGAATCCTCCCCTATAGAAACTCGGTGCATCCCACTATAATCCAAACTTCCCTGCAGTTCCGAACGCTGACCATCTCACCCATAAAACTGTTGGAACCGCCTAGCAACTGACCTTTTCCAATACAGGAATGTATCCTCTTCTGCTTCCTCCAGAGTGCAGCCAACCACCCATACCAACTCGCACTATTCTGAATATCCTCCCTCCATTCAACCAAACCTTTCACTGCTTCCGCACTCGCTCCTACAAGAGAAACTTGAGTCCGTCCATGCTACATCACACCTACACCGTGATCGCCAAGTGTTATAGGCACAGACATTCAAAATAGACAAACACGAGAATCAGAATGGAAATGGAACTGGAACTGAAACAGAACACAGAAACTGAAAACAGACGAATTCCGCCATAACTTCCGCCTTCACATTCCCAAGAAGACACTCATCGACAGTTACATAGTTGGAGAATACTAATAGGCAACGCCCTTTCCCAAGAACACCCCTTGGGATCCCAAAAGTACAAAAGTTGATATTCCAAATTCCACTAAGGTAAAACATCCAAAATTCCCTAGGCTTAACAATAGTGCAACCACGCACACTAGCATCTATATACATGTTCTTTCCCCTCTAGGTGAAGTAGATTCTCCTTTTGCATTGCTTGCAAGGAATTGCTTCATGATGGAAACTCAGAGAGTTTTCCATGTCTTTGGGGCTTCACCGTTGCCACAAAGGCTAGCCTACCATTGACGAGCTGATTTTTGGAAGTACATGTTAAGTATGGAGCCTGATTTACACTTGTAATTTTCTGTGGTAAAAGCGCACATTTGTAAGGCCCCCATTATGAGGAGAAGCCATCGTGCGTGAAGGAAAATCACTCACTGGAAACCAAAATTTTCACGGACAAGAATCAGGGGCAACTCGCCGGAATATTCCTTTTCGCCGGAATATTATGGCCGGACGGCCGCCGGAAAGTGGTCGGAAAACAACCGGTCGGTTGGCCGGTGGCCGGTAGTCAATGGCCGGTGGCAGGTGGTCGGAAGTCAATGGCCGGTGGATGGTGGCCGAATTCAAAAGCGGACTTGTCTTCTCAAGGGCGGCCACACATGGGCGGATTGGAGGGTCCGATTTGGACTTATTCGCACAAGGGCGGCTACACATGGCTGCCTCTCATAAGAGAGGGCAACCCTTTTGGCCTATAAAAGGAGGCCATTTCTACACACATTTCATAGTGTGAAGTTGATGCAACAAGGTGAGTGTGAGGTGGTGAGAGTGAAGCAAAGCGGGAGCTCCATTAAGGGTATAATCCCTTTGTAAACTACTTCTTGTTTTGAAGTACTAAAGCCATTGAGTGGCTGCTTCCCCGTGGACGTAGCCCACATTGGGTGAACCACGTATATCGTGTGTACTCTCTCTCTCTCTCTCTCTCTCTACTCTATAATCTCTTGTGTGTGAAATCTATCTCTCTCCATTAAGTAATCTACTCAAATATCTATTTAGCTACGTCTTATTTCTTAACAGTGCATAGCTACATGGTGTAGCTTGGAGGACTTTGTGAAGCCCTCATTTCCAAAGACCACATCAAATTTCTTGATGAAGGCCAACACTTTGTCAATAGCATCAAAGGTTCCATCATAGGTGAGTTTAAGTTAATTGAATGCTATGTTTATGCTAATATCTAACCAACCCTAATGATTTTCTCATACTAAACTTCTTGCATGGCTCTCAGGGATTCACTTTGACTTTTGTGTCACCTCAAGCCCCTCAACCTTGGGCCTAGTTCTCACCACAAGCTTGGCCCTTAAGCCCCTCAAGCTTGGGCTAGGTTCTCACCTCAAGCACAACCCTAGCATCTCAAGCTTGACAAGCACCTCAAGCATCTCAATCATCAAGCACCTCAAGCATCTCAAGCATTTCAGTCATCAGGCATGTCAAGCACCTTAAGCTTGGGCCGGGTTCCCATCTCAAGCACAACCCTAGCTTACCTAAGGTCAAAAGACTTTTAACACTAACAATTGGAGGTCTTCAATGATGCTAACCCTAAGGTCTTTATGCTCCATTGGTTAGCCTTGATCTTTGATATACCATCTCTCATTTGGGCCCCATTACCATTGGCCTCGTGTTGAGATAAATCTATAAGCACATGTATTCATCCTAACCCTTGTTCCCGTTTATTATCCCACATTAAATGATCAGTTGAATATGAGAAAATCATTTGGGTTGGTTAGATATTATATTTTATGACATAACCTTTAAAGAGTGCTTATCAAAGAGTTTCACCAACCATCTATTGTTTATAAGTGACATAACCAAACAACTTGAGTAAAAAAAAGACTTAGTTTCTTAGATCTACACAAGGCAAATACAATATCATATAATCAACAATCAACGCCTATAAAAAATCCTCTTAGAGAATTCTAAGAGCTTCAAAATCTTGTCATCTACTTCTTTGGTGTTCAATTTTCCCCATACTTTAGGAAAATCCAAGCCCAAATGTCCTCTCTTTTGATGAGAGAACCAACTTTCAAAGCCCCCATGAAGGTTCCCTATGAACTTCCCCTCTAGCTTTACGCATCGCTTTAATAAATTACCCTTGTACCACTCATTTCTCAAATATATCCTAAAATTTTGTGCACTAAGATACCTTTCTCTAATAGGACCATCTATTTTGCATGCCAAGGTAGATTGCAAAATATCTCATTTCCTACTGTCTATGTACAATAAAACTAGTAAGTGTCTTGTTAGGGGCTTACAACCCTAACAGGTATTAAGTGCAAGAAACATGCAGTATAAAGGAAAACGAGACAAGAGACTGCTCATTTAATCATAGAACTGCAAAGTATATACACCATGATTAAAATAAGAAAGTAGTTCTTCACTGTATATTCATCATCACCATTGAACTACAGAGCGAAAGCAACAGTTTGACTACAGTGAACTGCTGAAAACTGCATGTCGGTTACATTCAAAAATTGCTACATGCCATATGAGCATTCAAATGTCTAAAACTACCTAGGCATAAAGTCCTTGTGTAAAAAAACCCCTAAGGCTTAAAGCTAAGACCTTAATTACAATAAAAAAGTAATTGCCCTGACACATCAGGCACTAACACCCACTTGGCACTCCTGGTGGGGGCAATGTTTCTCAAACATTGTGAGGACCCACAATTCCTTGATTAAAATCAACATGATCTTCAGGTTCAACCTGCTGCTTGTTTGCATCTTCATTTTGGTCAGTAGTTGTGTTGTCCTCTCCAATAAATCCTGCATCCACCTCATCTTCAAGTGCTTTCATTGGAACCTCAGCATCTTCTCCACTGAGTATCTCATCCACTATAGACAATACTGTATCTTTAAACTCCTATTGTCCACCTGCAACATCTGATTCTTCATCTGCAATTGCAATTGGAACTGTGACTGCATTTGCTGCTAACAGTTCTTGAACTTTAGTTCTAGTTTTATCCAACTTTACAGTATAACTCTGAGTATACAATTGTTCAGGTTGATGATGTTTCTGTTGCTCCAACTGCTTCTACAATTCCTCATACTGCTGCTTTAGCTCATCATACTGCCTTTGCAAAAACAAATTCTCGTCTTTTGCTTCTTCCTTTGCGTCAATACTCACTTCCATCTCAGATGCAGCCTCATCCATTGTATGTTCTTCAATGTTCTTACCCAACACTTCTTGGACAGTGTTCAATAATGCCTCCCCAACATGCTGTTGCTCTGCCTCGTTCTTATGTCCTATTATTGGAATTGTATCTTCAATTAACTGCTCTTGAACTTCTTGATCTATATTATCCATCAGTATCACTTCACATTTAGTACCCTCTGGTCCAGGTTGCTCATGAACCTGATGTTCCCCCTTATACTTCAATTGTATAAAATGACCTTTCAGTTTAGTGAACTTCTTCTGCAACAACAAGTTTTCTTCCTTAGCCTCTTCTTCAGCAAAGGCATGGTATGGCTTACTAAACACATTAGCAGGTTCAAGTTCAGGGTCAGGTTCATGTTTCTCTTCAAAAAGATTGAAGAAAGATTCAAGGTAGGATGCAAACTTTGCATCCATTAGACACTGCCTTTTGAACATATCCAATATCTATGCATGTAGAAACTTGATTTAGACTTCATATGCCAAAACAATTGATTTTTTGAAAATCTTGATTTAGGAAACACCCAAACTGATTTGATTTAAGGCTTGAAAATAAGAAGTTGAACTCTCCTTCACACATAAAAAATACCACCAAGATGGCTTGCTCACATTTATCGCCAAAAATAGAAAGAAATCCACTTTCTAGCTGCAAAACTGTCCAATCAATATTATCTCCTTGAAACTGAAAATTTTTGGTTTGTGTTCCTTGAAAAACTTCTCTTATGTCATCAAGCATGAAGACATAAAACCAATGAGATATAAGAATATCAACATCATCTCCTCTATCAGCAACATCACATAGAAATGTAGAACCATCTTCAGGAAACCCCACTTCACCATCATCAAGAACTTGCAAAAGACTTGCATAATCATTAGCCAAAACTATCTTCTCAGCATCAACAAAACCATTGCTATCAAGAACTTGGTATAAACCATCTCGAATATCATCAAAAAATTGAACTTCACTGAAAAAAATGGACTTCCAATCTCCTTGACTGAATTTGTAAAAGCACCAACATCATAAAGATCATTGATAACAACATCATAATTCAAGATTCCTTTTGTAACATCAAGGTTTGAAGAAGAATCCATATTGTTTAGTTGAGTAAGTTGAAGATTCAAATCCTCTATTTGATTATCCTTATCCAAAACAACTTGCTTAAGAGCATCACTAACTTCATAGCAGTAAGAAATGCAAGTCAGCTTTAGTTCGAACCTGAGAAAACTTCACCATCAATGATGCCTTCTCTTATTGAAGTTGACTGTTGATTTTGGAAACCACTTCATTAGCCGCAACCATACTTGAATACCTGTAATGTTATTGGCCTATGTAACTTGAGAGTAACGGAAATTAGAGAGAGTACTTTTGAGAAATTACTTTGTGAGCATAGCGGGTGAACATAATTGAAGTTAGCAACATAATCATAGTAATTAGTTAACTTGGCATGAACAATACTTTTGCAAAAGAGTGAATTTAGAGAACATGACAACATTTGAGGACCGGATTTATGTGGAGCCGGTCCCCCCTCCAATAGGCATTTGTATTATGATTTCTTCCATCAAGAGAGACTTGTTACAATACAATCTTTGTGTTCCTTATGACCTAGGTGATGCAATGAAGATGGAAAGCTTCATGCATCACAAGCATAACATAAAATTTGAAGAAAGCTTTAACTATCCCAAGCCTCAGTCCCAAGACCTCAAACACCCTCGAAGGTGGAGAGAGCTAGCAGGGAATGAGGGTAGGGAAGAAGAGGAAGAAGAAACATTTCATAGGGGAAAGAATTAGCTCCTCACTTATCATAAATCTTCTTGCTAGCATACATAATAGCATAGTATTGAAGATGGAAAGCTTAAGCATTGAAGCATGGCTCTTGGTTGGATTTGCACTCCATAGCCAAGAGTGTTGGTGTAGGCTCTCAACTCTACTTGCTTGGAGAAGGAGAGGGAACTCTTGAACTTTGCACAATGCATAATGAGAGTGTGTGTGAGTGTGTGTGGGAGTGTATACCCCTCAAACAACGCCCTAGCTTGCTTTGGTCGACCCCCCCTTGTAGCTCATGCTTGAATCTCATTGGACCCCTCCAGGCCTAGCCAATCACAAGCAGGAGGTATTACAAGCAACAAGGGTAGCCTTGGGACAAAGCCTTGGGACAAGTGTCCCCCTTTCCCCTTTGAGAGAGAGGACTTGATAAATGCAAAACATTTAATTAAATCTCCTAAATTATCATTGGACCCCTTGGGTGGCCAACCAATAGGCTTCATGCACACCATGAGGGCAACATGAGGAGGAACTTGACAAGTGTCCCTTTTGCTTTCTTTATACCAAGCATGCCTTGTGTGAGTGTGTGGGTATTCTCTCTCATCCCCCCTCTTGTAGGGCTCGCCCCCTCCTTGTAGGGATTGGATCTTTGACTTTTGACACCTCAAGCCCTCAAGCTTAGGCCTAGTTCCCACTACAAGCTTGACCGTTACGCACTTTAAGCTTGGGCTGGGTTCTCACCTCAAGTACAACCCTAGCATCTCAAGCACCTCAAGCATCTCAATCATCAAGCACTTCAAGCATCTCAAGCACCTCAGTCATCAAGCACCTCAAGAACATCAAGCACCTTAAGCTTGGACCGGGTTTCCACTACAAGCTCAATCCTAGCTTACCTAAGGTCAAAGGACTTTTACACTAACTATTGGAGGTCCTCAATGAAGCTAACCGTAAGGTCTTATGCTCCATTGGTTAGCCTTGCTCTTTGATAGACCATCTCTCATTTGGGCCCCTTTATCATTGGCGTTGAGATAGATCTATAAGCACATGTCTATATCTTAACCCTTGTTCCCGTTTATTCTCCCACATTAAATGATCAGTTTAGTATGAGAAAATCATTCGGGTTGGTTAGATATTAGGTTTTATGACAATACCTCTCATTCTCTAACTCCAAAGAAAGCTTATTGATCATCTCCGCTTGAGAAATAACAAGACTTTGTAGCTCAACAGATTCAGGTACATAACTTCTTTGAAAATCGATAATCTCAGGATCAGGGACCTGAATTTTGAAACTCTGCAAATGAGGAACCTTCTGTATCAAAACTTGCAATTTAGGGACATGAAATTCAAGATCTTTGTCTTCACAACTTGAACAACTCATATCCACTCCTGGAAACTGTCTTTCCATCTTCAAAACTTCAAAAAACACTTCTCCATCAACACAAATATCTTTCAGAGTATCACTTCCTCATCAAGATACATCAAAAACTGGTTCATCACATCATCCTCATCATCAACACACATTATGTCTTTATCTATCTTCATCTCTTTCATTTCAATGCCCTGTAATCTGATATCTCCCTGAATTTATCCTCTTCAAGATTGATGTCCAAGATTGGTATATGGGTTTGTATGCGATATTGGTGGCTTCTCTTGCTCACCTCCACTTGGATTCCCTTCTTCTCAATCACCAAATCTTCTTTTGGATAACTTTCTTTCTCTTCCCGCAAAGAGGTGAGTCTCTTTGATGTGAGGTCTGGGGATAGGTGGCAGTCCTCTTGGCTCCATTGGCTCATGAGCTGCTCCTGGTTTCCTCCTTCTTCCTTCATCATCTTTTGGACTATATCTCCCTTACATTGAACAACATCTCCTTTTTGAATCAACTTCTCTCTTCAATAATTTGAGTATCTACAACTTTGATCGCATATTCAAGAACATCAAAATTAGGTTGAGAAACGTCAGGTGCTGAAAAATTAGATTCAGGCTTTGAAACTATAGATGCCTAAAAAATTGTTGATAACTGAAAACTGACAACTTGAAGTTGTTTTATGTTAGAACCACTAGTAGGTTAATAAAAAGACAATTGGACATCATCATCACTAAGATAATCATCAAACTCCTCTTCATACTTCTCTGAAAGACCTTCAACCGCTTCTTGCAACCTTGATATCTGCCTTACGGTTGAGCATGAGTTGCTCTTCTTACCAACTCGACTATTATGCCACTTGTCTGTATCTTCAAGAAAATTAAAAAAACACTCTAGATCCTCTTGAGCATCACACATGTCCTGATGACATGATGCATCCTGGAAACTTGCATAATTGCATAAAGTCATTGTGTAAACAAACCCTAAGGCTTAAAGCTAAGACCTTAGTTACAATCAAAAAGTAAGTGCCCTGACACATCATGCACTAACATGTCATTTATAAAATGATTTCAGAAACTCAAAACTTAAGTTTTCTTACCGCTTTTGTGTAATCTTTGCAATTCCTTGAGTGAACTTTATCCTTTGTTGGACCAATCATATCTTTCTCTTTTACCCAGCTATGGTTGAATAAAAGAGAAAGAACCCTCCGGGGGTGCACTATTCAATATCCCTCTATATAACATGTGTTCACGGCGTAATTAAAAACCCTTTCTTTTAACATGTTTGAATGAATAAAACGACCTCTTATTTTAGGACTTTTTTCAAATTTGAATATAAAAACCCCTCTTTTTAATGTATCTTTGTTAAATTGCCTAATTGTTTTTCATTTTAAAACCCTTCTTGTTGAACTCACATGGTACATTAACATGATTACATAGTTCACCTCTCAAGAAACAACCGAGCCCCATTTGTAGGATTTACAGTTGACAACATCTTCATTAGAGAAAACAAATGTGTATTAAAAATCAAGATTCAGTTTTTCAAACCACTTTAGTAACTTTAGTGTATATATAAGGTAGAAAGGTTTTCACATAGGCATGTCCATGTGATCTCATAGATGCAATTTAGTAACTTTAGTATATACACAAGGTAGCAAGGTTTTCACATAGGCATGTCCATGTGATCTCATAGATGCATCTAAGTGTGTATGTGTATGCATGCATGTGTGTGCGCGTGTGTGCTATACCTATGGTGCATCATGAATAGAATCATTTTAGAGTTCAATAAAAAATCCCCCCCCCCGGGGGGGTCCACCTTTCAAAAACACATGTACGTAGCATGTGCATTCAAGAGGTATTTACAAAACCCTTCTACACACACACACTTCACCATGAATTAAAAGACCCCTTTTTTTTTATAAACGTGTAATTTTTTTTCATTTTTTCATTTTTCTATTTTTGAATCCACTTGTACATGTAATTGTATAACTCTTTGAAATATAAAGAAAACCCCTCCACGTAAATCACGTGCTACATTTATATATTTTGAGACAGACCCTCGAGAAAAAATAATCATGTATTATTCTTTTTGCACTTAGTAAAGAAGCAATGTTGTCATGTGCATGTAGCCACATGAAGTCTATGTTTAGTGCCTATGGAAGCATGTGTAAAGTGTCATTTCTATGTAAAAACAAAAAATAAAGTGCTTAATGTAGTTTTCAAGATGTGAACCTAATCATCTCCATACTTACTTTGTGTGGCCTCTCTTTAAAAATATTTTTATATGGCCTCTCTTTAAAAATCTTTTTAGTTCTACTCCAAACAAGTGGTACTTTATCTTGTGCATAGAAAGAAGTAGGATGATTTGTGTCCACAATCTCTTTCATTATAGAAACATCAAACTCTTCCTATTCGGTCCACTTTCAAAACATTAGTGCGAATCTCCTGCTAGCAACCTTAAGATGTCTTAAGGTTGGTGTTCACGCGGTGCCTTGTCCTTCGTACCCCCTCCCCTTGTAAGTTTGCATCCAGTCTGCGAATAGAGAGCGATGGTTTCGCACACATATTATCCTAGCCTACATGCTCTGCAGCTCCGTGATCGCAACTCCGCCCATCTTGGTCGATGACCACTCTGCCTCAGGCCCTTCTTGCCGCTTCCGTCAGTACTCTGTTTCTCTCTTTGTGGCGCAAAAGGCTGGTAGCCTTTTGCATCTGTGTGCGTCCTCGTGTGCGTGCATGAGGAGGTGCATGGCAATGTTGCAGCACGAGCCTTGCTTGTTGCTGACGATACGTATCTCTTTGTGCTGCTGACTGCATTCACAAGACGACACCATGTCAAAAAAATCTCTCGTTCTCGAGTCACGCACCAACCGACACATGCCTCGTGTGCGCGCAAGGGCAAAGATGGAGAGAGAAAATCGGGCAACGTGTTCACAAAGGAAGGAAGGAAGGAAGAGAGAGAGAGAGAGAGAGAGAGAGAGAGAGAGATAAATTTAGGGCATTGGGAAAGATATGTGTGCACTCTTATTTATCAAGAAGAGAGTTTTAACATCGCAGGAAACTATCCCAAGAAACTTACCTTTTCCTCAAGAGCCCCAAGCCAAGGAATCTTTGTTCATTCCCATTAATGAGACACTTTGAACTTACTTGTTGCTACAAGTAGGGTAACCTCACAATAAGAATATAAAATTGAGGTTCAAGACACAACAAAGAAGAGTAAACAAGTGAGAGCCAAAAACAAATAAGTATTATACTAACCTTTTAAACAAGCATTGCTAAAAGATGCTACTACTCGCTCTCATTCCAATACATGGAATCTCTGAGGATCTTGTTTGGGATTTGACTCCCTTGGGACTGTGATGTAAAACGCCCATGCAACGTTTGGTAATTGAGCTCTAGACGTGGCGATCGCAGACAAGTCGATAGGTTGAGCCACTCTACCGCGACGCCTTGGTGCTTAAATGTGAATGTTTATGCATATTAAAAAAAGCTATTCGGTCCTGGCTCTCCCTTGTATCGCGCGGTTGCCCTGACACTCCCGACCACCTCTTGTCGTCCGCCATGTGGATTAATTGCGTCGCTCATGATTGCGCTCCTGTGGTGAGCTGTCCCAGCATCAGAGCAAGCAACTTTTCATTTTCATCCCAAATTGGGGCATCTTCAAAGATACCCATGAAACAAAAATGTGTGCAAACCTACTAGAATCACCGGTGCATTGTTCCATGCACCCTTAGCTACCTTTCTCTCACAAACCAATATGCAACTAGTTGTTTGGAAAGTCTTTTAAAAGAGAGTCTTTGCTGGTTGTAGCAAGCTTTTGAAATAGACAAAGCTGTTGACCAAAGTTGGTGCAAATAGTTGTGCATCCAACTCTTCACAAACATACAAATACAAAGAATTAAAACTTGTTCTTATAGATGCTATCGATGCTTACAAGCAATGTGCAGAGTATCTTGGGTTTGAAACTGGACGATACATTGGTACTGGACTAGATATGGAAAAGCTTCTTTAAAAAATATCTAGGGGAGACACTGTGACACACACTATTTTGTGGGGAATGTTGTGCAAGTTGCCGTAGCTTGCCACTCCCATTTGGAGCAACCAAATGTTCATGGTGACAATGAAACTATTCAAAAGAAAAAGAAAAGGGAGTAATGCAACTAGCTGAGCTTTGTAATGGAGTCTAGAAAGAGAAAGAAACCAAGAAAAATAATTTTTTTGTTAGAACACGGTGTTGATAAAGAAGAGTTTCCATTTCCAGATAAAACAAATTCTTCTACTGCTCTAGAGGAGCCTCAACACCCAAATACAGTGTTGTGTTTTGAATTTTACATTCCACAAAAATAAGCAAAAGGAACGACTAACTTCAGCATCACAAGTGTGTTTCTTTAAATTTTTAATCTTTAGCTATTTATTTAAATATTTATTGTGTTAAAAATTTCACCTCTTGTATCTTGAAAACTAGAGAAAAACGAGGATTTACATCTAATGAATTCCATATGTAAAATAGAAATTGCCACAATAAGGTTACGCTAGCATGAATGATCAAGTAGGGTGCCAACTCGGCTAAATTTAAAATAGGTAGCTTGGAGAAGGTTGTTGTTATTGCAATGGGATCTATACATGGAAAGAGATTCCGTATTGCACACTACATTGAAGACTCGGCTTGCGCGAGCGTGCGTGTACATACAGAGAGTCTACTACCAACCTAGATGACACAAAAGCAGACTGGACTTTTTACAAGCCCTCTTACTCCTTTTTAATATTGAAATCACCTCACTTGGGCGAGGGGTGGATATTGGCATGCCTAGTGAAATTTTCACTTGTTTGTTGCTTGAGATTCAATGTTACTGGCCTTAAATTCCATGAAATTTTGGACCGGTTACATGAAAAAAAGGGTATTTTAATGTACTTGGGCTTAAATATTTCAAGAATGCCCGACAACATGGCGTAAGATGTTGGGCAGTGAGTGCTACTATCGGGACTCGGGAGCCATTGGTATGAGGGAAGTATGTTGCTCGCTTCTTTAGGGAATGAAGGTGTAGGGAATGGTTGCCTAGTGACCATTATTTTAATCATGGGCGATCGACGGAGGCCGAGAGCCCTCATTATAGGAATGGTCAATAGGCAACCATTCCCGGTTGTCAATGGTCATGGGAGAGGGGGGCCATAACACTGATGTACAGAGGGTGTCAGGCACAAAGCAGAGGGGTGACAGTCCAAATTCTACGTGCTGATGTGGCAACTGTAGAGGCATTGACGCTTCGCTAATTACGGGGGTTGAGGTGTCATAAGTAGGTCACATTCCGCTTGTTGATCTAGGAGGCAATCATTGGCTTGCAGTGTTCGAGAAAAATGTGTCTCGACTTAATATCGTGTTGTTTTCAATTTCAAAAATGCCGATTGAGAGTAGAAATTCCGCCCCAAAATAGAGAAAAACAATGTAAAAACCTAAAAAATAAACCTAAATTTCTAAAATTTCCTCTTGGCAAATTCAAGGAAAGGAATTTTGTATGTTTGGAACAACTATTTTTCCCAAACACAGTTGGCTTGCGTGGCTACAAAGCTGCATTCTGCAAGAGAAACAACAATAGATTGACGGTGCAGATCAGCTATCCCCCTCCCCATGACCTTGACGGAAGAGTGAAGAGGAGGAGCTCGACTAGAATGAACGTCATCGATGTGGACATCCACGTCGTCGTCTTCTTGATCAGCAGCACCGGCACGCTGTGAGTCAAATTCACAAGCATTGCTCAAGTTTACCATCAATGTTGGCTCATGTTTTTGGATAAATTGGCAAAAACTTATGTGTAGAGTGGCGTTAGCTTAGCCACATGCCTTTGGATTTTGAATGCTTGAACTTCTAAAAATCAGGAGCCTAGCTTAATGTTTTAGAGGCTCTTCACACTCTGAGTTTTGAAAAGTAAAGAGAGGGTTCTTTTCAAATTTTCACATTCATACGGTGTGTTCGAAAGAGTTTGGAGTAGTTGAGCTACAGCACAAGGAGATTGGTTCCTTTTCATAAACTTTTGCACAAACGTAACTTGAGATCATGGGTAGCATTCTAATCAAGGAGTCCATATTTCATGTGTGCAATAAAGTGATCTACATTGGCAAGTCTTTGGAACATAAAAGACGTGCGTGTGAATGCTCACATGTTCCTTTTGCCTCCATCAAGGAAGTTTGGGAGTAGTTAGAGAACTAAGCCGTGTGAAGGCCCTCTTACTACTTTTACTTGTGAGCAAGTGCGATATGTGTGTGTGTGTGTGCGTGGGTGCGCGTGAAGATGAGAGAGAGAGAGAGAGAGAGAGAGAGAGAGAGAGAGAGACGATGTTTGTGTGAATTCCCCTTGAAGGCACAATAACAAGGTGAAGGATCATCATGGCCTGTTGAAAACATTTTATCAACCAAGGGGGAATGGTGTATGGGTAGAAAACTAGTGGTGAAGCGTGTTGTTAATAAATTCCATAACTTGCCATGCATACTATTTTCTCTCGCTCCACACGACTTATTACATGGAATCTTCTCGAGATTCGTGTACTCCTCCCTTGTTTTTTATGGAAAGCTACAAAACCCCGGATGCATTCACCACAAATCCAGCACATTACCTTGACGTTTAGCACAGATGAGTTCCATATAAACCAGTTCACCCTAGCACTTGCACTGTATACCTTGCTCCCCTCACAATATTAGAACTCATAGATGAGTTCCATATAAACCAGTTCACCCTAGCACTTGCACTGTGTACCTTGCTCCCCTCACAATATTAGAAAAAATGTAGGATTTACTCTTACAGTAATTCCGTTTGTTTTTGTGCGAGTTTCGCGTGTCCTCTCGTCAACTGCCTGCCATCCACCTTCGAGTCCTGGTTGCATGCTAGTTGCCCCTCATCGTCGGTCTGTCACGACTCCTCTCCAAGTGGCCTCCTCCCCGCCATTGTTGACCAATCCTCACTTTTCCTTCAACTCCTTTAGTTTTTAGTTTTCACGAAGCTATCACTTTCCTTTCTCTCAAAGGCAATGTTGTAGCATCTTAAAAGATACGGATTAAAAAGAAATGGATCCTCCCCTAATTCATTGCTCACTGCCTTACGACATATAGCGCTCGACCTCATTACCGTCCAGGTGTAACGAGTCATCTGTAGTAAGCCACGCAACCCTGAAGCTTTTCGTACAGGCGTCATGAAGCATTGCACTAAAAAAAAAACCTAATACTGCTCTGGTACATGGCTCTCGGTGCTCATCCCTGCCTTGCCACCAAGTCCACTTGTGTGGCTCAATTCCCTGCCTAGGTGGTCAAGGTGATGTCCTTAAGAGGCACTACCTGCTGCTGCATCTTGGTCTACCACCTGGCACTCCCGTCATGCCATGCGCCCCCTCCACGCCACCCACCTTTTCTTTTTCATTTGCTTATGCAAAAGGCATCTCACCCATTAATCAAACATGTGTGCCTCCCTACTCTGTTTCCATTATTTGTAATCTTCACAAGATGCTCAAAATCTCCACCCACTCTCTATTTCAAAGACCACAACAAAACCACTTTTTATATCACTTTTCATTGCTCACATTTGAAGCCATCACGTTGATTGTCCAAGTGTCAAGCTAAACCACTGTTGAGCCAACAGAGGATCACACCAACATTTTTGCTCACACTCATCATTTTGTAACCATTGATTGTAATAAATGTCTTTCCGACATTAATTTTGATTTGAGCCATTCATTAAGTAACGGGACTCAATTGAGTTTTCAACTTGTAATCCCGAAGTAATTTCACTTGCTGATGTAATTAGTTAGAGATGTTCTCACCTCCAAGGCTGAGGTATATAAGCCAAAGTTTTTGTAACCTAAGGAGGGAGATTGTTAATCAAAGTGAGTTTTTGAGCGCCGTGACTGTGTCTGAGAGAGAGAGAGAGAGAGAGAGAGTCTTATCTACTTGCTACGCGAGCTACGGAGCCGCCATTGGAGAAGCGACACCGCCATTGTGTTAGCAACGGCGAGAGCTACGCACAGATACCAAGAGTGCGCGCTATCGGCTTCTATGTGTGGTAAGTTCCTGCGAGCTTCGGTGTGAGTTTTCTTCCAACTCGTGTGTCGGAATTGAGCGTGCAGCATATCTATAGAACCACAACGAGTAGAGCTACACATTAGTACCATCGGGGTCAAGTTTCGGTCACCTGTAATTCGGCCTGTCTTCATACGCGTTTACCGCACGGAGTGGTTATAGGTTGAGTTTGCAGTTCAAGTCTTTAGGGTGTTGTTCTTACCTAGTGTATAGACTTCCCCTTGAGTTTGAGATCGATTCAATGATTCTAGATCTTGTTTCGTATAGCATTCGTTCGTAGTACGGATTTCAGTCACTTGCGTATTTTAGAACTTAGATTTGATTTCCTTAGTAGTGATTGTCATTAGAAGGTCGAGTAGGTGATTTGACATCCACCTAGTTGTTTCCATGCGCCTGCGGGTCAAGCTCCGTCCTCGTCTGACAAATTCTGTTGTTGGTTGAGTTCTCGCTATTTAGCTTCCGCTAGCGGCGTAACCGCCTTAACATTTGGCGCCGCTGCCGGGGACGAGAGCCCTAAGTAGGTGACCTTAGACTAATCCTACGAGGTGAGTCGTATAAACTACTTTGTATACTTTAGTTAGAAAAGATCTAGGAGTGGTGGACTCCGAAGATCTTGGGAGATACTAGGAAGTGGGGTATTCCTGGGTCTTCCGTGTTGACAGTATTTTTAGTTTAGCTTAGATTTGTTTGTTGTTTTGTTTGTGTTGAGTAGTTGTTGATAGAAGAAGAATTTGCTAGTCCGTGAGTGGCAGTGGATCTCTTTAAAATCACAATTACCAAACCCATTTTATGATTAGGAATAGCTTAGGTAGGACTTCATTTGATCCTGATCTAGAGCTAGTAATCATTGGAGTATTTTTTTGATATGGTTGATTGCATGTTAGATCACTAAACCGTCGAGTTAGTAGTGAAACTTGCAATAAACAAAAGTCAGAGAAATTTTCTGTGTATCTGGGAGTTGCTGAGCACTTGAGAAAGCTTTAGGAAGGATTCTGTGCCAAAAAAACTGGAAATCTGCAACTTTAGACATCATACGCGTATGATGTCTAAATGACCAAACAGAGACCAAAACAGAAATTTTGACTTTACCAGAGTGTTCAAAAGGGGGGTTATACCCTAATTTCAACTTAAAACAAGAGCATTAACACTCAAAGAAAGCCAAAAAGACAAGTCGGAGTCCAAGAAACGCAAAGAATAGGAAATTTTGGATTCAGATCTTGTTTTTACATTCAAACCAGACAAAAACACTTGAAACTCAATTATAAACATTGGAGAAGGCTTAAAACCAAGAATAGTCAAAATCTGGGACAAAAGACATCATACGCGTATAATGTCTTTTAGCACATCCACTGCTTATTTTTGATATCTGACCTGACAAGATTGTTGCAAACACTGTAGAAAGCATAAATATCAAGTCTTGACCCAAATTGATGAAAAAGACATCATACGCGTATGATGTCTTTTACCTAATTTTGGACATATTTTGATACTTTGCCAACACAGATCCATTGTAATAGCTGTTTAGAGGTTATATTTCAAGTTTCATCCCATTTGGATCACAATTGACCCAAAACAAGTCAAAAGCGGAAAATTGCCAAGAAAAGCCTAAATTAGCCATAACTTGCTCAAACAGAGTTCAAACTGAATTTTGTGAGTGGACAGAGCATAAGGGGCTACTGAGAGTGAGTATAACCAAAATAGTCCAAACCTGTGAAAAAAGACATCATACGCGTATAATGTCTTTTTCAGCATAACTGCAACAAAATTCTCACTTGATGAAACAAAAGTTGTCCAACTGACAAGATTAAACAATTGACCAAGTATCAATCAGTTTGGATCAATTCTGACCACAAAAACTTGGGAAAACAAATTGCCGAGACGGAAAAGTTAAAGTCCTTTAGGAGAATTGATGAATTTGAGATCAGGCAGGAATCTCCAGAATAACCAACCAAAACAAGGGGAACAAGCAAGTGTCATATCAACCGAGGGAAGTGTAAACCAAAGTTGGGTGCAACCATTAGAGCCGATCTTTGAAGGAAGTGTTTCTGATACTTCTTCGGAGAGATCTTACGATATTTTCACCGAACACTTGGAACACTTGAACCTGAACAATAGAGAAAATATGGCAGCAGGACCATCAAACCCTTCTGCCACAATGAAGCTATTGTTCATAAAATACCAGTACGACAATGAGCAAGGTGCCAAGATCTACAAAGATGGAATGGACCGCTATTGTGTAAAGATAGAAGATAGACCTAGTGAGTTCAAGGACTTAGTGCCTGTGAGCTATAGCGGAGATAGATATCTAGATGACGAGGGTACCATGTATTTGGTAGTCCTAAACCCTAACATTGTGGACAAGTGGGGATTGATGGGCACCAAAGCCAAAGTAGATGAAGAACTTGAGGAGAAAGCACCAATAATGAACTTCCCTGATGAGAGGTTAAGAAGAGAGAATGAAACTACAAGGATCAACGCTGATAACATCTATGTGGGGCTATACAAATATAATAATGGGGAGCAAGATCTCTATTATAGATGTGAAGAACCCTACACTGGAGAGTTGACAGACCAAAAAAGACTTTATGTCTTTACCTACACAGAGGGATCGGAAGTGAAAATTGCCGCTTACGACAAGTATGGGAGGCAATACTCAACAATGGGCAAGAAAGAATTAGAAGGATATACATACTTTGGGGGACCACTACATCAGTATTATGTTACTTCTAACTCACAAAGACCAGCACCAACAAATGGAGTGCAAAACCCAATGACAACAGGAGGACAAAGAATTCAGGCTGCTGACTCTTTCAGTCAACCTCAGTACTCGAAGCCCGGACCAATGGGATCATGACATTCCAGAGAGTTAATGGATACGAATCGAGGTAGTGCAGTTCCAATCCCCACATATACCACTCCAGGTCCAAGGTTCGAAGCGGAACCATCACATTTACCTCCTAGTAGTAGACTCAGGGCAGGGGAACCGACAAGGGTAACCCATGAAGTCCATGATGCTAGAGAAAGCTTTAGCCGGGACACAGGAGCAATGAGATTGGTAGCAGACCATAGACGTATGAGACCATCTCAAATAGCCAAGTGTATGCCAAAGAAGTATGGTGGTTCAGGAGATCCGTATGCACATGTGCCACTCTTTAAGCAAGTCTCAAGAGCTAAGCAGATAACAGATTTCCATACACAATACGAGGGATTTGGTCTTACTCTAGAAGGTACGGCATTGACATGGTTTCAACCACTGAACAGAGGGGGATTCCATGACATTGACCATTTTCTAAGAGAGTTTGCTGAGGAATTCTCAAAACGAGGGATTAAGCACAATACGGTCTCACAAATATATGCTTTTAAACAGAGAGAACACGAAAAAGTGAAGGAAGCTTCACTTCGCTTCAAACAATATATTGAGAGATGTCCAGTACGTGAACGACCACAAGATGACAGACTATCTGTTCTCTTTATTGAAGGATTGAGAAATGACACTCTCAAGAAGGACTTGCACTTGAAAGCTTGTACAAGTTTCGAGCAAGTAACGAGAGAAGCATTGTACTTAGTGGATAACTGTACGGTTTATGGAGAGGTGTCAGCGGATACAGATTTTGCATCCAGTAGCTCTTCCTCCGTAGCGAGCGAGACTACCACTAAAAAGAATGTTCAAACAACAACCATGCCAAATGTAGAGCAAATGATAGAAGATGCTCTAAAAAGGATGGCACCATACCAAAAACCATTGCCAAAACCACTAAAATGGTGTGCTATTGAACAAAAATGGACAAACCATCCAACAGAGGAGTGCTATTACAACAAAGGGTATGTAAGGGAGCGTCAGTATGCACCTCTTGCTCAATTAGCACCACCTCAGGTACATCCAGTACCTCGATACCCAACGGGAAATGTACCAGGACCTATGGGGATAGAAAGACCGCAACCGGTATTGGGACAACAACCACCTTTACCAAGAGCAAGATCAGTGAGCATTAGATATGCACCAACCTTAGAGAATCAGGAAGAACAAGCCTTAGTGCCTGTTCAAGCCTATTATGAAGAATCTGGTGCACACATGTCTCCAACTGTGTATTACCCACCAGAAGAACCCAAACAACCAGAACCATGGGGCATGATTGGGAATGTTGGAACACCAACAGTTACAAGTGCTTTTGATGAAGAGAGATACAATTTGGACGCAACAACATTGATGTTCATAGCTCATGGAGGGTTAAAAGGACAAAGACCATCCTATCCACAAAGGACGAATCAAGTGGGACCAAGACCAGCACTAGGACCCTGTTACAAGTGTGGAGGTGACCATCTGATGAATGTTTGTCCACATACGGAAATCATTAGAATTAACGCTTATTGCACTGAGTGTAGGGTTACTCACTTCATTGAGGATTGTTCAAAGAATCCAAACAAAGTACAAAAGACGACCTTGAATATGCTAGAAACTATTCCTACCAGCAGTGGGTCCGAAAATGAAACTCTGATACCAATGCAAGTTGTTACTAGAGCTCAAGCTAAGAAAACCACTAGAGAACCTGAGAATGGAAAGTTAGCGACTGAAGTGGTTAGTCAAGGACCGCGGAGTCAGAGAAACACATGGAAAGCTAGAAAAGCACGCATGAAGTTGAGAAAAGAACGTGAAGACGTTATTCTAGCTGAGGAACTAAAGCGAACTAAAGATAGATTAGAAAAACTTGAGAGTCAAAACGGGAAACGAGAGATGAGCCGGGAAAGAACGAAACAAAAGAGTATAAAAAAAACAACGACCTTAAGCTCAGGGGGATCAGTGCTAGTCGACAAAGTACACGAACCATCGGACACACTGATGAGAGCTTATGAAGCTAGGTTAAAGAACAACCAAACACAAGAACAGAGGTGGATGACATACCCAAACGCGGAATTGGAAAAGCAGAGACTTGAAATGTGCCAGAGAATGATCGAGACTGCACAAGCCTTATTAGAACCACCAAGAGAAACAATGAATTGTGGAACGGAAAACCCAATTCAGCAAGAGACTATCATTTCACGGGTAGCTGAAAAGACTCCCATTGCACAAAAGCCTGAAAATACACACAAGGATGACCGCATAGTATTGAACACAACCGATCAGGAGATAGAGAGTTTTCATCCAGTCATAAAGAGGATTTACTGAAGAGATGAGGATTACAATGAATTTTGGAAACAAGTGAGAGAGGCAAACTTTGCAAACGAGCTAAGTTGCCAAGCTAATCAGACAAATTGGGAAAAGGACATCAGGAATCCTCCCATAGTGGAATTTGAGGCAGGATCTCAAGTGGACTTGGATCTGCAATCTTACTGGGGAGATGGGGGCTCTGTTAGAACAATGGAGAGCAAACCTCATTCACTGAATACCTTACCTTCATACTTAGGAGAGTATGAAGCAAAATCCGAGATTAGAGCACTTCCCTCACGAAGAATATCATCAGAAAAAGTAATGGAATCGCAAGGATCGATAGAGATCTTGTCAACACCAGTGACATGCACTATCACTCTAGCTGAGCTTTTGAGGCTAAGACCACATATGTGGACCACTGTAGGAAAATGCTTGGAGAAATTTGGGATAAAAGACCCAACATCGAGACTGCAAGAGGGTATACAAGAGCTGAGCAAACCACAAAAGAACGCTAAGCCTGTACCCTTAAACAAGGTCAGAGAGTATTGCGAAGGTGAAGAGGGGAATACAACCTTACCAGTTGAATTCCAAGGAGTGAACATGATGGCAATACTAGACAGCGGAGCTGGGGTAGCCATTGCTACAAAAGAAATCTGAAAAAAATGGGGGAAACCAGCAATAAGGAAGACTAGGTTGAAACTCCAATTAGCAGATGGACACATGGAGAAACCTATGGGGTTATTAGAGAAAGTCGTAGTAACTTCTTGCGGCATTGAATACGAACATACTTTTGCTATTGTCGATTTTGGCAAGGAGAATAACTATGATATCATACTGGGAAGACCATTCATGAGACCGTTGAAAATGGTCCAGGATTGGGGCTACGATCACATATACCTGAGAAATATGGAAACCACTACACGTGTGAACCTGAGAGACCCTTAGCTACAAAAATGTGAACCGAACACCGGTAGAGGAGTTTGATTCAGCTACTTTGGCAGGATCCGAATTTCCAGCTTTGTTAGGTAAGCCCAAGGAGTTATGGATGTGTGGAGCCTCGAAATGTGGAAGTCTGAGGCGAGAAGAATATGTTTTAGAAAGGGCTATCGAAGAGGAAACTTATATAGGAGAACCCTTTCCAGAGGACACGCTTGAACCATTAGAATGGACACACATTCTAGCAACCCTAGATGTTTGTGCAATTCCGGATGGTCCCACAACGAAATTTTGCAACAAGGACGGGTACGACGTGGTTCCGTACTTCATGCTGAGAACTATACTCGAAAAAGAAACTGAAAAGAACGATACACTGGAAAAGGAAGATGAAGAAGAGGTGTTTCACGACATTCCCGATCATCCAGAGTGGGGAAATGAAGCAGACAACGAGTCAACGGACAATTCAAGCGAAAACGAAGAAACTATAACGGATGTCCGATTTTATGATTTTCCGAACCAAACTAAACAACGCCAGAAACGCTATAGAGCAAAGAGAAAAACAAAGGGGGTTAGAACCAATCCAATGCTTAGAATAAGAGGAAAAAATCAATTCCTAATGCTAGTAAAGGCGGAAGATTGTGTTAAGGACAAGATTTCTGGAAGAATGAGAGGCAATGAGCAAAAGAGCTTACAAAAAGACAAAAGAAGCTCAAGAAATCAAGTTCAAAGGAATGAAACGAAAACTGAAACAGAAAAATTAGAAAAGAACAAGCGCAACAGAGAACACACGGAGTCCAAGTTAGAACGTAGAAACAAGTACAGAGAGCTCAAGAAAACTCTAAAAGAAGTTTGGACGACAGAGATTGAGAGTGGAGAGGACAAAAACGCCAAAATCAAGGAAAACATGGATGTTTCCTCTCTCTACAGGAAATTCACAATAGAGGATAGGAAGGTGGTATTAACCCAACCTATTCGAGAGAGAAGGGAGAACGAATCTTATGACAGACCGGAGGATGCAAAAAAAGTTGATTTAGCAGCTCCAGGTGAGACACCTAGACCGGTGTACATAGCCACAGATTTGTCTCCAGGCGAGGAAGAGAGACTTTTGAGTCTTCTCAGAGAGTACAGGGATGTGTTTGCATGGTCTTATAAGGACTTAAAGGGAGTTGACCCATCAATATGCCAACACACAATCCCACTAAAACAAGACGCAAAGCCTAGCAGACAGAGACCATACACATATAATGATACGTTTGCTAAGCGAATCAAAGAAGAGATAGATAAGCTAATGGAAGCTGAATTCATATACGAGATTGAACACACCGATTGGGTATCTCCGATTGTGGTGGTACCCAAGAAGAACGGAAAACTCCGAGTGTGTGTCAACTTAAAGAAAGTGAATGGTGCAACAATAAGGGACAATTATCCCCTGCCGATAACTGATCATGTTCTAGAGCGTGTATCAGGGAAAACAGCATACTCCTTTCTTGATGGTTTTTCAAGATATAACCAGCTAGCCATAGCACCGAAAGATCAACATAAAACAGCTTTTGCAACGGAGTGGGGAATTTATGCTTATCGGGTTATGCCTTTTGGTCTAACCAATGCTCCCGCAACCTTCCAGAGGCTGATGACGCATGCTTTCAAAGAATACTTAAGGTTGTTTCTAGAAATGTACATGGATGACTTATGTGTACATTCTCTTCTGAGAGATGAGCATCTAGAACACCTAAGAAAAGTATTTGAGAAATGTAGGACATATCGCATTTGTCTCAATCCTGAGAAATGTGTGTTTATGGTCCGACATGGCAGAATTCTGGGACATATTGTCTCACAAAACGGAATATCCACGGATCTAGAGGAGATAAAAGTTATAGTGGATATGCATAGACCAACCAATGCGAAACAAGTACAGAGCTTTATGGGACATTGCGGATATTATAGACGATTCATTTACATGTACGCTATAATAGGCCAACCACTTTACAGGCTAATAGTGAACTTTGAATGGACAGAGGAGTGTGAGGAATCATTCAAGAAATTGAAAGAGGCACTCATTACTGCTCCAGTCTTGAAATCACCAGATTGGGAGAAGATATTCCATGTGCATATAGATGCTTCGGCATATGCAATAGGATGCATTCTGGCTCAGCCAGAAGAAGGAAACATGGATTTTCCTATCTGTTACGCCAGTCGACAGCTCAACAATGCAGAGAAGAATCACACCACAACAGAGCGAGAGGGATTAGGAATGATATATGCTGTGAAGAAATATCGGCATTATCTTCTAGCCAACAAGTTTGTGTTTTTTACGGATCACCAAGCCTTGCTCTACCTAGTGAATAAACCATGCAATACCGGGAGAATAGTGAGATGGTTCATTATCTTACTGGAATTCGACTTCACGGTAGTAGTAAAGAAAGGAAAAACACATCTTAGAGCTGATCATCTTTCGCGATTGACGAATGGAGAAGACCCTATAGGAGTAGATGACGACATGCCAGACGCGTACTTGTTCAACATAGAAATGATACCGAAGTGGTCTCAAAATGTCGTTAGCCTATTAACCTATGGAGGAGAGTTTGATAGAAGAGAATACAACCAGAAACATATTGCTATTCAGCAATCCAAGAATCTTCAATTGGTTGCAGGAAGGTTGTATCAATTGGGAAATGATCAAGTTTTACGACTATGCATCAATCCTGAGGAATATAATATATATCTGCGCGAAGCACATGTTCAGAAATGTGCATTTCATTGTTCAAGAAGGAACACATATAGGAATTTGTTACAATTGGGAGTCTATTGGCCAGGAATGAAAGAAAGCGTACATGAATATGTCACTGTATGTATTGTATGTTCATCAAAACCGCCAGCAGAGTATTTGACATTATATCAGATAATGATCGCTCCGGAATGGAGTCAGTATATTGTTGAATATCTCACAAATAGAACTTTCCTAGAAGGAACGTCAAAAGCTCGTCAGAAATCTGTAGAGACAGAAGCTAGAGATTACGCTTTAATAGGAGATCAACTCTATAAGAGAGGTAAAGACAACCAGCTTAGGATTTGCACATCAGAGTCTGAGTATGTGATAATCTTGGAGCAAGCTCATGGAGGAGTAGGTGGAGGCCATTTCTCAGGTGATAAGACAACAAAACTTGTCTTAGCCGCAGGAATATGGTGGCCAACATTACATATGGACGCTGAGGAATACGTTAAACGGTGTGATGACTGTCAGCGGACCAAAGTACCACTTAAAAGAGATGATATGCCGCTTAGACCAATGATGGGGGCAAGAGCTTTTGCAAAATGGGGGATTGATTATGTCGGACCCATTTCACCTCCTGCATATAAGACTCATGCACAATACATCGTTGTGGCTACAGACTATCTAACAAAGTGGGTCGAAGCAAAGGCAACTCAAAAAGTGGATGCCAGGACCACGGCACAATTTCTATATGAATACGTCTTTGTACGATATGGATTGCCAATAGAAATTGTGAGTGATCGAGGCACACATTTTATAAATGAAGTGATAGAGATCCTTCTAGATGAATTCATGGTAATCCATAGGAAATCAGCCCCGTATCATCCACAAGCAAACGGACAAGCTGAAGCAACAAACAAAACCATATGCACGGTCCTTACGAAGATTGTATCTGAGTCGAGAACTGACTGGGACCAGAAGTTGCATTCAACATTATGGGCATATAGGGTAGCATATAAAACATCAATAGGAACAACCCCATATAACATGGTTTTTGGGCTAAATGCTATCTTACCAATAGAATTCTTGATTTCAACCTTAAGGGTGGCTAAGGATCTAGAGTGGACAGGGCATGAGCTTTCTGATAGAATAGATGACCTGGAAAAGCTAGACGAGCTTCGCCTAAAAGCAGTAGCTTCTATCTACGCTCAAAAAAGGCGACAAAAGGAATTTTTTGATAAGCATGTGCGGACTAAAGAGTTTAAGGTTGGGGACTATGTCCTAGTTTACACTCTGAAACAACATGCTAAGAAGCTTAAAAAGCGAGGGATGGGACCTCTGGTAATTAAAGATCTATCACCAAGTGGAGCCGTCAAGCTTGCTACATCAGACGGAGAAGAAATGCCCAATTGGATTAGTGGATGCAGAGTGAAATAGTATCTTTTGCCGCTAACCCAAGACATGCTTCTCAAAATACATCAAGAAAAGCTGCGTGTCCAGAAAAAGAAAAAGATTGTAGAGGAAGCGCAAGCCAAGGCGAAGGAAAGAATGGAGAAAAGAAGACTACTGCGTCAGAAACAGCGCAATGAAGGAGCAATACGAATAAACGCAGTTAGTATAACAGAAATGGATAATGACAAAGAAGAAACCATCATTGAATGCAAAGTAGGAACCAACCAAATCAAAGCCAGGGCACTATTGGATTCACGAGCTCAAACTAACCTACTTTCACTCAGTTTGTATAGACAATTGACAAATGACACTAAATTACAAACTGCCAAGCAAGAGTTAAAGAGTTACTCTGAGAATTCAATCAAAACTGTCGGATGCACAGTTTTACATATACAGATTAACCAGTATCTGTATCCTCATATGTTTTACGTGGTTGAAGACCAAGCTACACAACATCCATTATTGCTAGGACAACCATGGCAAAAGCAATACAAGGCAATGATTGACTGGAGTTCTAAATCAGTGCTTATCAAATACGAAGGTGAAAGTCAATCAGTTAAGTTCACCAAAGGAGCAGAGCCAACTCCAAAGGAAGAATCCAAGAACAAAGGTAAACAACAACCACAGAAAAAGAAGAAGCAATGGCAACCAAAAGTTCCTATACAACTGGATTGCTCTTCGACGAGGAACTCTCAACATTGGATAAGGAAGACAAGCAATAATATAACAGCTTAACCTTGGGAAAAAACGGAGTCAAAGTTGGTATGGAGACCAAAAAAGGTTGTGCCAGAGAACACAAAGGTGGAAAACAGAGTCTTCAATACCAGACAACAGAGTGATTCCAGACAATCAAGGACAATGAAACAGATCTGGATTCCAAAGAAGTTCATGACGGCACAAAGCTATAGCAAGCAAATTTGGATCCCAAGGATTTGTAAACAGGAACTCCCTTCAGTACAATCCACGAAAACTCCTAGGTATTTTAAGGCGAGGAAATCAACACAAAGAACAAAGCAGGTTTGGGTCGCAAAGAGTTTGTGGCAAGCACAAGCGAAGCGGAAGCAGATTTGGATTGTGAAAAAGAACAACAAAGTAAAGAAGAATCCATCTACTGATTCTACTACCGAAGTGCCAAAACCAACCCAAAACCCGACCTCCAATCCGTCAATCAAACAAAGAGCACCTTTATTGGAAAGACTGTTGTATCATCGCTCTACAATTGCATTGGGAACTTATGACCAAAACAACTACAATGCTTCACCCACAGACACTTCATAGTCGTCCGGGAGAACTCAGACTAGGAGGGGGAGAGGTATACATGTATACAGGAGCTACAAAGCAGCTACAAGCGACAAAAACAAAGAAAAACAAAAATTATATTACAAGGGCAGTGTCTTACATGATTTTGCAATTTTTATGTTTGATTGCGGATATTGATAATATTTATGCCCTTATATACCTTGTTTTGCAACAAGAAGAGATCAAATGATGGATTTGGGTCTCTAGACGTGTAAATATCACTAAATAAGAGTGTTTTTGGAGCTAAAAAGTGGAAAAAAGTAGTAATCCAAGTCCGGAAATCACAAATGAGTGTATATTCATATACACAGGGTTACCAACTATTTATTGTGTATGTTTGGAATTTTTTGGCTTCAATTTGCTATTTTCCTTTATTTTTTATGATTTTCTTAATAAAAGTAAAAGAAATTTTTTTAAAAAAAGCAGGTGAAATGAGATCGGAAAAAAGAAAAGAATAGACGGTGATGGTCCTAATGACAAGGGCAACCCATGGTAAAAATTGGGTACAATTCTGAAAAAGTTGCGGAAAGTCCGAAACGGCAGAATTTTGGCAAGTGGACGGAATTCTAAGAAAACAGGTCAAACGGATCCCATTTGGGAAATTTCAGATCCTAAAGCGCATCTCACAACGAGATAGGAGCACATGACAAATTTGGTGGCAAGTGAACCGGGAAGTCCGAAGTTAAGTATTTTTCACATCACTTTCAAGCTCATTCACACTATTACCTTCTTGGAGAAGAGCAGAGAGCCACAGGAGCACAGATCTTCTACGGCCTTCTACGACTTCCACGAGAGCTCAGAGGACACCAGACATGAGAGGTAGACTCGTTGCCATAAGCTTTTGATGCTTATCATTAACTTTTGTCGCGAAAACTGACCAAAACCAAGAAACAAGAGCAGACGGGGAATGAGGTAGAATGCTAGGTAGTGGCACAACCGCCTAACCAAACCTTGCAAAAACTTATAGGTGGGTTACCCTAGTATAGAAGATGGGTTTCTAACACTCAAAGCTCGAGAAAGAACGACTGGAAAAACCCTAGGTCAACAGAGCCTGCAAGAGGCAAACAGGAAAAAGTTGTCGAAACAACATGAAACTTCACAGGAAGTTTAACCACATCAAGGACAATGCAACCATAGAATATCTCCAAGTTTGAATCACAAAAAGTAGGTCGGAACAACCGATCTGGCTGCGGACACACAAAGCGTCATTTTGGCATAACGGCTGAAATTGACGACCGAATGAAATGAAACTTCACAAGCAGCTTCAAGTAACTATCGATGACTTATGTTTGGAAGCAAAACCCAAAAGAAAGCTGATTCACTTACCGATAGTGAAAAAGACGCTTTCGGGCAACCAAAGGGAGAAAGATGGAGAACGGGGAGCCAAAGTCAAGTTCAACCAAATAGATGGCTTCACAACATATCCAATGAGCTGAAAATGCAACTCTCGAGAAGAAAAGTTGAAGAAATTCAACTCCAAGGCAAAAAGACGACTTCGGAAACTGAAATGCCTATAAGGGGGCTTTTTAGCTAAACTGATGACTTTTTAAGTTGAAAACTAGTTAGCAGGGCTTAGGGCACTAGCACAAAGCATTCTTTGCACAAAAAGACCAACATTTCAAGAAAAGACATCATACGCGTATGATGTTTCACAGCATGAATTTCACATCCATTTCAACATTTGAGTGCATAGCCTCATTCCACATGTTAATCACATCCTATGAACCAAGTATCATGAGATTTGGAGTTAGAAAACCCAAGGAAAACCAAAAAGACGCAAAGTAGGCCATAAAATTGATTTTTGGTCCTAATTTTGTCAAAATAACTCCAAACTCATCGAAACTTTGTAGGATTGTTGTTAAACACATCTACAAGCTATCTGGAACCAAAAAGCACCATTTTGACACAAAAGACATCATACGCGTATGATGTCTATTTGCACTTACAGAGCCAAAACTGCTCATTTGTCATCATACATCCATTATATATATCTAATACATGCTACATATGAAATTTGGAACCATTTGGTCAAGAGGATCACCCCATTAGCCCAATTGAGGGAAAATCCTTCACCTAAAGCCTATTTTTGGCCCAAATCCAACATACTCAAGTCCAAACCAAGATTTGAGTAGGAACAGTCCTTCACTAGTACATGGGGAGTCCACAGAACCAATCCCATGCAAAATTGATGAAAAAGACATCATACGCGTATGATGTCTCCAGAGCCATTTTTAGCCCAAAATCTATCCAAACTTCATAAATCCACTGAATAAGCCTATCTAAAGCCAAATCCAAGCTTATAGAGAAATTTGGTCCAAAAATACACTAAAAGACATCATACGCGTATGATGTCTCACTATGTGATTTTGGCACCTCAGGGCTTCAACCACCAAACAGAAGTGATCTACATGCCATTTGAAAGTGAACCACCAAGTTTTATCCAATTTGGATCATAAAATCCAATTCCCTTTCAAAATTTTGCCAAGAGCCGGAACTGGACTAAATTGGCCAAAACTTGACCAAATGGAATCCAAACTCAAATCCAAGCATATGATAATCATGTATACACTATTAGCTACAAGCACAACCAATATGAAGTCATTTTGACACAAAAGACATCATACGCGTATGATGTCTCCAGCATGATTTTGAGCCCATTTTGCATATTTTTTCACCTACCTTGCATCCTTAGGCCCTGAATAGCTCATGTTTCAATTTTCAAGTCATTTGGATAGTTAAAAGCTTCATTTCGGCTTTCAGTACTAAAAAGACGCTAACTTCTGAAATTGGAGTTACAGGATCCATGGATTCCACCAAGTCATCGGCAACGAAGAGAAAAAGACCGACAATCAAAGATGCTATTGCAGAAGAGGAACCATTTGACATTCCAGCAGAAACCCTCAAGCCAACCAAAACTTGGGTGGAGGAAGCAGTATTGGAGAAAGAGGGAATAAAGATCTACCAGGGGACTTTCAGAGATCCTCAAGGGCAAGCGGTGGATGTACCGATGATCCCACAGGAATTGGTAGATTATAGCAGGTCAGAAGACATCAGCAGGTACCTGGAAAGGGCAGACTTGCACAGTTTCTTCACCTCAAGACCATCAGGTGTGGATACAAGAAGAGTGTACGAGTTGGCAACATCCATTCAGAAGGATGGAAAAGCCACATTGATAGGCATGGATGGAGAGAAGGTAGAAGTACAGATCACTCCACAGCTAATTGCAGACGCATTAAAGCTGCACAACAAAGGGAGCTCGGTCAGGGAAAGAAGGGAGGCCATAGAGGTCTATGGGCCCAAGAAACAGAATACGACCTATGGAGATATGAAGGACCCAAGAGCGGCAAACCTTTGCCGACTGTACAACCAATTTCTTCATGTTTGCAGTAAAAGACCGCAAAAGTATACGACACCACCCCATGCCATTGAGACCACCATCACATGGGCATTAAAGAGCAATATGCCAAAAGAGGTGAATTACGCTCAACACATCCACGAGCAAGTAATTGCCATGCACAACGAGAAGCCAAAATACATAGGAGGAGCGGAAATTCTAACAAGAATAGCTTATGAAGCTATTGGAGCTAGAGATCAGTGGCCAAAAGCTCCCTCCCAGAATGAGTGGCTTAGAGAAGCCGACGAGGAGGAAGAACAGCCCGAAGTATCCAAGAGGGCATCCAGAAGAGCACGCCGGAAACTAGAAGTAGTTTTAGAACCTGAAGAGGATGTGGACGAGCCACTTAAGAAGAAAGTAAAGAAGAAGGTTTCTCCCAAGCAAACCAAAAGTCAGAAAGCGGCAAGAATGGAAAGATTAGTGGAGCAGTTTAGAGCGGAAAGAACTCTAAAGGGTGACTTTGAATAAAAGTGGGTGCCAGACCCCACTAAAGTCAAAACTAGCTTGGCTAGGCCACATATTGATCAATACGATCAATATATATAAAGCTTATGAGGAGTCAGAGGCTATTTTGGAGCAGCAACCTGTCGAGCCATACACTGAAGAGGAGGTACAACAATTAAAAGTTGAGCTGAAAAAAGACGACAAGGGGAAAAGGGAAGTAGATGGGTCTACTAAGCCTCAAGAGAAAGATGGGCAAGCCGACAAAGGGAAAGCCAAGGAAGCTGAGGACAAACATCCCTCTATGACTCATGTACCAAGCCCGAAGAAGACGGAAAAAATTGTGGAAGAGACCACAGTAGAGGTGGACACAGATGTTTTGGAAAAGCCGGAAGCCGAGACCAAAGAAAAGAAGATAGATCCAGTTCAGCAAAAGAGAAATGATTATGAGGATCTGGTAGAGATAGGATACACCGCATTGGCCGCAGAGGAGAGGCTCACATTAGAAAATCAAACACTACGAACAGAGAATGAGGCCCTCCGCAAACAGCTCCAAGATCTACAAGAGCAACAAAGAAGAGAGACAGAGACACCACAAGAAGAATCAGGTGGAGTAGCCATAGAGCTACCAGAAACTGGAGAGGCAACCACAATTGAAGATCCAGCCCCAGCTCAAGAGGTGGCCTCGACTTCAAGAATCTCTGAAGAAGAAGAACAAAGGCTCCATGACCAAATAGAAAAGTCAGCAGAGGAGAGTACCAAGGCGGAAATGGAATGGGAGAGGAGACTCCTAATCTCCATTAGACTTCAGGGACTAGACACAAAAGTGCTCCATGAACAGTGGATGCAACCCAGCCTGCCTTTCCCTTTGATGAAATTTGAAGTGCTAAAGACGAAAAAGAGACTAGAAGGGGAGCAGTATGTCGCTCTTTACGAAGGCGACATCACAAAGGAGGAACAATCAAAGAAGATAGTAGATTCACAACCTAGATGGAGGAAAGGTTGGCTGAACAAATACCCAGCCTACCTCATTTACTTGGTGGAGGCACCAAAGGAGATCCGGGAGGATGCAACCTTCTGCCCGGTGCCAAGAGTCAGAAACTGGAAAGAGCATGGCAGGATTGCAGAAAACAAGCCAAATTGGCTTAATTATCCCAGGATGCCAGGACCAAAGGCAGGAGAGAGAATAGGTAAAGCCTACATGGCGAAAACCCTAACGGGCACCATCAAGCTCTTTACTGGCTCTCCTAACCTTTCATGTCAGATGCTCAAGAAAATCTGCAGGACTCTCTTAGCTTGCATTGAAGTGTTAGCGCCAGATCAAGCCACGACCTCGAGTCTACTATCGACGGCCGACACGGTGTCTGATATGATGTACGATCTTTCATTGCAGCCTCCTCCAAAAGTGTTACACCTCCTATACCAAAGGATTATGTTTTTGCCTAGCTTCCACATGCAAACATTTGAAGAAGCTTTCTACACCGGCTTTTTCGCCCAACCTTGACCATCCGCAACCTACGATACGAATCACATTTGCAGATGCTCAAGACGACAGGACTTTATTAACCAAGCATAAAAGTCATGTCAGAGACGACATGAACGCGGAGGGGGGGGAGTGTTGAGCCAGCAGAGGATCACACCCACATTTTTGCTCACACTCATCATTTTGTAACCATTGATTGTAATAAATATCTTTCCGACATTAATTTTGATTTGAGCCATTCATTAAGTAACGGGACTCAATTGAGTTTCCAGCTTGTAATCCCGAAGTAATTTCACTTGCTGATGTAATTAGTTAGAGATGTTCTCACCTCCAAGGCTGAGGTATATAAGCCAAAGTTTTTGTAACCTAAGGAGGGAGATTATTAATCAAAGTGAGTTTTTGAGCGCCGTGACTGTGTCTGAGAGAGAGAGAGAGAGAGAGAGAGAGTCTTATCTACTTGCTACGCGAGCTACGGAGCCGCCATTGGAGAAGCGACACCGCCATTGTGTTAGCAACGGCGACAGCTACGCACAGATACCAAGAGTGCGCGCTATCGGCTTCTATGTGTGGTAAGTTCCTGCGAGCTTCGGTGTGAGTTTTCTTCCAACTCGTGTGTCGGAATTGAGCGTGCAGCATATCTATAGAACCACAACGAGTAGAGCTACACATTAGTACCATCGGGCTCAAGTTTTGGTCACCTGTATAATTCGGCCTGTCTTCATACACGTTTACCGCACGGAGTGGTTATAGGTTGAGTTTGCAGTTTAAGTCTTTAGGGTGTTGTTCTTACCTAGTGTATAGACTTCCCCTTGAGTTTGAGATCGATTCAATGATTCTAGATCTTGTTTCGTATAGCATTCGTTCGTAGTACGGATTTCAGTCACTTGCGTATTTTAGAACTTAGATTTGATTTCCTTAGTAGTGATTGTCATTAGAAGGTCGAGTAGGTGATTTGACATCCACCTAGTTGTTTCCATACGCCTGCGGGTCAAGCTCCGTCCTCGTCTGACAAATTCTGTTGTTGGTTGAGTTCTCGCTATTTAGCTTCCGCTAGCGGCGTAACCGCCTTAACAACCACTAGGCTACAAGCCTATGATAGTGTCTATGGTGGCTTATTCATAAATATTCATAAAAAAAACAAAACAAGTGGAAGGGTCACAATAGCTTTCTAAAACAATAAGAAAGTGATAAAATCATTACATTGAGGTTAACTAGAATGTTGAGGAATGTCTCTTCTATTAAGAGATGAAGCTTCCTTCTTACAAAGAAGCGAACCGAAAATACTAGCAAAAATATTAACATTTGTGGATTTTTGAACTAAGTTCTCACATATTTCATGGATTTTCTTCCCTTTATTATGATTTTCTCATATATGCATATATGTGTGTGTGTGTGTGTGTGTGTGTGTGTGTATTTATAAATATAAATATAAACAAGGTGAAGTTTCACTTTGGCATTCTAAAATAATAGAATGCAAGAAAGGTCAAGTCGTATCAAGTTGTGAAATGAAAGGTGAGGTGAGGAGCAAGAAGGTTTGCTGCAGTTAAGAGGGGAAGAGATTTATGGGGAGTATGTTAAAATCAATGCGTTTTTATTTCATTTTTGTTGTGTTTTAATTTCAAATTATTTTGTTCATTGTATATAAAATCATATTGTCCACTATACATTGATAATCATAAATTTCTTATATATTGAGAAGGGTCCCACCTAAACAAAAAGAAATGTGCACATTGACATTGTGAAAAAAAAAAGAATGAAAAGGAAATCAAATAAAACAAAAAAATAAAAGGATCCATTGATAAAACAACCAAACATTTTAATGAATGCATAAGAAAATGAAGGTCTACAAGAATAGGAGATAATAAAATAATTTAATAAAATAGATCATTATGAGATCCTTAATTTAAATCACTCTTTCACAAATTAAAATATTAAAAGAAATTTTATTGAATCAATACTTCACATCACGATTCACATGATCAAACTAGTTTGAATGCACTCCTTCATTTCTTGTTCTTTAAGGCCCTTTTGAGAGGGCAAAAATGACCCGTTTAAAATATTAAACCCAATAGGATATTTAAGGTAAGTATGCACTCTTTAATTTCTTGTTCTTTAAGACCCTTTTGAGTGGGAAAAAAATTATCCATTTAATATATTAAAACCAATAGGACATCTAAGGTAAGTCCCAATGGTCACTGAAACATTAAAAGTATGCCTAACTCAACTCTCCTCTAAGGCTTCTTTTAGAAAGCCATATATATATATATAATATATATATATATATATATATATATATAATATATATATATATATATATATATATATATATATATATATATATATATATATATAAAATATATAATTTATTTAGAAAGCCAAAAAAAGATACCCCCTTCCACTTATCTTTTAGCACTCTTGTTTACAATTTTTCATTCAAAATTAGCCCCACCAATTTTTGGCTTTCTAAAAGAAGCCTAGAGAAGAGTTGAGTTAGACATACATACTTGCAATGTTTTCAGTGATGATTTAGATTATCTTAAATTTTATTTTGATTTTAAAATATTTAATGGATCTTTTTATTTCACTTTCATTTCACATCCTTACATGGCTTGACTTCTCTTGCATTCTATTATTTTAGAATGCTAAAGTGAAGCTTCGCCTTGCATAATTCTAGTAAATTCTATTCATACATATGTACATTTATACACACACACACACACACACATATTTATGGGTTGTTGTTATATTATATATATATATATATATATATATATATATATATATATATATATATAAAATGATCAAACCATGGTAAAAGAAAGAAAAATCGATGTCATATTTGAAAACTTAGTTAAAAAATGCTACTAGTTTCAAAAAAATTAGAAAGCCAAAAAACGATACCCCCTTCCACTTATCTTTTAGCACTCTTGTTTAAAATTTTTCATTCAAAATTAGCCCCACCAATTTTATGCTTTCTAAAAGAAGCCTAGAGAAGAGTTGAGTTAGATATACATACTTGCAATGTTTTCAGTGATGATTTAGATTTATCTTAAATGTTATTTTGATTTTAAAATATTTAATGGATCTTTTTATTTCACTTTCATTTCACATCCTTACATGGCTTGACTTCTCTTGCATTCTATTATTTTAGAATGCTAAAGTGAAGCTTCGTCTTGCATAATTCTAGTAAATTCTATTTATACATATATACATTTATACACACACACACATATTAATGAGTTGTTATTTTATATATATATATATATATATAATGATCAAACCATGGTAAAAGAAATAAAAATCGATTTCATATTTGAAAACTTAGTTAAAAAATGCTACCAATTTCAAAAAAAAATGATAGTATTTCCGGTTTGCTTCTTTGCAAGGAGGAAACTCGATCGCTTATTAAAAGAGACATTCCGAAACAATGCTTCATTTTATATAATTCTAGCTAAACTTAACCTAATGATTTTATCGATTTCTTATTGTTTTAGAAAGCCACCGTGACACTTTCACTTGTTTTATTTTGAAAGGGTGGTGGTAATGCGTGTGCTAGTCTCCACCTAACCATGCTATCTTATAGCCTCCCCCTAGCTTACACACTATCCGGTCGTGCTGGTGGCCTTGCCCGTAGGACCCATATCCTTACATTACTCCCCCCTTGGAGAATCATTTTTGTCCTCGAAAAAGAACGTAGGAAAACATTTCTTAAGTGCGGAGACATTCTCCCATGTAGAATCTTCTTCAGGTCTATCTAGCCATTTTACCAACACCTATCGTCTGACATGATGTCTGATGCGAAGCTCATGAGAATCCAAAATCTTTTCGGGCTCATGAGGGATGCTCGGCGGTTCGATAAGGTCAACTAACACACCTGTGTCAATGACATTATCATTATGTCCTAGCTGTTTTCGTAAACGGCTAACATGAAAAACAGGATGAACTCTTGAGCGCTCTGGAAGAGCTAACTTATAGGCCACTTGACGTATACGTTTGAGAATGATAAATGGTCCACAATAGCGTGGTGAAAGTTTAGCAACTTTTCTTGTCTTCAAAATTTTTGAATGCTCCCGAACCTTGAGGAAAACCTTGTCTCCTTCTTCGAAAGTAGCAAGACGACAATGCTCATCTGCGTACTTCTTATATCGATCTTGAGCTTGCTTAGCATTCTGTCGAGCAACTCGAAGCATGTCAAAATGGTCTTGGAGAAAATCCTACGCTTGATGTATCTTCTCCTTAGACAACCCCACTGTAACAGGTGATCTAGATTGAAATCCATATAAAAGCATAAATGGACTGAACCCTGTAGTCACATGCTTTGAACTATTATAAAAAAATTCCAACATAGGTAAGTAGTCTTCCCAATTGGTTTGCTTCTTGCTAACGTACGCTCGTAGCATATCCTCTAGCACTTTTAAACTCTTTTGGTTGACCATTTTTTTCTGGATGATCAGCCGTACTTAGATTAAGTTTAGTTTCCAACTTTTGAAACAAAGCTCTCCAGAAGTGATTATTGAACTTTCGATCGCTGTCACTAATGATACTAGCTGGGGACTGTAGAGTCTATATATATGCTCTACAAATAGCCGTGCTAATTTTGATGTCTTAACAGTAGTCTTACTGGGAATGAATCGACCCATCTTTGCGATATGGTCTACAATTACCCAGATGGCATCATGGACACGATTTGTAGTAGGTATTCCTACTACAAAATCCATAGAGATACTCTCCCCCCTACCTTGTGGAATCTCTAAAGGATGTAAAAGGCCACCTACCTTGAGGTGCTCTGCCTTATTAACTTGACACTGTTGGCAGTTTAGTACGTACTCTTGAACATCATGATGTAAGCACAACCAATAAAATTGCCATCGAACTAAGGCATACATCTTACAAATACCTGGATGACCAGCACTTGGACTATCGTGACGCTCAAATAAAATTTGGCGCCTAGTGTCTGATTCCTTTGGCACACATACTCTACCCTTGTGGAGTAAGTAGCCATCATCAATGGAAAATTTCTTCCAGCACTTAGCTCTTCCTGAGTAGGGGTGGAGCTCTGTGTGTTGGAGTTTTTATCTGCGCGTGCAGAGATATGTTGATCTGGCTGTACAGAGACATGTGAGTGTGAGGGATCCCTTTTTTTTAAAACTGCACTCTACACTTTAGCATATGATTGATCTTGTGCACACTTGCCACGTCATGACTCCAAAAATCCACTCTTTATTTTTGTGAAAGCAAGTTAATTAATATGAGGCATCCGACTTAGTGCATCCACTACTACATTATATCGCCTCTTGCGATATTGTAGCTTACAATCATAACCTTGAAGGATCTATCTTTACAACCCTTCAAGTCTGTTTGAGTATTAAACCATTTGATACTCTCATGGTCAAAAAACTACTTCAAACTTGGCACCATATAAAAAGTGTCGCCACTTTTGTAAAGCGTGAATTATGGCATAGACCTCTCTCTCATAGACATAATAATTTTGTTGAGCTATATCTAACTTTTACTTTCAAAGGCTTCCCTCCTGGAGAAGTACCACACTAATTGCTTTATCACTAGCATCAGTCTCTACCACAAACGGCTTAAGTGGGTCGACGATTGCTAGGATGGGAGCAGTGGCTATAGCTACCTTGAGCTGTTCAAAAATGCGTTTTTGGGCTTCTTCCCAAGAAAAGGTCTTACCTTTTGCTTTAAGTTGATCTTCATAGGAACAACGATTTTGACATAATCACAGATATATTGTCAATAAAATCCAGCCATGCCTAAGTATATTTGAAGCTCCTCAACCGTGTTGGGATATGGCCATCAAAGACCTTGTCAGTGTCCATCTTGATTTCAAAATAAGAGATCACATGATCGAGGTAATTTATCTCTGTTTTAAAGAAATTGCACTTGCTTTGCTTAGTATACAGAGCGTGAGCTCGTAGCTATTCGAACACTAATTGTAAGTGTTCTATGTGTTCATCTTCAGTCTTACTGTAAATGACAATGTCATCAAGGAAAACCACAACAAATTTTCCAAGATAGGGACGTAATACACTATCCATGAGTGTCATAAATGTACCTAGAGCATCGGTTAAACCAAAAGGCATAACCAAAAATTCAAAATGCCTGAACCATATTTTAAAGGCAGTTTTGAAGATATCTTGCAAAAGGATACGTACCTAGTGGTATCCTGAATAAAGATCTATTTTTCTGTAGTATCTCGCCCCATGGAGTTGATCAAACAACTCATCCACTCGAGGTAGAAGATACTTGTTCTTGATGGTTATGGCATTTAATCCGCAATAATCTACGCACATGCGCATTGTACCATGTTTCTTTTTTACTAATAGAATTGGTGATGCCCAAGGTGAAGTGCTAGGTCAAATGAAACTACGAGCAAGGTAGTCAGCCAACTGACTCTCAACCTCCTTGGATTTTTTAGCACTCATACGATAAGGTGGTTTACTCACCGGTAACCTGCGTACGTAGTCTACCATTCCATGGCTTCTCAACAGAGCCACGAGAAGAGGACTCTTGTGGTCCACTCAAAACCTGTGACTGTGGACTCACATTTTGTAGAACCACATCATCTTTTACATCAGCCCCAATAGTGCCATGTGCATTACTATACCAGCTGCTCATCTCATCAAATACTACATCTCTGCTCACTCGTAATTCTCGTGTAGTAGGATTGTAGCACCTGTACCCCTTTTGTTCAAGGGAATATCCCACAAGAATACATCTCTATGCTTTAGGATCCAATTTCCTACGCAACTCATCTGGTACATGCACGTAAGCTATGCAGCCAAACACTTTCAAGTGTGCCAAATCAAGCTTTGTACCTGTAAACTTTTCCTCAGGTGTTACATCATGCACCGCAGTTGTAGGTGTCCTATTCATAATGTACACAGCTGTATTTATAGCTTCAGCCCAAAAATGATGAGGCATGTTCTTCTTATTCATCAATGCACGTGCAACCTCTGCAATGTGCCTGTTTTTCCTTTCTGCAACCCCATTCTGTTGTGGAGTATATATGCATGTAAATTGCCTGCATATAACATGCATTCGCAGAAAATCTAAAAAATCATTAGAGAAGTACTCTCCCCCTCCATCTGACCTCAATGTCTTGATTTGCATATCTGTCTCCTTCTCAATCATGACTTTGAAGTCTTGAAAGTGACCAAACACTTCACTTTTGTTACACATGAAGTAGACCCATACTTTCCTTGTATGGTCATCAATGAAAGAGACATAATACCTGCAACCATGTATACCTTCAGTATCGGTTGGACCCCAAACATCTGTGTGCACCACCTCAAGTGGCTTTTTACATACATTGCGCTCATGTGGAAATGAGCCCTTTGACTGTTTTCCAAACTAGCATGCTGCACACACTTTATGCATACCATCCATCTTGAATTTGGGCAAACTTTTACAATCTGTTTTGATTGCATGCTGCGCAATCTCTGCTCATTGACATGGCCAATGCGTTTGTGCCAAATGTCAACATCAGCCACAACACCTGTGCCCTGTGCAAATAATGCAGCTTTTACCTCAGGCATGTCTACATTCAACGTAAACATTCTGCCCACACATTTGCCCTCTGTGATCAGCTTACAACCATTCTGGAAATCTTCTACATAACAGCCATTTGGATTGAAGAGAGCCTGCAAACCCTGCTCAACCATTTGTCCAACAGAAACAACATTCTTTGTAATGTTTGGGACATGAAGTACATCTGCTAAGTACTTTGATTTTCCACTCTTCATAATTAGAGGTATGTCCCCTACATGAGCAATGGGGTGAGCTATGTCATCTCCTGTCTGCACATAGCCTAACACATCTGGTTTGCGCATATCTCTAACCACTCTCCACGAGAGGTCATGTGATTAGAGGCACCTAAATCCACATACCAAACATCATCTTGGGTGGAATTATCTGCAGTCATTGTATTCATTACATGCTGCATAACAAACATGCGCTCGTTTTTGCTGTCATCTGCATCTTTGCTAGTAGATGCATAGTTGCCCTGTTCTCTCTTTCCACTTGCTTTTCCCTTTGGACAGTCACGTGACATGTGACCTCTTTCACCACAAGTCCAACATTCTCTGCTATCTGGAGTATTTTGTTGCCTGCTTGATCCTGCACCACGACCTCTTTGACTCCCCCTGCCTTGAGACTGGTTTCCCCTGCCACCTGTATTGTTTTGATTTGATTGACCTTCTTGAAATTGGCCCCTGCAACCCCTTGGGCCTCGACCACGACCTCTACCTCTACCTCTGTTGGAGTTAGAATAGAAGGCCTGTTCAGAATTATTTATGCCATGAGAAGAAGATGTGTCAAGGTTCTTCTCCTCAAGAATAAGCATAGAAATCGAATCTTGCAACACGGGGATGTCGTCTCTTGTATTCATGGAAGACCTGAAATGTACATACTCATCTCCTAGACCATCCAAGTATGCACGGACAATGTCATCGTCTTCCACTGAGACTTTAATAGATCCAAGAGCCTCAATGATACTCTTGATCTTCAAAGCATAATCATTGATGGAGAGGTTTTTCCTCTTAACCTAATTTAGCTCCGACTTTAGTTGAAGCTTCCTAGCCCTTGTGTTCACCTCGAACACTCTGCCTAAGTTTTTCCATGCAATGGCGGGGGTTTCAACAGCCTGTAGATAGCCCATCATGCCATCTTTGATGCTCATAGAAAGCCAATACATCACTTTGCTCTGGCCTTGTTGCCAGTCCTTCAAAGCTTTCCTTTGTTTTGTTGTAGCATTTGCCTCGGGAATCTCTGGTTCCTTTTCATTGTCTCCTTCTACATAGTCCCAATAACCTTTTCCTTTTAGCAAATTTGTTATTCTGAACTTCCATGCAGGGTAGTTATTTTTCTCAAGCTTCTCAGTAACAATGTGACTGAAACCGTCAGACATCTTGAAGCACTAAGACAAAATAGCTGCAATCTGCAAAAACCTGCAAATCTGCTGAACCTGCTATCGTGGTACCTGTAACGCTTTCTACAATCAACGAGTGTCCACAATCAAGTGTACATACAACCACTGTACTTGTACAGTAAATCTCTGTGTACTGCACTTTGGAGACCTGTTCAGAAACTTGTGATGCTCTTGCTCTCTTAGCCTCTCTTGCCTGCACCAGGCGCTGATACCATGTAAAGAAAGAGGATGCAAGAGAGCTACACAAGACAAGCCCAAAGCACACAGAGATGGAAAGCTTCTTCTTCTTCGTACAGAAAAGAGAGTACAAAATGACTAAGTGCTAAAACTGAAAACTAGCACATATGTACATGCGGTCACTAAGTGTGAACTCGCTAGAAGCGTACTAGGCTGGCACTATAAGTGTAGTCCAGCTGTAGAATCACTGGCAGAGATCCTCCGTGTCGGTCACCTAACGCGCCAGTGAGTAAATGCCATAAGCGGCCAAGACCCGTAGTGGATGCCAGCTCAAGATGTAGAGCTCGACATCTCAACAAACAGCTCAAGCATGATCTTGCTTTGCTAGTGCCACCACAAACTTGGCACATTGTGCCTCCGCATGGGTGCTAGGGTTAAGAATCCTAGGAAAGCCTTGCTCTACAAGTCTCGAAACTATCTCCATTTAGCCCATTGCCAAGGTGTCGAGTCTTTAGGTTTTTTCTTCCATAGAAATTTCTTCACTAGTTTCAAAAACGCTTTCCAATTTCTTTTGGCTAGCTTAAGCAATAGACCATTAAATGCTATATAATAAGGGAGCATAAATGAGTTGATTACTCTCACTCTACTCAAAAAGGGGAGAAGCAGGTACTCCCATCCTCCGCATCTTGTTCCTAACCGTATCCATAACCCATGAGAATCTTTGCTTGTGAGTTACGTCCACCCCAAGAGGGGCTCCAAGGGGCCAAAAAATCTTCCCTTTAGATATTATCTATGTGTTCCATACCGACGGATCAAATTAGTCGCTCTCAGAGAGAGAGAGATCAATCTTGATTTTTCAATACTATATTTTGCCCCTGACGCTAAGGCATATTTTTGCACAATTTGTAGAGCCGCTCCCCCGCCCCTCTTCTCCACCTCTTCCCCTTGCTCCTACACCCCCCCCTCCCACTCCAGTTCCACAATCAACCTAGGAGGCAAGGCCATCTCCGAATGCTAGGAGATCTCTTAACAACACCTTTGCCACGAGTCGCTTGGCGAGAGAGGGACAGCCCTTCTTGCGACCCCTCTATAGGTATCGATGTCTCCCTTTGCAACAGTCGCTCGTGGTCTGACGAGCTTCGACATTCGGCGCCGATGGGACTTCTTTGACTACGACTTTACATGTTTTCTCGGCAACCCCTCAGCAGACCATGAGGCAACCTGCTTCAGGGTCCATGTTCTGTTCCTAGCAGCTAGGGGGATAGAGGCCTTGGATTCAGCGGTTGGCTTCTCTTTTCCCCTTTGTGGCAAGGACCAGACTAAGTGGACTCTCAACTCAGTCTTGGAGTGGTTGCATACACAGGTCCTAGAGTTCTGTCACCACATGGGAGAACTAGGAGCTACAGACATGCTTCAGACTTTGTGGCCATTGGCCAAGTTTGTAGCGACCCCTCTAGATATAGCAGGATGTAGACACATTGTGGTTTATTTCTTTGTCAATATGTAGTGCTTGCCATGCTATGTACACATTCATGAGAACTCCTGGACAGAGGAGGTTGCTTTACATACAGCTCACTCTACTTGGGCTTGGGCCAGGCACTCGTTGCAGTCATGCCTATCTAGAGGACGCTCGTATGCGGATTACTCCCCATCCAAGCCAGCCTCGAAGATAGCACGTTTAGTTGTTGCGGCAGCATCTGTTCTCTCTCGCTCCCCATTTGGATCATCTCATGGAACGTGCAAGGACTTGGTGGGCCCCAGTTTCAGCGTCAGCGGGGCCGACTGCTTTAGGAGCTTCAGCGCTGCCTTGTGGGAGGAGAGATTGATCTCCTTATGCTACAGGAGCACCATCTGTGTGAGAGCCTCGTTAGACATTGTGGTCAGCTCTTGCGTGGAAGATATTATACTTTTTGGTCAGTTGCTTTTGGGCCTAGAGGCATCCAGGGTGGGGTGTGTATGACTATTGCGGACTCTTTGCAGCAGGCCATTGTGGGTAGAGGGATTATTGTGCCAAGCAAGGCTCAGTGGATCATTATGCAGTTTCAGGGTGGCCTTGTGGGCTTCCTAAACATCTATGCACCCAATGTGGCAAGTGCACAAGCAGAGTTTTGGTCACAGATAGTTGAGTCTCTTCTGCAGGCAGAACACTGGTGCATAGGGGGGGACTTCAACATGTTGGAGGACCCTTCTGACAGGATTGGTGGTAGCCATGCTATTGTGCATGGGGTTGAGCTGGCAGCTTGGGAGAGGTTCTCTATGACTTTGAGGGTCTCGGATGTGTGGCAGCAATCTAGTTTTGTGAGCCCCCCAGACAGCCTGGCCTTCTCTCGTTTGGACTGCAAAGTGGGAGGAGTGAATCTATCGCTGATAGATCGCTTCTACACTAGTGACCATTTCAATGACTTGGGTGGGACAGTTGGCATTTTGGCAGGGACTTCCTTCTTGGACCATGCACCAGTGATCCTCATAGTGGCAGACAGGCAGAGGAGGGGGAGAACAATGCTTCGCATCCCAGAGAGGGTCTTGCTGGACTCTGCACTCAGAGAGCGAGTAGAGGCTCTCTGGACAGAGAGCTTGGACATGCAGGATTCTCTTGCTGACAGAGTGGCCTCAGGACTAGCTTATATTAGTCGTTTCTTCCTCCATGAGTCTTTGGCTCGGCTGGCTGTAGAAAGAGAGGAGGAGCAGCGTCTCAGACGGGGTGTTGCTTCATTGCAAAGGATGCAAGAGCAGCATCCAAACAGTCCTTGGCTGGAGGAGCAGCTACAACAAGGCTCGCCACGAGCTTGTTAGCACAGAGGAGCGACGTCATGAGTTCGCTTTCCATTGACAGGCATCTCAATGGACACAAGTGGGTGACAGAGTGATTGGTGCTTTCTTCAAGGTAGTGGGACCTCGGCATACGCATGCCAAGGTCAGTCAGTTGAGGAGGCCCGACGGGTCAGTTGCTTATTAGCCAGAGGACATGCGTGCAGTTGCTACTGACTTTTATCGTGAGTTACTGTCTGCAGAGCCTCAGTCAGAGCGTCAGGATGCATGCAAGGAGCAGATGTGGGCACAAATGTCTTGCCTTGTGACTGAGGAGATGCATCAGAGGTTTGAACTGCCACTTCAGCTTGAGGAGCTGCACACGGCTCTTAGTGCACTCCCCCGTGGTAGTTGTCTAAGTGAGGATGGATTGACTCCCAGTTTTTTCTTGGAGTACTGGGACTTGCTTGGCCCAGATCTTTGTAGTGATTTTCAGTACATCTTGCACATAGGAGTGATGCCTGACAGCATGAGTGAGGGTCTGATCTACCTCATTCCCAAGGAGGGTGGCTCCTTGGATGAGATTCAACAGTGGCGCCCCATCACCATCCTCAACTCAACCTACAAAATTCTTGCCAAGACTATGAGTTTGAGGATCCAGCCACTTCTAGAGAGCCTTATACATGGGACTCAGATAGGTTCTGTCAAGGAGCGCAGTATCCTTGACAACATCTTTACTTTTTGGGAGGCTTCTGCCCTAGTGCGGCTCCGTGGTGAGGAGCTGGTGACTCTTCTTCTCGATTGGAGAAGGTATACGATAGAGTTGACTGGGACTTTCTAGAGGGCACTCTACGCAGGATGGGCTTCTTAGATGCTTGGATCAAAGGGGTGTCAGCTTTGTATATACATGCACACAATCAGGTACTTTTGTCAGGAGGTAGAGGTGATCGTTTCATGCTCACACATTCGGTCAGACAGGGATGTCCTCTTGCCCCCTTCCTCTTTCTGTTCTATGCTGAGGCGATGAGCAGGTTTTTGGCGTCATAGCAAGTTGGTCTACGGGGCTTAGCACTCCCTATTTGGGGAGATGAGCTACTGGACACTGAGTTTGCTGATGACTTAGCCTTGTACTTGGATGGCCAGGAGGCCAACCTTCACAGGTGTGAGCAGGCTCTTGAGACGTTCTATTGTGCATCTAGCACACTGATCAACTGGAGAAAGACAGGGGATTTCTTGGTTGGTAGTGCTCCTGTGCCGACTGGACGCCAAGTGAGGGTTTCAGGTGGATTTCCCCAGGGACGGTAGTTTGGTACTTGGGCTATCAAGTTAGTTTGGACTTGTCTCCTGAGTAGCAAATTGCTCCCCTCCTCCTGTCCATCAGGAGGAAGTTGTTACATTGGAGCTCTGCACGACTTTCTTTGGCTGGCAGAGTTGTAGTGGCCAACCAGGTGCTGTTGGCTACTATGTGGTACATCACTTCTTGCTGGATCTTCTCGAGTTCTTGTATCAGTCAGGTAGAGTGGTTGATCAAGAATTTCCTTTGGTCAGGGCGAGACACTCTGACTACCCGAGCCAAAGTGGCTTGGTAGGTCATCATTCATCCTTGTTCATAGGGAGGGCTTGGGAGAATTGACCCAGCACAGTAGAGTAGAGCCCTTGTTGGGAAGTTCATCGTCCGAGGTCTTCTTCGAGGTAAGGAGCCCTGGAAGGAGTTCTTGTTACATCGGCTTTGGGCTAGGGTGCCTCAGGCAGGAGACCCCTGGCAACCTTCGACCAGGTGGATCTTCACAGAGATGCGTAGAGTTGGTTTGAGCAGGAGACTAGAGGATCTCTTTGTTGTGGGGTTGCTTCGCTCTTGGAAGCACTTGCGGCGAGGCCTAGAGCAGTGCCAGCCTACTTGCACGGAGAAGCGCCTGCAACATCCACTTGTTTGGAACCCCATGGTTAGCACTCAGAGAGGGCACTTGGTTGATAGTCCGCCTCATGTTTCCTAGGGTTCCATGGCAGCGGGTCCAGCACGCTCTTTAGGTGACTTCTTATAGTTTTCAGGCTTGTCAAAGGAGCTACAGGGCTTTTAGCTGCTGCGAAGGGCATGAGAGGGGTTTAGAGCATGTGTCAGGACATCTCAAAGGCAGTACCAGCTGAGTGGCTCACGCCTCTCGAGTCAGCAGTGTCCAGATGGATGGGAGCCTTCACGCAGTTGGAGGTTCTCATCTCTCTTTGGGCTTGCTCAGAGACTGTTCCCTCCCTGTTTTTTGAGCTACAGGGTGAGGGACGCTTACATCAAGTTGCAGTAGAGGCCCTACAGGTGGCAGAGTGCTACTTTCAGAGGATCCAAGTGGTGGGCATCTGAGGGAGGAGTTGTGTCATCGATCCAGACCTAGCAACTCTTGAGACTGGACATTGGAGGTTGTGGGCCTGGGAGTGTTGTCCACTGGCATGAGTACTGTGGGACCCTAGAGAGTGTCTCTGGAGGGACTCGTTCTCTTCTGTAGACCACCCAGGTGTCCCTTTCTTTTAGTACACTGTTCGACTGGGACGTCACATACTGGTAGCATAGAGAGAGGCTTGCCCCGCTGCAGCATCTCGTTGGTAGGAAGAGGGTCTCACAGCTGAGTTCTTGGCAGCTTTTTTGGAGAGGTTGTGGGACTCTAGACAGCCGAGGCGAATCACTATGTTTCAGTGGCTGGTTGCACACAGAGCTACAATAGTTGGCAGTTGGTTGGTGCATAGTGGTCTCTCGGCCGCATGTGTAGCTTGTGACCACGTTGTGGAGAGTCAACGTCATTGTCTTTGGGACTGTCCTTTGGCACAACAGGTGTGGCTTCATGTTCTTTGGCTGATGCCTGCTCTTTCCATGGCTCGGCAGTACACTTGGGGGTTTGGTCCACTCTCACGGGCTTGACACTTCAGTTTGAGCTATCTTCCACCAGTAGGATGATAGTGATGCAGGGGGTGTGACCTACTCTAGTCTGCCACAGAGCTTACTCCACAGGAGTGGTGCAATGAGAGAGAGGAGTGCTGGGAGCTCATCAGTGGCCTGACACTCTGGTTCATCTGGCGGGCACACTGTTTCCGCATCTTTGAGGCTCGCCTTGTACCACCAGCAGAGACTGTTCGTGATCTTTGGCTAGAGCTGATCCACACTCTCAGAGGAGATCTCGAGAGACTCCAAGGCAGCTCTGACCGCATGCGGGAGCGTAGAGAGGCGTTCCTTCAACTCTTCAACTCTAACCCAGATGGCACTACTGTCCACCTGTGTGGCTTTTCCCTCCTCCCATTTCTTGATTTAGCCTCATTGTACATATGCTTTTTTTTCATTGGGAGAGTCTCCCCTTCATGGTTGTTGTAGCCCTCTCTCGAAAGAGGTGGTTGTAGCCCTATGGGAAGTTTCATTAACTAATAGAAGGATCTTTTTCTCGGAAAAAAAAAACATGAGGAAACACTTTGAGAAATAGCTGGGAGTCATCCTCAAAAAGCTTTGCCAAAAGTTGGTTGTTGTTGGGGAGAGTCAAACCTAGAATCTCCCCTTTACCAACGTTGTCTTCAAGTAATGTCATCAGAGGATGGGATCCTATAGCAAACATTAAGGGGGAAGTGGGCAGCCTTGTTTGATCAATCTCTTGACCTTGAATGCACCCACACTTCTCTCATTGAAGAGGAGCTCATATTGGCTATCAACGCCCTTGGTGCTGACTTCATGACATTTTCAATGAATGACCATGTGATCCTGTCATAGGATTTATCCAGATCCAATTGCAACATGATACACTCTTGCTTAATGACATCAGTGTATTCAATGCCGACCATTGCTACTAGAATATTATCATAAATTAACCTTCCCTTGATAAATCTATGTTGATGGGGAGTAAGGACTCGGTCCATGCCCGAGCGCTATATTTTTTGTGATAATTTTTATAGGCTACTGACATCATCATTATTGGGCACCAATGCTTCAAATGGGAGCAACAAACTTGTTTGGAGATAGGCTTGATGAGGCCTCCTTTAATGCGTAAGTCCATGACTCCATCCACGAGGGCTCGATGAGCCATTCGTGTGATAGGAGACTTGAGATCATCCCAAAATTCTTTGAAGAATTCAGTAGTCAATCCATCCCAAAATTCTTTGAAGAACTTAGTAGTCAATCCATCCCTACCAAGGGACCTTTCTTGGCCAAGGCTTGCAGTGCAAGAGAGCATTCATTTTAAGTGTAGGCCTTCTCTAGGAGGTTGGCTTCAGACAGGGATATTGTTCTTTTGACGCTCCCAAGAATAGTATCTCTAGCGTTCTTCACTTTGAGGGAGCCTGGCCTATGATCTATCTCAGGTGGTTAAGCATAAGATGAGCCATTTCATTTGGATCCTTAATCTCCCTACCATCCACATCTGTAAGCGAGTGGATGAGGCCCCAATTTCTTTTGACTTTGAGGGCCCTAAAGAAATATGCATGGTTGGCCTCCTCTGGTTGGAGAAAGGTTTCTCTGGAAAGGATTCTGGCCTTCCTCACCTCCTCAAGCTGGTGGTCTAATAAGTCCACTTTAGCTTCATTATTAAATAAGATCATCCCCTAGAGCTATGATAAAGCAACTGTAGCTAATAATCAATAGGGACATCTAGTATGGAAAAATGGAGGAGATGACATTTAAACCCTCTCAAAAGACAATCCAATGAAAATCCACCCACATCAATGTGTTTACCCTTATATATAACCGTCTTAAATCATAGAAGTAATTATTGGTTGCATTAAGTTGCTAAATTGTTCCAGTGACTTGGCTATTCTTTGATGTTCATTGGTTAGCAAGCAACTAAGAGGTTTTATTTTTTTGCTCATAGCACAACCCAATTCTTTAAGAATCTATGCTTAGGATGTATAACTCTGGTATACATGGTGTATATTTTATGAGGATCTGTAGACTTGCATATCACTTGATACTCCAATCATAATTTCTACGATTTTTCTGTTTGATTAGCCAAGAAAATGCCGTTGTTTTTATCAAAAAGTTGATGCATCTCTCTCTCTCTCTCTCTCTCTCTCTCTCTCTCATCCCTCAAAGCTGAAAGGGGATGTTCACATACTAGTTTGTTCTTTACAAAGGAAAACACATAGCTGTATAAAACTACTGAGAATTTTCTAACAATTTTGGAAGTAATTGGCCCTGAAGATGCCTGCTAACCTAACTCTTTGTTGACTTATGTGTTGGGCTAGGTAGTGGACACATTTGATGCTCTCTCTCTCTCTCTCTCTCTCTCTCTCTCTCTCTCTCTCTCTCTCTCTCTCTCTCTCTCTCTCCTTTTGAGTAACATATCTTGAGTTTGACTTCTTGAATCGATCTCTTTGGTCTTCCTCCCCTTTAAAAGATAGATCTTGGGTTTGACTTGTCAAATTGATCTTTGAGGTCTCTTGGGATTTTTCTAATACATAAAAAATTCTCCTCGTGTGTGTTGTGTGTGTGTGTGTGTGTTAGAGAGAGAGAGAGAGAGAGAGAGAGAGAGAGAGAGAGATATGTCTAGGTGTGTGTGTGTGTAAACACACACACACAATAAATCCTCCTTATGGGTGTATGTGTGTGTGTGTGTGTGTGTGTGTGTGTGTGTGTGTGTGAGAGAGAGAGAGAGAGAGAGAGAGAGAAAGAGAGAGAGAAAGAGAAACAGTTTACAAAGTGTGCTTTTGATGAAAGTGCATATCATTCAGAGGCTATTGACATCCTCTCATCATTTAGCCTACCATGAACACATTTTACTCTCTTTAGGAGAGGCTTTTCATACGGTTTTTTGGTTTTTTCCAATTTGCCCATGTGGCTAGTTGTTCTCAGCTCTCACAATTCTAGTTTGTTGCTTCAATGCCCTCAAAATTATCACCAATTGGGTGTTCTTAAGAATTTTTTATTGCTCCTCTCTCTCTCTCTCTCTCTCTCTCGCTCTCTCTCTCTCTCCCTTTATCCATATATCTATTTATGTGTGTATGCAATTGACCCGCTATCACATCGCAAGGAAAAACTTGTTAATCATCATAGCAACCTCTCCACCATCCTCAAGGGGCTCACTATATGTAAATCCTCCATATCATGTGCGTTCAAATCTTATTTTCAAAACTTCGTGTAGATTTTTCATAGATAGACCACACCCTTTTCCCATTTAATTTGTGTAAAATTTCTTTGTTTGGTACCCTTCTCTCTCTCTCTCTCTCTCTCTCTCTCTCTCTCTCTCTCTCTCTCTCTCTCGTGCAACCATTTTTTGACTTAGTAGACATCAGTTCACTCTTTTGACCACAACTTCTTCATCCAAACTCCGATTTGAGTGATCTATAGCCTCAATTGAAGAGCACAATGCCCTCTACACATTGATGTAAAGATAGAAATTTTCAGATTTATGGAAGGCATTTTTGTAGCAGCATTTCCATATTGAAGAGGTTCAAGAAAGTTGACTCTCATCTCTTATTTTACATACAATGTCTTATGGCACACACAAGGGTTCTTCTTGTTCAAAAAAGTCCACAACCATTGCAGAAAATGATTCAAAATCTCTCAAGTGTGGAGATAGCAACACAACCATCCAACCAACGACATCAAGAACCATAATCATGGCATACATGGTATCATTGCAAGAGACCATAAACAAACAAGGTGAAGACTTACAGGCACTTGCAATGGAGAATGGCACGCTAAGGGTTCTTGTGATTGAGAATGAGAATCAGTAGAGGACACTTGAGATACAAACAACACGCTTGATGCAACTTGAAGAGGAAATCAAGGAATGTAAACTCTCTTCTATGGACTTGAATGCTTTGAAGGAGCACATGAGCAAAGTAGAGCATGACCATGTATGGAAAGAAGAGAAATTTGACACCATGGGCCGCGATGTATCCGACATGAAAAATGTATGCACAAACAAGTCTTGGACTGATGTATGTAATAGCAATGTGGTTTCTAATTCCTCTCTCATGCAAGCTATGGCTCAAACAAAGAATGTTGACAATGTGGATGTGGAGGAGTAGAAGGAACAAGAGAAACGTTCCAAGAACATTGTTATACGTGGAATTCCCAAAGAGAAGTTAGAGACACCTCCTTCTCTTTCCATTGTTATCAAAGATTTCTTCAAAACCCACTTTGGCATGTCCAGAGTTATGGTATATGGAGCACATAGAGTGGCTCCTCGCTCGAGAGAACGGCCAATTATATGCACCATGCCGGATGAGACCAAACGAAAGATTATCCTTGAAAATAGTTGGATTTATTTGGGGGATACAAAATGTTTTGTATGTGAAGATTGCACTATTAAGCAACAAAATATGCGTCATAAAGCATATGAGGAAAAGGATAAGAAAAACAAGAAAATCTCTCATGAAGAAAATGTGCCCAAGGAGGAGGCAAGTTCCTTGAGCAAATAGGGATGTACGACCTATGAGGCCGAGTTACGATTAAAAATATTGTTTTGAAATTGTAATGGATACCCATGGAATGCGGGGGTCGACATTGATAAACTAACAAGCAAAGCTGATGTTGTACTTCTTGTTGAAACTTGGGAGCATGATACACAAAGGATTAACTGCTTGGAGGATTACAATGTACATTCATTGATGTGGTCAAAGAATCTCAAGCAACAAAGAGGGAAAGGAGGGGTAGCATGTATGGTTAAGAAAGGATTGGAATATTTTGTATCAATTGTGAAAGATGACAAGTACAAACATTATGTATGGCTGAAAAATTTTAACACAAAAAAGAGAACCCATTTTTGTAGCTGGTTGCTACATTCTTCATAATGATTCCCCCTTTTATGCGTGCATGGATAGAGATCAGCCATTTTTGGATTTAGAAGAGGACATTGATTATTTCAAAAATGAGGGTGATGTTATTGTATTTGGGGATATGAATGCTCGCACAAAAACATCACAACATGATGCTCAACAATTTGATATGCTATGTATTTCAAGGGAGTTGGAGGAACTTCACTTGTATGATCATACTTCAATGGATGAGAAAGAGCCGGATCACTATAAAAAGTTACTTTTACATATGTGTAATAGCATGGGTATGCTCATTGCCAATGGTGTATCTTTGTGGAGTGGAACCAATGGATTTACATGTAGAAATAAAATGAGGATAGTGTGATTGACTATATGCTACTCTGTGAAGCCATCATGTATCGCATAAAGAGTTTTATGTTTGGACAATGGACCCCAAAATTAGACCATCAGACCTTATGTATTGACCTTGCATGTGGAGAAGCAACTAAGTATGATAATCTCAGCCAAAGTGAGGATGTATGCGGTGGGCTTGAAAAGTTGGCCACTCGCAAAGCGGGAGATCTTCAAGGTATCAAGCCGGAGATGATCAAATGGATGGGAGATTTTACCTATGAGTGGATGTGTGATATGTTCAACCTTGCACTTCAACATGGTATGCCTTATGATTGGAGTACTAATTGGGTCAAGCCTTTGCATAAAGGAGGGAATGTAAAGAATGTAAACAACTATTGGACTATAATGATTGGGTCTCTTATGGTGGCAAAGCTGTTTGGGTATATAATGGAGATAAAATTGAGTGATTGGGCTGAAGAGAATGACAAGCGTGCAAAAGGACAAGCGGGTTTTTATTGATGCCATAGCACCATTGATCATGCGTGTTCTCATGGAGGAAAGTTTGTTGAAAGACAAGCGATTGTATTGTTGTTTTGTGGACTTTAAGAAAACCTTTGATATGATTTCACGTAACAATTTGTGGAGAAGGATGGAAGAACAATAAGTGCCAAGTGAGTTTATGCTTACGGTTTCTCGAATGTATGAGAAGGTGATATGTCAATTGCAAATGGGAAGAGGAATTTCAAAACTATTGGGGCTAAACAAGGATGTCTGTTGTCACCAACTCTCTTTGGTCTATGCATCGCTCAATTGGAACAAATGGTACTTGACTTTATGCAAGAAGAAGGCATCGAAGAGGTCATTAATTGCAATGTGGTAATCATGCTTTTGTCGTATGTGGATGATGTAGTGCTTCTATCACACACTAGAAGATGCACAAAAGCTTATGGTTGTCCTTGAGAACTTTTGCTTGCATAGTGGGCTGATTGTCAATGAATCCCAAATTAAGGTTATGCTTATCAAAACCAACCATAAGGAGAAGCCATGGCATTGTGTACAACCATGAGACACTTGAAGTTGTTGAGAGCTTTAAGTGCCTTGGCCTTGAGGTTCCATCCAATCATAAGTGGCATGAATGTGCTATGCGTCGTTTGGAAGTGGGAAAGAGAGCATATTATGCATTTGAGAACAGGTGTAATGCGGAAAACATCGAGTGTTGGAAGTGTTGAGAATGTCCAAAAGCATTTTGCAAACTTTCTCCAAGTTAAGACACAAACACCATATATGCTCCTACTTCTTGAGTTGGGATCTCTTCCAATTGAGATTATGGGCATGGAAAGGGTTGTGGAGTACATGATACAGATGCATCAAAACCCCTCACATTGACTTCCTACAATTGCATGGGAAGCAAGACAAAAAGTTCAAAAGACGCATAAAAGCAAGATCTTGAGCATGGGATGCATTACACTTGCTACATGATGCTTCAATTGACTCCCAAGTAAATGAAGCTTTTCTATAACGCCAATGTATTATGTCTTGGGAGAGATCCGGTGGGTCACACTTCATACATTACACCACCCATATTGCTCCCAACCACAAAAACATGTTCTTCGCTGAAAGAGGAAACTGCACTCACATTTACATGCTTGAGCCTATCCCCTTGTTGGCGATATGCACTATCGCAGCCATTCGACTTAGCTCCCATTCTCTTCGATGCAAGACAGGGCGTTGGGGTAATGGAAAAGAGTCAAATTGACTATGCACATTATGCTCATTGCAAGTTCAAGAGTTTGAGTACCACACACTACTAGAGTGCTCCGCTTTTGGTCACATGCGAACTTGCTTCTCTCACATTTTCAGCCATGACTTAGACCTACACACTTTCCTCTCCCAGCCCACACTGTGGGCTCTCCATTGTGACTCTCATCACCACAAATTTGGAGCATCGAGAGTCACTCATCAGTCTTGCACATACTACATCACATGTAACTTTGGTCCCATAGGTCATATTTGACCTCCGAGGACGATAATAAAATCTCTCTCTCTCTCTCTCTCTCTCTCTCTCTCTCTCTCTCTCTCACACACACACACACACACACACACACACACATTGATAGCATTCTCTCCAGATTCTCAGGGGGATCACTCTATGTAAATTCTCCATATCATGTAAATTCTCTCTCTCTCTCTCTCTCTCTCTCTCTCTCTCTCTCTCTCTCTCTCTCTCTCTCTCTCTCACACACACACACACACACACACACACACACACACACATTGATAGCATTCTCTCCAGATTCTCAGGGGGATCACTCTATGTAAATTCTCCATATCATGTGCGTTCAAGGCTTAATTTCAAAACCCCTTGTACATTTTCCATGAATAGAACACACCCTTTTCCCATTTAATATGCGTAAAACTCCTTTTTTTGGTATGCTTCTATATGTTAAATAAAGGTAAAATATTTGGTTTAAAAAAACCCTTTCAAACTTATGTGGTATATTAATATATTCATGGATGAATCTCTGAGCCACGATCCCAAAGGTGATTGACATAGCAAATGTGCTCCAACCAAGTCTGACAATGGGCTTCTCACAAACCTTCTCTCTTTTCCGCCTCTCTCTCTCTCTCTCTCTCTCTCCCAAAAACAACAAATTTGAACTGCATCCAAAGCTATGACATGGATAGCCTTTCTCGTGGGGGTCACTCAAAAAGCACATGAGTTCAATAGAAAGGGTTGATTTCTCTTACAGTTCTATAAAAAATATACCTGCATAAGGGTATTCCAAATTAAAAAAGCAAAAATTTTGATATATAAGGGGTCTTTTTATCAAAAAAGGTGGTACGTAAGGGGCTCGTATATGCATAAAAGAATGTATAATAAGGGGTTTTATAAATACCTCTTGAATGCACATGCTATATTGGATTGCTATACAGTGAACCCCTCTAGGATAGCCCAGATTTGTTGTAAGTAGGCGAGCCCCTCTCTTTTCATAGAAACATACTCAACATTCAAGTTTCTGTTTGTGTCTCTCTTGTGCACGCACTTGTGCATAACATGCAACTTCTCTCTACTCTCTTCTTCTTGTTGATCCAAGCCACTCTACTCTCTCTCTCTCTCTCTCTCTCGCATTGGTAGCAGCCTCTCCACCATAATCCCAAAAGGTGATTTGCACAAGCAAATATGCTCCAATCAAACCTAGCAGTGGGTTGTCCACGAGCCTCCTCTCTTTGTCAACTCTCTCTCTCTCTCTCTCTCTCTCTCTCTCTCTCTCTCTCTCTCTCTCTCTCTTTGACAAACTTGAACTACATCTAGAGCCGGTACACGGATGGCCCAACTTTGTTGTAAATAGGCAAGCCCCTCTCTCTTCGTAGAAACATGACCTTCAAGTTTTTATTAGTGTCTGTCTTGTACAAGTGTATGTGCCTACACACTCTTACCCCAATAACCAACATTTAGCGGAGGAAGGGTAGCAACAACAAAGGTGCTTAACATTCAACAATTTTTTAAGCACTTTAATAAAGCTTATAGAAGTGTCTTTCTAGATTTAGTTTTCAAGATTTTGAAATACAAACTTACACAAGTTTTGAAAAATATCAAGATTGATCTTAAAAAAAAACCATTGAAAAGATAAAACCAAATATATCTTTAGAAATCTATCTTTTGTTAAATAACAAAATCTCCGTCAAAATTATCGCTTTTTGTTAGGTGCACTTAGACTTGTACATTTACCTTATATAAAAGTAGAAAGTTTTTTGTCTCAATTGTCAAAAAGTTTTTCACTTCCTACAATCTTACCTTTCATTTTTTTATTTTAAATATAACCCTTTCTGTATTTTGGATTACCTTATATAAATTAGACAACCTTTTGCCTTTGAATTGAAACCCTTCTTGTGTTTTAGATTAGATGCTTTGTAAGGTTTTCTTTGAATAAACCAATGAGTGACATGTGGAGGGGTTCTTTGGCCTTGAAAAATTTAAGCTGCATTATATATAGTATAGATATAAGTAGACAACCTTTTTGCCTTTGAATTGAAACCCTTCATGTGTATTGAAACCCTCCTGTGTTTTAAATTAGATGCTTTGTAAGGTTTCCTTTGAATGAACCAATGAGTGACATGTGGAGGGGTTCGTTGGCCTTGAAAATTTTAAGATGCATTATATATAGTATAGATATATATTTTAGGCTACCTTGTATAAAGTAGACAACCTTTTTGCCTTTGAATTGAAACCCTTCATGTGTTTTATATTAGATGCTTTGTAAGGCTTTCTTTGAGTGAACCAATGAGTATGAGTGATAAGTGGGAGGGGTTCTTTGGTCTTGAAAATTTTAAGCTGCATTATATATAGTATAGATAGACACTCATTTAAAACGATAGTGACAAGTAACTTATAATCTTGGGCATACTCTGTCCTTAACCATGCTTGTTGTCAAATAGAAAAGGAAAGGAAACTTGTCACTCAGTTCAAGGCATGGGTAATGTCTTTCGTATTGGAAATAGTGAGGTTGACTACCTTTTCTTTGGATAGCAAAGTCTTGCTTTCCATGTGACAAAATTGAATGCTTGGCTATATGTTGGGTTTTTTTTTTCCCTGTGGAAGGCCATAGGGTTAAGTGTGCAAAGTTGTTGCAAAACAGAAACCATTGGATTCTTTGGCTAGATGAGCGCCACATGGCAAGGTCTTTTATAAAATATCTTTGTTGTCTCTTTTGTTTCCTTACATCACCTACTTTGAGAGACAAGTGTCCCTAAGGGATTCAAAAGTCTTGTGAATAGAAAGCTTAAACTAAGGCAGCATTTACTTTGATTGCATGCTTGAAAATGACTTCTATACTTCTATACTATATATGAAGCAGCTTAAATTTTTTTAAGGAAGGGGAGACCCTCCATGTGTCACTCACTGCTTCATTTAAGAGAAAACCTTATAAGACCTCTATTTTAAAATGCAAAACTCAATGCAAAAGTGAATAGTAACATTGCAAAAACTGAAAAGACTTTTGGGAATTGAAAATCAAAGGCTTTCTACTTTACACAAAGTAACTAACCATTTAAGTACACATAGAAAAAGACTTTGAAAAATGTAAAGTCAAAAGCCTTTCTACTTTACATAAAGTAAATAGTCCAGCGTAAGTGTACATAACAAAAAAAATGACAATTGTTGTGGATATTTTATTGTTTAATGAGAACTTAATTTTTAAAGATAAATTTGCCTTTGTTTTTTCAAAGGGTTTTTTTTAAGACCAATATTGATATTTCTTAACAATTTGTGAAAGTGTATTTTCAAATAAAAAAATTTGGCCAAAATCACAATAGTAAGTGAATGTATTTAAATCTCAAAGAAATTAAAAAAAGACCTCAAGCTTAGCCGAGCCTTGAGGTGCTGAAGATTACACATTTTTTCTCTCCCAGAGGCTACCAAGAACAAATTAGGTGTACTATACTAACAAACTTTTACTTATCTTAGCTTGCCACAATGGCATCCGTGTATTTTGGAAACAAACAAGTGTATTTTCAAAATTTTAAAAATAACTATAAAGAGACACTTCTATACCCTTTTTGAAAGTGCTTCAAAAATTGTTGGCATTGGGCACCTGTGTTGGTGTCCCTTCTCTCTCAATTTATCGGTTACTATAGTGAGTGCATGTATGTATGTACATGCACATGACAGAGACATTAACAAAAACTCAAACATTGAGTATATTTTATAAAGAGAGGAGGGCTTGCCTGCTTATGACAAAGCTCGGACATCCATGGGGTAGATCTCGATGCAACTCAAGTATGTAACCGGAGAGAGAGAGAGAGAGAGAGAGAGAGAGAGAGAGAGTTGACAAAGAGAGGAATTTTGTGGACAACCCACTATTAGATTTAGTAGGAGTACATCTTCTTGTGTAAATCATCTTTTGGGATGGTAGATAGGTCAATTTCAACACGTGCATACGTGCTTGTGTATTTGTGTATACGTGTGTGTGTGTGTGTGTGTGTGTGTGTGTGTGTGTGTGAGAGAGAGAGAGAGAGAGAGAGAGAGATTAAAAGGGCACTTATCAACGAGAAGAAGAGAGTAGAGAGAGGTTCCATGTATATGTGTGTGCACATGTGAGTGTGTGTGGGGGGGGGAGAGAGTGAGAGAGAAGAAGAAGAAGAAGAAGAAGAGAATTTTAACGTCGTAGGAAACTATCCCAAGAGACCTTAGAGATCTAGCCGATGAGAAGAATTGAACTCAAGACCTGTTATTCAAGAGGAAAATGGTATAACCTTTCTATCACCCAAGTGTGGTAGATTGGTTATGCCATTTCCCTCTTGAATAAATCTTTCCTCCCCCCTTACCTTCAACAGACCTTCGTGAGTCCTCACCTTGTTTTTTTTGGGGGGGGGGGGGGGGGGGGGACCATTACTCGAGAAATTGTCTTGTTTTTGCATATACTTTTGATGAAAAATTAGTCTAACAAATAAGATTTACATTAACTTTAAGGTATGTGCTGAGATTATAATGACAAGGCTCAAAGTTTGACATTAAAGTGAAATGTTCACAAAGTCTTTGTGCCTCCTCAAAGGAGGAGCGGTAAAATTGCCACCTTGAATGCTTCTTACCTTGTCCCACAAAGAGCAATATATTTGAGAAGTCTAGTGACAAAAGTAAGAGGGGACTAAAGTCATATCAAGCATAGAGTCTAGGATTTGTGGAACTTTTTCCTCATTGCATTGCAACTTGCAAGGCCATGGAGGGGAGGGGGGGCTCAGTGATGGTGCTGCGACACGGCATCTTGATGTGGTGGTTTGTTGGAGGTCCGAGATCTTGGAGATGATGAGTAGCGACTCTCCCTAGGGTGAGAGGTCGGGCGGGCTTTCCCTCCTTGTGGAGGCCCTTCCTTGTTGGTCCCTACATTTTTGGAATACGGGAGAGGTTGCTCCTCCCACCTCCCTTTGGGAGGGCAAAGGGAAATCACCTATTGGTGCTTCTCTACTCGCAGGTCTTTACTGTCGGTGGTTGGCACTAAAGGCCCTGTGGAGGCCAATGAAAACTTTTTAAGGGACGTGGCTCCCCTTATAGCCTGCGGTTTGCTCTTCTCTACAACGATTTGGTCATCTTATCACGTGTGCTTGGCACTTTTGATCGTATGTTCATGCTTTTTTTGGTGGAGGCTCCTAAGTGGCCGGTGATGGAGTGGTTGGGCTCCTCCCTTGTGCGGAATGCTTCTTGATTCTTGGTGTGTCCATGGCAATCTTGCATGGGTGGAGTTGTTCCCGATGACAGAGGATGGATCACTTGTGGGGCAACCTTTCACGGTTATGGTGTCTAAGGTGGCCCCCTGTTCAACCAGTCTTCGGGTATATCCCTTTATTTGAGTTTGTTTCCTTGTATGCATGTCTTAGGGTGGCTCCCCTTGCTAGACGACATATTGATGTGTTTTATGGTCTCTTTATATCTCGTTTTTGGTGGTGTTGGTAGATGACTTGTATAAGCTCACTTGGCTGGCTCTCATGGCACATGTTGTGCATGATATTATCTTGTAAATGTTTTGGATGTTAATTTATTTTCAACTCACCAATTGGTGAGTACTAAAAAAAAAGAAAGGGGGGGGGGGGGGGGGGGGGGGGGGGGGGGGGGGGGGAGGAGGGGGGACAACGTAAAAAGGATCTTGTAAGAAAGAGGTGAATGCAACCATTGGAGATGCTTCTGTCCATGCAATTCTGCCAATGTTCTTCTTAATACACAATGGTTATTTAATGCACATTGTGAGTCTAATCCTTTTTTTCATGATGCATGATGACATTGACAATAGATTCACATGCATGTACTTTGCTTGTGGTGCTACCAAACACATTGAATATCATCAAGATATGTTTGCTTCTCTTTAGGCTATCCCTATTAAGAATATTGTCATGTATGCTAGCAATGCCTCTTGTTGAATCAAGGGAGCTGGTAAAGTTGTGCTTATTGCTGAAAGTGGTAGTGGCACATTGTTGGGGTAAGCCTAGCTTATCCTAGTTTATGAAGCCTCTCCCTAGCTCCCCATGACCATGATAATATCCCAAATGATGTCGATACATGTATATATGACCCATGGACCTTTCTAGCATCTTTACATGTGCATAAGCAGCCAAAAGGGAGGTCAAAACAGCCCCTACAATGGTGCATACGGTTTCTCCTCTTGATTCTACCATTTGAGTTGATCTTTGAGCTCTTTTATACCATCAAACTATGCTTTTTATATGTCACAAATGCTAAGGGATGCACTTTGTATGTCATTAAGGGATGTTTAAAAAAATAAAAAATACAAAATTTTAGGTAGTTCATAGGATCGTTTTTTGTTATGGACTATTTTTTACTGCTAAACAAGTGTGACTATGGTATTTTTCATCTTGTATGTAGATATTTCTTGCTAAACCTAGTAAGGCACACCATGCTGATTTCAAGGATATGTTAAATGATCCATTTCAAATGTAAGACATAAAACTCTTGCATGATTATTTGCACATATATTTAAGCAATGTGATGGAGGTATTGCTTTTTGCCGGACAAAATATCTTGAGAAATTGCTATATAGATGTACCTAAACAATTACAAGCCTATTGCTACTACTAAGGCAATACTTTTGAAGCTAAGTCTTCACAGGCTGTCAAAGATTACCTTGATATCATGTTTATTAGCAAGCTATTTGTTGAAGTATTCTTGTATGCATGAGAAGGTTAGGCATTCACTTTGCATGACCAAAAATTTACATAGCCCAAGATTTTAGGATTTCCATGCCCATAGAGAAAATATTATGTATAGGAAAATTCCATACTCTATGCGATCAGTCCACAAAGGGGAGTAAGCTCAAAGCTTTTCAAAAAGATTTAAGCATCTAATGAGGTAGAAACTTTGTGAAAAGATAGCAAGGATTGTCATGCATAGGCACATAAGCCAACCTCTCCTAAATAGATTATTTTCCTAACATCATGATAATGCACTCAATGTGCTTTGTGTGAGCATGGAACACTGGGTTCCTTATAGCTGCCAAAGCATGTTCTTTGTCAGTGAAGATCATGGTCACAGACTTCTATCCAACACCCAAACTATTGAAAAGGAATATGAGCCAAATGCACTCAATAGTTGTAAAAGCTATCTTGTACTCAGCCTCACTGCCATTGTAAGCTACTTCTAAGCTAAATATGCACGAACTACCAAGCATAAAACAAAAACCACTAGTGGACACTTGTGTGTAATAGCAAACGTTTCAATTTGAGTCTAAAACAACTTGAAAATCTGGCAATAATGATCCCCCCTTGAGATACAAAAACCCAAGATGTATAGTGCCATTCGACTAACAAAAGATCCGCTTATTGTCTTCTAATGCAAAGACTCCGAGCTACGCATAAATTTGCTCACTTGTGAGATTGAATACTAAACATTTTTCCTTGTAATGCATACATAAATCAGGCAGCTAATAGGGTCTGATAGAGAGTGACATCAAAGTAATCTCTACTATCAAGAAGACAGAACTTTACACCTAACTCCATAGGGAGATTGGTTTTGAGCAAGTTTTAGAATGACCTTTTTTGGGATATTCCCTAGATGCCGCCTTTACCAAAAACGCTCGCTCATGAAGCGATTGGGAGAGAATTTTGCTTTTCTCTCCCCTTCTCTCTCTCTCTCTCTCTCTCTCTCTCTCTCTCTCCTCCTCTCTTCCTCTCCCCCCTCTCTCTACTCTTTCTCTCTCTATCTCTCTCTTGGGTTAATCTCTCTCTCTCTCTCTCTCTCTCTCTCTCTCTCTCTCTCTCTCTCTCTCTCTCTCTCTCTCTCTCTCTCTCCCTCCATTTAGCGCCCACTTGGGGACAGAGAGAGAGAAATGAAATGAAATGAACTGTTATATTAATGTTGATAAACCACTTTTTGTATGTACATAGTATTGGGTATATGCATGGAAATGCTTATATAAAGAGGTGTTTACATGCATTTGGAAGGTTTTTTAATGTGATATTTGGTTTCAAGTATGGCAAATGATGTATAAATGTGAAATAGTCATGTTGTGTGCCGGCAGTTGGGCACACATACGTGTTTGGACACGGTATTGAAGCCTTGGATGTCATCTTCCGTGCCTTCTTTTGGCTCTAGGGAATGTGTTTGTTCTATTTAGAATTTAAATATTGCAAGTGAAAAGTGTGGGCACTCTCATCCCGCCCGAGAAGTTTGACATATGTGATAACTGCCTATTTGCGGTGCTTGATATGTAGCGGTGTGCGGACCAACCTAGAAGTGTTCAAAAATGGTATGTGAGCATGTGGAAATGAGATTTGGGTATGAAGGACCAAGACTACAAAATTTGGTGGATTTTGGAGTCCGTTTGGATTTTTCCCGCGAAAGATACCCGTCTAGGGTTAAAATTGGCCAAAACTAGGGCTAAAAAGGTAAAACAAATGACCAAAAATGGTGTGAAAAGGCTTCAAATTAACACATCACTCATGGTGCCATGAGTGTTGAGATAGAGGGAGAAATTTTGAAGTGCAATATTGACACTTTCACTTCTATGTGTGTGGGAGAAAGCACAGTTCCTATAGGTGGTCTAGTGCAGTCTCGGCGCGTTCGCATCCTATTTTTGAGTGTGGGGAGAAATGAATGAGAGTTTTTTCTCTTCAATTTTGCACTTGGGAGAGTCTATGGAAGTTCTAATGTTTCCATGAATGTGTGTGTGTAAGGAATTGAGGGAAGAAGGTGCGGCTTTCTACAAAACTATGTGACCCTATATCAGTGCCATTAGGGTTGGGGCTACTCCAAAGAGTTCAACCTAGTGGAGTTTGGTAAAGGTTTTGCAATGGTTTGAGAAAGGCCATTTATGGCTGGATTTTTTGAGATTTTGATGGCTTTTCTTGTATTTTTTGGTCACCATCAAGTGCGATTTCAAGTGGTCATCAGCTCGACTCACCTTGTAGTGTCTGTGGACAAGCAATGGCTTGTAGGTCGAGGTATTTGGAGTTTGAATTGAGCTTGTGGGAAGTATTTTCAATGAACTTTTGAGTGGTGGTGAGCGAGGTGAGAAAATTAGGGGAATACCTTGTGTTGTGTTAAGGTTTTTGGGTGTGTGAGTGTGTGCACGATATCTTTTGCTCCATCATCCTTTGGTGACCCCGCTGGGGACCAAAGGTATTGCTTGGTGTGTACCCAGAATTTGGATTTTGAGCAGTGATGTATGCACATTTTGGATGTTGAAGGGAGTTTCATGATGGTGGTGCCATTCCAACCATCAATTTTCACAGGTTGTGAGGATGTAGACGATTTGCTTGCATCTTATGAGTTTGATTTGACATGTTTATGCCATGCAGTTCCAAGTGAGGCGCAAAAGTTTGCACGCATCAATCTGGTGGTCAGAGGTGAGGGCTTGTCACATGATAAAAAATTGAATTGGGATAGGTTTGAGAGATGATTTTTGAAGCGATTCAAGAAGGTGATCCCTCACCAAGATGCATGGAAACAGGTCACTAGTTTGTTTATGCAAGAGTACGAGTCCGTTGCAGATTTTTGGTCAAGATTTAATGATGTTTGGAGAGTTTGGAAAGATTCTCTATTGCATGTGTAAGCCATGTCTAAAGAGTACTTCTATTCCGGTTTTTTAAATAGTCAAAGAATACAGGTATTCACGAATTTATATTGTGGCCAGTCCTTAAAGTTAAAGTACAAGAGAAAGAGCCTAATTCCATGTGTAAAGCATTGAAAATAGCGCTGCAAAAAGAAAGAAATCTATGTGTTGCCACAGATAGGAAGTGCCCTTTGTCTTACCTGGTATGGATAGTGTGGATGGCCTATATGTGCATAAAGTCATGATTGTAGATGCTCATGTTGGTAAGCGTAATAATTTGGAGACATGTGCAAATGCCCATACGCTCAAAGTCAATGCAAATGAAGTATGTGAAGCAACTTTGGAGACCATATACATGCCCATGGTGCAAAATGGCAAGGACATAGTAGATGAATGCAAAAGTTTGAGCACTAGAATGGCAAGTGAAGATGATAAGAGTGAAATTGACAAGAATGAGGCAACCTATGCTGGTGACACATCTGATGCTTGTGAGAGTTGGTGCAATGATGTATGTGATGATGACATAGAGTCACTAGTTCCATTGAAGGATATGGTAGCCTTGCACAAAGAGAAATGTATACTTTGGGAAGGGGCTTTGCAACAACATGGCATGGATGCTTGCATTGATGATGAGATGATGGGCTATGGTCATGGGGTTTCCACATTATGTGAGGATGACATAGAAAAGAGTTACACTATGCAGGCTAATTTGATCTTGGGTACATGTGCTTTACTAGAGCTAGGGGTTGAGCTAGTGGTTGTGATGCAAAGGTATTGGGTCATGTAAGTGATAGGAATGAGTTCTATGTGTGCAAGGATTTGATGCTAGTGCCATATCCAAGAGATGTTGTCAATGATACATGCCCTATGATTCCTCAGAATAAACATTGAGAATGTGGTAGACAAGGAACTTAGAGTGATCTTTTGCTTTCATGATGATCTAATGGATGCATTTCACATGCTTCAATGTGTGATTGGGCCATATCCTTCTATCTGTGTAGATCCTGATTGGCAGCTACTAGCATGTCGTGGAGCTAGTTGGCATGATGATGTCTTTTGTGGCTTTGTATGCATGTCTTCAGCTTTTCAAGTGGAAAATGCCTTATGTGGAAAAAGAAGATGCTAGTGATAGTGTTTTAAAGGTGCTTTTCCAATTTTGATCAAGTTGGAGTGATGGTCTCTTGGGCATAAGGGATGGAGGACAATTGATACATCATCAAGATAAAATGAAATTTGTGGCCATTAATGGGAGGAGCTCGAGTCATGAGATGTATTATGAGGTATATATGGTTTTGAGTGATTGTGATAGCTTATGGTGTGAGATGGCATGTAGCAGCCTTAGCAGTTATCCATATCATGCTTGGGATCCAAGTGGGTGGTGGCATTTTGGCCAAGAAAAGGATTCTTTTCTCTTTGATAGGGGTGGCTTTCTTGAGCATGTAGTTGGTGCTATGAAGCTTGATGATTATCCATATGATCCAGGAGGAACTTTGAGGTCACTTTTGAGGGTTTATGTCACTGCTTCATGCAAGTGTTGAGCATAAATGCTCAACTTGGGGTTGGGAAATGATGATAAACCACTTTTTGTTTGTACATAGTACTGGGTATATGCATGGAAATGTGTATATAAAGAGGTGTTTACATGCATTTGGAAGGTTTTCTAACGTGATATTTGGTTTCAAGTATGGAGAACGATGTATATATGTCAAATAGTCATGCTGCATGCCAAAGAATAGACACACGCACGTGTCTGGACAGGGTATTGAAGCCTTGGATGTGGTCTTGAGTGCCTTCATTTGGCTCTAGAGAATGTGTTTGATCTTTTAGAATGTAAATAATGCAAGTGAAAAGTTGGGCACTCTCATCCCGCCCGGGAAGTTTGACATATGTGATAATTGTCTATTTGCGGTGCCTTATATGTAGCGGTGTGTGAACCACCCTAGAAGTGTTCAAAAATAATAGGTGAGCATGTGGCAATGAGATTTGGGTATGAAGGACCAAGACTACAAATTTTGGTGGATTTTGGAGTCGTTTGGTGTTTTTCCCGCAAAAAAATGCCCATCCAGGGTCAAAATTGGCCAAAACTGGGGCTAAAAAGGTCATAAAATGACCAAAAATGGTGTGAAAAGGCTTCAAATTGACACAACACTCACGGTGCCATGAGTATTGAGGCAGAGTGAGAAATTTTGGAGTGCAATATTGGCACTTTCACCTCTGTGTGTGTGGGAGAGAGCACGGTTCCTATAGGTGGTCTAGTGCAGTCCCGTCGTGTTCACGTCCTATTTTCAAGTGTGTAAAGAAGTGAATGAGAGCTTTCTCTCTTCAATTTTGCACTTGGGAGAGTCTATGGAATTTTTGAGGTTTCCATGGATGTGTGTGTGTGCAAGGAATTGACTGAAGAAGGTGCGGCTTTCTACAAAACTATGCGACCCTGTATCGGTGCCATTAGGGTTGGCTACTCCAAAGAGTCCAACAGAGTGGAGTTTGGTGAAGTTTGCAATGGTTTGAGATATGAATTTTGTGGATGGATTTTTTGAGATTTTGATGGGTTTTCTTGTATTTTTTGGTCAACATCAAGTGTAATTTCAAGTGTTGATCAACTTGACTCACCTTGTAGTGTCTGCGGGCAGGCAAGGGATTTGTAGGTCGAGGTGTTTGGAGTTTGAATTGAGCTTGTGGGTAGTAATTTCATTGAGATTTTGAGTGGTGGTGAGTGAGGTGCAAAAATCAGGATAATGCTTTGTGTTGTGTTAAGGTTTCTGGGTGTGTGAGTGTGCGCATGGTATCTTTTGCTCCATCATCGTTGGAGAGGGAGAAGGGGAAACACACTCGACACACAAAAAGATAGCCTCTCTATAGCCGAGGACGTACATAGCACCCCAATCCACTAGAGTTCACATTCAAAACTCTCAATACACGCTAGTAGGCCACCACCCACACACAAATCAATGCGTAACCACGCACACACTCATCTAACCACGCATTTTACTGCTCGTTTTGAGCCACACACCACTGCCCCACACGAAACCGCACTCTCACTTCCATTCTGCACACAAAGAAGGGGCCTGGGGGGCACACACATCCTCACCGGCACTACACACAAAAGCAAACGAAGTGGAGAAAGGGGGGCAGGGGAAATGACATGAGAGAAACTCAATGGAGGCTTCACCACTGCTCAAACACCATTTACAACTCGTTTACACTAAACGGTGCACCCACTTGGTTGCCGGGCAAGAAAACACACACTTGGGGCTTTGCAAGCACACACCTCTACACAAAAAAGCCCTTAGGAAAATATCCACACACCTTGGCTCCCCTACAAACGGCAAGCAAGAGAACCCCTAAAAATGACTAAAAAATGATTTTTATAAGAGTGCACTCTTCAACTTTGAAAATTGGCCTCTGATTGGCCCATCCGGCCTCCATATTTGGAATCTTTGGGGGGTAGCCGCCTTTGGCTTCATTTGCTCACTTGCTCTCTTTGAGGGGGGTGCACTAGCGACATCGCTAGTGTTCCTTGGCATTTTTTGAATTTATTCATTTTATTTATTTTTCCCCTAACCATACCTCCTTTCACCTTTGAATTTGCCTCATCTGCCCATTTTGGTCGGCCCTTAACTGGTTAAGGGACTTGGATCCGTTGGATTCTGTTTCTCTCTCTCTCTCTCTCTCTCTCTCTCTCTCTCTCTCTCTCTCTCTCTCTCTCTCTCTCTCTCTCTCTCTCTCTCTCTCTCTCTCTCTCTCTCTCTCTCTCTCTCTCATGTGAATCATCCCCAACCCCTAGGCCCCATGCACTAGCGACCTGGCTGGTTTGGGGGGGGGGGGGGGGGGGGGGTCGACTTTGCTCTTAAAAAGGGGCCTTGGGCCCGTGGGAAACTGCTCTAACGCGGGGGCCTACCATGTCATCATGCTGACCCGATCATCATCCACATCCACACGGATGCGCGCCACTGGCGCCACCCATTCCTTTCAAAAGGCTGTCTGTACGACAGCATTGCCGTGCACAGCTCCCACTCTTAGCGCCCACACAGTGCCACAACAGGCCCGCCATTGCCCATGAGAAGGGATCTCTCACTTCCCACCTCAACATCACAAGATGCGTGCCCATCCTGTACTTATATCCCATTCTATGGAGTCCATTTTGCACATGTGGGACAAGCCCGTGACACGTGGCATGCCTAGTGGCCTTCAAGGCTTTAAAAAACCCATTGCATGAGAAAAAACCCCACCTTGGGGTGCCAGCTTCATCTCTTTGCCATGTTCTACCTGAAGCTCCAATTGCTGAGCAGCAAAAACCCGTCCAAAAGTGATTCTCCCCGCCTCAAAACTCCCTTGCCTTGGCCCCCTTTCGGCTTCGACGAACCCGCCAATCAATGCAACCAAAAGACTAAAAAACCATCAGGCATTACATTGCAGACAATTGGACCATCCTTGACAAGTCATATCTCCCAATCCAGGCACCTAATTGATGAGTTTTCAATTCTTGTTGACTTCAATTGAAGCATTCCACCCTCCAAAACCCTATCGAGGCCCAAAAAATACAAGACAACACGCATACCCATATTGTTAGGTGGTCACAGACTCGGCTCTCGATAAAACTTCAACTAGCCATAACTTGTTATCTAGAGCTTTGATTAGCAATCTGAGAAGACAAGCATGCTCCATAACTTGAGCACTACAACTCTATCCACTGACATCTGCTCAGGCCACCTTACACAGCATCTCAAACTTCACATTCTAGGGCCTCAAACCAACATCCTGGGCACTTTTACTTGTCATCCCATCTGGACCATCTGGAGCCTTTTTGGCCTAAAAAGTCGCATCAGACATACACCTCCACTAGCACCTGCTTCCCAAGGTCTTTCACGCTGGCTTTAGCACTTTTTCATGTCCCTGCTAACACCCCTTTTTTTTTTTGGCATAGATCACTTTCTTGCACATACCAACTTTGGTTGCACCATCATTGCCCACCCCCTAGTTGAACATTTATGTTCAACCACACGCAAGCTTATTGAACCTATAAAATTTCCACTCTAGACAAACACTTTGTACACCACAAAACACCTAGCATATGTACAAAAATTGGCTGTGTTACCCGCCGCTTTTGCTCATGTGGGTTGCCCAACCCCCTTCTTTACCTCATAGTCACCACCTGGGTCAAACACTTGACATTGATCATCTTCACCCACTAATAGCATATTTCTGTAGTGTCATACTCCTGCACACAAACGATTGTCCATATATAGCCTGCACTTGGCACTACTCCCTTGTTCCAAGAATCCACAAGACAAATTTCCACCTCAAACAAAACATCATCGAGCATACCATCATGCTCATACATACCACCACTTTCATCGAATATATCTGACCCTCTATCCCAACCATGTAGAACGACCTGTGAAGGGCACTGTGGTTGATACGCATACAACTCCCCCACAGTAGCCCTTGTTGGCACAACCATAAAAGCAAATTCTTGCTCTCCCAAAGGAACCTCCACCTGTGGAGGGGATAGCCCTTGCATCACCTGTATCCTGGCCAAAGCTTTCCCAAGGAGCACATGTGCCTCTCCATCCATCTCTTCCACTGTGTCATCAAATCCAATCATCCTCACCATCCTAGCATACCTACCCAAAAGAACATGTACCCAAGGCATCATCCATCTGCATCAGACAGCTCTCGCATTCCTTACCTGTGGAATCTTTGAGACCATCCAAGAAAATAGAGCCATATGGCTCCACCAACATCTCTTGCTGATCCATTCCTGTGACCTATCCTCTTTCCATAGCCACAATAGATCTCTCCTTCTTGGGAAATCCCTATACCTACCGTACAACCGAAGCATATCCCACAGCTACCTTGACAAGCATTGTCATCAACACGGTGTTGCACAACATCCTCACCTACATATCTCTATTCCCAAACTCCAAAACTCTTACCTGCTCTTCATTTGTAGTGGCTACCACCTCATCTTTATGCATATAACAAGGTAATTTTACCTTTACCAGCACAGGCTCTTTGAAATCCGTCTCCTTGCCATAGAATGTGGATCCATCATCAAGGATGCCCTCTTTACTTCTCCCCCCAAAATTGGAGCTGGTGCTCTCACCATCATCACCATAAGTGGATTCGGTATCAACATCTTCATCATCTCTTTGCTCTATAAGAGCTGGACACCATCTTGCCCACTTTCGTCATCCAATTCCAAGCTCTCAGCACCCACAACTTGGCCACAATTTGCCACCATTTTGCACAAGCACTTCACAAGAACATGCCCTATTTCTTCAAGTTGCTTTGGGCATTTGGCATCTGCCAACTCCTTTGCAAACAGGTTCTCCTTGACCAAAGGCTTATGTTTGTTGACGAGCTCCTCCACAACCAACATAGGCATCTCAAACAGGTAACTCCCAAGGAGTATAATCAATTAAAGGCCTTACCTCGGAAGGATCCACCATCCACATATTTGGCACCATCCTAGGCCATCATCACAGGCACATAATTTGTAGGCTTCAACAAGCGCAACTCCAGTTTTCTCTTCACTTTCCTGCTCTTTACCCTAGAAACTCGCACAGCCTCAACATAGCTTCTCGACTCTTCATAATCAACCTTTTCTCGAACACAAGGATGAGACAAGCTAGGAACTTCTTTAGCTTGAAACAATCCTCATTGATCACTCCGGTGACAACAACCAAATCCTTCTAGCTTTCTTCCAACTAATCGACAAAAGCATCAAAATTTTCACTTACTTCTTGCTTTAGCCTCTTGATCTTTGCATCCACTTCAGTAGCCAACACCACTTTATGAAACCGGCACAGAAACTGCCCTCAAAAACTAGCCCAATCCTGCTTATCCACCACAGCTTCTAGACCATCGAACCATGTCTTTGCTTTACCTCGCAGCACCAATGGCACTGTCTGCACCTTTTCTTTATCACTTTGCATCCGTAATGAGAGCATAAACAACTCAAAATCTGCAAGCCACTCGTTCGCATATTCATCACCATGGAAAATGGGATCAACACTCTGCCACATCTTGAATCATGAAAACATCAAGGAGCAATCAGTGTGCTCCACCGCGGGGGCACCGGAAGATGGAGAGGGGAAAGGGGGAACACACCCGACACACAAAAAGACTACCTCCACTAGAGTTCACATTCGAAACTCTTGATACACGCTAGCAGACCACCACCCGCACACACACCGATGCGTAAACATGCACACACTTAGCTAGCCACGCATTTTACTGCTTGTTTCAAGCCACAGACCACTGCCACACACAAAACCGCACTCTCGCTTCTACTATGCATACAAAGAAGGGGCTCAGGGGGCACACACATCCACACCATCAACGTACACACAAGTAGAAGAAGTATAGATAGGGGGGTAGGGGAAACAACACGAGAAAAATACAATGGAGGCTCCACCACTGCTCAAACACCATTTACAACTCTTTTACACTACTTGGTCACCGGGCAAGAAAACACACACTTGGGGCTTTGCAGGCACACACCTCTGCAAAAAAAATCCCTTTGGAAAATATCCACACACCTTGGATCCCTTGCAAACGACGAGCAAAAGAACCCCTAAAAATAACTAAAAATGATTTTTATAGGAGTGGACTCTACCCATGTGAATCATCCCTACCCCCAGGCCCCATGCACTAGCGACCTTGCTAGTGGGGGGGGGTTACGACTTTGCTCTAAAAAAGGGGCCCTTTGCTCGTGCAAAACTTCTCCAATGTGGGGGCCTACCACATCATCATGCCTACCCAATCATCATCCAACTCCACGCATGGTGCACGCCCATTCCTTCTAAAATGCCGCCTACACAGCAACGCCGCTACACACAGCTCCCACACAAGGCCCACCATCGCCAAATGAGAAGCGAGCTCTCACTCGCCAGATCAACATCACAAGATATGCCCCCATGCTGGACCTGAACCCATTCTATGGAGTCCGTTTTGTGCATGTGGGACAAGCCTGTGACACGTGGCGTGCTAAGCTTCAATGGCCTTCAAGGCTTTAAAAAACCCAATGCATGAGAAAAAACCCCACCTTGGGGTACCAATTTTAGCCCTTTGCCATGTTCTACATAAAGCTCCAATTGCCGAGCTACAAAAACCCGTCCAAAAGTGCTTCTTCCTGGTTCCAAACTCCCTAGCCTTGGCCCCCTTTTGGCTTTGACGGGCCCGCCAATTGATGCAACCAGAAGACAAAAAAAACATCTGGCATTGCATTGTCGACAATTAAACCATCCTTGACAAGTCATATCTCCCAATCCAAGTACCCGATTGACGAGTTGTCAATTCTTGTTGACTTCAAGTGATGCATCCACCCTCCAAAACCCTGTCGAGGCCCAAAAAATGCAAGATGACACGCATACCCATATTGTTAGGTGAGCACAGAGCCGACCCTCGGCAAAAATTCAACTAGCCATAACTTGCTATTCAGAGCTCTGATTAGCAGTCGGAGAAGATAGGCATGCTCCATAGCTCGAGCACTACAACTCTATCTACTGACATCCGCTTAGGCAACTTGTCCCCAACTTCCCCGTCCGTCAAGAATCTGCAACACCCTCCAACTTTGGAAATTGGCCTCAAATTGGTCCATCTGGCCTCCATATTTGGCATCTTTGGGGGGTAGCCACCTTTGGCTTTATCTGCTCACTTGCTCTCTTTGAGGGGTGAATTTATTCCTTTTATTTATTTTTCCCTTAACCATACCTTCTTTCACCATTGAATTTTCCCCATCTACCCATTTTGCTCGGCCCTTAACCAGTTAAGGGACTTGGATCCTTTGAATTCTCTCTCTCTCTCTCTCTCTCTCTCTCTCTCTCTCTCTCTCTCTCTCTCTCTCTCTCTCTCTCTCTCTCTCTCTCTCTCTCTCTCTCTCTCTCTCTCTCTCTCTTCCCCTTGGAAATTGCCTCTCGGCTTGCTTTGCCGTGCTCTTTGGCCACCCTGTGGACTTGCCCATTTACCCGGCTCTTTCGCTCCATGTGAATAATCCCCTACCCACAGGCCCCATGCACTAGCATCCTCGCTAGTGGTGGTGGTGGGGGGGGGGGGGGGGGGGGGGGGGGGGGTCGACTTTGCTCTCAAAATAGGGCCTTGGGCCCATGGGAAACTGCTCCAATGCAAGGGCTTGCCACATCATCATGCCGACCCAATCGTCATTCAGCTCCACGCGAGCACGCGTCACTGGCACCGCTCATTCCTTCCAAAAGGCCGCCTGCACGATAGCATCACCGTGTGCAGCTCGCACACAACGCCACAAGAGGCCTGCCATCACCATGAGAAGGGAGCTATCACTCCCCAACTCGACATTACAAGAAACACCCCCATCCTGGACTTATAACCTATTCTATGGAGTTCGTTTTGTGCATGTGGGACAAGCCCGTGACACATGGCATGCCCATTGGCCTTCAAGGCTTTAAAAAACCCATTGCATGAGAAAAAACCCCACCTCGGGGTGCCAACTTCATCCCTTTTCCATGTTCTACCTGAAGCTCCAATTGTCGCAAAAACCCGTCTAAAAGCGCTTCTCCCCTTTTTCGAACTCCCTCGTTGGCGGTGCCACTAGCATTTGACCACCCACGGTCGCTTGCGCATCTTGGTCCATCTTCAATCTCTTGGGTAAGGAAGCTTGGTCTTGAGCTTTCAACCGCTTCATCTTGACCTTCTGCTCCTCCCATAGTTTGTCCCATAGCTCTATTTTTGTCATATCGCATGTGGGAGGGAGATCTTTTTTTAAGTCTCTGCAATAGACTTTCATATTTCGCAACGCTATCCCGACCTTGTGGTGGGGGTCAATTTCTTGGATCTTTATAGGAATCAGCAACTCATAGTGGCCTTCACCTTGCAGCCTGTGCTCTGTGTTCTCCCATATAGCGCTAGTGGCCCCCTTTTGGCTTCAATGGACCCGCCAATCGATGCAACCAAAAGACTAAAAAACCAATGGCATTCCATTGTCGACAACTGGACCATCCTTGACAAGTCATATCTCCCAATCTAGGCACCCGATTGACAAGTTGGCAATGCTTGTTGACTTCAATTGATGCATTCCACCCTCCAAAACCCTGTCGAGGCCCAAAAAATGCAAGACAAGACGCATACCCGTATTGTCAAGTGGGCATAGATCCAGTCCTCGACAAAACTTCAACTACCCCCATAACTTGCTATCCAAAGCTCTAATTAGCAATCCGAGAAGACAAGCATGCTCCATAACTCGAGCACTACAACTCTATCTACTGTCATCCACTCGAGCCACCTGTCCCCAACTGCCCTGTCTGTCGAGAATCTGCAACACCCTCCAACTTTGAACTTGAATATCTTCCACATCAGGACGAGCCGTATGGACCAACTTACATAGCATCTCAAGATCCACATTCTAGAGCCTCAAATCAACATCTCAGGCACCTTTACTTGTCATCTCATTTGGACCATTTGAAGCCTTTTGGGCCTAAAAAACCGCATTAGACATACACCTTCACTAGCACCTGCTTGCCTAGGTCTTTCGCACTGGTTTTAGCACTTTGTCACGTATTTGCTAACAACCTTTTCTTGGCATAGATCACTTTCTTACACATACCAACTTTGGCTGCACCAACGTCTTCAAAGGCCAAAATGACCTATGAGACCAATCTGTTACAAAATGGTGAATCTAATACCATGTATGGGTACAAAAGAACCAGAACAAAGATACTACTACTAGAATCCATCCTCATTTTCAGTCTGGATGTCGAGAGAGTATGGCTCAAATCCTCTATTGTAGTCTTCGTCGATGTTGTGTTGCCCCTCTCCTCAATCGTGGTTGTCTGGATCATTGTAGCTCAAGTGCTCGGTCAATGAGAGTGCCGGTAGTGGCCGAATGAGTGTGGGCCAAAATCTATAGTGATGGATGCTCCTCTTGTTGTCTCATATCTAGTGAAAAGAAATCTGTAATCTATCTCTAAGACTGTCTTGCTCTATCTCTCCCCAGTAAAGTGTCTCTATATGTGTGTAACTCAAGTAGATATAGCCCAAGACATCTCTGTTCCTCATAACTCATGACCCTAGAGAAAGGACCAAAACCCTCCCTGAATAAGCAATTGAAATGCCCCATATCTCATAGTACACTTTGCAATGACATTTGTAATGTAGCTCTATCTCTGGCTCTAGCTGGCATAAGTGGCATATACTGCTGTTTGCTGGTATCCCTTTGAATCTATGAGTCTTAATCTCCAGCTGATGTGAGGATGTGCGTATCTGACCAATGGCACACGCAAACCATGAGACACATGTGTCCCCATCTAGATGGGTTGAATCACAAATCCATATCTTGTGAAGTGGAGAAGATGCTCTCTATATAAATCCATCTTTGTGCCCAACTCTTGTGGCGGCTCTATCCATGTCCTCCTGGTATCCAGCTGGAGGTCCTGACGAATTAGTCTAGTAATCTCAACCCGTGTAAGAGACATCGAGGGTGCCTGAAGAGAGTATTACATGTTTGAAATTCATGTCGTGTAACCCACTCTTTGACATCGATGAGATTGCTAGTATCCTCCAAAAGTTCTAGCACATTTTGAGGAGGAGGAGTAGATGCGGTTGAAGGAAGTTCAAAATAAAAAAGGTGATTCCTGGAAAGTTTTGTATCCATGACGACTGTCTGTATTGCGAGCAAATAAGGAGAATTCTCGTAGCCGTATGATATATCGGCGTCGCCCAATAACTAGCCTTGATACTTAGGTTCGCAAATGATATTGAGAGCACTCGCAAAGTATAGGAGCCTTGCTAACTCCGTGAAGATTGAGAGTAATCCGCTGTATATGCTTTGAAAATGCCGACAAAAATTTGTAATTGTTCGCTTTGAAACGTCGTTGATGACTGAATCTTCCTGAAGGAAAAAAATTGCAATAGATACTCTTTCGAAACTTCAACTCCGTCGAAATTGAACTTCTACCGATTGCTGCAATTTCTGAACTTTTGACAGTTTTTCCAAGAATTTCATGGCCCCTTGCCTATGTTTGTGTTGGATCTCGGCCGACAACTGTCGAACAACCTAGCTTGTGTATGGGGTGTGTGCCCGGGTGGGCACACACCCTATCTTGAGATTTTTTTGATGAATTGCCCAAGGCCAAAGGCCTTTGGGCACCTTGTGTGTGAAAAAAAAACTCTGCAGTCGACTATGGCGACCATGGAAGTGCCACGAGTGCAAGGGAGAGAGAGAATTGCCCGTCAGTTGCGTATTGGGCGTCGCTCCAGTGACGTAAACCCCTAACCCTCCACAGCGCACATCCGCCAGGCTAAGCCACGCAGCATATGGCGGAGGTCGAGGTCGCCTCCCTCTCGGCACAAGCGGTGCTTCTCACACAATGGGACTTCGTCCTCCCCCTTAGCAGGCGGCTCTTCACGCCCTCAAAGAGAGGAACATGCAAAAAGCTCCACGCTCTCTTGCCCAAAATAGACCATGCTCTGAAACCAATGTAAGACAGGGGTGACTAGAGCCTGAGAGTCCACCACCCAACTACCCTTTATATAGGCATGCCCTTGGCCCTTTGCCCTAGTTGGACTCCCCGTTCCACACCTCCTAGCCCGGCCCTGTTTTATCTAGTCTAGCCTTTCCGGTGTCCTGACATTAATGAAGCTAACCCTAAGGTCTTTAAGCTCCATTAGCTAGCCTTTCTCTTTGACATACCATCTCTCATTTTTACTTCTTTAACCTTGGCACCGTGTTGAGATAGATCCATAAGCGCATGTCTATATTCTAACCCTTGATCCCATTTATTCTCCCACATTAATAATCAATTTAATATGAGAAAATCATTTGGTTTGTTTAGATATTAGATATTATGACATGTATTGATTATTCATTGATGTTGACATATGATGATCAAGAAATCCACTAAGTTGCTTTGGTCATGGACATTGTAGCTTCCATGGTCCTATGTGTACTCAAGCTTCTCTTTGTTGTACGAGCTTCAAGAACATGAGTAATGAGAAGCCTTTTGATAGGGTTGGGTTTTGGCCTTATGAAAACTGGCCCAGAATTTTGTGTCATGTAATGTTAATAACCTTTTTCTCAATTGGTTACAAGCATGCTAATAATATGTATGTGAAAATGATACTCGGTTATGCGCAAAGAAATGTAATCTATGCTAAGGTGAATTTATGCTTAAATGAAGATAATTATAGTTTCATTGGCATCAAGGAAAAAGATTTTCTATCTTACACATGATAGAGAATGGTCCTAGCGTATACTATTTGGGAGCAATACTCTTTTCTTTAGCTTCTAAGATGTTTTATCAAAGAAAAGGAAAAAAAAAACATAAGATGCTTAAACAATCATGGAGAATAATACACTTAATGAGATTGATCAACATGAAATCAATTTTAATGAAGATGAAACTTTCACACAAGGAGCTCATGCAATAATGTATTTAGTACGAAGGCTGCATGAAGCACACCATAATCTCTCTTTAAGACCCATGGTGCAATGGTTCATTTTTTCACATGACATGGTTCTTATCACAAGGGCTCTCCACAAGGGAGTGAGCATGTCGAGAGGCTTGTTGGACTAAATAAACCACCTTCTTAAGAACGACATTCTAATCACTCTCCTAGCCTCACCATGAAGAGGAGAACATCATGCATAGAAAAACAAAGGCTTCATGGAAAACTTGAGTGAAGATTTCGTTGGAGGTTTGTGATTAGCGATAGGAGCCAAAAAACTTTTCATAAATTATGCAAGTAGATGCATACCTAGTGACATCCCTTAAGTTTTAGTGCTCCTCTCTGGTGAATTCTTTAAATGTTAGTTCTTGGGGTGCCATGCCTCCATCATTTTTTGGAAACAAGTCACTTCTTGCCCATATATACGTGGGATCCATTGAGGTGAGTAAGTGATTACAATTATTGTGAGTGGGTCATATCCTTTCTTGCATGGCATTTGGTACACTTCTATGTGAGTACTAGAGTCCCTAATTGATAACCATCTCATCACTTAAATATAAAGTTTTACTTCCAAGAAGAGGTTGGGCTTCATAAGGGTTTCTTCCTTTCGATGTTTTCATTCTAGGGATTTGTAGATGTGTGTGTGTGTGTGTGTGTGTGTGTGGAGAGAGAGAGAGAGAGAGAGAGAGAGAGAGAGAGAGAGAGAAAACTAGCTAGCTCATCTTAGAGTTCCTCAAAGTCAAAATGGGACTTGTGATTTTGTGTGTGACGTACATAGAGGTAGGTGGCAAAGGCATGAAACTAGCGAGTATATGGGTCACATTATCATGGAGCTTGTGGTTTTGTATGTGCTAAGAACTCATAGATAAGTGGCAAATATATTTTTATAAGGAGGTAAAATAAACAATGTTTTATTACTATTAAATAGGAATAAATGAGATCGTGTCATGATACCTTAGGAGTCAAGATGAAGGTGACATAAAATGAGAACAAGAATGTGGCAAATCCTTTGAATTGAATAATATAAGGGAATTATAGCATAAATGGGTCATTAAATGTGTAGCTATCGAACACTAAACAACTCCAACCCCCATAAAATCACAACATTTAGTATATACCTCGAATCTTGTATATTTGTTCTTTGTGGTTTCCTAAAAGTTCTTTGTATCCCTAGTTTGTGCTTAATTGTATATCACAATCAAGGATAAAGAGAGAATCCTAACAACACATCAATATTACAGTTAGTATATGTGCCTCCATAGCAATTCTCAACTTTGCATCCGATATGGATAATCCCATCCCACATATGAGTTTTTAGGCATGCACAACAAGGCTAGCCATACTCTCTCTCTCTCTCTCTCTCTAGTTTGGGTGAAGTGATGTAGAGGACATTAATGCCAAGTAGAACTTGAATTTAAGCCCATGTACATCTACATGGCCATCTATTTACTTGAGAGCTCAAAGGGCCAACAACATTGCCCTTGATTCCTCTTGTTAAAGATGGTCGCCTACATTATGTAATGGCCAATGCCCTCGACAATGCCACCCCAAGGATGGATCTTCAAGGGATTGCTCATAGATATGTAAGCATAGCATGTGATTTCAACAAAAACTAGTTTGGGTGAAGTGATGTAGAGGACAGTAATGCCAAGTAGAACTTGAATTTAAGCCCATGTACATCTACATGGCCATCTATTTAGTTGAGAGCTCAAAGGGCCAACAACATTGCCCTTGATTCCTCTTGTTAAAGATGGTCGCCTACATTATGTAATGGCCAATGCCCTCGACAATGCCACCCCAAGGATGGATCTTCAAGGGATTGCTCATAGATATGTAAGCATAGCATGTGATTTCAACAAAAATGGTACCAATCAAAGGGGAGTGATACACAAATGGAATAGGAAAAGGGTGTTTTAGAATCCTTAAAAATCTAAAAATTAGGGGTCTTTAAATTAGGCATCGAATGTACGTGATGTAGAGAATTTACATATAGTGACCCCCTCTAAGGGATGGGCACCCCTTGCTCCAACTTTTGATGCAATCATCATTGCTGTTCTTGAAGGTAATATAGTGTCACCTTTTCACCTTTTTTCACATCTTTTTTTGAGAGATTATGTCCTTCTTGTCTAGTTGGGTTGGTGGCCAATGCATTTCTCTTTGAAAAGGCAAGCATTGAGTGCCCTCAATAGGTGTAGATAGATCATAAGGAGGTAAGAAGCAATATGCAAGGTGGGGTCGTAAGGTCCACTCAGAGATTTTCACAATAAGGTCCACTCCAAGGTTTATTGCCTTTGCTCACACTTGTTGACCATTGTGCTTGGCAATTGGTCATGTAGGATAGAGTTATCAAGAAGACTGCCGTTAAATGCAGCTAGGTTAGCTTGAAGGTAGTTGAAACATGCTTTCACATGATCTGCGAGGGGGTGGGAAAGTGCTTGTAGGGAGATAATGGAGTTGCAACATTGCTTGGTAAACCCTTTTTGGTTGAGTTGAGACGACCATGTAGTGAGAGGATAAGGTAATGTGAAACATTGCTTCGACTTTGCCAATGTGCGAATTTACTCTACAGTTCAAACTCAGAGGTAACCTAGAAGGAGGAGAGAAGGGTAGGGGCTTGTGGAAGGGGCTCCAACAAGTGAGATTGCTAACTCACACAAACTTGGAACATGGAATCCCACGACAAAAGTAGAGAGAGCAAAAATTCATTGCAACACGGGAGGGGCGACAATTCGAAGCAGAGGTGCCCTAGATTGATGAGAGAAGGGTAGGGACTTGCGTGAGTAAGTCCAACAAGTGAGGTTCCTATTCTAACAGATTTTGAAGATGTAATCCACAACAGAGATAGACGAGGACGGATCAATTGCAACACGAGTGGGGTGGGAGAGAATGAGCACAATGCGTGAGAATGCCTTCCTAGAAGATGGGGTAATGTGGGTTAAAAAATGATAAGCGTAAAAGACAAGCGCACGAGGTCGACATCGACCAAGTCAGCCATGCATGATGGATGACTAATGGAGCTGCCACGTCAGCATGATGGACAATTTCTTTGACCAGTCCCTGTGGAGGTAATGAGGCTAGCTGTCTGACGTGGAGAGGATTTGTCCTACGTGGAAATATTGATTAAGGTGAAATTGACTGTTAGGTCTTTACAGCACCATTTCTTTATTTCCATGCTATTTATTTAAGCATTTTTGGTCTTTAACATTCCTTTAAAATAAAAGTTTATTCTGGTCTTTGTAGACCGGATGACTGATCATAATATATTTTTTATCAAAATTAGAAAAAGCAATAGATTTTGTCTTTGCCTTTAATTTTCCCAAACGGCCGGCGCCATACATCACCAATCAAAGTCAAGAAAGAAGTTTTATTAGCTTTTGTCAATTTTACAATATTTAATTAACTATTATAAATTATAATCGTACTTAATGAGCATGCGTCATTTTCCCCTTTACCTCTGCTGAGTGTAGGCGATGGCGTGTCGTTGCTTTAACTTACCCATCTCTGACATACTCATCTCCAGCGCAAAAGAAGCTGTTGATGCTCGACCCATTTTCTCTTTACCAGAGTTGCCCTAGCTGGAAGCTCATTGACGACAGGCTAGAGCACGCAATTTAGATTCGGAATGGTCGCAATTTGCTGCAAGTTTGTCCATTGGAAGTGTCCAGCATTTACAAGGTATGCATATGCTACCTTTCTAGTATTAGCCAGTCAATGAAGCTTGGAAGTATCTTGCATCAATTTTTTGAGCTAGGGTTTACTCTCTTCAGCTGCAACTGCACCCTCTTGAAGGCTATGTAGTCTTTATCACAGGCGGCATAATCACGCAATCTGGGGCTTGTCAGAGCTCTAGGATCTGAGCATGCCTAGCATTGCCTATGTTTACACGTGTGGTATTGTTCATTGCAAGGAAGTCAAGTCCTGATGTACACGGGTATGGAGCCTTTGCTTCAAAATTACCGATTATAAGCCATGCAGGTTTGCAGTGTTAATCATTACTTAGATTGAAGAAACACAGAGAGCCGGTGCTAGTTGTCAGCTTGTGGTTATTCTCTGGGAAAGTGAGAAGGGGTAGAATTGGACAGTTCATAAAGCACCATCACAGAATATCGATCCATGTTAGCTATGGAATTCTATTGATATAATGATGCACATATGTTTGGAGATAAAAGCATCAGCAGTTTTGATGAGAAATCTGACAAGGGAGATGCTATGGGGGCATCCCATGTGGTTCGCTCCCTTTTGGCTATCGCTGATTTATTTTCTTGGGCCTGTAGATGGTCAGCCCCAACTCCAGTGCCCGGCAAGAGATAGACAAACTCTTTTGAACTTCAAGGGGGCAATCCCCAACTTCAATCCCACTTTGAATTGGACAGAGGATGGCAATTGCTGTACATGGCAGGGGGTATTATGCAGGATCTATCCTTTCAACAGCAGTGAGGCCAGTTTCATACGGCTTGCAGAGCAAAATGAGTCGCTGGCTTTGCAGTCGGTGCAAGTGTTTAGCCTCAACTTATCAAACCTGGACCTTAGGGCAAGTCTACCACCATTTTTGGCCCAACTTGTCCATCTTGAGTACCTCAACCTTTCTGGTAACCATTTCAGTGGTTCTATTCCACCAGAATACAGCTCTTTTACCAAGCTTCAGGTCCTTGACCTCAGCAGCAACAACCTCTCAAGTGGCTTTTTTGCTTTTGAGAACATGCTCTCTTTGCAAATTATCAATGCCTCTAGCAATATGTTCTCTGAACAGCTGCCTTCCTTCAAGAACCTTACCAATCTACAGCAGTTTTATGCCAGCCAGAATTCTTTAACCGGCTTTTTCGACACGACTATATGTCAACACAGCCCCAAACTCAGTGTCCTTGACTTTGCATCAAATTTATTACGTGGGCCATTAAGAGAGGGTCTTAGCCAGTGCACCCATTTAGAGAAGCTCTGCTTTGGATGGAACTCACTGAATGGTCCACTGCCAAATGACATTTTCAACATATCTTCTTTGTCAGTTCTTGGGCTACAAAGTAATGCTTTTAATGGACAACTTGATGATGCTATCGGCAACTTGCAGAATCTCACGGAACTCTTTCTTTTTGATAATCAGTTAGATGGGCCTTTGCCTAAAGCTTTGTCTCAGAACAGCAAGCTTACCACACTTGTCCTTGACAACAATAGCTTTAGTGGTTCAATTGATGTCGATTTTGCAAATCTGACATACCTGGAAAGATTAGAGCTTTCGACAAATTCTTTTTTTGGTGCTATCCCCGCTACATTGGCCAACTGCAGCAAGCTTCGTGTTCTTAGCTTGTCTAAGAATAATTTTAGGGGACAGATACCCAGTGGGTTTAATCTCTTGAAGCAGCTTACCACCATTGCTCTTTCCACTAACAAGCTTACAGGGGACTTACGCTCACTTGTGAGTTGTGAGAATCTTGTTAGCATTGTTCTCACAAAGAACCTTTTTCAGGAGTCTTTACCAGCAACATTGGATGGCTTTGGGAATTTGCAAGTGTTGGCTCTTGGATATCTGAATTTAAGTGGACAAGTCCCAAATTGGCTACAAAACTGTACTAAGCTGCAGGTTCTGGATCTGTCATGGAACCACTTTGAGGGAAACATCCCCGGGTGGTTGGGTAGCTTTCCACACCTCATGTACTTGGAGCTATCAAACAATTCCTTTACAGGTTCTATCCCTTTACAGATAGCCAGCTTGCCTTCAATGATGCGGAATGACACCAATACCACTGGTTTACAGGTAGTGGA